>NC_140592.1:1174012871-1175262871 GCF_964204655.1 Triturus cristatus | reverse complement strand
TCTATGAAAAGCAACATTTCAATACAGATAAGGCACATCAAAAGTAAAATACAGGATGCGTGACAGATTTCGAGCTAGGGGATACACAACCAACATTTTGGTAGCAGCTAGCTTAAAAGCATCTCAGACCACACAGGCCAAAAGGCAGAGGAAAGAAGAGGGACAGGATACAGAAAAATTAATTGCCACCTACAATCAGACCGCCAGAAAAGTAGTTGCTAAACACTGGCACCTGGTTAAGAGCTACCCTGTTTGCAGTTAGTACTGTGTTTTCATACCTTACAAGGCATGTAAACACAGTACTAACTGCAAACAAGTAGAATTATCGAAATAACAGAGCCCATGGGTTATTGACAAACATCTTAACAGCAAATCTGACTTTTGCATTCATGCTTTAATTTGCCCATGCTCCCTAGTATATATAGGGAGCACAATCCACAAGGTTAAGAAAAGAATACTTGAGCATGTTCGAGCCATCACAAAAGAGGACAAACAGTATCCTGTCGCAAAACATTTTAAGGAATGTCACAATAAGGATGCCAGACTGCCAAAATATTGTGCCATAGACAGAACCCTGACCTCTGAAAGGGGTGGCAATAGGGTTCGAGAATTATGACGCATGGAATCCATATTGATAATAAGATAAAACACTATGCACCCGATTTGCCTAAATAAGGATGAGGAATTATCCGTTCATTTAGGCTGAGGACTTAAGTAGAGGACATGTCAAATCAGAAGATATTTAATTATGTCTGTTTCTTTGCTTCTTAACGTACATTATAGTAATGATTTTAAAAAGTATCAGGGGATATAATAATAATGCACATGTTTTTATTTTGTAGGAGACTTGGACACCATCATGTAAAGATAACGGAATGCAAAAGAGCTGTAAATATCTGGATCGTGGTTTAAAATTGAGAAAAAGGTCTGTTAAGGTTGGAATTACATGTGGGTATTTAAAAGAAGCCCACTTGGGCAGAATTTACTTTATGTATTGACGTTATTGAATCACAGGCCCACTGGGATAGAATTGCATTATAGGCCCACTGGGGCAGAATTGAAGGATATATGACAATGCCTATACTTTGGTCGCAGTATTGCAGTGGCCAAATTGTTTTTATTCCCAAGTATGATTTGTAGGGGAACCTAGGCATGAATTGGCTAGAAAAGCTTATCAAGCCCCGGTTAATATTGCTCCACGTAGTATCCTAACATTGAGAAAACCATTACAAAATGGATGCCATTTCTGTTGTAAAACGATGACTGTATAGTAGTCCTACTTCTATGTTCACTATTGTGCACTATATGTAAATGGTGGTAAAAAATGTACTTTGACCCCTGCACAAGGAGTGGCTGCTCCGAAATGCGTCAGGCGTTTTTTTTGCCTTTTTTCATATAAATAAGAATTCACTCCAAAAGGAATTTGGCTCAGTATTCGTTTATGTATTTACGGACCACGGATGAATACACGGAGGTACGTGACCTCGCTGTGAGCCCGCCGCAGCTAAGAGGCAGGAGACTCGCAAAACATTTTGTTCATTATATATTTATATATATATATATATGGGAACTGTGAGCTTTAAAGCAGTGTGGAGTCATTTGGCCCCATTTGGGCGGCGTGTATTCACACAGCTGCCCCTGCGACACTGCTCCTGGAACTCGGGGCTGAAGCAGTATGGGGACTCGCTGAGGCATTGTTGTAACTGCAAGCAGGACATTTTGGCTGAAGTTTGCACCAGGATCCTGCATTCCGCCCGACCATTTGGTGACTTTCTCTCCACACACCACTTACCTGGGATCAGAGCTCTGAATTCTGGGATATGTAGTTTCATTGACCATCCCGTCAACTACATACAGGAGGATTCACGTTCCAGGAGGGCGGAGCCTTTCTCGAGACCAATAAAGGCGGCAGGACTATTCACCTGGTAACGATCGAGGCCACCTGGAATCTTGGGCGCTGAGGAAGGCAGCATTATGCCGAAATGCATTCGCCGTGTCATCTTGGTTCCATTAAATGCTTCTACGATCTTCCCCTGTGTGGTCTCTGCTCATTCCTTGTGATGGGACTCTTGTAATATATATATATATATATATATATATATATATATATATATATCAAACAGCAACACTGTTCGTGCGCCGCCTCTCACCTTGCGGTGCCGGTGCCAGCTATGGGAACAGCATCGATCCAAATATCTTTCAAATTATCATCCTCAGTCCAGAATGAAAAAGCGGCACACCAAGTGATTAGCACCAAGTTTTAATGTGCAAAACTACGCGTTTCAGTTATGAAGCCTTTGTTAAGTTTACACAGTGGGCTCCACTCACCAAAGAAATATGCTGTAAAACAATGGCCATGGAAAAAAGACTCTCAACAATGTAAGCAAATTCATGTGAGATATGTTACCAATACCATTTGTTTCTTGAAATTCACAAGAGCAGTATTTAAATTCTATATAAACGAATTCATAATGCTGAAAATGTATTATAGAGTAAATAGATCAAATTTACAGTGCACATTCCTAATATGCCGTTCCACAGTATACAAGAATTGCTCAATTTGATCGTGATACAATGTGTATATACAAATGTAAGATAAAGCAATGGCACCAAGATGTAGAAATGCAGCAGTAATGCTCGCACAAATAAATCTAACACAGAATATTGTGTACAATGGGCAAACAGGCAATGGTCAACCTCCATAGAGACTGCTAGAAATCTAGGCTTGAGAAGGAGAAGGCAACTCAAAATTGAGATGTCAATGGCAGACAATTGCCCACCTATGGTTGGCCAACCGGTTGCATAAATATGCATAAATATGCAAACCAGCCATGGCCTTACGGTTTATCCGCCTAAGTATGGGATAAACTCATAATGCCTAAATAAATGATGATTTTGATACCGGGTAAGTGCCCAAAATTAAGGTGGGAGCGTACAGCTGCTAATTTAAAAAGTGCCAGTCAGTGCAGTAAATTGTGAGTAAATGTTACAAATTACAGAAAAAAGCACGTAAGGGGTAGAGAATGATCTGAGATCAACCAATATGAGTTGTTAATTCTTCACTGCTGTTCATCCCATGCAGTATTCTAGTGTCCAAATCAATTATGTATCTAGTTTTCGAGGGTGCGCAACATTTTTTCTCTGTCACCCCGTCTGATATGCTTAACAATACAGTCAATCCCAAAAACTCTCAGATAATTATTATTACTGTTTTGTGTTGTTTGGAAGTGACGAGCTACTGGATAGTTAAAATCATTATTGGTGATAGCTCGTATATGTTGCAGAATCCTCATCTTAAGTGGGAGTTTGGTGCTGCCCGTGTATCTTAACCCACATGTGAATTCCAAGACATAGCTGGCAAATTAAATGGTACAGGTGATGTATTTACGAATATGCCTTGTTCTTCCATTTTCATGGTATAGTTTCTACAAACCTGACAGTTTTAGCATTCTTTACAGGAATTGAATGGATAAAAGCCTCCCCTCTGTGTGCCTAACCAGCTAGTGGATGGCATAGGTCCCTGAAAGCTATGTACCAAACAGTCTTTCAATAATCGTGGTCACCTGTAAGTGTCTGGGGTGCATTGCCTAGTAGACTGCCAATCACGAGATGGGTTACTAGATAGCTAGCTAGATTGATGGATAGATATGTACTAAAACTACTATACAATAAATAAATTATTTATCAATTAAGATTTTTTTATTCAGTTCAATTATTAACTAACAAACTTATCACCCAATGCCCCTAAAAATCTAGCAGTCCACACCTAGAATATGACTTAAAAATTAGTATTCCGTAATTTATATATTTAAAATCATTGATATATTTAATTTGGAATCAATATTTAATCGTTAATGAATTAGTACTTAATAACCTTCTCAACCTAGATGCCTATAGAACTAGCAGCCCTCAACTAAAATATAATTAAAATAAATACACACTCCATAATTTAATTACTTAAAATTCAATTAAATAATCAATAAACAAATAATAATTAGTTAATTATTAATCTCTGAACTTATTACCATATAGCCCTACAAACCTAGCACACCACAACTAAAACCCAGTAAAATAAATCGGTATTCCATATTTTAATTAACTAAATGATTAAAATATAATAATAAAGTATTACATAATGTTTATTTAATTAACTTTCCGCCATAGAACGCTAGCAGCCTGCAACTGAAATATAAGTCAAATTAATAAGTATTCCATAAGTTACATAATTAAAACCAGTAAAATATTCAATTAATAATAATAAGAATGTGTTAATTCGTTCGTACTTTTATTTTAAAAAAATGATTTTTAATGATTTTTGACAAAATGGCATCGTTAGCATCTGTATAACGACATAATTCAGTATTAACATTACAATGACCATAACATGGGTGGCTTAGGTGGGACGCCAGGAGAATCCAATTGAATGAAAGAGAAAATACACTATGTTAACTGTTGCCTCACATTTTCATGACATAATACAGTTACTGACATTTGCATAAGCCATAGACGCAAAAAGGAAAGCACATCGATATTTGCACAGATTTATTCCATCATTGAATCATTTATGAGCAACTAAATAAAATAACATAAAAGGAAAGAAAAAAACGAAAGGTCGATCCCTATGTATTGGCACAGGCCAAAGTATGCATGTTGGTGGATTGTATCAGTAGGCTTCATGTATGTAACTAGATGGGTATTTAATCCATCTGGTGGGGACTGAAACGGGGGGAGGGCGGAGAGGGAGGGGGAGGGGAGGGGCACCGCGGAAAGAGGAGGAGAGAACAGAGGGGGAAGGGGGAGGTGCAGAGGGAATTCTTTTGTACTTAATTAATTGTTAATTTCCAACCCTATACCCAACCAAACCTGCAAAAAAGGTATAACAAAAATGTATCAATATTCCATCATTTACATGACAAATATTACACACACATATATATATATATATAATTATTTTAATAATTAATAAGTACAACACTATACATTACTATAAAAGTGAAAAAAAATCAAAATCCCTCAAAATTACAATCTTTATGTTTTTTTTTTAAATAACTTTTATATAAACACTATTAACACATGAAATTAGTGTATCAAGTAAAACACATTAAAATGATTAAAGAATGATACGTTTAACCACTATACTTTTGAAAACAATAATAAAAGCATCAATAATATTTAAAACTATATTACTTACTTCCAAAACATTCTTGTCTATGATATTTGTGCATTACAATATTTCTGCCTCCCCATATTTTTAAATCGTTGTTTTTGGAAAGACCTTCTTATAAGCTCCTAAAGTTTCTATACTTCACTCTTTAGCAAATCTATTTCAAGGTGAAGTATCATATAGTGCAATTAATTTATTTTGCGCTGCAATTTTAGCCGGTCAAATCTTTGTGGAAAGGATACTTGTAGAACAGAATGCTTTGGCTGAGAGAATGGTTAGAAGTGTTTAGCTAATGTCTAAATATTGGCCCTTGTGGGAAGTGAACATGGTATTGCAGTATCTTAAGAGGTTTGGGGAGAACGTGGGATTAAGTATACAAACTTTATCAATGAATGTAGCGATGCTTTAGGGTTTGGTTTAATTTCATTGAGAAGGGTTTTGAATGCGAGACCCTCTCTCTTTTTTCTCTAGCTTTTATAATTGTATCTATTTTAGTTGTTAGAATCAAACATGTTGATGACTCTCCAAATAAAATGTCGTATTTAGCAGTTTCTCCTGAGTGATCCTTTATTTTTTAATAATATATTCAGAAATATAGAAAATATACATGGTTTTCTAATGGTCTTGGACCTAAGCGTATTCAGGTTAAATTCGATCAACATTTTGTTCTTGTCTCCTCACTCAGGTGCTATTTTTCTGTTGTCAATTCGATGGTTTAGGCTTGCTTTTCTTGAGGTACAGTTCTCTAGGTATTCATTTCACGGTTTTAGAAACAGTCACACCATATCACTAATTATGGAACTTTTCGCAACATCGATCACTTTTGTTAGGGATAGTTTTTTGTGTTGGTCTTTAGGTCTTTGTTGTCAGTCTTGGCCCCAAAATTCAATTTGGAGAATGTTTGCACTAATACATGCCTCATCCACTCAGTCACTCACAGTCACTCACTCAGTCACTCACACATTCACTCACTCACCCACTCACTCACACATTCCCAAGTGCCTAAGACCATCTTTTCATATTTTAAGTTCTGGCACCTAATATATTTGCACCCAAACATCACCAGGTACATAATAAAAGTCATGGAATCCAAAGCAGCTTTTCCTTGCTTTTCCCTTCAGGATTCTGAAATGGCAGACATGCAGGATGCATAGCTTCACAAAATTCCCTAAATAAAAAATGAAAACAAAATCCATGATTTACATTTTTATTTGTGTTATATAATTTTATTTACATTTAATACTAATTATTAATGAGAATTTCATATGAGAGTATGCTCCATTCAAATGTCATTAACATTATGCATAATGAATGAATTGTGATGGATATTTATTCATTTCACAGCAGGAAAATATGGCCTCCTCATTAAGGAGTGGAACAAGAGAACTGGCACAGCAAGATATGCATCGCAAGAGACAAGAGAGATAAACAAGTGATTATCATTGATTGTGAAATATATCTGTTGCATTATTATAATGTGGCATATGCTGTTCTCAGAGACAGTACCAAAATAGAAGTCTAGTGTGGCATATGTTGTAACTGTCTGCTTGTAAATCAGTGTATCGTTGGATTGAAATAGGTCAACAAAGAGGTTCAGAAACCTTTAACCACCCAATAGTCCATTAAAACAATGTATTGAATGGGATCATCTGTGTCTTGAGTAATAGGTAGACACAAGTTAATGAATCGGGGAGCCAAGCATCATAAACGATTTAGCCTAACAACTGCGCTCTTTATAGCCATGCTCTGTAGAGAGGTGTGGCTCACTGGTTAGAGGCGGCAGACCCGTAAGCAGAGAATCGGCCAGGGACCAGGGTTCAATTCCCGATGCGGCAGGGTCGTGGACCAGGGTCAAAACAGACTCGATAATTCTCGCCTCGGTACCTACTCTAACCAGGAACACACTCGGCAACTCTGGGCATTAGGCTTGCCTCATCTCTACAACGGCCCCCCACAGACGCCGGGGATGCCTGGTTTCACCTTGGAGATACCCAGAAAGGGACCATCTCACAGGGATAGCCAGGACGGGTTCCCCAGCGGTCTACAGCGCCACGACGCCTCAGGGCAGCAGTGCGCTTTACAAGTCTACAACATTTACATTTACATCTTGAAACATTGTATTGTAATTACATTTATCATAACTGCACTGATATAGTCCCTACTATCCCTAAAAGAGGTGTTGAAGCACTTAATGGTAGCTAGCATGCTACTCTTTAGCCGAAAGTTAGTGGTTAATCCAGTGTTTTTTTATTATTGTTGTAAATGTATTGAATATTTGTTTAATCTTGTGCTCTAAGGAAACTGAGCAATTCATTTAATTTTTTAGAGTTTGATGTATTACGTTTATATCAATTAGGTGTGATAATTAGAGTCAGTTAGTGAAAGTGGAGAAGTGAGTGAGTGAATGTTGTGAGTTAGCAGGAAAGGTTAAACAGAATGAAACATTACGATTAATACAAGCTGGATGAGTATATAGGTTAGATTTGTTGTAGTGTTGCACAATGGTTATTCTTGAGGTAAGTTTACGCTTGAAAGAAGAGGTGTGGTCATTTTACTGAAATTTAGTACAGATTAAGAGAGTAGGCATGTGCAAGGATAGAGTAAACTTAGAGGCACTATAGCATGCAGAGGATGGAGCGTGAGGAGAATATAATTCCAATGGGAAGGCAGAAGAGAGAACAATCCCTAGCTATAAATCTTGTTATTTTTGGAATGTTGAAGTAGGAAGCAATCTGTGGATAAAGAGTAGAAGGAAAGGGCAAACATTGATTACCAATGACCAGGTGAAATAATTTGTTGCATCTTATGTTTCTCCAGCTGACCCCCAATGGTGCAGACACTGCCCATTCTCTTCATAAATGTCACTCAAACTGTCAGAAATGTACTTGTTTTGTTTATTGGGTACTGAGTATGACTGGATAGATGGTTGTTAGGCTTCTACGTCGAGATTTTGAGGAGTATGCAATCAATGTGGCATGCATTGATCATATCGTTATGTGTTTGTTTGAGAAAGATTCATGGCTGCTGAGTTTCTAAAGGGATATGATCCAACCTGACATTAGTTGTTGTTTATTAACGGATTCTGCTGGTTTGGCACTTCCTTGATCTACAATGGTCCTGGAATGTATCTATCTGTGGGCAGCAAATTAAAATGTGTGGATTCTTTCTTGAATCACATTGGGAATAACAAGGACTTATCTAGCCTTCTGAATTCTAAGTGATTCTCAGTAACACTGATCTTTGCAGGTAGAACATTTCAATGTTCTGCCCCTTGTGCACGAAAAGTAGTTCCAATAATGGTTTTCTTCCTGTAAATAGGAATTTTTAAGCTTGGAGGAAGCCTGGCAAGTAAATTCTTGGGTTGGGAATATGTTGTGATTTTTGCTTTAATTAATTTTGTTTTTTTTCCATTAACAGCTTGGTGTGTGATGCACATTGGTTTGATAGATTATCTTCTTGCCAGTGGGAGCCAGTGTAGCACTTTCAGGACCAAAGACACCTGGGTTCATATATTTACATTTAGATGTAGCCTTGATGCTGAGTTTCGGATACCTTGTAGCCTTTTAATAGAGAAGAATGGAGTTGTGTGGTATAATCTGTTAGCCTAGTCAAGTTTTTAGAGGTTGTGTGATGGTGTTGCTTGTACCTTTTGGGGGAAACAATAAGCTTTGGAAAGATACATCTGAATGTTTTCACTCTGCACAAGGTAGTGTGACAGCCTGTCCATTTGAATATTAATGAAATGTGTGGAGTAAAAAAAGGTCAAGAATTTTCATTTATGGTGAGGATCCTAGTTCATCTGGACAGAAAGATATAGGGTTGTATATTTAGCAATCCCTGCAGGTCACGTATTTCAGTTTTTGAAGCATTCAGCTTGAGCTGCTTACATTTTTTCCACATTTGGATGGCTACAAGGCAGGTGCTACGTTTTGATGTTCAGAAGTCCTTAGGCTTTCCATTCTGAGAACTATCTGTGCATCATCTGCATCGTTGTAGCAGATGAGTTTGAAACTATTGGAAACATTTGGTAGTGGTTTCACGTATATACTAAAGAGTAGAGGTGAGATGATAGATCATTGTGGAACTCCTGTTTTTACACAAAAGGGATATGAAGAGAAAGGCAGTGCGTGAATCAGGTATGATCTGCTGTTTAGGCAAGAGCAAATCCAGTTGAGGGTGATGCCTTCGATATCAACTTCTTTCTGTCTAAGAAGTAATGTATCATGGTGAGCTTCATAAAAAGCTCCTGAAAGACCTAGGAGAGTATTACTCCAACACCATTTTTGCTGATTAGGTTTTTGAAGTTGTCCCAAATCATGTTTCTGGAGATTTGGTGGCTTTCTATAGGCACAATAATGTTTGGCAATCTGAGAGTAGTTTGGGGCCTATTAGGATGGTGGGCGGACCTGAGTCCACCCGCCATCCTCGCGGTGTTGGGACCGGCCGCCAGACATGCAGCAGTCCCGCACTGCGAATTAGGATGCGAACGCTGCATTCCGCATTTTAGAATTGCGAGCAGCACCCGCCGCAATATCAAAATCGCATGCCTGGCATTTCCCTGCACCACGTGGCAGGCACCACGCAGTGCCTGCCACCTGGTGCAGGAAAGTGCACCCCCTACCCCCCTGGGGGCCCGCACTGGGCCCCCAAAGCCAATCCCCGCCAGCCCTTCCATAGCGACATCGCCGCCATGGAAGGGCCTGTATACCACCCACATCATAATATGTTGGCTGTGCCTGCTAGGCACCGCCACATATTACTGGCCCAGCAGCGGACGGACATTGCATCCACCGCGAAACTCACCACCACCATAGCGGGGGGGTATTTCTCGTTACAATGGCGTAACGGTTCGGTGGTGGCGATCGTTACACCATCGTAATGAGCCCCTTAGTTCTTTTCCTGTCTGTCCTAAGATTTAGCAGCTCTTTGCATAATTTTGCTAAGGAAAAGCACATTGGAGATTGGTCTTTAGTTATTGGGGTCTTGAGGGTCCTGGTTGTTCTTCTACAGTAGTGGGTTCACATAAGCATTATTTAATATATCTGGGAAAGTTCCTATTTTTAAGGAGTTGTTGATAACATTTTGTTATGATCTCTGTGGAAAGACACCTGGAGCCAGGAGGTATTCTTAAGCCATCTTTATTCAGTCTCCAGTTCAGGTTACATCTGTCTCTACTCCAGCCAGCCTAGTGTGGTACCAGCCCCACCAGGAGCAGCCTCCCTAGCTGCTCAGCCCATCTTCAACTGCCAACACTCATCCACTCAGACACCCAGGCATTCCATGCATCACAGGCACACCAACATTCCATGACCATCTCACGCTCTGGCTGAGCAGCTAGTGGCAGCAGGGCTGGACTACAAGTTATTCAATTAAGTAGGATATAACATTATCCCTTTTTCTTCAACGAAAACAAACATGCAAATGATAAAGCATCAAAGAAAAACTATCCACAAGAAAAAATGAATAATGGTACAAGTCCCACGGATGCAAACATAAAATTAAAACATCGCAGGAGAAAGAACCATTATACAAACAACGGATAAGATAAAAACATTTGATAAACAATATCTCCTATCCCTTCCTTAAAGAAATAAAAACATTATGAAGCAAGAATAACATTACCCGAAATACATTTGAAGCATTTTGCATTAAACACTGTGACATAATGCACTACAACGGAAAGGGTAAAAGACCCCACCCAAACAATGCCCAAAATAATAACCTAGAGTAGCACTAAAGATAGCATACTCTACTACTACAATCCCAAAAGAAAGGGAACCAAACATGTATATGGGTCGTCACCCATAGAAACTCCCATGAAGGGACATACATTAGTACTGCGCGCAACTATAACTCAACCCTGTGTGCAACAATAACTCAACCCAGTGTGAAACAATAACTCAACCCAGTGTGAGGGTTAACCTAGGTACTACAAACCCCTTATAGAGGTTACAAACGAGCTCTTGACCCCCTCGTGGAGGTTACGTACCCCATATGGGAATAACAAACATAACTAGTCAAAGGGCTGTTACCCAAAACCTTCCCTCGTGTATGGGAACAATGTGATGACCACCCACAGGAAAACAATCACTGTAAAATGAAGACCCATCCTCAAACTATACACCTGTGGCATCACAACTTTTTCCTCTTGTCACAATACTAACAATTAAAGCCATTCCGTTAACTGTAAAACAGTAGTACATTGTGCCCCTCACCGGTGAGCGATATCTCACCCGAGTTGTGACAGGTCTGGACTTTCCCTGCAAAGAACTACACCCTCAAACTAGAACGCTCCGACATACATGAAACGGAGGACTAATCTCTGAGGTAGTCCAGACAGCGACATAATGACTTGTTACAACACTGTATACATGCATACAAGTAAATAGTAACTGTAGCCTAAATTACTTGAGCATGTATTCTTTTCCGAAAAACAAAATACTACAAATTCCTCACACAGACTCTAAAGAGTCTTCTCTGAATACAGTCTTGCAGAGCTTCTCGTACCTCTTGTCCTTTGTACTCAGAACATGCCAAAGTCACAACTGGAAGCCGCCACCCGTCTCATTAATTTACCAAACCTTACCTCCACATACGATACCAAGGCAAGGCACAACGGGATCTAATGTAGCACTTATGCAGACCGCTTGCATAACGAAGTAACATACGGTGTTACGAGTCTCCGGCGTCCAGAGGTGCACCTGACAAAACACTTGACAAATGAAGAAAGAAAGAAAAGTAGCGCGTTGTCACTGGCCCTCATGCCGACTTGCAGAAAACTTTATTGAAGAGAAACACAAACACCGTGGTTGGCGAGCAAACCAAAAGGGCAGCCAAGAACGATATTTGGCTATACACCACCACCAACCCTAAGATGGCGGCACGTTTTTTTACGTTGCGCCGGGTGGCTCCCAGCACGACAGTGCATTATGATCTTGGAGGCAGCAGGGCAGCACGAAGACAAACGTCACCCGGAATCCATGGAGAAATGAAGGAAAACAAAGAGGAGGTAAAGCTGCGCGCGGACAGGAGACCGCACGCGCGATGTTTTTCAAACCGCTAGACAGCGGTTGAACTGTCCAAATGAATGCGCTACACAAGGATAAAAATAAATATATATCACCCTTAAGATGTCGAATCACCACCTTTTATCCTTCCACCTAGTAAACAGCGTCGTCGCAGGGCAGTGTGCACACTCCATTATCCCCCCAACTGTGCACCAACTGCAAGACGCTGACAAACCTGTGGCTGCAAACTCCTGTGCAAGACACGATAAGAGTGGATCTCCACTCCAATGCAGACGGGGACAAAGTTCAACAAACCTAAAGTGCCCCAAGACACCGATTGAAAGTACTGTCAGGCATCAAACATTGACCACTTGTTCTACTGCTGCAAGAAGATCGTTGTGACATAGTACCTTTTAATTAAAGTCACTGTGGTCATTAGAAACACTGGGAGTGTGAATCCAACCTCCAAAGAAAATTCTCCATCTATGCAGCCACTGCACACTGTACATTCATACATCTTGATTAAAAATCCCAAATTGACTTTTAATGTCTTCCATCTTCATGACTAAAAATCCCAAATTGACTTATTGATGTCTTCCATCTTCATGACTAAAAATCCCAAATTGACTTTTTCATCTCCTTTGTGGCTGGAACACCAAAAGCGGGTGTAGTTGAACTACTCCTCCAACTCACTGTAATCCTTTAAGTGACAAACGTTGTGGCTGGAACACCAGATGCGGCTGTAGCTTAGCTACTCCTCCAACTCACTATAATCCTTTATGTGGCAAACTTTGTGGCTGGAACACCAGATGCGGCTGTAGCTTAGCTACTCCTCCAACTCACTTTATTCCTTTAAATGGCTGTGTTATTCCCAGGCTGTAGTGTCCTTTTGTGATGACACTTCTCTGTGGGCTGTCCATTGGAAAGGACACTGGTGGGGCTGGCGCTGGCTTCCCTGGGAATTCTTTCTTTGTAGATTGTAGTTGCTTGTAAGATCTCTTAGTTTCTCCTTTTTTCTTTGTAGTTCCTTTGTTTCATTGGTTCACCAAGAGTCTCTAGGGTTCAAGTCCGCTCGTCGCCAAAATAAATGTTATGATCTCTGTGGAAAGACACCTGGAGCCAGGAGGTATTCTTAAGCCATCTTTATTCAGTCTCCAGTTCAGGTTACATCTGTCTCTACTCCAGCCAGCCTAGTGTGGTACCAGCCCCACCAGGAGCAGCCTCCCTAGCTGCTCAGCCCATCTTCAACTGCCAACACTCATCCACTCAGACACCCAGGCATTCCATGCATCACAGGCACACCAACATTCCATGACCATCTCACGCTCTGGCTGAGCAGCTAGTGGCAGCAGGGCTGGACTACAAGTTATTCAATTAAGTAGGATATAACACATTTCTTACTAGGATAGATACAGATGTTGATTGAAGGATCCTCTTGAAATGAGTGGCAGGCTGGGCTCCGGAGTGCAAACGGCTGGGCTGCTACATTTTAGTAGGTCTTCAAATTATGAGGTTGCAATGTCTTGAATGCTAATGTAATGTAAACAGAGTATCAGTATCTGCTGTAATTGTTGCTGTATGTATAGAATGGAAGGATTGCTTTTTCCTGGTTGTTAAAGAAAAATCAAGTAAGTTGATTTTTAAATGATGCATTGCTAGTTTATTGCAGAAGTCTTGTGAAGGTGGGGTGAAGGTTTGACAACTTTCTGGATTGCAAAATACTGATCACATTTTATAGAGTTAAATGGCTAAGCATTTTGCATTATTGATCCTGCTTCAGTTGTGGACTTATTTGCCCTTCCTAATGTACGATTTGCACAGTATATGAAATTGGGTAATTAGTTGAGAGGCATAAGAGCCTTCCTAAAATCATAAATACACTCATTGTCATGGAGAACCACAAAGGCACTAAGTGAACATTGGCTAAGCTCTCTGATGCGTTTGGCTCAAAAGCAGTCAGGCTTAACAAAGAGGCAATGTGTAAAGTATTTATGCAGCACTCAAAAAGTAATAAAGTGTAAAAATAAAACAAGACAAATCCTACAGCAATTTAGAGTACATTTTAATAAATACTATATCAAAAGACGATATTTAAATGAGTAGAACAGGAGGTATACATTTTCAAAGCTTGAAAAAACAAAAAGCACAAAGCACCAATTATGGTTATTTAGTAGCACCTGACTGGATTATAGGGAAAGGTTAAGACCGACAGGGAAGGAGCACAGGTTGGAGACAGGTACTACGTTCGTCCTGGTGGAAAGTTTTCCCTCTGACTTCAAAACTTTAATGGAGAAAAAGTGAGCATTGATTAGTCTTCAACAGGGCAAGCTGCAAGGTGCAAGCTGGATCCAACGGGGGGGGCTCCACAACAGTAGGTTGCTGAAGAGCGGGGTCTTAGCGCCGTCATCAACGACTAAAGTAGGAAAGCCCAGAGTGGGGAAAAGTCTGAATTCTGTGCCCAGGAAGACCTCGATGTTGACAGGTTGCTGCTCAGTATCAGCCCTGAAGAAGCCCTATATGATTGGACCTAGAAACTTTAATGGATGTGAGATCTCTTTCAGCAGGTAAAACCAGAAAGCTATATTCAACCAGCGATTCCACCAGTTCTTGGAGAAAAATTAGGCAAAAAGTACCAGCTTTTGCAGTTTGGTCAGGGCGAATACACTCTAACACCAGCCATGAGTCGAGGAAATGGGAGGTGCCATTTGAGGTTTTGAACGCACTCCAACAAAGGCCACCAGCAGGATCCAGGGCAAGTACAATTGGAACTGGTCACTTGGACAGTTGCAGGGAGAAAATACTCTGGAAACGTGTTGTTTCCCTGCCACTCAAACAGGAGGTCAGCCAAATGACCCTTGTAGTCACTTCTACTGTCTTGGGATGAAGGCAAGCAGGAGCTGTCTTCCTTCAAGTTCTTCAGACAGCATTCAGGTTCGCTGCAGGTTCAGAAGTGTTCATGGGAGTATACTGAAGGTGTCACATTTTTACCCAATGTGGGTGGGGTAAACTCTTGGCCATTCCCTAACCAAGGGGGTAAATGTTCCCAGGGGTAACCTTCTCCACACCAGAGCCTTTTATCCACTGTCTGAATGGAATCCACATTCCACCACAGGAAAGCCATTGAACAGCCAGATAGCTCTGGACATTGGCAGACAGCTTTCTAAAACTGTAATTTCTAAAATAGTAATATAAAACCTGACAACCATTAAATTGGATTTTAAGTTATTATTAAAATGAGTCCTTGAATTATGTTTGTAGCAGCTCTCAAACTGGAATGAAGCTCTTTAACTTGTTATAGTGTAGCCCAGTGTTTTCTACGAGAGAGACTGCCTTGCCACTGTGAAAAACTATTTTAAAGGTTTTTTTCACTGCCTACTTTTCGAATACCATGCACCCTATTGCATTTACGGCCTACCTTAGGGGTAAGGTATAAGTAATAAAAAGGAAGGTTAAGGCCTGGCAACAGGTTTATTTTGCCAGATCGATATGACAGTTTAAAACTGAATGCCCAGACGTTTGTTGTTAGATCTGAGACTGTGTCCAATAAAGCATCGGTGAAAGCTCCTCTGATAGGTGAAGTTCTGTAGAGGAAGGGGGAGCAGCATGTAAAGTGGTGCTGGGTTGGCATCTAGCAAGAACCGGTTGACAAAACTTTATAGTTACTTCTTCCAACTTGGTGATAGTTATGGTGTTCTAAAATACAATGGCTAGTCCACCTCCTTTTTTCCTTCATGGTTTTGTGTAATGGCTAAATATGCAGGAGAGATATCTACATGCAATACTGGGACTTAGGGCCTGAGTTAGATCTCTGCAGACAGGTTACTCCATCACAACAGTGATGGATATCCCATCCACCAAAATATAAATCCCATTATATCCTATGGGATTCTTATTTTCGACAGATGGGATATCCGTCATTGTTGTGATGGAGTAACCCGTCCACCGAGATTTAAATCAGGCCCCATGCTTTTTTCAAACCTGGTTTCAGTAATGAATAGTATGTCTGGTTCCATACCCTTAAGTCATCAAAAATGTTGTATCTACTTTTGCTCACTGAACAGGCATTCATAAGTAAATAATTTGGATGCGACAGTTTTGTTTCGTGGAAGGTGTTGGGGATGGCCCTTTTTGCAGGGTCACCCCCCCCAAACCATTTTTGCTTCCTCCTTCCACATTTTGCTAAATGTCATTTGCTGGTCTTAGGTCTCTGAACACGTTACCACTTCTAACCAGTGCTACAGTGCATGTGCTCTCTCCTCAAAACATGGAACTATTGGCTTACTAAATTTACTTATAAATCCCTGGTAAAGTGGTACTATAACTGTGCAGGGCCTGCAAATCAAATACTACTGGTGGGTCTGGATTACTGATTGTGCCACCCACTTAAGTAGCCATTTAACCATGCCTCAGGCCTGCCACTGCAGAGCCTGTGTTCAGTTTAAACTGCCATTTCGACCTTGCAAAATAAAAGGGTGCAATGTATTTAAAAAGCAGGACATGTACTTTTAAGTTTTACATGTCCTGGTGATGAAAACCCCTTAAATTAATTTTTCACTACTGCAAGGCCTACATCTCTCATAGGATAACATTGGTATTACCTTATTACAGTTTTATAAGTGTAATCTCCAAATGGGAAGCTAGTACAGGTTCAAGTTTGGTGTCTCTGGAATCCTAATTTAAGATCCTAACTTATGTTGAAGGTGGACTTTAAATTGCAACTCTGAAAATACCCCTTTTAGAATGTTGGCCTTTGTTTGTGTTAGCCATTTGGTGCTTGCATCCTGTCTCTGGTAACATGAATGTGTGTAGTTGGCAGTTGGGCTCTGTGTATTACTCCTACACAGCCACACACAATAGGAGCTTAGGTGTGGCTGAGTGGGCCATCACTGACAGGCTGATAGGGAGGATCTGGGCCCATCCTCACTTACACTTGAATAGGCTGTATCTTGTCCCCACATAAAAGGTCTGCATATCCCCCTGCAGTTTGTCTGGAGCCAGGGCTGGCAAGGCAGAACATTTGTGCACTTCAAAGGCATGCCTCTAGAAGCTTCTTCACATTTCAAAGGCACAACTGTGTATGAAAGAAGGACCTCTGACACTATCACTTCAGTGCACTTCTGGACCACTGGATACTCTGCCAGGAAGGACTGGTGTGCTACTGAAGGACTGCCAATCTGCTGGGCTACATTCTGCTGCCTATTGCCCTCTTGCCTGGTTGAGAAGGACTGGGCCTGCACCTCTTAAACCCAAAATGCCTGAGTGACTACAAGGGCTAATTGACTGGCCTCCTGATCTGAAGACTTAGGGACATAACAGGTTTTCAACCTCCTTGCCCTGAACCTGGACTCTACCATCTGTGGGTAAACCCTGCAAAGTGGTGCCACCCCAATTCTGGACCCTTGGAATTGGGTCTAAGGTGCTTTCTAACGGAACCAAGGCATCCTCTCTGCTGAGCAATGCATCCCTGAGCAGAACCGACGCATCTCCTGCATTGCCCACTGCAGTCATGTGAACGACACATAGCCGAAGCTGCATCAACAGTAAATGTAAATGTCAAGGTACTTATAGAGCGCACTGTCACCAGACGGCCACCTTGCGTTGTTGCCTTTTGCGGTTTCCTGGCGCTGATACTCATACCGCTGTGGAACCCCTCCTGGCTTTCCCTGTGAAGTGTCCACTCCTGGGCACCCCCAGGGTGAAGCCAGGCATCCTTAGCGCTGTTGGGGCCGGTGTGGAGGCTAAGCAAGCTATTGCCCAGAGTTGCAGCGTGGGACCCGTGATTAGAATAGGCACCGAGGCGAGAATAGACAGGTCCGAGGAAATTGAGCCCGAGCCCCGCCGAGGCGGGAATCGAACCCTGGTCCCTGGCCAGAACTCTGCTTCAGGGTCTGCCGCTCTAACCATTGAGCCACACTCCTCCAGTTCCTGCATCACCTGTCAACAGCAGCCTCAATGCCAGACTCTGCATCACAGCCTTGCAACTCCTCAGAACTGACACATCACCAGCTGCGCACTTAAGCCCCAATGCTGGACTTTGCATTGAGAAGCCCTATTGACTGGATCCTCCACAACGATGCAATAGGACCTTACAGCTGAACCTCGATACATCTCAGAACCAACGCATTGCTTCAGCTGCATGATGCACCTTCAACAGGGATCCACGCAACACTCCTCAACCAGGAGTTAAGGTCCTCCATTCAGTGGGTCTAACTGGGTTCCTGTAGCTGGCCCATTTTCCATGGCGGTCAGCCTGTCCCAGTACGGTGCAACCAGATATCCCTAGTAGTGCTTTGTTTATTGTTGGCACTATCTCCTCTACACTACTATTGGATAGTTATTGTTTTGGTCTTTTATTATTTATTAAAACATACTCTCAATCTATTGTAAGCTCCCTTTCTGGTGTGTTTTCACTGTTTTACTCTTTGAAGTGTTACACAAACACTTCACACAGTGACTCCAAGTTAAGCCTGACTGTTCTGTGCCCCACTACAAAGGGGGTGAGCACAGGCTAATTTATGAATTGCTTTTGTCTTATCCTGACAAGGATTGTGGTTGCTGCTTGACCAGGGCTTACTCACCAGTCAACCAACAACCCAATTTCTTACTGAAGGGATACACGTTTGGGTGGTTTTTGGTCTTATAGCTATGTTTTGTTCTCTGTGTGTATGGGAAGGTGAGGAGGTAAGGGTGTTTGGACACAATATTGAGTTTTTAATATTGTGATTCATAAATGTAGTGTCAAAAGTATTGATAGTCAACAAATACCTTGTCACAGAATATAATTGGGAACAATATTGTTTTTTGGTACATAATATTGTTTTAAATAATGTCATTTTATTTAATATAATTTACATAAATTTAGATGTAAAAAACATTGTTTTGTGTATTACTTATTAGTTAAAATATGTTATTAGATTTTAGTATTGTTAGTATAATTATTAATTTTTGCACTATAGTTTGTAACTTAAAATGGTGTTTTTTTAATTAAGTTAATTTAAAATGTAGTTGCAGGTTGTTGGGTTTGTTTGGGAATAGATCGGTATGTAAAGCACACATAAGGTAATGAGAGGAAGGATTGTTTGGCAGTTTCATGTGGGAGGTTCCTATTGAAGTAGGGTCAAGGCTGATATTAATATAGCTGGGTCCAAACTGAGATGGCATGTTGGTGCAAAGTACAAAGGTTAATGGTTTGGAATAATACCCAAAGCCACTGCCAGTGGTTAGGTCAATTGCAAGCATTATTTTCCATCACCTTTTGTGTGTTTGATGTTCCTTCCTAAGTGGCAAGGGTGTTTCCCGGACGTGGGTCCTGTGCTTACTGCGACACTGGAATCAAGCTACATACAAATGAAAAGCCCAATCACAGCAGGCTGGGCTGTTCCTGTTGCAGCAGGGTCGACAGTGATTTGCATACATTCTACTCCGGTGAGGTGTTCACTTTGGGGGACGTGGATAGAGCTTTGAACACCATCATCTCTGGTCGTGCTCCCGGGATGGATAACATCCCAGGGGACGTGTTCACAAATCATTAATCATCTTGGCGCCTGTACATTAGATATTTAGCAAATGCTATCGCTTGTGGGGCTCCGATCTTGGCCTCCTGGAAAGGGGCCGAGATTATACCGGTCTATAAAAAGGGCGATAAATCAGTTGTGGCAAATTACAGACCAATTAGTCTCATCGACGCCATCCAAAAGATCATGGGGCGTCTGATTCTTTATAAGATACAGTCTTGGATGGATGAGGAAATCATTCTTTCCCCGCTTCAAGCTGGTTTTCGTCCCTTTATAAGCACTATAGACCAGGTCTTCCGGTTTATTAACATCTGCTGGAAGACCGTTGTTTTTGGAAAGGGAGCCCTATACGTGGTATTTGTTGATCTGAAGGCGGCTTTCGACCTGGTGCCGCGACGAAGGTTGTGGGACGTTCTCAGTAAATTAGCTATTCCTTCTGATTTGCTGTCCTTGATCATTCGTCTACATGAGGATAATCATGCACGAGTCAGGTGGGGCGCAAAAGGCGAAGTCACTGACTCATTTCCGGTTGCAAGGGGTGTACGGCAGGGTTGTGTGCTTGCACCTACGCTGTTTTCGCTCTTTGTGAATGGGGTGGTTGACTTCCTTCAGGAGTTCCCCACCGATGCTCCTGTGTTGGCAAACAAACGCATACCAGTCCTCATGTTTGCGGACGATACCTTGATAGTGTCCAAGACCCCCAGCGGATTACAGAAGCTTTTTGCTCATCTCGTGGTCTGATAATAAACACAGACAAGTCAAAATTCATGTCCTTTAATGAACACAAGTCCTTCCGGGGTAAGGTTTTTATGAACAACATTCCTCTGGAAAAAGTAGATGCATTCACCTATCTGGGGGTTTTACTTCAGGCAGATATGAGCTGGGCTAAGCAAATTAAGTCAGCTACCCTGAAGCATAAGCAACAGTCAGGGATTCTGGTGGCTAACTTCAATACCTCCTTTACAAAGCCAATCAGCCCATTAATGGAGATATATGGCCTTAAAGTTTTAAGTTCTACCCTTTACGGTGCTGAACTTTGGGGGTTTCAGAATTTAACCACCTTAATTGTAGCGGAAAACTCTTTTTTGCGAAAGACTATTGGTGTCCCTCAAAGTACTCCTATGTGCCCACTACTACTAGACATGGGTAGGAAATCTATAAGGGACTTGGCCAACCTTCGCCCCCTCCTATATTGGAGAAGACTATGGTGTACGCCCGAGCTCTCACCCTATACAAAAGGCCTCAAAGACGTGATGGACTCTGATCACCACCACAGGATCAAATGGCTGGGGGATTTAAGATCACTGTTGGCCAAATTAGGCTTAAGTGATCTTTGGGAGGACCCCCAAAATGCTTCTTTTCCCACAAAGAAGGTCCTAAAGGAGTTATACTGGGACCTGACAATGGTTTCAATGCGTACCAAGGGTGCATGCCAAGAATTGTCTGGTAGGTTTCTTGAGTTGAAATCTAAGCCCGCTTTAGAAGATTATTGGGACTTTATCGAGAAACCACATGACAGGAAGTTATACTTCCAACTGAGGATTGGCACCCTATCCGTAGGATCATTTAATGGCAGTTGGGGTGGGGTTCATAAGAAAGCTTGCCCAAAATGTATCGATAAAGACAAATCCATTAGCCACTTGTTGTTCTTTTGCCCACTATATAAGAAACCTTGTGCAAAATGGATTATACCTATCTGCAAGATTTTGGGTTTTAAGAAGCACGATGAGGCCCTAAGAATACTTACAACGGATCCCCTACAGCCCATAGCAATAGCCATGGCCAAATTCCTAGGTTGGGCTTGGTCTATTAGATCTAGGGCGTTGTCCCAGAGCGTTTAACTAGTTTGGCCCTAGTATATCGGGCAAGCTACCTTCTGTCATATTTGGACTAGACTCTTCGATCAAATATGGGGTTTTTTATTCACAGATGAAGGGATTGTTCCCTTTTCCATTTCTATGTCAATTTATTCGACAGTTAACAGGTTTAATCTTCTTTTAATGTTTTTAGAATTCAGAATATTTATGTCCTAATAATATTGTATGTATGTGTTGCTTTTATGACAATACTGTCGAATAAAGCTTTTGGATTGGATTGGAAAAGCCCAATCACAGCAGGCTGGGCTGTTCCTGTTGCAGCAGGGTCGACAGTGATTTGCATACGGCTGGGTTCAAACTGAGGTGTCATGGTAGGCAAAAGAATGAGCAGTTGGAATGCTACCCCGAGTGATGGACAGTGGTTAGACAAAAGCATTCCTCCCCTCATATTTTGTGTTTTTTAAATAGTAGATCTAACCACTCCACAGTCCACATTTTCCCTAATATTGCTTAGAATGGAGTAGGAATAAAACATATAATCCCTCCAGACTCCACACTATCACTGCTGTTGCTTAGACTCGAGTGTGAACGGTAATTGTAACCCATCTAAAGTCCAACACTTATGTTACTGTTTTATAGGATGGCGTTGGAATCGGTTGGGCAGCGCTGGCAGTCCTTGAAAGTCCAGCTGTATACAGACTATGTTACCCTGCTGTGCATGAACAGACTGTCAGGAGGGCTCCAGAGAAGCTGAACAGTTATTGCTAATTCATAGTGCATTCTGTATGGGACATAGGAGGAGAAGCTGTTTCCTGAGATACTGAGGGTGAATTACAACATCACAGCCTTGGGGGTGAAGTTTGATGAGGAGGGGAAAGGAGATAGAAACTGTAAGGGCATTTGTTTTTGTTGTTTTTTTGTTTTATATAGCAAGAGCAAGACCCTTCTGGGTGACAGAGCGCTTTACAAGACAAGAAAAAATAAAAGAAAATATGATACAAACTAAGATAACACAAAGGATGATATATATCATGTAGAACAATATTTGAACCACAAATGGGCAGTAGAAAGATGAGGGCATATAGTCAAACATAGTTCCAGGCCTGAGTAAGTCTGATAGGTGACATAATGATGGGCAGATCTCAGGGAGCAGGCAGGGAGGAGGGGTAGGGCATAGGGAGAAGGGGGAAAGTCCTCTATGAGTGATACATTTGTTGGATAGTACATTTTTTACTTCTTTCCAGAAGATGGATATGAAAGGGTTCATCTAATCTCAGGAGGGAAGGAGTTCCAAATTCTGTGAGCAATTCCGGAAACCTCTCAAGTTGCCAGTACGCTGGAACTGGGGTCTCTGAGACTTTTATCATATGAGGAGAGATTATTTGTTCTGAGGCCAGTCCTGTTGCCCAGTTGTTTTTACCTGGAAGCTGTGTTTACTCCACCAGGAGAGAATTGATAATACTGGTGGGTTAGTTGACCAACTTCTTTTGTAAGGACACCCTGGAATCCTCTGGTGAGAGAAAAAATGTACATAGCCACGGCAGGCGGGTGGAAAATATTTGCCACATTTGTGATACTTGCTGCATTTATACTTTGTTGTCATCCATCTACCCATATTCTTCCATGCCAAGTCCAAAGCTGGGTTATTTTTAATATGCAACCTGGGGTTCAATCTCAGAACACTAAGTATGTGGGTTCCATCTAAGGTCTCTCCTTTCTTCTTCCTAACATGTTTGTTATGCTTTATCAAGTCTTTACTGTCCAGCCTCCAGCCTCACAGTCTCAGTCTTTTAAAAATGTATTCTTGTTTGTTTTGAGCAGGTTACTGGTAGCACCCCTGCCAGTGATAACAGTTGAGAGATCGAGAGCCTCCTGGCTTGGCATGGTCCATCCACAGCTACTGGTCTCACATTGATAACTGCATTCGAGGGTAGCACACAAAGTGTTGCTTACACTGCTTATCTGAGCTGCTGTCTTTGTGTGTGATGGGCTGATTTGAATCTGGACCGTCATTTGAGGTGCTGGCTCTGTCTGTGATTGGGATAGTAGTCATCTGAGCAGATGGTCTATCTGGGATGAGTAAAGATGAGTCTGGACTATCATCTGAGCAGATGGTCTATCTGGGATGAGTAGAGATGAGTCTGGACTGTCATCTGAGATGCTGGTTCTCTCTATTATAGGTAGAGTAGAGTCTGGACTGCCATCTGAAGTGCTGGCTCTGTCTGTGATGAGAAGAGTGGTCATCTGAGCTGCTGGTCTGTTTGGTATGGGCTGACTTGAGTCAGGACTATCATCTATTTTCTTTGATTTCTCTGTCTGTGATGTTCAGAGTGGTCATCTCCTGTTAATTCTTGGTGAGTTACCATGGACTTTGTGGTACAGAGCTTATGTATTTATCAACTGATGGAGCCAGGGCAGGCCACTTATAGTGATGTTAGATTTGGATGAGGTGGTTCTTAAAACAATCTGTGTGTTCCCTCCTAAGCTTTTGGACCATTGTTGAAAATAAAACAAAACGGCAGTCCTGCCGTGAGGAGGAAAACCATCGCTCAAATGAAATGGGAGGCTGTGGATTGGAACTATTCTGTAACCAAATTCAGTGCGGCGAACCAAGAATTTAATTACACTCGTCCCCAAATGCTGGACCTTATTAAAGGATTAAAGGATTTTAAAGTCCTAAAGGGACATCATTGCATATATACCCACTAAGGGGAGACTGTAATTCGCTTTGGGGGCTATATGTCCCATAATGCTTTAATGAAAATCGAAAATGGAGTATAGCCCACTAGGGGGCGATGACGCAAATAAAAGAGAAATGTACAAAGCGAGACGTAATGCTTATGTGATTGAACAGCCCAGAAGAAAAGGATTTGCCCTGAAACACGTCGGCTATTGCAGAAATCCAGTGAATTGGCATGAGTGGTGAAGAGATACACCGCATGGTGGGTGACCTGCGTGTTCCCTCCTAAGGTTTCGGGCCATTGTTGAAAATTCCATTGGAAATCCCCAACATTCTATTCCCAATAAGTCTGGCGCCGGATGCCGAATCTTCGCGAAATTTTCATAACTTTTGGCCAGCTCCGCTCCGCTCCTACCCTGAAAGTTTTGTGGTGATTCGTCAAGCGGGGGCCGAGAAAAAAGGGGGGTCCCAAAACGCGTTTTTCCCATGCAATTTCCCATAGGATCTGTTGTCGCAGCTACAGCCCGAACCGCTGAACGGAATGACACCAAATTTGGCAAAGAGGTAGTCCTCAGTTCAGACTCGTGCCTTTTGCATAAATGGTGTGAATCCATTCAGTAGTTCCTAAGAAAGTTAGAGTTAAAAGTACATATATATCTATGGCCGGGGAGGATCCGCGCACCCTACCCGCACCGTAAGCGCACCCTCCACGAACCAAGCGCGCACCCTCCTGATCACGCTCTGAATGCTAATTGGCTGTCGAGTGTCTGTCTACATTCGAAACCAGGAACTGTTGGCGGCCATTTTCTGCCTCGGTAGAAGCGAGGCTGAAGAAGCAAGGGGAATAAGTGTGTAAAACATATAAAGGGGGCAGAGTGGAAATACTCTGACCCTCTAGAGGTGCTTAGGGAGTCCCAGAAGGACCCCCTGGGGCCCCCCTTTTTTTTTTTTTTAAACGGCGAAATGCGCACACGGTGCGCGCATCCCATCGCGTTGGGTGCACGGATTCTCTCGCGTTGGGTGCGCGGATCCGAGGGGAAAAAAATTGAGAAAAGACAAGAAATCATTGTTTGTATGTCAACTTTCTACACTGAAAGGTAGGGTGTATATTTCAGTTTTTTAAAGGCATGATTCTTATTGGTTAACAAAAACTGATTGTAAGGAACATTATATATGATAAGCTGATATGTTGAAAAGTCAAGCACACTTGCTGTCTTGTTTAGCAACATTGTGTGCTGAACTTGTGACCTGTGTGCTCAGTGCAGTGTTCCATGACCTGTTTCTATGGTAACAGGCAGACGGCAGATTGGGGGAAGGGTTGAAATGTATTTCATTTGGAAAGGGTTGAAATGTTTAACCAATAGAAATGTGTGTTTGCTTTTGAATTTATGTGTGAAGGATTGTGATTTGATGTTTACATGTATATGTGTGGAAAATGAAAGGGGAACTTTTCCATTCTTTGCTTTTGCTGAGAGGTGCACAGTGCAGAGATTCTGTAAAAGAAAATCTGGTGTGTGACTGATATACTTCTTAATCTACAAAAAAACGTGAAAGGTGAGTTATTTAATTGTGAGGGGATGTATGTAGACTATTTAGATTTTAATCAGTCTAATGTATTCCTCCTGCTAAAGTGCAGGGAGTACTTTTTTTCTCTACAATCTTATTGACAGTGTGTGCATGTAGAAACCATTCTGTGATAAGCATTTGTGTTTTTCATGTGTTTGCAGACAGATAACTGTGCTGTTTTTATATTTTGGTAGAATTAGAAACTAGTCATTGTTTATGAATTTGTGAAATTAGTTATGTTTCTATACTAAAATGTAGTACTCATTCTAGATGAAGAAATGTGTTTTGGTATAGTGCAAGGGATAGTGTTGTTTGTCTAGAATCACACAGTGAGTATGTGTGCATTTGGGAACCACTGTGAGAAAAGCATTTGGTAACATTGTGTATTTGCTGACAGATAACTGTTTTAAAACCGGTCATGTTGTCAAGTTTTAGTAGCATTAGAAGCCAGTCTTTGCTTATGCATTGATAAAATGAGTCATGCTTTGACACTAATGTGCTGTACTTTAATATGTAGATTGTGTGTAGTCTTCTTACCCCTTGCACAGTAGTGAATGAGTTTTTGTAAGCTGCTAGGGATAGTGTTGCTTGTCTAGAATCACACTGTGAGTCTGTGTGCATTTGGGAACCACTGTGAGAGAAGTATTTGGTAACATCGCGTATTTGCTGACAGATAACTGTTTTAAAACCTGTCTTGTTGTCAAGTTTTAGTAGCATTGGAAGCCAGTTTTTGCTTATGCTTTGATTAAATGAGTCAGGCTTTGACACAAAAGTGCAGTCCTGAAATATGCAGATGGTGTGCAGATCCCTTACCACTTCCACTGTAGTGAATGAGTTTTGGTAAACTCCTAGGGATAGTGGTGCTTGTCTAGAATCACACTGTGAGTCTGTGTGCATTTGGGAACCACTGTGAGAGAAGCATTTGGTAACATTGTGTATTTTCTGACAGATAACTTTTTTTAAAACCTGTCATGTTGTCAAGTTTTAGTAGCATTAGAAGCCAGTCTTTGCTTATGCGTTGATTAAATGAGTTAGGCTTTGACACAAAAGTGCAGTCCTGAAATATGTAGATTGTGTGCAGTTCCCTTACCACTTCCACAGTAGTGAATGCTTTTTGGTAAACTCCTAGGTATAGTGGTTGTTGTCTAGAATCACACTGTGAGTCTGTGTGCATTTGGGAACCACTGTGAGAGAAGCATTTGGTAACATTGTGCATTTGGTAACAGATAACTGTTTTAAAACCTGTCATGTTGTCAAGTTTTAGTAGCATTAGAAGCCAGTCTTTGCTCATGCATATATAAAATGATTCATGCTTTGACAGTAATGTGCTGTACTTTAATATGTAGATTGTGTGTAGTCTCCTTACCCCTTGCACAGTAGTGAATGAGTTTTGGTAAGCTGCTAGGGAGAATGTTGATTGTCTAGAATAGGCCTGGGCAAAATTTCCGTTCCGTTCGCGGAATTTGCGATAATTTGGCATTTCCGCGTTCCGCGGAGAGCGCGGAAATGTCAAAATTTCCGCATTCCGCAGCTTTGCGATAATTTGGTTCTTGCTCGCGCTGTAAAATAATACATTCTCGCGCGCGCGCGATCGCCTTACCTGAATCCCCGCGTTCGCCGACAAGTTTTCCCGATCCGGTCGCGTTCTCCATGAGATGTTGTATTGTTTTAGCCATTTGCGCTGTCTCGCGACAGTTCGCGTCCGCAGTGACGTCATGCGTCGCGCGATCCCGTCTTTTTTCTCGCGATCATGCACCGCGAGACAACTGAAAACAAGATGGCCGCGCCCGCAAGCAACCACATGGGTAAGTTGGCGACCCGCAACCATACAGAAAATCTCGCGAACATGCTGGAAAAGAACTTCCGCATCTTCGCGATATTTCCGCTTGTTTGCGGAGATTTTTAACATTTTCGCGATAATTTTTGGAAGTCGCTTCCGCAAATTCCGCCCACCCCTAGTCTAGAATCACACTGTGAGTCTGTGTGCAACCACTGTGAGAGAAGCATTTGGTAACATTGTGTATTTGCTGACAGATAATTGTTTTAAAACCTGTCTTGTTGTCAAGTTTTAGTAGCATTAGAAGCCAGTTTTTGCTTATTCTTTGATTAAATGAGTCAGGTTTTGACACAAAAGTGCAGTCCTGAAATATGTAGATTGTGTGCAGTTCCCTTATTACTTCCACAGTAGTGAATGATTTTTGGTAAACTCCTACGTATAGTGGTTGTTGTACAGAATCACACTGTGAGTCAGTGTGCATTTGGGAACCACTGTGAGAGAAGCATTTGGTAACATTGTGTATTTTCTGGCAGATAACTCTTTTAAAACCTGTCATTTTGTCAAGTTTTAGTAGCATTAGAAGCCAGTCTTTCCTTATGCGTTGATTAAATGAGTCATACTTTGACACTAATGTGCTGTACTTAAATATGTAGATTGTGTGCAGTACCCTTACCTCTTCTAGACTAGTGAATGAGTTTTGGTAAACTCCTAGGATAGTGTTGCTTGTCTAAAATCACACTGTGAGTCTGTGTGCATTTGGGTAAGGATTGTGATAGAAGCATTTGGTAACATCGTGTATTTGCTGACAGATAACTGTTTTAAAACCGGGCATGTTGTCAAGTTTTATTAACTTTAGAAGCCAGTCTTTGCTTATTCATTAATAAAATGAGTCATGCTTTGACAGTAATGTGCTGTACTTAAATATGTAGATTGTGTGCAGTACCCTTATCTCTTCTAGACTAGTGAATGAGTTTTGGTAAACTCCTAGGATAGTGTTGCTTGTCTAAAATCACACTGTGAGTCTGTGTACATTTGGGTAAGGATTGTGATAGAAGCATTTGGTAACATCTTGTATTTGCTGACAGATAACTGTTTTAAAACCGGTCCTGTTGTCAAGATTTAGTAGCTTTAGAAGCTATTCTTTGCTTATGCATTGATAAAATGAGTCAGGGTTTGACACTAAAGTGCAGTACCATGTACTATTATCTTCACTGTGCCAGAACTGAAAATTTAAAAGTTTTACCCAGGCACTGTCCTAGCAGTAGTCTGATGATTTAGTCAGTTTCCAAGTACTCATGTTGTGAACCATACATTACCACATAGACTGCTTCAAATGTCTATGCAGTATGCATGCAGTCTTCTAACATACTATACACTTGTCTTTCACATCTTCAATTCCCTAGTCAGTATCCATACAGTCCAGCAAACATCCTGTCACTCCATTTGCACTCCTCTAGTGACCCATTCAGTACCAAGTACTAATCCATTCACTGTATCAAAAGCCAACCACTTATAAATTCACCCAGGCACTCTCTTTGCTGTACTCTAATCATTCCGTCAGTTCCCAAGTACTCATGCAATGAGCCAGGCCTTAGCACATAGACTGCTTCAAATGTCTATTCACTATGCATGCAGGCCTCTAACTACCTACACAGTTGTCTTTCACACCTTCAATTCCCCAGTCAGTATTCATACACTTCTAGCAAACACCCTGTTACTCACCCAGTGTGCCTCCTTATAGTACTGTAATCATTCAATCAGTTCGCATGTAGTCTTTTAGTGAGGTAGGTTTTAGGGCATTAACTGCTTCAAAGTAGTATGCACTATGCATGTAGTGTTTTAACCATCGTCACACTTGTGGTTCAGGGCTATAGTTTCTTAGTCAGTTTATATATAAAATGTGTTTGTACAGTAATGGAATAGTATAAATTTGAAAGTTATTAATATACATTTATTTGTGATTCTTTTTTACAGATACAGAACAGGAGTGTTTCTCATCCGTTTTGCACTCTTCTCGTGCAAGATTGTTTGGATGAAGGGTCCTTAGGTGTTTCATCATACTTGCCGTGCCGTACGAGTATTACTTGTTAGGATCCCCTCACAACAGAACTCTTTTGCAAATCTTGCACGTGACCAAGGTGGCATTGATCTTTGTTTGCTCCACGGGAAAAGTAAAATATTTCCACAGCACTGCAGAAAAACGTTGTGGGCGTGGTGCCTCATGCAAAAATTCATCCTTAGATTCGGTGAATATTTTAAAGCGACAACATTTACAGTTTTTGTAAGTTAAACTTATAAAATTTTGTTAGCTGTAAGCATTTTATATATCTGTGTTTTGTATCTTGTGGTATTTTGCTGAGAATAGCATGTTGTTTTTTTTTAACAATCTTTCTGATCATTTTTTTTTTGCCTGCTGTTAAGTGATGAGTACGATTGAAATCACTATTTTTAATGAAATTCAATATATTCTGAGAACAGCAAAAAGGCAAACAAATTACTTTGTGGAAATTATACTGTGTTGTAAAAAATGTATTATTACATGTTATAATTTTTTTTCCCTTTTCTTTCACAGATCCAAATTTAAAAATAAGCAATTTATATGAATTTAGATTGCAATGAAAATCTTAAAAAAATGTATACCATTTTTTATTGCTATTTCTGTGAAGGTAAGTTTAACTAAGTCTCAATATGCAGAATGAGGAGGTCTGCAAGAAGCTACAAAGTTGAAACATGTTTCTAAAAACACTCTGTTTATACCTATGTAGTTTTGAAATCTGACCATAATCAGATATCATGTGACCTGCAAAAAAAGAGATTTGAGGGGCTCATAATATTTCCCATTGTAGCTATTGAAGGACCGCAATCATTTCAATCATTCTTCTTTGAACATCTTTGCAGACAAAACTATGTGCTTACCTTCTATCATTCGCAAGGAATTTTAAAACTGGAAATATATCACTTTTTGTAACATAGTTATTGCGCAAGACACTCTTTCATATTTACAAAGAGAGTAAAAGGCACTCTGTGCACTTTTTATACTCCATGTAAATACAACCTCATTATGCACACCAGTTTGCGTTGAAAGGGTGTTCTATAAGTGTTGTTGTGCATGATTGCACTGAATACTCATAGAACAAGACACAGGTGTGTGTGAATGCTGCACCATTCTAAAATTGGTGTAGGAAAGCACAAGGAGAATTGTTTTCATTTCTCCACATTTTTATATCTTCAATGCATGCTACAATGCTCAGCATACATTGAAGGAGAAAAATGCCTTTACTGATTGTTTTTGTGCAGGAAGGTGTGTCTTCCTGCACAAAAACAAACAGCACATGACACAGATATCCTTGCACTATGGTGCAAGGGTGCCTGTGTCACCACATGGCTGCAGTTTAAGCAGCCGTGCAGAGAGAAGCATAGATTTGCAACATATTTATGTACATATGTTGCATCCCTGTGCTTCGGAAGTACTACAGCACACTGCAGTTAAAGATTTTAATGTGTGATGCTGCAGCACTTCATCATAGTTCTGCACTTATACATTCACCATACACTACTAATGCATTCATTCAGTCAATTACGTACTACACATACATTCATCTAAACTTTCACACACTAACAAAGAAATTTAGCTCTTTTTTTAAACCAGGAAAGTTAGTTCTTACAAGAACTTTTTTTTTTTCTTCTTTCTTCTTTTATATTTTTTGGGGAGTTTTCTGAACAATTTTTAATTTTTTTTGGTTTTTCTGCAAAAAAAACAAAAAACAAAACAGGAGGAACCAAACAATGAACTTCAGGGAATAATAATAAAAAAAAAAACTAGCAAAAGTGACTTTCTTGCCGGCGGCAGATCAGATCGATCGACTGCTCACCGTAGCACAAAGTCGCATTGCACTTAGTGCAGAGCACTTTTAAATATTGAAATTCAGGACGGATGTCCAAATTTTGGGCTGATGGATGCACTCTTGAAGTGCTCGGCTGTGATGAGGTGGAAGGCGCAGGAGTGTTTCTCATCCGTTTGCACTCTTCTCGTGCAAGATTATGTGCTTCATCATACTAGCCGTGCCGCACGAGTATTTCTTGTTAAGATCCCCTCGCGACAGCACTCTTTTGCAAATCTTGCATGTGACCAAGGTGGCATTGGTCTATTCTGCCCCTCGGGAAAAGTAAAAAATGTCCACACCACTGAAGAAAAACGTTCTTTGCGTGGTGCCTCCTCCAAAAATTCATCCTCAGATGTATGAGGAGATGCAGGTGATGCCTGCTGCCCTGAAGCCATTTTTAGTTGAAAAAAGTTAGAGCTAAGTGTAAACTTAGTCTACAAAAATCTTCTTCTCTGCAAAGAGATGCTCCTCCAAAGAAGGTCAAAGAAGAATGATTGAATTGGGTGGGGTCTTTCAATAGTTAGAAGAGGAAGTGCAATGAACCAATCAAATCTCTTTTTTTTGCAGGTCACATGTGATCTGCGCACCCTGCGAATAGGCAGCACGCACCCATCGCGCATCCGCGAAATTGAATTAAAAAAAATTATAGGTTTAGATGTAAAAATATATTAGTTTTAAGACTAGTTTAGAATTTGTCTTTAATTAATATTCACATGAAATACATATATATATGTTTTTTTAAACGTTAAATATTTCGCGGGATCCGCGCACCTACCGCGTCATAGACGCAGATGACAAATCGCGGAAGCGCGTAAATGTCGCGTTACGTACATTGAACGTGTCACGTATAGGATGGGAGTTGCGTACTGGCCGCATTGCGATCGCGCACTAAACACGTACCCAACGCATACCATGCACGGATGCTAAATCGTAGGGATCGAGAACAGTGCGCATAGGGTGTGCGGATCCAAAAACATTGCAAAAAAATATATAAAATAAAGTTTTGAACATATAGTTAAAAAAATATTTTTAAAAATATTTAAAAATATGTTTGAAAAACCCAATAAAAACAAATAATATTTTTTAATTTTTAAAAGAATTAATTAAAAAAATAAATTTAAAAAATGGTGATAAGAATTTTAAAAAAAACATAATTAATGAAATTGACACACTGAATTTGAAAAATATAGAAATCCTATCAAAATCATTAAACATGATATCTTTAGAGATAAGTTATAGTTAGGAATTGGCATTTAAAAAACCTTTGAAATTCACTGAAAAAAACAAAGGTTTCAGGGGCGTTATAGTTAGGAATTGGCATTTAAAAAACCCTTAGATATTCACTGAAAAAAACGTAGGTTTCAGGGGCGTTATAGTTAGCTGGACATTTCCCTCGTACAAAACCCTAGAAATTCCCCTGTTATAGTTAGTTCAGCTAACTATAACTCGTGCCCCCGCAATGCACTGCTGATGACGTCACATATTACATCACTCATGACATGGTCAGTGACATCACTGATGACATCTCAAATGACATCACTGATGACATCACTGATAACGTCATCCATGTGATAAATTAGTGCATCTTCTCACACCCTAATATAACCTTTGATACACCGACACAAAATTTCAGACGGCCATTTTGGAAACCATAGATACTCCAATACCAATAACTACATACCCATTCATTGACTCTTAGGTCTACATACACCTCCACTCACTCACCTGTACAGTCACTCATACTTACAGTCACTCAGTACAGGACAATCATATGCATTTATGCACCTATATAGACACTCACACACCGCCAATCATCCATTGAGGTACAGACACACCTAGTCAGTCGTACAAATAATTAATTACAGTCCAATTTACTCACCTATACAGTTAAACACACTCAAGTTCACTTACTCATAAAAATACTAACACATTCTGACGCTCTTATACAATTACTGATACAAGCCCACATTCATCCATACAGCCACTCCCAAAATCGCACACTCTTACATATAAATAGTTATATACACTTACACACATATACACTGTGTTTCACATATGTAGTTACTGACACATGTACAACTGAGATATACATTCAATCACTAACACACCCTTACATACAGTCACCCAACCATACAGTCCATCACAGATGCACTCTTAAAACCATGCACCCAATGAATCACCCACTCACACATCTATGCACAGAGTCACACACACCCTACCCACACAAACACTCAGGCACCCATACAGATACTCAGACAACCAATCAATAACCCATATAAACACTCATATAGCTATTCACAAAACCATGCAGCCACTTATACACCAACACACAGACACATACAGACATTAACACAGTTTAGTCACTAGTCTGCAGTAAGATACATTTAATGACTCACTTATAGAGTCAGTTACACACCTAGAAAATCACCCATTCACACACTTATACACCCACTCATTCCTCCATAGGCCTTTCACTATAAATATATAAAACATATTTAAACTTTTCAGAAAAACACGCATTCACTGGATGATGTCATCAGTGATGTCTTCAGTGATGTCATTTGAGATGTCATCAGTGATGTCATCAGTGATGTCACTGACCATGTCATGAGTGATGTAATATGTGACGCCATCAGCAGTGCATTGCGGGGGCGCGAGTTATAGTTAGCTGAACTAACTATAACAGGGGAATTTCTAGGGTTTTGTACGAGGGAAATGTCCAGCTAACTATAACGCCCCTGAAACCTATGTTTTTTTAGTGAATATATACATATATATATATATATATATATATATATATATATATACTGCTCCTAACATGTAGTAAATGATGACCGGCACTCACGCTTTACATACATAGAAACACACATATACATATATACAGATATATATATACTTATCAAGAAAAATCCAGCGGCAGACGAGGGGAGTTGAATGCACTAGCTTACCATATAAGGAGGCCACCCATGCAGAGGAATACTGGGTGGCGGCATGGCTGGCGTGGCTGGTGCAGCTCGGTGTTCCAGTACAACGGAACAGGATATTATAAATGGGATACTGAGGCCCTTATATTGAAACATAACAAAGGAAAATACCGAAGCGTCATTAACACTCTGGGATGATTGCTGCCTCTCAATTGGCCCCGGACTCAGCCAGTGACAGTGCTGGACATTTTAAATTACGCTATTGCAGTGCAGATTTTATCTGGTTGAAGCGCACTGAAGAAAGCACAATGCTGAAACGCGTGTGCGAGAAATAAACGATTTAAACAACATCCCGCGAGTGCACCTACTTTTCTTGGGTTGTTAGATAACAAAACGGATCCCACAACTGCTTTCAGGTTGCACCCTTTGTGAGTTCGGCAGCCCTTGTGGGAAGTCGCAAATGTATATATATATATATTACCTATTGGCGGTCGCCAGTAGGTAGTTATAGTTAGGACCTAGTTACCATAGGAAAATGGCAACATTCTATTCCCAATAACTTTAGTGCCGATTGACGAATCTTCGCGAAAATTTCAAAAATAATTCTTTGTTGAGCTCAGCTCCTATGTTGAAAGTTTGGGGGTGATTCGTCAAGGGGGGGACAAGAAAAAAGGGGGTCCCAAAACGTGTTTTCTCGATGTTAATTTCCATAGGAAACTTTAGACAAGGCTACAGGTCGAATGGGTGAACTGAATTACCCCAAATTTGGCAGGGATAAGGGTCTTGGTCTAGAAAGCACGCTTTTGTTTATTTGGTATAAATTCGTTCACTAGTTTTTTGAGAAGTATTGAAATTTACAGATATCAAAATTTGGGATTTCGGCCATCTGTATGGCTGAGGCAATACGAGCACGAGCTTGTTGCTGATTGGCTGCGAGCGGTACGAGTGGTTGCAGCTAGGAAGTGTTGGAAAAAGTGGGAAATAGGAGGGTAGGAGCACTGTAACCTCAGTGGGTTGTTTAGGGTGTGCTATAGAGGGGGTGCGAAGTGAAGTATTTACCCCTACCGGTGTGTAAGTGGTGGGCTACGGATATTAAGTGAGGTATTGGGTAGAGTCTGATGCAGGTAAGGTGACCTGGTGCGGGACTCGGGGATTAAAGCGTGTGCCCAAATTGTGTGTCTTATGCTGTGAAGTCATGTGCCGTGGCAGCTGCACTACAGTTGTGGAAGTAGTGTCCGGATGTGTTTATAACTACTAGGACAAACTACTGACGCGTACTGGTATGAAAGTCCTGGGGTACGGAATATATGTGAGGTATTGTCTAGAGTCTCATGTTGCTCAGCTGAGCTGCTGCCGGAGTCGGGGATTAAAGCGTGAGCCCAAACTGTGTGTCATATGCTGTGAAGTCATGTGCTCTGGCCGCTGTGCCACATCTGTGCAAGTAGTGTCAGCATGTAGTTATAGGTACTTGGATGAACTCTTGTTTAGAACATTGTAGCTTGTGTATGGTGCTTAGATGGTGTTGTATAGGGAGTGCAAAGGTAAATCAATATGGTATTTGTAGAGCACAAACTGCTTTGGATCAAAGCGAGAGGTCTGTGCTGCAAAGTGGGAATGGTCTGTCTGCCGCACCACAGCTGTGTGGAGAATACATTTTGGCGAGGGTGTGGGAGTTGGCGTTATATGGCCCTAAAATAAGGGGCCTAAGTTGTAAGTTATAAGGTGGCTCTAAAAAGAGCCCTTGTGTTCAATAGTTGGAGCTACATATAAGTGTGAATGCACCGCTTCCAGTTATTCAGGAGAACTCGGTTTCCCTGATCTGTGGAGTGTACTCCATCACTTCTGTATATAACCGCCATATCAAAACGTATGTTGTTGTTGTATATGGACTCCATTTTGTGGTCTCTGAGGTATGCAGAAATTGACAGCTTTGTTGACTTTTTTCCGAGATTTTTCAATCTGAGGACAAAATTGTTTGGACCATTTCCACTTCTGCCTTTGGCATATATTGGAATATACAAAGACAGTTTGAGGCAAAAGTAACATCAATTGTCCAAAGGTGTCCTTCATAAGCATTTCCAAATCTACCCCAGTCAATGTGCCTAGGTCGTTTCCACCACAGTGCACAATCATGAGGTCAGGGAGAATAAGAGATATGTTTAAAGATGGGGATCTAGTTTCTTTTCGCATACAAAATGGTACCTGATTGGTAGATGAAAAGCATTGTTTTTTAAAAGCAGGGTGCACATTTGTTTTGTGGAAAAGTATGTTTGTGATTGGATAAGAAAAAACAGTTTGCACGTACATATTATAGTACATATTATAGGATAAAATGTGCTCAACTCAACCACTTGCATTTGGAAGGCACTGTTCGAACTTAAAACAATCATGAACTTTTAACCTGCACATGCCGTTAAATGTTCAAGAAAATGTTGCAAGAAAATACTGTTCGGTTTAAAAAAATTGATGAACTTTTAACCTCCACGTGTTGTAGAATGTTCTTGAAAGTGTGTTGATAGAATACGTTGCATTTCTGACTTCGATGTGTACTTGAATATTAAAAAAACTATTTATATGGAAAAGTAGAAAGACAGTAATAGAGAGAATTTTTGAAAGCTAAAGGAATCAAGGAACTATTGTAATTTGTTCGTGATTACCTACTGGCGGTCGCCAGTAGGTAGTTATCTCTGTTAACGGTCTGAAAGTGCGGTGTTGCTCAGAGTGGCATGGTGGATATGATATGGTGCTACACTCGGGTATGAAACAGAGAGTCTAAACCGTGAGGTCATTGCTGTAAAGTGATGTGGTCTGGTGTTTGTAGCATACGTGTGCAAGTAGTGTTAGTAGACAATTATTCCATACAGGGAGTGGGAAGCGAACTACTGACCGCTACTGTGTGTTGATAGTATACCGGAAGCGGGAAGAGAAGTAGTTACGCCTATCCGTGTGAAGACTTGGGGATGAAACCGAGCTGATTGCTGTAAAGTGATGGGCTCAGGGCAGTGTAGGATACTAGCCGCTGTAGTATAAGTGTGTAAGTAGTGTTAGTATGCGTTTATAGTATATAGGGAGTGGGAAGCGAACTACTCATCCTTACTGGTGTGAAGACTTGGGGATTAAACCGTGAGCCTAAATTGTGAGCTCAACGCTGTAAAGTGATGTGCTATAGGCGCTGTAGCATACTTGTGGAAGAAGTGTTAGTTTACGTTTGTACAATATAGGGAGTGGGAAGCGAAAGTCTTACCCCTACCGTTGTCAAAACTTGTGGATGAAACTATGAGCTCATTGCTGTAAAGTCATGTGCTCTGTGTAGTATTCCATTGTAAGTCATAGTAGAATGTTAGTTTGTAATTCTACTAGAATCTAAGGGGCATATTATCAAGGAACAACGTTAAAATTATCACCGCTTTAGCGGCAGGAAACTGCCGCTAAAACGGCGATAATGGGCTTGATAATATGCCGTAGAAAATTCCAATAGTAGCCCATGTTAACACGAGAACATGGGCTTCTAAACAACAACAAATGGTGTTGGATGATTTATCTCAGGACACCTCTTTGGTCTGTAAGCCTTCGGACAAAGGTGGGAACATTGTCTTGCTTACTAAGGATCAGTATGAAACAGAAGCTTATCGTCAATTGGACAATATTCTGTGCTATGAAAAAACCAATGAACAGAGGTATAATCAAAGCATTACTGACTATCATTTGTTGATTTCTTCTTGGTATAAAAAGAATAAATTAGACTCAAAGGAATATTTATTTCTACGATGTCTGAATCCTACTATCCCTACTTTTTATTACCTGCCTAAGGTTCATAAGGATATTAAGAACCCTCCAGGGAGACCGATTATTGCCTCACAGGGTAGTCTAACGGAACATTTATCTATGTATGTGGACTTTTTTATTTCTCAACATGTGGTCAAATTGAAATCTTATTTGAGAGATACGAAAGATTTTCTAACATATATAGATAAAATTGAATGGCAAGCTGGTTATTGTCTTATGGTACTTGACATCACTAGCCTCTATACTTGCATTGCACACACTGATGGTTTAAAAGCTATACGATTTTTCTTAGAATCTCGTGATTTGAAGTTTTATGAACATAGCAGCATGATTCTTGAATTTGTTAGTTTCTGCCTGACTCACAACATATTCTTGTTTCTAAAACAGCTGTTCAGACAGATGTTGGGGACTGCGATGAGCACCTGCTTCGCCCCCAGCTGTGTTGGTGGGAGGAGCAGGTAGCCTGGGCGGGGCCCAATCAAATCTGGAACATGAGGATAATGGCATGGCATCGTTATATTGACGATTTGTTCATTGTGTTTGATGGTTCACCAGATTTGGCAAAGTCATATATTGATGTTTTGAACTGTAATGATGTTAACCAGAGATTCTCAGGTGAAGTAAGTATTGAGGAAGTCAACTATTTAGATCTGACAGTGTATGCAATAGATGGACAGTTGCATACTAGACTCTATCGGAAAACTACTGCAGGGAATTCAACTCTCTTTGCAACTAGTAGTCATCCAAAGAAACTTATTGACAGCATCCCATATGGGGAGCTATTGAGGCTTAAAAGTAATAACACCAGTGATGTGGAATTCCAGAAGGCAGCAGAATTGAGCATGCAATGCTTTTGAGTGAGAGGCTATAGCAAAGCGGTCTTGTCACGAGCCTTAGATAGAGTCAATAACATCTTTAGAAGAGATGTACTAATGGAGAAAGCTACAAAAAAGTCTGACAATGGTACTTTTCGCATGATCACTACCTTTTCGGAAAATGCTAATCAACTTAAGAGAATATTGCGGAAAAACTGGCATATTCTCCTTACTGACCATACCATAAGAGAGGATTTACCATCGAATCCTTTGGTCACCTTCAGGAAAGCAAGGTCATTGAGAGACCACTTGGTCCACAGCTATCATAATGTAGAATCTAGCAGGGCATCTTTCAAACCACTTAACGGATTTTATCCATGTGGTAAGTGCAAAGCCTGTAAAAAAAGTAAACGTGCTTTGTCGTACGACGTCCCTGGCCTCAGTACACCTAGAAAGATTACCAAGTTTCTCACGTGCACCACTCCCTATGCTATCTATTGTTTGGTTTGTCCATGTGGGCTTCGTTATATTGGAAGCACGATCCACCCGGTTAAGATACGGATTTTAGAACACATGAGGGCGATCAACAATGTTGATGAATCATACCCAGTAGCGAGGCATTATAATAAGACACATTGCCGTAATAGGGATCTCTTATCGTACTTTTGTTTAGATCATGTACCGCCCAACTCTAGGGGTGGAGACAGGATACAGAAATTAAGACGTTTAGAATCACACTACATTATAGATCTGCAAAGCAAGAGCCCACTGGGTCTGAATAGCAGTGAGGAGCTTGCTGTACATTTAGGATGAATAGGTTATTATTACTGAATATGCAATTAGAAAATGTTGCATTCTAAATCTCCTTTTCAATTCTCTTTGCTTTATTTATGATCATTCTGTAATATATGTGAAATGTTTATCTGGTGTTGATTGATCATATCTCATTTAGATGTGGTGTTATGGGATTTCTGGTACAATGCAGAATCATTGGCCCATCTGTGGGCGAGATTTTGATAGTTATAACGACAACAGTAGTAATGAATTTATCATGAATAATTGGTTTTAGCCCATTCAGGGCTTGTATGAATTGTTATTAACGATCAACTTACGTTATAATGTTGAAGTAATGCTATATTTATTGCATTCAGTTCCGCTTTTAGATATTCAAAGATGGCGGAACGATAAGATCTGTTGCCGTTTCATGAATTGTCCTTTTTCTGTTTCTATACCGGATACCACTAATGAATGTATATTTATAAATAAAATATGGCCGCGGCGTTTTCGTGCAGAAATTGACAAAGGCTAAGTGCCGAAACGCGTCTTGTTTGCCCGGAGTTCATGAAATAAACTCTTTGAACTCTCCCCCGTGAGTGCTGTCTTCTGTTACGGGTACGAATACCCGATGGAACTGCGAGCTGAATATTGAAGCGGGAACACCCCCGCTTGGCGTGCACCCGTTCGTGAGTGCAACTGGCTGGTGTTGTGGAGCGGTAATTGAGATATATATATATATATATATATATATATATATATATATATATATATATATATATATATATATATATATATATATATATATATATATATCAAAAACCGCAATGGTAGCGAACCGCTACCGTTAGCCCTCCCCCTACTCACTTGTGATGGTGGTCCGCAGCGAGGTGGCAAACCTCTACGTATTCCGACAACGCTGTAATTCCTCCTTTCTTGAATCCCCAGCAACCACGGACACCAAATGAGCTTCAAACCGGTCATTTAATGAGAGCAAATAGGCAAAACAATTACTCTACGCGTTTCGGGATCACACTCCCTTGATCACGAGTAAGGCAAAGTGAATCAGGAAGTACAATAAATAGTCATGTGATTCCTTTTGGTAAACAAGAAAAACAGACTTCAAGGCTACTCGTTACTTCACGAGGCCATTTTTTTCTTGAAAGCAACTTTAACAAAATTTACATTTCGACAAAATTACATTGCATGGAGCTGAGTAACACAATTGATATAATCTGAACCTCCATTGCATTAAACACAGAATAAATAACACATTCCGTCCATTTAAATCATAAGGATTGAGTATAACCTTACATCAAAATCCGATTCAATCTTGATTTTCTAAACAATTGACCACTCAAGCCCATGTGGGCATTAATCTCACATGTCAAAAATTATTGTTTGAACGAAAATTAATTTTACTTGACATATAAATGGTACGTCAAAAATTGTATAAATGCATCTTCAGTCAAATGTTTTTCTTGTTTACCAAAAGGAATCACATGACTATTTATTGTACTTCCTGATTCACTTTGCCTTACTCGTGATCAAGGGAGTGTGATCTCGAAACGCGTAGAGTAATTGTTTTGCCTATTTGCTCTCATTAAATGACCGGTTTGAAGCTCATTTGGTGTCCGTGGTTGCTGGGGATTCAAGAAAGGAGGAATTACAGCGTTGTCGGAATACGTAGAGGTTTGCCACCTCGCTGCGGACCACCATCACAAGTGAGTAGGGGGAGGGCTAACGGTAGCGGTTCGCTACCATTGCGGTTTTTGATATTATTAAACCCCCTACCCGCGCATTTTCTTTCACCAAGGATGATCTAAGCATAAGCGGGATTGAACGTTTAAATCATAGTTCAGGATAGTTCCCGTCTAGCCTTTGTCATACCAGCGGTGTTTTCATTAATGCGCTGATGGGTCAGAAAGTCAAGGTGAAAGCCAACAGACTACTGGAGCGATAACGGTCACGCTAAACAGCGTTCAATCTGTAAGAGCAAGCAATGGCAACAATAAGGAACAATAAACGCGCTGAAGCTGCGGACAGGATGTTCGATAATGCTGAAACTGTGGAGACAGCTGAAAATAGACCGTCAACTAGCAAGGATAGACCGATATCCAATAAACGACAATTATGGGACCAATTGTGGAAGGCACTAAAAACGGAGCAGAATAAATGGTGGGAAGCCACCACCCTACAAAAATACATTGATGTAGGGAGAGTACCCAGAGGGTTACGGATCTTTATTACACCCACGTTTAGTGATCCGGACCCTGAACTAGTGAATGACTGGGCAAGCAATAACCATAACTGCTCAACCAACATGTTAACATTATTAGTGAAATATGCCAAGAAGGATTGTGAGAGACTGGGAGACGTCATTGATAAGTTAACGGAACAGATCAAAGCGCTCTGTGAGCAAGAGGAATTCAAGAAAGAAATGGACAAAATGGAAAGAAATTTGGAAAGGATTGAGGATGACATCAAAGTGAAAAAACAGAGAAAGTTTCAAAGAGATTTGGTGGATTATCAAAAAGGACAAATCCTAACCTTTGCAAAGAAATACGACCAACTTCGAAAAAATCCCCCTGTTGAAATGCCAACAACTGACAATACAAACAGAGATACTATTCCACAAGAAGAACTTATAGACACTGAACCCCAAACTGACGGAAGTGTCGCCAGTAGCAGTGAAGTTTCGAATATCTCTAATTTCGATGGGGTAAAAACAAGCATTTTAACAGAATTCAACATGATGGCCAAGGGGAGACAAACCAACAACAAACAAGGAAGTGTACGAGGTCGTGGAATCAATCAATCAATCAAGGAATTTATATCGCGCACTACTCACCCGGAAGGGTCTCAAGGCGCTTGGGGGAGGGGGTCTGCTACTGCTCGAACAGCCAGGTCTTGAGCTGTTTCCTGAAGGCGAGGTGGTCCTGGGTCAGCCGCAGGTGGACCGGCAGGGAGTTCCATGTCTTAGCCGCCAGGTAGGAGAAGGATCTTCCTCCAGCGGTGGCTCTCTGGATGCGAGGGACGACGGCGAGGGCGAGGTACGCGGATCGTAGCTGTCGGGTGGGCGTGTAGAAGGTCAGGCGGTCGTTGAGGTACCTTGGGCCCAGGTCGTGGAGGGATTTGTGTGCGTGGGTGAGGAGCCTGAACGTGATCCTCTTGTTGACAGGGAGCCAGTGCAGGTCTCTTAGGTGGCTCGAGATGTGGCTGCGTCGGGGGGCGTCCAGGATGAGACGGGCGGAGGCGTTCTGGATACGCTGAAGTCTTTTCTGAAGCTTGGCTGTTGTACCGGCGTAGAGGGTGTTTCCGTAGTCTAGTCTGCTGGTGACGAGGGCCTGGGTGACAGTCTTCCTGGTCTCAGTCGGGATCCATCTGAAGATCTTGCGGAGCATGCGGAGGTTGTGGAAGCAAGATGAGGAGACGGCGTTGACTTGTCTGGTCATCGATAGGGAGGAGTCCAGGATGACGCCCAAGTTGCGTGCGTGGTCCGTTGGCTTGGGTGCGGTGCCCAGGGCCGGGAGCCACCAGGAGTCGGCCCATGCAGAGGGCGATGGTCCCAGGATGAGGACTTCTGTCTTGTCCGTGTTCAACTTCAGGCGGCTGATGTTCATCCATTCGGCGACATCTTTCATCCCTTCGTGTAGGTCGGCTTTGGCGGTGTCGGGGTCTCTGGTCAGGGAGAGAATCAGCTGGGTGTCATCGGCGTAGGAGATGATGTTGAGGTTGTGTTGGCGTGCGATGGCAGCGAGGGGTTTCATGTAGATGTTGAAGAGAGTGGGGCTGAGCGATGATCCTTGCGGGACGCCGCAGATGACTTTGGTGGCCTCAGAGCGGAACGGAGGGAGGCGTACTCTCTGTGTTCTGCCGGAGAGGTATGAGATGATCCATTCCAGAGCAATCCCCTGGATGCCGGTGTCGTTGAGGCGTTGGACTAGGGTGCGGTGGCAGACAGTGTCAAATGCTGCGGAGAGGTCAAGGAGGATGAGTGCCGCTGTTTCACCTTTGTCGAGCAGGGCTCGGATGTCGTCGGTGGCTGCGATGAGGGCGGTCTCTGTGCTGTGGTTGGCTCTGAATCCGGATTGCGATGGGTCGAGGGATCCGTTCGTCTCGAGGAAGGCGGCCAGCTGCTTGTTGACGACCTTCTCGATGACTTTGGCAGGGAAAGGAAGGAGCGAGATAGGGCGGAAGTTCTTGAGGTCGGTCGGGTCCGCAGTTGGTTTCTTCAGTAGTGCGCTGAGCTCGGCGTGCTTCCAGCTCTCTGGGAAGGTGGCTGTGTCGAAGGAGGCGTTGATGATGTCTCGGAGGTGGGGTGCGATGGTAGAGGCGGCCTTGTTGAAGACATGGTGGGGGCATGGGTCGGTCGGAGATCCGGAGTGGATGGTGTTCATCATGCGTGTCGTGTCTTCGAGGGTCACTTTGGTCCATGTCTGGAGGATAGCGGCGGGGTGCGTAGGTTTGGTCGATGGGTGCGGGGGTGGAGCGCCAAAACTGTTGTGGATGTCGGCGATCTTGCGGTGGAAGTACGAGGCGAGGGAGTCGCAGAGGTCCTGCGAGGGAGTGATGTCGTTGTTGCTGGTGCTGGGGTTGGAGAACTCCTTGACGATGTTGAAGAGCTCCTTGCTGTCATGGGCGTTCTTGTCCAGTCGTTCCTTCAAAGATTTCTTCTTGGTGGTGCGGATGAGCTGGTGATGTCTGCGGGTGGCGAGTTTGAGGGCGGTCATGTTGTCGGTGGTCTTGTCGAGGAGCCAGGCCTTCTCGAGGGTGCGGCAGGCCTTCTTGGAGTCCTTGAGTTCGTCGGTGAACCAGGGGGCCTTCTTGCTTCTGGGCCTGGTGAGTGGGTTCTTCAGTGGGGCGAGGTCGTTGGCACAGGAGGTCAGCCATTGCGTGAGGTCGAGGGCTGCTGTGTTAGGGTCCGTTGTCCTGACCGGTGGGTTCTGGCTGAGGGAGGTGGTGAGCTGGTCGACGGTGATCTTGCTCCAGTTTCTGTGGGGAACCTGCTTCGGGTGGTGGTGGACCGTGTTCTTCTTGAAGCTGAAGTGGACGCAGCTGTGGTCAGTCCAGTGGAGTCCGGTGCAGTGGCTGAAGGTGATGTGCTTGCTGGATGAGAAGAGGGGGTCGAGCGTGTGGCCGGCGTAGTGGGTGGGGGTGTTGACCAGTTGCTGGAGTCCGAGGTTGGCGAGGTTGTCCAGCAGGGTGGTCGTGTTGCGGTCGTTGTTGTTCTCCAGGTGGAAGTTGAGGTCTCCGAGGAGGATGTAGTCGGTGGAGGGGAGGGCGTGAGGGCTGATGAAGTCCGTGATGTCTTCGCAGAACTGTGCGCGTGGTCCCGGGGGTCTGTAGATGAGGGTGCCTCTGAGGGTAGTCTTGGGGTCGGTGTGGATCTGGAAGTGCAGGTATTCGGCGGTGTTGAATGCGTCGGTGGAGTCAGTCGAGATGCGAATGGTGCTTTTGTGAACGATGGCGATGCCCCCTCCGGTCTGGTTGTTGCGATCCCTCCTGATGATCTTGTAGCCGTCCGGGATGGCTATGGCGATGTCGGGGGCTGAGGAGTCGTTCATCCAGGTTTCCGTGAGGAAGGCGACGTCTGGAGATGCGGTGTCGAGGAGGTTCCAGAGTTCCACGGCGTGTCTGTGGATGGAGCGGGTGTTGATCAGGATGCACTTGAGGTGGTTGCTGTTGTCTGTCTTGGTGGGCGTGGTGCTTGTTCGGAGGCAGGAGAAGTTGCAGGATCGGCAGTCGAAGGGTCCATGGGTGCGTCGCGGGGACGCTCGGTGGCATCCGGGGGCTCGGGCGGGTTTGAGTGCGATGAGCGTAGCGAAGTCGTAGGTCCTGCGGGGGGGCTGGCGGGCGCGGGGGCCAGGGGGTCTGGCGCTGGGCGCGGTCCAGGCCCGGACGGGCGCAGACGGGCTTACCTTTGGCGCACCTTCGGCGCTCATTCGGTGCTCCCGCTGCGCGCGTCCGCTGCGCGGTCGCTGGGGGGGCGTCATAAGTAAGGAGCCGGGAGGGAGGGTCCGCTGGGAGGCGGGAGGCTGGGTGGCCAATGGGCAGGGAGGAGAGGCGGGACTGCGGGGTCAGCGGCGGGAAACCAGGAAGGCGAGTGACCGGGGCAGCGGCGGCGGCGAGGAGGCGAGGAGAGTGGCCAGCAGCAGCAGGAGGAGAGCGGCGTGAAGCGGAGGTCAGCGCAGGTGAGGAGGGAGCGGCGTGAGCGGGGTCGGTACCAGCAGGTAGGCGACAGGCAACAGGCAGCAGCAGGCGACAGGCAGCAGCAGGCGACAGGCAGCAGCAGTGAGAGGTGAGCGACCGTCTGTGTGGAAGAGGAGGCAAAGGCGCAAGAAGAGGAAACAAGTCAACACGCAAAGACAATATGAGCCCAGTGGGAAGTCGTACAAGGGGCCAAAGCAAGATGAAGTAATGGATAAGAAAACGGTAATCAATTTATCTGACAGAGTGCTCAGTGATTTTGAAGTAGAACTACTTGCCCTTGGACTTACTTTTTGTCCATCAACTGACTTCAATTACACGCAAAGCCGAATAGATCTTTTCCATTTTACTAGGAAATTACGTATTAAAACATGGTTTGCAACCAAGGTGGAAACTCAAGTAGAAAGTATGAATGTGAATCCAAGCGCAGTGAGTATCAATGATGCCGAATTACTCCATACAGCTAACGTGTTGGCAGGCTTAGCTACAAACAATGATAATCCGTTTACTGATTTTGAGAACGAAAATGTCATCCTTAATTTGAATGCAAAAAATCCATTTAAACCTAAGTCCATCTTTTTGCCACAAATTAAGAACGATGCAATTGAAGTATTTGAGAGAGGTGTAACTCAGGAGTTAGTGAAACTTTCAAAGAAAAAATGGCATGGATGGATGAATGTTACATCAGCACAAAAAGAGGCTATCAATAGTTTGAAGAATGATAACTCTATAGTTATCAAGAAATCCGACAAAGGGGGAAATGTGGTTGTTCAATCACGAAAGAAATATATAAATGAGGGCTTGCAACAACTAGCAGACAGTGAGAAATATCAAAGGAGTAATAGGATGGAGTACGAACATTCTATAAGACTGTTTCAAACAAGCTTAGACAAATGGAGAAAAGATGGGGTATTAGAGAAAAATGAGTACGATTTTTTAATATGCAGACATCCCAAATTACCAGCTCTATACCTACTACCAAAGATCCATAAGAACCCAACAGACCCTCCGGGAAGACCTATTGTTTCTTCCAGGGGTAGCTGTATGGAAAACACTTCTAAATATGTCGACTTTTTCTTGCAACCCTTTGTCACTAAGCTTCCATCATACATAAAGGACACAGGTCATTTTTTGAAAGAAATTGAGAATTTGGAGTGGAAGAGTGAATTTTCACTCCTATCTTTAGATGTCGCAAGTCTTTACACATGTATACCACATGAGTTGGGACTTGCAGCATGTAGACATTATCTTAATGAGAGATCCATCTCATACCTCAGGCACACTCAGATGCTTGTCGAAATGATGACTTCTTGTTTAACGCAAAACTTCTTCACTTTTGATGGCAGAATTTACAAACAATCTCTCGGTACTTCAATGGGGACTTGCTTTGCTCCTTGCTTTGCCTGTCTCTATTTGGGGTACTGGGAGGAAAAGGTTGTCAAAGAACATGATGCTTTCAAGAATAAGGTAGTTAAGTGGGTGCGATACATCGATGACATCCTTTGTATCTGGAATGGCAGTGAGACCGAAGCAAATCTGTTTGTAGAAAGCCTTAATGACAACATTTACAATCTTCAGTTCACAAGCCAATGGTCACAGAGTACCATTGAGTTTCTTGATCTTTCTCTTACCATCCAAAATGACAAATTAAAATGCTGCCTATTTAGGAAGAAAACTGCTGGAAACAGCCTTTTGCACGCACGTAGCTGTCACCCTAAACCTCTGTTAGACAGTATCCCTTTGGGAGAACTCTTGAGAGCTAAGCGTAACTGTAGCTCCCCTGAGGATTATAAAAAGGAAGAAGGAGTGATGACTCTAAGATTTCTGGAAAGAGGTTACTCAGTGACTGTTGTTAACAAAGCAAAGATAGAAGTAGCTAAAAGATCAAGGGAATCATTACTAACCGAAAAAGAAATAAAAGATGAAGAGACAGAGAAAATAAGGTTTATCACCTCCTATAACAATCAAGCCAGGGATCTGCGCAAGAGCCTCAACACTTTCTGGCCAGTGTTACACACTGACAGTGACCTCTCAAAGAGTGTGGAATTGTTTCCACAAGTCACGTATAGAAAGGCGAAATCATTAAAGGATACATTGTGCAGAACCATTGAACCTACACACACCAGCATTCTAGGAGTACAAGGCTTTTACACCTGCAGAAAATGTAAGGCGTGCAAACACAGCAAAAACTGCAAGGAATGCATCCTTTCTCCAAACAATAAACCCCACAAAATTTTGAAACATACATCATGTAATACGGATTTCGCAGTCTATGCCTTGTTTTGTCCCTGTAAAAAAGCCTATATTGGCAGCACCATACATAAGGCCAAAATCAGGATTTTAGAACACCTTCGCGCCATCAAACATGGCGACAAACAATACCCTGTTGCCCGTCACTTCCTGAGTCATCATAATCAAAACAGTGATTTACTCAGTTTTTGCGTCCTTGACACAATAAAGATGAATGAGAGAGGTGGTAATAGGGTACAGGACCTTAGACGATTGGAGTCGAAACTAATAATCCAGTATGGTACCTTGGCCCCGATAGGTCATAACTGTGACGAAGAGTTAGCGGTGCACTTAGGATGAATTTGAACATGTTCATGTTGAATCTTCACAGGCCAGCATTTTTTAAAACGAGAGTCAGCAACTTGTGTACAAATGTTATTGCAAAAAATGTTTTATGAATTTTAAAGTGTAAAGTTTCAGGAAATATAGTCTTAGTTAATTTTTCTCGATCAATTGTTGATTGATTTATTTGTTTTTTCTTGTAGATGCAAACTTTGATCTTTTCTGGTGACATATGGAAGATTGAGTATCTTTGATAATGCCCACTGGGGCAAGAAGTGTTGACTGAAGATGCATTTATACAATTTTTGACGTACCATTTATATGTCAAGTAAAATTAATTTTCGTTCAAACAATAATTTTTGACATGTGAGATTAATGCCCACATGGGCTTGAGTGGTCAATTGTTTAGAAAATCAAGATTGAATCGGATTTTGATGTAAGGTTATACTCAATCCTTATGATTTAAATGGACGGAATGTGTTATTTATTCTGTGTTTAATGCAATGGAGGTTCAGATTATATCAATTGTGTTACTCAGCTCCATGCAATGTAATTTTGTCGAAATGTAAATTTTGTTAAAGTTGCTTTCAAGAAAAAAATGGCCTCGTGAAGTAACGAGTAGCCTTGAAGTCTGTTTTTCTTGTTTACCAAAAGGAATCACATGACTATTTATTGTACTTCCTGGTTCGCTTTGCCTTACTCGTGATCAAGGGAGTGTGATCCCGAAACGCGTAGAGTAATTGTTTTGCCTATTTGCTCTCATTAAATGACCGGTTTGAAGCTCATTTGGTGTCCGTGGTTGCTGGGGATTCAAGAAAGGAGGAATTACAGCGTTGTCGGAATATATATATATATATATATATATATATATATATATATATATATATATATATATATATATATTGCGAATGTTCCTCCGCTGCTTCTTCCCAGACGGCTCTCCCGAAGAATGGACACAGACCCGATTTTTGTGCAAAGTTTCCTTTATTCCATAGTCGCCATTACGCGTTTCGGCTCAGCAGAGCCTTGATCACATGACAGTGGCCTATTGGAGGTAACTCCCTTTTAAAGTGCAATGCAAGTGAATACATGACCACGTGACAAGCATGACGTTTTAGTTTTAGAATGGACATAGAAAAAAGCTTGTCTTTATACGCATTACTTTAAACTTGTGTGATATCTAAATGATATTCAAACATTAAAACTTTACATGCTTTTTTTTACCAACAAAGGTGCAAATTTGATGTCCTATTCATTATTTTCATTTGTACTGGGTCATATTAGTCCAATAGTTGCATCTCGGTACAATACCATGATTTAGTTTATAATGTCCCTTGTTTGCCAGTGCTTGTTTAAGCATAAAACCGGGTTGTAGATATATCTGTTTTAAAATAACACGCAATTACATAAATAGTGGTACATGAATTAAAAACAGAATCAATAAAAACATATGACAATTGTTTCTGTAAAAGTGCAATATCTAAAGTGCAATATATGTGCAAATGTAGCCTAAATAGATAAATAAATAAAATGAATCATGTTTCAGTAATATATGGGACCAAACTTCATTTCCGAATTTTTTATAGATAGTGTATTATGTTTTCAGTTTCATTGTGCTGTATTCAGAAATGGTTCGTCACACTTATATATGGCGGGAATCAGAGCATGCCTTAAGTTTTTTGCAGTTTCATTTAGGATAGAGATACCAACAAAATGGTGTGTACTTGTGAAATACCTATACCTATATTTTGGTAATAATTACATTTATTGAACCTGCAGTCGTTTTAAATTATGGTCATATCTTATTATGCAGATCCTCTGTCTGTAGCTGCTGATGGATTGAGACCGTGATCATCTGTCCGATACAGCATTAATAATTCATGGTGAGCTGAACGCACCTGTAAAGTGCCTACGCTTTAGTGCAATAGTGTGTGCAAAATATGCTAACTGATGGATAAAAGGTAATCTGACCTAAAAACTATATCTATCAACTTATCTACATAATTTCTCACATAGATAGGTGCCACTAACCACTATTATGTTATAACTAAAGTTAATATAATAAAACTTTAATTTACATAAAAGCCATAAAATTACATAAAAATACCTTATAAAATATTAAAATATCGTATTTTTAAATTAAGACATAAGATGATCTGTTGATAAAAAGATAAATGACCAATAATAAAAAGACTTAAAAATGAAACCGTAATGTAATAGGTATTTAGGTGATCAGGCTGCATCTAATACATTTCTACTGTCTGCAAGTATGTTATTTTAGGTCAGACAGGTATACATATCCTCCGTGGCATTGAGACCTGCAGGGTGCTTGGTGTCCAGTTGTAGGATGTACCGTGTTTCAAGTTTTCTTAATTTATTCTCACGGTCACCCCCTCTCCTGCTTGGTGGAATTGAATCTATGACAAAATATTTCAGGAAATGATTGTCAGATTTATGAAATTCCCTGAAATGGCGTGCGACGGGGTACGTGTTATCCTGATTGGCGATAGCTCTTAGATGCTGGAGGATACGTTTAAAGACAGGTAATTTTGTGCTGCCTATGTACCGTAAGTTGCATGGGCATGAGAGGACATAAACAGCATATTCTGTCTTGCATGTTAAGAATTTAGAGACAGTGTGATTGTAATCGCTGAAAGGGGTTTTATATGTGCTTGTGTTGACTCCCTGAATGCATGCCTTGCACGTTTTACATCTAAAGAACCCTTTGACCGATTGTATCCAGCTACTGTTGTTTATCACTTCAGGACTTGTGTGGACTAGTTTGTCCCTCATTGAGGGTGCTTTACTGTAAGTGATGGACACCCTCTGCGGGAGCAGGGGTCCTATTACTGGGTCACTTAGTGCCAACGGCCAATTTTGCTGAATAATTCGATATAGACTTTTGTGTTGTTGACTATATTGAATAATCAGTCGGAATTCCTTTTTCGAGTTTGTACTGTCTGTGATGTTTTGTGTCATGTCATCAGGATAGGATATCTTCGATTTATCCACTGTTTTATCACTGATTTTTTTATCCTTAATTGCTTCCTCCCTGCTATAAGCCATAGATTTTTTAATCGCATTGTCAATAACACTGTTTTTGTACCCACGTTGCAAGAAGCGATTCTTGCTTTCATCCTGTGCTACCCTGAGGTCCTGATCATTACTGCATATGCGCCTTATGCGTAGCATTTCCCCGTAGGGGATGCTGTTGATAAGGTGCTTGGGATGCGCACTGGATGTATGAAGGGTAGAATTACCCGCTGTCTTTTTTCTGTACAATCGAGTTTCAATTTTGTTTTTACTGATGTAGACTTGGGTATCTAGAAATTCAATCTGAGATCGACTGACTGTGGCGGTGAAGTGCAGGTTCATGTTGTTAACATTGACATTCTGAATGAATTCATTTGCTTGTTGTGATGTACCATGCCACACTATAAACAAATCATCAATGTATCTGAGCCAAATTTTGACATTATACATGAAAATATCACTATATTCCTGTCTGAGGACCAGCTCTTCCCATCTGCCCATGTGCAGACAAGCGTAGCTTGGTGAAAAGCTGGCCCCCATATATATATATAATCTATTGGCGGTCACCAGTAGATAGTTATAGTTAGGACCGTGTTTCCATAGGAAATCTGAAAATTCTATTTTGAATAATTTTGGCGCCGGTTGACGAATCTTCGCGAACTTTTCTAAACTAATGGGGCGCTCCGCTCAGCTCCTACCCTGAAAGTCTCGGGGGGATTCATCAAGCGGGGGCCGAGAAAAAAGGGGGGTCCCAAAACGCGTTTTCCCCATGCATTTTCCCATAGGACCTTTAGTCGAAGGTACAGCCCGAACGGCTGAACAGAATTACTTGAAATTTGGCAGAGAGGTAGTCCTCAGGTCAGGGATGTGCCTTTTGCATATATGGAGTCAATCTGTTCAATAGTTAATGAGAAAATTGCAGTTAAAAGCACATACATATCTATAGCCGCGCACCGTGCGCGCACCGTGTGCGTACCCTAACGTGCGCGAGCGTAAATCTGATTGGTTGTTACGTGTCTGTCAACATTCAAATCGGTCAAAATCAGGAAGTGTCGGCCGCCATTTTGTTTGTTTTCAGTGCGAGAGTGGAAAAGGAAGGTGGCGAACGTGAAAAGGGGGCAGGGTAGAGAGTTCCTGACCCCCTAGCCTTTGTCAGGGGGTCCCTGAAGGACCCCAAAGACAGAACAAAACATTAAAAAAAAAAATTAAATCGCGGGGGGGCGCGCACCGTGTGCGCACGGTGTAAAACCATAAAACAAAACAAAAAAAAACCAATGAAATTCCACTGTTATAGTTAGTTCAGATAACTATAACTCGCGCGAGCGCCACTGATGTCATCAGTGATGTCAAGTGTGATGCCACTGACCATGTCATGAGTGATGTAATATGTGACGTCATGAGCAGAGGATTGCGGGCGCGCGAGTTATAGTTATCTGAACTAACTATAACGGTGGAATTTCATTGGTTTTTTATGAGTGAAATATCCACCTAACTATAACATGTGTGAAACCTAAGGTTTTTTAAGTGAATATATATATAAATATATATATATATATATATTTATATATATATATTTTCTCCAAAGCCCTTGCGCTCGAGATATGCACTCAACGATGCTCCGACCCCTTGGTCTGTGTTGGCCTCGATGCAGCACGCTTCCCCTCTGTCCAGATTTGAAAGCTGATACTCGACGCGTTTCGAGGCAGACGCCTCTTAATCATGAGTTGACAAAGGCACAGTAAGCTCACCTGTTGATTTAGCTTGTTATTTATTCAAGAATCCGCCCATCGTGGGCGTGGCTTACAGTAAACGCCACTTTGCATGATGGTGATTGTAGTCATACAGGTGAGTTCTAGTGTTAATCCTTGGTAGGCTCCATGCCTCTGTGTTCAGTGAACTTCTTCGTGAAATCCTTTAGTAGGTAGGGACTTTGGGACTGCGCGCTATTCTATGCAAGGGAACATCGTGCCATAGAAAGGAATGGGCCGCGGTAACGAGTGTTGCACCATTTCGGATTGAAAGGCTGGGGAAGGTCACATTCCTTTCTATGGCACGATGTTCCCTTGCATAGAATAGCGCGCAGTCCCAAAGTCCCTACCTACTAAATGATTTCACGAAGAAGTTCACTGAACACAGAGGCATGGTGCCTACCAAGGATTAACACTAGAACTCACCTGTATGACTACAATCACCATCATGCAAAGTGGCGTTTACTGTAAGCCACGCCCACGATGGGCGGATTCTTGAATAAATAACAAGCTAAATCAACAGGTGAGCTTACTGTGCCTTTGTCAACTCATGATTAAGAGGCGTCTGCCTCGAAACGCGTCGAGTATCAGCTTTTAAATCTGGACAGAGGGGAAGCGTGCTGCATCGAGGCCAACACAGACCAAGGGGTCGGAGCATCGTTGAGTGCATATCTCGAGCGCAAGGGCTTTGGAGAAAATAAATGAACGCGGCTACCCGGGCCGCGGTAACGAGTGTTGCACCATTTCGGATTGAAAGGCTGGGGAAGGTCACATTCCTTTCTATGGCACGATGTTCCCTTGCATAGAATAGCGCGCAGTCCCAAAGTCCCTACCTACTAAAGGATTTCACGAAGAAGTTCACTGAACACAGAGGCATGGAGCCTACCAAGGATTAACACTAGAACTCACCTGTATGACTACAATCACCATCATGCAAAGTGGCGTTTACTGTAAGCCACGCCCACGATGGGCGGATTCTTGAATAAATAACAAGCTAAATCAACAGGTGAGCTTACTGTGCCTTTGTCAACTCATGATTAAGAGGCGTCTGCCTCGAAACGCGTCGAGTATCAGCTTTTAAATCTGGACAGAGGGGAAGCGTGCTGCATCGAGGCCAACACAGACCAAGGGGTCGGAGCATCGTTGAGTGCATATCTCGAGCGCAAGGGCTTTGGAGAAAATAAATGAACGCGGCTACCCGGGCCGCGGTAACGAGTGTTGCACCATTTCGGATTGAAAGGCTGGGGAAGGTCACATTCCTTTCTATGGCACGATGTTCCCTTGCATAGAATAGCGCGCAGTCCCAAAGTCCCTACCTACTAAAGGATTTCACGAAGAAGTTCACTGAACACAGAGGCATGGAGCCTACCAAGGATTAACACTAGAACTCACCTGTATGACTACAATCACCATCATGCAAAGTGGCGTTTACTGTAAGCCACGCCCACGATGGGCGGATTCTTGAATAAATAACAAGCTAAATCAACAGGTGAGCTTACTGTGCCTTTGTCAACTCATGATTAAGAGGCGTCTGCCTCGAAACGCGTCGAGTATCAGCTTTTAAATCTGGACAGAGGGGAAGCGTGCTGCATCGAGGCCAACACAGACCAAGGGGTCGGAGCATCGTTGAGTGCATATCTCGAGCGCAAGGGCTTTGGAGAAAATAAATGAACGCGGCTACCCGGGCCGCGGTAACGAGTGTTGCACCATTTCCGATTGAAAGGCTGGGGAAGGTCACATTCCTTTCTATGGCACGATGTTCCCTTGCATAGAATAGCGCGCAGTCCCAAAGTCCCTACCTACTAAAGGATTTCACGAAGAAGTTCACTGAACACAGAGGCATGGAGCCTACCAAGGATTAACACTAGAACTCACCTGTATGACTACAATCACCATCATGCAAAGTGGCGTTTACTGTAAGCCACGCCCACGATGGGCGGATTCTTGAATAAATAACAAGCTAAATCAACAGGTGAGCTTACTGTGCCTTTGTCAACTCATGATTAAGAGGCGTCTGCCTCGAAACGCGTCGAGTATCAGCTTTTAAATCTGGACAGAGGGGAAGCGTGCTGCATCGAGGCCAACACAGACCAAGGGGTCGGAGCATCGTTGAGTGCATATCTCGAGCGCAAGGGCTTTGGAGAAATATATATATATATATATATATATATATATATATATATATATATATATATATATATATATATGAAACAGTCTCGTCTCATCAAGTTTCTCAACACCAACAAACGAGAGTGGACCCAAGATAAGTGCTGGTTTTCTTATTTTATTTCCTTAGTAAGTCGCCATGACGCGTTTCGACAGCTCCCTGCCTTGATCACATGACAGCATTACTTCGTGTGCTCAATCCATTTAAAGTGACAGTGTCCAATCAAATAATTCATAGACATAGAAGACATTATTTACGCGTAAATGCTCAAACAAATCATGTGGCTAACAATCATACAATATAAATATATAAATACAAATAAGACTGAGTTAGCAACACATTATTTACAAAAACACAATCAGAATTTAATAATTTGCATAAATGCTGGTTTCCTGAATTATGTATTGTGAAACATGTGCCAGTCCCATTATAATGTTAAATCGTTTATTGCTTTTTTCTCATAATAATTTGCTTGAATGCAATGAAGGGCTGGCATAGCGTAATATTAGTTGTCTAGAATGGACCACTTATTAAAGTGCCTAAAATGTGAGAAAATTAATAAAATCTAAAAAAATCCCCTTGTTACAAACAGCTATATTTTTCCTTAATTTTTCCGATTTTTTTAAAAGTGCTCGTGCTTTATTTACTACAATATTGTCAAATTCCCCTTACCTCATTGTATGCTGATTATATATCATATGCATCTTTCATTTTTAGGAGGCGATAAAGGGAATTTGACGCACCAGTGTATAGACAGGGTTGCAAAAAAGGAGTTTATGGATGTATTTTAGAGTAATTGATTCCCACTATTGTACTTTAAAATTAATATAAATATGTATATAAATATTAAATACATAAAATGTTAATAAATACAATTCAATTACTAAAATTACTCCATAAAATCTTTCCAAATTTACAATATATATTAAAAAACAGCATAAAAGGACGAAAATACACAGAGGATAAAAGGTTCCCTGACTCAGCAAATGTTCAAACACAGATTCTGGGTGTAAAATATATGTATTCGTTTTTGGCATGCTCATTATAGAAGATGTCGATGATGTCCTTCTCAATCTAAATAGGTGTGCAAATCCTCACTAGTATTAAGACCACCCGGCTGCTTTGTATCCATTTCTAAAATATATTTAGTTTCAAGGCGCCTTAGTTTATGTTCCCGATCACCTCCTCTCTTTAGTGGAGGGATGGCATCAATGACAAAATATTTCAAATGTTTAAGATTACTGCCATGGTGCAATTTAAAGTGCCTTGCTACCGGGTAACTTGGGTCATTGTTGACGATCGCCCTTGTGTGTTGCAGAATGCGTTTGTGGACAGATAACTTAGTGCTGCCTATATATGAAAGGTTACAGCTACATTGCAAGACATAGATTGCAAATTCCGTCCGACATGTCAAATGTTGTTTTATTTCGGAGGCTTTGCTACTGAACGCCGTATTATATGAGGTTTTATTTATGCCATACTGGCATGCTTTGCAGCTAGAGCATTTGAAGAAACCATTCCTAGCAACTAACCATCCTGTCTGCTGTTGTTCTTCAGGATTTTTCCGAACCAAAGCATTGGCCATAGAAAATGATTTTCTGTAAGTTATAGCCGGATGCTTAGGGAGCATTGCTCCAATTACTGGATCATCCCGGACTATAGGCCAATTTCTTCTAATGATGGTTCGCAGCTGTTGTTCCTGCCTGGAATAGGTTAGTATCAATCTAGTTGGTTCCTGGTCCGTCTTCCCTTTGCTTCTGCTCGCTATCTGTGATTCGCTCTCTACCCTAAGTAAATCTTGTCTGGATCGTTTCCTGGATTTAACAATGGCATTGTCAATAGATACACTCCTGTACCCCCTTTCCAGGAATCGTTTTTTACTTTCTAACTGTTTCTCGTGCAAGTCATGATCATCGCTACAAACCCTACGAATGCGCAGCATTTCCCCATATGGGATGCTTTGTATTAAATGCGGAGGGTGTGCGCTGGATGCATGCAACATAGTGTTCCCTGCCGTATCCTTACGATATAGGGAAGTTGTCATATTATTATTTACTATGTTAATTTGTACATCCAAAAAAGTTATATTTGTCTTGCTGACATTCGAGGTAAATTGCAAATTCACATCATTGCTGTTTAAAGATGCCACAAATTCATGTGCCTCATTTTCCGATCCACTCCAAATAACAAACAAATCATCAATAAATCTAAGCCACGAAACTACATTTTTCTTAAAGACAATTTCATGTTTCCTCATGAGGACCAGCTCTTCCCACCACCCCATAAATAAACAGGCATAGTTGGGGGAAAAGCTGGCCCCCATGGCCACACCCTGTATCTGTTGAAACATTTGATTCTTGAACATGAATAGGTTATTTTCCAAACAAAATGCCAGCATATCCAACAACATAACATTGTGCCGTGCAAATTTGAGAGGCCTGTTTGCTAAAAAATATTCCACGGCTTTGAGACCATCTACATTTTTTATGCACGTGTATAAGGAGGAAACATCAAGAGCTATTAAGAGCCAACCATTAAGCCATTTTATATCGGCTACTTTTCTAATAAAATCACTGGTGTCCTGTACGTTTACTGTAAGCCACGCCCACGATGGGCGGATTCTTGAATAAATAACAAGCTAAATCAACAGGTGAGCTTACTGTGCCTTTGTCAACTCATGATTAAGAGGCGTCTGCCTCGAAACGCGTCGAGTATCAGCTTTTAAATCTGGACAGAGGGGAAGCGTGCTGCATCGAGGCCAACACAGACCAAGGGGTCGGAGCATCGTTGAGTGCATATCTCGAGCGCAAGGGCTTTGGAGAAAATATATATATATATATATATATATATATATATATATATATATATATATATATATATATATATATATATATATATATATATATATATATGGGTATCACAGTCCTTGTAATGCCACATCCTCAGCAACAAAACAGGTACGGACCACAGCTTGGAGTATCAGTGCAGTGCCTTTATTGCAAAATTAGTGCATCCAGAAAGTAAGACAGCAAGTGCCAAGCCTATATATATATATCAGGAACAGTTCATAGGACACAGCGCACTCCAGCCATAATTTAATGATTATTTTAATAAATGCAACTAGACCGATGTTGGGGTTTGTCTTGAAAGTGGCTCTGTGCTAAGATGTCCTTCAAAGAGGCACTTCTCCAGAATGTAATGTCAGGTCTGTCAGATATCAATTGGCCTATTATGCCATCTGTTTGAAGAATATTCCAATTACTCTGGACCAGATCCCTGATCCTCTGTGATTCTGCAGAAAAGGTCAATATTAGCCTAACTTTAAATGGTTCGCCCTCTATGGCTCCATCTTTGGGGGATCTGCCTGCTAGCCGCTAATGTCTATCCTTCATTTTGACCTTATCCACTGCTACTTGAAGGATTCTAGTTATGCTTCAATCTCAGCAGCTCCCCATAAGGTATGCAAATAATGAAATTATGCGGGTGCTGACTCCATGAGTGTAACACTGTGTTTCCTGCGGTCGGTTTTCGATAGAGCTTAGTAAAAAGCTTGTTGTCAGCTACCAAAACTAGAAGATCTAGAAACTGGACTTCTGTTTCACTAATGTTACTTGTGAACCTAACGCCCAATTCATTCTCGTTTAGAATCCTAATGTATTCTTCTGCCTCTAAAAGAGTTCTCCTCCTGACAATAAACAGGTCATCTATATGCCTGGTCCACAGGGTTATCTTATCCACCCAAAATTCATTGTCATCCGCCAAGGCCACATGCTTCTCCCACCAGACTACGAAGAAATTTGCATAGCTGGGGGCGAAGCACGTGCCCACACAGCCGGATTGGTAAGAGGTCTTCGGAGGCCACGCTCCCTTTCTCCACCACTCTGCAAACATGGCTCATGGTGCACTACTGGATAGACCATGAAGTCCACTTTACTCCTGAGGAACCTTGGAGGCGAAGAAGCCCTCCAGGTACCTCCTGTAAGTCCTACACAGTGGGATTCCTGAAACCTGGTCAAGACATTCACTCAAAAAAACTAAAGGTTACAGGGACGGTATAGTTAGGGTCAGATTTCACTCATACAAAACCAGAGAAATTCAGCCGTTATAGTTAGCTGACTTAACTATTACTCATGCCCCCGCTATGCACTGCTTATGACCTAATATTTCACATTACTCATGACATGGTCAGTGACATCACTGATGACATCTCAAATCACATCACTGATGACATCATCCAGTGACTGTTTTTAAAAATGTTATGAGTGTTAAATATATATACCAAGGTGTATTGATGAATCGGTGGGTGTATGAGTGTCTTTATAGATGACTCACTGAGTGCATGATTGACTGTATAAGGCGAGTGATTAGGTGTCTCAGTGAATGTATAGGTGAGTGACTGGTTGTGTGAATGTGTGTATCTATCTGTCAGTTGATGTCTAAGTGGGTGTATGAGTATGTTAGTGGATTTCTTTAACGCAAAGTAAGATGTCCATTGTCATAACTATATACACTCGCAATATGGGTCTAGCTTTTGTTTTCTTCTTAAGGTATTGATGATTAATTCTACCGATTGATTAATTGATCTGACTATCAGTAATCTCATTCTTCCAATTGAAACCATTGTTCTTGATGTGTCTGCATGCCTCTGGATCCAGGTGTTGTTTGGGCTGTCCCTGTTCCTAATAACCATAAATATTTTATACATTGCCTCTAAGTTAAGTTTGACTGCTTTGTGCCACGCTACCAGAGGTAAGCACAAGTGTATTCAGTGACTTTAGTGGTTCACCCTCACAAGGTTTATGATTATAATTTTGAGGTGGGTGGGTTCTCAGCCCCTCAACTAATACTCTCAATTTGATATAGGATTTGGTTGGGAAGGCAGTATTTGATGAAACATTGAAAGACAGCAGTTTAAGTAAAAAGCAGAGGGAGAACTCTTCTACAGACATTAAACAAAATGTGCAGACTTTTTAACTATCCAAGCGCAAGCTCAGTAAGTAGTGAGAAGTATGTTCTCTATAACAGCACATCGAAGAAAGCAGGGTACCCAGAGGATTGAGGATTTTGGTAGTTTCAGTGTATAAATTCATACCCTGACTTACCCAAGTAATGGTTCTCTTTAATCGCAGAGACTTGTGAAACCATGATGAGACTCTTGGTGAAGAATGTGAAGCCTGACATGCAGGATGCATAGCAAAACAATAGAGATCTTGGAAAAAGAACTTTAAGAGGCAACTGAAAAAATACATGATAAATCAGTTTTTTGAAAGACCTAAAGACAAAATTAGAAAATGTAGAAATGAAAATCAAGAATCACAAGCTTAGAAACATTCTCCATGATAAAATGGATTACGCACACAGCACATTCTTACATTATGCTGAAGCTATGAAGGCACTTGAAAGGCATTTGGAACAGTGAGAAGTACAAAGTAAATAGGATTTTGTTATGACAGAAACCAGGTCTGATTCTACTTCTGACACCCAAGAACGGGCATCAAATAGTGACATTCAAAATCTGGGTACCTTTTTAGAGGAATATTGCCTCTTGTACCAGGACAGGCTCCTATCCAAATGAGGAGGAGGAAGGGCAAGAGGCAAAGAAGGGAAACCCAGAAAAAGACTCAAAGAGGTGTCAGATTCTGCAAATCAGGAGGTGGTATCTCATGGGAAGATACAGATGAACAGAATGTTACATGAGAAATTATCACAATGCGTGAGCTAAATAGAACAATCATTAACTTAAAACAACAACATCTGACCCGACTGGCGAACACATTACTTGAATTGGGTTTTTCCTTCTGCCCAGATACCAATGTCTGTTATTTTAGGGCTAGAATTGATTTGTTTCTCTATTAGAAAGTTGAAATTGATGACAACCTATGCTCATTAAAAAACACAGAACACCAATCCAGAGTCAACTTGATATTGAAATATTGGTAACATTGGAGACCATGGGGTCAGATGAATTTGATAGTATGACTCATAGAGATATACTAATAGAAATGGACATGGAAATCGATGCACTACCAGTGGCTTCAAGGTCAAATCAAAGAGTAATCCCACACTTACCTAGGACAATATAGATACACTTCTTAAATTAGTCATTAAAGACTTGGCTACATTGAAAACATATACCAGGTATGATGGAATCATTAATGGTAACCTATCAAGGGCACAACAGTTAATTAAGATACTCACCAGTGATTTGGATCTTGCCATCAAACCCTCGGAAAAGGGGGAGGGGAATACAAGAACCCCAGGAGTGGGTAGAGTTCTGCCTAGTAGCATGTAAAAAACTCAATCAATCATGCTCCTATGGTATGATAGATCAAAATGAGTACAAGAAATTTACCAAATCATACCACATAATGTTTTGGGGATTGGCTGGATAAAGTTGTAATCGATTACATAAATATGTTGTTCTTAAGCATGAGAACACTCTGCTTTTACATGCTCCCAAAGGACTGAAATGGGAGACTTTGCATACGGTCTGGAGCTGCAATATCTTGGCTCCCTTCTGGGGTGGGGTGTTTGATTACTTGGAGCAGTGTTGGGTCTGACCTTGCGGAGGACCCCTCAATGTGCCTTGCTGCACATCACAGAGGGGGTAGATGCATACAGGTACAAGGTGGCCTTGCTGTAGCTGGGCCTCGAAATCGCCGAGCAAGATATTGCGAAAGCATGAAAGGATACATGGGCTCCGCCTTTGAGTGTTGAAAGGTGTGTTGAGATCATAGTCTGTGGCTGGAACACCCTATCTGTATATCTAGTGGATACCTAAAGAAAGAACAAAATATTAGAAGGATTGACAGCCTTCCATGGGATACACTTAGAACCATGCCCCCAACAGGAATGGTCTCTGGATGCCAAAGATACATCATTCACAGCATGAATATATCATAAATGCAGGGGGCAGGAGAGATGGGAGGCAAGGAGCACCTAGTAACCTGACTACTGTGAGATATGGTGCCCCTGGTGTGTGTATCATTATTTTGTTATACTGTATTGTTTAATCTTGTTACTGATTGTACAGCAGGGGCCGAGGACCCCATTTGTCTGAATGTAAGCATGCTTGGAGGGTGCCAATGCTGCAGTCGTATACTTGTATTGTTGTCAAAAATGCAATAAAACAGTTTTTATTTGTGGACACTGAAAAGCGTGTAGAAACTAAAGAGCAAAAATGCTAAGGATTATTACTCACTCTTTTAAAGTGTCCATAAAATCGAAAAACACCTGAAAAGGGCTTTGGATTTCTGTGTATATAAACTTGAGAGCTGGTGTGGACTCAAATATAGTAGGGTTACAGGAAACAAAAGGGGCCCCATGTCCAGTGGGAATCTGGGCTATATCATATACAAAAAAATAGTGGTTCACCTGAAACTTCTATGCGTTTTCGTCACTGATATACATTTGCACCTATTTCTTTTGTTTGTCCATTTGAATTTGTGCGTAATTTATGAGCAATTTTGAGACTGTTGTTGGTTCGTGTTCATTTATTCACTGTGCATATGAAACCACTTATGAGGCTAGACTGTAAAAAAATGTATTACATTAAGTTCATGCAATGAATGGTTATTTTGCCAGAACTTCATTATAGGAGACTTAGGGCTTGATTAAGATCTTGGCAGGCGGGTTACTCCATCACAATGGTAACAGCTATCCCGTCTGCCGAAGTTTAAATCCCATGGTATATAATGGGATTTATATTTCTGCAGACAGGATATCCTTTACCGTTGTGACGGAGTAACCCGTCCGCCAAGATCTAAGTCAAGCCCTCAGTTCCAGGTGAATCATTGTTTTTTGTGTTTCAAAAAACACTGTCAGCACTATTTTTCCGGGCCATAAAAGAACACTGGAACATTGCAGGTAGATGAAAAAAATGCTGATCCCACATGCCCCATTGCTAGTCATTTTAATGAAGAGCATCAAGAGAACCCTGATTTATTAGTATTCTTGGCTGGTGACTGGATGGAATTATGCAAGTGTGAAGGTGACAGAAACGAAATTGCTAAGAAGAGTGGAGTCAGGTCCAATGGTTGAAATATGCCACAAGTTACCAGTGGTCTAAATAAAGATGAGGAATTGGTGGTGCACAAAAGTGACTGAATAGACTGTGTTGACCTTAACTTTGTGTGGGCAAAAGACACACAATTGATGGACGGAATGCAGAACAAATCAAAACATTTACCCCCAGTCAAGAGATCTGGGTTAAATCCATCATTCTTTTGCTCATCATGCCACCCCAGTTTAGACCTGGCCATATGCAAATCAGTCATGACCCTGTGCCTCATGGGAATAGTCCAGCCCGAACTGCCAAGCCAATTCCTCCCTGGACCGGAAACAAGCATACTAGGACCGCTTTCGGGGTTTCACCCCTCTTCAGCCAGGATAGCTTGATTCCAGTGGACCAGTGAGTTTGGGACCCACGTGTGGGCATATCTGGCGCATTACTTTGTGTGGTACAGGGTGTAGATGTCAAGTCACTGCAAAAGTGTCATGTGGACACTGTTTTTATATTATCATTGTTTATTCTTTTTTGTTCACTTTTCCTTTTTTTCTCTCTCTGTGAGATTCGAATGTCTGAGTCACCTATGATTGAATTGACTGTGAGATTTATTACAAAGCATAAGGAAATGCATTTTTTCCCATGCAAATGAAGGGACCAGTTTGAAATCAGTGTGTCAATTGGACACGATCAAGCATTTTGATGTTGTATAGAATTGAGTGAACTTTTATGGGGAAAGTAGCAGGTGCATAAATCCTGATCAAATAGCAAAACAGACTTGTAAAAATGGTAGAATACTGTTCCCTCTCGCTATCAATCATGTATGTGTATATGATTAAAACTATGCGGTTTGCATTGTATTGTTTTTAACTATATTGTTCAAATATTACCTTACAGTTTATATTTATTTAAAAATGTATATTCTTACCAAGTTTTGAATGACATTCTCTTCCATGATGTTTTTGATACCATATTTTTGTCATTTCGATTACAAATATACGAATACGATATTAAATCAAACTTTTTTTTTCACACAATTCGTATGAGCCTCATTATTTTCTTATACCCACAACTAAACAGGAATGATCATTTTTTGAAACAGCCAGAGCCAGTATTTTACGAGTATTCATAATGCATTAAAATCCACAGTGTTTACAAACATTATGGTAAGACCTGCATTTTATCAAGGGTGCCTTTCATGAATGAATACAGTCAATTATCAAACAATGACCCCTATTATGTCTAGTCCTACATTTCACCAGGAATATTCTTCCTACTCTGTATACCCACACTGAAGGACAACATGCCATTGATGCTGATAATTACATTTTCCAAAAGTACCACCATCAGAGTAAGAATTGTATCCGGGTTTGGCACTAGGCAGTGAGTAGAACTCTCCTGCAAATACATTTAACAGATTCACACATATTAAAATTTACATGGACTCACAGGAACATGCGGAAACCATGCTGTTGGAAAAGTGGTTTATTAGTAGGGGTAAGTATGTACTTACTTTGCTCAACCCTTGGTAGCTGGAAACGAGCAGGCAGGCTTAACTTAGGAGACAGGTGTGTAAAGCATTTAAAAACACCAAAACCTTAAATAAGTAAGGCACAATAAACAAAAAAATAAAAAAGACACCAAAATGATATAAATCCAATGTTGGGAACCGGAGATATGCATTTGTAAGATTAAAGTAAAACTAGTGCTTAGATACAAATAGCGCTTAAAGGATTAAGAAGGGTCGTGCTGGACTGGGACAAAGTTCAGAGTTCAGGCTACCCATTATATAACACTTTAACACTTACTTTCAGGGGTGTTTCTTGATGCAGGAAAATGATGCACATCAGCAGATAAGGGTTCAGATACTCTAGTTTCCCTCTTGGTGTTTGGAACTACAACTCCCACAAGACAGCTGGTAAACTGAGGGAGCTTTTTATAAATGTTGCTCCATACTTCTCCAAACGTCTGGAACTTCTTACTTAAGTTCCCCTTGCAGCCTAAAAGTGTCCAAAATACCAATCTAAGGGCCTAGAAGCTCTGAGATGGTCCTTGGGATTCCCACAGCGTACCTGGTCAACTCCTTAAAAGTCCACTGGACGCACTCAAGACTGGGAACTTCTTGATGGAGATAATGAAGGTGGGCTCCGTTAACCTGTAGCTTTCAGGGCGTCCACTCCTGAATCCTTGTGAAGCCAGGCAAAGTCCTTAGAGCTGGAGTGCCAGGCTAAGTTTCAGGCAGAAGATCTGAGTTGCTTGGCAACTCTTCCATATTTATTCATTGTTCCTGGGCATCAAGCAGGGGAACACCCGTGAACAATGTGATTCAGGGTGCTGCCCTCCAGTAGGACCACTTGATCCATAGTGTGGCATATTTTTGCCCCAGAAAACATTATTCTTCCAAAATCCAAAATGGAGAAACTCTCTTCTAGAGGGTTAGATCTGGCTAAGCAAACCCACTGGTGTGGCTAAGATTCTCTAACACGCCCCTTCACTAATCTAAGTGTCTAAACTAATCTGTGTGACTGAGGGAGCAGGATGTGGGGATGAGCCTGTGCAGTCCTAAAGTGTCATTCTCCCTTTGAAGACCAGTTTGGCCCCTTCACCCTCATCCTGCCTTTTGCTTCTGCCGCTGCAGTTCTCCACCCACAGGAAATCCTTTGTCTCTCTAGCAGGTCACTCGCCACCTCATTGTGGCAGTTTGGCTCAGCCTGGCAGAGGCTAGCCAATCAGGAGAGGGCAGTTGGAAGGCTGGATTTTGGCTGACAGAAAATTTACTTCTATAACTTCTTTTCTGTAATAGTTATTATAAATCTAACAGTGGCAAGTTATTGGATTTGTCATAGCTATAATTATGAGTCTTTGAATGACATTTCTAGCTTAAATAAAATATTCCCATGTTAGTGCATATTGAGCTAGTTTGCCACATGGGAAAAAACATGTTTTATAATGTCCCTGCTTATCGTTACAAGGCACCCTACCACTGGGGCACCTAGGGGAAACCTTAGGAATGACTTACATATAAAAATAAGGATACTGTATTTTGCGACTTTGGAAGTAAATCTATAAATTTAAAGTAAAGGCAGCCTGAAAAGCAGTGCTGCTTTTAAAATGACAGCAGGAAACACAGCAGTGCACACTTAAGGGCATTAAGTCTACTGGGCCTCTAAACCTGCATCCCCTATTAAATTCTAGGGACTCACAGCTAGGCTGTCAGTACCAATTGCACTTAAACCTAATTACTATATACCTTATAATCGGAGCACAGGCTGTTTAGCAGAGCCCAGGGAGCATGGTGCAGTCACAGTCAGAAAACCAGCATCTAGTAGTCATTCATCTTTATTCGACCTTTCAAACGTAGATCATTAAAGATACAAATATGGCAGAAATATACAATAAAAACATGATAAAATATGCAACATTCATTATTTTTTTTAATTCTGCTAAGAACATGGAAAGGCCAACCACAATAATGTTCATTAAAAACTTCAGCTTGAGCTTGAAAGGGGCAGAAGTGCAATGATCAAATTTCAGCGACATAATGAAAAGCCCAGAACATAAAGTGCAGGTGTGCTCACTATAACTACATTTAGAACAGCATTCTCCTCCACTGGGCTAATATGCAATTTAAAAAATAAGGAAGAGATTAGCAAGTATCATGATCATTTCACTTCTGTAAAAAGAACAGAGCAGCTTCACACATGGAACATTTGTGCCTACCTAACAGAGGCAATACAAATCTCCTTGAGAATGGTAGGTAGTAATTATTAAAGAAAACAAAGTGCAATAGGGACTGGCTTGATTGCTTGTCATTTGGACAAATACTTAAGTTTTCAATAGAGCATTGCCCTAATGGGAAACATAGCAACTAGTGAATCGAGTGCAGTCTAAATCTAATCAATAAAGCCATCATCTGTTAGTCAAAATGGGGGCGAAAAGTGAGGGGACACTGTAGACAGTTCCTGGTTTCTCACACACACAAACAGTATTTTATTTAATCCTTATCTTTGACTAAATCTGGTGCCGCTATTCTGCTGGGGTACTGGTTCCTCCTGGTGCCACAACTCATGCAGCGTTACAACAAACAAATGATGGACGGAATGCTGACAATGCAGACATTCTCCCCCAGTCAAGAGATCTGGGTTAAATCCATCGTTCTTTTGCCCACTACGCCACCCCAGTTCAGACATGGCCATATGCAAATCAGTCTTGACCCTGTGCCTCATGGGAACAGTCCAGCCCGAACTGCCAAGCCATGTCTTCCCTGGACCGGAATCAAGCATCCTAGGACCGGTTTCTGGCTATCAGCCGTCATCAGCCAGGATAGCTTGACTCCAGTGGCGTAGTGAGCACGGGTCCCACGTCTGGGAATACCCATTCCACTTAGGGCGAAAAGCGTTACAACAAACAAATGATGGACGGAATGCTGACAATGCAGACATTCTCCCCCAGTCAAGAGATCTGGGTTAAATCCATCGTTCTTTTGCCCACTACGCCACCCCAGTTCAGACATGGCCATATGCAAATCAGTCTTGACCCTGTGCCTCATGGGAACAGTCCAGCCCGAACTGCCAAGCCATGTCTTCCCTGGACCGGAATCAAGCATCCTAGGACCGGTTTCTGGCTATCAGCCGTCATCAGCCAGGATAGCTTGACTCCAGTGGCGTAGTGAGCACGGGTCCCACGTCTGGGAATACCCATTCCACTTAGGGCGAAAAGCGTTACAACAAACAAATGATGGACGGAATGCTGACAATGCAGACATTCTCCCCCAGTCAAGAGATCTGGGTTAAATCCATCGTTCTTTTGCCCACTACGCCACCCCAGTTCAGACATGGCCATATGCAAATCAGTCTTGACCCTGTGCCTCATGGGAACAGTCCAGCCCGAACTGCCAAGCCATGTCTTCCCTGGACCGGAATCAAGCATCCTAGGACCGGTTTCTGGCTATCAGCCGTCATCAGCCAGGATAGCTTGACTCCAGTGGCGTAGTGAGCACGGGTCCCACGTCTGGGAATACCCATTCCACTTAGGGCGAAAAGCGTTACAACAAACAAATGATGGACGGAATGCTGACAATGCAGACATTCTCCCCCAGTCAAGAGATCTGGGTTAAATCCATCGTTCTTTTGCCCACTACGCCACCCCAGTTCAGACATGGCCATATGCAAATCAGTCTTGACCCTGTGCCTCATGGGAACAGTCCAGCCCGAACTGCCAAGCCATGTCTTCCCTGGACCGGAATCAAGCATCCTAGGACCGGTTTCTGGCTATCAGCCGTCATCAGCCAGGATAGCTTGACTCCAGTGGCGTAGTGAGCACGGGTCCCACGTCTGGGAATACCCATTCCACTTAGGGCGAAAAGCGTTACAACAAACAAATGATGGACGGAATGCTGACAATGCAGACATTCTCCCCCAGTCAAGAGATCTGGGTTAAATCCATCGTTCTTTTGCCCACTACGCCACCCCAGTTCAGACATGGCCATATGCAAATCAGTCTTGACCCTGTGCCTCATGGGAACAGTCCAGCCCGAACTGCCAAGCCATGTCTTCCCTGGACCGGAATCAAGCATCCTAGGACCGGTTTCTGGCTATCAGCCGTCATCAGCCAGGATAGCTTGACTCCAGTGGCGTAGTGAGCACGGGTCCCACGTCTGGGAATACCCATTCCACTTAGGGCGAAAAGCGTTACAACAAACAAATGATGGACGGAATGCTGACAATGCAGACATTCTCCCCCAGTCAAGAGATCTGGGTTAAATCCATCGTTCTTTTGCCCACTACGCCACCCCAGTTCAGACATGGCCATATGCAAATCAGTCTTGACCCTGTGCCTCATGGGAACAGTCCAGCCCGAACTGCCAAGCCATGTCTTCCCTGGACCGGAATCAAGCATCCTAGGACCGGTTTCTGGCTATCAGCCGTCATCAGCCAGGATAGCTTGACTCCAGTGGCGTAGTGAGCACGGGTCCCACGTCTGGGAATACCCATTCCACTTAGGGTGAAAAGCGTTACAAGAAACAAATGATGGACGGAATGCTGACAATGCAGACATTCTCCCCCAGTCAAGAGATCTGGGTTAAATCCATCGTTCTTGTTCCCACTACGCCACCCCAGTTCAGACATGGCCATATGCAAATCAGTCTTGACCCTGTGCCTCATGGGAACAGTCCAGCCCGAACTGCCAAGCCATGTCTTCCCTGGACCGGAATCAAGCATCCTAGGACCGGTTTCTGGCTATCAGCCGTCATCAGCCAGGATAGCTTGACTCCAGTGGCGTAGTGAGCACGGGTCCCACGTCTGGGAATACCCATTCCACTTAGGGCGAAAAGCGTTACAACAAACAAATGATGGACGGAATGCTGACAATGCAGACATTCTCCCCCAGTCAAGAGCCATCATCTGTTAGTCAAAATGGGGGCGAAAAGTGAGGGGACACTGTAGACAGTTCCTGGTTTCTCACACACACAAACAGTATTTTATTTAATCCTTATCTTTGACTAAATCTGGTGCCGCTATTCTGCTGGGGTACTGGTTCCTCCTGGTGCCACAACTCATGCAGCAGCTCAGGCTCTCTGCCATGCTGGGCCCACACAGTTGTCGAAAGTCATAGTTGTTGGAATCATGGTGCATCACACATTGTGCAGATCACACTTAGATATCCTGCTTGTGGTAGGGGGCACAGGTAATGGAAGGCATTGACCTGGTTGACCTGTGCTAACAGCAGGAGGACAATGCATCTATGGAAGTCAGACCTGAGGTGAATGACTGCATCCAGATGACATGTCCATGTGCTTGCTCACTTTACTTACAGTTTAGGTACAGCATCTTACCGACAGCTGTGTTTATATCAACATGGGCTCTGCAGTCAAGGTCAACTTTGTGGCAGTCATGAATGTTATCTGATTAGATCGAGGAACATCTGCTCATTTTATGCCAAAACTATTCTTTGTGCCTCTATGTCCTCTTTTAGGGATGTCACATCATACTTTTGTTCTTAAAATGTGCAAAAGCAATTCTACTAGGGTGTAGTGGCAATTGAATCTAAATTCCTTTTCACTGCATGGCCTATTAGACATAAAGTGGCTGCCTGATTAACAAGTACTATCTCTATCAAAGGCCTTCCTATTCATATGTTTGCTTGAAATTGATTGGATTGTTTTAATTGTATTTTGATGAGTGTGAGCAGCGGTTTCCTTCTTTTTTCTTCTGCTATCTTAATGATTTTGATTATTGTAGGGTTTTTAATTTATGTTAGTCTATTTTTGTATAGATTTTTATTTTATTTACTTGTGTATGCTTTGATAAATTGCTTGACGATGAATTATGATGTTTGATCTATCAATAAACCTGGACATGCCCATGTGAGGCCAATCAGCCTCTGAGAGATGGTCCTTGGTGGGCAGCACCATGGGATAGGCAAATCTGCCTAGAATCCCTTGGCAATAGTGTGCGACTATGAGATGTTACCAGGCCTTTGTAGTGCCAGTCATACTTAGGGCCTGATTACGAGTTTGGTGGTTCAAGACTGAACCCTGCAGTCATGGTCTCTAGAATACAACAGCACCAGAGGTCCCCCGACCACCATATTCCAAGTTTACCGTGGTGCCCGCTGTGTGGCTGTGGGGATCTTGTGGCGGTGGTGATTACTTTTCCATATGCATTGATGCCTGTGTGAGCATTTCAACTGCATATGTGTCGTATGCACGCATATGCATGATAAATGTGGAAAAATATCACCTACCCATTGACGGAGTCTGTCACAAATGTGGGAAGTCCAGGCAATGGGTATATGGTACAAAAACAACTCACCTTTGTATCACCTTAAACAGGGTGGTAATCCTCAGAGTGAAGATGCTGCTGTGAGGGGGGACCTAAAGAAAGGGATCCACGTCGAACTCTGACCGAAAGGGCAGGAAACTCCTAATTTAAACGGTGGTGTAACTTCCCTGTACCTCCCTATGGCAGCTGCTTTTCTCTAACCATGACCCCAGCGGTCTGTTGTGTGCTGGCGGAGTCGGGATTCAGCTACGGTCTTTCCAAAATCAATTCGCCCATCTCGTAATACGGCGGTTGGACCGCCAAGCTCTTGCACGTGGGACCACAACCACCGGAATGGCGGTTCATTGACTGCCAAACTCATAATAAGCCCTTTAGGTAACAGCTAGGGTCATCAGCTCAGGGTCATCAGCTGTTTTGACCAATGAGCAGAAAAGTTTCCTGTTCACAAAAATATGTACTAACGCTTATCAAAGGCAAACACAGCCCAAATGTAGCTTTTCTCCCACACCTCTGTCACCCAAGGGAGCAGCATTGAAATATGCAGGGTTTAAAAGTTAAAGGACATCAACGCAGAGTTTTAGTTTAATATCTAGGGCCCAATTAGGATGTTGGAAGGTCCACCCGACAGCCAGGATAGGGGACCGACTGCCCTTATTTGGAGCTCTGTGGTTTGAGGGACTAACCGACACCTACGACAGGCTCAATGAGCCCATCAGAGAGACGGTCTGATGTAATTCCCGACTGCCATATAAAGGCAGATGGAAAGGGACTTTCGGGGCTCCTAGCAGGACCCCCATGGACCTCCACTATGGCGCCTGGGAGACACATGTGGTGCTCCCCCAAACATCCATGCATCCCATGCCAGGCACCACATTGTGCCTGGCACATGGTGCATGTATGTTTGCAAAAAGCCTTTTTCCGATGCGCCTTGTGCTGCAGTTCTTTACGGGGCAATGGAAAAAGGCATTTTTCCAACCGCCTACACAGCAGTTTCTTCATAATTAGGTGGGTGGAACTGGTGACTACATGTCAGGCGGTTCCATTCTCGTAGCGATGGCGATCATAAGCAGGCTCCTAGTTAGGGATGGGAATGTAAATTTACATTCCAATGTTCATGCATTTCATGAGCAGTGGTGTACACTGTGTCCAAAAAGAACAACGGATGTCTCGGCCTCCTTCTGGCAATTTACATCTGGCTTCACCAAGCCTGAAATACATCAGGACCTTTATCGAGGGGTGGGAAGTGTTCCAGGCACATAATCTGGTGTAGACATCTGTGAATAGGGATACAAAAGAAATCTGTCTGCCACCATTCATAGTACACCCCAAGTGCACAGGGCCAACACATATTTGCACAGGCCATTCTTAACGCACGTATACCATCCTTTGCGTGTGGACATTCTCTTTGGGAATTAGTGTGTGCACAAAATGTGCAATTTTTGCATTTTGTGCTAGCTAAAAAAGAACTGTTGCGAATCGGACTCTGTTTGCATATATGTGTGCATGGACTCTGCAAAGTACAAACAACTTGTCTTTGGTAATGTTCCTTCCCTCTACTGGAGCCTCAGTAAGCAATTCAAGTCTCACTTGTTAACTTACAATTAGGAATCATCTATTGGCATGCAGTAACCGTCATTGGGTTCTTTTTAAATGAGAAAATATAAGAAAAGTCACCAGGTTTAAAGGCCTCTTCTGTGTTCAGGTAATCATAGAATTATGTTCCACAAGCAGTTGAGAAAGAATGAAATAAAATTATAGCACCATGTGAGAGCACACGTTGATATAATTTTCAATTAAAAATGGAACCAGTCAAAGCCTCCATGACGCAATTGTATAGAAATGAAAATCGTGAAAATAGTTTAATGTCGAGCAACGGGATTCGAATGTACTCAAGCTGCGAAAGCCTTTTGGCCTTTGCAGCCACTGTGGCTGCACGGTGCTGTTTCCTTAGTTACGGTACAGCATGGTTCCAAATTGAAGACCGTGTGGCTGTATCCAGGTGCTGACTTCTGCACAGCAAAGAGCTGCCAGGGAAGCTCCTGAAATAGGCAGTGAACAGGCGGACACGTTTCTTTTTGATGGCAGCATTTTTGCATTCAAGCGTACTCTTGGCGCATGAGTGAAAGATGTACAAAATACGGGCGCTATGAGGGTGCAAACTTCAGCAGGAGATGCATGTACATATAGATGAACTAGGCTTTCTCACAAGGTGCCAAAATATGCCGGGCATCACTTTCTTGCAAAAAATAAAATGGAAAAAAATATTAAAATACCAAACTAAGGGGCATATTTACAAGGGCTTTATCTCTGCTTTTTTGCCTTACAAAGTCAAAAAAGCGGATATAAAACCAGCGCCCTGTTTACAAGAGGGTGCTAACATGCATAATCGCATGTTAGCACCCCTTTTTCCCAACGCCTCCCTTTGCGTCTTGTTAGGTTCTAACTGTAGTATTTTGCATGGAACCTCCATGTGGAGGTTCTAGAAGCAAGAGAGGACGGTTGGGGGAGAATACGAGGAGAGAGTAGGTACATCGTCTGCCCTTGTGTCCTGCTGGAAAATAAAGAAGTTAACTTACTGCGAGTTTCCTGCGACTTCTTTTCACTGGCGACGACTGGCCAGCAGAACATCCACGCGTGCAGCCTTCGGTCGGCAGACGACGGAGCAGCGGAAATTCTTTGATGCCAAGCAGTTTACTAGTGCCTTGTGGCGCACTGAAGCATCCGGACAGTATCAGTATCTGTACCAAGATTCCGCGGTGTGTGTTCACAACAATTACAAAGGTACGTGACTTCGGATTGAGAAGAAAAGGGGGAGGAGGAAAGTCTTGCGCACTCTAATTGCGCGCTCCTTCTCTTGACTCATAGCCCCCAGCGTATGACGCATTTTCAGAGAATTGTTGAAAGCATGTTTCAGAACATTCCTGGGGTGATGGCGTTTCAGGATGACGTTTTGGTCTATGGTTCGGATCAAATTCAACATGATGAGACGTTGTCTAAGGTACTTAATATTTTAAAAGAAAAAAGTGTTACCTTAAGTGTGGAAAAATGTAAGATGAATGTAGCCTCTGTGGATTATTTGGGGTATAGACTATCTGAAAAAGGGGTCGAACCAAAAGATAGCCTAATTATAGCCATAGAAAATGTCAGCATTCCAATGGACAAAGACCAATTGAGATCTTTCATGGGACTCATTGAGTTTTATGCTAGATTCGTTCCCAATTGCTCATCGAAAACTTTTCATATGAGGAATCTCCTTAAGAAAAGTGTCCTTTTCAAATGGTGTGATGAATGCAACAAGGAATTTCAAAAGATTAAATATGAGATTGCTCATGCCATTCCTCTGAAACCTTTTGATATCAATGACAGTACCATAAATATGACGGATGCAGGTCAGAAGGGTCTTGGCGCAGTACTAATGCAGCGCAGGAACGGAAGGGAGGATGTAGTAGCCTTTGCATCAAGAGGTCTTAAGGGTGCAGAGGCAACATATTCTGTAATAGAGCGCGAAGCCTTAGCTTGTTGGTGGGGCATTGTTCATTTTAAGCACTACTTATGGGGCTCTAAATTCACCGTGAGGGTTGATCACAAACCTTTAGTACAACTCTTCACTACAAGAAGAGGGGAGAGGGCAACACCCCGCATTGCAAAATGGCAGTATAGACTATTAGAACATAATTTCGAAGTAGAGTACGTTCCAGGAAAGAGGAACATAGTGGCAGATTGTCTATCTAGATTGCCAAGTATTAAAGAGATAAAGGAAATTGAAGAGGTGGCGGAGGAAGGAGATGTATTTTGTTTCGCCATTTTTAATGCATGTGGTGCTATTTTGGAAAATGAATGGAGAGAGGCTTATTCTTGTGATGAGGATATTAACAAAGTAATGGACATGATTCACACAGGATGGAATAATGGATCATCTCTTAATGATTCTATTGGTAAATTCAAACATGTTTTTGATGAGCTATCAATAATGAATGATTTTTTATTCCGTTCTACTTCTTTTGTAGTTTCAACAGGTATGAGGAATAAAGTTCTTACCCTGGCCCATGAAGGACACATAGGCATACGTGCAATGAAGAGGAGGATTAGGGAGCAATTCTGGTGGCCGGGTCTTGATAAGCATGTCGAACATTTTGTGAGGGATTGTTTGCAGTGTGCAGTTAGTGACAAAACTCAGGTGACTGTCCCCAGCCCTGTTCAAGCTGTAGAGGTTCCTCCAAAACCGTGGTCCAAGTTGGCTATTGACATCATAGGTCCCTTAAAGCTGTCGGATCATGGTGTGTCGGAATATGGTATTGTTGTCATGGATTATTACAGCCGTTGGCCAGAATCAAAATTCGTGAAGGTTCCCACAACTTCTTGTATCATAGAATTCTTAGAATTTCTTTTTGCAAGGGACGGTGTTCCTGACGAAATTATATCTGATAATGGTTGCCAATTCACCTCTGCAGAATTTGGGGAGTTTTTAAAATTCATAGACATAAAACATACTAAAACTTCTCTTTATCACCCTAGGAGTAATGGCCTTGTGGAAAGGTTTAGTGGGGTAATTAAAGACAACATACAACTCTCCAAGGGTAGCAATCTTGAGTGTAAAAAAGAACTTAAGAATTTGTTATGGGCTGTATGCACCACTCCTAACTCGGACACTGGAGTTTCTCCTTTTGTTTTACTCAGAGGTCGGATTACTTCCTCAAAAATGTTAAGAGGATGGATGGGTGCGTTCAGTGTACCGATAACAAAATTACAAGAGGTTGACAAGAAAAGAGTTGAACCTCAAAAGAAGTACGTTCAGTCTAGTACAAGACAGCTCAATGTAAAGGTGGGAGATTGTGTGCGTGTTAAATGTTCCAGAATTTTGCCTAAAGGATCGTCTAAGTTCTCTCATCCTCAACTTGTAGTGAGGACTAATAAAAGTGCGGTACAATTAGAAGATGGAAGGTGGTGGAATAAAAGCAAGATTTCTATTTCTAACCACCACAATTCATCTTGTATCAATCGGTCCACTACTAATTCTAGTCAAACCAGTACATGCCTCAGTCCCCACATTCGTGAATACTCGTCCAGGTCAACAAAATTGCCTAGCAAATTTCATGATTACGTAATGTATTAATGAATGATTTAATATGTCGGAATCTTGATTAATTATTTTGTCTTATGAAAACATTGTTGTTATTTAATATTAAAAGTATTTAGTTTTAATTTTTCAATTGTATAGGAGGAAGATGTGTTAGGTTCTAACTGTAGTATTCTGCGTGGAACCTCCTTGTGGAGGTTCTAGAAGCAAGGGAGGACGGTTGGGGAGAATACGAGGAGAGAGTAGGTGCATCGTCTGCCCTTGTGTCCTGCTGGAAAATATAGAAGTTAACTTACTACGAGTTTCCTGCGACTTATTTTCACATCTCCAATGAGATGCAAAGTGGGCGTTACTGGGCGTACCCCAGATGGACTACCTTGCAAATATCCCTGATGTTTACATCGTGATATTTACAAGGCAGCCCACATGATTTTAGCAGACATTATATTTTGGCGAAAACGGACGTTTTTGCCAAAATCTAACGTCTACTAAAATCCTGATTTAGCCATCCCTATCATAGGGGGTGGATTATGCTGATACGACCCTGTGGGTCGTATCAGCAAGGTTATCGCCGTTTTGCAGGGAGCATCGCTGGAAAACCAGCGATGTTCCCTGCAAAAGGGCGATAACCTCGCCATTTCTGGAATTTTTATCGCCCTTGAGAAACGCGTTGTTAATAAAGCGCTACCAGGGCGATAAATTCCAGAGATAGCCTGCAATAAAATTATTATCGCTAAGCACGGCCAGCGATAATTATCGCTGGCCATTGATAATATGCCCCTAAATATGGTGGTTCCAGTTGCATGAGTTGCCGATAGTGCCAGTTGCTGGAAGCTAGGCAGGGGCCACCATGACCCCGGAGCACTGGGTTCAGCATTGTCCATAAATGAGGTGGATAGCAATAAACCTTGATATATTTAGAGCCAGCTTCCGAACATTTTTATTTAAACCCAGTTATATATTTGACAAGTATGGCTCTGAAGTTGTTTCTCTTTCATTGGCCACCTCGTACTCAAGGGCGTTTGAAGAGCACACGCCTCCCGCAGTGGGGCAGATAATCTGCATCACCTCACCCTAAGCGCACAGCGATCTGATGCTCCATGTGAGCAAACATGGCCCTCCAGTTTGCAGGAGGATGCGGAGCCCTGGATGGGCAAGGAGAGGACATAGTGCAGCGGGAGTACGAAGGACTAAGGGCCAGATGTATCAAGAATTGCATTCGCAATTCTTAAATAGCGAATTTTACAGATTCGCTATTTAAGAAAAGCAAAATGTAATGTATGTAGATTTGCAAAACAAACTGCGAATCGTACATATTCCCTAATAGCGAATCGCAAATTGAGATTTGCTATTAAGGAATACCTTCCCATTCATTCCAATGGGCCTCTAGGCCCATAGGAATGAATTGGAAGACATTCGCAATTTGCGAGCACCAAATAGGTACTCTCAAATTGCAAATGCAATTCCAAGGGTGTTAGGGTCCCAAAAGACAACCCTGTTGCACCCCCTAAAAGGTAAGTGTGCACATGTGGTGCACATACATGTCCTAAGGGCAAGTATGTACGCCACATGGCACCTTGAAAAATGCTAAAAAAGTGAATTTTTCATGGAAATCTCATATTACCACCAACTTGAAGTTGGTGGTAATTTGCGATTCCTTAAAGGCGGGTCGCAAATCTTTTTGGCTTCCTGCATTTCAATTAGGGAATCGCAAAGTGTGATTCCTTAAATGCATTCGCAAAATAGGGAATCACAATTTTTGTGATTCCCTATTTTGCGAAGGCCTTTTTGGGATGATAAAAGTCTTTTTCCTGTTCGCAAATGGGTCCAGTCTGAGAATCGGCCCTTTTGCGAACGGGAAAAATGCTTCATACATCTGGCCCTAAGATCATAAGCTCACTGTGGATTTCCCCCAGGATGCAGATCAAGAGTTCGCCAGGACCACCAAAACACCTATAGAACTGATAGCTTTCAGAAAGAGCCTCGCTCTTCGTGTAGAGGTGGAGGCAGTGATCCCCTGGTTTTTGCCCCAGACCACGCTCAATGGGCACCTAGGGCAGGACTGAGCAGTGTTGAGGGTGACAGCAGGTAGCTTCCGTTGTTAGAAGCAGATCAAGACACTGCAGAGAGGGGGCATGTTGAGTCTGACATCCCTGCCAAGGTTGATCGATGCTTGTGCTCATTGCTAATTTCATGGAGATGATACAACTGTTTCTGTAACAGCAATCTTCCAGAGGTAAAATCTTTTGCAAGTACTGTACTCTGGCTTTTGAGAACATTTTGGAACCACTAGAAGTGGTCCCTGGATCTGCACCAAGGTTGAAGAGGCACCAGGCAGCCATTGACAGATGTGAAGTACGAGAAGTCTGTGAGTGGAGGAATGCACAAATTTACTTTTTTTATTTTTTTTTTATATTTTTAAATTTTATTCAAATCAGCATTGATAATTTCATTCTTACAATCAAAGAGCATTTATCATTACATAAACAATATACAAAAAAAAAACATAGATAGAGCAGTCAGACCCAGTTAATTATTGGGGCCCAAAGTGCAAACCCAAATTCCTTTTTTCTTCTACCTTTAAGTTTATACATAGCAATTTCCAAATTATGGTGCCAATTACGATCCTGGAAAAACCGGGCACGAACCGTCGGTCGGAGCGTTTTCTCCGTCCGACTTGTACCCGGTTGTAAAACTTTACAAACATGGAAGTACGATTCACACGGAAACACCATTTCCGTACGAATCGTAAAAAACACCGACCGACGAAAATATACATACGAATGTGATCCGGGAATGCTCCGACGTGACGCCGGGACGCTTTCAGGCAGCGTTTCACGACCCAGGAAGTACGATTCGAACCGACAGCAGTCCGGACGGCAATATTTTCACGGCACCCAAAAAGTGCCGGAAAAGCGAAGTACGCCACGAAACGACCAGATTAGGGGGCCCGGTACGCGCCGTACCTCCCCCAGCCCCCGAGAGTACGAGTCGAACCCCCATGTATGTACACCCGTGTACGAGTCGAACCCCCGTGTATGTACACCCGTGTACGAGTCGAACCCCCCGTGTATGTACACCCGTGTACCTACGAGTCGAACCCCCACCCGTGTATGTACACCCGTGTACGAGTCAAACCCCCGTGTATGTACACCCGTGTACGAGTCGAACCCCCCGTGTATGTACACCCGTGTACGTACGAGTCGAACCCCCGTGTATGTATGGTGCGTACCCCCAGTGCTACACGCTGGGAGTACGCACCGTGCATACATGGGTGGGGGTTCGACTCGTACGTACACGGGTGTACATACATGGGGGGTTCGACTCGTACACGGGTGTACATACACGGGGGTTCGACTCGTACACGGGTGTACATACACGGGGCGTTCGACTCGTACGTACACGGGTGTACATACACGGGGGGTTCGACTCATACACAGGTGTACATACATGGGGGGTTCGACTCGTACACGGGTGTACATACACGGGGGTTCGACTCGTACACGGGTGTACATACATGGGGGTTCGACTCGTACACGGGTGTACATACACGGGGGGTTCGACTCGTACAGGGGTGTACATACACGGGGGTTTGACTTGTACACGGGTGTACATACATGGGGGGGTTCGACTCGTACACGGGTGTACATACACGGGGTTTCGACTCGTACATGGGTGTACATACATGGGGGGGTTCGACTCATACACGGGTGTACATACATGGGGGTGTTTGACTCGTACACGGGTGTACATACACGGGGGGTTCGACTCGTACACGGGTGTACATACACGGGGGGTTCGACTCGTACACGGGTGTACATACACAGGGGTTCGACTCGTACATGGGTGTACATACACGGGGGGTTCGACTCGTACGTACACGGGTGTACATACACGGGGGTTCGGCGCGTACTCACGGGGGCTGGGGGGGTTCGGCGCGTATGCGGGCACATGTCTCCATGGTTGCTATAGGAGTTCGGTCCGTACGGTGCATTTTCCATACGGTTGTGACATCGGACGCACGGGATGGATCGTACCTGCGCGCTCGGACTCCACTTTTCACATTTGTACGTAAAATCGTCCGGGGATGTGTCGGACACTTTTTCCGACCCGAGGACGTGTGGGGAAATTTTCCGAATGCGATTCGTATGGTCTTTTTCCCATCCGAATCGTACTTGGCAGTTTGTACGCTACTTGTACGATTCGTACGGTAAAAAGACCGGATACGAGTCGTACGGGGAATTTTTTTCCAGGATCGTAATTGGCACCTATATAGGGATAGTAATTTAGCCTTCCAAGTAAAAAAAGACGGTGCATCCGGACTAAGCCATTGGGAGGTGATACATAAACGAAAGATGGACATACATAGAAACAAAAACCCCTTCTCGGGGGTTGAGCGTTTTCTGATATTTACCCCAAACTCATATCCAAATAGCACTAATTGAGGTGTAATGTCAACAGAGACTCCAAGACCTAAGTTCAAAAAGCATTTTACCTCATTTAACAGGAGGGCTAGTACCAGACAGTTAAAGAACATATGCACCAGATCGGCTGCCCTCAGAGCGCATCTAGGACAAACATCCCCCCGTTTGGTTCCCCATTTAGCTATCTTCGCTGGGCAGTAGTATAGATCAAACATAGCCATATAACATTGGCTTTTGAAGCTGCCTGAAAAAAGAACAGTGTCAGCTAAATTCAATACTAATTGTAAATCGACACCTACTATCCCCAGCCTTCTATCCCAGCGTTGCTCAAAGTAAACAAGGTCGTCCTGTTGGGTTGTGCTTATAATTTTGGAAATTTGAGAGATCTTACATCGTCCCCTTACACATTCCAAGATCAGGTTCTTTTCCAAGCTAATCTGGCCTCTTAAAACACATTTATCTAAGAAGCTTCAAATTTGGAGATGTTTAAAAAAATCCGAGCGTTGCAGCCCGAACTTCTCTTGAAGTTCACAAAAGGACATCAATTGATTATTTAAGAAGAGGTCCCCAATAGTTCTAATCCCCTGAGTATTCCATCTCCGCATAGTTGAATCACAAAAAATTATGGGGAGTTTCCCTACTATTCCTAGAGGCATATAGCGATTATATTCCTTTAAGGTAAAATGTTTACGGATTTTACACCAAACTACAGCGGTAGCCCCAAAAATCTTAAAATGGGTTCTTTTGTAGTAACTGGGCTCGAAAAATTTAGAGAATAAATACCTAGCTTCAGGCCCCATAATAAGTTCGTATATAGAGGGAGAAGCAGCAGGATCTATATACGCCTGGGTACCAAAAAACAAGATCCCCATGTGCTGGAGCATCGCCGCCCAATAATAGTACTGAAATTGGGGAATATTTAGTCCCCCCCTAGCTCTTGGTAGATTAAGTTTTTGAAAGCTCTTCTTGTCCTCTTATATCCCCATATGAAACGAGAACACATTCTTTCTATCCTTATAAAAATTGAATTGGGAAGCAGAAGTGGAATCGTGCGAAATAGATAAAGGAACTTCGGAAAAACAACCATCTTAATAACGTTGCACCTACCATATAAAGATAAGTGTAAATAATCCAGGTTTTCAAAAATTTTATTGGATGTGGTTAGAATTGGGTCAAAGTTTAAATTAACAATAGTTTGGACCTTCGTAGCAATTTTAACACCCAAATAGACAGCCTCTGTGACTGTATTATCACCTGTAAGAACATGAGTACCGGTAAAGAAAACTTGTGTCTTGTGTAAATTCAGTTTGTAGCCTGACACAGCACCAAATTCCGATGTCAAAATTTCAATGCATCTCATCGCTTTAACCACATCCGCCGTAACGACAGCCACATCGTCTGCATAGGCTAGAACTTTAATAGATTCTTGCTTGGGTTTAACTGAAACGATCTCTGGATCAGTCTCGATTTTAATCAACAGAGGCTCAATATAAAGAGCAAAGAGAAGGGGGGAGCAAGGGCAGCCCTGCCGAGTGCCCCTATATACCTTAAACTCCCCAGAATACTTCCCAGAAATACGAATTGTGGCAGCAGGGCAGATATAAAGGGCTTGCACTGCTTTAATAAAGGAAGGTGGGAAGCCCTTCCAATGGAGAACTGCCCATAAAAATTCCCAGGAGACCCTGTTGAATGCCTTCTCGGCATCCAACAGAGCCACTCCTATTGAAGCTTCGGAAACCTGGGCCCAATCCAAAAGGGATATTATTCGGCAGACATGATCGGTAGTACCTCTACCCGCTACAAACCCGTGCTGGCGTTGTGAGACTAAAGGTGCTATAACCTTCCCTAATCTTCAAGCAATAATCTTAGAAAAAATCTTACTGTCTGAGTTGATTAAAGTGATTGGTCGATAAGAGGCCGGTTCAAGCGCATCCTTCCCTTTCTTTTTAAAAACTATTATGGTTGTCTTAGACCATGAATCAGGTACTATACCATTGAATGCCTGCTGGAATAATGAGAATAGCGAATCCCGAAGTTCGGCCTGAAAGAGAATATAAAACTCCAAAGGGATCATGTCTGGCCCCATTGCTTTGCCCCGGGGTAAAAATGCCATCGCCAATTAGATTTCCTCCCAAGTTATGGGGGTGGACAAAATCTCCTTCTGAGCCGAACCTAAGCCTACAGAAGGGGTTCCCCCCAGGTAATCCCTTGGATCTATAGTGTTTTCGTTCACATATAATTTCTGGTAAAATCTTTTGAATACCTCGCGAACACCAGCCTCCGACTCTTGTAGTGACCCGTCTATGTCTTTAATTTTATCGATCTTGCTTTGCATCTGTTTGTGGCGTAGTCTATTATGCCAATACCTTCCCCACCTGTTCCCCGTATTCAAAGCATTCCCTTCGAAAAGTCTGGAATTTAGCGGCCGATTCATCGGCATATTGCTGAAAAATTAAAGATCTCTGTTTAGCAAGATTATTTTGTGATACAGAGAAATCCAACCTACTTTTTAATCTTCTGGGCTAACTCGCATTCCAATAAACTTAGCTCTAAAATACGTTGTTCAAATTTGTGTCTCAGAGTATTGCGCTTCTGTATCACAAATCTCAGAGTTTCCCCCCTTATACCGGCCCTAAAAGTATCCCAAACAACTATGTCTGGAGCCGAGTTTTTATTAACTAAAAAGAAACCTGGGGTCCAAGACTTAATATGATCCCGATATTCCTCATCTGTTAATAGCTTCCTATCAAAAGTCCAATTAGATCTTAAAGTCGATGCGGTAGACACCTCAAATTTTAACACAAGGGGATTATGATCCAAAATTAATCTTAGCAACAGAGTGATTGCAGCTTTTTCCAATATAGCAGATGAAACCCATATATAGTCAAGCCGAAACAATTTATTATGGGGAGTAGAGTGAAAGGTGCTGCCCTGCTGTCCTATATTAAACCTACTCCAAAGATCATGAAGACCCTGATTCCCTGCTAGGTTACACAGGGACTTATAGACTCTTGGCTTTCGTCCCACACATGTTGAGCCTGAGCTGATATTGACTGACTCGTCTATATGTATGTTAAAATCCCCGCAGAGTATGACGGGTTGGGGCCATAAGGCGAGTTCCAGGTTAAGAAGATCATACATTTCGGGTTCATCCAAGTTAGGCCCATATATAGTACATATACTTAATACCTCCATATTGCCAAACAATGCCTCAATAATCACCCACCTACCGCTTTTATCCTCCTTATATTTCTTACAGGACAAAACTCCCATTTTACAAAGAATTGCCACACCCCTCGTGTTTGAAGACTGTTTTGAACATGCAATCCGCTCCATCCCCATTCTTTTAAGCCACGCTCTATTGGCCCAGGCAATATGCGTCTCCTGTAGGCAGAGTATGTCCCAGGAGAGACCTCTAGCAATATTTGCCAGAACCTGCCTTTTTTTTAAATTATTCAGACCACATATATTTAGAGTACATAATGATAGTGTTTTCATTTTATGCTTTCACATTTTACTTTTAAGCCATTGAACCTGCTACAAATGTAGGCCTTACCACATAACAATTAGACATCACTATTTTACTACTTATTCCATAAGAGATAACCTTTTGATTCAGACAAAATAGCACTAAAACAAACATCAATGCTGATTTTTCTTTACACCCCCCATCACCACCCCTTACACAACTCCCCAACACCACCCTAACCCCCACACCATCCTGTTTCCCCCCTCCCAACCCACCCTTACACTTCCCATGAAGCACAGGGACAATGGTCCCAATAGATGATGAGTCAAGCTGCCCACCTCCCCCCCTGCGGCCCCTATGTCACATTAGGAATGAAGCCAATCCAGTCCTATCTTATCGTATATCAGCCAAAAAAAAAAGGAAAAAAAATAACAATGTTTTACATCTCAGTCAATCATGTTCAATATCCCTGAAGGATAATAGAGCCAGATACAATTTAGACTTCCATAAGACCTGGATTCACAGTCCACGGAGAGGAAAAGAAAAAAGAATGAACTATAACTTATACAAAAATTCCTTAGCAGTACATTCTTCCGTGAACACTGATGACCGTCCCTTAACAACAACTTTGAGCTTGGCCGGATTTTGTAAAAAAACCTGTGCTCCTTTTTCCTGAAATTTCGGAATTAGCTGTCGGAGTCTCCACCTAAGGTCCACCATTGCCTGGCAAAAATCCGGACGTACAAAGAATTCAAAAAGAGTTTCTCAGGCCAAGAAGTGATTCAATGAAATTAGGATAGCTCTAGGAAGGGGGTTTTCTTGACCCATCGGTTTCCTCTGGAAAAATGGGAATCGATGAGCCCTCTGGACCTCTATCTTCCAGTCCCAGCTGGTGACTTCTGGAAAAACCTCAGAGAGGAGCTCCACGACGAACTTCCGGGGGTCTGCTCCTTCCTTTCCCTCCGGGACCCCAAGAATTCTGAGGTTGTTACGTCTTAACCTATTTTCCATATCTGTGATTTTCCATACATAATCATCCCTATGAGCATTCAGTGTCGAAATTTCTTTTTTCTGAGACACCACGTCATCCTCTAGTGTTGATATTCGAGTTTCAGCTTCTCCAATTCTTATGGCAGTGTCTGCACATGATTTAGCGACCCTGCGTAAGGAGTTCTGTAACTTCTTTAACATGTTCTGAGTGTGAAGGCTTTCCACTTGCGCCTCTACCCTATGCGCCATAATGACATCGTAAATAGTGTCCAGTGTGATTTTTCGGTGCTCATGGCCAGGAGGATCAAGGGTACCGGCTGATTGCGACACTTTGAGAGGTTGATTATTAATTTGAGGGTTGGGCGAGTCTTGGTATGCCCAGTTTGAGGAATCATCAGACCCTTGTAAGCTCCCTCGGGTAGCATCCACAGATATTTGCTTCGGTTTGGCTACCAGGTCTTCACCATCCTCTCCCCCTGAGCTGCCCTCATCTAGCCACGCTTTCACCAAGCTTTCAGCTGAGGAGCGATCAGACAAAGAAAAGAAATCATCTCCAATTGAAAGTTTGTCCTGAACTTCGACATTACATCCCTCAGATTGCGCAGCACCCAATAATAGTGCAGAGCCTCCCGCAGGCCACCCGGTTCTATATTGTGCGTTCGGTCAGTAACGTTTATACCTGTAGAGATCAGATGTGCATCTCTTGAAACGCCTTCGCTTTGCATGGTTAACGGGGTCATCAATGCCTGCAGCGGGACTACAGCTCCCATAATGCCGTTTCCTAGTGGCTCACCGTCAGGTACCGCACTCTGGCAGCAAACCTCCGTCCCCGGTATCCTGCTCGGTGATGTCAAAGACGCTGCACCTGCTGTCGCACAGGCAGTACTCACGGAGCTAGAAGCTTCCCAAACCGGCAGTGAAGGAGAGGGTTGCAGGGTATTAGCCTGTAATTCTGGTGTCCCAGAGCCCTGTGCAGGGTTCTTACTTTGAAAAAAAGTGACGGGGCTTTGTCGCCAGCAAGGGTTGTTTCCCTAGCGCTTTTACCAGCATCGAGATGGACTGTAGCCCCCTCCTGCATCGCTGCGGGTGTTTTTCGAGCTGATGCCGCTCCGGTCGCAGGGCGCGTCTTCACCTGTGGGATGAGCGGTTTGGAGCGAGAAGCCCGGCATGATCCCTTGGACGGCATGGATTCCTGTAGACGGGGCTTTGGTTCAGGGAAGGTTAGAAGCTTTCCAGCCACACGAACACAGCAGCGATAGAGAAAATCCGCCTTTGCCAGATGCCGCAGTTGCCAGAGCATCACGGAAAAACCACGGTAGCCTCACTTCTCAGGTATGCACGGCGTTCGGACCCGGGGGGGAGAGCAGCCTGCTCAAGCGGCCAAACGCCTAGCCGCCATCTTGCTTCCGCAATCGAGGAATGCACAAATTTACACTGTTTTTTTTTTCTGCGAAGACCACTGGCAGAAGTGTCCACTTGTGGTCTTGCAGCTCAGCTTTCAGCATGAGCCTCATGCGTGCTTTAGAATGGGAAACTTCTCTTCTCGAGGTCCAGAGAGAGTTGACGAATCATCTCTTGGGGCTACATTTATGTCTTTAAAGCCACTTTCTCACTGGCAACTGGGCCCACCCCAGAGATACCACCAGTATCCTCTTTCCCTCCAGGCCTACCTTCTTTTCCTTCATCTCCTCTCCTTACATTTCTTGATAGTCTCCATTCTCAACTCACATTGTAATCCCGATACAACCTCCTGTTTTGTTTGGAACTTCCTCCCGTAATTACAATCACCTCCCGTATACTGTTCCTATTAAAATTGTTCTCCCTTACATTTCTCCGATAAATGAAACCTTGCCTAACACCGATCCTCACTGTAAATCTCACTTTTGTACAGTGCCCCATGCTTTATAGATAGGATCTATACTATTGAAATCTCATTCATACATAACTACAATTAGAGGGACTCGGACATACAAGATGCTAACTCCTGGCTTGACCTTTGGTGCGGCTAAGTTTGCCCGAATAACCCCTGGTCTCAGGGGTCATGAAAGCAGGGGCCGAAGAGGGGACATATTTACTTTGGAAAGTTTACCTAATGCACACAATATGAATAGAAATCACACATGAGATAAACAATATAACAGTGAAGCAGGATATTGATAATGTGTCCAAAGGAATAATTTCTATCATTGGATAGCTTGGACATCATCAACACTAATTCTACGCACAAGACTAGTTTTAGCAAGTTAGTAAATAAAATGCCAAGTTCTAAGTTTCAAAGCAGGTGCGCCCTGTTTACCTGTGTTGGGGCAGTAGGGACATTTGTTACATCTGATATGGCAAGCCTGCTATTCCTGTGGCAGCTGTGCAATGTTGAAGAATAAACAGTAGCCAGAAAAGGACATTTTGTTCACAGCAGTCCTAGATTACAGCGGGTGCTACAATAGTGCCTGTCCTCGTCTTGATAACACTGTCCTGAAGATACTCTCTAACTTCTAGTCTTCTCCTTTTATCTTTTATAAGATTTGATTTTTTTTTTTAATGCTTTCAGGATAAACAATCAGTATGAAATGACAAAATGCCCTTCAGCGTTCCTAATAGGCAAGACAGTAAAACTGTCTAACCTTCTGGAAACTCAGTTTGTTTATAAAGAATGATGATGATTCACTTATGAAATGATTAAACAACTGTAGTATTCTCATGTTGTATTTTAATGTACTTTGTTGTCATGTTCCTAGCTGCTCAGCCAGTGTGAGTGTTCTGTGCGGAATGTTGGAGTGTGGGCCATGAGTGGAATGTTTGAGTGACTGGTGTGAGTGATGACAGTTGGTGGATGTTGCTGAGCAGCTAGCAGGCTCCTCCTGGTGGGGCTGCTGATGAGGACTTATAGACTGTTATACATAGGTCTTATGCTACTTGTTACTTATTTCAAGAAACTTACTTGAACCTCGTTATACAGCGTGGACTACATTACTACATTAATTTTGGCGACAAGATGGAGACGTCCTCCACACTCTACTGTTGATCTGAAGGACACTGAAGATGACTTCTACAAACAGACAAAATGTTTGGAAGAAGCTACAAGTCTCACAAGCGCATACAACAGGGAAAAGACGCAACAAGTCTGGGTCACAGGAGGCAACACAGAAACAAAAGAAGCTACAAAGAAAACGAAGGAAAATGGAACAAACAGCACACCTTGCAGCCCCACCAGTGTCCATTACATCGGACAGCCCCAACCCAAGCATGCTGTACTCTGTGTTTGTGGCCACATCAACAAGACCTGCGCTTTCAAGTAATGTAAGCCTCTACACTTATTTCATGGACGCAGCACACAGTGTATTTCACATGTACATTTTATCTGCAACAAGCCATACAAACTTTTCAAGTGTGCGCTACATGGGAGGTGCATGTTCAATGTGTTTGCATGCACCTGGCAACCTGCACCTGGAGACCCTTGGTGTCTACAACCAGATTTCTGCCTGCTCTGGAGAGGAGGTCCCTGCGCACTGGGACTTGCACAGAAACATACAAGAAGATGTGCAACAGTTTCACATGGACTTCTGGAACGCAATTACGAGCGGCAGGGTGTCTTTTCACTAGCAGTGGCTGGCAGAATTGTAACAAGTGTGAAGGTGTGCTTCGGGCCACACAGCAGCTGTGTCTTTTGAGCCCCTGGCGGCAAAGAGAGGTGAGACATTATTTGTGTAAGAACACATCCTTTTGAACGCTTCTACAACCTCTGAGGTGCGTTTTCACTAATTGAGGCAAACGAAACGGGTGAGACATTTTTCGTCTTTTCGTCTTGGAGTCTCTTTAGCAACTTTGCTGGTTTAACTGCCATTGGTATTTTTGAAAATGGAGGTGCAAGTCTTATTCAGCGCATGCACCTACATAAGTTCTGCTGCCTTCCAGGGTTCCTCTGTGATGCTTCATCTTCTTCGTGGGATAGTTAGCTGCTGTGCAACGTTTGGGAACATCTACGTGCCGGGAGCCACCCAGCGTGACGTGAACAGCGTGCCGCCATTTTAGGGTTGACGGCGGTTCATATTAAGTGATGGTGCTCTGGCCTCATTTGCCAATCACTTTTTCATCACAAGTGCGGCGTTTGTTTCCACGAGGTCATATGTTAACAGATATCTCAATGTAGTGAACACTACTTTGAGTTCCGGTGGTGAGTTGCAGTTTTTTTTTCTTGCTTTTGGCTGCCATCTGATGACAGCATCAGCTCGTCTGGTTACCGTTCTACAACAAGTTCTACACACTTGACCTCGGTATTTGCTTATAGCTGTACTACGATCCCAGCACACCACGTTCTTTTGACTGCCTGTGCATATTGCGTCGGCAAGCTCCGATTGCCGACATATCTGTGTCTGGAGCTTACTTGATGTCTATTCTGTTTCCAATAATGTGGTACGCTCACCTTAGACTGGCTGACATCATATGCATGTTAGGCATGGGACATGCTAATAATCTTTGGTCTTGGTACCAATTCTCATTTGGACAAACTTTATTGGTCGTACATTTGTCTGTATTGTTTATGCATTTACATGAAACGGGCACAACACGTCTAGTTCATTTCTGTGATGTGTCTCATATTCTACTCACATGGAACTTTTTGGTGATCTCAACGACGTTAATTTAACATGTTTCTGATGAGGGTGCACATGCTAAGAGTGTGCCCAGGGTTCCACTACTCGGGTGAGAAATCGCTCACCGGCATGGTTGAACAAGTTTTAAATCGCTCACCGGCATGGTTAAATAGGTTTTACATATTACTACAGTATTTGTACAGTATAATTGTTTTAGTCATGCCACAGTTTGCCAATGTGTAAAGAATTTGCATTATTTTGAGACTTTGGGTCTTAGTCCCATACCTACTTTTTTTTACATTTTGCCCTTACAAGAGGGTTTTTAGGTCTCGCCTTGCGTAGACTGCGCAGTCTCGCTGGCAAGATTTAATGAGTTAGGGTAGATTTCTCTAGTGGGCTTTAAGCCCTGCCCCTCTTTTCCATGGCTGGCATCATCGTTTATGCCAAACGGTGGCCAGCCATTGGAAAAGAGCGTCCACTTTTCTCTTTTAGAGCCGTCCCAGTTGGACTGGCTTGGTTCCGTTACGTCTGTGGTAAAAGCTTTTCTTATCTATATGGGGCCATGTGTTTCAAACATATGGCCCCATAAAGAAAGAAAGCTTTGAAAAGGACGAAAGTGAAAGCCGACCGTCCCTTAGCGGCTCAGCCAGGCGTGGCGAGAATCCACGCCATCGCCATTCCCGCACACGCATTTGCGGCTCCTGACGTGCTCTGATCGAGAAGGATCACACGCAGACATCCCCAGTGTGAACAGTGGCTCGAGCAACATGCAAGCGGCTGGGCCGTCGAGCTTTATCAAGCCCTCAGGTAAACACTTTGTAGACAACTTAGAAGCCATTAAGAGACGGTCTGCTTTCGACAACTAGAAAGCAGACATTTAAAAGGCAAAGCGAGTGTAGCTTTTTTTGCAGTGGAAATGTGTGCGTGCTGATCAGCAGGGTGTTGGTATAGTTATTTAAGAGCCTGTCACAGAGGCCGTAAAATGTGTTGGTAGGATCAGCTTCAAGGGCAAGGATCGGATGTGCACAGAATCTACCATCACCCTGTACCTTCCTACCTTGCAATTACACTGCGGCTTGGTACTTCGGAAGAAGGCTGCTGTAATGTCACGTGCTGGTAAAAACACGTCTGATCACAGCTGCTGTACTTGTAGAAGCATCAGCCCTTCTCGCATTCTAAACAGGCTTCCCATCTTCTTCTTCAGAACCGGAAACGTCACCAATCCTCATACAAAGCAGGGGGTGAGACCGTGGTCTCCCGTAGCCCAATACTGAATCAGGCACGCTAAAACTACACCAGGATATCATGGGGGAGCCTGGCCCACCCCTGGCTATACTTAGCGCCCGCAGTGATGCGGGGAGGGGGATTAGCGCACGCTCATCCCTTCATTGTATATGGTCATGGCAGAGGCAATCCTGGGATGCCATGGCTCTGACGTGGGGGCGGGAGGGGGCGACCAGCTCAGCAGCTTTCTTAAAAACCTTCCTCCTGCACCGCCGCTCACATTAATTCATCAGTGTGTGCGGTACACCCCTGGGCAGAGCTCAGACTCCCCTCGCTCCCTCTCAGCACTTCCTCATCCCTCCTTGTGATCTTGGTGCTGGTGCTTACTGGTCCCTTTCACTGCCCTTTTTCCCGAGCCCCTTCCGAGGGACCACTGGACGGAACAAAACCACTATCTGGCGGCGCTGGAAACTTATATATTAATGGGCATATGTGTTTCATATGTTTGTGCTCATATTAGTGGACTGGCTACAGGCTGCACAGCCTTGCATACTACACACGGACGTCTCCGTCTGATGTTCCTTTCCGCAGAGACTGGGCTGACCCGACGTCATCCACCGTGCATGATTCTGTGATTGGCACACTCGGTTCTCTCTCTACCTTCACTTTCTGTATCCTCCCTATTCTCCCCTCTCACCGTCGTATCTCTTCTTCATCCTCTCTCCTTTTTTGCCTCCTTTCTCATCCAGTACTCCTATCTTCTTCACTCGGTCCTCTTTTCTTTACTTCTGTATCACCAAACTTTAGCTGGTTTGTGCAAGAGGTGTTGCGCAGCGGCTAGGGTGCCTGACTCTGAAGCACAGAGTTCATGGTTCGATCACCGGCTCCAGTGGCAGGTTAGCCCAGCACCCTGTGACTCGGGGCAATAACTTGCTTAATCTTCCCGACCGCCCCCAGCGCCCAGACACCTCCGTCGGAGGTAGAAAATTCTGGCATTTACATTTACATTGCATACAGAGCTACATATTGTCTGTGAGCCAGTCCCTCGCTTGTGATTGCTCTAGACTGTTTTGGTTCCTGTTCTTTATTGGATGGTTGTCCTCCCTAGTCTTCTGTTTGTCCTGGCTCAGAGTATTTCCTCTTTACCCTCTTTGGATTGGCTCAGTTTTATCATGTCACTGCAGATGTCATAGAACTATTTTTAAGGGTTAATTTCTCATTGATCACTCAATGGGAGTGCGTGTCCTGCTCCTGCCTCCGGCGCCTTTGCAACTAACACATTTGTACACTTTCCTTGCTCCCCAATCTCTTCCACCCCATCTGTCTCCTACCTCTCTCTCTCCCTCCCTCCAAGTACAGTGCTATCTCTTTCACTATCCCCTCTATGCTCACCGCGGTGTGAGGAAGACCTTGACCACTACGCGTGTCTCTCCGTGGATGAGGATGGATGCTCGTGAATCCTCTGTGGGATACCAAGCGGTGGACTCGGTGATGCCATGGATGTTGACCTGCAACAGCAACAGCTTCTATAGCAACAAGCATTGACAATGCAATAGGTCTCTCATTTAATTAAGTCAAAGCCATTTGCTTTGCTATACAAGACCATTAGCAAAGGAAATGGCTTTAACTTAATCAAAGGCGAGACCTATTGCATTTTCAATGCTTGTTATCACAAAGTATGCAGTTTACATTCTATTATTTGGTTGCAAGGGTTCTAAACCTTGTGTGCCTAAGCCACCATGTGCTGCACGTTCAATTTTTGTTGCAAGGGTTTTATACCTTGTGTGCTTAAGCCGCAATGTGCCACACATTTGTTTTGTTGTAGTGAGTGTTTTTCACTACATTTCTCTGGGTTTTTGTCCCTTGGGCCCCTTACTTTGGGGCAGGAAATTGGGTTTTAGTCCCTTTTTCCACATGACTTTTCTTCTCACATGGGGAGTATACACATTGTCCTTGTTTGAGGGGGGGGGGCAGGAATCTGGGTTTCAGTCCCTTTTTCCACATTTTCACATTTTTCTCCCTACAGGGGTGTATACACATTGTCCCTTGATCTCGGGGGAGGAAATTGGGTTTCAATCCCTTTTTCCACACAACTTGTCTCCTCACATGGGGAGCATACTCATTGAATTTCATTTTCTTTCTTTCATTAGAGGAGGGGGATGGGTAATCTATCTGTTCTCCTTGTGTAGTCCCTATCCCTCTCGTGATGTAGTGTTGCCGTCATCCCTGGGTTACGGACTATTGTCTTATCTTGTACTTTGATGTTTATAGTTTTCTTTGTTGGGTTTCATTATTCTTCTGTTCTATAGGAAAGAGATAATGTACTATTCTCATGTGGTATTTTAATGTACTATGTTGTCTTGTTCCTAGCTGCTCAGCCTGTGTGAGTGTTCAGTGCAGAATGTTGGTGCGTGGGCCATGAGTGGAATGTTTGAGTGACTGGTGTGAGGGATGACATTTGGTGAATGGGGCTGAGCAGCTAGCAGGCTGCTCCTGGTGGGACTGCTGATGAGGACTTATAGACTGTTATACATAGGTCGTATGCTACTTGTCACTTATTTCAATAAACCTACTTGAACCTCATTATACAGCGTGGACTACATTTCTACAACAACATGATGGTATATGTGTGAAACTTGATTATCATATTTGCATGGAACATTTACAGAACTAAACAATGTGCAAAGAATGCCCATTCCGTACAACATTAGTTAGGCACTTCAGAATTGATTAACTAAGGCACAATTCATACAGCTGGAAAAGAAAAATCATTGGGCCTAATTCACAAGGGTAAACTTACACTTTTGTGTAAAGTTTACTATATTTTGATACTCACAAAAGAATTTTACAAACAGTATGTTTACAACAGCGGAGTCACCGTACTCATGGCAGAGACTCCGCACATAAAAAAATAGGCTGTCATAAAGAAAATACACGTAAAATTCTTTTGTGAAAGACTTACATTTACACAAAAGTGTAAGTTTATCTTTCTGAGTTTACAATGGTGGTTGGACATAATTTTGAAAAAAAAATACAATGATACAAAAATATGGTGTCAAGAATATCGGGACATAAAAAATATCATTTACAGGAATATCGAAGGTAAAAATATAATTTTTAGTGTTGTTTTTAATATTGTTGTAAAAAATATCGATGTTGAAACTATTGTTGTATGTAATATTGTTTGTATGAGTTAATTAGTCTGTAATGTATTGTAGCATGTTTGATTGTATATTTTTATTTACATTTTTGAGTAATGTATTTGTATTTGTATGAATATGTTGTGAAGTTTTTATTTTTAGTTGTAATAATATATAAAATTGTTGGTGGAGAGATTTTATATAATTTATATTTAAATTTTAATAAATAAGGTAAAAAGTTTGATGATAAGCAAATTGCTCATTTATAATTTTAAATGTATTTTATCACAATAATATTTTAATATATAATATTTGATGTTAGTTAAGATAAATGCCAATGGAATGATAAATATATTTAGGAAAATATCTATTATTAAATATTTATAACATATTACATATTACTCTATTGTTAAACAACTAGAATATTTAGAAATATTTCTTTATTAATAATGTTTTTTAATTTTAGTTACATTTTTTGTACATGTTAATAAATATTAATAACAATTTTTTTATATGATAATAGTAATTAAAATAGAAGATTTTGAATTTAAAATATAACTAGGAATATAAAGGTCTATAGTTAAATTAGTGTGTTTTTACATAATAACTTAACAAGTGTTATACTACACAAAAAATGTGAGAACATGTAGGGCCTCATTTGGATGTTGGTCGGGAAGCATCCGAACACAGGTTGGAGGCTTTCCAACTGGCATCTGTGGTTTAAATTTGAACTGCCTTATTACAAAGAAAGTGGTCGGAGCTTGAAACTGGCCGGTCAAATCTGCTGGCTTCCGACGGGCTCGAGGAGCCCATCGGCCAGTCGCAAACCACACAAAATCCTGAACAGACAGCATTTACGCCGTCGGGATAATGATGTTGGTTTCAGACAGGCTTTCCATTTTGGGCTTTCTGACATGGAAAGCCTATCGGAATGTGACTTTGGGGGCCCCGAGCAGGGCCTCCTTCCATCTGTGGCCTCCGGTTAGTGGCCTGGGGGGCACCTATGTTGCCCCCCTGAAAATCCCTGCACCATGTAGCAGGCACTGCTGCAGAGATTTACACAAACTCCCATTTCTCTATGGGAGCTTGTGCTGCGGGCGGTTTCATCCCGCACCACAAACTCTCACAGTGAAATGGGAGTTTGCGACCACACCATGTGCGGTTGCATTGTACGTGTGGTTTCAAACCACCAACCCGAGGTCAGTTGGTTCCAAAACCGCAGAGATTTCGGGTGGAGGCCATAGCGACCGACATCATCATCAGGCCCGTAGTATTCATTGTTTTTTAATATTCTCATTTTGTAATATGTTCTGTAAAATGTTTTATTTTGAAGTGAATATTGTAATTTTAAACTATTTAGGGCATGGTTACGAGTTTGGTGCTCCGAAGACCGCCAGACTGGTGGTGGTGTGGCAATGGCCGTATCCCACCCACCTGATTACGACTTGGGCGGTGGGACAATGGGACCGCTGCCACTGCCACTGGAGGTGACGCGGTGGTCCAGAGGCCGTAATATGCTTGGCAGGACTGCTGTTGTCCCATTAGGCATATTACGAGTTTCCTCTCCGCCAGGGTTTTCATGTCCGTTCCTGTTCCATGAAAACCCAGGTGGAGGGGAAACAAAGGTTGCCCTACAGATTGAAGTGGGAATAGTAAATGTCCCCCTTTTAGTGTTCAACACCTTCCCAATATGGTTTAAATTGGAGTGGAAATAGTAAATGTCACCCCTTTAGTGTCCAACATCTTCCCCAATAGGATTTAGATTAGAGTGTAAATTATAAATGACACCCCTTTAGTGTTTAACACCTTACCCAATATGGTTTACATTAGAATGAGAATACTTAAATGTTACCCTTTTAGTGTCCGACACCTTTCCCAAATTGGCTGATATTGGAGTGGGAATAGTAAATGTTATCCCTCTAACAACTTTCCCAAATGGTTTTAGATGGGAATAGTAAATCCATTGAGGGCCTCATTAATGGGGAACTGATGTAGGGCAATTCTTTTTGCCTGTGCTGCCCTGCGCCTATATGAAAGAGCCGAAATGCACCATATTTATAAAATACGTGGCATTCCTATCCTTTCCCCCTGCACTGGTGCACAATTTGCTGCCAAGCACAAATGCAGGCACCCTTCCACCATGGTGCAAGGGTGTCTGCGTTGCATGGAGGATTGTTTTTGTGCAGACAGGAGCACATTCCTGCACAAATCAATGCTGAATCAATCCAGAATGCAGCACACATGGAAAGGAGAAAAAATTTGAACAAATGAAATATTTTTCCATATTACACCTGCTGTGGGGAGATGTAAGGTTTTGGCAAAGGTCCAGTTTTACGTGATTAAGTAAATCTGGGGCAGCGTAAAAATCCATAGGTGTTGCGTGGGAAAACACACCGCAAAGCCCATAGAACGCCTCTATGGTGAAGAGTAAGGCAATGCAGCAACTTGCGCTTCTTTGTCTTACTCAATATCTATGATACCATGCAAAGCCAGGTAAAGTGGCTTTGCATGACCTCATAGATATCGTTAAGTCTGTGCCTCCGGAGCATCGGAAAAAGTGATGCTCTGGCGGCACAAGCCGCTCATAAATACGTTGCTGAGTGTCCAACCCCTTCCCAAAATTGGTTTAGATTGAAGTGGGAATAGTAAATGTTTTCTCTTTAGTGTCCAATACCTTCCCCAATATGGTTAGATTGGAGTGGGAATAGTAAATGATACCGCTCTAGTGTCCAACACCTTCCCCAAAATGGTTAGATTGGAGTGGGAATAGTATATGTTACCCTTTTAGTGTCTAACACATTCCCCAATATGGTTAGATTAGAGTGGGAATAGTAAATGTGACCTCTTTAGCGTTCAACATCTTTCAACAAATTTTGTATAACAAAAATATGTCACACGTGTTTCAATTTTTATTTGTTTACAATGTTTTATTACTGCATAGTTTTACAATTTGTATCACATTCTTCAAGTAAGAAATTCAAAAATATAAATTAGGTAAATTAAATATTTGTAAAGTATTTTTTAATAATGAAACAGGTAAATCACATTTATATGCATTTGTATGTTATACATTTTCAACTATTATTTTTTATTGTTAACAATTTAATAACTTTTTAGATATATATTTTCAACAATGTTTTCACGTTTTATTAGTATTTGTTAAATAATTGTATATATTGTATATTATTATTTCATTTATACTTTACAATTTTTAGATAATTTTTATAATATTATAATATTCATTTATATGTTTAAATGTTTCATAATGTTTTATGTTTCTGAACATTTCTGAAAATGTTTTGATCACATGTTTTACTAGTAAATATAAATAATTATATAAATGTTATTCTATTATTTGATTTATACTTTACTATTGTTTCTTGATATGTTATCACATTATTTGATATTTTTTAAATGTGTAGTAATTTTTTACAATTTAGTAAGCATTTATTCCACTTTAAAAAAAATTATATTTCTCATTCATTTCTATGGGGAGATTGTCTTTTTTTTAGTTTCATTTGGCATCCATTTTTATTTACTGTTACCTTCTATTTTTTAGTCTATTTGTGATATTTTTAGTCTACTTTCCCTGAAGCAAATCACGGAAAGGTGCTGCTGTTTATTGGAACAGGTAAGCTATGTTTCAGGGAATTTTTAAAGGTTTTGAGAGTAGGAGGGATTTAGGAGGGAAGTTAAAAAATGTAAGGCCTGATCATGATCCTGACAGTTCCCGAATCGCTGTCGCATTTTGGCGGTCAAATAGTCCATTAGGGGACTACGGGCCTGATTATGAGTTTGGTGGTGTGGACGTGGGCTGCCATGCCACGCCACCGCCCCACTCCCACACTACCAAACCTCACAACTGTCCGCCCGCCAGATTATGAGTTACCTTGTAGTCTGGCGGGCGGTCCCACAGCACTGCCTAACAAAAAGGCAGCGCTCTGGGAGTGCCAAAGCCCATTCCTGCACAGACTTAAAAAAGAGTCTCCTCAGGTTTTTAATATCAGTGGAAGAATGCAGCTCATTGAGTCTGAACAATGTATTCTTCCACTACAAACCTGAGGGGACTCTTTTTTAAGTCTGCGCTAGACACAGCCCTGGCTGTCTCCCGTGATCTTTGTATTCAGTGATTGGTTTTTCTCTATTTTGGAGTGATGGCAATTTAACCAATTTACATCTCCCTCAGCATTGAAAGGGATGAACAGTAACAATCAAAAAGTCAATTCATAGAGAGCACCACTCCACCCCATCCCACACCCTCCCACCAAACCTTTCTATTCAGCTATCTTCAACACATCAACACCTTACTCTGAAATTGCATGAGTTAGGGTGCCTTTATCAGCCTCTTCTGTAGTAATTAACATGCATGTTTTGGTAACATGACTCCCTCCATCATGTGAGTTGGATAATAGTTTTCATGGCCATGTTTGAACAGCTCAGCTTGTGAACTCTAGTAAAGGCCATCTGTATTTCTGAAGTCTGATTTGAAGCCGCAATGCTAATTTCTTACAATTTTTTACTGACAAACTTGTAGTATGCAAAAGAATAAACATAATTCAAGTTTGGAGATGTTTGCAAATGTGAACCCTACCAATTCAGGAGGTTCGTTTAGCGCTCCATTATCACAGCAAGAATGGATTCCCACTGTGACAAAAGAGTTGGGATGCAGCCAATTTGATATATTGTTAAAGTTCATGACCTTCAAATACTTGATAAAAAGAACATTCCAAAGTTTTGGTACGCTGGCATGCAGTGTTGCATTCGTTGTTAAATTTGTGATGTGAGCCTCAGGTAATGTAAACAGATCACTGGTATAACATCGATCCAACAAATATCGAAACCCAAAAATATCAGAAATGAAATATTGATAACAAAATATTGACTCTGTATACTTAACTATAAAAAACACAAATATTGAGAACACAAATATTATTGTAAAAAATATTAATTTTTACATATATTGAAATCAAAAATATTGGAAACAAAAATATAGTTACCTTTAACCCCTTCAGTGCCACGCCCTTTACCCCTCCTGTGCCGGGCGTTGTATTAGTGGGTGGGGTTCATGACGAGATAGTCTCGTCATGGGCACAGCGCAACCGTGCTCCATGACGAGACTATCTCGTCATGGGCACAGAAGAGGTTAAGTAAACATAGAACATGTCAGCAAATATCGATCCAAACAATATTGAGTACAATATTATTACCAAAAGAATTCAATAATCATTAATAAAATGCTAGCAATCATCAAAAAAATGCTAAAAAAGCACTTTACATAAAACAATTACTTTAAATAAACCCCAAACTTGATATGCACAGATTTGATTTAAATAAAAATACATTACATCAACAAAACATTTACCATTGACCCCACAATTTTACAAATCTAAATTTTATAAAATAAACTCCAACCTAAATATTACTAAATACAAATATATAAATAATTTTATAAACATAAATATGGAGCTATATATTATATATAAATAATAAAACGCATATTAGCATTTACCATAAAAGGATTCAACTGATAAAAAAAGTCAACTAACTAATACAATTAAGCTATAAACAACTTTAATCAATACAATCAAACAATTAAATCACCAATATAAAAGGCAAACTAATAAAAAGACAAAGTAACTCTTCCAGATTCTCTCTACAAACCATTAAAGAAGTAAAATATATATCTTAACAACTAAATAACTGATTAAGTAATACTTTTATTTACACTTAAATGTAGCAAAATAAATATTAATACACCTTTTCCCCCTATATAAACACAGGCCTCCTACAAGAAAAAAGAAACAATTGTAGCACAGTGGTGACTGTATGATGTGCATGCAGAAGCAACAGAGGTATAATATGGGGCTGTACATCCAGAAGCTTGGGGCGTGGCCAAGGTGTCCAAGATAGTGGTCGCAGTGTTAGACTGCTCCTGGACCGCCTCAGCTTTACTTCATAATCCTGGACAGTCTGACTGCCATTGTGTAGCTCCATCCTACTCTCTAACTGCCCTAAAGTGGAAGTTCTCCCCAAGCATAAATATTATTGCCCATGTACTCATCACAAGAATTTCCAAAGTTCCACAAATAGTATTTAGTTAACTAGGGCAATATTTCCCCAGTAAGAAACACCTGATTCACAAAATTGCTTTTGTCTCTGGTTGTGTCGTATTCCAGATTTGGATGTGGCTCACTCATGACTTTCTTGTAGTTACCCAAAGATAAAATATAATCTTTATTTATCAGGCCCAGAATGATTACCTGATCACTTGCCCAAAACAAAATGTGAAGACAATTCTAACCAAGAGCAGTTTGTCAGGCATGACCAACAGAAAAGTGCATAATTTCTTTTAAAAATATAAATGTTGGAGCCTGCCATGGGTACCGTTGATTGTTCGATAAGCTAAATAGGAAGGCTCCATAGACCTGAAACAACTTCATGCCTCTTTCTTCCATCAGCCCCCTCTTCATAGCTCTTTACACCACCTTCATAATTTCTTCTCATCTCATCTCTCTCACTATGGGGCTCATTTTGATGGCGTAACGATCGGTGGCGATTGTTATGCCACTGTTATGAGAAATACCCCAGCCATATTATGATGGCGGTGGGTATCACGGTGGGCGCAAAGTCTGTCTACCGCTTTTCCACCAGTCGGTAATCGTTATGATTGCTGGCCGGGCAGAGCTGGGCCACTAATATAGTGGCTGTGCCTAGAAGGCACCGCCCGCCATATTAGGATGTGGTTGATTGATGGGCCTTTCCATGGTGGCGATGCCACCATGGAAAGGCTGGCGGGGTTTGGCTTTAGGGGCCCGTTGTGGGCCCCCTCTGTGGGGGGGTGGAGGGATGTCACGTGGTGCAGGGAATTGCTGTGCAGCACCATCCGCAATGGTAAATGGCCAGGATGCGCCTGCCAGTATGGTGGGTGCATCCTAATTGTTCCGGTGGGACCGCCGTACGTCTGGCAGTCGGTCCCATCACCGTGATGATGGCGGGCTGACTGATGTCCACCCGCCATCTTAATGAGCCCCTTTGTTACAGTTTTTTCTTTCTTTCCCATCACCATTGTTTTCAAATTTTCTCTCTCTTGCTCTGCATCAAAGCTTGATAATGGAGAATAATTCCTGATCCTCAAATCACCTACAACTGTTGTTCATCCTAACTGCCAATATGCTTTACTCTAGCATCCCAACATTTGTGAACTGTCCAGTCCTATCTTTTTATGATCTGAGAATCCACACTTGTAAAGATACTACTCGTTAATCACAATGTGAATTCCAAACAATCGTAAACTTACCCAAAAGTGTAAGTTTATCATTCTGAATCAGGCCGTCAGAGTAAATTTATTTCAGCAGACTGGGAAGGAGATCTGAGATAAGCATAGGCTAAGCAGCGATGTTAATTTAGATCTCATTGCTGAATTAGATCTTGTGTTGTTTAGGAACACACACACAGGAGCGTGTCGATCCCCACACCTACACAGGTACTTTGCTACCTTCACCTTTTAGACTCAGGAAGCTATCAAGGGGCTGTTGAAAGCTCATTTTCATGTAAGATTTTTTGGGATACAAAGTTGCTTAACATTAACAAATATATTAAATTTCCGAATTTGCAGCAAAGAAAATGTAATGTTTTCATATGGCACATTTGCCCTAGGTTATAAGCTGTGTGGATAAGCCACATGTTTTAATTTGTCCTCCAAGAGCTATAGATTTTAAATATCGCAATAGGAACAATACTCACATTAAACATGCAAATGTTATGCAGTGCTATCTAATTAACTACAGACGTTGTTGCAAACTTTCCTGGAGCAACTCTATTCATATATCTTCAGGCACTATGGCCAATACAACAACCATTCCAGAGGATACTTTAGTGATGGCTTACTTTAAGGTATTTATATAAACATTGTTTTGAACTGTTTTGATATGTATCATTTTTGTGTTAGATGACAGTGCATATGCTCTGCATAGTTGGATCATGACCCCCTACCTTCATGCTACTACAGGTAGCAAACAAAGATATAATGTTGTGCACAGGAAAGACAGGTCAGTCTTAGAACAGACCTTTGGCCTTCTTATGGTGAGATTTCACTGCCTGCACAAATGTGTTTGATCACCGCAATATTCTCCAGTAGTGGACCGAAAAATAGTAGTAGCTTGTGTTGTGTTGCACAACATTACAGCAAGAAAGGAACTACCTATGCAGCCTGAGATTGACAGCTCAGGTGAAAAGAAAAAGCTACCACTACGGAACTCAATGTATGATGCCTCAAGAGCTGCTGATTAAAGGGAAAGACAGACATATATTACAAACAACAATTTCTTAGGTAGGTGTTTTAACCTCTTCAGTGCCCCGCCCTTTCCCCGCCCTGTGCCGGGCGTTGCATTAGCGGGCAGGGTTCATGACGAGATAGTCTCGTCATGGGCACAGCGCAACCACGCTCCATGACGTGACCATCTTGTCATGGGCACTGAAGGGGTTAAAAATGCAAAATGTAAGATAGTAGTAAACAAAGTGACAATATAGATAAGCAATTGCTTCTTTCTGTTTTCATTCACAGGAAATATGAAGGCCCCAAATATTCAGCAAGTTCTATTGTTTCTCTTTGAAACAATGTTTACTAATTCAAAATGTATGAAAACAATAAACATTTATGTTTTGATTGACACAAATTTAAGTCAATGCCTCTATCTAAACTCGGTAGTAGTGGGCCTCTCTAAATTTGTCTGCAAAATGTCCCCTTCTAATATAGCAGGCCTCCTATATCTTATGAGTTTTGACAGAGACTCCTCACTTTCTACAGCAGGGGTTGCCTGAGCACTGGAACATGTTTGCATAGCATGCAGCAATTCCAGTGATGATGTAACCAGCTCATGCATTTAGCTACATAATTGCTATAGTGTTCCATTTCCTGTTGAGTATGGATGGTTCTGCTGCTGAGTGCAGCAATACCCATGTTTACATCACTTTTCCCATAGTTTTGTGTTTTAAACACTTCATGGCAATATCTTTTGTTGGATTGCTGAATATCCTCATGATTAGCATCAAATAAAGATTTCATGGCTTCATTCAAATTATCACTGCTATTAATGGCAGGCAATTCTACATTCATTTTTCTGCCTATCATGTTTATAGCGTCCAATCGTTTATTTTGAACTTTTAACAGAGATTTTCTTTTTTTATGTTTGAAATGCTTTATTGAAGAAAAAGTATAGTGAACAACAAAATACAGATCATATAAAGAACATTGTCATACAGAATCAAAAAGAGAAAAAATAGAGGATCATCATGTGTTAACATAAGAAACCTGAGGGAAAATTAAAAAGCATTTTGTAAAATTTTAAAGGCAACCAGGAGGAAAAGGGGGAAAGAGGAGAAAAAAGAAGGAGAAGGGAAGGAAGGGAAAGGAGAAAGAGAAAGGTAAATATGAGGCGTTAGGAGAAGAATAGATAAAGAGATCAGAGAAAAACTAGGTAGAATAGAAAGAGCGAATAAGCCAAGGGTAGGGAATAGTTGAAAGGCAGGAAAGAGAAATGCAAATGTAAAAGATATAAGAGGGGTAGAGGAAGAAGAAGAAGAAGAAGGACAGAGAAAGAGTCACTTATGGGGGTTTGAAATTCTCAGAGGATAAGGGAGAGATAGATTTCAGAGCCATGCGGTCAAGATATGCTGTGAGAGGTAACCAGAATAAATCTCTATTGAGGGTAGGAGTGGAGGCAGCAGCAAAACGAACATCAAGCCTGTGATAGTGAGAGAGAGAATTCCACCAACATTGTATAGAGAGCTTAGAGAGATCCTTCCAATTAGAAGAAATATGTTGGAAAGCCAGAGCCAACATAAGATCTAATAGACCAGAGGAACGAGAAGGAATATCAAGAGTGTCAGAGATACTACCTAAAAAAAGAAGAGGGATAGAGTATGGAATAGAGATAGAAAATAGACGAGAGATATGAGACCACACCTGATCCCAAAGTGCTAGAACAGAAGGACACAGAAAAAGTAAATGAAAAAGATCAGCATTAGGGGCAGAGCAGGTCCAACAGGTAGAGTCCTTATCAGGGAAATAACGAGAAATAGAAACAGGAGAGAGATAAAGTCTATGATATAGAAAGAACATAGATTGAGTTAGTGAGGCGGAACGGGAAATTTTTAAGGACCTGGCCCAAACTTTGTCCCAAACAGCTATAGACCAGTCACAGCCCAAATCAAGCTCCCAAGCAAGTTCCAATTTAGATTTTGGGCGGGTCGGATTGGGGGAGGAGAAGAATTTATAAATAAGAGAGGCTTTAGGGAGAGTAGACAGGATCTGAAGAAGTGGGGAATGGGATACGGAAGAGGATGACAAGGGAAGTGAATAATAAACATCAAGTATGATGGCCATGAGGACAGTGAATCTGCGGAAAAAAGACTGGGGGCAGTGAAACAGAAGTCGGAATCGAGGAAAAGAACATGGGAGAAAACCATCGAAAAGTTGGTTAACCCACATCAGACCCTTTGATCTCCACACAGTCCAACAAATAGGACGATTATTGAGGAGAATAAGCGAATTGTACCAGATAGGGGAGGCCAAAAAGGATTCACGAGAGACCGGGTCAGGACGGACCAGAGCGTGTAGAAGAGAAGAAGTGTGCTTGAACAGGGGTAGAGGAGTGGTTAAGTTCTTAGCAGAGAAATGTACAATTTCAGATAGAGAGAAAGGAGAGAGGAGTGAGCGTTCAATAGAGAGCCAAAGAGGAGCAAGAGGGGAGGGTGCAAGAACAAGCCAATTAGAAGCCTGACGGAGAGAAAAAGATTTATGATAGAGACGGAAATCCGGAAAGTTGACTCCGCCATTGGATTTCGGTTTACGAAGAGCAACTAGAGCAACTCTCGATTTTTTATGATTCCAGAGAAACTTAGAGAGACAGGAATCAATGCGTTTGAAATAGATATCAGGGATATGAATGGGGAGCATGGAAAGGATGTATATAAGAATGGGAGATATCATCATTTTGATCGAATCCAGCCGACCCCACCATGAGAGAAAGAGAGGATTCCAAGAAGAGAACAACTTATCGATACGGGATAATACCGCAGACATGTTCAACCGAATAGATGAAGAGATGGAGTTAGAGAACAAAATTCCAAGGTACTTAATTTTAGAGGAATTCCATGCAAAACCAGTGGTCGAAAACTGATGAGGGAGACAAAATTTAGTAAGAGGAAGAATCTCCGTTTTATCAGAATTAATCTTGTAACCAGAAACTTGGGAAAAGGAGTTAAACTCAAGTAGTAAGGCCGGAATGGATTGGTCAGGGTCAGAAATAAACAAAAGAATGTCATCCGCATACGCAGAGAGTTTCAAATGAGTCTTGTCATAAGGGAAGCCAGAAATAGAAATGTTGTTTCTAATAGACGTAAGAAATGGCTCTAAAGCTAGGACTAAAAGTAGAGGGGACAAAGGGCAGCCCTGACGGACGCCACGCTGCAAGGGAAAATAAGGGGATAGCTGGCCATTAACTAAAACAGACGCTTTAGGGGAGGAATAAAGTAAAGAAACAAGAGAAATAAAATTAGGACCAAAACCGTGCCAACGCAGGGAGGCAAACAGAAAGGACCAATCTACTCTATCAAAAGCCTTCTCAGCATCAACCGAGATGGCAGCTAGAGAAATGTTGAGAGAAGGTACCTTATTGAGAACATTGAGAAAAAGGCGGGAATTATCCGAGGTGAGTCTGCCCTTTACGAATCCACATTGTTCCTTACCTATGAGATGTGGGAGGAAAGGATCTAAGCGCCGGGCAAGAAGTTTAGCAAATAATTTATAGTCTACATTAACAAGGGATATTGGGTGATAATTTTTACAGAATTGGGGGTCGCGACCCTCTTTAGGTATTAGGCAAATCGTAGCCTCGTGAAAGGTACCGGCAGCTGTGCCAGAGGTAAAGAAGGATTGGAAGAGGGAGAGAAGTTTAGGAAGCAGAAGGTCTGAGAAATGCAGGTAGAATTCCACAGAGAAGCCGTCCGGACCCGGAGATTTACCTTTGGTTAGAGATGTTAAGGCGCTATCCAGTTCGGTAATAGAAAGGTCAAGTTCAAGATCAGGGAAGTTAAGATGAGAAGTGGAGGGGGCAGGAATTTTCTCCAAGTAGGATTGAATGAGAGCCGCCGAAGGTGGGGACTCAGGAGTATAAAGAGATTGGTAGAACCGTTGAAATTGGGCGAGTATATCCTGCTCCTTATGCAAGAGAAGATTATCGGTGGAATAGATCGAGTCAATCAGGTTACGCTCCCTGCGAGACTTAAGGTAGTTGGACAAAAGTTTACCTGACTTGTTGCGACCTCCGTAGTAGCGGGCGCTGCTGCGAAGTAATATTGAGGAAGCGTTATCAGTGGTGATTTTGTTAAAATCGAGTTTGGCGCGTATAAGGTCTGGTAAAACCGCTTTAGTAGAAGAGGTGTAGAATTTGTGCTCCAGGGATTTAATATGGGAGAGAAGGTCTTTCTGTTTCTTAAGGTAAGATTTCTTTTTCTTTGAGACAAAATCAATCACAAAACCACGAGCGGTAGCCTTAAAAGAGTCCCAAATAACATGAGGGGGTAAAGAGGGATCAGAATTGAGTAGAAAAAATTCCGTAGCAAAGGAAAGAAAAGAAGAGGAAAAGAGGGGATCCAGGAGGAGAGAGTTATTGAAACGCCAGCGGGAGGATTTGGGATGAGGAGGAAGAAGATCAAGAACTGTGACAATGGGAGCATGGTCTGAGATAACTATCGGCTCTATAGAAGAGGAAAGAAGATTTTGAGAAAGAGACTGAGAAAGGAAGATGTAGTCAATCCGAGAGAAAGAGGCATGAGGAGGTGAAAAGAAAGAATAGTCCAAAGAGTCAGGATGGGACAGTCTCCATGAGTCAAGAAGGTGAGATTTAGAAATAGTGTCAAGGAATTGTGTATGAGATTTGTGGGGGGTAAAGCGGGCAGAGGATTTGCGATCGAGAAACAGGTCAACAATTTGATTACAATCCCCCCCCAGAATGAACAGAGAATCACTGTATTGAAAACACTTAGAAGTTATTAGAGGCCAAAAATTACAATCAGGATGAGTGGGGCCATATACATTAAAAACAGTCAAGGATACAGAATTCATTAACAGCTTAACTAAGACCCAACGACCCTCAGTATCATTTTCTTGAGAAAGAACTTTACATTTGAGCTTCTTGTGACACAAAATGGCCACACCATTCTTTTTATTAGATGTAGGAGAAAATAAAACCGTTCCCACCCAGCCTCTCTTTAATTTAAGAGACTCCGCCTCAGAAAGATGAGTTTCTTGTAAACGAACTAAATCAGGAGTATAAGAGGCTAGATGGGAAAGTACTCTCTGTCGTTTAATAGGGCTAACAAAACCTTTCACATTCCATGAGATAACTTTGAATTAAATAACAGTAAAATGTGCAAGGAACAGAGAAAAGGCATAAAACCAAGAACGCCATAAAGGACAACAACAAGTGAATGAGAGAAAAGAGCAAGACAAAAGAAAGTCAGGAGATAAAGTAAGAGAAGAACAAAGAAAAAGGAAAGAGAGGAAAAGGGAGGAAAGGAGAAGTAGAAGAAGAGACAGTACATATCCAAAACGGATGACTGAGGAAAACATACCTGAAGGGGGAAGGGAGATGACAAGATGACGATGGGGTATGGGAGGATTCGACAAGAACGGCCTCCTAAGCCGGAGAACAACACACCGCACCAGGACGGAATATGAGAAAGACGAATCATATGATACGGAGAGGGATACAAGAGGGTTTATCGAATAAAAATCTAAGGGAGTGTGGAAATGTGGATTTTCCTGATCAGTTGCGTCCCCTATCTTGGACCCCAACGGTTCTATATGCATGTTACAAATGCATGTGTGTTCCCTCCAGTTCCAGTTTCCAAGACGCAAACATATGTGTGTCTACCGTCGACATGTTCCCTGTCAGATCCGCCATCAATGGGCTGGATATTCAATTCCTAAGTATGAAAAGCCACCGACTTTATATGGCTAAGGTACTCCATTTTTACAGTTCAGGCAAGTAGGCCCGATTCTTTCCTCAAAGCCTTTCCCTGCTCTCTGTCTCTGACAGTTTCAGCTTGAGCTCGCATCTGTATCCATGAACTTTGTCCTACTCCCTGTGCAGCTAACGGTGCCTGCCTCGGCCAGTTTTCGCCTGCCTGCCAAGAAGCTGTATTTCACCTTCGAATTATCTATTTTGCTCTTCAGCCGATGCATTCCTGTCTAGTGATTTAGGTAAACATTTCCTTTAGCTCACAAGCAAAGGACTCAGCCTTTCCGTCCTCCTGCAAGTGATTCATAGCCCTGTTGCCATGGAAAGTTTTCTGCCCCTCGCTTCTCATATAGGCACTTAGACGCTTGTACACGCACATACAGTTAGTATAGAATAGATTCTGTCCGAGAGTCCTTCCTTGTGGATAACATAGTTCTCTAAACATAGGATGTTAGATATGATTTGGGATTAGGTTGACATGACCCCCTAGACTTCTCGTCTCCACATGTAGAGCTAAATGTCAAGTCCCCTTCACCCCCTAGTTGCACGTCAATCACACGTCATGCTGCTGCGCACGCATCCATGTTAAGTATTATCGTATAGATCCACCTATGTAAGATAATGAGAGCCAATCATGTTTCTTTTTGCTCCTTATTACGCCTAGTTTCGATTACGTATCACTATGTTAATTTATCTTATCAATTGTTACGCCTTTTTGCACTTGTTTCATTGTAAATGTATGACCTATAAAAGTTACTTCTTGTCAATAAAGTATTGTACTTCACTTCCTGAACCCTCGTGGTGACGGAACCTGAAGGCCGCGACTCGAGTCGGCCATTTTGGATGGAATAAAGCCCATTTAGAAACCCTCTTATACCACGGATTCTGCCTCTTGTTATTCTGAGCTATTTTACTTTATTTTAAAGATTCCGTATGAAATTCAGTTTAGGTAAAAAGAATATTTACCACATAATGGCGCCCGAATAGGGACACTTTCTCATCTCACGCGCCGGCGGTGCGTTGCAGGCCCGGTCTCCTGCCACAGCTGGACGGACCATAAACGCGTACCAGCAGGAATTCCTGTAAGCTCCCTCCGGTCAAGCGGGGGCGACTGAGGCTGCGATCAACCCAGACGAGGCGGTGAGAAGTGCGAAGTATCCCGACCAGAGCCTAGCTGAGAGAGCAAGATCCGAGGTATACAGAAGCCCACCAGGTTTTCCGAAATCCCGATGTCCAGAGGGTCCGCTGTCCGCAGTCATCGAGTCCTGTCCATTCTCTGAGGCCTTCCGTTTCAAGGAGCTACTCGGTGAGTACCATCGCCGAGGAGGCGTGTTGACGCGCACATAGGTTGTGCCGGTCAAGACGGATTTGGGTACACAAATCCGGTCTGCACTGTTTAGCAGTGTATATGTACTGTTTAGCAGTATATCAAGTATTCCGAAGTATTTAGTTATTGTCAAGAATTCAGCGTGGTGATTAGTTAGGCAGACTGTCATCATTGTCGGTTATTGTTAAAATGTTTAATGTTCAATGTTTAAAGTGTTCAAATGTCTTGCATATTGTGGTATGAATGATTGTTCTTTGTTCGCTGTTCATTATTGTGTTTTTCGTATTAAGTGAATTCAAGAGTAAGTATCAGATCAGTTGTCAATATGCCGCTCTTCTCGAAGTTAAGACAGATTACTACCAGAAAAGGGGTGCTTGAAGAAGCAGTTCCTATTCCTCCTAGGGACACTCCAGGGCATTTTATGTACCACAAGCATGGCTTAGATGCCATATTGTTTCTTGATCTATGGGTAGATTATACCAAGGGATTGCCGGAAAGTCAAAGGTGGCCCGCAGCGGGAACCTGGGATGCAGAGTGCATCATGAAAGTGGAGGAAGAGTTATGGAAAAGAAAGGTCAGACAGTCACAGAAAGACGCTGTTGAGTTATGGCGTAAAGAATCTCATAGACGTACAGAAAAAGCACGTAGACAAGAAGAGAGGAGTAAAGAAAGTTCAAATAAAGTTCAAGAAAATCTATTAATTGAGGAAGGTATCCGAGTGAAGTCAGAACAAGTAAATAGACAAAGAAATGCTCTTATGAATGGTATGTATCCCCTTCTAGCCGAAGGACTACCAAAGGCTGTTCCAGGGATGCCAAAAGACTTGCCACCCCCGTTATTTCCAATTAAGGTACATCAAAAAGGGCATCCCAGAACCGCAGAAGATGTTTTTCTTTCCTCATATCTAGACGACACAGCTCCCGAGTATGCTAACGCCACACTACATAGACCGTCTGGCGGAGGGGTTCAACGTCAGGATCAGGTATCCGACCCCGTGCAACAGCAAGTCCCGATACAAGCTTCGGCAAGCACATCTGTCCCCGCAGTCGATTCTACAGTGGTATCGACACCCATAGTTGCTGTGTCACGTTCAACGAACCCATTCACACCCGACGCCCCAGATGGGGCCACGGGAGGTGCTAGCAATACCTTTACACCACCCAGAATAAATAAACTTGTCTTTCAAGAATCAGCGCATTCACGTACACCTAAATTCGTAAGTGAACGTACGCTTAAGGAACTCCTTGTAAATTGTAGATATGACCCGGTGGTTGGTAAAGAGGACGAAATGGTCCTGGCATCATTACGCATCAGGCGAGCCGCCGAGTATTTAGCAAGGTTACCAGGAATGAGTACGCATCTAGATAACATATATCATTTTGTTCAAACAGGACGAGATCCAGGATGTATTAACAGAGCTATGGAATTCCAGAAAGTAGAGATACAGGGGGAACTGTTACGTTTCCTCATAAACTGTGTGATCAGAAATCAAGACCGTCCGGGGGTAGACCCGAATGCAATGCTTATTCTTACAAGATGGAGCCAGAATATATCAGAAGGGAGACACGATAAGCAAAATTGTATAATAGCCATGTGCCGAAAAATCCGTAGAGAAATAGAGCGTATTCATGAAGAAAGATTGGGAACAGACGAGTTCGAGCAAGATGAAGTGTCCGAATCAGGGAATTCCGCAAGACAGTCAGAGACCATAGCCTATGTAGGCAGAGGAAGATCCTGTGATAATGCTAGATGTTTTTCTGATCCCATACACTCTGTATGCCCAAATAATAGCAGAACGTATCCGACGCCTGTAATAAATCTGAAGTCTCCTGAACATTTGTTTCAAGCCGCAGATAAAATACTACGAGAACGAAGGGGTTACCACCTCCTCGATTCCATGGATGAGCAAGAATTAGCCAGATCAGCTGTTCACTGGATTGACAGTCCTGAAAAATACGGTGATGAGACCGTAGCACACACGTTTTTTAATCTCAGTGCAGACGAACAACGTTTAGCTGGAATCTATATGATTCAGCAACTCCTTATATTATATAAGAGCCAACATGCTGACCCTGGTCCTTTACCTGATATATTAACGGAACTACTCACGAACAGATGGAGAGGTTCTAGTAACAAGCTAATTAAAGAGATATTAGTGTCACGTAAACAGTATGTCCTTTTTGTAAATCCGGATTCTCTCTCGCTGCCCCACAGAGAAAGAACGCCGTACTATATGGATAGACAAAATCCTTTACGAGAAGTGCACCCAATAAAAGGCGAAGACAATGAGTTTCACCGTGTATTTGTTTACACACCCATATCAAAAATGGAATTATTAGAAATGAAGAAAGTAGTACCTAGTCATGACAAAGACCCAGCGGGTTTCCACCGAGAAATTAAAGACATGTTACTAATGGGAGAGTACACCTTTCCTGATATTATGACGATATTAAAGGTGCTTTTGCCTGCTGGCATCTATGAAAAACTGAAAGAAAAAGAGTGGGAAGTGGGAGACCAAAAGATAGACTGGACAGCATTAGCAGAGGAAGAAAGGGCCCGAACTGCAGGTTCAGGGCTCGGGGATAAAGTTAAACTGTTACCAGGTTTACTAGTACAGGTACTGCCACGTCTATTAACTACAAAAAAGGAAGATTGGGGTGCAATCACAGCCTGCAAACAAAAGCAAGATGAAGACACAAGCGATTATTATGCTCGATTTGAAAAATGTTTTGGTATAAACAGTGGTATAAAAGCAAGTAGTGACTCATATCCACATTTATTTGTGACAAAATTAGTGGAAAATGCATTGCCTCCAGTGAAGAATAGAATATTGAAATTCGAGAGTACCTGGCAAAGTAACACTCCGTCACAAATGCTACAAATGTTACAGTATCATCACAATAGAATTAGGGATGAACAAGAACACGAGCATAGACGCATGAAGGATACAAAAATGAAAATGCTAGTTTCTCAGACAGTACCAGCAGAGGGTCACAAAAAGGGTGTGACACATTCTGGTGATTCTACAGCTCCTGTAAGAGGAACCTGCAATTACTGTAAACAACTAGGCCATTATGTACACGATTGTCCAGTCCTGAAACGTAATATAGCTACAGGTATTGCAAAAGAGAGACCACGATTAGTTAGACAAGATCAGAATGAACAAGGAGCTATGCAGCATGGACAGTCCATGCCAGTTCAGCAACAGTCCATGCCAGTTCAGCAACAGTCCATGCCAGCCTCACAGCAGCCCATACAGTTTGTGCCAGCTGCACCACCGTTGCCTGCTACTGCCACACAAACCACAACACGACAAATGTATCAGACTGCACAATATGAATATCCTGAGTATCAGCGTTACGCATGAACAAGCCTAGAGAGGGAAGTTGACTTACCGCTCATCGAGATTCCTGTAGATCAAGAAGGACCGTATGTACATAGTGAATTATTAGGTCAAGATAGAAAATTCTTACTCGATACAGGGGCAAGTCGAACAACTATAAAACGTAGTGAAGTTCCAGGGGCACCCCTCTCAGGCTCTCAAAATGTTTCCCTTGGTTTTTCAGGAAAACCTATTGTTAATGAAGTATCACAGCCTCTCCCACTTACGATAGGACCTTTGACACGAACTACAGATTTATTGCTTACTAAATCATGCCCAGAAAATCTGTTAGGAATTAAAACTCTGAAAGCACTAGGAGCCATAATATGTTGTTCTCCGGAAGGAGTAAGGTTGTTTCTACGTGATTTTAAAGGTCACTATGTGTCTAGGGACATGGATCCCCGACTACAGACTTTACCAGTACATCTATGGGCACAAGGCCCTACAGATGTTGGCTGCATGAACATTACACCATACCGAGTCACATTGAAAGCAGGAGTGGTACTACCACGAATGCGACAATACAAGTTACCGCATGATGCTGTAGTGGCTTTGCTGAAAATCATTGATGAGCTAATTGCCCAGGGAGTAGTTGTAGAAACAGACTCCAATGTATGTAATTCACCGATAATTCCGATTCTTAAACGAACTGATCCTACTGCCCCACCAGTATACCGATTGGTTATTGATTTGCGTGAACTAAACAAGTGCATTGTACCACAATTTCCTGTGGTCCCTGATATATCATCATTATTGACAGCAATTGATTCCGAAGCAACATTCTTTACTGTAATTGATCTCAAGAATGCCTTTTTCAGCGTCCCAATAGATCCGGAAAGCCAATATTTGTTCGGATTCAGTTTAAATGGGCGCAGCTTTAAATTCTCACGCGCTCCCCAAGGATTCACAGAAAGCCCCAGCATCTACAGCCAAGCACTGAAACGAGAACTTGACAGTATCCACATGCCAGTCAATACTGCACTGCTTCAATATGTCGATGATCTGCTGATCACCGCGAGAAGCGAACCTGAATGTGAAAAGGCTTCTCTGACAGTTTTACATTTTCTAGCCGACAAGGGGCACAAGGTGTCTCCTTCTAAGCTGCAATTCTGTGTCCAGCGAGTTATTTATCTTGGTCACTCGCTGTCCAAGGAGGGAAGGCAGCTTACACCCGACCGCATTCAGTTAATTGCTAACATGTCAATACCCCAGACACAAAAGGAAGTGCGGGCTTTTATAGGCCTCACTTCATATTGTAGGCAGTGGATCCCTCAGTACGCATTTCTAGCAAAACCACTCATTCAGCTAACCACACAGGAGGCAGCCACATCGACTGTTCTCCCTTGGACTCAGGAACATACACAAGCTTTTGAAAGCCTAAAGGAAGCTTTATGTCAAGCACCTGTTTTAGCAACACCATGTTATAGCAAACATTTTACACTCTTTGTTACAGAACGTGAAGGTACTGCCTTGTCAGTGCTCACTCAGGATCAAGCAGGATCACGCAAGCCATGTGCTTATTTTTCCAGTACATTAGATCCCGTAGCTCAGGCTTTGCCTGCATGCCTGAAATCAGTGGCGGCGACAGCTTTAGCAATCAGACAAAGCGATGCCATAGTATTAGGACATCCATTGACAGTACAAGTACCACATGCAGTAGAGGTTCTTGTGAACCGAACACAAACACAACACTTGACCATAGCAAGACTTACCGGTTATGAACTGACATTGTTTCAACCACACATAGAGATCCGACGGTGTAATACATTGAATCCTGCTACATTATTACCTATAATTGGAACAGACCCACTAGCTCATGATTGTGTTGAAATCATTGAAATAAAGACGAAACCTAGACAAGACTTGACAGACGTTCCATTGTTAGATCCAGACCTGACGTTGTATGTAGACGGATCGTGCATGAGAACAAGTACAGGAGATTTAGTGGCCGCGTATGCAGTCACAACAGACACTGAAGTTATTGAGACAAATTGTATAGATACTTTGTCAGCCCAAGCAGCAGAACTTATTGCTCTAACACAAGCCTGTATTCAAGCCACAAATAAGAAAGTTAATGTATACACTGACTCACGTTATGCATTCGGAGTTGTACACGACTTCGGCGTACTGTGGCGAGAGAGAGGTTATTTAACCTCCCATGGTGCCCGCATTCAGCACGGACTCCTCATTCATGCCTTGTTAGACGCAATACATCTACCCACTGCTATATCGATTATGAAATGTAAAGCACACACGAAGGTTACTGATATCATTTCTCAAGGCAATGATTTAGCTGACAGAACAGCTAAACAGACTGCTCAGAATCGCACATTAGACATGACAAAGCCAATAGTTCAGACACCAACACAGTGTATGACAATTAAGGATCCCGCACTTGACGTAATTGACATACAGACACATGCTACTGCAGAAGAATTAAAGAAATGGACTGAACTAGGAGGGATCCAGACAGATCAGGGATGGATGACGAAGGAGAAATCTGTATGGTTTCTTCCTGACTCTATGGTCCAAGCCATTATAGCTACAATTCACAGCCCGGCGCATTTAGGAGAAAAAGCTATGCTAGATAGCATTCAACACATTTGGTTCAATAAACATTTACGAGCAGCAGCTAAACAAAAGGTCCGTACCTGTATGATATGTTGTCAGTTCAACCCGGGAAAAAGTGTTCCCGTAGAACAGGGTGGATTCCAGACTCCTGATCATCCTTTTGAAGTGCTCCAAATGGATTATATCCAGATGGAACGATGTCGAGGATTCAAATATGTTCTTGTAGTTGTCTGCGCTCTCTCCCGATGGACTGAGGCGTACCCAGTATCAGATTACACGGCCCCGATTACTGCCAAACAGTTAGTTCGAGAATTCTTCCCACGGTACGGGCTACCACGTGTTGTATATTCAGATAACGGCCAGCCGTTCTCATCCGAATTAATGAAACATGTCTCACTTTTGATGGGATATCAGTGGAAATTCCACTGTGTCCGACACCCCGAGGCAGCAGGTCTCGTGGAACGACATAATCAAATTTTGAAAATCAGATTGTCTAAAATATGTAAGGAGAAAGGTGTTGACTGGATAGTAGCCTTACCAGTTGCACTATTTTACATAAGAATGGTAGCACACTCTCGAACAGGGCTATCCCCGTATGAGGTGATCTTCGGAAGGCCACCAAATATGTGGGGGACGCCTGTACCACGTAAAATAACTGATGTTAATTGTAATATGCTGACAGATTACCTGGCTTCCTTGATGTCTGCACTACAATCTTGTCGTTCACAGGTAGCTGCAGCTTTTCCTGACAACACTGAGGTGAAACCCCATGACGTTGCTCCGGGGGATCTGGTGTTTGTGAGGAATTTCGATCGGAAAACCCAATTGGAGCCCAGGTGGAAAACACCGAAGCTAGTCCTGCTGACCACAAGAACAGCCGTGAAAGTGGAGGGCCGCAAAGGATGGATACATTCCAGCCACGTTAAGAAATTTCATGGACTATCCTCGGATATAGACACTGTGCCCTGCACTCCCTCACAGACTGATTCAAAACTTCCCTTTGTTGAAAGGAATGACTCTCAGAACTATAAATTAAAACTTAGGCCCAAACAGTCGAGCAATTTGATTGTTTAAGTCCTCTCCAAGGTGAAGCGGTTGAATTGTCTCTGACATGTATCCCTTGGACCTGAGTAGAGAAAATACCAGAGAAATGTTGAAACGACAGGCGTATTGTAAATCACTGCGTAGCTACTGTTTGAGGACATTATTAATTCTGTTTTTATTGAGTGTTTTAATAATCATTACGAGTGTGATTTTGCACATATATCATCCTATTTCTAGACATGTTTATAATATTACTGCTGAACATTCTTTTAGTGACCTACCGCCACATGAATTATCTTATAGACTTGCGCTGCGCAATAACACCTTCATTAGTATGTTACATCATTCCCATCAGACTAGTAATGCCACCAATTGTTGGGTGTGTGGCCGACTCCCTCCCTATCAGAATAACAAAGGAGTTCTGCCTTTCTTTCCACATCCGTTCACACACAATGGCTCCTGTGGAGCATGGTTTAGTTTACTAAATTCCATAGACCCAGACACAGCAGTTTATCAACAACATTGGATATGGGGAAATCTGAATCTAGTTTTATTCAAAGTCTGTCACCCTAATAAGGAGGGTCACCCCAGTAGAACAGGAACTGATTTAGAAAATGAAGTGTATAAATTAGGTAATTTTACGCCTAATCTCATGATTTTGAACGTCAAATCCGAAGTTGAATTAATTCTGCCCACTATGTCAGTATTTCTAGTTAAGGGTGAATTATGTGTGAGAAAAGTTGGTTCCATACACATGGGCCATAGCAAATGCGTTACTACAGTAGAATATAGTGATCAAGGGAAATCTTCATTTAGAGCTTCTCGCCATTCTTACTTTATATGTGGTCAGACGGCATATATGCGTCTGCCTCTAGATTGGGATGGTACCTGTTACATAGCATTCCTTTTGCCACCTGTTTTCCTAGCTCCCCCTGATTATTATCGAAATGTTCATTTAGTACACAAAAGAGAGCGTAGAGATCTCCCAGTTGTCGATTATACTGAGACGGCATGGGACAAGTATGTAGATTTCAATAAAGGTATCTTTCCCTATATAGGTACAATATCAAATAGTAAGCTGATACGCAGACTCACCAAGACTCTTGAAGCTGTAGTAAACGAGACTATAGCCGCCCTAGGCAATCTGACAGAGGAACAATCAGTGATGAGAATTGTTGTTCTCCAGAATCGTCTTGTCCTTGACGTCATCCTGGCCGATAGGGGCGGAGCTTGCAGGGTCATCGGATCCAGCTGCTGCATATTCATACCAGAAAATTCGCCATCTGTATATAAAGCTATAACACGCCTTCATAAGATTGTAAGCCAGATACACGAGAATCCAGGCACTTGGACGTGGTCCGGGTGGTTTTGGAGTGTGATATCAGCCTGGGGATGGAGAGTTGTATCTTTCCTAGGTATTGGCCTTTTTATGCTCTTCAGTTGTTGTTTATGCCTACAATGTGGACCAGCGATTTGTGGTCTGTGTGCCACATCATGCATTCCATATCAAAGTTCTCGTTCAAAATGCCGGAAAAGGAAGGAAGAAGAAATGATGCTCCATGAGCAAATCGATGGAATGATGAAGATTGATATCTCTTGAAGGGCAAGTAGGGGACAAGGAGGGAATGTGGAAATGTGGATTTTCCTGATCAGTTGCGTCCCCTATCTTGGACCCCAACGGTTCTATATGCATGTTACAAATGCATGTGTGTTCCCTCCAGTTCCAGTTTCCAAGACGCAAACATATGTGTGTCTACCGTCGACATGTTCCCTGTCAGATCCGCCATCAATGGGCTGGATATTCAATTCCTAAGTATGAAAAGCCACCGACTTTATATGGCTAAGGTACTCCATTTTTACAGTTCAGGCAAGTAGGCCCGATTCTTTCCTCAAAGCCTTTCCCTGCTCTCTGTCTCTGACAGTTTCAGCTTGAGCTCGCATCTGTATCCATGAACTTTGTCCTACTCCCTGTGCAGCTAACGGTGCCTGCCTCGGCCAGTTTTCGCCTGCCTGCCAAGAAGCTGTATTTCACCTTCGAATTATCTATTTTGCTCTTCAGCCGATGCATTCCTGTCTAGTGATTTAGGTAAACATTTCCTTTAGCTCACAAGCAAAGGACTCAGCCTTTCCGTCCTCCTGCAAGTGATTCATAGCCCTGTTGCCATGGAAAGTTTTCTGCCCCTCGCTTCTCATATAGGCACTTAGACGCTTGTACACGCACATACAGTTAGTATAGAATAGATTCTGTCCGAGAGTCCTTCCTTGTGGATAACATAGTTCTCTAAACATAGGATGTTAGATATGATTTGGGATTAGGTTGACATGACCCCCTAGACTTCTCGTCTCCACATGTAGAGCTAAATGTCAAGTCCCCTTCACCCCCTAGTTGCACGTCAATCACACGTCATGCTGCTGCGCACGCATCCATGTTAAGTATTATCGTATAGATCCACCTATGTAAGATAATGAGAGCCAATCATGTTTCTTTTTGCTCCTTATTACGCCTAGTTTCGATTACGTATCACTATGTTAATTTATCTTATCAATTGTTACGCCTTTTTGCACTTGTTTCATTGTAAATGTATGACCTATAAAAGTTACTTCTTGTCAATAAAGTATTGTACTTCACTTCCTGAACCCTCGTGGTGACGGAACCTGAAGGCCGCGACTCGAGTCGGCCATTTTGGATGGAATAAAGCCCATTTAGAAACCCTCTTATACCACGGATTCTGCCTCTTGTTATTCTGAGCTATTTTACTTTATTTTAAAGATTCCGTATGAAATTCAGTTTAGGTAAAAAGAATATTTACCACAGGAGGGAAAAAGAAAAACGTGTTATGCAGAAGTCATGGTGATATAAACAGTACAAAAGCAGACATTATATGCAAAACAGGAAACCCAAACAACAACCATTATATAATCACATCAAGCAGAAGAAGAATCAAACCAAGGAGGGAAAAATTTCAGCAAAAACCTGTAAGGAGAAAAAAACAGATAAATAATCAACCAGTAGGGGGATTGGATATGTCCATGCCAGCATTGGTCTGAATGTGAATAAAATTCTTAAGTTCAGCCGGATCTTGGAAAGTCCAAGTGTTGTTTTGATGAGTTACCTTGAAGGTACATGGGTGAAAGAGGCCATATCTAGCTCCAATAGAGCGCAGAGGGGCACGAAGAGATAAGAATTCTTTTCTTCTGGCAGCAGTGACATTAGAGACATCCTGAGAGAGAAAAACTCTCTGACCCATCCAGGACACTTGGCGCTTCGCTCGAGCTGAAGAGAGGACCAGAAGGAGATCAGTAAACTTGAGGAAGATGATGATGACCCCTCGCGGTTTGGTCGAGGAGGAGGAGCGAGGGCCAAGTCTATGGGCTCGTTGGATACTGAGAGAGGTAGTGGCGGGAAGGTCCAGGAGTTTCAGGAGGAAAGAGGAGAAAAACGTGACAGGATCATCTCCTTCCAGGGATTCCGGCAGGCCGTAAACGCGTAGGTTGTTCCTCCTATTCCTGTTTTCCAAGTCTTCAGTGTGCTGTTGAAGGGCGAGAAGAGACTTTTCCAGAGAGGAGATGCGTTGAGAGTTTGACTGAATTTCTGGAACCTGCTGCTCCACAGAAGAAACACGAGCCTCCATAGTTGACCATTTAGCCTCAAAAAGCTGCATCTTAGTATTAGTCTCCTCCACGAACGGGCGCAAAGCGCGAATCTCCTCAAGTATCAACTCCATAGATATAGGGGGTTGAGATGACTCGGATGGAGGAGGAGAGGAGTCCTGCTTCAAGCGCTTAGGTAAGGAGGCAGGAGGAGAAGACTTGCTGGAGGTAGGTTGTGATGGAGAAGAACGGGTGGAGGACATTGTCGCCATTTGATCTGTGGAAGGAGGATGAGGAGAATGACCTGTTGATGAGGAAGAGGCGGAGGAAGGTGGAGTCTTCGAGGGCACAAAGACAAACTTTGGGTTGCGTAGCTTGCCCATAGAAGCCTAAACGTGCCAGTAACAGGAAGGCAAAGAAGCAAACCAACACAGCGACCTGCACTCAAAAAGCAGAGAATGTCAATATGTCTGGTCTGAAGAGCCCAGCGGTCAGCAGAAGTAGTGAAGGACACCAGAAAAAATCATGAAGAAACCCCGGACCCAGAGGTAATGCAAGCAGATGTCAAAGAGTGTTTCCAGTAATAACAAGGAGGTCACCAGTGGGCGCGAAAGCCTTGCGCACTAAGACTTGGTGAACATAATTGCAACAAAAAGGAACCAGCGTAAAGACACAATGATGATGGTATGAGTCTTACGCCTTGAAACTGAAGAAAGTTATCATTGAAGAGCACAGCGCATGTGGTAGGCTGCGAGGGGAGCATGAAGGCAGAGGTCCCACAGGAAGGAGCGTCAACATGGGGAGTAAGTTGGAAGCATAGCGCACTGACAGGGCGCAAAACACAAAGGAGAGGTCCTTAGTTGCTTAGAGTAAAGTCCAGTGACTGGAGGGAGGGCAGGAAGAGCATGTCTGTAGTCACCTCAGCGACGCGCGCACATCGCGCATATTACAAAATGGCGGTCGCGCTGAGGGACTTACATCGAGAGGCATGAATGGGCGAATAACTGCAGGAAAACGAAGTCTGGCAGTCACATCTTCAGCACGAAGTCATCCGGTTATAGGAGCCACAAGAAATCTGCCAAAATGATCTCGGATAACGGCAAAGAGATGAAAAGTCCGCCGTGGTACGGGAGAGCTCCGGTCTCAGGTGGCCATCTTGTTCGGCGTCCAAGCCACGCCCTAACAGAGATTTTCTATGTGGACACATTTGTCTCCAAACAGTGTTGCAATTGCTACATCATGCCTCTGAGGAGGCCATGGTCGTATTGGCATTAATCTTTGCCTTCTAAGGGGCCGATTGCATTGCCGTATGGAAAGGCTCCAAACGGGATACAGATTCGGCGAATTCGATTCGGAACCTGTTTCCGACCGAAGCAAACACATTTCCCAATGACCGATTAGAGTGCAAAGAAACCGTTTGGGCTGTCGGATTCCGTTTCGAACGGCATTCGGACAGCCCGAGTCATTCGGAGCTGAATCGTACAGCTCTATGGACACAGTTTCTGACCAAGTAATTACGATGACCGATTGGGACAACCGTTCCCACTCGGTCTGCCCGACAGAAATCAGCTGTCGGAATCTAACCTCACCCAGAGGCCTCCAGTTTGGGCCCATGTTGATACTCATGGGACCCCTCTTTGCCACCACAGTGTGGCAGGCACCATGGGGTGCTTGTCTCAGGGTGCATGGTTTTCCGCCGCAAACCCTTTTTTCAATGGAAGCCTGTGTTGTTGTTCAGAACACAGGTTCCTATTGAAGTCAACGGGTGTCCGACGTAACGATATACGGAAGCATCATAATTGGTCTGTCAGAACCCGATTCGTTTGGAAATGATTCAGAAACCGATACGGTCTAAAGAGTTTCCAAATTAGATAGTAATCTGCCCCTCAGTCTTCGGATGTATACGTTAATTGCATGTTGTATAGGCAGATGTACATGTCTCGAAGCTCTAGCTGTTTGTCTTCTGGGAACCACTCTTGTTTCACAAACTTTAGGAAAACTTGTAAAGTGTGTTGGTGCTGGAAGATCAGTGGTGGTAGTATTCTGATCCTCTAACTCATCTACATTTAATTCCTCATGGCTCTCTTAAATATCTGGCTCTGTATCAGCAAGGACAGCATTGTAAACTGGTATGGTAACATTTTTAATTTGTGTGGTATGTCTTACAAACATATGTAATATTAATTGTTTGCAAAATGTATGTTTCATTGAATGTTCAGTATGTTTTTTATTAATATTGAAGGGGACATTTATTGATATATCATTTAGACTGGTTCCTATTCTCTATTGGACATGATTAAATAGCAATCAATGTTGCACTGAAAAATGTGCAATACTTGTAATAGACTACAAATCCGATAATGTATCTCTATGTTCACGCAAAAACATATTGTATTTTTTTTAAAAGTACCCTTTAGGAAATGGAAACAGTTATTCAACCATCATTTTAAACTTCTAATAAAGGTACTTATTTATTAAAGAAACAATATGCCCCCTTTCCCATTAACTAAGTTGCACTGACGCCCCAGGCCCTGGCCCTTCCCAGAGGGCTCATTTTAAAAGAGCGCAGGAGCCACACTTTTTTCTTTAAACACGACCACAGATCCGCAGATCAATTTGGAAACATAAAAGGAGTTGTCGCATTTAAAGACGATGTATTGACATCTGCGGCAATCAAAGGGCAACACAAGGTCATTGTCAAGTGCTGACCATTTTGCTGAAAAAGGTAAGGTTCTTAAAACTGAGAAAAGTGAAATCTGTAAAACAGAATAGAGCATTTGAGACACACTGTATCTGGTGTTGGTATGGAACCGAGGTCTGGTTTGGTTAGCGCTGTAATTGAGGCACTGGCGCCTACTGATAAGACTAGTCTCAAATCATTCATGGGCATGTGTAAATTCTATACTTCTTTCATTCCAAACTATGCTTTGCACATCAAACCTTTGACTGTACTACTGAAGGATGTGATCTTCAAGTGGGATTCCACATGCCACATGAGTGGGTGAAAAAGCAGCTAGCCATTTAAAAAATCCTCACACCGTTTGATCCAAAGCCTCAATGTTGCATTACTGTTGATGCTAATAATCATGGTCTGGGGGCTGTCCGTGCACAGAGTGATAATGAAATAAAAAAAAGAATTTGTATATTTGGGGTACAAGGTTCACTGTAAAAATGGATCATAAACCTCTGGTGGCTATCCTGACTGGTGCAAAAAATCAAAGAACAGACACCCAGAATTTTCAGACTGACAACAAAGCTGTTGCAGTACCATTTTGACATTGTGCACATCCAACGGGAAAAGAATGTCTGTGTTGTTTGTTTTTCTAAGTCTACTGTGCAACAATGTAAGATGTTTTCTGTCTAAATTGCAATGAACCAGCATTCTTTAACTTTTGACATTCACTAATTTAAGTACTTGCTAGTTGAGTATGTCAGCATGCAAGGCCGAATAGCGCTAGAACATTTCCCAATCTGGGGGCATATTATCAAGCCAGGCGATAAAATTATCGCCGCTTTAGCGGCAAAAAACTGCCGCTAAAACTTCGATAATGGGCTTGATGATATGCTCTACGGATTTCCAATAGAAGCCCATGTTAGATGTGAAGGACATCTGACATGGGCTTTAATTGGAATTCCACAGAGCATATTATCAAGCCTATTATCGCCGTTTTAGCCGTTTTATCGCCTGGCTTGATAATATGCCCCCAAGTGCGTTTGCAAATCCTATGAACCAGTAAATCCATTTCTGAAATCTACTACAACCATTAAGCAATTCAGAAAAGGTATTTCAAATTGTTAAATGATTTTGGAAATCATTATAAATTGGTATTTGGAAAGGGTGTGTTTAATCTCTCCTTTACAAAACACGATTTCTTATTGTATGCATTACTGTTTTGCAACCAAAATCTTGTTGCAAAGCATTAATGTTTTACCATTACTTCACAGTGTGATAACCAATTGCAAACAGGAAGGGATCCCTAATGGAAACCTTCCCTTTTGTAATTGTTAACGAAAACATTTCATAGGAGCAGGCAGTAATCCTTAAGACCACTGCCTGTTCCTAAAAGTTTTGTTAAACTTTTCTTTTCATCTGATTTATCTTTTAGGAAAATGGGCTGCATTTAAAAAAAACATGCTTTATTTAAAATAGATAGACTTCATTCAGGTGATTATAGCCAATTGTAGTAGGGCGCAATTTAAGAGAGATTGTGCAGTTAATGAAGGGTTGGGTACAACTCCCCCTAATGATTTCTGGGTGGGTTTATGAGATTAAAATGGTGATCCTGCCAAAAATGACTTTTCTATTTAACACAATCCCCCTGCACTTCGAGAAAGTGGCAATAGATCAAATCCAGCTGGCGATGATCACCTTTATCTGGGCTTACAAGGGGATTTGGATTTCTTAGAAAAACACCTTTATCTGGCTTTTAAGTGGATTCGGATCTCTTGGAAAAAGTTGCAGAGAAGAAGGGTGAAAGGGGAATTATTTCTACCAGACACCCAATAATATGCTTGGGCCTCCCAGCTGACAAACTCCAGAATGCAAATTATCAAGATTCAAATGTATGTAATTGAAGAGGTGGAAGCTGCCGCTGGGTATTGGAAATAGCTTGGAAGAGCAACTTGTTGGAAAACCCCCATGAAACAAAGAAGTCTCTTTCTGGTACTAGGAACTACAAGACACCATGGATAGAGAATTCAGCCTGGTGGAAGATTTGTGGGAATGATGCTTGCCGAGGGGAAATTTACAATATATGTGTCAAGTATTGATACACACGTTATATTCCTTTTTTTTATTGAGAGACAAAGAAAACAACTTTCTCTCCCACCCCTGTTTTATCCCCAAAGACCCCCCAAACCCCACCCCACATTTATATCGATGCATAATTAATTCCGTCCCATTGGTGATGCATAAACCCTCGAAATGTTCTCATTATATATTTAGAACAGTTAAAGTGCCCAGTGCAAAACTTGCAAAACTGTACATCTAAACTTTACATTCCTGAATTTTGATCCATGGCAGCATATATATTTAAGTGACAGCAAGGACAGAGCCATAATGTGCTCATTGCAAAGTGCAAGTTGTAAACAATGTTTTTGCATGTGGTAGCTCGGTCCTAATACTAAATCTTTTTCATCAAGCTTATTGGTACCTTTGATATAGCTCTCTTCCCCATGTCATACCACTTATTTTGTTCTCCCCCTTAGCAATCCGATTGTTCAGCCCAGGCTTCCAAATTGCTATTAATTTCTTCTTCACCCTCTATCCATTTCGCCCATATATAGCTTTTTTCAGATTGTATACAGCCAGTAAACGGACCACCGATTGCTTAATTGACAGGGGTGCCGGATCCAGCCAGGCTGATGCAATGCATATCCTATACACCGCATTGCTATAATTAATAGGGCACATCCTTTCTTTTCATTCAGCCTAGATTTCCCAGCAATATTAAAGGTGGGTCCAGCTCACTTTGAAGCTGTAGTTTCTCATTGAGAAATCCTTTGATCTCCCTAATCAGAGCGTCCAGCTCTCTACAAGTCGCACACATATGAACTATATCTGCCTTATAAAGAGAACATCGTGGGCAGTGTACTCCCTTCCCATTACTCTATTTTGCAATACTATTAGGGGTATAATAAAGCCCAATGCAAGTGTTGAAGAATTCAGCTTGAAGATTAGCAGACATTATTGTTGTCTGGGTGCTTAGAAAGATCTTTTGGAAGGTGGTCCCTGTAATCCCTAGCCTCTCTTGCCACTTGCTGGAGCATTTTTCGATGTCTTCTTTGGTGTGCTCCTTCAACAACTTATAAACCATTCCAATCCTAAAGGGTGTGGGCAGTATTACTTTAGCCACCAATTAATTTCTCCCGAACTTATCATCCCACCCTAATGTTTCTGTAAAAAATCTCTAATTTGCAGGTATTAAAAAAATTCCCTGTGGGTGAGGCCTAATTTTGATGTCAGTTCTGCATATGTTTTGAAATCACTGTGGAAATGAAAACAGCACAGTTGTTTGATTCAAGCATCATAGTCGTTAAAAATATCTGGTAGGTTTCTGCCATAGCGGCGTCAAGGATCAACTTGTTTCTGCAGGAACGTCATGGAATGAAGAAAGTTTCTCAACTTCCCGCAGTCACCTATTGCATCCAACTGAGTCAAAGTGACAATGGTAACCCAGGGAAGAAGGGAAACAAAACAAGGAAAGGCAAAGGTCCTTTGTTGACTCTCAGGCACAAACAGAACCAGTCAGGGACAAGGCAAAGGCTGTAATAGAACACAAAGAAAGACAACGGTAAATATTGTGAGAGAGTAAACCAAGCTTTGCTTAACTTGTAAACATGTTGATCCCTACCTTAATCTCCCTTCTTCTAAGGTGCGCCCTCTGACTGAGTACAAAAGATAGAAATCCAGCCTGAAGAAGGAAACAAGAAATTGGGTAAAGAAAAAGACTACCATTTATACAGAGAAACCATAAATGTGCCCCATGCTCCTGCACCCACCTATATGCTAGGCTTCAACACTTGTGTGAACTCCCAATAAATGTTCTTCTGTTAACTAAAAATATAACCTTAGTTCAGGCATACATTAACTTGTTCCTCTTATCTTTGCAACAGGTAACAGAAAGTCATACAAAACTGAAGGAGTGGAGTCCACAGAACACGGCAGCACCAGATCAGATAAGTATATCAAAATAATAGATTATGTAAATAGTGGCAGCGCATAGCGCTATTACCGGTTGTACAGAGTTATGGCTTTTTCTTTTTTCCTTTATCTTTTACAGGTTCTTCTTGCTGGAAGACAGAGTCCCAGGGAAGGGAAAAAACGTATGAGGAAATCCAAGAAGAAACGAAGAGGATTCAAGCAGCGTCCAGGGACATTAAGTGGGGTGGATAACCCGACTGCAGAGACGAACAAGAATCGGCAGCGTGTACAGAGGTCCGAGCGATGAACGAGAATTGGCAGCGCGTGCAGAGTACCGAGCGGCATGCAAACGCGGTCAGAACAGGTACGCAGGAAGGAAATCTGACAAGCTTCAGTGAGAACCGGAAGGTGAGTGTCCACAACTCAGCAGCGTTAACGCGAAGCGTTGGGGTTCGGGAGCGGCTGCGCTTTAGCCTGTCTGTTGGCTTTGCGCATGCACGCATCCCCCCTTTGCGGCCATGATTGTAGTTTTGTACTGCTCCCGCATGCAGCGGGAGCAGCAAGCATGACAGTACACCCCCCACGGCCTCCCCTACAGGTTTGGGTTTCTAGGGGTGTCGCCTGTTGAACGCACGTACTAAACGAGGAGCGTGTGCCTGACTAGCTGGTTCCCAAGTACGTTCCTCCACACCATACCCCTTCCAATGTACCAAGTACTGGAGTTTACGTCGTACTCTACGTGAATCTATGATAGCCCCTACCTCATATTCTTGCTCATCATCTACTAACACCGTCGCTGGAGCTATAGGAAGTCGTGTGCCAGGCACTACTGGTTTCAAAAGAGAAACATGAAACACCGGATGTATTTTCAAGGAAGCCGGGAGGTCCAGTTTCATAGCGACAGGGTTTACCACTTTACAGATCTTGTACGGGCCTATATACCGAGGTTTGAACTTATAAAAATCCTGTCAATACAAGATATCTTGTTGACAGCCAGACCTTGTCTCCTTGGCTATATCTAGGCTCCGGTCGTCTGTGGACATCCACTCCTTCTTTATATTTTGTTTTGGCTAGGTCTTTGTTTCTTTGTGCGGTCTTGTGAATGTCTTGTATTTCATTCACAAATGTCTCAGCTGCAGGGGTAGAACCAGAAGAAGGGAGTGGGTACAACATAGTTCATGGGTGAAAGCCGTACGTACAAAAAAAAGGGGAGTAAGCAGTGGAAGTGTGACAACTGTTATTGTATAAAAATTCAGCAATCCACACTATCTCGTCCCAATTAGAAAGAGAGTGTAAATGCTGGCACCTAATGTATTGTTCGAAACACTGATTTACTCTCTCAGTTTGGCCGTCTGTCTGAGAGTGGTGGCTTGAAGACAGTCTGATATCTATCTGCAACAAGTCTCCCAAGCCCTTCCAGAACCTAGAAATGAATTGGGCCCCCCTGTCAGACACCAGAATGGAGGGAAGTCCATGTAGGCGCACAACATGCTGGACAAATACAGTAGCTAATCCTCTGGATGTGGGGAGTGCTTTCAGGGGTATGAAGTGGGCCATCTTGGTTAATAGGTCCACAACAACAAGGAGTGTGGTATTCCCTTGGGTAGTTCTCGGTAACTCTGTTATAAAGTCTAAAGACACTGTATGCCAAGGACAAGGTGGAGTGGGTAAAGGTTGTAATAACACCACGGGGGCTTGATGACAGGTTTTCCCTTGGGCACAAACATGACAAGTTTGGACATAATGTCTTGTGTCCCTCCCCATACTAGGCCACCAAAAGTGTCTCTGTGGCAAGTCCAGTGTTTTTTGTACCCTGGGTGTCCAGCAAGGGGGTGAGTGTGACACCACTCTAATGCTTGTAGCCGTGGACCATGGGTAGGAAACACCAAACCTCCCTGAACATAGGACAACTCCTGACTTTTGGTGACTTTTTGGGTACCAATTGTCTCCATCATTGCAGTCGATGCTTGTGCTTCTTTAACAGACTGTAAAAAGCTAACCTCCGAGCACAATGCGCCGATTATGCGCTCTTTGGCAATTCTAGGGGGAGGATCGGGTGGTGATTCTATGGTGTCATAAGCCGGATAAAGCGTCTGCTTTCCCATTCTTTGTCCCTGCCTGAAACTGTATAACAAAATCATAATCGCTAAAAAACTGAGTCCAACGTAACTGTCACATGGATAGAGCCATTGCTGATTTTAGGAATTGCAAATTGCGATGATCTGCGAGAACTGTTATTTTGTGATTGGCTCCCAATAGGTACTGCCTCCACTCTTCAAACACCATCTTTATGACCAATAGTTCCTTGTCCCCTATTGTGTAATTCATTTCTGCAGGAGAGAGCTTCCGTGAATAATATGCCACTGGATGGAGACGTCCATCAATCGGATCCCTACAACTGCTACTTGGGATGCGTCTGCCTCTACTACAAAGGGTCTCGAAGGATCTGGATGTCGTAGTATGGGTGCTTGAGTGAATGCTTCTTTCAATTTATCAAAGGACTCCTCTGCCTCGGGAGTCCATTGAAACTTAACCCCTTTCTTTAACAGCTTAGTTATTGGAGAAGCTAAATTGGAAAAATGATTAATAAAATGCCTGTAGAAATTGGCGAAGCCCAGAAAACTCTGAATCTCTTTACCAGTTTGCGGAGCTTGCCAGCAAGTAATAGCTTCTACTTTCTGTGGGTCCATACTGATCCCCTGTGGAGATAGTATGAATCCTAGGAGGCTGACTGACTGTGTATGGAAATGACATTTCTCTAACTTACAATATAGATTGTTGCATCGCAAATGTTCTAGGACCTTTCTAATATGGACTTCATGTTCCTGCTTAGAAGGGGAATAAATCAAAAGGTCATCGATATAAGCAATGACAAACAGGTCCAACATGTCTTTTAAGACTTCATTGATAAAGAATTGAAAAGCTGAGGGGGCATTACACAGCCCAAAGGGTATGACCAAAGAATCATATAAACCATACTTTGTACAAAAGGCAGTTTTCCATTCATCTCCCTCCTTGATTCTTACAAGATGGTATGCCCCTCGTAAGTCTAACTTCGTGAACAATTGTGCGTCCTTTATTTGATCAAGAAGGGAGGATATCAGTGGCAGGGGGTATCTATTTTTTATGGTGATGGAATTCAATGCCCTATAATCTATGCAGCATCTGAGACCCCCTTCTCTCTTTGGTATAAAAAAGAGAGACAATGATGCTGGGGACCTGGAAGGACGAATAAACCCAATCCTTAACATCTCGTCCAGATATTCTCGTAAATATAAGTTCTCTTTTTCTGTTAAGGAGTAAACCCTACTACAAGGAATACGAGCCCCAGGCAAGAAATATCAGTCATAGTACCTATGTGGTGGAAGGCTAGTGGCCCTTTCTACATCAAATATGTCCTTGAGGTCTTGGTAGGAGGAAGGTAACAAAGATTCAACTGTATGGGTGAACGCAATGGATTTTTCAGAATTATCTACCCCTGAAGAACCTGTTTCTTACAAGAATCATGAGTAAACGCTAACATCCTTGTCTTCCAGTCTATCAACGGACTGTGTTGACATAACCAGGGCAGCCCTAAAGTAGCCAGAAACTGGGGGGACTGACTAAGATCAAATGTAATGAGTTCCTGGTGTTTCTCCTCAATAATCAAGGCTAACTCAACGGTTGCATGAGTAATAGGCCCAGATTTTAAGTTGCTACCGTCAATTGTTGTTACTTCCTCTCAAGAGGATTTTGTGACCCAAGGAATTTTATTGTTCCGGGCCCACTGAATATCCATAAAATTACATGAGGCCCCGGAGTCTACTATTATTTGTACTACCGCAACCTGATCCCCCCCAAAACAAACGTGAGGAGAGAAAAAACATGGCGGAAAAGGGATGCTGGCACTTCTGTTTGTGAGACAATCAATCCTGAATTACCTGAAGTCCTTGTCGCCTGAGACTTCAGGCTCCCTAGTTTTCCGAACACCTTGGCACCTTTGGTTTTACAGGACATTCTCTTAAGAAATGGCCCTGTTTACTGCAGTACATACACAGTTTCTTATCTTGTCTCCTCTGTCTCTCTTCCTCACTAAGGGGGCCTGTTAGACCTGGCACCTTGAGGTGGGTTCTCCCTTCCATTTTTTGCTGTTGCCTCATATGTTTTTGCTGGTGTTAGTTGCTCAGGGCACTGTGCCACTGCTGTCCAGTGCCACAGTGCAAGTGCTCCCTATTGTAAATTGATGTATAATTTGTGATTCCATGATTGTTTGGTTTGGTTTACCTGTCAGACCCTAGTACAGTGCACCAGGAGTGCCCAGGGCTTGTAAATCCAAATGCTGCTGGTGGGCTTGCAGCACTGGTTGTGCCACCCACAGAAGCAGCCTGTAAAAGTGTGTCTAAGGTCTGCCATTGCAGAGCCTGCGTGCAGCCTGGTACTGTCATGCGGACTGGGCAAGTGCACCCACTTGCCAGTCCCTAAACCTTCCCTTTTCTTCATATCAGACACCCCTATGGTAGGCTCAAGGGCAGGGTGCATTGCATCATCTTATCTTTGCCACAGGTAACAGAAAGTAATACAAAACTGAAGGAGCTGAGTCCACAGAACACGGCAGCACCAGATCAGATAAGTATATCAAAATAAAAGATTATGTAAATAGTGGCAGTGCATAGCGCTGTTACCGGTTGTACAGAGTTATGGCTTTTTCTTTTTTCCTTTATCTTTTACAGGTTCTTCTTGCTGGAAGACAGAGTCCAAGGGAAGGGAAAAAACGTATGAGGAAATCCAAGAAGAGACGAAGAGGATTCAAGCAGCGTCCAGGGACATTAGGTGGGGCGGATAACCCGACTGCAGAGATGAACGAGAAGCGGCAGCAGTTGCAGAGGTCCGAGCGGTGAACGAGAATCGGCAGCGTGTGCAGAGGTCCGAGAGATGAACAAGAAACAGCAGCGTGTGCAGAGGACCGAGCGGCGTGCAAACGCGGTCAGAACAGGTACACGGGAAGGAAATCCGACGAGCTTCAGTGAGAACTGGAAGGTGAGTGTCCACAACTCACCAGCGTTAACGCGAAGCGTTAGGGTTCGGGAGTGGCTACGCTTTAGCCTGTCTGTTGGCTTTGCGCATGTGCGCCTCCCCCCTTTACGGCCATGATTGTAGTTTTTTTACTGCTCCCGCACGCAGCGGTGGGTAATAGTTCACCATATTGATCCCCAGATCCTAAAGGCCATGAGTAATGTTGGAACAGGACTCTTTTATAGTATCCATAACTTAGCTGATGCCAAAGGCATCCCCAAGCATCAGAGCCAATCACAAGTTTCCATGGGATAGGATGTCTTGTTTGCGTCCTGCTATTATCGATTTTAAAATGTGTGGTGAATTGTAACAGTGAGGTCGCCCAACAGTATAGCTTCAGATTAGGGAGGGCCAGACCTCTGCGCTCTCTAGGCAGTGATAAAAATTGATATGCTCTTCTTGGCCTTGAATAGACCCAAATAAATAGTGCAGAGATGTTCTCAAATATTTTAAACCAAATGTTTGAAAAGGCAAGAGGTATTACTCTAAAAAAAGATAACAATTTCGGGGAAAAAATCATTTTAATTATATTGCTTCTACCTATAAGGGTTAGATTAAGGTGATCCATTTTCTTTAGTGCTTTCCTAGTCTCCTCCGCGCAAGTATCAAGATTGTCCTTTACTACATCATCCAGAACCGAGCTAATCTTGAGCCCTAGATAGTTTGCTTTTTTAACAACCTGGTTATCGTTGAAGAAAATACATTTATTAAGAACTACTTGGGTTTTTTTCCTGGTTAAGGGCATAACCTGAAAGCGCACCATATTTTCGTGCTTCTTCTTCTATCACCCCAATAGCCTGTTCTGGATTAGGCCTGGGCTAAAATTCCGTTCTGCTCGCGGAAATTGCGATAATTTGACATTTTCGCATTCCGCAGAGAGCGCGAAAATGTAAAAATTTCTGTAATCCGCATCTTACCGGAAATGTTTTTCTTGCTCGAGCTCACTTTACCTGAATCCCCGCGTTCGCCGACAAGTTTTCCCGATCCGGTCACGTTCTCCACGAGATGTTGGATTGTTGGTAGCCATTTGCGACAGTTCGTGCCCGCATTAACGTCATTTGTTGCGCAATCACGTCACTCGTCGAGCGATCACGTCTTTCTTCTCGCGATCATGCACCGCGAGAGTATGAGATGATTGAGATCTCGCACCCGTGAGCGACAGCATGGGTAAGTTGGCGATCCGCGATCACGCAGAAAATACCGCGAACGGGCGGGAAAAAAACTTCCACGCCTTCACGATATTTCTGCGTGTTTGCGGAGATTTTTAACATTTTCGCGATAGTTTGCGAAAGTGAATTTCATAAATTCTGCCCACCCCTATTGTGGATGTGGAGTTACTACGGATATAACGTCGGGGTAAGCCAGGGCTCTGCTCTCATATTCAAATCTTACTATAGGAGGAATATTGTGGGCCATTTGTAGTTGTTAGAAAAAAAGGGGTCTATATACGGTGCAATAAGGAGTGGTGAGCATGGGTACCCCTGTCGTGTCCCCCTTGTGATTTTCAATGGCTTTGTCATTTCCCCATTTATAAGTACTCTGGCTTCTGGGTCTTTATATAAGGCTTTTACTGCTCTAATGAACTTGTCCCTATCCCTTTCTTTTGCATCGTAGCCCAGAGGAATGGCTGGGAGACCCTATCAAAAGCTTTTTCGGTGTCTAGAAAAATTAATGCCATAGGGTCTCCTGACACTTGGTTTACATCAAACAGGGTGATAACCCTTCGGATATGCTCGGTTGTCCCCTTGCCGGGATAAAACCATGCTGCCACTAAAACATCATCTTGTGAAGGATCTGTGAGAGCAGTGTAGCTAATACTTTCGAATATATTTTAACATCCCAATTAATTAACGCTATAGGGCAATAAGAGCCCAATTCCTGGACTGGTTTAGCTCTCTTTGGAAAGACTATCATATTTGTCAGCTCCCAAGATTTTGGTGATATCACCCCTTCCGAAGTCTGCAAGAAAACAGATGTTAAAATTTCTTTTATTTCTTCACCTAAGATTTGATAAAATTCTCTAGGAATTACATCTGGCCCTGTCGCTTTCCCACTGGGTAAGTTTGACATTGCCTCTACGATTTCATCCCAAGAGATTTGGGAGCCTAAAGTCTCTCTTTTTTGCTGTATCAGGGTCTCCGTCACAAATACATCTAGATATTGATTTATTTGATTCTCGGGTCACCCTCCCTTCCCCCCACATCTTCAGTGTAGAGCGCATTGTAGAATCTAAAAAAAGCTGCTCATATTTCTCTTGCTTCCATCACCCGTCCCAGAATAGGATCCCTTATTGACAAGATTTTGCAAGATTTCGCTACGTGTCACCTCCTGTCTTACAGCTTATAGGTGGCCCACCTTTTCCCCACATTCATACAATTTCTCAGGGTGGGCTATTGCTTTATCTAGGCTTTTCTTAGAAGTTCTCCTTGAATTACTGCCTTTACGAGGGCCACTTCCTCTTGCGCTTCTTTCACCCCCTGGTTTTGCCTTAAAGCCACAACTAAACTTTCTTCTGCCTGGGCTAACTTTTGCAGATTTTAACTCCTCAGATCTTTCTCTTTTTTCCTTTTCCTGAATAAATATTTTATTGTCTCACCCGCACCCCTGCTTTTAAGGTATCCCAGACCACTCCCAGTGAAGTCGTACCCATATTTCTTTGTACAAAATCGGGAATCCACTCTCTCATATGTCCCATGTAAGCTTCATCTAGTAATAGTGCCCTCTCGAAGGTCCAAGCGGGGACATTTCTCTACAGTTCCTCCCCCCTCTAATTGTAGTACCAGTGGGCTATGATCTGATAGGACTCCAGGGAGGCGGTCAATTCTACTTGTGCCCAGAAGGGTAGATGAGACAAAGTTGTAATCCAACATAACATGCTTTTGGTGTGGGGCTAGTAGTAGTAAGAAAAGCCATGGTCCGCAGGCCTTTTTACAGACCAGACATCACACAGACCATGTACCTGACCTAGATTACTTAACGCTTGAAACACCTTGGGCTTCCTTCCCTTATAACTTTAGTCCCATCCCCCTTTGGCATCAAGGTCTGTATTAAAATCTCTGCATAAAATTATCGGCAGAGACCAATGTACTAATTCATTATTTAACCATTCCAATAAAGACGGTTCATCCATGTTACTGCCATATATGGAACATGTGAAATTAGGAAGCTCTGTGGCTCTCCCACCTGCAGTCACCCAACGTCTTAGCCCATCTGTGTGTGCTTGTGAAAATTGAATCGATTTTTTTCTGGCTAGTATCATGCCCCCTTGTGTGTCATTGGCCCCACTATAGTATACCCAATGTGTTTAAACAGATCTTTTTGTGTACCATCTAAGTGGGTTTCTTGCAGGCAGACGATGTCCACCTGTTGTAAGTGTAATCCTTGTGACACTATCTGCCTCTTTTTATCGTCATTTAAGCCACAAATATTCAATGTAGCTATACCTTGTGATTGTTTTTTTCAGAACTAAGGGAAAGCAATCAGCCCTCTGTATTTCTGCATCCCAATTCCAGTTTGTTTACTCAGGTAATGTGCTCTTTAAAATGTTTACCAGATAGCTTCTAGGGTCATTCCCTTCCAGACCTTCCGGAATCCCTAGGAAGCGCAAATTATTTCTTCTGCAATTTTCATAGTCCTCTAGTTTGGTCATGACATCAATCAAAGCTGCATTTTGTCCCTTACCTTGCACCTTTAGGGATTCCACCTCGACTTCTAATGCTTCTGTCCGAATCTTGATAGTGGCCAGGCATTCCACAATTTCCCCACAGGTCTTATTTAGCTTGCGGATCCCCGCTTTAACTTTCTTTGCTGCAATCTTAGCTCGACGTCCTTCATTCCTGTTTTCTTCTTGTACTTGTTTGATTGATGCTAAGAGGGTCATCAGGAAGGGCTCTTCATTTTTTACCGACCCATCTCCTCCTTCCTTCTGGGGCCATATCTGTGCATCCGAATAGTCCCACTTAAGTTGTTTACTGGTGCTTTTTTTTTAACTTTCCTTTCTACTTTTCTTTTTATGCATTGTTTTTTACTTTTGTGTTGTTGGAGTTGAAGAGCTGGTGCTCTCATCCGATAAAGCCTCATTGCTTGATTGTGTGTTATCTAGTTCTGATACTTCAGATTCATCCATCAGTGAATAAAATGTCTCCCCAAGTAATTCCAGTGAGAGAGGGCATGCCTGCGTGTGTAGGCTTCTGGACGATTCTGCGCCTTGGGATATCACCTGGGTTTTCTCCCTCACATCTTTCTCCCCCTGGTCAGCTTTCTTGGTGTATATCCCTTGTGCCTTAGATGTTGACTGAATCAGCTCCTCATGTCCTGCTTCATTTCCTGAAGATCTATCCCTTGCATTGTCAGGGGGGTTCTGTTCTCATTTGCGCCAGTCATAGGACTCCCCTCTTCCTCCCCCCTCTAGTCCTTATTATCCGCCCCAGCCTCCTCTGTCATGGTTTTGTCCCCCACTTCCTCTTGTAGTGTATGTCTTTTCAATGTGTCCCCTGCCATGCTTGCAAACATTGAGGCAGCGGTCGGTTGTGCAGGCCCCCTCTACCTGTACATTGGGTCTCGCAGCAGCTGGTTTCTTAGTTCCGGCTTCTCGCTTTGTTTTACCGACTCTGCCGCATGGCTTGGAATCAGGTAGGGTTCTGCTGCTCTCCTGCAGTTGGCTGCCACCTGCATTCGCCCCACCGTTCCCAGGAACAGCAGAGACTCGCCCTCTCATAGGGGCATATTATCAAGGACGGCGTTAGAATTATCGCCGCTTTAGCGGCAGGAAACTGCCGCTAAAGCGGCGATAATGGGCTTGATAATATGCCCTGGAGAATTCCAAAAGAAGCCCATGTTCACACCAGAACATGGGCTTCTATGGGAATTCTTTGCGGCATATTATCAAGCTCATTATAGCCGCTTTTAGCAGCAGTTTCCTGCCGCTAATGCAGCGATAATTCTAACGCCGTCCTTGATAATATGCCCCATAGTTTTTCCGCAGGTGTGATCATTTCCTTATCTACTGCTGCCGAAAAATGTGTTTATGCATGGTCGCGTCACATGCAAGAACGGTAGCAGTGAACCGCAGTGCAATCTCCAGCGCTTCCTGCTATCAGCTACACGCTGAGCCATTCGTCGGGGTCACCTCCAGACTGTGCGGAGTTGACGAGCCATCAAGGGAGATGGAGAGAACGGCCGCAGTTAGTCACCCACCATCTTGCCTCGCACATTATATTCCATTCGTTCTTAAAGAGAAACCACCTTTATTCACTCCATAGGCCATATATAACACCTGAGAAGCTGTCAAAGATGGCAAATGGAAGATTGACAGCATATGCAAAGCGTGGTCTTGAAAAGGCGACGGATGCCCATATGTTTCATCAATGCCCAGAAATCGGGAGGCTTTGGGACGAACTAGAAATGACAGTTTCAGGTATTTTGGGGTACAAATGAAGGTAAGCCTTTCATTGATCATTTTTGGAGTGAGGGGAGGAGTGGAAGGAAATCCTAGAGTCTTGTTGTCTTTTGCAATTCTTTTCGCCGAAAGAGAAATCTTTCATAACTGGGTGAGGGGAACCCGCCTCAACACTCGCAGTGGCTAGATTCTAGTCTAAAATGGACTTATAAGGAAAGGATTCCAAAAAGGAAAGTTTTGGGTTATGTTGCAAAACTGGGATGGGGGGTAGTGGAAAGTAAGGATTATGGAGGAGATAAGTGACTTTTTAACTTGGCTCAATGATTACACCTACATAACTCTCTGTTTGCAGCTCCCGTAAATCGGGCACTCTGAAAGAGATGTACCTGCAGGGGGAAAATGCCTAGCTCTGATGCCCTTTTGAGGTCAGTTTCTCTTTCGCACATGAGGGCTAGGCTACTAGACATTAGAACCTGAGGTGAATGAGGACAAAAAAAGAATAAATAAATAATGTACTTATAGGTCCCTATTACCGAGGGCTTGTAAAGGAAATTTGAGACTTACCTCATGCATAATCATAAAGTGGTCGAATTGTGACTCACTTCCAATAGTACATTAGGTTGGTTCGCAAAATACAAATGCATTAGGTAAAAGTTGGTGTGCAAATTAAGACCACTTTTCCCAAATACATTTCCGTACATTACAAATCGCAAATTGAAAATCATTGCTCGGCCCAATTTACCATTTTTTATTTGGAATCTTTGTATGTGTAGCTCTTAAATCCCAAGAGTGATACTCCATCGTGAATAGAGAGGTGGTTTAAGATGGAATAGTGGTTTCACTAAGCAATTTGTGATTTGTACAGGCATAGGGCTGTGATTGCTGTAAGGGGACACATTCACTGGCTATTCACTTGAACTTCTTTCGAAGCACCCGCAGCTTTTCACCACGCTGGAAGACCTCTTTACAGATAACTGGTTAAAGGCCCAGCACCTTTTGGACACTCATTTCACAAGGCCCAAGTAAGGAATCCAAATCTGAGGGTGCCAGGGTTAAAGGGGGTGCTGGACCAGAATTTCAACAACTGAGGTATTTTGCCAGTGATCTTCCGAGGCCCTCTGTACTGTATAACCCCTAACTAAAAAAGAAGGGCCTTGGTTTCAAAACAGTAGCAAGTCACAAACCACTAAAATGGTGTATGTGTATGTACGAAGTTTAACATTTTTGAGTTTTTATTTTAATTGCATTACAAATTTTGTTTTTCTGATTCGTTATTTATCAACACTTCTGTTTAATGATTCACCATAGGGGTTTCACCAATTATGACAACAATTTGCGATTCACATGTACTTCACATTGGCAATTAGCGAATAGTCACAGAATGGGCTTTATTGATTCTCAAATTACAATCAAGTGGATGCTAGTAGTAACCAGAATGCTTCAATTCCTTTCACAATGGCTGTGGTATATGCTGAGGTGAGGCATAGGCATGTTTTGGCTGCACGGAAGAGGCGAAGAAGCAGGCAAGAGAGGATTTATAGGGTCACAGTTAAACTCTTTGGGGCATATTCTCAAGGAGCTATCGCCGAGTTAACGGCACTTTATCACAGCCAAAGTCGCGATAAATGTATCGCCCCATTCACAAGCTGTTGCTAATGGTGCAGTTCGGGTTCCTCAATATCCCCTTACTACCACGGACAGAGTGATTTCGCAGTCACACACACACATACACATCACACGCTGGTGGGGCCCATAACACCAACATTCATTCTAATCAATCTATCCGTGCCACTTTATTCAGGAAAAAAAAGGGAATAAACATTTAGTTCTGATCTACACTGCTTTCCCCCTCGATGGGAAACTTTTCACTAACATCCCCTGACAGAAATCCCTTTCTCCTCCTCCTCCTCCCATCAAGGAGAACAGCTTAACTTTGCTGATGAATCATTTAGCTAAATTCAGTTTAATGACTCCTTAATTCTCTAAATCAATCAATAATACATTTTAATGAAAGAACAACACCACACATGAATTCAATTAATCTTTTCTTTATCTAAATCAAATGCAGGGTAAACCTAATTAGTGAATTTCATCTTTTGTCATATTTACCTATTCTGGCTATTTGTCGTTTTCTAAGTCAGAATCTGGTCCTCAGTCAAATCGTCAAAGTTCTGTTCTATTATGCAGAGTCACCGTCCTCTCCATCAGCATAACATCAGGATTCTTGATATGGTGGAGTGCGTTCAGCTACGACCTCTCTAGTCTACTAATATTTATACTAAAATTTACATTTAAAAAGTTACAAACGTCTTTTTCAGGGCATTTCATTGATCCATCAAAGTACATTTTGGTTCATCAGGAAACATTCGATGTCGTTCCCACAGGCTAAAAGTTCCAAATCAAATGTATGGGAACGGTGGCAATTTCATAGTTTAGGTTGCAACAATTTGTATCGAAGGGTTGGCTCTTCGCCTGGTACAGCCTTGATGGGCACAGCGATGACAGTTCACCGGCAGGTCGCGGCTGCTGAGGTTTGCGCAGGCGCGTTTCTCCATTCCCTTCATTGATTTTACTTCATAAAGTCTGAGTCCGTCGGCGGCCATTTTATAGCAGGCCCATATGGTCAACTTAAGCAAAGAAACACAAAAACGTCATTAATACATTGAAATGGCTAAACAGTGTTATTTCCCTCCCTAATACCCATACGTGTGTACATTTATCTAGCCATATGCCACGTTCAAAGCCATTAGTACTTGTTTATTTAAGCAGAATTGACAAAAACATAACGTAAGCAACGTTTATCCTATTAATATGCATACAGACTTAGTTTACATATTATTTTAGCCATGCAAAGCAATCCCACGTATATTCTTCTGGTTAATAAGGTTGATTAGTATTCAAATCCATACTTCATTAATTGTTATGATTAATCATTATTCGTTTTAATACAAACATATATAAATGGACTGGGTATATAAAAAGAAAACATTTTACCCGCTCCATCAATACCCCCTTTGGTGATTTTATCACCATAAACAAAACCCACAAAAAATCAATTTATTTTTCCCTTTTTATGGAAATTCGAAATGTTTTCTTGCTCAATTAAAATTCTGTTTCTCCTTCATCTTTTCTTTTTGTTTTGTCATACATACTCTCCTTCCATTCTTCCAATTCTATCTCGTCAAAATCCCTTTCTTGTTTCTTTTCCTTCTTTTTGATAATTTCTCGTCTAATTTTCTTTTTATTTCTTCTATGTCTGCAACACATACATCCTAATCTAAGTATTAATAGTATGAAAATCACACACGTTAATGGAAATAATATTTTTACTAATATAGTACTACCTAATTTACCTAAGAAAGTCTTAATAGCAGCCATCTTATTGCTAATTCTAGTCCAGATACTTTCAACCTCAAGTGGTACTATTTCATCATGCAGTTCTGTAATATTTTTAATATATACCTTTAGATCTTTGCTTTCATCAGGAATGTAAGTGCAACAATGTTGAACTTTCAGCGTTCCACAGACTCCACCCTCTTTTGCCAATAAGATATCAAGGGCAAGTCGATTTTGCATAATCATAGCACGCATAGCAACCATTTCCGTGTTTACCAAAAAAAATTCACCAGCGGTGCTTGTTGACAAGCGATCCACTATGGTTGACAATTTCCGAATGTTATTTGCATTCAAAGATATTCCCACTGCTGGTATCAAGGCACCAAAAATATCCCCTACAATTTCTAGCCAAGTTTCTGTTCTACTACGCATTAATAGGTAATGTGGTCCACTATTTTCTACTCTATCCATGTGAAAGATCTTTTGGAAGACCAAGCCAACATAACATGTGCCATACCAATGGTCGGGCAACCTGTAATAAGCTTTGTTCCCACAAATATAGTACAGTCCAGGAAAAACTGGATCTTCTCCGCCTCTAAATCCCCATCCGGATGCAATAAAATATGTATCATGACACTCACTTGTCCCGATATAATAATAATCATATTGGGATCTTTACCTCATAATGCATAATTTGCCTTTCTGTGGTGAATCTATAGCTATTGTTGGTCTAGCATCACCCTTTGTCTCCTTTTTCCCATCTATTTCCCAAATATTTTCCCCTACTTCATGTCCTTCTGCATTTTTATGTATTTTCAATCTCCTTTCTTCAACCATATCTAGAAATGTTTTCTCTTCTTTCTTCAAACTGCACATCAAATTCTTTCTAAAAATATATTCTAATGTTAGTTCCTTAGTTTCTATAAAAATCTCACCTAGTACATTAGCGGTTTTAGCTGGATTCAATTAATTATTCATGGGCAATTGTCCAAGAATGTTATCTATATTAGACAGATTATATTCTAATTTCCCTATTTGATAAAATATACTGGTTAAAACGCTACATGTTATTCCATAAGTTGCTGGAAGGTAATGATAAGTCACAGAGGCAGGTAACTGCATACATACGTAGCAATCCCTTACGTCCATTGTTTTTACATATTCATACAATCATTTTGAAAATACATTGCTAGAAAAATCAGTTATAGACCTATCCTTGTGTATCTGTTCAGTGCTTGTTTGAAAAGGGACCACCTTTTGTGAATTCTTCACTACGTTAGTCATATTCTCTGTATGCCCTTCTAGTGTATCTAAAGTTACTTTGAAAGAGATCAAAAGAGCGAGTACGCTCCAAAGAAGCATTAATAGTCCTGTACAACAACAACACATCTTGCACCATCTTCTCATAAAGGTACATCTACTCTTGTTATCATCTATGTTAGCCATCTTGTTAAAATTGACCGTGTCTTTTGACTCAGCCTCTTCTACTCCGCTTCTTGTACTTTTCCTGCAAGAGCTAGGCCCTTATCAGGTTATCCAAATCCTTCAATTTCTAATTCAATCCTTTATATTTTCTACAAGGACCTTCTTGATATCACTCAGTTTGGCATCTCATCGTTTTTCACTTCCTTCTCATCATCCACATACAGAATTTCCTGATCTTCCGCTTCTTCTCCGATATCGGATAGGATAACTTTCAGGATTTCCGTTGTTTCTTCTTCCTCCACCACTTTCAGTAAAGTCTCCTCTGGATTTCCTTGACTATCTACCTCTTCTCCTTGTTCAGGCAGTGCCACGTATGTCCATTCAGGTGACTTATACTTCTGGTTTGGTTTTCTCGATCGTTTGTTTCCTTCAGACACTTCTGTCTCTCCCTCTTTTTCTCTGTGCTGACTTGTTACTTCATTCACTTGTTCAGCTTTTGAGGGTTTGACTCGTGTCAATCGATATCTCAGTCTCTTTATTTTGTTTGGCAAAAGGTCTCCTTTAGCATTTCTTCTTGTTTTGCCTTCTTTACTGTTTCTCTCTTCGATCCAAGTTCTCTTCCTCAGAACTCGACCTTCTGGTCCACTGTCTTCAGATTCTGTCTCATTTGATTTTTCTTTTCCATCAGCTACTTTCTCCACCTCTTCTGTTGGCCCTACTTCTGTCCCTCCTCGGGTCTCCGACACACAATCTTTCTGTTTGCTGATTGTCCCTTCACCTAGCTCAGTGTTGGATGTCCCTACACCTCCTCGGGGGTCTTCCGCAGAAATCTGTCCCTCTCTCTCTATTTCTGTCCCTTCTTCTTCTTCAAGAATTTTCTCAGGTGGAACTTCTTCTACTCTTTCATCTGGTGTGAATGTTACTTCTGACAAGACATTCTATTCTTTTCTCTTCTTGTTTTTGTGCTCGCCACTGGCGTTTTGCTCGTCTCCAGAATCTGAACTATCTGAAATCTGCAATCTCTTCCTCAGAATTTATTCTCTTGGAGTTGGAACTAGTCTTGGCTCCTTTTCCCCCCTTTCAGGATTTTCTTTTGTCTTTGTATTCTCATTGTCTGAATCAGCACTTGATTCCGAATCATCGAAATATTCTGTTCCAATGCTATCTGCTGGATTTGGAACTCTCAAAGTGTGACTTGCATGTATCCAATTTGTCAGTCCAGCACACTTCACAGCAGTTGTTGTGATCAAGATAACTTGCCTTGGCCTTCCCCACCTTGGAACCAAGCAATTCTTTCTTCTGTGGACTTTTATTCTCACCCAGTCACCTGGGTCAGGTCATGGGCTGGTTTTCTCTCAAGGGTGGTGGTGTCCGCTCCAACCTGGTGAAACACAGAATGGACTGCGTCAGCCAGGCCTTTACAGTAATCCAAAATCATGTCATCAGTTATTGTCATCAATTTGTTGACTGGAACAAATACGTGTCTCATGGCTCGTCCCATGATAATTTCGTGGGGACTCAAACCTGTAGTTCTGTCTGGAGTAGATCTGATTGTCATCAAGACTAGAGGCAAGACATCAGGCCATTTCATTCCTGTGGCTAAACACATTTTTCCTATTCTGTTTTTGATCGTACCATTCATTTGTTCAACCACACCAGAAGCCTCTGGTCGATAGGCACAGTGTTTTTTTTGTTGTACACCCAATGCTTCACAAATCAATCCCATGATCTCATTGTAAAAGTGTCCTCCTCTGTCTGTTTCAATGGTCACTGGGAACCCGAATCTTGGGATGAATTCCCTCAACAAGAGCTTGGCCACTGTGATTCCATCATTTCTTCTTGTTGGGTATGCCTCCACCCACCTGGAGAACAGACAAACTACCACCAGAACATACCTCAACTTGTTATAAGGGGGCATTTCAATGAAATCTTTTTGCATTCTGGTGAAAGGTCCTCCCTCTCGGCCTATTGTACCTAGGCTCACCACTGTTTTCCTTCCAGGATTGGACTGCTGACATATCAGGCATCTTTGACAGAGACTCTCTGCTATCAACCTGAATTTTGCATTGTACCAGGTCTGCTTAAAAGCCCTTATCATGGCATCTCTCCCTAGATGTCCTTGTCCATGATACATCCGTGCCATGGTTGACATCATTCTATCAGGCATTACTGGTCTTCCATCCCGATAGACCCACACAGGATCTTTCTCCCTTTTTGCACAACCTGCTTTTACCCACTGTTTCATTTCTTCATCTCCTGCTTCATCCTGCAACTGCCTCACTTCTTCCCATGTTCCCACAACGTTAGTAAACATTATGGAGCAAGAAAACATTTCCTTCTCCTTTGCCCTTATGATTGAATACTGGTTTCGGGCACAATACTGAGCCATGTCATTTGCATATCGGTTCCCAGTAGTTATATAATCACTACCTTGACTATGAGCAGCACATTTTACCACTGACAGTTCCTTTGGCAACTGTATTGATTCAAGCAATTTTCCCACCACTTCTGCATTCTTTATAGGAGTTCCACTTGAGGTCAGGAAACCTCTCTGCAGCAAAAGTTGGCCAAAATCGTGGACAACTCCAAAGCCATACTGGCTGTCAGTTATCACAGTCACTCTCACATTCTTCCCAATTTTGCATGCCCTTGTCAATGCCACTAGTTCTGCTACTTGAGCGGATTTAACTCCTTTCAAGTATGATGCTTCTATGACTGCAGCAACTGTGCATATAGCATAGGCCGCACTCAACAATCCTTCATCGGTTCTCAAGCACGATCCATCCACAAACAACACATAATCACTTTCTGGCAATGGTAAATCTTTTATGTCTGGTCGGGGATTTCTTGCAAAAGTCAAGCACATCCAAGCAATCATGATCAACATCATCTCTTACCTCCACTCTCTCTGCATCTGGCAAAAGTGTAGCTAGATTCACATTCACACATCTTTCCAGACTCACATTGGTTGCACCTAGAATAACCTTCTCATACTTAGTCAGCCGACTATGTGACATGAACTGTGTTCGGCTCCTTGTTAAAAGGATCGCCACATTATGAGTTACAAACACTCTTTCTGGATATCCCATCACAATACTTTCACTCTGCTCTAGGCTTCGGCAGGTAGCAGCTACTGCTTTCAGACATCCTGGCAAACCAACCGCCACTGGATCTAACATTGACGAAAAATATGCAACTGGTCTCCTTTGTCTTCCATGTTTCTGTATTAACACTGAGAGTGCACATCCATTTCTCTCACTGCAGTACAATTCAAATTCTTTCTCATAGTCTGGCATTCCCAGAGCTGGGGCTTCGCAAGGGCTGTTTTTTAATTGTCTGAATGCTGCCAATTCTTCTTTGTTCAATTCAAGAGGGTCTTTAACCTCACTTTTCGTCAATTTTACCAATGGTTTGGCAATCAGGGAAAAATTACTTATCCACTGACGACAGTAGCCAACCATCCCTAGGAACATTCTCACCTCTCTTTGAGTCATTGGGGCTCTCATTCCTCTAATAATTCTGATTCTGTCCATGGTTACTTTTCTCAGCCCTTTTTCAATGGTATGTCCCAAATATTGTACTTCTTTTCTACAGAATTGCAATTTTGTCGGAGATACCTTTAGTCCTCCATCTGCCAAATGATTCAGCAAAGCTATTGTGTCCGTTTCACAAGCTTCGCGTGTTTTTGACGCCACCAATAGGTCGTCAATGTACTGAACCAAAACTGAATTTTCAGGCATGGTTAGACTTTCCAGAGATTTCTTTAGCAACTGATTGAAAATGGAGGGGCTCTCTGTGTACCCCTGTGGGATTCGGCACCATGCCAAAATACGCTCTCCAAACCGAAATGCAAAAATCGGCCGGCTGTCATGATGCAACGGAATGGAAAAGAAAGCATGACACAAATCAATTACTGTATACCATTCTGCATCATGGGGAATCTGATACAAAATCACTGATGGATTTGGAACAATGGGACAACATGACACAACGATTTTGTTAATCCTTCTCAAATCCTGCACAATCCTGAACTTCCCATTGGACTTTTTCAGTCCCATTATAGGTGAGTTACATGGACTGCTCATTATTTCCCTCAACACTCCTTGTTGAATCATTTTCTCAATTAAAGGTGTCTCTCCTTCAATTATTTCAGGTGTCAGTCTATATTGTGGAATGTTTGGATAAATTACTCCATCCTTTAGTGTAATTTTAACTGAATCTATATTTCTCATAAGGCCTACATCTTCTACAGTAAAATCCCAGACTCCTGCCTTCACTAACTGCTTCAATTCTTTGGGTAATTCATCTGGGTTAAATACAGCATAAGTTCCTGCAATTTTATTTTCTTGGTTAGCTATTGTCATTTTATACAGTACATCCTCATCTGGTGTCTCAAATGCTATTCTATCTGGAGTACAGAATATGGTGCAATTTATCTTGCACAGAAGATCCCTTCCTAACAAATTCACAGGACTGGTATCGCACACCACAAATCGGTGCATGTCTGTGAATTTCCCTATTTTAACCTTTACGGGTTCAGTAAGGTAGGTCCTAATCTGGGTGTTTGACACACCAACTACTTGGATTGTTTCATCCGAGAGAGGAAGATTTTTCACATCTGCTGACCTGACAGTAGATCGCGTAGCTCCAGTGTCTACTAGAAAAGTAATGTTTTCATCATTGACTTTCCCATCCACAAATGGTCCTGTCTGATCTAGTTCTAGAGTTGCGCCAAGTACGCACTCTTCTTCCTCTCTTCGGCACCGTCAATAATTCTCCTCTGACTCACTCTCGTCATTTCGCAGCCAATATTGTGACACAGAGCTCGCGCGTTGCGGTTTGTTTACCTGTTCTTCATTGTAGAACCCCACTTCCTTGCTATATTTCTGGGTGTTCCTGCTTTGTGGTAATGGCGGTTTTGGCACCTGATTCTGTGGATTAACAGCCTTCTGCTGTTGCTGCGGTGGGCCACTCACCTCACACTGCACCTGTGGATTCAATGATAGATTTTCATTATTAGTACTTGGTGGATATTTCCACTTGGATTTCCAATGCCCTAACCTTCCGCAATTGTGGCATGGAAACTTCTTTTTGGCTTCTTCTATATTACCCTTCCCCTTTCCTGGGCCAAATCTTGGTTTAATTCCAGGGTTATTGGCTTGTTCAACCAGCTGAGCTTCCTGTCTTTCTGCGACTTTCACTTGAGCCCACATTGCCTTCTCTTTTAGTTTTCGCTGCTTGGCCTCAATCTCATCACTAAAGTATTTAGCATGTCTTAGGATCTCATCTATTTTCTTGCTTTGCCAATCTACAGTGTGCTGCTTGATCATTTCCCCAATTTCAGGACGTAAACCAAACACAAATCTGTACACAAAATGACTTAGATCCTTTTCTCCCAGATTGTCAGCTCAACTAAACTGTTTGAAAGCTAGTATTAGCCTTTCATAGTAAGCATGAACTGATTCTTTCACTTCCTGATGTGTTCGATCTATTTTAACCCAATCTGTTTCTTTGGGAGGCACTTTGTTTTTCAAAAATACCATACCTTGTTCATATTTCTTCATTACTTCAGGGTCTGGAGCTCCTGTTTTGGGATCTCTCGGGTATTCTTTAGCTGGCCAATCTATGACTATTTTGCATTCTGCCCATAAGTCAGCTGGCACTATTATATCAAATAAGCTATTTAGATCAATCCACAGTACTTTTGACAACTTAACAAATCTGTCTACCTGTCTGTACCACTCGACTGGCTTTTCCCGCAATCGAGGAAAGTCATTTGTAAATGACAAAATGTCCTGTCTTGTCCATGAGACATGCACATATCCCCCTCCTGGAATCTCTCTCATAGGGAATTCTGTCACTACCTTTTCCTTTTCTCTTACAGGAAATGCTGAGAAAGTTCTGTCTGAGGTATCATCCGGCTTTCTATACCACCTGCTTTTCCATTTGTCCACATCTCCCCATTTCCTCAACAATGTGATTATGTCCTTAATCTGCCCTATTCGTCCTGCAGTGTTCAGATTTTCAATATCCTTTTCTGTGAAATCCACTCGGTAAGGCTCCTGTAAAGCTTTTACCTTGTCCATGTCAATTCCCATTTCACTTGCTATTTCTGCTAGCCTGTCATGTAAATTCTATGCTCTCCAAGTGACACTCTTACATAGGAATAACAGCTCCTCATCCTGGTAATTTTTCAGCTTTTCTGTGGGGATTGTCCCTACTATTAATTCTTCTAACACCATGCGTAATTTTGCCACATCAATGGTTTGGGATTCTTTCTCTTTACCTTGCAAGCCCTTCAGCCATTCGCTCAATTTGTCTGTAGTTAAACCTACAGATTTTTCTACATTCCCTGGTTCTGTCATTCTCTGTGGTTCTAATATTGGTCCCCCTACCATTCTGCTTCTTTCTACAATATCAGGATTATAAAATGGGTTATTTGACACATGTAGTTCACCTTCACTCATGGTGTGTCTCCAAGGATTCTTCTTTGCTCTCATTAGGGGTTGTTCCACTTGTCTATTACTCACATACGGAATTGTTAGACCATGCTCACTTCCATTCTCAAAAATGGGCATAACTGGACCTATGGTTACAGGGACTGTAACTGCTTCTAGATTTTTAGTCAATTCTCTTATTTTCTCTGTCAGTTCTAACATGGTTTTTGCTAATTCCCTCGGATTTTCACTCTCAACCTTACTTTCCATCTCTCTTTCCTTAAGAGAATTCCTTCTCTTTACCTCTGGAGTCGTAACCTCTGTCTTGATGATTCGCAGGGTTTCCCTCACTGGAGTACCTGAGGTCAGCGTTTCTGATTCTTGTCTGTACGGAGGTGGGCTTTTGTAAAACATATCATCTAGGACATCATCCTCTATCTCGTTTGCTCCATACCTTCTAGGTTCTACATTATGCCTCTTCTCTATACACTTCCTTCCTTCACTTTCCCCTGAAGTTCTTACGGGAAACAGTCCTTCAGTCATACTTGCGTCTCGCCACCTTCTCATTCGATCACAATGAGTTTCGCGATCATTTGGCCGTCCGAACATATATCTATATCTACTGCCATTTCTTTGTTTTTCTCGCTCATGCATCTCGTCTTCCCACTCAGTCAAAGCCTCGAACTGTGTTGGTCTAGGCCGCGGATCTAAGGCCATCATTCTCTCCCATAAGTTTCTCAAAATTGCCAAATTAAATGACCCACTTTCGGGAAACGCTAAAACTCCGTCTTCCTTTGTATACTTTGCCCAATTGTCTAACCAAATACAAGTATGGTATCCATATTTCGCAACCATAAAGGATGCGGGTGATTTTGTCGGAGGAAGTAACTGTCCTTCCCTAGTCACAATCTCTTTATCTTTCACAAACCATCTTTCGCGACTCTCACTCACGCACCAATCCTGGCGCCCTACGTCACTGTCACAATCCTCAAATCCCTGCGCGACTTACACTAACGCACCAATCCTGGACCATCTACGTCACTGTCACAATCTCCAATCCTAGCGCGGTTTTACACTGACGTACCAATACAGAGCGTTTTACACCTCTGACTAGCTGTCCAATCCCAGCGCGGTCTTTCTGACGTCAGCAGTCGCTACAGCAGCTTCTGCTCCTGACTCCTGTCTCCAGTCTACCCCTCCATTACAAAACTACTCGGTAGACTTTGTTTCAATTTTACAATACTGTTAGTTACAACATATAAACATCTCCATTGTCTGCTTCGCTAACCACAGAATAGCAAAAGACCTTTCCCACGAAAATCTTGTTTTCCCCGAGAGCAGCGCTCACCTCTGCCCTACTGTGGAAATATGGATTTTTATGATCAGTTATGTCCCCTATCTTGGACCCCAACGGTTTCATGTATAAATCACAAGTACATGTATGTTCCCTCCAGTTCCAGTTATGAAGACGCAAATACATGTGCGTCCACCGTTAACATGTCCTCTTTCAGATCCGCCATGAATGGGCCACATATTCCATTCCTAAGTACGAAAGGCCACCGGCTTTATATGGTTCACTTATGCTATTTTTCAGTCCAGGCGAGTAGGCCCTGATTCTGCCATCAAGCTTTTCCTGCCTTCTGCCTCTGAGAGCTCCAGTCTGAGCCTGCATCTGTATCCATGAACTTTGTCCTCATTCTCTGCGCAGCTAACGGTGCCTGACATCAGCTTGTTGCCTGCCAAAAACTGTATTTCACCTTCGAAATTATCTGCTCCGCTCCCTACCCAATGCATTCCTGTCTAGTAGTTTAAGTAAACATTCTTCCAGCTACCGAGCAAAGGGCCCGGCTTCTCTGTCCTTATGCAAGTAATTCATAGCCCTGTTACTATGGAAGATTCCTGCCCTCGCATCTAGTGTAGACACTTAGACGCTTGTACACGCACTAACAGTCAGTATAGTCAGTATAGAATAAGATTCTACTCCAAGAAGGCCTCTCTTTTGGATAACACAGTTCTTTAAACATAGGATGTTAGATATGATTTGGGATTAGGTTGACTTGACTCTCCAGACTTCTGTCGCCACATGTAGAGCTAAATGTCAAGTCCCCTTCACCCCCTAGTTGCACGTCAATCACACGTCATGCTGCTGCGCGCGCATTTCTGCCAAGTATTTCTGCTGACATTGCGAAATTCTTTCATGGAACCACCCTATTATGACATCATACCTGATGACGTTCTTTAGTTACGCCCAGTTACACCCACTTTTGCTACGCATGTATGTTTTATCTTTACTATCAATTGTTACGCCTCCTCCATTTGTTTCACTGTAATGCCTATTGTATAAAAATGATTACCTATCAATAAAGTACGGTCTTCACTTCCTGAACCTTCGTGGTGATGGAATCTGGAGCTCATCGATTTAAATTGATTATGGAATAAAGCCCGTTCCGAACCTCTAATACCACGGATTCTGCCTCTTATTTTACTGAGCTATTGTTATAGATTTTCCGCATCAAATTAAGTCCCGGTAATTAAATTATTTACCACATGAATGGCGCCCGAACAGGGACACTTTCTCATCTCACGCGCCGGCGGTGCGTTGCAGGCCCGGTCTCCTGTCACAGCTGGACGGACAACAACGCGTACCCACAGGATTTCCTGTATCTCCCTCCTGCCGAGCGGGGGTAACTGAGGCTGCGATCAACACCCAGACGAGGCGGTGAGAAGTGCGAAGTATCCCGACCAGAGCCTAGCTGAGAGAGCAAGATCCGAGGTATACAGAGGCCCACCAGTTTCCGAAGTTTCCGAAGTTCCGAGCCGAGTCCAGTCCGGTTCAAGTTCAGTTCAGTTCCGAGGCCTTCCGTTCCGAGCTACCCGGTGAGTACCATTATCGGGGAGGCGTTCTGACGTGCACATAGGTTGTGCCGGTCAAGACGGGTTTGGGTACACAAATCCGGTCTGCACTGTTTCAGCAGTGTATCTGTACTGTTTAGCAGTATATCAAGTATGTCTAGTATATAATTCAGATTTACCTAGTTAGTATCGAGTATTATGTTTGGTGACTAGTTCCCTAAATGACCATCATTGTTTGATCATTAAATGTTAAATGTTAAAATGTTTTAAATACGTTCTGTATATTGTGGTGTGAATGACTGTTCATTATTGTGTTTTATGGTATTAAACGTGTTCAAAATTAGGTATCAGATCAGATCAGTTCTCAATATGCCTCTCTTTTCGAAATTAAGACAGATCACAACTAGAAAAGGGGTACTCGAAGAAGCTGTTCCCATTCCTCCTAGGGACACTCCAGGGTACTTCATGTATCATAAACATGGCCTAGACGCCATATTATTTCTTGATCTATGGGTAGACTACACCAAGGAATTACCAGAAAGTCAGAGGTGGCCCGCAGCTGGGACCTGGGATGCAGATTGTATTGTGAAAGTAGAAGAAGAATTATGGAAAAGGAAAGCTTTCTCTTTAAGAACGAATGGAATATAATGTGCGAGGCAAGATGGTGGGTGACTAACTGCGGCCGTTCTCTCCATCTCCCTTGATGGCTCGTCAACTCCGCACAGTCTGGAGGTGACCCCGACGAATGGCTCAGTGTGTAGCTGATAGCAGGAAGCGCTGGAGATTGCACTGCGGTTCACTGCTACCGTTCTTGCATGTGACGCGACCATGCATAAACACATTTTTCGGCAGCAGTAGATAAGGAAATGATCACACCTGCGGAAAAACTATGGGGCATATTATCAAGGACGGCGTTAGAATTATCGCCGCTTTAGCGGCAGGAAACTGCCGCTAAAGCGGCGATAATGGGCTTGATAATATGCCCTGGAGAATTCCAAAAGAAGCCCATGTTCACACCAGAACATGGGCTTCTATGGGAATTCTTTGCGGCATATTATCAAGCTCATTATAGCCGCTTTTAGCAGCAGTTTCCTGCCGCTAATGCAGCGATAATTCTAACGCCGTCCTTGATAATATGCCCCATAGTTTTTCCGCAGGTGTGATCATTTCCTTATCTACTGCTGCCGAAAAATGTGTTTATGCATGGTCGCGTCACATGCAAGAACGGTAGCAGTGAACCGCAGTGCAATCTCCAGCGCTTCCTGCTATCAGCTACACGCTGAGCCATTCGTCGGGGTCACCTCCAGACTGTGCGGAGTTGACGAGCCATCAAGGGAGATGGAGAGAACGGCCGCAGTTAGTCACCCACCATCTTGCCTCGCACATTATATTCCATTCGTTCTTAAAGAGAAACCACCTTTATTCACTCCATAGGCCATATATAACACCTGAGAAGCTGTCAAAGATGGCAAATGGAAGATTGACAGCATATGCAAAGCGTGGTCTTGAAAAGGCGACGGATGCCCATATGTTTCATCAATGCCCAGAAATCGGGAGGCTTTGGGACGAACTAGAAATGACAGTTTCAGGTATTTTGGGGTACAAATGAAGGTAAGCCTTTCATTGATCATTTTTGGAGTGAGGGGAGGAGTGGAAGGAAATCCTAGAGTCTTGTTGTCTTTTGCAATTCTTTTCGCCGGAAGAGAAATCTTTCATAACTGGGTGAGGGGAACCCGCCTCAACACTCGCAGTGGCTAGATTCTAGTCTAAAATGGACTTATAAGGAAAGGATTCCAAAAAGGAAAGTTTTGGGTTATGTTGCAAAACTGGGATGGGGGGTAGTGGAAAGTAAGGATTATGGAGGAGATAAGTGACTTTTTAACTTGGCTCAATGATTACACCTACATAACTCTCTGTTTGCAGCTCCCGTAAATCGGGCACTCTGAAAGAGATGTACCTGCAGGGGGAAAATGCCTAGCTCTGATGCCCTTTTGAGGTCAGTTTCTCTTTCGCACATGAGGGCTAGGCTACTAGACATTAGAACCTGAGGTGAATGAGGACAAAAAAAGAATAAATAAATAATGTACTTATAGGTCCCTATTACCGAGGGCTTGTAAAGGAAATTTGAGACTTACCTCATGCATAATCATAAAGTGGTCGAATTGTGACTCACTTCCAATAGTACATTAGGTTGGTTCGCAAAATACAAATGCATTAGGTAAAAGTTGGTGTGCAAATTAAGACCACTTTTCCCAAATACATTTCCGTACATTACAAATCGCAAATTGAAAATCATTGCTCGGCCCAATTTACCATTTTTTATTTGGAATCTTTGTATGTGTAGCTCTTAAATCCCAAGAGTGATACTCCATCGTGAATAGAGAGGTGGTTTAAGATGGAATAGTGGTTTCACTAAGCAATTTGTGATTTGTACAGGCATAGGGCTGTGATTGCTGTAAGGGGACACATTCACTGGCTATTCACTTGAACTTCTTTCGAAGCACCCGCAGCTTTTCACCACGCTGGAAGACCTCTTTACAGATAACTGGTTAAAGGCCCAGCACCTTTTGGACACTCATTTCACAAGGCCCAAGTAAGGAATCCAAATCTGAGGGTGCCAGGGTTAAAGGGGGTGCTGGACCAGAATTTCAACAACTGAGGTATTTTGCCAGTGATCTTCCGAGGCCCTCTGTACTGTATAACCCCTAACTAAAAAAGAAGGGCCTTGGTTTCAAAACAGTAGCAAGTCACAAACCACTAAAATGGTGTATGTGTATGTACGAAGTTTAACATTTTTGAGTTTTTATTTTAATTGCATTACAAATTTTGTTTTTCTGATTCGTTATTTATCAACACTTCTGTTTAATGATTCACCATAGGGGTTTCACCAATTATGACAACAATTTGCGATTCACATGTACTTCACATTGGCAATTAGCGAATAGTCACAGAATGGGCTTTATTGATTCTCAAATTACAATCAAGTGGATGCTAGTAGTAACCAGAATGCTTCAATTCCTTTCACAATGGCTGTGGTATATGCTGAGGTGAGGCATAGGCATGTTTTGGCTGCACGGAAGATGCGAAGAAGCAGGCAAGAGAGGATTTATAGGGTCACAGTTAAACTCTTTGGGGCATATTCTCAAGGAGCTATCGCCGAGTTAACGGCACTTTATCACAGCCAAAGTCGCGATAAATGTATCGCCCCATTCACAAGCTGTTGCTAATGGAGCAGTTCGGGTTCCTCAATATCCCCTTACTACCACGGACAGAGTGATTTCGCAGTCACACACACACATACACATCACAAGCTGGTGGGGCCCATAACACCAACATTCATTCTAATCAATCTATCCGTGCCACTTTATTCAGGAAAAAAAAGGGAATAAACATTTAGTTCTGATCTACACTGCTTTCCCCCTCGATGGGAAACTTTTCACTAACATCCCCTGACAGAAATCCCTTTCTCCTCCTCCTCCTCCCATCAAGGAGAACAGCTTAACTTTGCTGATGAATCATTTAGCTAAATTCAGTTTAATGACTCCTTAATTCTCTAAATCAATCAATAATACATTTTAATGAAAGAACAACACCACACATGAATTCAATTAATCTTTTCTTTATCTAAATCAAATGCAGGGTAAACCTAATTAGTGAATTTCATCTTTTGTCATATTTACCTATTCTGGCTATTTGTCGTTTTCTAAGTCAGAATCTGGTCCTCAGTCAAATCGTCAAAGTTCTGTTCTATTATGCAGAGTCACCGTCCTCTCCATCAGCATAACATCAGGATACTTGATATGGTGGAGTGCGTTCAGCTACGACCTCTCTAGTCTACTAATATTTATACTAAAATTTACATTTAAAAAGTTACAAACGTCTTTTTCAGGGCATTTCATTGATCCATCAAAGTACATTTTGGTTCATCAGGAAACATTCGATGTCGTTCCCACAGGCTAAAAGTTCCAAATCAAATGTATGGGAACGGTGGCAATTTCATAGTTTAGGTTGCAACAATTTGTATCGAAGGGTTGGCTCTTCGCCTGGTACAGCCTTGATGGGCACAGCGATGACAGTTCACCGGCAGGTCGCGGCTGCTGAGGTTTGCGCAGGCGCGTTTCTCCATTCCCTTCATTGATTTTACTTCATAAAGTCTGAGTCCGTCGGCGGCCATTTTATAGCAGGCCCATATGGTCAACTTAAGCAAAGAAACACAAAAACGTCATTAATACATTGAAATGGCTAAACAGTGTTATTTCCCTCCCTAATACCCATACATGTGTACATTTATCTAGCCATATGCCACGTTCAAAGCCATTAGTACTTGTTTATTTAAGCAGAATTGACAAAAACATAACGTAAGCAACGTTTATCCTATTAATATGCATACAGACTTAGTTTACATATTATTTTAGCCATGCAAAGCAATCCCACGTATATTCTTCTGGTTAATAAGGTTGATTAGTATTCAAATCCATACTTCATTAATTGTTATGATTAATCATTATTCGTTTTAATACAAACATATATAAATGGACTGGGTATATAAAAAGAAAACATTTTACCCGCTCCATCAATACCCCCTTTGGTGATTTTATCACCATAAACAAAACCCACAAAAAATCAATTTATTTTTCCCTTTTTATGGAAATTCGAAATGTTTTCTTGCTCAATTAAAATTCTGTTTCTCCTTCATCTTTTCTTTTTGTTTTGTCATACATACTCTCCTTCCATTCTTCCAATTCTATCTCGTCAAAATCCCTTTCTTGTTTCTTTTCCTTCTTTTTGATAATTTCTCGTCTAATTTTCTTTTTATTTCTTCTATGTCTGCAACACATACATCCTAATCTAAGTATTAATAGTATGAAAATCACACACGTTAATGGAAATAATATTTTTACTAATATAGTACTACCTAATTTACCTAAGAAAGTCTTAATAGCAGCCATCTTATTGCTAATTCTAGTCCAGATACTTTCAACCTCAAGTGGTACTATTTCATCATGCAGTTCTGTAATATTTTTAATATATACCTTTAGATCTTTGCTTTCATCAGGAATGTAAGTGCAACAATGTTGAACTTTCAGCGTTCCACAGACTCCACCCTCTTTTGCCAATAAGATATCAAGGGCAAGTCGATTTTGCATAATCATAGCACGCATAGCAACCATTTCCGTGTTTACCAAAAAAAATTCACCAGCGGTGCTTGTTGACAAGCGATCCACTATGGTTGACAATTTCCGAATGTTATTTGCATTCAAAGATATTCCCACTGCTGGTATCAAGGCACCAAAAATATCCCCTACAATTTCTAGCCAAGTTTCTGTTCTACTACGCATTAATAGGTAATGTGGTCCACTATTTTCTACTCTATCCATGTGAAAGATCTTTTGGAAGACCAAGCCAACATAACATGTGCCATACCAATGGTCGGGCAACCTGTAATAAGCTTTGTTCCCACAAATATAGTACAGTCCAGGAAAAACTGGATCTTCTCCGCCTCTAAATCCCCATCCGGATGCAATAAAATATGTATCATGACACTCACTTGTCCCGATATAATAATAATCATATTGGGATCTTTACCTCATAATGCATAATTTGCCTTTCTGTGGTGAATCTATAGCTATTGTTGGTCTAGCATCACCCTTTGTCTCCTTTTTCCCATCTATTTCCCAAATATTTTCCCCTACTTCATGTCCTTCTGCATTTTTATGTATTTTCAATCTCCTTTCTTCAACCATATCTAGAAATGTTTTCTCTTCTTTCTTCAAACTGCACATCAAATTCTTTCTAAAAATATATTCTAATGTTAGTTCCTTAGTTTCTATAAAAATCTCACCTAGTACATTAGCGGTTTTAGCTGGATTCAATTAATTATTCATGGGCAATTGTCCAAGAATGTTATCTATATTAGACAGATTATATTCTAATTTCCCTATTTGATAAAATATACTGGTTAAAACGCTACATGTTATTCCATAAGTTGCTGGAAGGTGATGATAAGTCACAGAGGCAGGTAACTGCATACATACGTAGCAATCCCTTACGTCCATTGTTTTTACATATTCATACAATCATTTTGAAAATACATTGCTAGAAAAATCAGTTATAGACCTATCCTTGTGTATCTGTTCAGTGCTTGTTTGAAAAGGGACCACCTTTTGTGAATTCTTCACTACGTTAGTCATATTCTCTGTATGCCCTTCTAGTGTATCTAAAGTTACTTTGAAAGAGATCAAAAGAGCGAGTACGCTCCAAAGAAGCATTAATAGTCCTGTACAACAACAACACATCTTGCACCATCTTCTCATAAAGGTACATCTACTCTTGTTATCATCTATGTTAGCCATCTTGTTAAAATTGACCGTGTCTTTTGACTCAGCCTCTTCTACTCCGCTTCTTGTACTTTTCCTGCAAGAGCTAGGCTCTTATCAGGTTATCCAAATCCTTCAATTTCTAATTCAATCCTTTATATTTTCTACAAGGACCTTCTTGATATCACTCAGTTTGGCATCTCATCGTTTTTCACTTCCTTCTCATCATCCACACACAGAATTTCCTGATCTTCCGCTTCTTCTCCGATATCGGATAGGATAACTTTCAGGATTTCCGTTGTTTCTTCTTCCTCCACCACTTTCAGTAAAGTCTCCTCTGGATTTCCTTGACTATCTACCTCTTCTCCTTGTTCAGGCAGTGCCACGTACGTCCATTCAGGTGACTTATACTTCTGGTTTGGTTTTCTCGATCGTTTGTTTCCTTCAGACACTTCTGTCTCTCCCTCTTTTTCTCTGTGCTGACTTGTTACTTCATTCACTTGTTCAGCTTTTGAGGGTTTGACTCGTGTCAATCGATATCTCAGTCTCTTTATTTTGTTTGGCAAAAGGTCTCCTTTAGCATTTCTTCTTGTTTTGCCTTCTTTACTGTTTCTCTCTTCGATCCAAGTTCTCTTCCTCAGAACTCGACCTTCTGGTCCACTGTCTTCAGATTCTGTCTCATTTGATTTTTCTTTTCCATCAGCTACTTTCTCCACCTCTTCTGTTGGCCCTACTTCTGTCCCTCCTCGGGTCTCCGACACACAATCTTTCTGTTTGCTGATTGTCCCTTCACCTAGCTCAGTGTTGGATGTCCCTACACCTCCTCGGGGGTCTTCCGCAGAAATCTGTCCCTCTCTCTCTATTTCTGTCCCTTCTTCTTCTTCAAGAATTTTCTCAGGTGGAACTTCTTCTACTCTTTCATCTGGTGTGAATGTTACTTCTGACAAGACATTCTATTCTTTTCTCTTCTTGTTTTTGTGCTCGCCACTGGCGTTTTGCTCGTCTCCAGAATCTGAACTATCTGAAATCTGCAATCTCTTCCTCAGAATTTATTCTCTTGGAGTTGGAACTAGTCTTGGCTCCTTTTCCCCCCTTTCAGGATTTTCTTTTGTCTTTGTATTCTCATTGTCTGAATCAGCACTTGATTCCGAATCATCGAAATATTCTGTTCCAATGCTATCTGCTGGATTTGGAACTCTCAAAGTGTGACTTGCATGTATCCAATTTGTCAGTCCAGCACACTTCACAGCAGTTGTTGTGATCAAGATAACTTGCCTTGGCCTTCCCCACCTTGGAACCAAGCAATTCTTTCTTCTGTGGACTTTTATTCTCACCCAGTCACCTGGGTCAGGTCATGGGCTGGTTTTCTCTCAAGGGTGGTGGTGTCCGCTCCAACCTGGTGAAACACAGAATGGACTGCGTCAGCCAGGCCTTTACAGTAATCCAAAATCATGTCATCAGTTATTGTCATCAATTTGTTGACTGGAACAAATACGTGTCTCATGGCTCGTCCCATGATAATTTCGTGGGGACTCAAACCTGTAGTTCTGTCTGGAGTAGATCTGATTGTCATCAAGACTAGAGGCAAGACATCAGGCCATTTCATTCCTGTGGCTAAACACATTTTTCCTATTCTGTTTTTGATCGTACCATTCATTTGTTCAACCACACCAGAAGCCTCTGGTCGATAGGCACAGTGTTTTTTTTGTTGTACACCCAATGCTTCACAAATCAATCCCATGATCTCATTGTAAAAGTGTCCTCCTCTGTCTGTTTCAATGGTCACTGGGAACCCGAATCTTGGGATGAATTCCCTCAACAAGAGCTTGGCCACTGTGATTCCATCATTTCTTCTTGTTGGGTATGCCTCCACCCACCTGGAGAACAGACAAACTACCACCAGAACATACCTCAACTTGTTATAAGGGGGCATTTCAATGAAATCTTTTTGCATTCTGGTGAAAGGTCCTCCCTCTCGGCCTATTGTACCTAGGCTCACCACTGTTTTCCTTCCAGGATTGGACTGCTGACATATCAGGCATCTTTGACAGAGACTCTCTGCTATCAACCTGAATTTTGCATTGTACCAGGTCTGCTTAAAAGCCCTTATCATGGCATCTCTCCCTAGATGTCCTTGTCCATGATACATCCGTGCCATGGTTGACATCATTCTATCAGGCATTACTGGTCTTCCATCCCGATAGACCCACACATGATCTTTCTCCCTTTTTGCACAACCTGCTTTTACCCACTGTTTCATTTCTTCATCTCCTGCTTCATCCTGCAACTGCCTCACTTCTTCCCATGTTCCCACAACGTTAGTAAACATTATGGAGCAAGAAAACATTTCCTTCTCCTTTGCCCTTATGATTGAATACTGGTTTCGGGCACAATACTGAGCCATGTCATTTGCATATCGGTTCCCAGTAGTTATATAATCACTACCTTGACTATGAGCAGCACATTTTACCACTGACAGTTCCTTTGGCAACTGTATTGATTCAAGCAATTTTCCCACCACTTCTGCATTCTTTATAGGAGTTCCACTTGAGGTCAGGAAACCTCTCTGCAGCAAAAGTTGGCCAAAATCGTGGACAACTCCAAAGCCATACTGGCTGTCAGTTATCACAGTCACTCTCACATTCTTCCCAATTTTGCATGCCCTTGTCAATGCCACTAGTTCTGCTACTTGAGCGGATTTAACTCCTTTCAAGTATGATGCTTCTATGACTGCAGCAACTGTGCATATAGCATAGGCCGCACTCAACAATCCTTCATCGGTTCTCAAGCACGATCCATCCACAAACAACACATAATCACTTTCTGGCAATGGTAAATCTTTTATGTCTGGTCGGGGATTTCTTGCAAAAGTCAAGCACATCCAAGCAATCATGATCAACATCATCTCTTACCTCCACTCTCTCTGCATCTGGCAAAAGTGTAGCTAGATTCACATTCACACATCTTTCCAGACTCACATTGGTTGCACCTAGAATAACCTTCTCATACTTAGTCAGCCGACTATGTGACATGAACTGTGTTCGGCTCCTTGTTAAAAGGATCGCCACATTATGAGTTACAAACACTCTTTCTGGATATCCCATCACAATACTTTCACTCTGCTCTAGGCTTCGGCAGGTAGCAGCTACTGCTTTCAGACATCCTGGCAAACCAACCGCCACTGGATCTAACATTGACGAAAAATATGCAACTGGTCTCCTTTGTCTTCCATGTTTCTGTATTAACACTGAGAGTGCACATCCATTTCTCTCACTGCAGTACAATTCAAATTCTTTCTCATAGTCTGGCATTCCCAGAGCTGGGGCTTCGCAAGGGCTGTTTTTTAATTGTCTGAATGCTGCCAATTCTTCTTTGTTCAATTCAAGAGGGTCTTTAACCTCACTTTTCGTCAATTTTACCAATGGTTTGGCAATCAGGGAAAAATTACTTATCCACTGACGACAGTAGCCAACCATCCCTAGGAACATTCTCACCTCTCTTTGAGTCATTGGGGCTCTCATTCCTCTAATAATTCTGATTCTGTCCATGGTTACTTTTCTCAGCCCTTTTTCAATGGTATGTCCCAAATATTGTACTTCTTTTCTACAGAATTGCAATTTTGTCGGAGATACCTTTAGTCCTCCATCTGCCAAATGATTCAGCAAAGCTATTGTGTCCGTTTCACAAGCTTCGCGTGTTTTTGACGCCACCAATAGGTCGTCAATGTACTGAACCAAAACTGAATTTTCAGGCATGGTTAGACTTTCCAGAGATTTCTTTAGCAACTGATTGAAAATGGAGGGGCTCTCTGTGTACCCCTGTGGGATTCGGCACCATGCCAAAATACGCTCTCCAAACCGAAATGCAAAAATCGGCCGGCTGTCATGATGCAACGGAATGGAAAAGAAAGCATGACACAAATCAATTACTGTATACCATTCTGCATCATGGGGAATCTGATACAAAATCACTGATGGATTTGGAACAATGGGACAACATGACACAACGATTTTGTTAATCCTTCTCAAATCCTGCACAATCCTGAACTTCCCATTGGACTTTTTCAGTCCCATTATAGGTGAGTTACATGGACTGCTCATTATTTCCCTCAACACTCCTTGTTGAATCATTTTCTCAATTAAAGGTGTCACTCCTTCAATTATTTCAGGTGTCAGTCTATATTGTGGAATGTTTGGATAAATTACTCCATCCTTTAGTGTAATTTTAACTGAATCTATATTTCTCATAAGGCCTACATCTTCTACAGTAAAATCCCAGACTCCTGCCTTCACTAACTGCTTCAATTCTTTGGGTAATTCATCTGGGTTAAATACAGCATAAGTTCCTGCAATTTTATTTTCTTGGTTAGCTATTGTCATTTTATACAGTACATCCTCATCTGGTGTCTCAAATGCTATTCTATCTGGAGTACAGAATATGGTGCAATTTATCTTGCACAGAAGATCCCTTCCTAACAAATTCACAGGACAGGTATCGCACACCACAAATCGGTGCATGTCTGTGAATTTCCCTATTTTAACCTTTACGGGTTCAGTAAGGTAGGTCCTAATCTGGGTGTTTGACACACCAACTACTTGGATTGTTTCATCCGAGAGAGGAAGATTTTTCACATCTGCTGACCTGACAGTAGATCGCGTAGCTCCAGTGTCTACTAGAAAAGTAATGTTTTCATCATTGACTTTCCCATCCACAAATGGTCCTGTCTGATCTAGTTCTAGAGTTGCGCCAAGTACGCACTCTTCTTCCTCTCTTCGGCACCGTCAATAATTCTCCTCTGACTCACTCTCGTCATTTCGCAGCCAATATTGTGACACAGAGCTCGCGCGTTGCGGTTTGTTTACCTGTTCTTCATTGTAGAACCCCACTTCCTTGCTATATTTCTGGGTGTTCCTGCTTTGTGGTAATGGCGGTTTTGGCACCTGATTCTGTGGATTAACAGCCTTCTGCTGTTGCTGCGGTGGGCCACTCACCTCACACTGCACCTGTGGATTCAATGATAGATTTTCATTATTAGTACTTGGTGGATATTTCCACTTGGATTTCCAATGCCCTAACCTTCCGCAATTGTGGCATGGAAACTTCTTTTTGGCTTCTTCTATATTACCCTTCCCCTTTCCTGGGCCAAATCTTGGTTTAATTCCAGGGTTATTGGCTTGTTCAACCAGCTGAGCTTCCTGTCTTTCTGCGACTTTCACTTGAGCCCACATTGCCTTCTCTTTTAGTTTTCGCTGCTTGGCCTCAATCTCATCACTAAAGTATTTAGCATGTCTTAGGATCTCATCTATTTTCTTGCTTTGCCAATCTACAGTGTGCTGCTTGATCATTTCCCCAATTTCAGGACGTAAACCAAACACAAATCTGTACACAAAATGACTTAGATCCTTTTCTCCCAGATTGTCAGCTCAACTAAACTGTTTGAAAGCTAGTATTAGCCTTTCATAGTAAGCATGAACTGATTCTTTCACTTCCTGATGTGTTCGATCTATTTTAACCCAATCTGTTTCTTTGGGAGGCACTTTGTTTTTCAAAAATACCATACCTTGTTCATATTTCTTCATTACTTCAGGGTCTGGAGCTCCTGTTTTGGGATCTCTCGGGTATTCTTTAGCTGGCCAATCTATGACTATTTTGCATTCTGCCCATAAGTCAGCTGGCACTATTATATCAAATAAGCTATTTAGATCAATCCACAGTACTTTTGACAACTTAACAAATCTGTCTACCTGTCTGTACCACTCGACTGGCTTTTCCCGCAATCGAGGAAAGTCATTTGTAAATGACAAAATGTCCTGTCTTGTCCATGAGACATGCACATATCCCCCTCCTGGAATCTCTCTCATAGGGAATTCTGTCACTACCTTTTCCTTTTCTCTTACAGGAAATGCTGAGAAAGTTCTGTCTGAGGTATCATCCGGCTTTCTATACCACCTGCTTTTCCATTTGTCCACATCTCCCCATTTCCTCAACAATGTGATTATGTCCTTAATCTGCCCTATTCGTCCTGCAGTGTTCAGATTTTCAATATCCTTTTCTGTGAAATCCACTCGGTAAGGCTCCTGTAAAGCTTTTACCTTGTCCATGTCAATTCCCATTTCACTTGCTATTTCTGCTAGCCTGTCATGTAAATTCTATGCTCTCCAAGTGACACTCTTACATAGGAATAACAGCTCCTCATCCTGGTAATTTTTCAGCTTTTCTGTGGGGATTGTCCCTACTATTAATTCTTCTAACACCATGCGTAATTTTGCCACATCAATGGTTTGGGATTCTTTCTCTTTACCTTGCAAGCCCTTCAGCCATTCGCTCAATTTGTCTGTAGTTAAACCTACAGATTTTTCTACATTCCCTGGTTCTGTCATTCTCTGTGGTTCTAATATTGGTCCCCCTACCATTCTGCTTCTTTCTACAATATCAGGATTATAAAATGGGTTATTTGACACATGTAGTTCACCTTCACTCATGGTGTGTCTCCAAGGATTCTTCTTTGCTCTCATTAGGGGTTGTTCCACTTGTCTATTACTCACATACGGAATTGTTAGACCATGCTCACTTCCATTCTCAAAAATGGGCATAACTGGACCTATGGTTACAGGGACTGTAACTGCTTCTAGATTTTTAGTCAATTCTCTTATTTTCTCTGTCAGTTCTAACATGGTTTTTGCTAATTCCCTCGGATTTTCACTCTCAACCTTACTTTCCATCTCTCTTTCCTTAAGAGAATTCCTTCTCTTTACCTCTGGAGTCGTAACCTCTGTCTTGATGATTCGCAGGGTTTCCCTCACTGGAGTACCTGAGGTCAGCGTTTCTGATTCCTGTCTGTACGGAGGTGGGCTTTTGTAAAACATATCATCTAGGACATCATCCTCTATCTCGTTTGCTCCATACCTTCTAGGTTCTACATTATGCCTCTTCTCTATACACTTCCTTCCTTCACTTTCCCCTGAAGTTCTTACGGGAAACAGTCCTTCAGTCATACTTGCGTCTCGCCACCTTCTCATTCGATCACAATGAGTTTCGCGATCATTTGGCCGTCCGAACATATATCTATATCTACTGCCATTTCTTTGTTTTTCTCGCTCATGCATCTCGTCTTCCCACTCAGTCAAAGCCTCGAACTGTGTTGGTCTAGGCCGCGGATCTAAGGCCATCATTCTCTCCCATAAGTTTCTCAAAATTGCCAAATTAAATGACCCACTTTCGGGAAACGCTAAAACTCCGTCTTCCTTTGTATACTTTGCCCAATTGTCTAACCAAATACAAGTATGGTATCCATATTTCGCAACCATAAAGGATGCGGGTGATTTTGTCGGAGGAAGTAACTGTCCTTCCCTAGTCACAATCTCTTTATCTTTCACAAACCATCTTTCGCGACTCTCACTCACGCACCAATCCTGGCGCCCTACGTCACTGTCACAATCCTCAAATCCCTGCGCGACTTACACTAACGCACCAATCCTGGACCATCTACGTCACTGTCACAATCTCCAATCCTAGCGCGGTTTTACACTGACGTACCAATACAGAGCGTTTTACACCTCTGACTAGCTGTCCAATCCCAGCGCGGTCTTTCTGACGTCAGCAGTCGCTACAGCAGCTTCTGCTCCTGACTCCTGTCTCCAGTCTACCCCTCCATTACAAAACTACTCGGTAGACTTTGTTTCAATTTTACAATACTGTTAGTTACAACATATAAACATCTCCATTGTCTGCTTCGCTAACCACAGAATAGCAAAAGACCTTTCCCACGAAAATCTTGTTTTCCCCGAGAGCAGCGCTCACCTCTGCCCTACTGTGGAAATATGGATTTTTATGATCAGTTATGTCCCCTATCTTGGACCCCAACGGTTTCATGTATAAATCACAAGTACATGTATGTTCCCTCCAGTTCCAGTTATGAAGACGCAAATACATGTGCGTCCACCGTTAACATGTCCTCTTTCAGATCCGCCATGAATGGGCAGCATATTCCATTCCTAAGTACGAAAGGCCACCGGCTTTATATGGTTCACTTATGCTATTTTTCAGTCCAGGCGAGTAGGCCCTGATTCTGCCATCAAGCTTTTCCTGCCTTCTGCCTCTGAGAGCTCCAGTCTGAGCCTGCATCTGTATCCATGAACTTTGTCCTCATTCTCTGCGCAGCTAACGGTGCCTGACATCAGCTTGTTGCCTGCCAAAAACTGTATTTCACCTTCGAAATTATCTGCTCCGCTCCCTACCCAATGCATTCCTGTCTAGTAGTTTAAGTAAACATTCTTCCAGCTACCGAGCAAAGGGCCCGGCTTCTCTGTCCTTATGCAAGTAATTCATAGCCCTGTTACTATGGAAGATTCCTGCCCTCGCATCTAGTGTAGACACTTAGACGCTTGTACACGCACTAACAGTCAGTATAGTCAGTATAGAATAAGATTCTACTCCAAGAAGGCCTCTCTTTTGGATAACACAGTTCTTTAAACATAGGATGTTAGATATGATTTGGGATTAGGTTGACTTGACTCTCCAGACTTCTGTCGCCACATGTAGAGCTAAATGTCAAGTCCCCTTCACCCCCTAGTTGCACGTCAATCACACGTCATGCTGCTGCGCGCGCATTTCTGCCAAGTATTTCTGCTGACATTGCGAAATTCTTTCATGGAACCACCCTATTATGACATCATACCTGATGACGTTCTTTAGTTACGCCCAGTTACACCCACTTTTGCTACGCATGTATGTTTTATCTTTACTATCAATTGTTACGCCTCCTCCATTTGTTTCACTGTAATGCCTATTGTATAAAAATGATTACCTATCAATAAAGTACGGTCTTCACTTCCTGAACCTTCGTGGTGATGGAATCTGGAGCTCATCGATTTAAATTGATTATGGAATAAAGCCCGTTCCGAACCTCTAATACCACGGATTCTGCCTCTTATTTTACTGAGCTATTGTTATAGATTTTCCGCATCAAATTAAGTCCCGGTAATTAAATTATTTACCACATGAATGGCGCCCGAACAGGGACACTTTCTCATCTCACGCGCCGGCGGTGCGTTGCAGGCCCGGTCTCCTGTCACAGCTGGACGGACAACAACGCGTACCCACAGGATTTCCTGTATCTCCCTCCTGCCGAGCGGGGGTAACTGAGGCTGCGATCAACACCCAGACGAGGCGGTGAGAAGTGCGAAGTATCCCGACCAGAGCCTAGCTGAGAGAGCAAGATCCGAGGTATACAGAGGCCCACCAGTTTCCGAAGTTTCCGAAGTTCCGAGCCGAGTCCAGTCCGGTTCAAGTTCAGTTCAGTTCCGAGGCCTTCCGTTCCGAGCTACCCGGTGAGTACCATTATCGGGGAGGCGTTCTGACGTGCACATAGGTTGTGCCGGTCAAGACGGGTTTGGGTACACAAATCCGGTCTGCACTGTTTCAGCAGTGTATCTGTACTGTTTAGCAGTATATCAAGTATGTCTAGTATATAATTCAGATTTACCTAGTTAGTATCGAGTATTATGTTTGGTGACTAGTTCCCTAAATGACCATCATTGTTTGATCATTAAATGTTAAATGTTAAAATGTTTTAAATACGTTCTGTATATTGTGGTGTGAATGACTGTTCATTATTGTGTTTTATGGTATTAAACGTGTTCAAAATTAGGTATCAGATCAGATCAGTTCTCAATATGCCTCTCTTTTCGAAATTAAGACAGATCACAACTAGAAAAGGGGTACTCGAAGAAGCTGTTCCCATTCCTCCTAGGGACACTCCAGGGTACTTCATGTATCATAAACATGGCCTAGACGCCATATTATTTCTTGATCTATGGGTAGACTACACCAAGGAATTACCAGAAAGTCAGAGGTGGCCCGCAGCTGGGACCTGGGATGCAGATTGTATTGTGAAAGTAGAAGAAGAATTATGGAAAAGGAAAGCTAGACAATCACAGAAAGACGCCATTGAATTATGGCGTAAAGAATCATATAGACGTACAGAAAAAGCACGTAGACAGGAAGAGAAGAGTAAGGAGAATTCAAATAAAGTTCGAGAAAGTGTATTAATTGAAGAAGGTACTCGAGTAAAGTCAGAACAAACAGACAGACAAAGAAATGCCCTTGTGAATGGTATGTATCCTCTTCTGGCCGAAGGATTACCTAAGGCTACTCCGGAAATACCAAAAGACTTGCCACCCCCATTGTTTCCGATAAAAGCACATCCCAAAGGGCATCCCAGATCCGCAGAAGATGTTTTTCTTTCCTCTTATTTAGACGACGCAGCTCCCGAGTATGCTAATGCTGCGCCACATAGACCGTCTGCCGAGGGGGTTCAACGCCAAGACCCTCCTTCGTCTGTGCCTCTACAACAGCACACCCCGACACAAGTTCCGGCAAGCACATCTGTTTCTACATCCGCATCCACACCTATGGTTGCTATATCACGGTCAACGAATCCTTTCACATCCAGCACCCCAGGTGGTGCTACCGGAGGTACATCAAGCATTTTTTCTACGCCACCCAGAACAAATAAACTTTCCTTTCAAGAAATAGCCCACCAACGTACGCCCAAACTAGTAACTCCCAGCACGCTCAAGGAACTTCTAATAGATTGTAGATATGACCCAGTGCCCGGAAAAGGGGACGAAATGATGCTGGCATCATTACGTATCCGACGAGCTGCAATATATTTAGGGAAGCTACCAGGAATGACTGCACATTTAGAAAATATATATCATTTTGTTCAATCAGGGCGAGACCCTGAGAGTATTAACAGAGCCATGGAGTATCAAAAGGTGGAAATACAGGGGGAACTGTTACGTTTCCTCATAAACTGTGTGATCAGAAATCAAGATTAACCAGGGGTAAATACGGAAGAAATGCAAATTCTTACCACATGGGGTAAGAATATATCAGAGGGGAGACATGATAAACGATCATGCATAGTAGCTATGAGCCGAAAGATCCGCAAAGAAATAGAACGAATACACGAGGAAAGATTAGCAGTAGACGAACCAGAACAAACCGAGGGCGAGGAAGAATTAGAACTACCCACAGGACAGTTAGAAACTATGGCCTATGTAGGTAGAGGAAGATCTTGTAATGATACTAGATGCTTTACTGATCCGACATGTCCGATACGTTCAGATAATAACAGAAAATTCCAAACTCCTATAATAAATATAAGGTCCCCCGAACATTCGTTCCAAGCCGCTGACAAATTACTCCGAGAACGAAGGGGTTATCATATACTCGATTCTATGGACGAACAAGAATTAGCCAGGTCAGCCGTCCACTGGGTTGATAGTCCTGGAAAATATGGTGATGATACACTAGCACATACGTTTTTGAACCTCGCCCCAGATGAACAGCGTTTAGCTGGTATCTACATGATTCAACAACTCCTTATATTATATAAAAGCCAACACTCCGATCCTGGCCCCTTACCTGATATATTGACTGAATTACTCACGAATAAATGGAGAGGGTCCGGTACTAAGTTAATTAGAGAAATACTAGAATCTAGGAGGCAGTACATTCTTTTTGTATGTCCTGAACATGTCTCACTGCCCATCAAGGAAAGAACGACGTATTACATGGATAGACAGAATCCCTTACGCGAAGTGCACCCGATAAAGGGTGATGACAATGAGTTTAAACGTGTGTTTGTATACACACCCATATCTAAAATAGAACTATTAGAAATGAAGAAAGTGGTACCCAGTCATGATAAAGACCCAGCAGGTTTCCATCGTGAAATTAAAGATATGTTACTCATGGGAGAATATACCTACCCCGATGTTAGAAAGGTTAGACGGACCGGGAGGGTCGGCCGAGGTCAGGGGGAGAGGTCTCCGGGGAGAGCCGTCTCCAGCGATCGTACAGACAAGTAACTTCCCCCCCACAGACAGATACCACACAAGGATAAGATTCAGCGTTCTTTATAAGCACTTCTTAAGGTACGGTTGAATGGTACAAGGAGGTCTGGACTCAGGAGTCCCCTCGATTCAAGTCTCTCAAGGTAGGGAAGGGGGTAGCGGGACAGTCTGTTTACCAGTCAGGTAGTTCGGATGAGATGATGATTAGCTCACAATCCTCGAGCTTGGTGGTTTAGCTGGTACGGGCCGCGGCAGCGCCAGCAGGTCCCGGTCGAGATGGTCAGTACACGGTCCGCGGCAGCGCCAGCAGGTCCCGGAAAGATGGTCAATATACGGTCCGCGGCAGCGCCAGCAGGTCCCGGTGAGGATGGTCGTTACAACGGGCCGCGGCAGCGCCAGCAGGTCCCGACGAGGATAGATGTCGCAGAAGGCAGCGCCAGCAGGCAGGACGATGGTTCGCAAGATAGGGCTACGGCAGCGCCAGTAGTCCGTCAAGGCTGAGTTCTCTCGGTGTCTCTCGACTCCAGGATACAACTGCCTTCCTGCTCCGGAGTTGCCCCAGTTATAGGGCAGGCGCCCCTTTGATGTCCGGGCCCTCGCACTTGGAGGTCGGAGGGCCCGGGATGAAGGTGTCCAGACACCCAGCAGAGGGTGGAGCCAGCGCCTGGGGGAGCTGGAGGCGATCGGCACCTGGCGGGGGAAGAGCTCTAGTCTTGACGCTTCGTTCTCCCATTGACCTGCCAAGTGGTCCGCTTACCTCCTGGGTGGATGGTGGTGCCGGGATGTCGGGGCCGGCCAGGCCCGGGGTTAGGGTCGGGGCGAGGCCACGCGGCCTCGTGGTGCAGGGCCCAAGATGGCGGCTTGACCCGGCCGGGGAAGCCGAGGGGGCTGGGGCCCGTGATGTGTGGAGGTCCGAGGGTAGAAGATCCGTCGGGAGACGGGGTGCAGGTGCCTTTCGTGGGTTACGCCTGGCGGGCCGGAGCTGGGGCCCTGTCGTGCGGGGAGGGAGCAAGCCCTTCGTGTGGCCTGTCCAACATGCGTCCCCCCCAGCTGAAGGCGGGGAGAGTCACCCATCTCCTTGGGGACTCTCTTCGTCGAGGCGGAAAAAGCGTGACAGGCCATCCGCGTTGGCGTGGTCTTGGCCCGGTCGGTGCTCCACGGTGAAGTCCATTCCCTGCAGGGAAATGGACCAGCGCAATAGTTTTGGGTTTTCCCCCCGCATCTGCATCAGCCACTGCAGGGGTCGATGGTCGGTTTGTACCCGGAAGTGGGTACCGAAGAGATAGGGCCTGAGTTTTTTGAGGGCCCACACCACTGCGAAGGCCTCCCTCTCGATGGTGCTCCAGCGCTGTTCTCGGGCCAGGAGACGTCGACTGATGAAGGCCACCGGCTGGTCATGACCTTCGGGGTTTAACTGAGAAAGAACGGCTCCGATGCCGTGGTCGGAGGCGTCGGTCTGTACCACGAATTCCCGACTGTAATCGGGGGCCTGGAGCACAGGGGCGGTGCACAGGGCGGCCTTCAGCTTCTCGAAGGCCGCTTGACAATCGGGGGTCCAGTTAATCCGCTTCGGTTGGTTCTTGGACGTGAGACCCGTGAGGGGCCCCACGATGCTGCCGTAGTCCTTCACGAACCGCCGGTAGTAGCCGGTGAGCCCCAAGAAGGCTCGGACCTCGGTCTGGGTGACGGGGGGCTGCCAGGACTGGATGGCAGCAATCTTAAGTTGCAGCGGGGCCACCAGCCCGCTTCCCACTTGGTGCCCAAGGTAGGTCACGGACCCTTGGCCAATTCGGCACTTGCCGGCCTTAATCGTGAGGCCGGCCCGCTGGAGGGCCTGTAGGACCTCTTGGAGGTGGAGGAGGTGGTCGGACCAGTGGCGGCTGTATACAGCGATATCGTCCAGGTAGGCAGCGCTGAACTCTTCGAGCCCCGCCAAGACCTGGTTCACAAGGCGTTGAAACGTGGCGGGGGCATTCTTCATGCCGAAGGGCATGACCTTGAATTGGTAGTGGCCATCGGGGGTAGAGAAGGCCGACCGTTCTTGAGCCCTGGGTGTGAGGCCGATCTGCCAGTAGCCCGCTGTTAGGTCGAAGATACTAAGGTAGCGGGCGGCCCCCAGCCGGTCGATCAGCTCGTCTGCTCGGGGAATCGGATGAGCGTCGGTCCGGGTGACAGCGTTCAAACCCCGGTAGTCGACGCAGAATCTCAGTTCAGGTGTGGTGCCGGGGGCAGCGGCTTTGGGAACCAATACAACCGGGCTGGCCCAGGGACTGTCCGAGGGCTCGATGACCCCGATTGTGAGCATCTTGGCCACTTCATCCTGTATGCAGGCCCGTACCCGATCTGGTACGCGGTAGGCCCGGTGTCGGACAGGGGGACTGTCCCCGGTGTCCACGTCGTGCAAACACCAAGGGGTGACCCCGGGGGTGAGGGAGAACAGGGTAGCGAACTGCAGCAGGAGGTTCCGGCAGCCCCGGCGTTGCTCCGAAGTGAGGGCGTCAGAGAGCCGGACCCCGTCCACGGAGCCGTCATTCTCCTGAGTCTTCAGAAGATCCGGGAGGGGTTCGGAGTCTTCCTCTGCCCCACTGTCCGTAGCCATCAAGAGGCTGAGTTCTGAGCGCACAAAGTGTGGTTTGAGTCTGTTGGTGTGGAGGACCCGAAGGGGGTTCCGGGAGGTCCCCATGTCGATGAGGTAAGTGACGGGGCTTTTGCGCTCGACCACTTTGAAGGGCCCCGTCCACTTATCTTGCAAGGCACATGGTTCGGTGGGGGACATCACCCACACTTGTTGACCCGGCTCGAACTCAACGGAGGAGGCATTGTGATCATACCACCTCTTCATGTCCTCCTGGCTGGCCTCGAGGTTCGCCTTGGCCAGCTCCCTGAAGCGCCGGGTCTGACTGCGTAGGGCCAGGATGTATTTGAAGACGTCTGGAGGGGTCTTTAGGGGGGCCATCTCCCAACCTTCCTTGACTAGGCTGAGGGGCCCTCGCACAGGGTGCCCGTACAGGAGTTCAAAAGGGCTAAAGCCGAGGGACTTCTGGGGGACTTCTCGGTAGGCGAAGAGGAGGCACGGGAGTAGTACATCCCACTGGCGACGGAGGGGCTCTTCCAATCCCCCAATCATCCCCTTGAGAGTGCGGTTAAACCGCTCCACTAGTCCGTTCCCTTGGGGGTGATAGGGGGTCGTGAATCTGTAGGTGACCCCGCATTGTTGCCAGAGGGACTTCATGTATTTGGAGATAAAGTTCGTGCCTCGGTCGCTGACGACTTCTCGGGGGAAGCCCACCCGGGAGAAGATCCCCATTAGGGCCCGGCCAACCACCGGAGCTGTCACGGTCCGTAGGGGCACCGCCTCGGGGTAGCGGGTGGCATGGTCCACCAGTACTAAGATGAACCTGTGTCCTTGTGCCGTGCGGGGGTCCAGAGGCCCCACAATGTCTATCCCCACCCTCTCGAACGGGGTGGTGACCACAGGGAAGGGTTGCAGAGGGGCTTTCAGCTTCCGACCACTCTTCCCGCTGGCTTGGCATGTGGGGCAAGATCGGCAGTGGTTCAGGACGTCGTTCCTCATTTTCGGCCAGAAAAAGTGGGTCACTAGGCGGCTGTACGTTTTGTCCTGGCCCAGGTGTCCAGCCAGGGGGACATCGTGGGCCAGGTTGAGCAGGAAGTCTCTGAAGCGGAGAGGTACCACCAGTACTCGACCGGCCCCCAGCTCGGCGATTCTTTGTTCGCTGTATAGCAGGTCGTTATCCCAGTAGACCCAGTGAGTTCCGGTGGAGTCCCCTGCGTTCTGGGCGCTGGCTTGTTGGCGGAGTCCCTCGAGGGAGGGACAGGTCTTTTGTTCCTGGCGGAACTGTTCTTGGGTGGGCCCCCCTTCTTGACGCCACTGAGCCAGGCCGGGAAGGTCCTGGGGTTGCGCGTCCCCTTCGGTCGTTGGTTCTGGGGGGCTGGCCTTGTCGTGGTCTTCTACTGGGGCGACCGGGGGCGGAGGTGCTGGCCATTCCGGTTCTTCTGATCGGGGGACGGCACGGGCGGCCATGGACCGGGTGGTTATGCAGGCCCAGTCCGGGAGGCCCAGCATCCCCAGGTGCTCTCTTCTCTCAACGGTGGCCCACGGGGAACTCTCGAGGTCATTCCCCAGGAGGCAGTCCACGGGGGCATCGTCCCGGACCGTCACCTTCAACAGGCCGGAGACCCCTCCCCATTCGAATGGGACGCAGGCCATTTGACACATACTTTCAGAGTTGTCTGCCGAGCGGACAGGGCAGAGAATGTTCGGCAGGATCTGCTCGGGCTTCACCAGGTGACAGCGGACGGCCGTCACACTAGCGCCTGTGTCACGCAAGGCCTCGGCTCGCTGTCCATTAATGGTCACCCACTGACCGTATTTCCGGGTGTTAGCGGGTAGGGGAGCCCGCGGGATCATGTCTCTTCCCCCTAAGCACGCCAGGACCATGGCGGCCGGTTCCCACTCTTGCTGGGCCGGCTCATACCCTTCTGGTTCCTCCGATAATCGCTCTTCCCCCAGGGCGGCGGCAGCTACCTGGCGGGGCTTGGGTGTTTGGTTCTGCGGGCAGCTCGGGTCATTGGCGTAGTGGCCGACTCGCTGGCATCGGTAGCACGTGACGTTGGCCCGGAACCCAGGACACAACAGGGGGTTGCTCCGGCCGGCCGGAGGCGGGGTGCTGGCCACGGGGGTTGCCGGCAAGGCGTCTCTCCCTCGCCCCTGGCCTCCTCCTCCACCCCGAGGACGGTGCTGGCTTTGGTTGCTTCGATTCTGCTCGTGTGGCCCTCTCCGGCCCACTCGGGTGCTTTCCCATCGGTCAGCTTCGGCGGCGAGCTGCCGGGGGTCAGTCAGCTTACTGTCGAGGAGGTGCTGCCTGAGCTCGACGAAACAGTTGTTTGACAGGTGCTCCCATACCATAAGGTTAAAGAGTTGTTCGTAGGTGGTGACATGGCTCCCCTTGATCCAACCCTCGAAGGCACGGCTGAAATAGTTCACGTATTCTACCCAAGTTGTACCTGGGATCCGGGTGCAATCTCTGAACCTCTGGCGGTACATATCGGGTGTGAGGCCGTAGCGGGTGAGGAGGGCAGCCTTCATGTGGTCGTAGGACGACATTTGGTGATCTGGGAGCTGCAGCAGGGCGTCGCGACCCTCGTTGACGAACCTCCCCCATAGTCCGGCTCCCCAATCACTCCGGTCGATCCGGTGGGAGGTCATGGCGATCTCGTAGGCTTTAAACCACTGTTGTATGTCGTCTTCTCGGACATACTCGCGGACAACATCCTTGGGGATGTGGACTTTTTTCTCGGTTGGCCCCGGGGTGTGCGGTCGCTCAGGCACCCCCAGTTCTTTACTCTGTTTCCGAAGTTCTATTTCCGCCAGTTGGCGCTCGTGTTCGAGTGTTATTCTCTTCTCCTCCAGCTCTCTCTGTCTCTGCTTCTCTTCTCGTTCTTCTCGGAGCCGCATATGCTCTAGGTTGAGTTTCTGTTCGGCTAACTTGAGTTCCCCATCCATCTTGAGTCGTGCCATTTCCAACTCGTGCAGTCTGGTTCTTTCTCTTTCTCGGATCTCCTCCTGCGAGAGGCCCGTTCCCCGCTCCTCGGGAGCCGTGGCGTTCCCCTCTGGTGCGACACTGTTTTGGTCGGAGGGTCCGGCGATCCTAGTTTCCGTCCACGACTCAAGGGCGTGCTTTAGATCATCTTTGGTACTCAGGCCGGTGGTAGCAATGCCAAGTTCTATGCAGAATTGTTTCAGTTCGCGGTGGCTGTATTCTTCTAACTTATCCATTTGGAATTTCTCAGTGGAACCGCTATCTTTGGCTGACATCGTGGTTTTGTCGTGGGGTGAGCTACTCTCTGTACGATTACGCGTTGATTCGGATCGCGCCGCTGGCCACCAATGTTAGAAAGGTTAGACGGACCGGGAGGGTCGGCCGAGGTCAGGGGGAGAGGTCTCCGGGGAGAGCCGTCTCCAGCGATCGTACAGACAAGTAACTTCCCCCCCACAGACAGATACCACACAAGGATAAGATTCAGCGTTCTTTATAAGCACTTCTTAAGGTACGGTTGAATGGTACAAGGAGGTCTGGACTCAGGAGTCCCCTCGATTCAAGTCTCTCAAGGTAGGGAAGGGGGTAGCGGGACAGTCTGTTTACCAGTCAGGTAGTTCGGATGAGATGATGATTAGCTCACAATCCTCGAGCTTGGTGGTTTAGCTGGTACGGGCCGCGGCAGCGCCAGCAGGTCCCGGTCGAGATGGTCAGTACACGGTCCGCGGCAGCGCCAGCAGGTCCCGGAAAGATGGTCAATATACGGTCCGCGGCAGCGCCAGCAGGTCCCGGTGAGGATGGTCGTTACAACGGGCCGCGGCAGCGCCAGCAGGTCCCGACGAGGATAGATGTCGCAGAAGGCAGCGCCAGCAGGCAGGACGATGGTTCGCAAGATAGGGCTACGGCAGCGCCAGTAGTCCGTCAAGGCTGAGTTCTCTCGGTGTCTCTCGACTCCAGGATACAACTGCCTTCCTGCTCCGGAGTTGCCCCAGTTATAGGGCAGGCGCCCCTTTGATGTCCGGGCCCTCGCACTTGGAGGTCGGAGGGCCCGGGATGAAGGTGTCCAGACACCCAGCAGTTGACCTGCCAAGTGGTCCGCTTACCTCCTGGGTGGATGGTGGTGCCGGGATGTCGGGGCCGGCCAGGCCCGGGGTTAGGGTCGGGGCGAGGCCACGCGGCCTCGTGGTGCAGGGCCCAAGATGGCGGCTTGACCCGGCCGGGGAAGCCGAGGGGGCTGGGGCCCGTGATGTGTGGAGGTCCGAGGGTAGAAGATCCGTCGGGAGACGGGGTGCAGGTGCCTTTCGTGGGTTACGCCTGGCGGGCCGGAGCTGGGGCCCTGTCGTGCGGGGAGGGAGCAAGCCCTTTGTGTGGCCTGTCCAACACCCGACATTATGACAATATTGAAGGTATTAATGCCTGCGGGCATTTACGAAAAACTCAAGGAAAAGGATTGGGAGGTGGGAGACCAGAAGATAGATTGGACAGCATTAGAAAACGAAGAAAAAGCTCGAGGTCCAGGTTCAGGGCTCGGGGACAAGATCAAAGCACTACCAGGTCTACTAGTACAGGTACTGCCACGTTTATTAACTACGAAAAAGGAAGACTGGGGTGCAATATCAGCCTGTAAACAGAAATCAGATGAAGACACTAGTGATTTTTATTCCAGATTTGAGAAGTGTTTTGGTATAAATAGTGGAATAAAAGCAAGTAGCGAGTCGTATCCACATCTGTTTGTGACAAAGTTAGTTGAAAATGCCTTGCCCCAAGTTAAGAATAGAGTATTGAAGTTCGAGAGTACCTGGCAAGGTAACACTCCGTCACAAATGTTACAAATGCTACAGTACCATCACAATAGAATTAGAGAAGAACAAGAACATGAACATAGACGCATGAAAGACACGATAATGAAAATGCTAGTTTCTCAGACAGTGCCAGTTGACGGTCATAAGAAGGGTATAACACAGTCCGGTGTTTCAACAGGTCCTGTTAAAGGGACGTGCAACTATTGTAAACAGCCAGGTCATTATGTACACGATTGTCCAGTTTTAAAACATAATATTGCCATAGGTAACGCAAAAGAAAGACCACGACCAATTAGACAGGATCAGAACCAACAAGGAGCTCCGCAGCATGCACAGTCCATGCCAGCTCCGCAACAGTCTATGCCAGCTCCACCACCGCAGCCTATTGCTGCCACACAAACAACGACCCGACAGATGTATCAGACCGCACAGTATGACTATCCTGATTATCAACGATACTCATGAAACAGCCTAGAGAGGGAAGTTGGCTTACCCCTTATTGAGGTCCCTGTAGATCAAGAAGGACCTTATGTACACAGTGAACTGTTAGGTCAAGATAGAAAATTCTTACTTGATACAGGGGCAAGTCGAACAACAATAAAACGTAGTGAAGTTCCAGGGGCACCCCTCTCAGGCGCACAGAATATTTCCCTTGGTTTTTCAGGAAAACCTATCATTAACGAAGTAACACAGCCTCTTCCACTTACGATCGGTCCCTTGACACGAACTACAGATTTATTACTTACTAAATCATGTCCAGAAAACTTGTTAGGCATAAAAACTTTGAAAGCTCTAGGAGCTATTATATGTTGTTCTCCGGAAGGAGTAAGATTATTTTTACGTGATTTCAAAGGGCACTACGTGTCCCAAGACATGGATCACCGACTACAGACTTTACCGACACATTTATGGGCACAAGGCCCTACAGATGTTGGTTGCATGAACATTACACCATATCGAGTCACACTAAAGGCAGGAGTAGTACTTCCACGAATGCGACAATACAAGTTACCCCCAGATGCTGTAGTGGCTTTACTACAAATCATTGACGAGCTTATTACCCAAGGAGTGGTTGTGGAAACTGACTCCAATGTATGTAATTCACCGATAATTCCGATTCTTAAACGAACCGATCCCACAGCCCCGCCAGTATATCGATTGGTTATTGATCTGCGCGAATTAAATAAATGCATAGTACCACAATACCCCGTAGTCCCAGACATTTCTTCATTACTGACAGCCATTGATTCCGAAGCAACATTCTTTACTGTAATTGATCTCAAAAATGCCTTTTTCAGCGTCCCAATAGATCCGGAAAGCCAATACTTGTTCGGATTTAGTTTAAATGGACGAAGCTTTAAATTCACACGCGCACCTCAAGGATTTACAGAAAGCCCCAGCATTTATAGCCAAGCACTGAAACGAGAACTCGACAGTATCCACATGCCAGTCAACACTGCCCTGCTTCAATATGTCGATGATCTGCTGATCACCGCTAGAAGCGAACCTGAATGTGAGAAAGCCTCACTGACGGTATTACAATTTTTGGCCGAAAAGGGGCACAAGGTGTCCCCTTCTAAGCTGCAATTCTGTGTCCAGCGAGTTGTTTACCTTGGTCACTCGCTGTCCAAGGAGGGAAGGCAGCTTACATCAGATCGCATCCAGCTAATTACTAATATGCCAATACCCAAGACACAAAAGGAGGTGCGGGCTTTCATAGGCCTCACTTCATATTGTAGGCAGTGGATCCCTCAGTATGCATTTCTAGCAAAACCACTCATTCAATTGACAACACAGGAGGCAGCCACATCGACTGTTCTCCCTTGGACTCAGGAACATACACAAGCTTTTGAAAGCCTAAAGAAAGCCTTATGCCAAGCACCTGTTTTAGCAACACCATGTTACAATAAACAGTTTACACTCTTCGTTACAGAACGCGAAGGTACTGCCTTGTCAGTACTCACACAGGAACAAGCAGGATCACACAAACCATGTGCTTATTTTTCTAGTACATTAGATCCCGTAGCTCAGGCTTTGCCTGCGTGCCTGAAATCAGTGGCAGCAACAGCTTTAGCAATCAGACAAAGCGATGCCATAGTATTAGGACATCCATTGACAGTACAAGTACCACATGCAGTGGAGGTTCTCTTGAACCGCACACAAACACAACACTTGACTATAGCACGACTTACTGGTTACGAATTAACATTGTTTCAGCCACATATAGAAATCAGACGTTGTAGTACATTGAATCCTGCCACACTGTTACCTGTAAATGGAACAGACCCACTTGCACATGATTGTATTGAAGTTATCACTATCACGACGAAACCCAGACAAGATTTGACAGACGTCCCATTGTCAGACCCAGACCTGACGTTGTATGTAGATGGTTCATGTATGAGAACAGGTACAGGAGAGCTAGTGGCCGCTTACGCAGTCACAACAGACACTGAAATCATTGAAACAAATTGCATAAATACCTTGTCCGCTCAAGCCGCAGAGCTCATCGCTCTGACACAAGCCTGTATTCAAGCCATAAATAAAAAAGTCAACATATACACTGATTCACGTTATGCATTCGGAGTTGTACATGACTTCGGAGTGCTGTGGCGAGAGAGAGGTTATTTAACTTCTCACGGTGCCCACATTCAGCACGGACCCCTTATTCATGCCTTATTAGATGCAATACATCTACCAACTGCAATATCAATTATGAAATGTAAAGCTCATACGAAAGTTACTGATATCATTTCTCAAGGCAATGATCTAGCTGACAGAACAGCTAAACAGACTGCTCAAACTCAAACATCCGACATGACAAAGACAATAGTCCCGACACCAACACATTGCATGATGGTTAAGGATCCCGCTCTTGACGTAATTGACATACAGACACATGCTACTCCAGACGAAATAAAGAAATGGACTGAATTAGGAGGGATCCAAACGGATCAAGGATGGATGACGAAGGGAAAATCTGTGTGGTTCCTTCCTGATTCAATGGTCCAAGTCGTTATTAACACTGTACATAGTCCAGCACATCTAGGAGAAAAAGCTATGCTAGACAGCATCCAACACATTTGGTTCAACAAACATTTACGAGCAGCAGCTAAACAAAAAGTCCGTACCTGTATGATCTGTTGTCAGTTTAACCCAGGTAAAAGCATTCCCGTAGAACAGGGTGGATTTCAGCCTCCTGATCACCCTTTTGAAGTCCTCCAGATGGATTATATCCAGATGGAACGATGTCGAGGATTCAAATATGTTCTCGTAGTTGTCTGTGCTCTTTCCCGTTGGACAGAGGCATACCCGGTTTCAGATTACACTGCCCCGACTACTGCCAAACAGTTAGTTCGAGAATTCTTCCCACGGTACGGTTTACCACGTGTTGTCTACTCAGATAACGGCCAGCCGTTCTCATCCGAACTAATGAAACACGTTTCACTTTTGTTAGGTTATCAGTGGAAGTTTCACTGTGTCCGACACCCCGAGGCAGCAGGTCTCGTGGAAAGACATAATCAGACCCTGAAAATTAGATTGTCCAAAATTTGTAGAGAGAAAGGTGTCGACTGGGTAGTAGCCTTACCCGTTGCACTCTTTTACATGAGAATGGTAGCACACTCTCGAACAGGGCTATCCCCTTATGAGGTGATCTTCGGTAGACCACCAAATATGTGGGGGACGCCTATACCACGCAAAATAACTGATATTGACTGTAATATGCTGACAGATTACTTGGCTTCCTTGATGTCTGCACTACAATCTTGTCGTTCACAGGTAGCTGCAGCCTTTCCCGACAACACCGAGGTGAAACCCCATGACGTAATTCCAGGGGATTTGGTTTTAGTGAGGAACTTTGATCGGAAGTCTCAACTGGATCCTAGGTGGAAGTCGCCTCAGCTCGTACTGCTAACGACGAGGACAGCCGTAAAGATCGAAGGTCGAAAAGGCTGGATACATTCAAGTCATATCAAGAAATTTCATGGACTACCGTCAGATGTAAACGACACACCTTGCGTGTCTTCCCCGAGTGACTCTAAACTTCCTTTGGTTGAACTGAATAGCCATGAACTATACAGACTAAAACTCAGGTCTAACCAGTCAGGCAATTTGATTGTTTAAGTCCTCTCCAAGGTGAATCGGTCGAATTTGTCTCTGACATGTATCCCTTAGACCTGTATAGAGAAAGAAACAAAAGGATAAAGCTGAAACGACATGCGTACTGTAAATCACTGCGTAGTCATTGCACAGTGACGCTATTAATTCTGTTTTCCTTAAGTCTTTTAGTAATTACTGCAAGTATATTGTTGCATATATATTATCCTATTTCTAGACATGTTTACAATGTTACTGCTGAACATTCTTTTAGTGAATTACCTCCGCATGAATTGTCTTATAGATTTGCGCTGCGCAATAACACTTTTATTAGTATGTTACATCATTCCCATCAGGTTAGCAATGCTACAAATTGTTGGATATGTGGCCGACTCCCTCCATATCAGAACTATAAAGGAATTCTACCTCTCTTTCCATACCCGTTCACACACAACGGCTCCTGTGGAGCATGGTTTAGTTTAATTAATTACCTAGATTCGAATTCCGCAGTTTATCAAGACAACTGGGTATGGGGAAACCTGAACTTAGTTTTGCTTAAAGTCTGCTACCCTAACAAGGAGGGACTTCCCAAAAGAACAGGAACTGATCTAGAAAATGAAGTGTATGGATTAGGTAATTTTACGCTCAATCTCATGATCTTGAATATCGAATCCGGAGTTACTCCAATTTTGCCCGCCATGTCAGTATTTCCAGTTAAAGGTGAATTATGTGTAAGAAAGAATGGTTCCATACATATGGGCCATAGTAGATGCACCACTGTAATAGAATTTAGTGATCAAGGCAAGTCTACATTTAGAGCTTCCCGCCATTCCTACTTCATATGTGGTCAGACGGCATACATACGTTTGCCACTAGATTGGGATGGTACCTGCTACATCGGATTCCTTTTGCCACCTGTTTTCCTAGCTCCTCCTGATTATCACAGAAATACTCATTTAGTACACAATAGAGAAAGGAGAGATCTCCCAATAGTCGATTATACTGAGACCGCATGGGAAAAATACACAGATTTCAATAAAGGTCTCTTTCCCTATATAGGTACAGTTACCAATAGTAAGCTGATACGTAGATTAACCAGAACCCTTGAAGCAGTAGTGAACGAAACTATTTCCGCCTTAGGCAATTTAACAGAAGAGCAGTCTGCTATGCGGATTGTTGTGCTTCAAAATCGTCTTGTCCTTGACGTCATCCTGGCCGATAGGGGCGGAGCTTGTAGGGTCATCGGATCAAGTTGTTGCATTTTCATACCAGAAAATTCGCCATCTGTATATAAAGCCATAACTCGCCTTCATAAGATTGTAAGCCAGATACACCAGAATCCAGGCACCTGGACTTGGTCCGGTTGGTTTTGGAGTGTATTATCTACCTTTGGATGGAAGGTCCTATCCTTCCTAGGTATTGGCTTCCTCATATTATTCAGTTGCTGTCTATGTCTACAATGTGGACCAGCGATCTGTGGTCTGTGTGCCACATCGTGTATTCCACCACCAAGATTTCATTCATCACGGAAGAAGAAAGAAGAACAAATGATGCTATATGAACAGATAAATGGATTGATGAAGATTGATATCTCTTGACGGGCAAGTAGGGGACAAGGAGGGAATGTGGAAATATGGATTTTTATGATCAGTTATGTCCCCTATCTTGGACCCCAACGGTTTCATGTATAAATCACAAGTACATGTATGTTCCCTCCAGTTCCAGTTATGAAGACGCAAATACATGTGCGTCCACCGTTAACATGTCCTCTTTCAGATCCGCCATGAATGGGCCGGATATTCCATTCCTAAGTACGAAAGGCCACCGGCTTTATATGGTTCACTTATGCTATTTTTCAGTCCAGGCGAGTAGGCCCTGATTCTGCCATCAAGCTTTTCCTGCCTTCTGCCTCTGAGAGCTCCAGTCTGAGCCTGCATCTGTATCCATGAACTTTGTCCTCATTCTCTGCGCAGCTAACGGTGCCTGACATCAGCTTGTTGCCTGCCAAAAACTGTATTTCACCTTCGAAATTATCTGCTCCGCTCCCTACCCAATGCATTCCTGTCTAGTAGTTTAAGTAAACATTCTTCCAGCTACCGAGCAAAGGGCCCGGCTTCTCTGTCCTTATGCAAGTAATTCATAGCCCTGTTACTATGGAAGATTCCTGCCCTCGCATCTAGTGTAGACACTTAGACGCTTGTACACGCACTAACAGTCAGTATAGTCAGTATAGAATAAGATTCTACTCCAAGAAGGCCTCTCTTTTGGATAACACAGTTCTTTAAACATAGGATGTTAGATATGATTTGGGATTAGGTTGACTTGACTCTCCAGACTTCTGTCGCCACATGTAGAGCTAAATGTCAAGTCCCCTTCACCCCCTAGTTGCACGTCAATCACACGTCATGCTGCTGCGCGCGCATTTCTGCCAAGTATTTCTGCTGACATTGCGAAATTCTTTCATGGAACCACCCTATTATGACATCATACCTGATGACGTTCTTTAGTTACGCCCAGTTACACCCACTTTTGCTACGCATGTATGTTTTATCTTTACTATCAATTGTTACGCCTCCTCCATTTGTTTCACTGTAATGCCTATTGTATAAAAATGATTACCTATCAATAAAGTACGGTCTTCACTTCCTGAACCTTCGTGGTGATGGAATCTGGAGCTCATCGATTTAAATTGATTATGGAATAAAGCCCGTTCCGAACCTCTAATACCACGGATTCTGCCTCTTATTTTACTGAGCTATTGTTATAGATTTTCCGCATCAAATTAAGTCCCGGTAATTAAATTATTTACCACACTACCACAGAATTGTTACTTCCGTTAATAAAGTAGCACATCCTTCTACCAAGCATCAATTAACTGTTTCTCCAGTTTTAAAACACATGGTTGGAAACGCAATGCTCCTGAGAAATAAGACCAGAGTTTCACAATTAACCTGAATGCTATTTCATTCACGCACTTTCACACGGAAAATGTAGTACATTCAAACAGAATTCTTGTCTTTTCCGAGAACAGCGAACAGTCTGTCCTACTACAGAATTATGACACACGTTAACAAAGCAGCGCTTACCTCTACTTTGTCCTTCTAACAAGCTCAGAGAACACCTGCTACCTTTTCAGTGATAAGCGTTATCGGTATGCCAATTGGTTTCCTGGTACCTAAGACAAAATTTCACAGGTAACCCTTTGCTATCATTCACACTTTTCTCACACAGAAAATATCACTAATGGTAACACTCGGCGATGCTACCGAATCGAACCCAGACAATGCGCCGTGCAACTTCAATTGTCACCCGGTTTTCCCGTGTACCTACGGGCAAACACAATTCCGTCTTTCCAGAGAGCAGCACTTACCTCTGCTCTGCTACGGAACTGTTACCAATTCCCGACTTCCTACATCCCAGAAGCCGTACAGACAACATAAAACTCAATACAACTTTAACATCTAGTGTTAGTACATATATCAATACCAATCAATTATCGATAAGCTATATACATGCCAAATAATTAAACCAAAACAATAAAAACCATCTCTAGCTACCAGAAATACTGGTGCAGTTCGGGTTCCTCAATTTCCCCTTACTATCACGGACAGAGTGATTTCGCAGTCACACACACACATACACATCACACGCTGGTGGGGACCATAACACCAAAATTCATTCTAAACAATCTATCTGTACTACTTTATTCAGGAAAAAAAAGGGAATAAACATTTAGTTCCGAACTACACTGCTTTCCCCCTCGATGGGAAACTTTTCGCTAACATCACCTAACAGAAATCCCTTTCTCCTCCTCGTCCTCCCATCAAGGAGAACAGCTTAACTTTGCTGATGAATCATTTAGTTGAATTCAGTTTAATGACTCCTTAATTCTCTAAATCAAACAATAATACATTTTAATGAAAGAACAACACCACACATGAATTCAATTAATCTTTTCTTTATCTAAATCAAATGCAGGGTAAACCTAATTAATGAATTTCATCTTTTGTCATATTTACCCATTCTGGCTATTTGTCGTTTTCTAAGTCAGAATCTGGTCCTCAGTCAAATCGTCAAAGTTCTGTTCTATTATGCAGAGTCACCGTCCTCTCCATCAGCATAACATCAGGATACTTGATATGGTGGAGTGCGTTCAGCTACGACCTCTCTAGTCTACTAATATTTATACTAAAATTTACATTTAAAAAGTTACAAACGTCTTTTTCAGGGCATTTCATTGATCCATCAAAGTACATTTTGGTTCATCAGGAAACATTCGATGTCATTCCCACAGGCTAAAAGTTCCAAATCAAATGTATGGGAACGGTGGCAATTTCATAGTTTAGGTTGCAACAATTTGTATCGAAGGGTTGGCTCTTCGCCTGGTACAGCCTTGATGGGCACAGCGATGACAGTTCACCGGCAGGTCGCGGCTGCTGAGGTTTGCGCAGGTGCGTTTCTCCATTCCCTTCATTGATTTTACTTCATAAAGTCTGAGTCCGTCGGCGGCCATTTTATAGCAGGCTCATATGGTCAACTTAAGCAAAGAAACACAAAAACGTCATTAATACATTGAAATGGCTAAACAGTGTTATTTCCCTCCCTAATACCCATACGTGTGTACATTTTATGCCATTAAGTCCATCACTACTTTTTGGTCCAGACCTACTTTTAGAGGTTCCCCGGCTCATGCAGAGCCCACCCAGCACTGTTGTGGTCCACAGTCCTACTGAATAGGGTGAGTCCTTCGATTTTCTCTGCTGCTATGTTTTAATGTTTTTATATGTTCCACACAGGTGAATAGTCACTTAGTTCACTTTGTTGGTACACCACTTAACCAGAGAGTTTCTGACTCTCTTGCATCAGTTACCACCACTGATCCTTTTAGATTTGACCGAGACGGATCACCTCGACAGCCTTTTTGTTGGTTCCTCATTTATCGTTTACCTGTGATCAAATTTTGATTCAACCTTGATCTGTTTAACCTACCGCTTCCCCCTTTTTTTACAGGTAGTACCAGACCATGACAGGTACTTTAGATGAATGACTTTATCACATTACTTGTTGTGATTCAGAGACTAATTATTTAGATAGTCCCCACCCATTTGTAGATAGTTTTGTTTATAGGTCCTGACGAATCGCGAGTGCACGAGCTCTAAGCGAGAAACATGTTGACTACTTACACTGATTTTAAACACTCTAATTAGAGACATTAAACTCTACCGAGTGTAAAACACACCTTTTTAATCAGGGAAGGAGACCTCTAGAATAAAATTGATTCCCTATATTGGTACTCTCGACCCTGTTTTAAATCACTTTTGCTAATCTACATCAATCAGGCCCCCATACCCGCACTTCACCAAACGGCTGTTGGATAAAAGAACTCCGACAAAGTGCCCCTTTTTAAGGGAGCCCGTTGGGCATTGCACCGCCGGCCCGACGAGGAGCAGCCCAGATGATGAAGCATGACACCTGAAAGGGTGTGTGAGGGCATTAAAATCCAACAAAAGGATTACCCACTCCGCACATATCACACTTGGAGTCTAATCCACTTTTCTTAATGATCCACTCTCAACCTCCTCTTTTCATTTAGGAACAACAGGTAACATTTCCTTTGCTAGTCTACATTTATCTAGCCATATGCCACGTTCAAAGCCATTAGTACTTGTTTATTTAAGCAGAATTCACGAAAACATAACATAAGCAACGTTTATCCTATTAATATGCATACAGACTTAGTTTACATATTATTTTAGCCATGCAAAGCAATCCCACGTATGTTCTTCTGGTTAATAAGGTTGATTAGTATTCAAATCCATACTTCATTAATTGTTATGATTAATCATTAGTCATTTTAATACAAACATATATAAATGGATTGGGTATATAAAAAGAAAACATTTTACCCGCTCCATCACTAACAGCCCATAGCACCAGTTTACCTGCGATAGCAACCGCAAAAAACATCGCCACAGATGACCCCCGCAATTATCGCTAATGAGATGCAGAGTAGGCGTTCCCGTGCAAAAAGCCACGAGAACACCACTCCGCAACATTCTCAACAACCAGCCAGATCGGCGATAAGATCACAAAACAAGCGATAAGGCGCGTTAGCGGCAGGAAACTAACACCTGCACTGACCTGGTGTAAAGTCGGACCACAGCCTGCAGCACAAAATGGAGTCCAGCCCAGAGCCAAATCTGAAGGGCAACAGATGCCATGGAGCCACTGATCATGCAGCTCGGAGCCCCAACAGGGCCACAACACCCACCCCCACCACCCCCGGGACCCCCCTCTACCCAGGCACCCCTCCGGCCAAAGACATGCCACATCAACTACACGGAATCATGTACCAAATAGTCCGCCTGATGTCACACAATCACATTTGGTAACACACATGTGTCGTCACAAAAATGAGCAACACACATTCACCTACAATGTAACAGATGAAAATGTATTCACAGAAACACAGAACAGAAATGAAGACACATGGCGGCTCCCCTCGGGACAATCCGTAGGTCACAGCCTGCAAGACAAAATCATGATGAGAAGGTGTGTCTCGTGCACATCAAAGGACAGAGAGAGAGAGCGAAGGAGAGAGAGAGCGAAGAAGAGGGAGCGAGAGAAAGACAGACAGAGAGGGGGAGCGAGAGAAAGACGGACGTAGAGGGGGAGCGTGAGAAAGACGGACAGAGAGGGGGAGCGAGAGATAGACGGACAGAGGGGGGAGCGAGAGATAGACAGACAGAGAGGGGGAGCGAGAGAAAGACGGACAGAGAGGGGGAGAGAGACACAGATAACAGAAGAGATGGACAGGGAGAGAGAGTGCCGACAATGCGCACCCAGGCCACACTGCTCACCTGCTGCCACCGGTGTGTCTCCAACCACGTGCCGGTATGTAGTGCAGTTCACCAGGTCACGCATCTGAAACAGAATCATCATCTGAAACTGAGTCCAGATACATGAATGGCAAAGTACATACAATGGCACAAGACATCATCGCCTGACCGCCCCTGCGCACCCAGGCAGATGCACCCCAGCCCCTCCCGCCACCCAGCGGTGCATGTCCACCCCTGCGCACTCAGGCAGATGCACCCCAGCCCCTCCCACCGCCCAGCGATGCATGTCCGCCCCTGCGCACCCAGGCAGATGCCCCCCAGGCCCTCCCGTGCACCCAGCGGTGAATGCCGGGCCCTGCGCACCCAGGCTTCTCTGCTCACCTTCTGCCACCGGCGTGTAGCAATGAGGGCCAACCACGTGCCGCTGCAAGCCACATGCCCAGGGCCCGCGGACATGGCACCCTTCACATCATGCAGCTCCGCTCCGCAGGCCACCAGGTCTCACATTTGATTCTGGTTCATGATTTCGCCATGGCAGAGGACATGCCAGTGCACCCAGCATCATCATAGGCTGCACACCCGCTCAGACCTTGAGGTGCCATTAACTCTGTGATCCGGAATGCGATGCCACATGGTGGTAGGCCCGTGCTGGCTCTGGCCTACACTGCGGTCCAGCAGGGCACACAAATCCGGAGCAGTCTGGACAGCCGGGACAGGGCATCATCGCAGGCTGCACACCCGCTCAGCACTTAAGGCGCCCCTACCTCAGTGCAGCCAAAGTCACCGTCCCGTGGCGGTGTGCCTGTGCTGGCCGCAATGTATCTGGTGCCACCAAATCTGTGCCCCAAAGTCATGAATGTATGATTGGGCATCCTGTTCCAGATGCCATAATGTCACCTGCGGTCCTGGGGAATGTGATGTTGCAGGGCCTGAAGGCCCTCATGCCTACATTGACACCACACAGATGCACCCAGATAGAGAGTGGAATAGCGTCGAGCACGTGTGCACTTCCCTTCTTATTGCCAGGGTCACATGTCCTGTGACGCGTGTGCTGGATGGGTGTGGTGTGGGTGTAAACCAGCCATGAGGGAGTGACTGTGGCATGCTGACAACTAGTGTATATATTGAGAGGGTAGCTGTTCCTAAAGACAGGAAAGAGATGGCTGTGTGTGCTCTAGGTATGGTCGGGTTGAAATGCGTGTGGGGAATTTCTCCTTTAGAATATAGTGCCCTCACACACCCTTTCGAGTGTCCTGCTTCATCATGGGGCATTGCTCCTCGTAGGGGTGGCGCTGCAGTCCCCCACGGGCCCCGCAAGAGGGCTCTTTGTCGGAGATCTTTTGTTGGAGACACCGCAGTTGTGCATGGGGGTGTGTGGGCCTATCTAGAGGAAAGTGGGTGGTGCGTTAAAAATACTAAATAGAGTCCAAGACCTTTATTCACGGCTCTAACTAGTAAAGGTTAAAAATAATAATCCTGGAGCTCCTCTTTGAAACAAAGATATTGAGGGCAGGTGTAAAATTAACTGCTGCTCTCAGGATGGTGAGTGGAAGTCCTTACTAATTTGGGGTCAACATGTTTCGCGCTTCAGAGTAGGTCCATAAGGGATCCAATAGCGCTTCGTCAGGACCAAGTATAAAGTGAGTGAAACAAATGTGAGTTCTTGAGACAGGTTCCAGTAAGGTGCAGTGCTGTGAACCTATGGTACCTTAATAGTAAGGGGATACAGCGTCCTCACGCTGATAGGTACTCCTTCTTTTTGGAAACGTAAACCCAACCTGGTAAGGTAAAAGCAAGAGAGACACACACATGGACAATTAAAAAGGGGGGGGGGGGAGAGAAGAAAGAAACACGGCATCTATTGTAATCATTATTCATTACATGTTGTGATTATACTGCAAATTAACACAATAAGGGCCATATGTAGAAAGCAAATTTTTGATCGCAAGCGCCGAAATTCGCCGAATTTCGGCGTTTGCGATCGCAATTTTGCTAAGTGGTATGTAGGAAGGCAAATCTGGGTGCAAAATAAGGAATCGCTATATTTGCGATTCCTTATTTTGCTATTGCATTTAAGGAATCGCAAATTTTGCGATTCCTTCAATGCAATGTAAGAAGCACCAAAAAAGTGCAATTTGGCCTTAAGGAATCGCAAATTACCACCAACTACAGGTTGGTGGTAATTTGCGATTTCTTTCACAAATGCATATTTTTGCATTTTTCAAAGTGGCATGTGGTGCACACACATGTCCTTAGGGCATGTATGTGTGCCACATGTGCACCCATGCTCATTTCAGTGGTGCAACAGGGTGTCCTTTTGACACCCTGGCACACTTGAAATTGCATTCTCAATTTGCGATTCTCTAATTGAGAATCGCAAATTGAGAATGTCTTCCCATGCATTCCTATGGGCCTCTGGGCCCATAGGAATGAATGGGGAGGTATTCCTTAATTGCGAATTGCAATTTGCAATTCGCAATTAAGGAATACGTAGGATTCGCAAAAATATTTGCTAATCCTACCTACATTCCGTTTTGCAATTCTCTAATTGCGATTCCCTAAAAATTGCAATTAGAGAATCGCAAAACACGTTCTACCTACATATGGCCCTAAGTGTTCATTCAAAACAAGCATGCTTCAGTAGTTCACATGCAAGTAGAATGACCTAATGCCGAACAGTGTGAATCACGCTGCAAAAGACCGCTACGGAAGGGTGCATGTTATGTTTTATTAGCCAATCTACAGTGATCATGTGCCATACAAAAAACATCACCATAAGCGGCCAGAAGCCTGTGTAAAAACAACTCTGCGACAACACCGTGTGGATATTTCAGTTGCTATCGTGGTTGGAGGAAGGAAAGTACAACTCTCTAATGGAACATCTCGTGTGCACAATGATAATCATGACAACATATTTAGCCTACCCTTAGAGTATAGGGAATGGGCTCCTTCAGCGTCTCGAGATGGCAGAAAGAGAAACTAATAAAGGGAGATGTAATATAAGTATACCGAGGTAAATGGTGCTCCCTCAGAATCACGTGTATATATTGAGAGGGTAGCTGTTCCTAAAGACAGGAAAGAGATGGCTGTGTGTGCTCTAGGTATGGTCGGGTTGAAATGCGTGTGGGGAACTTCTCCTTTAGAATATAGTGCCCTCACACACCCTTTCGAGTGTCCTGCTTCATCATGGGGCGTTGCTCCTCGTGGGGGTGGCGCTGCAGTCCCCCACGGGCCCCGCAAGAGGGCTCTTTGTCGGAGATCTTTTGTTGGAGACGCCGCAGTTGTGCATGGGGGTGTGTGGGCCTATCTAGAGGAAAGTGGGTGGTGCGTTAAAAATACTAAATAGAGTCCAAGACCTTTATTCACGGCTCTAACTAGTGAAGGTTAAAAATAATAATCCTGGAGCTCCTCTTTGAAACAAAGATATTGAGGGCAGGTGTAAAATTACCTGCTGCTCTCAGGATGGTGAGTGGAAGTCCTTACTAATTTGGGGTCAACATGTTTCGCGCTTCAGAGTAGGTCTATAAGGGATCCAATAGCGCTTCGTCAGGACCAAGTATAAAGTGAGTGAAACAAATGTGAGTTCTTGAGACAGGTTCCAGTAAGGTGCAGTGCTGTAAACCTATGGTACCTTAATAGTAAGGGGATACAGCGTCCTCGCGCTGATAGGTACTCCTTCTTTTTGGAAACCTAAACCCTACCTGGTAAGGTAAAAACAAGAGAGACACACACATGGACAATTAAAAAGGGGGGGGGAGAGAAGAAAGAAACACGGCATCTATTGTAATCATTATTCATTACATGTTGTGATTATACTGCAAATTAACACAATAAGTGTTCATTCAAAACAAGCATGCTTCAGTAGTTCACATGCAAGTAGAATGACCTAATGCTGAAAAGTGTGAATCACGGTGCAAAAGACCGCTACGGAAGGGTGCATGTTATGTTTTATTTAGCCAATCTACAGTGATCATGTGCCATACAAAAAACATCCCCATAAGCGGCCAGCAGCCTGTGTAAAAACAACTCTGCGACAACACCGTGTGGATATTTCAGTTGCTATCGTGGTTGGAGGAAGGAAAGTACAACTCTCTAATGGAACATCTCGTGTGCACAATGATAATCATGACAACATATTTAGCCTACCCTTAGAGTATAGGGAATGGGCTCCTTCAGCGTCTCGGAGATGGCAGAAAGAGAAACTAATAAAGGGAGATGTAATATAAGTATACCGAGGTAAATGGTACCAGTCAGTTAAAAAAGAAGAGAGAGATCGCGCTCACCTCTTCGTAGCGAGTAGATACTCACGAGTGCTCATTCACCCAGGGTGTGGAAACCTACCCCTCCTCCGTGCAGCGCCAGGATTGATGAGGGAGGGTGAGAGGAAGTGCCTTTTAAGTGTATTCCTCATAGACGCTGAATTAGAGATTGGTGCGGTTCTTTGACGTCGGAAGATGACGTGGTGACGTTAAGTGTATTGTTGCCAAGGTAATCTCGGAGGTTCTTGGACGCCGAAAAATGACGTGGCGACATTACGTGTATTATTGCCATGGCAATCACGGGAGTGTGTGACGCGGTAATGTTAAAGCATTCGTAGATATTTTGTCTCATGTTGACAAAGAACCTTCAATAAAGTTATCGAAATGCTGACATGATGAGGAAATGGTGAGACGAAATGTCTCATGAGTGTTCTTCCTCATTGGCGCTGAAATAATGTTAGTGGTGGTTAAATAACGCCGGGGGATGGCGCGGTGACGCTGTGTGTATTGTATCCATGTAAAACCGGGTAAAATAACGTGGTAGTTTCTACACATATGTATGTATCTAGTTTGATATTGGTTGCGGACCTTACTTAAGGTTAAGGGGAAGCAGCGGCCATGTTAAAAGGGTAGTCTCGCATCAGGATCAAAGTGTCTGCTGGTGGTGTCTACACAAAAGTGCACGCTAGGTGTAATGGCGTGCAGAGAGGTGAATAGTGTTCACATACGGGAGATTATCCGTAATCCTGTGTCATATGCTTGGTCTAATTTGAAAATTCTTGGGACATTGTGGTTATATTACAGTACGTATGGTTTAATCTTGCTAGTTTCTTGTAGATTATTGAGTGGAATGCATATCGTGCTCATGCAAAAGACGGTAGAAAAGAAATACACGTGATCTAGGGGAATCACAAGTAGGAATGCGGTATCATTTTTGCAGCGCTACCATCTGATTATCATCTATAAACTCAAATTGGATGTCAGATAAGGTGTCAGGTTAACTCAACCCACGGGATTTTGTCATTTAGGCCCATGGTGTCGCATCTCAATCTGTGGACCCATCGTTGTTCTTGATTGAACAAAGTGCGTTTGGTCCAGTGGGGATTGGATACAATGATAGTCCATCTTAGACTATTCGCTGTGTGTCCTTGTTCTGTAAAGTGTGTCAATAGTTTAGTGTTGGTTTTGCCTCGTTTTATAGTGCTTTTATGCTCCCCATGCGTATTTTGACTGCTCTTGTGGTCCTGCCCACATACCTCTTATTACATGGGCAGACTATTGTGTAAACACAGTTGGTCGTATTACAGTTCATGTGTCTGGTTTGGCGCCAATGTGTTATTAAGCCCAAATCGATTTCTTTAGAAATCATGGTTTCTGCACAAGTTGAGCAGGAGCCGCAAGGGTAATGGCCTACTACTGGTGGTAAGGACCATAGTGTTGGTTGATGTATGGGTTGTGGTTTTGGTCTAGTGTGTACAAGGTGATCTCTTAAATTCTGCGTACGTTTAAATGCAAAAAGTGGTGGCGGGCCTGGTTCAAAGGAACCTGGATTCAATATTGTCCAGTGTTTTTTGATCACCTTCTGTAAACTGTTGGAGCTGGGAGTGAATGTGGTGACACATGTAATGGTGTCTAATTCAGATTTTTCTTTTATTTCAAGGAGAGCTGCCCTGGGGCTGTTTCTGGCTCCCTTGTGAGCTTGACGAATAATGGTATTGGGGTAATGTCGTTTTTCCAGATTGTGCCTGAGTAGATCAGACTGTATCTCAAACTCCTTGACAGTGTCGCAATTCCTCCGGAGACGAAGGAATTGGCCTACTGGAAGATTGTTTTTGAGTGCCCTGGGGTGGTGGCTGTCGTAGACCAGGAGATTATTCCTGTTTGTCGTTTTTTTGTAATTTGTGGTGTGTAGACAACCATTGTCTAATGAGATGAGAAGGTCCAAAAAGGGAATTTCATGTCGAGATCTTGTGCTTGTGAACTTTAAATATGGGTTTAGAGTGTTGACCCAATCGCAGAATGAGATACATTGTTCTTCATTCCCTTGCCAAAATAAGACCACATCGTCAATGTAACGACGCCACAGTAGAATGTGTTCATTAAAGGGGTTGTTTACTCCTAGAATGTGTCGTTCTTCAAAATGGGCCATATAGAGGCATGCCAGACTCGGTGCGAATGTGCTTCCCATGCTCGTGCCTTGTATTTGATGGAATAGCTGTGACTTGAAGGCAAAGAAATTTTCTTTCAGAGCAAGGGAAGCACAGTCGCAGATAAATGAGATAGGTGTTATGAAGGGCCATGGTTCGATGTTCCGGAGGGTATTCTCTAGTACTTCCAGTGTGGCGTCCTGCGGTATGTTCGTATAAAGGGCTTCAACGTCCATGGTCACTAGGAAGTCAATTTTCTCTGCATCAGGGAAGAGTTCAATAAGATTGAGGACCTCTGTGGTGTCTCTGAGATAGGTAGGAGTTTGACTCACTAAGGGGCGTAGATAGAAATCGCAGAACTTGCTTAACGGTTCTAGTACAGAATTGATGCCAGAGACAATCGGACGGCCTGGTGGGGGGGGTGACCCCCTTATGGATTTTCGGTAGTGTGTAAAAGTAGGGGGTTCGAGGATCTACTGTCGTGAGGAAATTAGCTTCCTTTTGTGAGATCCAGCCTTCAGCTGATGCTTCGTTGATCATGCTCTTGATCCGAGTCGAAAGGCGTTTGGTGGGATCCTCTGTGATTAATTCATAGTATGTAGTATTGGCCAATTGGCGGGTGCATTCTCTGTCATATGCATCCTGGTTCTGAATGACAATGGCCCCACCTTTGTCTGCTGGTTTGATTATTATGTCCCGATCTTCGGTGATAGTTCGGAGGATAGTTCTTTCTTCTTTTAATAGATTGTTGTAAGGTCGCTTCTGATTCAAAGCTCCTACATCTTTGAGGACGGCTTGCTCATATGTAAGGACCTCATGTGGTGTCATTGCTGCTGTAGGAGTAAACTTCAAAGGTTTCTTCAGCCCCGTCTCAGTAGGGGGATTATCAGGTTTTCCTTGGAAGAAGGCCTTCAGTCTGACTTTCCGAAAGAACTGGTGAAGTTCTTTGTGTAACCTAAAGGGATCTTCTTTGGGTGTGGGGACAAATCCCAAACCTTTTTCAAGGAGTATGGTTTCACTTTCTGTGAGTAGCCTAGATGAAAGGTTCACCACTAGGGTCTCTGACCTCTCGCCTGGCTCCGTAGCGTCATTGGTTCCTGATCTTGCCATTGTACCTTCTTGTAACTTCCTCTTCTTCTGCCTCTTCCTTTGCCCCTCCCTCTGTCGTGAAAAGGGGGGTTCGGGAATTGTTAGAAGTGAGTCGGTTGAAGATGGTGAGTTGGAGGTACGTGCCACATAGGTGGAGGTCCCATCCATTGTCCTGGATAGACAGGTGGTTGAAATGATGGATGAGAGAATTGAGGTGGTGGTGGAGGATTATGGAATAAAGGAGGGCGTATTGGTTGTTGTATCCCTCTGGCGTGCGGTGTGTACCGTTGCCCTTCATAACTTGAATCACTCCCAAATGATCCTGTTCTGCTAGATCTGTTGCTACTCCCTTCATCAGAAGTTGTGTCATAATTTTGAAAAACATAATCTTCTTTAGTGTAAGGGTACACCTTCTCTTTGTTGAAACGTTTTAAGTCTTTCTGTAATTTTGTGATCTTCTGCTTAGTGAGAAAGTCTTTGTGTTCATTCATTTCTTCATTAATTTCGGCTAATCTCGACTTAAATGAAGTAATAGAGATCCCTGTTTTTAAACCGTTCTCAGCTAAGGTAATCTGAATAAGAAGTTCATCCGAGAGACGCTTGGCCGTGTTAATAATTAACACGAGCCAGTCTCGTGTGCACTTCCATGCAATCTGTGACCGTTCTGTGCGAAATGTCAAGTCTTCTAGGAAAATCCTCGGAGGTATGGTAACTAAGAGACCGTTGGGTGCTACGTTAGCCCTAAGGTATTCGGTCATCATCAACCCATGCAGGGCTGTCTTAATTTGTAGTTTCCTCAGTGATAATAGGGATTTCCAATCGTCTGCTTTTCTGCCTGTTGCTGCGCTGCCATCTTCTCCTAAGAGTGAAGGTGCACGGAGAATTTCTGCTATAGTTTTGTCATCGAAACTGAGACCGACGGTGTCCATTGTAAGTATTGGTATGTGGAGTTGATGAAGACTCTCAGTGTGGTTAGAATAAGGAGATATCTGTTATGTTAGTGCAGTTTGAGGAAAAGGGGAAAGATAGAAGGACTGGTCCCACGGCTAACTGCCGTTCGTTAAATCATAATACATAAAGAATGGGGGACCGGGAGCATGATTAGAGATAGGTCCCGTACCCGTGCTCCCTCAGAATCACGTGTATATATTGAGAGGGTAGCTGTTCCTAAAGACAGGAAAGAGATGGCTGTGTGTGCTCTAGGTATGGTCGGGTTGAAATGCGTGTGGGGAACCTCTCCTTTAGAATATAGTGCCCTCATACACCCTTTCGAGTGTCCTGCTTCATCATGGGGCGTTGCTCCTCGTGGGGGTGGCGCTGCAGTCCCCCACGGGCCCCGCAAGAGGGCTCTTTTTCGGAGATCTTTTGTTGGAGACGCCGCAGTTGTGCATGGGGGTGTGTGGGCCTATCTAGAGGAAAGTGGGTGGTGCGTTAAAAATACTAAATAGAGTCCAAGACCTTTATTCACGGCTCTAACTAGTAAAGGTTAAAAATAATAATCCTGGAGCTCCTCTTTGAAACAAAGATATTGAGGGCAGGTGTAAAATTACCTGCTGCTCTCAGGATGGTGAGTGGAAGTCCTTACTAATTTGGGGTCAACATGTTTCGCGCTTCAGAGTAGGTCTATAAGGGATCCAATAGCGCTTCGTCAGGACCAAGTATAAAGTGAGTGAAACAAATGTGAGTTCTTGAGACAGGTTCCAGTAAGGTGCAGTGCTGTGAACCTATGGTACCTTAATAGTAAGGGGATACAGCGTCCTCGCGCTGATAGGTACTCCTTCTTTTTGGAAACCTAAACCCAACCTGGTAAGGTAAAAACAAGAGAGACACACACATGGACAATTAAAAAGGGGGGGGGGAGAGAAGAAAGAAACACGGCATCTATTGTAATAATTATTCATTACATGTTGTGATTATACTGCAAATTAACACAATAAGTGTTCATTCAAAACAAGCATGCTTCAGTAGTTCACATGCAAGTAGAATGACCTAATGCTGAAAAGTGTGAATCACGGTGCAAAAGACCGCTACGGAAGGGTGCATGTTATGTTTTGTTTAGCCAATCTACAGTGATCATGTGCCATACAAAAAACATCCCCATAAGCGGCCAGCAGCCTGTGTAAAAACAACTCTGCGACAACACCGTGTGGATATTTCAGTTGCTATCGTGGTTGGAGGAAGGAAAGTACAACTCTCTAATGGAACATCTCGTGTGCACAATGATAATCATGACAACATATTTAGCCTACCCTTAGAGTATAGGGAATGGGCTCCTTCAGCGTCTCGGAGATGGCAGAAAGAGAAACTAATAAAGGGAGATGTAATATAAGTATACCGAGGTAAATGGTACCAGTCAGTTAAAAAAGAAGAGAGAGATCGCGCTCACCTCTTCGTAGCGAGTAGATACTCACGAGTGCTCATTCACCCAGGGTGTGGAAACCTACCCCTCCTCCGTGCAGCGCCAGGATTGATGAGGGAGGGTGAGAGGAAGTGCCTTTTAAGTGTATTCCTCATAGACGCTGAATTAGAGATTGGTGCGGTTCTTTGACGTCGGAAGATGACGTGGTGACGTTACGTGGATTGTTGCCAAGGTAATCTCAGAGGTTCTTGGACGCCTAAAAATGACGTGGCGACATTACGTGTATTATTGCCATGGCAATCACGGGAGTGTATGACGCGGTAATGTTAAAGCATTCGTAGATATTTTGTCTCATGTTGACAAAAAACCTTCAATAAAGTTATCGAAATGCTGACATGATGAGGAAATGGTGAGACGAAATGTCTCATGAGTGTTCTTCCTCATTGGCGCTGAAATAATGTTAGTGGTGGTTAAATAACGCCGGGGGATGGCGCGGTGACGCTGTGTGTATTGTATCCATGGAAAACCGGGTAAAATAACGTGGTAGTTTCTACGCATATGTATGTATCTAGTTTAATATTGGTTGCGGACCTTACTTAAGGTTAAGGGGAAGCAGCAGCCATGTTAAAAGGGTAGTCTCGCATCTGGATCAAAGTGTCTGCTGGTGGTGTCTACACAAAAGTGCACGCTAGGTGTAATGGCGTGCAGAGAGGTGAATAGTGTTCACATACGGGAGATTATCCGTAATCTTGTGTCATATGCTTGGTCTAATTTGAAAATTCTTGGGACATTGTGGTTATATTACAGCACGTATGGTTTAATCTTGCTAGTTTCTTGTAGATTATTGAGTGGAATGCATATCGTGCTCATGCAAAAGACGGTAGAAAAGAAATACACGTGATCTAGGGGAATCACAAGTAGGAATGCGGTATCATTTTTGCAGAGCTACCATCTGATTATCATCTATAAGCTCAAATTGGATGTCAGATAAGGTGTCAGGTTAACTCAACCCACGGGATTTCGTCATTTAGGCCCATGGTGTCGCATCTCAATCTGTGGACCCATCGTTGTTCTTGTTTGAACAAAGTGCGTTTGGTCCAGTGGGGATTGCATACAATGATAGTCCATCTTAGTCTATTCGCTGTGTGTCCTTGTTCTGCAAAGTGTGTCAATAGTTTAGTGTTGGTTTTGCCTCGTCTTCTAGTGCTTTTATGCTCCTCCGTGCGTATTTTGACTGCTCTTGTGGTCATGCCCACATACCTCTTTTTACATGGGCAGACTATTGTGTAAACACAGTTGGTCGTATTACAGTTCGTGTGTCTGGTTTGGCGCCAAGGTGTTATTAAGCCCAAATCGATTTCTTTAGAAATCGTGGTTTCTCCACAAGTTGAGCAGGAGCCGCAAGGGTAATGGCCTACTACTGGTGGTAAGAACCATAGTGTTGGTTGAAGTATGGGTTGTGGTTTTGGTCTAGTGTGTACAAGGTGATCTCTTAAATTCTGCGTACGTTTAAATGCAAAAAGTGGTGGCGGGCCTGGTTCAAAGGAACCTGAATTCAATATTGTCCAGTGTTTTTTGATCACCTTCTGTATACTGTTGGAGCTGGGAGTGAATGTGGTGACACATGTAATGGTGTCTAATTCAGATTTTTCTTTTATTTCAAGGAGAGCTGCCCTGGGGCTGTTTCTGGCTCACTTGTGAGCTTGACGAATAATGTTATTGGGGTAATGTCGTTTTTCCAGATTGTGCCTGAGTAGATCAGACTGTATCTCAAACTCCTTGACAGTGTCGCAATTCCTCCGGAGACGAAGGAATTGGCCTACTGGAAGATTGTTTTTGAGTGCCCTGGGGTGGTGGCTGTCGTGGACCAGGAGATTATTCCTGTCTGTCGGTTTTTTGTAATTTGTGGTGTGTAGACAACCATTGTCCAATGAGATGAGAAGGTCCAAAAAGGGAATTTCATGTAGAGATCTTGTGCTTGTGATCTTTAAATATGGGTTTAGAGTGTAGACCCAATCGCAGAATGAGATACATTGTTCTTCATTCCCTTGCCAAAATAAGACCACATCGTCAATGTAACAACGCCACAGTAGAATGTGTTCATTAAAGGGGTTGTTTACTCCTAGAATGTGTCGTTCTTCAAAATGGCCCATATAGAGGCATGCCAGACTCGGTGCGAATGTGCTTCCCATGCTCGTGCCTTGTATTTGATGGAATAGCTGTGACTTGAAGGCAAAAAAAATTTCTTTGAGAGCAAGGGAAGCACAGTCGCAGATAAATGAGATAGGTGTTATGAAGGGCCATGGTTCGATGTTCCGGAGGGTATTCTCTAGTACTTCCAGTGTGGCGTCCTGCGGTATGTTCGTATAAAGGGCTTCAACGTCCATGGTCACTAGGAAGTCAATTTTCTCTGCATCAGGGAAGAGTTCAATAAGATTGAGGACCTCTGTGGTGTCTCTGAGATAGGTAGGAATTTGACTCACTAAGGGGCGTAGATAGAAATCGCAGAACTTGCTTAACGGTTCTAGTACAGAATTGATGCCAGAGACAATCGGACGGCCTGGTGGGGGGGTGACCCCCTTATGGATTTTCGGTAGTGTGTAAAAGTAGGGGGTTCGAGGATCTTCTGTCGTGAGGAAATTAGCTTCCTGTTGTGAGATCCAGCCTTCAGCTGATGCTTCGTTGATCATGCTCTTGATCCGAGTCGAAAGGCGTTTGGTGGGATCCTCTGTGATTAATTCATAGTATGTAGTATTGGTCAATTGGCGGGTGCATTCTCTGTCATATGCATCCTGGTTCTGAATGACAATGGCCCCGCCTTTGTCTGCTGGTTTGATTATTATGTCCCGATCTTCGGTGATAGTTCGGAGGATAGTTCTTTCTTCTTTTGATAGATTGTTGTAAGGTCGCTTCTGATTCAAAGCTCCTACATCTTTGAGGAAGGCTTGCTCATATGTAAGGACCTCATGTGGTGTCATTGCTGCTGTAGGGGTAAACTTCAAAGGTTTCTTCAGCCCCGTCTCAGTAGGGGGATTATCAGGTTTTCCTTGGAAGAAGGCCTTCAGTCTGACTTTCCGAAAGAACTGGTGAAGTTCTTGGTGTAACCTAAAGGGATCTTCTTTGGGTGTGGGGACAAATCCCAAACCTTTTTCAAGGAGTATGGTTTCACTTTCTGTGAGTAGCCTAGATGAAAGGTTCACCACTAGGGTCTCTGACCTCTCGCCTGGCTCCGTAGCGTCATTGGTTCCTGATCTTGCCATTGTACCTTCTTGTAACTTCCTATTCTTCTGCCTCTTCCTTTGCCCCTCCCTCTGTCATGAAAAGGGGGGTTCAGAATTGTTGGAAGTGAGTCGGTTTAAGATGGTGAGTTGGAGGTACGTGCCACATAGGTGGAGGTCCCATCCATTGTCCTGGATAGACAGGTGGTTGAAATGATGGATGAGAGAATTGAGGTGGTGGTGGAGGATTATGGAATAAAGGAGGGCGTATTGGTTGTTGTATCCCTCTGGCGTGCGGTCTGTATTGTTGCCCTTCATAACTTGAATCGCTCCCAAATGATCCTGTTCTGCTAGATCTGTTGCTACTTCCTTCATCAGAAGTTGTGTCATAATTTTGAAAAACATAATCTTCTTTAGTGTAAGGGTACACCTTCTCTTTGTTGAAACGTTTTAAGTCTTTCTGTAATTTTGTGATCTTCTGCTTAGTGAGAAAGTCTTTGTGTTCATTCATTTCTTCATTAATTTCGGCTAATCTCGACTTAAATGTAGTAATAGAGATCCCTGTTTTTAAGCCGTTCTCAGCTAAGGTAATCTGAATAAGAAGTTCATCCGAGAGACGCTTGGCCGTGTTAATAATTAACACGAGCCAGTCTCGTGTGCACTTCCATGCAATCTGTGACCATTCTGTGCGAAATGTCAAGTCTTCTAGGAAAATCCTTGGAGGTATGGTAACTAAGAGACCGTTGGGTGCTACGTTAGCCCTAAGGTATTCGGTCATCATCAACCCATGCAGGGCTGTCTTAATTTGTAGTTTCCTCAGTGATAATAGGGATTTCCAATCATCTGCTTTACTGCCTGTTGCTGTGCTGCCATCTTCTCCTAAAAGTGAAGGTGCACGGAGAATTTCTGCTATAGTTTCGTCATCGAAACTGAGACCGACGGTGTCCATTGTAAGTATTGGTATATGGAGTTGATGAAGACTCTCAGTGTGGTTAGAATAAGGAGAGATCTGTTATGTTAGTGCAGTTTGAGGAAAAGGGGAAAGATAGAAGGACTGGTCCCACGGCTAACTGCCGTTCGTTAAATCATAATACATAAAGAATGGGGGACCGGGAGCATGATTAGAGATAGGTCCAGTACCTGTGATCCCTCAGAATCACGTGTATATATTGAGAGGGTAGCTGTTGCTAAAGACAGGAAAGAGATGGCTGTGTGTGCTCTAGGTATGGTCGGGTTGAAATGCGTGTGGGGAATTTCTCCTTTAGAATATAGTGCCCTCACAAACCCTTTCGAGTGTCCTGCTTCATCATGGGGCGTTGCTCCTCGTGGGGGTGGCGCAGCAGTCCCCCACGGGCCCCGCAAGAGGGCTCTTTGTCGGAGATCTTTTGTTGAAGACGCCGCAGTTGTGCATGGGGGTGTGTGGGCCTATCTAGAGGAAAGTGGGTGGTGCGTTAAAAATACTAAATAGAGTCCAAGACCTTTATTCACGGCTCTAACTAGTAAAGGTTAACAATAATAATCCTGGAGCTCCTCTTTGAAACAAAGATATTGAGGGCAGGTGTAAAATTAACTGCTGCTCTCAGGATGGTGAGTGGAAGTCCTTACTAATTTGGGGTCAACATGTTTCGCGCTTCAGAGTAGGTCTATAAGGGATCCAATAACGCTTCGTCAGGACCAAGTATAAAGTGAGTGAAACAAATGTGAGTTCTTGAGACAGGTTCCAGTAAGGTGCAGTGCTGTGAACCTATGGTACCTTAATAGTAAGGGGATACAGCGTCCTCGCGCTGATAGGTACTCCTTCTTTTTGGAAACCTAAACCCAACCTGGTAAGGTAAAAACAAGAGAGACACACACATGGACAATTAAAAAGGGGGGGGGGAGAGAAGAAAGAAACACGGCATCTATTGTAATAATTATTCATTACATGTTGTGATTATACTGCAAATTAACACAATAAGTGTTCATTCAAAACAAGCATGCTTCAGTAGTTCACATGCAAGTAGAATGACCTAATGCCGAAAAGTGTGAATCACGGTGCAAAAGACCGCTACGGAAGGGTGCATGTTATGTTTTGTTTAGCCAATCTACAGTGATCATGTGCCATACAAAAAACATCCCCATAAGCGGCCAGCAGCCTGTGTAAAAACAACTCTGCGACAACACCGTGTGGATATTTCAGTTGCTATCGTGGTTGGAGGAAGGAAAGTACAACTCTCTAATGGAACATCTCGTGTGTACAATGATAATCATGACAACATATTTAGCCTACCCTTAGAGTATAGGGAAAGGGCTCCTTCAGCGTCTCGGAGATGGCAGAAAGAGAAACTAATAAAGGGAGATGTAATATAAGTATACCGAGGTAAATGGTACCAGTCAGTTAAAAAAGAAGAGAGAGATCGCGCTCACCTCTTCGTAGCGAGTAGATACTCACGAGTGCTCATTCGCCCAGGGTGTGGAAACCTACCCCTCCTCCGTGCAGCGCCGGGATTGATGAGGGAGGGTGAGAGGAAGTGCCTTTTAAGTGTATTCCTCATAGACGCTGAATTAGAGATTGGTGCGGTTCTTTGACGTCGGAAGATGACGTGGTGACGTTACGTGTATTGTTGCCAAGGTAATCTCGGAGGTTCTTGGACGCCGAAAAATGACGTGGCGACATTACGTGTATTATTGCCATGGCAATCACGGGAGTGTGTGACGCGGTAATGTTAAAGCATTCGTAGATATTTTGTCTCATGTTGACAAAGAACCTTCAATAAAGTTATCGAAATGCTGACATGATGAGGAAATGGTGAGACGAAATGTCTCATGAGTGTTCTTCCTCATTGGCGCTGAAATAATGTTAGTGGTGGTTAAATAACGCCGGGGGATGGCGCGGTGACGCTGTGTGTATTGTATCTATGGAAAACCGGGTAAAATAACGTGGTAGTTTCTACGCATATGTATGCATCTAGTTTAATATTGGTTGCGGACCTTACTTAAGGTTAAGGGGAAGCAGCGGCCACGTTAAAAGGGTAGTCTCGCATCAGGATCAAAGTGTCTGCTGGTGGTGTCTACACAAAAGTGCTCGCTAGGTGCAATGGCGTGCAGAGAGGTGAATAGTGTTCACATACGGGAGATTATCCATAATCCTGTGTCATATGCTTGGTCTAATTTGAAAATTCTTGGGACATTGTGGTTATATTACAGCACGTATGGTTTAATCTTGCTAGTTTCTTGTAGATTATTGAGTGGAATGCATATCGTGCTCATGCAAAAGACGGTAGAAAACAAATACACGTGATCAAGGGGAATCACAAGTAGGAATGCGGTATCATTTTTGCAGAGCTACCATCTGATTATCATCTAGAAGCTCAAATTGGATGTCAGATAATGTGTCAGGTTAACTCAACCCACGGGATTTCATCATTTAGGCCCATGGTGTCGCATCTCAATCTGTGGACCCATCGTTGTTCTTGTTTGAACAAAGTGCGTTTGGTCCAGTGGGGATTGGATACAATGATAGTCCATCTTAGACTATTCGCTGTGTGTACTTGTTCTGCAAAGTGTGTCAATAGTTTAGTGTTGGTTTTGCCTCGTCTTATAGTGCTTTTATGCTCCCCCATGCGTATTTTGACTGCTCTTGTGGTCATGCCCACATACCTCTTATTACATGGGCAGACTATTGTGTAAACACAGTTGGTCGTATTACAGTTCGTGTGTCTGGTTTGGCGCCAAGGTGTTATTAAGCCCAAATCGATTTCTTTAGAAATCGTGGTTTCTGCACAAGTTGAGCAGGAGCCGCAAGGGTAATGGCCTACTACTGGTGGTAAGGACCATAGTGTTGGTTGATGTATGGGTTGTGGTTTTGGTCTAGTGTGTACAAGGTGATCTCTTAAATTCTGCGTACGTTTAAATGCAAAAAGTGGTGGCGGGCCTGGTTCAAAGGAACCTGAATTCAATATTGTCCAGTGTTTTTTGATCACCTTCTGTATACTGTTGGAGCTGGGAGTGAATGTGGTGACACATGTAATGGTGTCTAATTCAGATTTTTCTTTTATTTCAAGGAGAGCTGCCCTGGGGCTGTTTCTGGCTCTTTTGTGAGCTTGACGAATATTGGTATTGGGGTAATGTCGTTTTTCCAGATTGTGCCTGAGTAGATCAGACTGTATCTCAAATTCCTTGACAGTGTCGCAATTCCTCCGGAGACAAAGGAATTGGCCTACTGGAAGATTGTTTTTGAGTGCCCTGGGGTGGTGGCTGTCGTAGACCAGGAGATTATTCCTGTCTGTCGGTTTTTTGTAATTTGTGGTGTATAGACAACCATTGTCCAATGAGATGAGAAGGTCCAAAAAGGGAATTTCATGTCGAGATCTTGTGCTTGTGAACTTTAAATATGGGTTTAGAGTGTTGACCCAATCGCAGAATGAGATACATTGTTCTTCATTCCCTTGCCAAAATAAGACCACATCGTCAATGTAACGACGCCACAGTAGAATGTGTGCATTAAAGGGGTTGTTTACTCCTAGAATGTGTCGTTCTTCAAAATGGGCCATATAGAGGCATGCCAGACTCGGTGCGAATGTGCTTCCCATGCTCGTGCCTTGTATTTGATGGAATAGCTGTGACTTGAAGGCAAAGAAATTTTCTTTGAGAGCAAGGGAAGCACAGCCGCAGATAAATGAGATAGGTGTTATGAAGGGCCATGTTTCGATGTTCCGGAGGGTATTCTCTAGTACTTCCAGTGTGGCGTCCTGCGGTATGTTCGTATAAAGGGCTTCAACGTCCATGGTCACTAGGAAGTCAATTTTCTCTGCATCAGGGAAGATTTCAATAAGATTGAGGACCTCTGTGGTGTCTCTGAGATAGGTAGGAGTTTGACTCACTAAGAGCGTAGATAGAAATCGCAGAACTTGCTTAACGGTTCTAATACAGAATTGATGCCAGAGACAATCGGACGGCCTGGTGGGGGGGTGACCCCCTTATGGATTTTCGGTAGTGTGTAAAAGTAGGGGGTTCGAGGATCTTCTGTCGTGAGGAAATTAGCTTCCTGTTGTGAGATCCAGCCTTCAGCTCATGCTTCGTTGATCATGCTCTTGATCCGAGTCGAAAGGCGTTTGGTGGGATCCTCTGTGATTAATTCATAGTATGTAGTATTGGCCAATTGGCGGGTGCATTCTCTGTTATATGCATCCTGGTTCTGAATGACAATGGCCCCGCCTTTGTCTGCTGGTTTGATTATTTTGTCCCGATCTTTGGTGATAGTTCGGAGGATAGTTCTTTCTTCTTTTGATAGATTGTTCTAAGGTCGCTTCTGATTCAAAGCTCCTACATCTTTGAGGACGGCTTGCTCATATGTAAGGACCTCATGTGGTGTCATTGCTGCTGTAGGGGTAAACTTCAAAGGTTTCTTCAGCCCCGTCTCAGTAGGGGGATTATCAGGTTTTCCTTGGAAGAAGGCCTTCAGTCTGACTTTCCGAAAGAACTGGTGAAGTTCTTTGTGTAACCTAAAGGGATCTTCTTTGGGTGTGGGGACAAATCCCAAACCTTTTTCAAGGAGTATGGTTTCACTTTCTGTGATTAGCCTAGATGAAAGGTTAACCACTAGGGTCTCTGACCTCTCGCCTGGCTCCGTAGCGTCATTGGTTCCTGATCTTGCCATTGTACCTTCTTGTAACTTCCTCTTCTTCTGCCTCTTCCTTTGCCCCTCCCTCTGTCGTGAAAAGGGGGGTTCGGGAATTGTTGGAAGTGAGTCGGTTGAAGATGGTGAGTTGGAGGTACGTGCCACATAGGTGGAGGTCCCATCCATTGTCTTGGATAGACAGGTGGTTGAAATGATGGATGAGAGAATTGAGGTGGTGGTGGAGGATTATGGAATAAAGGAGGGCATATTGGTTGTTGTATCCCTCTGGCGTGCGGTGTGTACCGTTGCCCTTCATAACTTGAATCACTCCCAAATGATCCTCTTCTGCTAGATCTGTTGCTACTCCCTTCATCAGAAGTTGTGTCATAATTTTGAAAAACATAATCTTCTTTAGTGTAAGGGTACACCTTCTCTTTGTTGAAACGTTTTAAGTCTTTCTGTAATTTTGTGATCTTCTGCTTAGTGAGAAAGTCTTTGTGTTCATTCATTTCTTCATTAATTTCGGCTAATCTTGACTTAAATGAAGTAATAGAGATCCCTGTTTTTAAGCCGTTCTCAGCTAAGGTAATCTGAATAAGAAGTTCATCCGAGAGACGCTTGGCCGTGTTAATAATTAACACGAGCCAGTCTCGTGTGCACTTCCATGCAATCTGTGACCATTCTGTGCGAAATGTCAAGTCTTCTAGGAAAATCCTCGGAGGTATGGTAACTAAGAGACCGTTGGGTGCTACGTTAGCCCTAAGGTATTCGGTCATCATCAACCCATGCAGGGCTGTCTTAATTTGTAGTTTCCTCAGTGATAATAGGGATTTACAATCGTCTGCTTTACTGCCTGTTGCTGCGCTGCCATCTTCTCCTAAGAGTGAAGGTGCACGGAGAATTTCTGCTATAGTTTCTTCATCGAAACTGGGACCGACGGTGTCCATTGTAAGTATTGGTATGTGGAGTTGATGAAGACTCTCAGTGTGGTTAGAATAAGTAGAGATCTGTTATGTTAGTGCAGTTTGAGGAAAAGGGGAAAGTTAGAAGGACTGGTCCCACGGCTAACTGCCGTTCGTTAAATCATAATACATAAAGAATGGGGGACCGGGAGCATGATTAGAGATAGGTCCAGTACCCGTGCTCCCTCAGAATCACGTGTATATATTGAGAGGGTAGCTGTTCCTAAAGACAGGAAAGAGATGGCTGTGTGTGCTCTAGGTATGGTCGGGTTGAAATGCGTGTGGGGAATTTCTCCTTTAGAATATACTGCCCTCACACTCCCTTTCGAGTGTCCTGCTTCATCATGGGGCGTTGCTCCTCGTGGGGGTGGCGCTGCAGTCCCCCACGGGCCTCGCAAGAGGGCTCTTTGTCGGAGATCTTTTGTTGGAGACGCCGCAGTTGTGCATGGGGGGTGTGGGCCTATCTAGAGGAAAGTGGGTGGTGCGTTAAAAATACTAAATAGAGTCCAAGACCTTTATTCACGGCTCTAACTAGTAAAGGTTAAAAATAATAATCCTGGATCTCCTCTTTGAAACAAAGATATTGAGGGCAGGTGTAAAATTAACTGCTGCTCTCAAGATGGTGAGTGGAAGTCCTTACTAATTTGGGGTCAACATGTTTCGCGCTTCAGAGTAGGTCTATAAGGGATCCAAAAGCGCTTCGTCAGGACCAAGTATAAAGTGAGTGAAACAAATGTGAGTTCTTGAGACAGGTTCCAGTAAGGTGCAGTGCTGTGAACCTATGGTACCTTAATAGTAAGGGGATACAGCGTCCTCGCGCTGATAGGTACTCCTTCTTTTTGGAAACCTAAACCCAACCTGGTAAGGTAAAAACAAGAGAGACACACACATGGACAATTAAAAAGGGGGGGGGAGAGAAGAAAGAAACACGGCAGCTATTGTAATCATTATTCATTACATGTTGTGATTATACTGCAAATTAACACAATAAGTGTTCATTCAAAAAAAGGAGGCTTCAGTAGTTCACATGCAAGTAGAATGACCTAATGCTGAAAAGTGTGAATCACGGTGCAAAAGACCGCTACGGAAGGGTGCATGTTATGTTTTGTTTAGCCAATCTACAGTGATCATGTGCCATACAAAAAACATCCCCATAAGCGGCCAGCAGCCTGTGTAAAAACAACTCTGCGACAACACCGTGTGGATATTTCAGTTGCTATCGTGGTTGGAGGAAGGAAAGTACAACTCTCTAATGGAACATCTCGTGTGCACAATGATAATCATGACAACATATTTAGCCTACCCTTAGAGTATAGGGAATGGGCTCCTTCAGCGTCTCGGAGATGGCAGAAAGAGAAACTAATAAAGGGAGATGTAATATAAGTATACCGAGGTAAATGGTACCAGTCAGTTAAAAAAGAAGAGAGAGATCGCGCTCACCTCTTCTTAGCGAGTAGATACTCACGAGTGCTCATTCACCCAGGGTGTGGAAACCTACCCCTCCTCCGTGCAGCGCCAGGATTGATGAGGGAGGGTGAGAGGAAGTGCCTTTTAAGTGTATTCCTCATAGATGCTGAATTAGAGATTGGTGCGGTTCTTTGACGTCGGAAGATGACGTGGTGACGTTACGTGTATTGTTGCCAAGGTAATCTCGGAGGCTCTTGGACGCCGAAAAATGACGTGGCGACATTACGTGTATTATTGCCATGGCAATCACGGGAGTGTGTGACGCGGTAATGTTAAAGCATTCGTAGATATTTTGTCTCATGTTGACAAAGAACCTTCAATAAAGTTATCGAAATGCTGACATGATGAGGAAATGGTGAGACGAAATGTCTCATGAGTGTTCTTCCTCATTGGCGCTGAAATAATGTTAGTGGTGGTTAAATAACGCCGGGGGATGGCGCGGTGACGCTGTGTGTATTGCATCCATGGAAAACCTGGTAAAATAACGTGGTAGTTTCTACACAGATGTATGTATCCAGTTTAATATTGGTTGCAGACCTTACTTAAGGTTAAGGGGAAGCAGCGGCCATGTTAAAAGGGTAGTCTCGCATCAGGATCAAAGTGTCTGCTGGTGGTGTCTACACAAAAGTGCACGCTAGGTGTAATGGCGTGCAGAGAGGTGAATATTGTTCACATACGGGAGATTATCCGTAATCCTGTTTCATATGCTTGGTCTAATTTGAAAATTCTTGGGACATTGTGGTTATATTACAGCACGTATGGTTTAATCTTGCTAGTTTTTTGTAGATTATTGAGTGGAATGCATATCGTGCTCATGCAAAAGACGGTAGAAAAGAAATACACGTGATCTAGGGGAATCACAAGTAGGAATGCGGTATCATTTTTGCAGAGCTATCATCTGATTATCAACCCAATTCCTGTCTCAAGGAAGCAGTCGAATTTGCTGTACCTACAGACATTAAACTGCGTAAAATTTTCCCTTCCGCAGAGTTTAAAAAACTCCACTTTTTTACATCAATTAACTCAATTCCGTACAACAGGGAGGCCGGAACTTTCGCTCTGAAAACATCTAAAATAATAGAAAAATGCCTTCTACCTGTGGCTTTATACAGGGAAACTAAACTCTTTCCCTGAGAAATAGCCTTCCGAGAGTTATTGTCAATGTGTAATTTGTCACTTAAATTATAAGTGACAATTTTACCTAGGAAGGTATAAGATTTCACACATTCCAGTTTTTTCCCCCCCACAACCCATGGATAATTAAGGCATTTAGGCTTCTTTCTACCAGAAAAGCAAATCACTTTGCTTTTTGCCGTATTTATTGATAAGAAATGACTTTCCGCAAATTCAGAGAGTGCTTGCAACCGATTGTTCAGGCCCTTTGGGGTGAGATCCAAAATCAGGATGTCGTCTGCATACATAAGGCATGCAATTGGAACTCCACCCAAGGACGGGGCAATACCGGCGCAAGCAGAAAGTGTGACGGGTAAATCAACAGTATATAAGGAAAATAGCAATGGAGCCAAAAGGCAACCTTGCTTCAACCCATTGGAAGTGGGAATTAATTTAGATACACCACATTCACCTCCAAGTAGAACTCTGCACCAGGTGTCAGAGTAAAGGGCGCGAATTAACTTGATCAGGAATGGGGGCATACCTAAGTTAAATAACTTTCTCCACAGCAAAATTCTATCTACTTTATCAAAGGCGGTGGAGAAGTCAATAAAGGCGCCTTATACCTGACCACCACGGATTTTCACATATTTTTCATTGATAACTTGCAATGCAGTCAGGTTGTCTAAAGTTCCATGATTTTGTCTGAAACCTGTTTGCTCCATGGGAAGGATTTTATGTTCAGATACCCATTGATTCATTAAAGTAAGCACACATTTTGCGAAAACCTTACCAATGGCATCAAGCAAAGCGATTTGACGGTAATTTTGCGGTAGATCTCTTGCCCCTTTTTTATATAAAGGGACAATAATACTTCCTTTCCAGGAGGGGGGGACTGTTCCACTAGAAAAACAAAATTTAAACACTGGAAAGAGTATTTTACTCCAAAGTTCACTCTGGTGTTTTAATACCGAAATTGGGATTTTATCAGGACCCATCGCACCAGAGGAACGCATATTCTTAATGGCACATTCAATTTCCTTTTCCGTTGGACAGTCAAATATACGTGAGACATTATCAGATTCAACATTAAAAACTTGAGAATTATTGTTACTGTACAACTTCTCGATATAATGAACCCACACCTGTTCCTCAATGGCAATAGGCGTAGGACTGGCTCTGGTACCACAACCTTTGCCAATTAAGGACCAGAATGTCTTGGCTTGGCCATTATAAGAAGCTTCCCTCAGTTGAATCCAGAGGGCATCTTCCTTAGAACGTTTTAAACGGGCCTTAAGTCTAACTCTCCTTCTTTTTAAAATAAACAACTTAGACTTAGCTTCTTGGGTAGAGAATAAAAATTGTCCCCTTACCACTTTGTTTATTTCTCTATTTATAGCCCGTAAAGGATGAGGGACTACGAGGGATTGTTTCACACCTGGTTTCTTTTTTGCACTAGCAGTTACAGCATCTAAAAAATTAATAAAACTCAACAGCTCTCTCCCTTCCCAGAAGGGTAAATTCTCAACAGTAAAATACAAAAGAGGCACCACATTTTCAACAGTACAAGGGTTCCAAAAACATTTCCCTGATCTGGAATCAAAATTCACAAAATCTGTATCCAGACTCCACGGATCCACTTTCTGAAGATTAACGGAGACAGAAAGCATCAGTGCATTATGGTCACTAAGAATAGACTCAATGACCTTCATATCCTTTAGTAGGTGAAAACCGGCATAATCTACCATGATAAAATCAATAATAGATTTTCCCTTATTAGATTTACGAGTATAAGCTGCCGGGATGTCAGACGGAAGCCTCCCATTTACTATTAAGCATTCAACTTTAAGTAAACCATCTAAGATAAGTTTACCTCTTTTGTTAGTTTTAATTTTGGAGGGAAACTGGGCAGGAGGTATATTCAAAGACTCTTCCAATTGAATATTTCTAAACAACTCCAACCCACAGTTAGATATATTACAATTTAAGTCCCCAAACATTAACACATGCGGAGTTGGGGAGACATCCAACGCTTTAGTTAAAAAAGTGAACAAAGTTATTAAACCAGCATTAAAACTACAATTGGGGGGAATATAAATATTAACCACAATCAACAATCTATTAGGGCAATCCTCAAATACATCTTTTAGGGTTATTGCTTGAAACAGTTTCCCTGGATCTAGATAGTGTGAATAGTTCCATTGCAGTCTGTTAGATAACAAACATGCTAACCCTCCCTTAGCATGGCCTCTTCTAGTGCTGGTTGCGCTGTATTCCAAAACAAAATAGTCTTTTTCCAAAGCTATTCTTCCTTCAACCCAGGTTTCTTGCAAACAGATTATATCTGCCTTTTGAGAATGCAAGAAACCCAATTTCTCCTTATAATCCTTGAATCCGGCAGTGTTCCATGAGATAAACTTCAGCTCTCTGTTAAAAATTGGAATGTTGTTTAGAACAGGGAGCAGATTTACTCGCTAGAACTCCAGGTAACCAACTCCATTTAGATTGGTCATCCTTCACTGTCTGCTTAAGGGGAGGGTTTTTGTATGAAACTAGCCTTTCATTCCTAGCCACACAAATTTTTAGGTCCTCTGATCTGAGATTAGACCAATCCGACAACAGCACGCCCGTATTAGAGGGAAGTGACAGTGAAGAATTGGCGAGAATACTTTGAGTACATTTTTCCCCAAAGTGTGGCATGACATCTATCCCTCTAACTTGTAATTCCTCTGCCCACTGTAGAACAAGATTTAACACAACTTTCGAATGGAATTTCACCCTTGTTGATCTTATTGGTTTCCCCACAAAGGAGTTAAGGAGAAATACAATATCTAAATCGGACGTTTGAATTAATTTCAAACTTTCGATCTCTTTAAAACAGATCAGTAGGGCTGATCTATTTAAAATTAAATCTGGTTCAAATAAGGGAGAGAAATCAAGATATAAAGTATCCACACTTATTTTTTCTTTTGGGAGAATAACTGACATTGAGGATGGAACCTGAAAGGGTCTTGCTGAAGGATTTAGGGAAGTAGGGGACGGGATGACAGAAGAAGTGGTAACCTTAGAAATAACTTGGCAAGATCCTGCTTTAACATTACAATAAGCTGAAAAAGGATTGGCGGTAGGGTGGGAAACCTTGGGGAGGAAAGGATTGGTAAAGCTTATAGGACCTAGACCAGAGGAAGGGGCGTCTTCTTTAGGCGAGACAACCCTAGCTTCTACATGAGAGGTGGGAGACTGCTCCACCTGCGGAGAATCTTCTAGACTTAATTCAGCATTCTTATCAAAAAGAAGTTTCCTCTGTCTTTTTTTAGCAAATCTTCGGATGGGTTTCCTCTTCTTCATTCTAATCTTTTTGTGTTTCAGGGGACTCACTTTTCCCATCAATCCCGTATTTACTTTGGGAATCTCCTCTTCTTTGCTTGATGGCAAGGAGAATATCGGAAAGAGAGATGGAATTTCGGATTTGGGAATGAGAGGAGATGTTACTATTACCTCTATCTTGTCACTGATTGGGGCTATACAATTAGCGCCAGCCGAAACCACTTTGGAAGGATTGGGGACAGCAGGAAGAACTACAGGCTTCTTTTCCTTTTGACCTTCTGTCAAAGGAGAAGATTGAGCTGAATCCAAAACTGCCGAAGCGGGAGGAGCGCTTATTTTTTGGGGCACCAACAGAGAAGCCGATGGTATGGGAAGATCTGACACTAACTCATTTTTACTTAGCAAGAGAACTTGCAAAATTTGCGTTACAGTGTCAAAAATACATTCCGAACCTCCCACAAACTTTTCAAGTAAACTCAAAATCGAAGAAAGAATTGATTCCAAAGAGGACAAAGAATTAGAAATTAGCCTCCCATTAATATTTGGAGAGCCCTCAGCTAAATTGTTCAATACTGGACCTGAACAAGATGAAAGGTTTAATTGTGAAAGGGAAAAATCTAGTTTATTAGAAGGTGTGCTTCTCAGAGGACCGGTACTTGAAATAGTTATTGCTTCCTCTAAAGGCACACCTTTAGGGTTCCCATGTAACGATCCCACCCGCGCCCTATGAGCTGTTAAATCAATGTCAGGCAGTGTAAAATCATTCCCTACTACAGGGGATTTAACTAACGCGGCTGACAAAAGATCAGTATTCACTGAAACTTTAGGAACATCCATTAGTGCAACTTGCGAGGGGACAATTTTATCAGATTTTGAGGACATATTACCCAAAGATTCAAGGGGAGCAATCTGTTTCAGATGTACATTGTTTGACGCCGAAGGCGAGCCCCTTAGTACTTCGGGACTAACTGAAATAGGCAAAGATTGACTAGCAACCAAGCTTAAACTAGAGGAAACATCAATGACCCCATTAACAGGCACCGAATCGTTAAACCCTGGGATTTCGTTCGGGGGCTGCAGATCAGTGGGTTTATCTTTCCCTTTGTCCCAAAAATTGAAAAGCTGACATTGACCTTTCAATTGCATGGAAGTTGCAATTTTGTTCCGAAGGGGGTTAGATTTGGTTTTAGACCCAGATCTCCCTACAATCACTCGCCCAGAGCGTAGTTTTTTAGCCGTCATGAGACTGTATTAGAAGGGGAGTAAGAATCAATTAATAACAATTGTAGAATACCAAACCTAAGAATCCTAAAATACAATAAAATCTATAAAAGCAGTGTCACACAGATTTAATACCGGAGAACCAAGGGAGGGGGCCCAGCCCAGCCTTCTTCAGCCTCTGACGGCCTCAGACGGTCCCGCCCTTGTCCCGGGCTTCTCCCGGCGCGCTCCCGCGTTGCGGTGTCACAAGGGAGGGTTATAGCCGCGCTGAGGCGGGGGAGGAGCCAGCAGGGAGAGCGGGTCAGCTGCTGGTGATGCCGAGGGTCAGGCGCTCCTGGGACTTGAAGTCCTCGCCTGACCACGCTCGCAGCCCTGCCCACACCACCGCCACAGAGGCTCTATCTGAAGTAATACCTCGCAGTCACAGCGCACTTCCAGCAGCGCTAAGCAGAGAACCAGAGGCGAAGCGGGACCCACGGAGCGGGTTCCGCGAGGAGTTGATTAAAGGAAGAGCAGCTCCAGCGTTCTCGCAGTCCAAAGCTCCCTCTTCAGACCACACAGGTAACAGGTGAAAGAACCAACAGTGAAACTGACGCGCTGGTTTTAGCCGCGCTGAGGCGGGGGAGGAGCCAGCAGGGAGAGCGGGTCAGCTGCTGGTGATGCCGAGGGTCAGGCGCTCCTGGGACTTGAAGTCCTCGCCTGACCACGCTCGCAGCCCTGCCCACACCACCGCCACAGAGGCTCTATCTGAAGTAATACCTCGCAGTCACAGCGCACTTCCAGCAGCGCTAAGCAGAGAACCAGAGGCGAAGCGGGACCCGCGGAGCGGGTTCCGCGAGGAGTTGATTAAAGGAAGAGCAGCTCCAGCGTGCTCGCAGTCCAAAGCTCCCTCTTCAGACCACACAGGTAACAGGTAAAGTTGATGCTGAAATTTAGAAATAGATGACTATCATCCAGTGAAGACAAGAGTGCCTTCTCCTCAAAGATGTTAAAACGAACTGCCAATGCTTCCGTGTTAACAAAGAAGGCGTCAACAATACACGTAACGTCACCACGTCATCTTCCGACGTCAAAGAACCGCACCAATCTCTAATTCAGCGTCTATGAGGAATACACTTAAAAGGCACTTCCTCTCACCCTCCCTCATCAATCCCGGCGCTGAACGGAGGAGGGGTAGGTTTCCACACCCTGGGCGAATGAGCACTCGTGAGTATCTACTCGCTACGAAGAGGTGAGCGCGATCTCTCTCTTCTTTTTTAACTGACTGATACCATTTACCTCGGTATACTTATATTACATCTCCCTTTATTAGTTTCTCTTTCTGCCATCTCCGAGACGCTGAAGGAGCCCATTCCCTATACTCTAAGGGTAGGTTAAATATGTTGTCATGATTATCATTGTGCACACGAGATGTTCCATTAGAGAGTTGTACTTTCCTTCCTCCAACCACGATAGCAACTGAAATATCCACACGGTGTTGTCGCAGAGTTGTTTTTACACAGGCTGCTGGCCGCTTATGGGGATGTTTTTTGTATGGCACATGATCACTGTAGATTGGCTAAACAAAACATAACATGCACCCTTCCGTAGCGGTCTTTTGCAGCGTGATTCACACTTTTCGGCATTAGGTCATTCTACTTGCATGTGAACTACTGAAGCATGCTTGTTTTGAATGAACACTTATTGTGTTAATTTGCAGTATAATCACAACATGTAATGAATAATGATTACAATAGATGCCGTGTTTCTTTCTTCTCTCCCCCCCCCCTTTTTAATTGTCCATGTGTGTGTCTCTCTTGTTTTTACCTTACCAGGTTGGGTTTAGGTTTCCAAAAAGAAGGAGTACCTATCAGCGCGAGGACGCTGTATCCCCTTACTATTAAGGTACCATAGGTTCACAGCACTGCACCTTACTGGAACCTGTCTCAAGAACTCACATTTGTTTCAATCACTTTATACTTGGTCCTGAAGAAGCGCTATTGGATCCCTTATGGACCTACTCTGAAGCGCGAAACATGTTGACCCCAAATTAGTAAGGACTTCCACTCACCATCCTGAGAGCAGCAGTTAATTTTACACCTGCCCTCAATATCTTTGTTTCGAAGAGGAGCTCCAGGATTATTATTTTTAACCTTTACTAGTTAGAGCCGTGAATAAAGGTCTTGGACTCTATTTAGTATTTTTAACACACCACCCACTTTCCTCTAGATAGGCCCACACACCCCCATGCACAACTGCGGCGTCTCCAACAAAAGAACTCCGACAAAGAGCCCTCTTGCGAGGCCCGTGGGGGACTGCAGCGCCACCCCCACGAGGAGCAACGCCCCATGATGAAGCAGGACACTCGAAAGGGAGTGTGAGGGCAGTATATTCTAAAGGAGAAATTCCCCACACGCATTTCAACCCGACCATACCTAGAGCACACACAGCCATCTCTTTCCTGTCTTTAGGAACAGCTACCCTCTCAATATATACACGTGATTCTGAGGGAGCACGGGTACGGGACCTATCTCTAATCATGCTCCCGGTCCCCCATTCTTTATGTATTATGATTTAACGAACGGCAGTTAGCCGTGGGACCAATCTTTCTATCTTTCCCCTTTTCCTCAAACTGCACTAACATAACAGATCTCTCCTTATTCTAACCACACTGAGAGTCTTCATCAACTCCACATACCAATACTTACAATGGACACCGTCGGTCTCAGTTTCGATGAAGAAACTATAGCAGAAATTCTCCGTGCATCTTCACTCTTAGGAGAAGATGGCAGCGCAACAACAGGCAGTAAAGCAGACGATTGGAAATCCCTATTATCACTGAGGAAACTACAAATTTAGACAGCCCTGCATGGGTTGATGATGACCGAATACCTTAGGGCTAACGTAGCACCCAACGGTCTCCCCTAGTTACCATACCTCCGAGGATTTTCCTAGAAGACTAGACATTTCGCACAGAATGGTCACAGATTGCATGGAAGTGCACACGAGACTGGCTCGTGTTAATTATTAACACGGCCAAGCGTCTCTCGGATGAACTTCTTATTCAGATTACCTTAGCTGAGAACGGCTTAAAAACAGGGATCTCTATTACTTCATTTAAGTCGAGATTAGCCGAAATTAATGAAGAAATGAATGAACACAAAGACTTTCTCACTAAGCAGAAGATCACAAAATTACAGAAAGACTTAAAACGTTTCAACAAAGAGAAGGTGTACCCTTACACTACAGAAGATTCTGTTTTTCAAAATTATGACAACTTCTGATAAAGGGAGTAGCAACAGATCTAGCAGAACAGGATCATTTGGGAGCGATTCAAGTTATGAAGGGCAACGGTACACACCGCACGCCAGAGGGATACAACAACCAATACGCCCTCCTTTATTCCATAATCCTCCCACACCACCACAATTCTCTCATCCATCATTTCAACCACCTGTCTATCCAGGACAATGGATGGGACCTCCACCTATGTGGCACGTACCTCCAACTCACCATCTTCAACCGACTCACTTCCAACAATTCCCGAACCCCCCTTTTCACGACAGAGGGAGGGGCAAAGGAAGAGGCAGAAGAAGAGGAAGTTACAAGAAGGTACAATGGCAAGATCAGGAACCAATGGAGCTACGGAGCCAGGCGAGAGGTCAGAGACCCTAGTGGTGAACCTTTCATCTAGGCTACTCACAGAAAGTGAAACCATACTCCTTGAAAAAGGTTTGGGATTTGTCCCCACACCCAAAGAAGATCCCTTTAGGTTACACCAAGAACTTCACCAGTTCTTTCGGAAAGTCAGACTGAAGGCCTTCTTCCAAGGAAAACCTGATAATCCCCCTACTGAGACGGGGCTGAAGAAACCTTCGAAGTTTACCCCTACAGCAGCAATGACACCACATGAGGTCCTGACATATGAGCAAGCCGTCCTCAAAGATGTAGGAGCTTTGAATCAGAAGCGACCTTACAACAGTCTATCAAAAGAAGAAAGAACTATCCTCCGAACTATCACCGAAGATCGAGACATAATAATCAAACCAGCAGACAAAGGCGGGCCATTGTCATTCAGAACCAGGATGCATATGACAGAGAATGCACCCGCCAATTGGCCAATACTACATACTATGAATTAATCACAGAGGATCCCACCAAACGCCTTTCGACTCGGATCGAGAGCATGATCAACGAAGCATCAGCTGAAGGCTGGATCTCACAACAGGAAGCTAATTTCCTCACGACAGAAGATCCTCGAACCCCCTACTTTTACACACTACCGAAAATCCATAAGGGGTCACCCCCCCACCAGGCCGTCCGATTGTCTCTGGCATCAATTCTGTACTAGAACCGTTAAGCAAGTTCTGCGATTTCTATCTACGCCCCTTAGTGAGTCAAACTCCTACCTATCTCAGAGACACCACAGAGGTCCTCAATCTTATTGAACTCTTCCCTGATGCAGAGAAAATTGACTTCCTAGTGACCATGGACGTTGAAGCCCTTTATACGAACATACCGCAGGACGCCACACTGGAAGTACTAGAGAATACCCTCCGGAACATCGAACCATGGCCCTTTATAACACCTATCTCATTTATCTGCGACTGTGCTTCCCTTGCTCTCAAAGAAAATGTATTTGCCTTCAAGTCACAGCTATTCCATCAAATACAAGGTACGAGCATGGGAAGCACATTCGCACCGAGTCTGGCATGCCTCTATATGGCCCATTTTGAAGAACAACACATTCTAGGAGTAAACAACCCCTTTAATGAACACATTCTACTATGGCGTCGTTACATTGACGATGTGGTCTTATTTTGGCAAGGGAATGAAGAACAATGTATCTCATTCTGCGATTGGGTCAACACTCTAAACCCATATTTAAAGTTCACAAGCACAAGATCTCGACATGAAATTCCCTTTTTGGACCTTCTCATCTCATTGGACAATGGTTGTCTACACACCACAAATTACAAAAAACCGACAGACAGGAATAATATCCTGGTCTACGACAGCCACCACCCCAGGGCACTCAAAAACAATCTTCCAGTAGGCCAATTCCTTCGTCTCCGGAGGAATTGCGACACTGTCACGGAGTTTGAGATACAGTCTGATCTACTCAGGCACAATCTGGAAAAACGACATTACCCCAATAACATTATTCGTCAAGCTCACAAGAGAGCCAGAAACAGCCCCAGGGCAGCTCTCCTTGAAATAAAAGAGAAATCTGAATTAGACACCATTACATGGGTCACCACATTCACTCCCAGCTCCAACAGTATACAGAAGGTGATCAAAAAACACTGGACAATATTGAATTCAGGTTCCTTTGAACCAGGCCCGCCACCACTTTTTGCATTTAAACGTACGCAGAATTTAAGAGATCACCTTGTACACGCTAGACCAAAACCACAACCCATACATTAACCAACACTATGGTACTTACCACCAGTAGTAGGCCATTACCCTTGCGGCTCCTGCTCAACTTGTGCAGAAACCACGATTTCTAAAGAAATCGATTTGGGCTTAATAACACCTTGGCGCCAAACCAGACACACGAACTGTAATACGACCAACTGTGTTTACACAATAGTCTGCCCATGTAAGAAGAGGTATGTGGGCATGACCACAAGAGCAGTCAAAATACGCATGAGGGAGCATAAAAGCACTATAAAACGAGGCAAAACCAACACTAAACTATTGACACACTTTGCAGAACAAGGACACATAACGAATAGTCTAAGATGGACTATCATTGTATCCAATCCCCACTGGACCAAACAGACTTTGTTCAAACAAGAACAACGATGGGTCCACAGATTGAGATGCGACACCATGGGTCTAAATGACGAAATCCCGTGGGTTGAGTTAACCTGACACCTTATCTGACATCCAATTTGAGCTTATATATGATAATCAGATGGTAGCTCTGCAAAAATGATACCGCATTCCTACTTGTGATTCCCCTAGATCACGTGTATTTCTTTTCTACCGTCTTTTGCATGAGCACGATATGCATTCCACTCAATAATCTACAAGAAACTAGCAAGATTAAACCATACATGCTGTAATATAACCACAATGTCCCAAGAATTTTCAAATTAGACCAAGCATATGACTCAGGATTACGGATAATCTCCCGTATGTGAACACTATTCACCTCTCTGCACGCCATTACACCTAGCGTGCACTTTTGTGTAGACACCACCAGCAGACACTTTGATCCTGATGCGAGACTACCCTTTTAACATGGTCGCTGCTTCCCCTTAACCTTAAGTAAGGTCCGCAACCAATATTAAACTAGATACATACATATGCGTAGAAACTACCATGTTATTTTACCCGGTTTTCCATGGATACAATACACACAGCGTCACCGCGCCATCTCCCGGCGTTATTTAACCACCACTAACATTATTTCAGCGCCAATGAGGAAGAACACTCATGAGACATTTCGTCTCACCATTTCCTCATCATGTCAGCATTTCGATAACTTTATTGAAGGTTCTTTGTCAACATGAGACAAAATATCTATGAATGCTTTAACATTACCGCGTCACACACTCCCGTGATTGCCATGGCAATAATACACGTAATGTCGCCACGTCATTTTTCGGCGTCCAAGAACCTCCGAGATTACCTTGGCAACAATACACGTAACATCACCACGTCATCTTCCGACGTCAAAGAACCGCACCAATCTCTAATTCAGCGTCTATGAGGAATACACTTAAAAGGCACTTCCTCTCACCCTCCCTCATCAATCCCGGCGCTGCACGGAGGAGGGGTAGGTTTCCACACCCTGGGCGAATGAGCACTCGTGAGTATCTACTCGCTATGAAGAGGTGAGCGCGATCTCTCTCTTCTTTTTTAACTGACTGATACCATTTACCTCGGTATACTTATATTACATCTCCCTTTATCAGTTTCTCTTTCTGCCATCTCCGAGACGCTGAAGGAGCCCATTCCCTATACTCTAAGGGTAGGTTAAATATGTTGTCATGATTATCATTGTGCACACGAGATGTTCCATTAGAGAGTTGTACTTTCCTTCCTCCAACCACGATAGCAACTGAAATATCCACACGGTGTTGTCGCAGAGTTGTTTTTACACAGGCTGCTGGCCGCTTATGGGGATGTTTTTTGTATGGCACATGATCACTGTAGATTGGCTAAACAAAACATAACATGCACCTTTCCGTAGCGGTCGTTTGCAGCGTGATTCACACTTTTCGGCATTAGGTCATTCTACTTGCATGTGAACTACTGAAGCATGCTTGTTTTGAATGAACACTTATTGTGTTAATTTGCAGTATAATCACAACATGTAATGAATAATGATTACAATAGATGCCGTGTTTCTTTCTTCTCCCCCCCCCCTTTTTAATTGTCCATGTGTGTGTCTCTCTTGTTTTTACCTTACCAGGTTGGGTTTAGGTTTCCAAAAAGAAGGAGTACCTATCAGCGCGAGGACGCTGTATCCCCTTACTATTAACGTACCATAGGTTCACAGCACTGCACCTTACTGGAACCTGTCTCAAGAACTCACATTTGTTTCACTCACTTTATACTTGGTCCTGACGAAGCGCTATTGGATCCCTTATGGACCTACTCTGAAGCGCGAAACATGTTGACCCCAAATTAGTAAGGACTTCCACTCACCATCCTGAGAGCAGCAGTTAATTTTACACCTGCCCTCAATATCTTTGTTTCAAAGAGGAGCTCCAGGATTATTATTTTTAACCTTTACTAGTTAGAGCCGTGAATAAAGGTCTTGGACTCTATTTAGTATTTTTAACGCACCACCCACTTTCCTCTAGATAGGCCCACACACCCCCATGCACAACTGCGGCGTCTCCAACAAAAGATCTCCGACAAAGAGCCCTCTTGCGGGGCCCGTGGGGGACTGCAGCGCCAGCCCCACGAGAAGCAACGCCCCATGATGAAGCAGGACACTCGAAAGGGTGTGTGAGGGCAGTATATTCTAAAGGAGAAATTCCCCACACGCATTTCAACCCGACCATACCTAGAGCACACACAGCCATCTCTTTCCTGTCTTTAGGAACAGCTACCCTCTCAATATATACACGTGATTCTGAGGGAGCACGGGTACGGGACCTATCTCTAATCATGCTCCCGGTCCCCCATTCTTTATGTATTATGATTTAACGAACGGCAGTTAGCCGTGGGACCAATCTTTCTATCTTTCCCCTTTTCCTCAAACTGCACTAACATAACAGATCTCTCCTTATTCTAACCACACTGAGAGTCTTCATCAACTCCACATACCAATACTTACAATGGACACCGTCGGTCTCAGTTTCGATGACGAAACTATAGCAGAAATTCTCCGTGCATCTTCACTCTTAGGAGAAGATGGCAGCGCAACAACAGGCAGTAAAGCAGACGATTGGAAATCCCTATTATCACTGAGGAAACTACAAATTAAGACAGCCCTGCATGGGTTGATGATGACCGAATACCTTAGGGCTAACGTAGCACCCAACGGTCTCCCCTAGTTACCATACCTCCGAGGATTTTCCTAGAAGACTAGACATTTCGCACAGAATGGTCACAGATTGCATGGAAGTGCACACGAGACTGGCTCGTGTTAATAATTAACACGGCCAAGCGTCTCTCGGATGAACTTCTTATTCAGATTACCTTAGCTGAGAACGGCTTAAAAACAGGGATCTCTATTACTTCATTTAAGTCGAGATTAGCCGAAATTAATGAAGAAATGAATGAACACAAAGACTTTCTCACTAAGCAGAAGATCACAAAATTACAGAAAGACTTAAAACGTTTCAACAAAGAGAAGGTGTACCCTTACACTACACAAGATTCTGTTTTTCAAAATTATGACACAACTTCTGATAAAGGGAGTAGCAACAGATCTAGCAGAACAGGATCATTTGGGAGCGATTCAAGTTATGAAGGGCAACGGTACACACCGCACGCCAGAGGGATACAACAACCAATACGCCCTCCTTTATTCCATAATCCTCCCACACCACATAATTTTCTTTTACCTGGACTTAATTTGATACAGAAACATAATTAAATAGCTCAGTAAAATGAGAGGCAGAATCCGTGGTATTAGAGGTTCGGAATGGGCTTTATTCCAATGATCGATTATAATCGGTTGCTCCAAGTTCCATCACCACGGAGGTTCAGGAAGTGAAGTACATACTTTATTGACAAGAAGTAACCTTTATAGTACATACATTACAATGAAGCGAATGCAATAGGCGTAACAATTGATAAGGAAAATGACGATCTATCTGCGTAACAAAAAATGGGTGGAACAAGGATTAAAAAGGAACATAATTGGTTATGATGTCATATATAGGTGGATCTATAAAATAATACTTGGCATAGATGCGTGCGCAGCAGTATGACGTGTGATTGACGTGCAACTAGGGGGTGAAGGGGACTTGACATTTAGCTCTACATGTGGAGACAAAAAGTCTGGGAGGTCAAGTCAACCTAATCCCAAATCATATCTAACATCCTATGTTTAAAGAACTATGTTATCCACAAAAGAAGGACTCTCGGACAGAATCTATTCTATACTGACTGTGCGTGCGTGTACAAGCGTCTAAGTGTCTACACTGAAAGCGAGGGGGTAGGAATATTCCATGGTAACAGGGCTATGAATTACTTGCATGAGGGCAGAGAAGTCGAGCCTTTTGCTCGGTAGCTGGAAGGATGTTTACTTAAACTACTAGACAGGAATGCATCGGCTGAGGGGGAAGCAGATAACTCGAAGGCGAAATACAGTTCTTGGCAGAGAATAGGCTGATGTCAGGCTTCGTGAGCCGCGCAGAGAATGAGACAAAGTTCATGGTCACAGATGCAGGCTCGAACTGGAGTTTTCAGAGGCAGAAAGCAAGAGGAGTTTGATGACAGAATCAGGGCCTACTTGCCTGGACTGTAAAATGGCATAAGTGAACCATATAAAGCCGGTGGCCTTTCATATTTAGGAATGGAATATCCGGCCTATTCATGGCGGATCTGACAGATGGCATGTTGACGGTGGACGCACATGTATTTGCGTCTTCATAACTGGTACTGGAGGGAACATACATGTACTTGTGACATGCACATAGAACCGTTGGGGTCCAAGATAGGGGACATAACTGATCGGGAAAATCCATATTTCCACATTCCCTCCTTGTCCCCTACTTGCCCGTTAAGAGATATCAATCTTCATCAATCCATTGATCTGTTAATATAACATCATTTGTTCTTCTTTCTTCTTCCGGGACGAACGAAATCTTGGTGGTGGAATACACGATGTGGTACACAGACCACAAATCGCTGGTCCACATTGCAGACATAGACAGCAACTGAATAGTATGAGAAGGCCAATACCTAGGAAGGATAAAACTCTCCATCCCCAGGCCGATATCACACTCCAAAACCAACTGGACCAAGTCCAAGTGCCTGGGTTCTGGTGTATCTGGTTTACAATCTTATGAAGGCGAGTGATGGCTTTATATACAGATGGCGAATTTTCTGGTATGAATACGCAGCAGCTTGATCCGATGACCCTACAAGCTCCGCCCCTATCAGCCAGGATGACGTCAAGAACAAGACGATTTTGAAGCACAACAATCCGCATAGCAGACTGCTCTTCCGTTAAATTGCCTAAGGCGGAAATAGTCTCATTCACTACTGCTTCAAGGGTTCTAGTTAATCTACGTATCAGTTTACTATTAGTAACAGTACCTATATAAGGAAAGATGCCTTTATTGAAATCTGTGTATTTTTCCCATGCTGTTTCAGTGTAATCGACAATTGGGAGATCTCTCCGCTCTCTGTTGTGTACTAAATGAATATTTCTGTAATAATCAGGAGGAGCTAGGAAAACAGGTGGCAAAAGGAATGCAATGTAGCAGGTACCATCCCAGTCTAGAGGTAGACGCATATATGCAGTCTGACCACATATAAAGTAGGAGTGGCGATAAGCTCTAAATGAAGATTTGCCTCGATCACTGAATTCTACTATAGTAGTGCATTTACTATGGCCCATATGTATGGAACCAACCTTTCTTACACATAATTCACCCTTCGCTGGGAATACTGACATGGTGCGCAAGACTAGTTCAACTTCGGATATGACATTTAGAATCATGAGATTAGGTGTAAAATTACCTAATCCATATACTTCATTTTCTAGATCAGTTCCTGTTCTCTTGGGGCGACCCTCCTTGTCAGGGTAGCAGACCTTGAGTAAAACTAGGTTCAGATTTCCCCATACCCAATGATCTTGGTAAACTGCTGTGTCTGAGTCTATGGAATTGATTAAACTAAACCATGCTCCACAGGATCCATTATGTGTAAACGGATGTGGAAAGAAAGGCAAGACTCCTTCATAATTCTGATAGGGAGGGAGTCGGCCACACACCCAACAATTAGTGGCATTACTAGTCTGATGGGAATGATGTAACATACTAATGAAAGTGTTATTGCGCAGCGCAAGTCTATAAGACAATTCATGCGGAGGTAAGTCACTAAAAGAATGTTCAGCAGTAACATTATAAACATGTCTAGAAATAGGGTAATATATGTGCAACAATATGCTTGCAGTAATTATTAAAAGACTCAAGAAAAACAAGATTATTAATGTCACTATGCAATGGCTACGCAGTGATTTACAATACGCCTGTCGTTTCATCATTTTTCGCGACTGTCCATGATTCAGGTCTAGAGGATACATGTCAGAGACAGATTCAACCGCTTCACCTAGGAGAGGACTTAAACAATCAAATCGTCTGACGTTCTAGGCCTCAATTTAACTTTATAGAGTTCAGTTTCAGTCTTTTCAACCAAAGGAAGTTTTGAATCAGTCTGTGAGGGAGTGCAGGGCACAATGTCTATGTCCGAGGATTGTCCATGAAATTTCTTGATATGACTTGAATGAATCCAGCCCTTGCGGCCCTCGATCTTCACGGCTGTTCTTGTGGTCAGCAGAACCAACTTGGGTGTCTTCCACCTGGGCTCCAGCTGAGTCTTTCGGTCGAAATTTTTCACAAACACGAAATCACCCGGAACTACGTCATGGGGTTTCACCTCAGTGTTGTCGGGAAATGCTGCAGCAACCTGTGAACGACAAGATTGTAGTGCAGACATCAAGGAAGCCAAGTAATCTGTCAGCATATTACAGTCAATATCGGTTATTTTGCGTGGTATGGGCGTCCCCCACATATTTGGTGGTCTGCCGAAGATCACCTCATACGGGGATAGCCCTGTTCGAGAGTGTGCTACCATTCTCATGTAAAAGAGTGCAACTGGTAATGCTACTATCCAGTCGACACCTTTCTCTCTGCATATTTTGGACAGTCTGATTTTCAGTATCTGATTATGTCTTTCTACGAGACCTGCTGCCTCGGGGTGTCGAACACAGTGGAATTTCCACTGATATCCTAGCAGAAGTGAAACATGTTTCATTAATTCGGATGAGAACGGCTGGCCGTTATCTGAGTAGACAACACGTGGTAAACCGTATCGTGGGAAGAATTCTCGAACCAACTGTTTGGCAGTAGTCGGGGCAGTGTAATCTGAAACCGGGTATGCCTCCGTCCAACGGGACAGAGCGCAGACAACTACGAGAACATATTTGAATCCTCGGCATCGTTCCATCTGGATATAATCCATCTGGAGGACTTCAAAAGGGTGGTCAGGAGGATGAAATCCACCCTGTTCTACGGGAACGCTTTTTCCTGGGTTGAACTGGCAACAGATCATACAGGTACGGACCTTTTGTTTGGCTGCTGCTCGTAAATGTTTATTGAACCAAATGTGTTGAATGCTGTCTAGCATAGCTTTTTCTCCTAGATGCGCTGGACTATGTATAGTGTTAATTATAACTTGGACCATTGAATCAGGAAGGAACCATACAGACTTTTCCTTCATCATCCATCCTTGGTCCGTTTGGATCCCTCCTAATTCAGTCCATTTCTTTATTTCGTCTGGTGTAGCATGTGTCTGTATGTCAATTACGTCAAGGGTAGGATCTTTAACTGTCATACAATGTGTCGGTGTCGGGACTATTGTCTTTGTCATGTCGGGGGTTTGAGTTTGAGCAGTCTGTTTAGCTGTTCTGTCGGCTAGATCATTGCCTTGGGAAATGATATCAGTAACCTTCGTATGAGCCTTACATTTCATAATTGATATTGCAGTGGGTAGATGTATTGCATCTAATAAGGCATGAATGAGGGGTCCGTGCTGAATGTGGGCACCGTGGGAAGTTAAATAACCTCTCTCTCGCCACAGCACGCCGAAGTCATGTACAACTCCGAATGCATAACGTGAATCAGTGTATATGTTGACTTTTTAATTTGTGGCTTGAATACAGGCTTGTGTCAGAGCGATGAGCTCTGCGGCTTGAGCTGACAAAGTATTTATACGATTAGTTTCAATGACTTCAGTATCTGTGGTGACTGCGTAAGCAGCCACTAACTCTCCTGTACTTGTTCTCATACATGAACCATCTACATACAACGTCAGGTCTGGATCTGACAATGGGACATCTGTCAAGTCTTGTCTGGGTTTTGTCGTTATAGTAATAACTTCAATACAGTCATGAGCTAGTGGGTCTGTTCCGGTTACTGGCAAAAGTGTGGCAGGATTCAATGTGTTACAGCGTCTGATTTCTATATGTGGCTGAAACAATGTAAGTTCATACCCTGTAAGTCGCGCTATAGTCAAGTGTTGTGTTTGCGTTCTATTTACAAGGACCTCTACTGTGTGTGGTACTTGAACTGTCAATGGATGTCCTAACACTATGGCATCGCTTTGTCTGATTGCTAAAGCTGTCGCTGCTACTGATTTCAGGCATGCAGGCAAAGCCTGAGCTACTGGATCTAATGTACTAGAAAAATAAGCACATGGTTTGTGTGCTCCTGCTTGTTCCTGTGTGAGTACTGACAAGGCAGTACCTTCGCGTTCTGTAACAAAAAGTGTAAACTGTTTTCTGTAACATGGTGTTGCTAAAACAGGTGCTTGACATAAAGCTTTCTTTAGGCTTTCAAAAGCTTGTGTATGTTCTTGAGTCCAAGGGAGAACAGTCGATGTGGCTGCCTCCTGTGTTGTCAACTGAATGAGTGGTTTTGCTAGAAATGCGTACTGAGGGATCCACTGCCTACAATATGAAGTGAGGCCTATGAAAGCCCGTACCTCCTTTTGTGTCTTGGGTATTGGCATGTTAGCTATTAACTGAATGCGGTCGGGTGTAAGCTGCCTTCCCTCCTTGGACAGCGAGTGTCCAAGATAAACAACTCGCTGGACACAGAATTGCAGCTTAGAAGGGGACACCTTGTGCCCCTTTTCGGCTAGAAATTGTAAAACTGTCAGTGATGCTTTTTCACATTCCGGTTCGCTTCTCGCGGTGATCAGCAGATCATCGACATATTGAAGCAGAGCAGTGTTAACTGGCATGTGGATACTATCGAGTTCTCGTTTCAGTGCTTGGCTATAGATGCTGGGGCTTTCTGTAAATCCTTGAGGTGCGCGTGAGAATTTAAAGCTACGTCCATTTAAACTAAATCCGAACAAATATTGGCTTTCCGGATCTATTGGGACGCTGAAAAAGGCATTCTTGAGATCAATTACAGTAAAGAATGTTGCTTCGGAATCAATAGCTGTCAGTAATGACGAGATATCTGGGACCACAGGGAATTGTGGCACAATGCATTTGTTTAACTCGCGCAGATCAATAACCAATCGATATACTGGCGGGGCCTTAGGATCTGTTCGTTTAAGAATCGGAATTATCGGTGAATTACATACATTGGAGTCTGTTTCTACAACCACTCCTTGGGCAATAAGCTCGTCAATGATTTGTAGTAAAGCCACTACAGCATCTGGTGGTAACTTGTATTGTCGCATTCGTGGTAGCACCACTCCTGCCTTTAATGTGACTCTATATGGTGTAATATTCATGCAACCAACATCAGTAGGGCCTTGTGCCCATAGACGTGTAGGTAAAGTCTGCAGTCGGGGATCCATGTCTCTAGACACATAGTGACCTTTAAAATCACGTAAAAACAATCTTACTCCTTCCGGAGAACAACATATTATGGCTCCTAGAGCTTTTAATGTTTTTATTCCTAGCAAGTTTTCTGGACATGATTTAGTAAGCAATAAATCTGTAGTTCGGGTCAGAGGTCCTATCGTAAGTGGCAGAGGTTGTGACACTTCATTAACAATAGGTTTTCCTGAAAAACCAAGGGAAATATTCTGTGAGCCTGAGAGGGGTGCCCCTGGAACTTCACTACGTTTTATAGTTGTTCGACTTGCCCCTGTATCGAGTAAAAATTTCCTATCTTGGCCTAATAATTCACTATGTACATAAGGTCCTTCTTGATCTACAGGAATCTCGATAAGGGGTAAATCAACTTCCCTCTCTAGGCTAGTTCATGCGTAACGCTGATACTCAGGATATTCATACTGTGCGGTCTGATACATTTGTCGTGTTGTTGTCTGTGCGGCAGCAACAGGCAACGGTGTTGCAGCTGGCACAAACTGTATTGGCTGTTGTGCGGCTGGCATGGCCTGGGCATGCTGCAGAGCTCCTTGTTCATTCTGCTCTTGTCTAAATGGCCGTGGTCTTTCTTGTGTTTTACCTATGGCGATATTATGTTTTAAAACTGGACAATCGTGTACATAATGACCTGGCTTTTTACAATAATTGCATGTCCCTTTTACAGGTCCTGCTGAATCGGAATGTGTCATACCCTTTTTATGTCCTTCAGCTGGAACTGTCTGGGAAACTAACATTTTCATTTTCGTGTCTTTCATGCGTCTGTGTTCATGTTCTTGTTCCTCTCTAATTCTATTATGATGGTACTGTAACATTTGTAACATTTGTGATGGAGTGTTACCTTGCCAGGTACTCTCGAATTTTAATACTCTATTCTTTACTGGTGGCAGGGCATTTTCTACTAATTTTGTTACAAACAGATGTGGGTATGATTCGCTACTTGCTTTTATGCCACTATTTATACCAAAACATTTTTCAAATCGGGCATAGTAATCACTAGTGTCTTCATCTTGCTTCTGTTTACATGCTGAAATTGTACCCCAATCTTCCTTTTTCGTAGTTAATAAACGTGGCAGTACCTGTACTAATAAACCTGGCAGTGCTTTAGTTTTATCCCCAAGTCCTGCTCCTGCAGTTCGGGCCTTTTCTTCCGCTTCTAACACTGACCATTCTATCTTTTGGTCTCCTACCTCCCACTCTTTTTCCTTGAGTTTCTCATAAATACCAGCAGGCATCAATACCTTTAATATTGTCATAATGTCGGGATAGGTATACTCTCCCATGAGTAACATGTCTTTAATTTCTCGGTGAAAACCCGCTGGATCTTTGTCATGACTGGGTACCACTTTCTTCATTTGTAACAATTCTATTTTCGATATGGGCGTATATACAAATACGCGCTTGAACTCGTTGTCCTCGCCTTTTATTGGGTGCACTTCTCGTAAGGGATTCTGTCTATCCATGTGATACGTGGTTCTTTCCTTGACGGGCAATGAGGCATGCTCTGCGCATACAAAAAGAATATACTGCTTTCTTGATTCTAGAATTTCTTTAATTAATTTAGTACCTGCACCTCTCCATTTATTCATAAGCAATTCAGTCAGTATGTCAGGTAAGGGACCAGGGTCCGAATGCTGACTTCGATATAGTATAATGAGTTGTTGAATCATATAAATCCCAGCTAACCTCTGTTCATCTGGGGTAAGATTCAAAAATGTGCGTACTACTGTATCATCACTATATTTTCCGGGACTGTCCACCCAATGGACAGCTGCCCTGGCTAAATCTTGTTCATCCATAGAATCGAGAAAATGATAACCCCTTCGTTCTCGGAGTAGTTTGTCGGCGGTTTGGAACGAATGCTCGTTAGACCTTATATTAATTATCGGTATTTGGAAATTCCTGTTATTATCTGGACATATCGGACGTATTGAGTCAGTAAGACGTCTATTATTATTACAAGATCTTCCTCTACCTACATAGGCTATGGTGTCTGACTGTCCTGTGGGCAGTCCTGACCCTTCTTCCTCGCTCTGTTCGAACTCGTCTACCTCTAATCTCTCTTCGCGTAGGCGTTCTATTTCTTTGCGGATCTTTCGGCACATGGCTATTATACAATTTTGTTTATCATGTCTCCCTTCTGATATATTCTGGCTCCATCTTGTAAGAATTTGCATTGCTTCCGGGTCTACCCCCGGTCGGTCTTGATTTCTGATCACACAGTTTATGAGGAAACGTAACAGTTCCCCCTGTATCTCTACTTTCTGGTATTCCATAGCTCTGTTAATACATTCTGGATCTCGCCCTGTTTGGACAAAATGATATATTTTATCTAGATGCGCAGTCATTCCTGGTAACTTTCCTAAATACACTGCGGCTCGTCTGATACGCAATGATGCCAGGGTCATTTCGTCCTCTTTACCGGGCACAGGGTCATATCTGCAATCTATAAGAAGTTCCTTCAGCGTACGGGCACTTATGAGTTTGGGTGTACGTGAATGTGCTGACTCTTGAAAAGTAAGTTTATTTATTCTGGGTGGCGTAGAAAAGATATTGGTAGCCCCTCCCGTGGCCCCATCTGGGGTATCGGGTGTGAAAGGATTCGTCGAACGTGACACAGCAACTACAGGTGTGGACACAGCTATAGAAGTAGCTGTAGGAGTGGATGCAGAAACAGATGTGCTTGCCAGAACTTGTGACTCGATTTGTTGCTGTAGGGATACGGGTGCTGGATCTTGGCGTTGGACCTCCCTGGTATGCGGTCTATGCGGGGCGGAATTAGCATATTCGGGAGCTGCGTCATCTAAATATGAGGAAAGAAAAACATCTTCTGCGGTTCTAGGATGCCCCTTAGGATGTACCTTTATTGGGAACAATGGGGGTGGCAAGTCTTTCGGTATTTCTGGAGTAGCCTTAGGTAATCCTTCGGCCAGAAGGGGATACATACCATTCATAAGGGCGTTTCTTTGTCTGTCTACTTGTTCTGATTTCACTCGGATACCTTCCTCAATTAATAGATTTTCTCGAACTTTATTTGAACTTTCTTTATTCTTTTCTTCCTGTCTACGTGCTTTTTCTGTGCGTCTATGAGATTCCTTACGCCATAACTCAACGGCGTCTTTCTGTGACTGTCTGACTTTCCTTTTCCATAACTCTTCCTCGACTTTCATGATGCACTCTGCATCCCAGGTTCCCGCTGCGGGCCACCTCTGACTTTCTGGTAATCCCTTGGTGTAGTCTACCCATAAATCAAGAAATAATATAGCGTCTAAGCCATGTTTGTGATACATGAAGTGCCCTGGAGTGTCCCTAGGAGGAATAGGGACGGCTTCTTCGAGAACCCCTTTTCTAGTAGTGATCTGTCTTAATTTCGAAAAGAGCGGCATATTGACAACTGATCCGATACTTAATCTTGAACACACTTAATACAAAAGCACAGTAATGAACAACCATTCATACCACAATATGCAGGACGTTTAACACATTAAACATTAAACATTAAAACATTTTTAACCTTTAAAATAACCAACAATGATGATCGTCTGCATAACTAATCACCAAGCTTAATTCTTGACAATAACTAGATACTTCGGAATACTTGATATACTGCTAAACAGTACAGATACACTGCTAAAACAGTGCAGACCGGATTTGTGTACCCAAACCCGTCTTGACCGGCACAACCTATGTGCACGTCAGAAAATGCCTCCCAGCAATGGTACTCACCGGGTAGCTTCGGAAACGGAAGGCCTCGGTAACTTGAACTTGAACCGGACTGGACTCGACTCGACTCGTCGGACACTGGGCTTGACTTCGAACTGGTGGGTCTCTGTATACCTCGGATCTTGCTCTCTCAGCTAGGCTCTGGTCGGGATACTTCGCACTTCTCACCGCCTCGTCTGGGTGTTGATCGCAGTCTCAGTCGCCCCCGCTTGACCGGAGGGAGATACAGGAAATCCTGCTGGTACGCGTTATTGTCCGTCCAGCTGTGGCAGGAGACCGGGCCTGCAACGCACCGCCGGCGCGTGAGATGAGAAAGTGTCCCTGTTCGGGCGCCATTCATGTGGTAAATAATTTTCTTTTACCTGGACTTAATTTGATACAGAAACATAATTAAATAGCTCAGTAAAATGAGAGGCAGAATCCGTGGTATTAGAGGTTCGGAATGGGCTTTATTCCAATGATCGATTATAATCGGTTGCTCCAAGTTCCATCACCACGGAGGTTCAGGAAGTGAAGTACATACTTTATTGACAAGAAGTAACCTTTATAGTACATACATTACAATGAAGCGAATGCAATAGGCGTAACAATTGATAAGGAAAATGACGATCTATCTGCGTAACAAAAAATGGGTGGAACAAGGATTAAAAAGGAACATAATTGGTTATGATGTCATATATAGGTGGATCTATAAAATAATACTTGGCATAGATGCGTGCGCAGCAGTATGACGTGTGATTGACGTGCAACTAGGGGGTGAAGGGGACTTGACATTTAGCTCTACATGTGGAGACAAAAAGTCTGGGAGGTCAAGTCAACCTAATCCCAAATCATATCTAACATCCTATGTTTAAAGAACTATGTTATCCACAAAAGAAGGACTCTCGGACAGAATCTATTCTATACTGACTGTGCGTGCGTGTACAAGCGTCTAAGTGTCTACACTGAAAGCGAGGGGGTAGGAATATTCCATGGTAACAGGGCTATGAATTACTTGCATGAGGGCAGAGAAGTCGAGCCTTTTGCTCGGTAGCTGGAAGGATGTTTACTTAAACTACTAGACAGGAATGCATCGGCTGAGGGGGAAGCAGATAACTCGAAGGCGAAATACAGTTCTTGGCAGAGAATAGGCTGATGTCAGGCTTCGTGAGCCGCGCAGAGAATGAGACAAAGTTCATGGTCACAGATGCAGGCTCGAACTGGAGTTTTCAGAGGCAGAAAGCAAGAGGAGTTTGATGACAGAATCAGGGCCTACTTGCCTGGACTGTAAAATGGCATAAGTGAACCATATAAAGCCGGTGGCCTTTCATATTTAGGAATGGAATATCCGGCCTATTCATGGCGGATCTGACAGATGGCATGTTGACGGTGGACGCACATGTATTTGCGTCTTCATAACTGGTACTGGAGGGAACATACATGTACTTGTGACATGCACATAGAACCGTTGGGGTCCAAGATAGGGGACATAACTGATCGGGAAAATCCATATTTCCACACCACCACAATTCTCTCATCCATCATTTCAACCACCTGTCTATCCAGGACAATGGATGGGACCTCCACCTATGTGGCACGTACCTCCAACTCACCATCTTCAACCGACTCACTTCCAACAATTCCCGAACCCCCCTTTTCACGACAGAGGGAGGGGCAAAGGAAGAGGCAGAAGAAGAGGAAGTTACAAGAAGGTACAATGGCAAGATCAGGAACCAATGGAGCTACGGAGCCAGGCGAGAGGTCAGAGACCCTAGTGGTGAACCTTTCATCTAGGCTACTCACAGAAAGTGAAACCATACTCCTTGAAAAAGGTTTGGGATTTGTCCCCACACCCAAAGAAGATCCCTTTAGGTTACACCAAGAACTTCACCAGTTCTTTCGGAAAGTCAGACTGAAGGCCTTCTTCCAAGGAAAACCTGATAATCCCCCTACTGAGACGGGGCTGAAGAAACCTTCGAAGTTTACCCCTAACACAGCAATGACACCACATGAGGTCCTTACATATGAGCAAGCCGTCCTCAAAGATGTAGGAGCTTTGAATCAGAAGCGACCTTACAACAGTCTATCAAAAGAAGAAAGAACTATCCTCCGAACTATCACCGAAGATCGGGACATAATAATCAAACCAGCAGACAAAGGCGGGCCATTGTCATTCAGAACCAGGATGCATATGACAGAGATTGCACCCGCCAATTGGCCAATACTACATACTATGAATTAATCACAGAGGATCCCACCAAACGCCTTTCGACTCGGATCGAGAGCATGATCAATGAAGCATCAGCTGAAGGCTGGATCTCACAACAGGAAGCTAATTTCCTCACGACAGAAGATCCTCAAACCCCCTACTTTTACACACTACCGAAAATCCATAAGGGGGTCACCCCCCCACCAGGCCGTCCGATTGTCTCTGGCATCAATTCTGTACTAGAACCGTTAAGCAAGTTCTGCGATTTCTATCTACGCCCCTTAGTGAGTCAAACTCCTACCTATCTCAGAGACACCACAGAGGTCCTCAATCTTATTGAACTCTTCCCTGATGCAGAGAAAATTGACTTCCTAGTGACCATGGACGTTGAAGCCCTTTATACGAACATACCGCAGGACGCCACACTGGAAGTACTAGAGAATACCCTCCGGAACATCGAACCATGGCCCTTTATAACACCTATCTCATTTATCTGCGACTGTGCTTCCCTTGCTCTCAAAGAAAATGTATTTGCCTTCAAGTCACAGCTATTCCATCAAATACAAGGTACGAGCATGGGAAGCACATTCGCACCGAGTCTGGCATGCCTCTATATGGCCCATTTTGAAGAACAACACATTCTAGGAGTAAACAACCCCTTTAATGAACACATTCTACTATGGCGTCGTTACATTGACGATGTGGTCTTATTTTGGCAAGGGAATGAAGAACAATGTATCTCATTCTGCGATTGGGTCAACACTCTAAACCCATATTTAAAGTTCACAAGCACAAGATCTCGACATGAAATTCCCTTTTTGGACCTTCTCATCTCATTGGACAATGGTTGTCTACACACCACAAATTACAAAAAACCGACAGACAGGAATAATATCCTGGTCTACGACAGCCACCACCCCAGGGCACTCAAAAACAATCTTCCAGTAGGCCAATTCCTTCGTCTCCGGAGGAATTGCGACACTGTCACGGAGTTTGAGATACAGTCTGATCTACTCAGGCACAATCTGGAAAAACGACATTACCCCAATAACATTATTCGTCAAGCTCACAAGAGAGCCAGAAACAGCCCCAGGGCAGCTCTCCTTGAAATAAAAGAGAAATCTGAATTAGACACCATTACATGGGTCACCACATTCACTCCCAGCTCCAACAGTATACAGAAGGTGATCAAAAAACACTGGACAATATTGAATTCAGGTTCCTTTGAACCAGGCCCGCCACCACTTTTTGCATTTAAACGTACGCAGAATTTAAGAGATCACCTTGTACACACTAGACCAAAACCACAACCCATACATTAACCAACACTATGGTCCTTACCACCAGTAGTAGGCCATTACCCTTGCGGCTCCTGCTCAACTTGTGCAGAAACCACGATTTCTAAAGAAATCGATTTGGGCTTAATAACACCTTGGCGCCAAACCAGACACACGAACTGTAATACGACCAACTGTGTTTACACAATAGTCTGCCCATGTAAGAAGAGGTATGTGGGCATGACCACAAGAGCAGTCAAAATACGCATGGGGGAGCATAAAAGCACTATAAAACGAGGCAAAACCAACACTAAACTATTGACACACTTTGCAGAACAAGGACACATAACGAATAGTCTAAGATGGACTATCATTGTATCCAATCCCCACTGGACCAAACGCATTCCGTCCATCAATTGTTTGTTGTAACGCTTTTCGCCCTAAGTGGGATGGGTATTCCCAGACGTGGGACCCGTGCTCACTACGCCACTGGAGTCAAGCTATCCTGGCTGATGACGGCTGATAGCCAGAAACCGGTCCTAGGATGCTTGATTCCGGTCCAGGGAAGACATGGCTTGGCAGTTCGGGCTGGACTGTTCCCATGAGGCACAGGGTCAAGACTGATTTGCATATGGCCATGTCTAAACTGGGGTGGCGTAGTGGGCAAAAGAACGATGGATTTAACCCAGATCTCTTGACTGGGGGAGAATGTCTGCAGTGTCAGCATTCCGTCCATCAATTGTTTGTTGTAACGCTTTTCGCCCTAAGTGGGATGGGTATTCCCAGACGTGGGACCCGTGCTCACTACGCCACTGGAGTCAAGCTATCCTGGCTGATGACGGCTGATAGCCAGAAACCGGTCCTAGGATGCTTGATTCCGGTCCAGGGAAGACATGGCTTGGCAGTTCGGGCTGGACTGTTCCCATGAGGCACAGGGTCAAGACTGATTTGCATATGGCCATGTCTAAACTGGGGTGGCGTAGTGGGCAAAAGAACGATGGATTTAACCCAGATCTCTTGACTGGGGGAGAATGTCTGCATTGTCAGCATTCCGTCCATCAATTGTTTGTTGTAACGCTTTTCGCCCTAAGTGGGATGGGTATTCCCAGACGTGGGACCCGTGCTCACTACGCCACTGGAGTCAAGCTATCCTGGCTGATGACGGCTGATAGCCAGAAACCGGTCCTAGGATGCTTGATTCCGGTCCAGGGAAGACATGGCTTGGCAGTTCGGGCTGGACTGTTCCCATGAGGCACAGGGTCAAGACTGATTTGCATATGGCCATGTCTAAACTGGGGTGGCGTAGTGGGCAAAAGAACGATGGATTTAACCCAGATCTCTTGACTGGGGGAGAATGTCTGCATTGTCAGCATTCCGTCCATCAATTGTTTGTTGTAACGCTTTTCGCCCTAAGTGGGATGGGTATTCCCAGACGTGGGACCCGTGCTCACTACGCCACTGGAGTCAAGCTATCCTGGCTGATGACGGCTGATAGCCAGAAACCGGTCCTAGGATGCTTGATTCCGGTCCAGGGAAGACATGGCTTGGCAGTTCGGGCTGGACTGTTCCCATGAGGCACAGGGTCAAGACTGATTTGCATATGGCCATGTCTAAACTGGGGTGGCGTAGTGGGCAAAAGAACGATGGATTTAACCCAGATCTCTTGACTGGGGGAGAATGTCTGCATTGTCAGCATTCCGTCCATCAATTGTTTGTTGTAACGCTTTTCGCCCTAAGTGGGATGGGTATTCCCAAACGTGGGACCCGTGCTCACTACGCCACTGGAGTCAAGCTATCCTGGCTGATGACGGCTGATAGCCAGAAACCGGTCCTAGGATGCTTGATTCCGGTCCAGGGAAGACATGGCTTGGCAGTTCGGGCTGGACTGTTCCCATGAGGCACAGGGTCAAGACTGATTTGCATATGGCCATGTCTAAACTGGGGTGGCGTAGTGGGCAAAAGAACGATGGATTTAACCCAGATCTCTTGACTGGGGGAGAATGTCTGCATTGTCAGCATTCCGTCCATCAATTGTTTGTTGTAACGCTTTTCGCCCTAAGTGGGATGGGTATTCCCAGACGTGGGACCCGTGCTCACTACGCCACTGGAGTCAAGCTATCCTGGCTGATGACGGCTGATAGCCAGAAACCGGTCCTAGGATGCTTGATTCCGGTCCAGGGAAGACATGGCTTGGCAGTTCGGGCTGGACTGTTCCCATGAGGCACAGGGTCAAGACTGATTTGCATATGGCCATGTCTAAACTGGGGTGGCGTAGTGGGCAAAAGAACGATGGATTTAACCCAGATCTCTTGACTGGGGGAGAATGTCTGCATTGTCAGCATTCCGTCCATCAATTGTTTGTTGTAACGCTTTTCGCCCTAAGTGGGATGGGTATTCCCAGACGTGGGACCCGTGCTCACTACGCCACTGGAGTCAAGCTATCCTGGCTGATGACGGCTGATAGCCAGAAACCGGTCCTAGGATGCTTGATTCCGGTCCAGGGAAGACATGGCTTGGCAGTTCGGGCTGGACTGTTCCCATGAGGCACAGGGTCAAGACTGATTTGCATATGGCCATGTCTAAACTGGGGTGGCGTAGTGGGCAAAAGAACGATGGATTTAACCCAGATCTCTTGACTGGGGGAGAATGTCTGCATTGTCAGCATTCCGTCCATCAATTGTTTGTTGTAACGCTTTTCGCCCTAAGTGGGATGGGTATTCCCAGACGTGGGACCCGTGCTCACTACGCCACTGGAGTCAAGCTATCCTGGCTGATGACGGCTGATAGCCAGAAACCGGTCGTAGGATGCTTGATTCCGGTCCAGGGAAGACATGGCTTGGCAGTTCGGGCTGGACTGTTCCCATGAGGCACAGGGTCAAGACTGATTTGCATATGGCCATGTCTAAACTGGGGTGGCGTAGTGGGCAAAAGAACGATGGATTTAACCCAGATCTCTTGACTGGGGGAGAATGTCTGCATTGTCAGCATTCCGTCCATCAATTGTTTGTTGTAACGCTTTTCGCCCTAAGTGGGATGGGTATTCCCAGACGTGGGACCCGTGCTCACTACGCCACTGGAGTCAAGCTATCCTGGCTGATGACGGCTGATAGCCAGAAACCGGTCCTAGGATGCTTGATTCCGGTCCAGGGAAGACATGGCTTGGCAGTTCGGGCTGGACTGTTCCCATGAGGCACAGGGTCAAGACTGATTTGCATATGGCCATGTCTAAACTGGGGTGGCGTAGTGGGCAAAAGAACGATGGATTTAACCCAGATCTCTTGACTGGGGGAGAATGTCTGCATTGTCAGCATTCCGTCCATCAATTGTTTGTTGTAACGCTTTTCGCCCTAAGTGGGATGGGTATTCCCAGACGTGGGACCCGTGCTCACTACGCCACTGGAGTCAAGCTATCCTGGCTGATGACGGCTGATAGCCAGAAACCGGTCCTAGGATGCTTGATTCCGGTCCGGGGAAGACATGGCTTGGCAGTTCGGGCTGGACTGTTCCCATGAGGCACAGGGTCAAGACTGATTTGCATATGGCCATGTCTAAACTGGGGTGGCGTAGTGGGCAAAAGAACGATGGATTTAACCCAGATCTCTTGACTGGGGGAGAATGTCTGCATTGTCAGCATTCCGTCCATCAATTGTTTGTTGTAACGCTTTTCGCCCTAAGTGGGATGGGTATTCCCAGACGTGGGACCCGTGCTCACTATGCCACTGGAGTCAAGCTATCCTGGCTGATGACGGCTGATAGCCAGAAACCGGTCCTAGGATGCTTGATTCCGGTCCAGGGAAGACATGGCTTGGCAGTTCGGGCTGGACTGTTCCCATGAGGCACAGGGTCAAGACTGATTTGCATATGGCCATGTCTAAACTGGGGTGGCGTAGTGGGCAAAAGAACGATGGATTTAACCCAGATCTCTTGACTGGGGGAGAATGTCTGCATTGTCAGCATTCCGTCCATCAATTGTTTGTTGTAACGCTTTTCGCCCTAAGTGGGATGGGTATTCCCAGACGTGGGACCCGTGCTCACTACGCCACTGGAGTCAAGCTATCCTGGCTGATGACGGCTGATAGCCAGAAACCGGTCCTAGGATGCTTGATTCCGGTCCAGGGAAGACATGGCTTGGCAGTTCGGGCTGGACTGTTCCCATGAGGCACAGGGTCAAGACTGATTTGCATATGGCCATGTCTAAACTGGGGTGGCGTAGTGGGCAAAAGAACGATGGATTTAACCCAGATCTCTTGACTGGGGGAGAATGTCTGCATTGTCAGCATTCCGTCCATCAATTGTTTGTTGTAACGCTTTTCGCCCTAAGTGGGATGGGTATTCCCAGACGTGGGACCCGTGCTCACTACGCCACTGGAGTCAAGCTATCCTGGCTGATGACGGCTGATAGCCAGAAACCGGTCCTAGGATGCTTGATTCCGGTCCAGGGAAGACATGGCTTGGCAGTTCGGGCTGGACTGTTCCCATGAGGCACAGGGTCAAGACTGATTTGCATATGGCCATGTCTAAACTGGGGTGGCGTAGTGGGCAAAAGAACGATGGATTTAACCCAGATCTCTTGACTGGGGGAGAATGTCTGCATTGTCAGCATTCCGTCCATCAATTGTTTGTTGTAACGCTTTTCGCCCTAAGTGGGATGGGTATTCCCAGACGTGGGACCCGTGCTCACTACGCCACTGGAGTCAAGCTATCCTGGCTGATGACGGCTGATAGCCAGAAACCGGTCCTAGGATGCTTGATTCCGGTCCAGGGAAGACATGGCTTGGCAGTTCGGGCTGGACTGTTCCCATGAGGCACAGGGTCAAGACTGATTTGCATATGGCCATGTCTAAACTGGGGTGGCGTAGTGGGCAAAAGAACGATGGATTTAACCCAGATCTCTTGACTGGGGGAGAATGTCTGCATTGTCAGCATTCCGTCCATCAATTGTTTGTTGTAACGCTTTTCGCCCTAAGTGGGATGGGTATTCCCAGACGTGGGACCCGTGCTCACTACGCCACTGGAGTCAAGCTATCCTGGCTGATGACGGCTGATAGCCAGAAACCGGTCCTAGGATGCTTGATTCCGGTCCAGGGAAGACATGGCTTGGCAGTTCGGGCTGGACTGTTCCCATGAGGCACAGGGTCAAGACTGATTTGCATATGGCCATGTCTAAACTGGGGTGGCGTAGTGGGCAAAAGAACGATGGATTTAACCCAGATCTCTTGACTGGGGGAGAATGTCTGCATTGTCAGCATTCCGTCCATCAATTGTTTGTTGTAACGCTTTTCGCCCTAAGTGGGATGGGTATTCCCAGACGTGGGACCCGTGCTCACTACGCCACTGGAGTCAAGCTATCCTGGCTGATGACGGCTGATAGCCAGAAACCGGTCCTAGGATGCTTGATTCCGGTCCAGGGAAGACATGGCTTGGCAGTTCGGGCTGGACTGTTCCCATGAGGCACAGGGTCAAGACTGATTTGCATATGGCCATGTCTAAACTGGGGTGGCGTAGTGGGCAAAAGAACGATGGATTTAACCCAGATCTCTTGACTGGGGGAGAATGTCTGCATTGTCAGCATTCCGTCCATCAATTGTTTGTTGTAACGCTTTTCGCCCTAAGTGGGATGGGTATTCCCAGACGTGGGACCCGTGCTCACTACGCCACTGGAGTCAAGCTATCCTGGCTGATGACGGCTGATAGCCAGAAACCGGTCCTAGGATGCTTGATTCCGGTCCAGGGAAGACATGGCTTGGCAGTTCGGGCTGGACTGTTCCCATGAGGCACAGGGTCAAGACTGATTTGCATATGGCCATGTCTAAACTGGGGTGGCGTAGTGGGCAAAAGAACGATGGATTTAACCCAGATCTCTTGACTGGGGGAGAATGTCTGCATTGTCAGCATTCCGTCCATCAATTGTTTGTTGTAACGCTTTTCGCCCTAAGTGGGATGGGTATTCCCAGACGTGGGACCCGTGCTCACTACGCCACTGGAGTCAAGCTATCCTGGCTGATGACGGCTGATAGCCAGAAACCGGTCCTAGGATGCTTGATTCCGGTCCAGGGAAGACATGGCTTGGCAGTTCGGGCTGGACTGTTCCCATGAGGCACAGGGTCAAGACTGATTTGCATATGGCCATGTCTAAACTGGGGTGGCGTAGTGGGCAAAAGAACGATGGATTTAACCCAGATCTCTTGACTGGGGGAGAATGTCCGCATTGTCAGCATTCCGTCCATCAATTGTTTGTTGTAACGCTTTTCGCCCTAAGTGGGATGGGTATTCCCAGACGTGGGACCCGTGCTCACTACGCCACTGGAGTCAAGCTATCCTGGCTGATGACGGCTGATAGCCAGAAACCGGTCCTAGGATGCTTGATTCCGGTCCAGGGAAGACATGGCTTGGCAGTTCGGGCTGGACTGTTCCCATGAGGCACAGGGTCAAGACTGATTTGCATATGGCCATGTCTAAACTGGGGTGGCGTAGTGGGCAAAAGAACGATGGATTTAACCCAGATCTCTTGACTGGGGGAGAATGTCCGCATTGTCAGCATTCCGTCCATCAATTGTTTGTTGTAACGTGTTTACACAATAGTCTGCCCATGTAAGAAGAGGTATGTGGGCATGACCACAAGAGCAGTCAAAATACGCATGGGGGAGCATAAAAGCACTATAAAACGAGGCAAAACCAACACTAAACTATTGACACACTTTGCAGAACAAGGACACATAACGAATAGTCTAAGATGGACTATCATTGTATCCAATCCCCACTGGACCAAACGCACTTTGTTCAAACAAGAACAACGATGGGTCCACAGATTGAGATGCGACACCATGGGTCTAAATGACGAAATCCCGTGGGTTGAGTTAACCTGACACCTTATCTGACATCCAATTTGAGCTTATATATGATAATCAGATGGTAGCTCTGCAAAAATGATACCGCATTCCAACTTGTGATTCCCCTAGATCACGTGTATTTCTTTTCTACCGTCTTTTGCATGAGCACGATATGCATTCCACTCAATAATCTACAAGAAACTAGCAAGATTAAACCATACGTGCTGTAATATAACCACAATGTCCCAAGAATTTTCAAATTAGACCAAGCATATGACTCAGGATTACGGATAATCTCCCGTATGTGAACACTATTCACCTCTCTGCACGCCATTACACCTAGCGTGCACTTTTGTGTAGACACCACCAGCAGACACTTTGATCCTGATGCGAGACTACCCTTTTAACATGGCCGCTGCTTCCCCTTAACCTTAAGTAAGGTCCGCAACCAATATTAAACTAGATACATACATATGCGTAGAAACTACCATGTTATTTTACCCGGTTTTCCATGGATACAATACACACAGCGTCACCGCGCCATCTCCCGGCGTTATTTAACCACCACTAACATTATTTCAGCGCCAATGAGGAAGAACACTCATGAGACATTTCGTCTCACCATTTCCTCATCATGTCAGCATTTCGATAACTTTATTGAAGGTTCTTTGTCAACATGAGACAAAATATCTACGAATGCTTTAACATTACCGCGTCACACACTCCCGTGATTGCCATGGCAATAATACACGTAATGTCGCCACGTCATTTTTCGGCGTCCAAGAACCTCCGAGATTACCTTGGCAACAATACACGTAACGTCACCACGTCATCTTCCGACGTGAAAGAACCGCACCAATCTCTAATTCAGCGTCTATGAGGAATACACTTAAAAGGCACTTCCTCTCACCCTCCCTCATCAATCCCGGCGCTGCACGGAGGAGGGGTAGGTTTCCACACCCTGGGCGAATGAGCACTCGTGAGTATCTACTCGCTATGAAGAGGTGAGCGCGATCTCTCTCTTCTTTTTTAACTGACTGATACCATTTACCTCGGTATACTTATATTACATCTCCCTTTATCAGTTTCTCTTTCTGCCATCTCCGAGACGCTGAAGGAGCCCATTCCCTATACTCTAAGGGTAGGTTAAATATGTTGTCATGATTATCATTGTGCACACGAGATGTTCCATTAGAGAGTTGTACTTTCCTTCCTCCAACCACGATAGAAACTGAAATATCCACACGGTGTAGTCGCAGAGTTGTTTTTACACAGGCTGCTGGCCGCTTATGGGGATGTTTTTTGTATGGCACATGATCACTGTAGATTGGCTAAACAAAACATAACATGCACCCTTCCGTAGCGGTCTTTTGCAGCGTGATTCACACTTTTCGGCATTAGGTCATTCTACTTGCATGTGAACAACTGAAGCATGCTTGTTTTGAATGAACACTTATTGTGTTAATTTGCAGTATAATCACAACATGTAATGAATAATGATTACAATAGATGCCGTGTTTCTTTCTTCTCCCCCCCCCCTTTTTAATTGTCCATGTGTGTGTCTCTCTTGTTTTTACCTTACCAGGTTGGGTTTAGGTTTCCAAAAAGAAGGAGTACCTATCAGCGCGAGGACGCTGTATCCCCTTACTATTAACGTACCATAGGTTCACAGCACTGCACCTTACTGGAACCTGTCTCAAGAACTCACATTTGTTTCACTCACTTTATACTTGGTCCTGACGAAGCGCTTTTGGATCCCTTATGGACCTACTCTGAAGCGCGAAACATGTTGACCCCAAATTAGTAAGGACTTCCACTCACCATCCTGAGAGCAGCAGTTAATTTTACACCTGCCCTCAATATATTTGTTTCAAAGAGGAGCTCCAGGATTATTATTTTTAACCTTTACTAGTTAGAGCCGTGAATAAAGGTCTTGGACTCTATTTAGTATTTTTAACGCACCACCCACTTTCCTCTAGATAGGCCCACACACCCCCATGCACAACTGCGGCGTCTCCAACAAAAGATCTCCGACAAAGAGCCCTCTTGCGGGGCCCGTGGGGGACTGCAGCGCCAGCCCCACGAGAAGCAACGCCCCATGATGAAGCAGGACACTCGAAAGGGTGTGTGAGGGCAGTATATTCTAAAGGAGAAATTCCCCACACGCATTTCAACCCGACCATACCTAGAGCACACACAGCCATCTCTTTCCTGTCTTTAGGAACAGCTACCCTCTCAATATATACACGTGATTCTGAGGGAGCACGGGTACGGGACCTATCTCTAATCATGCTCCCGGTCCCCCATTCTTTATGTATTATGATTTAACGAACGGCAGTTAGCCGTGGGACCAATCTTTCTATCTTTCCCCTTTTCCTCAAACTGCACTAACATAACAGATCTCTCCTTATTCTAACCACACTGAGAGTCTTCATCAACTCCACATACCAATACTTACAATGGACACCGTCGGTCTCAGTTTCGATGACGAAACTATAGCAGAAATTCTCCGTGCATCTTCACTCTTAGGAGAAGATGGCAGCGCAACAACAGGCAGTAAAGCAGACGATTGGAAATCCCTATTATCACTGAGGAAACTACAAATTAAGACAGCCCTGCATGGGTTGATGATGACCGAATACCTTAGGGCTAACGTAGCACCCAACGGTCTCCCCTAGTTACCATACCTCCGAGGATTTTCCTAGAAGACTAGACATTTCGCTCAGAATGGTCACAGATTGCATGGAAGTGCACACGAGACTGGCTCGTGTTAATTATTAACACGGCCAAGCGTCTCTCGGATGAACTTCTTATTCAGATTACCTTAGCTGAGAACGGCTTAAAAACAGGGATCTCTATTACTTCATTTAAGTCGAGATTAGCCGAAATTAATGAAGAAATGAATGAACACAAAGACTTTCTCACTAAGCAGAAGATCACAAAATTACAGAAAGACTTAAAACGTTTCAACAAAGAGAAGGTGTACCCTTACACTACAGAAGATTCTGTTTTTCAAAATTATGACACAACTTCTGATAAAGGGAGTAGCAACAGATCTAGCAGAACAGGATCATTTGGGAGCGATTCAAGTTATGAAGGGCAACGGTACACACCGCACGCCAGAGGGATACAACAACCAATACGCCCTCCTTTATTCCATAATCCTCCCACACCACCACAATTCTCTCATCCATCATTTCAACCACCTGTCTATCCAGGACAATGGATGGGACCTCTACCTATGTGGCACGTACCTCCAACTCACCATCTTCAACCGACTCACTTCCAACAATTCCCGAACCCCCCTTTTCACGACAGAGGGAGGGGCAAAGGAAGAGGCAGAAGAAGAGGAAGTTACACGAAGGTACAATGGCAAGATCAGGAACCAATGGAGCTACGGAGCCAGGCGAGAGGTCAGAGACCCTAGTGGTGAACCTTTCATCTAGGCTACTCACAGAAAGTGAAACCATACTCCTTGAAAAAGGTTTGGGATTTGTCCCCACACCCAAAGAAGATCCCTTTAGGTTACACCAAGAACTTCACCAGTTCTTTCGGAAAGTCAGACTGAAGGCCTTCTTCCAAGGAAAACCTGATAATCCCCCTACTGAGACGGGGCTGAAGAAACCTTCGAAGTTTACCCCTACAGCAGCAATGACACCACATGAGGTCCTTACATATGAGCAAGCCGTCCTCAAAGATGTAGGAGCTTTGAATCAGAAGCGACCTTACAACAGTCTATCAAAAGAAGAAAGAACTATCCTCCGAACTATCACCGAAGATCGGGACATAATAATCAAACCAGCAGACAAAGGCGGGCCATTGTCATTCAGAACCAGGATGCATATGACAGAGAATGCACCCGCCAATTGGCCAATACTACATACTATGAATTAATCACAGAGGATCCCACCAAACGCCTTTCGACTCGGATCGAGAGCATGATCAATGAAGCATCAGCTGAAGGCTGGATCTCACAACAGGAAGCTAATTTCCTCACGACAGAAGATCCTCGAACCCCCTACTTTTACACACTACCGAAAATCCATAAGGGGGTCACCCCCCCACCAGGCCGTCCGATTGTCTCTGGCATCAATTCTGTACTAGAACCGTTAAGCAAGTTCTGCGATTTCTATCTACGCCCCTTAGTGAGTCAAACTCCTACCTATCTCAGAGACACCACAGAGGTCCTCAATCTTATTGAACTCTTCCCTGATGCAGAGAAAATTGACTTCCTAGTGACCATGGACGTTGAAGCCCTTTATACGAACATACCGCAGGACGCCACACTGGAAGTACTAGAGAATACCCTCCGGAACATCGAACCATGGCCCTTTATAACACCTATCTCATTTATCTGCGACTGTGCTTCCCTTGCTCTCAAAGAAAATTTATTTGCCTTCAAGTCACAGCTATTCCATCAAATACAAGGTACGAGCATGGGAAGCACATTCGCACCGAGTCTGGCATGCCTCTATATGGCCCATTTTGAAGAACAACACATTCTAGGAGTAAACAACCCCTTTAATGAACACATTCTACTATGGCGTCGTTACATTGACGATGTGGTCTTATTTTGGCAAGGGAATGAAGAACAACGTATCTCATTCTGCGATTGGGTCAACACTCTAAACCCATATTTAAAGTTCACAAGCACAAGATCTCGACATGAAATTCCCTTTTTGGACCTTCTCATCTCATTGGACAATGGTTGTCTACACACCACAAATTACAAAAAACCGACAGACAGGAATAATATCCTGGTCTACGACAGCCACCACCCCAGGGCACTCAAAAACAATCTTCCAGTAGGCCAATTCCTTCGTTTCCGGAGGAATTGCGACACTGTCACGGAGTTTGAGATACAGTCTGATCTACTCAGGCACAATCTGGAAAAACGACATTACCCCGATAACATTATTCGTCAAGCTCACAAGAGAGCCAGAAACAGCCCCAGGGCAGCTCTCCTTGAAATAAAAGAGAAATCTGAATTAGACACCATTACATGGGTCACCACATTCACTCCTAGCTCCAACAGTATACAGAAGGTGATCAAAAAACACTGGACAATATTGAATTCAGGTTCCTTTGAACCAGGCCCGCCACCACTTTTTGCATTTAAACGTACGCAGAATTTAAGAGATCACCTTGTACACACTAGACCAAAACCACAACCCATACATTAACCAACACTATGGTCCTTACCACCAGTAGTAGGCCATTACCCTTGCGGCTCCTGCTCAACTTGTGCAGAAACCACGATTTCTAAAGAAATCGATTTGGGCTTAATAACACCTTGGCGCCAAACCAGACACACGAACTGTAATACGACCAACTGTGTTTACACAATAGTCTGCCCATGTAAGAAGAGGTATGTGGGCATGACCACAAGAGCAGTCAAAATACGCATGGGGGAGCATAAAAGCACTATAAAACGAGGCAAAACCAACACTAAACTATTGACACACTTTGCAGAACAAGGACACATAACGAATAGTCTAAGATGGACTATCATTGTATCCAATCCCCACTGGACCAAACGCACTTTGTTCAAACAAGAACAACGATGGGTCCACAGATTGAGATGCGACACCATGGGTCTAAATGACGAAATCCCGTGGGTTGAGTTAACCTGACACCTTATCTGACATCCAATTTGAGCTTATATATGATAATCAGATGGTAGCTCTGCAAAAATGATACCGCATTCCTACTTGTGATTCCCCTAGATCACGTGTATTTCTTTTCTACCGTCTTTTGCATGAGCACGATATGCATTCCACTCAATAATCTACAAGAAACTAGCAAGATTAAACCATACGTGCTGTAATATAACCACAATGTCCCAAGAATTTTCAAATTAGACCAAGCATATGATTCAGGATTACGGATAATCTCCCGTATGTGAACACTATTCACCTCTCTGCACGCCATTACACCTAGCGTGCACTTTTGTGTAGACACCACCAGCAGACACTTTGATCCTGATGCGAGACTACCCTTTTAACATGGCCGCTGCTTCCCCTTAACCTTAAGTAAGGTCCGCAACCAATATTAAACTAGATACATACATATGCGTAGAAACTACCATGTTATTTTACCCGGTTTTCCATGGATACAATACACACAGCGTCACCGCGCCATCTCCCGGCGTTATTTAACCACCACTAACATTATTTCAGCGCCAATGAGGAAGAACACTCATGAGACATTTCGTCTCACCATTTCCTCATCATGTCAGCATTTCGATAACTTTATTGAAGGTTCTTTGTCAACATGAGACAAAATATCTACGAATGCTTTAACATTACCGCGTCACACACTCCCGTGATTGCCATGGCAATAATACACGTAATGTCGCCACGTCATTTTTCGGCGTCCAAGAACCTCCGAGATTACCTTGGCAACAATACACGTAACGTCACCACGTCATCTTCCGACGTCAAAGAACCGCACCAATCTCTAATTCAGCGTCTATGAGGAATACACTTAAAAGGCACTTCCTCTCACCCTCCCTCATCAATCCCGGCGCTGCACGGAGGAGGGGTAGGTTTCCACACCCTGGGCGAATGAGCACTCGTGAGTATCTACTCGCTATGAAGAGGTGAGCGCGATCTCTCTCTTCTTTTTTAACTGACTGATACCATTTACCTCGGTATACTTATATTACATCTCCCTTTATCAGTTTCTCTTTCTGCCATCTCCGAGACGCTGAAGGAGCCCATTCCCTATACTCTAAGGGTAGGTTAAATATGCTGTCATGATTATCATTGTGCACACGAGATGTTCCATTAGAGAGTTGTACTTTCCTTCCTCCAACCACGATAGCAACTGAAATATCCACACTGTGTTGTCGCAGAGTTGTTTTTACACAGGCTGCTGGCCGCTTATGGGGATGTTTTTTGTATGGCACATGATCACTGTAGATTGGCTAAACAAAACATAACATGCACCCTTCCGTAGCGGTCTTTTGCAGCGTGATTCACACTTTTCGGCATTAGGTCATTCTACTTGCATGTGAACTACTGAAGCATGCTTGTTTTGAATGAACACTTATTGTGTTAATTTGCAGTATAATCACAACATGTAATGAATAATGATTACAATAGATGCCGTGTTTCTTTCTTCTCCCCCCCCCCCTTTTTAATTGTCCATGTGTGTGTCTCTCTTGTTTTTACCTTACCAGGTTGGGTTTAGGTTTCCAAAAAGAAGGAGTACCTATCAGCGCGAGGACGCTGTATCCCCTTACTATTAAGGTACCATAGGTTCACAGCACTGCACCTTACTGGAACCTGTCTCAAGAACTCACATTTGTTTCACTCACTTTATACTTGGTCCTGACGAAGCGCTATTGGATCCCTTATGGACCTACTCTGAAGCGCGAAACATGTTGACCCCAAATTAGTAAGGACTTCCACTCACCATCCTGAGAGCAGCAGTTAATTTTACACCTGCCCTCAATATCTTTGTTTCAAAGAGGAGCTCCAGGATTATTATTTTTAACCTTTACTAGTTAGAGCCGTGAATAAAGGTCTTGGACTCTATTTAGTATTTTTAACGCACCACCCACTTTCCTCTAGATAGGCCCACACACCCCCATGCACAACTGCGGCGTCTCCAACAAAAGATCTCTGACAAAGAGCCCTCTTGCGGGGCCCGTGGGGGACTGCAGCGCCAGCCCCACGAGAAGCAACGCCCCATGATGAAGCAGGACACTCGAAAGGGTTTGTGAGGGCAGTATATTCTAAAGGAGAAATTCCCCACACGCATTTCAACCCGACCATACCTAGAGCACACACAGCCATCTCTTTCCTGTCTTTAGGAACAGCTACCCTCTCAATATATACACGTGATTCTGAGGGAGCACGGGTACGGGACCAATCTCTAATCATGCTCCCTGTCCCCCATTCTTTATGTATTATGATTTAACGAACGGCAGTTAGCCGTGGGACCAGTCTTTCTATCTTTCCCCTTTTCCTCAAACTGCACTAACATAACAGATCTCTCCTTATTCTAACCACACTGAGAGTCTTCATCAACTCCACATACCAATACTTACAATGGACACCGTCGGTCTCAGTTTCGATGACGACACTATAGCAGAAATTCTCCGTGCACCTTCACTCTTAGGAGAAGATGGCAGCGCAGCAACAGGCAGTAAAGCAGATGATTGGAAATCCCTATTATCACTGAGGAAACTACAAATTAAGACAGCCCTGCATGGGTTGATGATGACCGAATACCTTAGGGCTAACGTAGCACCCAACGGTCTCCCCTAGTTACCATACCTCCGAGGATTTTCCTAGAAGACTAGACATTTCGCACAGAATGGTCACAGATTGCATGGAAGTGCACACGAGACTGGCTCGTGTTAATTATTAACACGTCCAAGCGTCTCTCGGATGAACTTCTTATTCAGATTATCTTAGCTGAGAACGGCTTAAAAACAGGGATCTCTATTACTTCATTTAAGTCGAGATTAGCCGAAATTAATGAAGAAATGAATGAACACAAAGACTTTCTCACTAAGCAGAAGATCACAAAATTACAGAAAGACTTAAAATGTTTCAACAAAGAGAAGGTGTACCCTTACACTACAGAAGATTATGTTTTTCAAAATTATGACACAACTTCTGATAAAGGGAGTAGCAACAGATCTAGCAGAACAGGATCATTTGGGAGCGATTCAAGTTATGAAGGGCAACGGTACACACCGCACGCCAGAGGGATACAACAACCAATACGCCCTCCTTTATTCCATAATCCTCCACCACCACCTCAATTCTCTCATCCATCATTTCAACCACCTGTCTATCCAGGACAATGGATGGGACCTCCACCTATGTGGCACGTACCTCCAACTCACCATCTTCAACCGACTCACTTCCAACAATTCCCGAACCCCCCTTTTCACGACAGAGGGAGGGGCAAAGGAAGAGGCAGAAGAAGAGGAAGTTATAAGAAGGTACAATGGCAAGATCAGGAACCAATGACGCTACGGAGCCAGGCGAGAGGTCAGAGACCCTAGTGGTGAACCTTTCATCTAGGCTACTCACAGAAAGTGAAACCATACTCCTTGAAAAAGGTTTGGGATTTGTCCCCACACCCAAAGAAGATCCCTTTAGGTTACACCAAGAACTTCACCAGTTCTTTCGGAAAGTCAGACTGAAGGCCTTCTTCCAAGGAAAACCTGATAATCCCCCTACTGAGACGGGGCTGAAGAAACCTTCGAAGTTTACCCCTACAGCAGCAATGACACCACATGAGGTCCTTACATATGAGCAAGCTGTCCTCAAAGATTTAGGAGCTTTGAATCAGAAGCGACCTTACAACAATCTATCAAAAGAAGAAAGAACTATCCTCCGAACTATCACCGAAGATCGGGACATAATAATCAAACCAGCAGACAAAGGCGGGCCATTGTCATTCAGAACCAGGATGCATATGACAGAGAATGCACCCGCCAATTGGCCAATACTACATACTATGAATTAATCACAGAGGATCCCACCAAACGCCTTTCGACTCGGATCGAGAGCATGATCAACGAAGCATCAGCTGAAGGCTGGATCTCACAACAGGAAGCTAATTTCCTCACGACAGAAGATCCTCGAACCCCCTACTTTTACACACTACCGAAAATCCATAAGGGGGTCACCCCCCCACCAGGCCGTCCGATTGTCTCTGGCATCAATTCTGTACTAGAACCGTTAAGCAAGTTCTGCGATTTCTATCTACGCCCCTTAGTGAGTCAAACTCCTACCTATCTCAGAGACACCACAGAGGTCCTCAATCTTATTGAACTCTTCCCTGATGCAGAGAAAATTGACTTCCTAGTGACCATGGACGTTGAAGCCCTTTATACGAACATACCGCAGGACGCCACACTGGAAGTACTAGAGAATACCCTCCGGAACATCGAACCATGGCCCTTTATAACACCTATCTCATTTATCTGCGACTGTGCTTCCCTTGCTCTCAAAGAAAATTTCTTTGCCTTCAAGTCACAGCTATTCCATCAAATACAAGGCACGAGCATGGGAAGCACATTCGCACCGAGTCTGGCATGCCTCTATATGGCCCATTTTGAAGAACGACACATTCTAGGAGTAAACAACCCCTTTAATGAACACATTGTACTATGGCGTCGTTACATTGACGATGTGGTCTTATTTTGGCAAGGGAATGAAGAACAATGTATCTCATTCTGCGATTGGGTCAACACTCTAAATCCATATTTAAAATTCACAAGCACAAGATCTCGACATGAAATTCCCTTTTTGGACCTTCTCATCTCATTGGACAAGGGTTGTCTACACACCACAAATTACAAAAAACCGACAGACAGGAATAATCTCCTGGTCTACGACATCCACCACCCCAGGGCACTCAAAAACAATCTTCCAGTAGGCCAATTCCTTCGTCTCCGGAGGAATTGCGACACTGTCAAGGAGTTTGAGATACAGTCTGATCTACTCAGGCACAATCTGGAAAAACGACATTACCCCAATAACATTATTCGTCAAGCTCACAAGAGAGCCAGAAACAGCCCCAGGGCAGCTCTCCTTGAAATAAAAGAGAAATCTGAATTAGACACCATTACATGTGTCACCACATTCACTCCCAGCTCCAACAGTATACAGAAGGTGATCAAAAAACACTGGACAATATTGAATTCAGGTTCCTTTGAACCAGGCCCGCCACCACTTTTTGCATTTAAACGTACGCAGAATTTAAGAGATCACCGTGTACACACTAGACCAAAACCACAACCCATACATCAACCAACACTATGGTCCTTACCACCAGTAGTAGGCGATTAACCTTTCGGCTCCTGCTCAACTTGTGCAGAAACCACGATTTCTAAAGAAATCGATTTGGGCTTAATAACACCTTGGCGCCAAACCAGACACACAAACTGTAATACGACCAACTGTGTTTACACAATAGTCTGCCCATGTAATAAGAGGTATGTGGGCATGACCACAAGAGCAGTCAAAATACGCATTGGGGAGCATAAAAGCACTATAAGACGAGGCAAAACCAACACTAAACTATTGACACACTTTGCAGAACAAGGACACACAGCGAATAGTCTAAGATGGACTATCATTGTATCCAATCCCCACTGGACCAAACGCACTTTGTTCAAACAAGAACAACGATGGGTCCACAGATTGAGATGCGACACCATGGGCCTAAATGACGAAATCCCGTGGGTTGAGTTAACCTGACACCTTATCTGACATCCAATTTGAGCTTATAGATGATAATCAGATGGTAGCTCTGCAAAAATGATACCGCATTCCTACTTGTGATTCCCCTAGATCACGTGTATTTCTTTTCTACCGTCTTTTGCATGAGCACGATATGCATTCCACTCAATAATCTACAAGAAACTAGCAAGATTAAACCATACGTGCTGTAATATAACCACAATGTCCTAAGAATTTTCAAATTAGACCAAGCATATGACACAGGATTACGGATAATCTCCCGTATGTGAACATTATTCACCTCTCTGCACGCCATTACACCTAGCGTGCACTTTTGTGTAGACACCACCAGCAGACACTTTGATCCTGATGCGAGACTACCCTTTTAACATGGCCGCTGCTTCCCCTTAACCTTAAGTAAGGTCCGCAACCAATATTAAACTAGATACATACATCTGTGTAGAAACTACCACGTTATTTTACCCTTTTTTCCATGGATGCAATACACACAGCGTCACCGCGCCATCCCCCGGCGTTATTTAACCACCACTAACATTATTTCAGCGCCAATGAGGAAGAACAGTCATGAGACATTTCGTCTCACCATTTCCTCATCATGTCAGCATTTCGATAACTTTATTGAAGGTTCTTTGTCAACATGAGACAAAATATCTACGAATGCTTTAACATTACCGCGTCACACACTCCCGTGATTGCCATGGCAATAATACACGTAATGTCGCCACGTCATTTTTCGGCGTCCAAGAACCTCCGAGATTACCTTGGCAACAATACACGTAACGTCACCACGTCATCTTCCGACGTCAAAGATCCGCACCAATCTCTAATTCAGCGTCTATGAGGAATACACTTAAAAGGCACTTCCTCTCACCCTCCCTCATCAATCCCGGCGCTGAACGGAGGAGGGGTAGGTTTCCACACCCTGGGCGAATGAGCACTCGTGAGTATCTACTCGCTACGAAGAGGTGAGCGCGATCTCTCTCTTCTTTTTTAACTGACTGATACCATTTACCTCGGTATACTTATATTACATCTCCCTTTATTAGTTTCTCTTTCTGCCATCTCCGAGACGCTGAAGGAGCCCATTCCCTATACTCTAAGGGTAGGTTAAATATGTTGTCATGATTATCATTGTGCACACGAGATGTTCCATTAGAGACTTGTACTTTCCTTCCTCCAACCACGATAGCAACTGAAATATCCACACGGTGTTGTCGCAGAGTTGTTTTTACACAGGCTGCTGGCCGCTTATGGGGATGTTTTTTGTATGGCACATGATCACTGTAGATTGGCTAAACAAAACATATCATGCACCCTTCCGTAGCGGTCTTTTGCAGCGTGATTCACACTTTTCGGCATTAGGTCATTCTACTTGCATGTGAACTACTGAAGCATGCTTGTTTTGAATGAACACTTATTGTGTTAATTTGCAGTATAATCACAACATGTAATGAATAATGATTACAATAGATGCCGTGTTTCTTTCTTCTCTCCCCCCCCCCCCCTTTTTAATTGTCCATGTGTGTGTCTCTCTTGTTTTTACCTTACCAGGTTGGGTTTAGGTTTCCAAAAAGAAGGAGTACCTATCAGCGCGAGGACGCTGTATCCCCTTACTATTAAGGTACCATAGGTTCACAGCACTGCACCTTACTGGAACCTGTCTCAAGAACTCACATTTGTTTCACTCACTTTATACTTGGTCCTGACGAAGCGCTATTGGATCCCTTATGGACCTACTCTGAAGCGCGAAACATGTTGACCCCAAATTAGTAAGGACTTCCACTCACCATCCTGAGAGCAGCAGTTAATTTTACACCTGCCCTCAATATCTTTGTTTCAAAGAGGAGCTCCAGGATTATTATTTTTAACCTTTACTAGTTAGAGCCGTGAATAAAGGTCTTGGACTCTATTTAGTATTTTTAACGCACCACCCACTTTCCTCTAGATAGGCCCACACACCCCCATGCACAACTGCGGCGTCTCCAACAAAAGATCTCCGACAAAGAGCCCTCTTGCGGGGCCCGTGGGGGACTGCAGCGCCACCCCCACGAGGAGCAACGCCCCATGATGAAGCAGGACACTCGAAAGGGTGTGTGAGGGCAGTATATTCTAAAGGAGAAATTCCCCACACGCATTTCAACCCGACCATACCTAGAGCACACACAGCCATCTCTTTCCTGTCTTTAGGAACAGCTACCCTCTCAATATATACACGTGATTCTGAGGGAGCACGGGTACGGGACCTATCTCTAATCATGCTCCCGGTCCCCCATTCTTTATGTATTATGATTTAACGAACGGCAGTTAGCCGTGGGACCAATCTTTCTATCTTTCCCCTTTTCCTCAAGCTGCACTAACATAACAGATCTCTCCTTATTCTAACCACACTGAGAGACTTCATCAACTCCACATACCAATACTTACAATGGACACCGTCGGTCTCAGTTTCGATGACGAAACTATAGCAGAAATTCTCCGTGCATCTTCACTCTTAGGAGAAGATGGCAGCGCAACAACAGGCAGTAAAGCAGACGATTGGAAATCCCTATTATCACTGAGGAAACTACAAATTAAGACAGCCCTGCATGGGTTGATGATGACCGAATACCTTAGGGCTAACGTAGCACCCAACGGTCTCCCCTAGTTACCATACCTCCGAGGATTTTCCTAGAAGACTAGACATTTCGCACAGAATGGTCACAGATTGCATGGAAGTGCACACGAGACTGGCTCGTGTTAATTATTAACACGGCCAAGCGTCTCTCAGATGAACTTCTTATTCAGATTACCTTAGCTGAGAACGGCTTAAAAACAGGGATCTCTATTACTTCATTTAAGTCGAGATTAGCCGAAATTAATGAAGAAATGGATGAACACAAAGACTTTCTCACTAAGCAGAAGATCACAAAATTACAGAAAGACTTAAAACGTTTCAACAAAGAGAAGGTGTACCCTTACACTAAAGAAGATTATGTTTTTCAAAATTATGACACAACTTCTGATAAAGGGAGTAGCAACAGATCTAGCAGAACAGGATCATTTGGGAGCGATTCAAGTTATGAAGGGCAACGGTACACACCGCACGCCAGAGGGATACAACAACCAATACGACCTCCTTTATTCCATAATCCTCCACCACCACCTCAATTCTCTCATCCATCATTTCAAACACCTGTCTATCCAGGACAATGGATGGGACCTCCACCTATGTGGCACGTACCTCCAACTCACCATCTTCAACCGACTCACTTCCAACAATTCCCGAACCCCCCTTTTCACGACAGAGGGAGGGGCAAAGGAAGAGGCAGAAGAAGAGGAAGTTACAAGAAGGTACAATGGCAAGATCAGGAACCAATGGAGCTACGGAGCCAGGCGAGAGGTCAGAGACCCTAGTGGTGAACCTTTCATCTAGGCTACTCACAGAAAGTGAAACCATACTCCTTGAAAAAGGTTTGGGATTTGTCCCCACACCCAAAGAAGATCCCTTTAGGTTACACCAAGAACTTCACCAGTTCTTTCAGAAAGTCAGACTGAAGGCCTTCTTCCAAGGAAAACCTGATAATCCCCCTACTGAGACGGGGCTGAAGAAACCTTCGAAGTTTACCCCTACAGCAGCAATGACACCACATGAGGTCCTTACATATGAGCAAGCCGTCCTCAAAGATGTAGGAGCTTTGAATCAGAAGCGACCTTACAACAGTCTATCAAAAGAAGAAAGAACTATCATCCGAACTATCACCGAAGATCGGGACATAATAATCAAACCAGCAGACAAAGGCGGGCCATTGTCATTCAGAACCAGGATGCATATGACAGAGAATGCACCCGCCAATTGGCCAATACTACATACTATGAATTAATCACAGAGGATCCCACCAAACGCCTTTCGACTCGGATCGAGAGCATGATCAACGAAGCATCAGCTGAAGGCTGGATCTCACAACAGGAAGCTAATTTCCTCACGACAGAAGATCCTCGAACCCCCTACTTTTACACACTACCGAAAATCCATAAGGGGGTCACCCCCCCACCAGGCCGTCTGATTGTCTCTGGCATCAATTCTGTACTAGAACCGTTAAGCAAGTTCTGCGATTTCTATCTACGCCCCTTAGTGAGTCAAACTCCTACCTATCTCAGAGACACCACAGAGGTCCTCAATCTTATTGAACTCTTCCCTGATGCAGAGAAAATTGACTTCCTAGTGACCATGGACGTTGAAGCCCTTTATACGAACATACCGCAGGACGCCACACTGGAAGTACTAGAGAATACCCTCCGGAACATCGAACCATGGCCCTTTATAACACCTATTTCATTTATCTGCGACTGTGCTTCCCTTGCTCTCAAAGAAAATGTATTTGCCTTCAAGTCACAGCTATTCCATCAAATACAAGGCACGAGCATGGGAAGCACATTCGCACCGAGTCTGGCATGCCTCTATATGGCCCATTTTGAAGAACAACACATTCTAGGAGTAAACAACCCCTTTAATGAACACATTCTACTATGGCGTCGTTACATTGACGATGTGGTCTTATTTTGGCAAGGGAATGAAGAACAATGTATCTCATTCTGCGATTGGGTCAACACTCTAAACCCATATTTAAAGTTCACAAGCACAAGATCTCGACATGAAATTCCCTTTTTGGACCTTCTCATCTCATTGGACAATGGTTGTCTACACACCACAAATTACAAAAAAACGACAGACAGGAATAATATCCTGGTCTACGACAGCCACCACCCCAGGGCACTCAAAAACAATCTTCCAGTAGGCCAATTCCTTCGTCTCCGGAGGAATTGCGACACTGTCAAGGAGTTTGAGATACAGTCTGATCTACTCAGGCACAATCTGGAAAAACGACATTACCCCAATAACATTATTCGTCAAGCTCACAAGAGAGCCAGAAACAGCCCCAGGGCAGCTCTCCTTGAAATAAAAGAGAAATCTGAATTAGACACCATTACATGGGTCACCACATTCACTCCCAGCTCCAACAGTATACAGAAGGTGATCAAAAAACACTGGACAATATTGAATTCAGGTTCCTTTGAACCAGGCCCGCCACCACTTTTTGCATTTAAACGTACGCAGAATTTAAGAGATCACCTTGTACACACTAGACCAAAACCACAACCCATACATTAACCAACACTATGGTCCTTACCACCAGTAGTAGGCCATTACCCTTGCGGCTCCTGCTCAACTTGTGCAGAAACCACGATTTCTAAAGAAATCGATTTGGGCTTAATAACACCTTGGCGCCAAACCAGACACACGAACTGTAATACGACCAACTGTGTTTACACAATAGTCTGCCCATGTAAGAAGAGGTATGTGGGCATGACCACAAGAGCAGTCAAAATACGCATGGGGGAGCATAAAAGCACTATAAGACGAGGCAAAACCAACACTAAACTATTGACACACTTTGCAGAACAAGGACACATAACGAATAGTCTAAGATGGACTATCATTGTATCCAATCCCCACTGGACCAAACGCACTTTGTTCAAACAAGAACAACGATGGGTCCACAGATTGAGATGCGACACCATGGGCCTAAATGACGAAATCCCGAGGGTTGAGTTAACCTGACACCTTATCTGACATCCAATTTGAGCTTATATATGATAATCAGATGGTAGCTCTGCAAAAATGATACCGCATTCCTACTTGTGATTCCCCTAGATCACATGTATTTCTTTTCTACCGTCTTTTGCATGAGCACGATATGCATTCCACTCAATAATCTACAAGAAACTAGCAAGATTAAACCATACGTGCTGTAATATAACCACAATGTCCCATGAATTTTCAAATTAGACCAAGCATATGACTCAGGATTACGGATAATCTCCCGTATGTGAACACTATTCACCTCTCTGCACGCCATTACACCTAGCGTGCACTTTTGTGTAGACACCACCAGCAGACACTTTGATCCTGATGCGAGACTACCCTTTTAACATGGCCGCTGCTTCCCCTTAACCTTAAGTAAGGTCCGCAACCAATATTAAACAAGATACATACATATGCGTAGAAACTACCATGTTATTTTACCCGGTTTTCCATGGATACAATACACACAGCGTCACCGCGCCATCTCCCGGCGTTATTTAACCACCACTAACATTATTTCAGCGCCAATGAGGAAGAACACTCATGAGACATTTCGTCTCACCATTTCCTCATCATGTCAGCATTTCGATAACTTTATTGAAGGTTCTTTGTCAACATGAGACAAAATATCTACGAATGCTTTAACATTACCGCGTCACACACTCCCGTGATTGCCATGGCAATAATACACGTAATGTCGCCACGTCATTTTTCGGCGTCCAAGAACCTCCGAGATTACCTTGGCAACAATACACGTAACGTCACCACGTCATCTTCCGACGTCAAAGAACCGCACCAATCTCTAATTCAGCGTCTATGAGGAATACACTTAAAAGGCACTTCCTCTCACCCTCCCTCATCAATCCCGGCGCTGCACGGAGGAGGGGTAGGTTTCCACACCCTGGGCGAATGAGCACTCGTGAGTATCTACTCGCTACGAAGAGGTGAGCGCGATCTCTCTCTTCTTTTTTAACTGACTGATACCATTTACCTCGGTATACTTATATTACATCTCCCTTTATCAGTTTCTCTTTCTGCCATCTCCGAGACGCTGAAGGAGCCCATTCCCTATACTCTAAGGGTAGGTTAAATATGTTGTCATGATTATCATTGTGCACACGAGATGTTCCATTAGAGAGTTGTACTTTCCTTCCTCCAACCACGATAGCAACTGAAATATCCACACGGTGTTGTCGCAGAGTTGTTTTTACACAGGCTGCTGGCCGCTTATGGGGATGTTTTTTGTATGGCACATGATCACTGTAGATTGGCTAAACAAAACATAACATGCACCTTTCCGTAGCGGTCTTTTGCAGCGTGATTCACACTTTTCGGCATTAGGTCATTCTACCTGCATGTGAACTACTGAAGCATGCTTGTTTTGAATGAACACTTATTGTGTTAATTTGCAGTATAATCACAACACGTAATGAATAATGATTACAATAGATGCCGTGTTTCTTTCTTCTCTCCCCCCCCCTTTTTAATTGTCCGTGTGTGTCTCTCTTGTTTTTACCTTACCAGGTTGGGTTTAGGTTTCCAAAAAGAAGGAGTACCTATCAGCGCGAGGACGCTGTATCCCCTTACTATTAACGTACCATAGGTTCACAGCACTGCACCTTACTGGAACCTGTCTCAAGAACTCACATTTGTTTCACTCACTTTATACTTGGTCCCGACGAAGCGCTATTGGATCCCTTATGGACCTACTCTGAAGCGCGAAACATGTTGACCCCAAATTAGTAAGGACTTCCACTCACCATCCTGAGAGCAGCAGTTAATTTTACACCTGCCCTCAATATCTTTGTTTCAAAGAGGAGCTCCAGGATTATTATTTTTTAACCTTTACTAGTTAGAGCCGTGAATAAAGGTCTTGGACTCTATTTAGTATTTTTAACACACCACCCACTTTCCTCTAGATAGGCCCACACACCCCCATGCACAACTGCAGCGTCTCCAACAAAAGATCTCCGACAAAGAGCCCTCTTGCGGGGCCCGTGGGGGACTGCAGCGCCAGCCCCACGAGAAGCAATGCCCCATGATGAAGCAGGACACTCGAAAGGGTGTGTGAGGGCAGTATATTCTAAAGGAGAAATTCCCCACACGCATTTCAACCCGACCATACCTAGAGCACACACAGCCATCTCTTTCCTGTCTTTAGGAACAGCTACCCTCTCAATATATACACGTGATTCTGAGGGAGCACGGGTACGGGACCAATCTCTAATCATGCTCCCGGTCCCCCATTCTTTATGTATTATGATTTAACGAACGGCAGTTAGCCGTGGGACCAGTCTTTCTATCTTTCCCCTTTTCCTCAAACTGCACTAACATAACAGATCTCTCCTTATTCTAACCACACTGAGAGTCTTCATCAACTCCACATACCAATACTTACAATGGACACCGTCGGTCTCAGTTTCGATGACGAAACTATAGCAGAAATTCTCCGTGCACCTTCACTCTTAGGAGAAGATGGCAGCGCAGCAACAGGCAGTAAAGCAGACGATTGGAAATCCCTATTATCACTGAGGAAACTACAAATTAAGACAGCCCTGCATGGGTTGATGATGACCGAATACCTTAGGGCTAACGTAGCACCCAACGGTCTCCCCTAGTTACCATACCTCCGAGGATTTTCCTAGAAGACTAGACATTTCGCACAGAATGGTCACAGATTGCATGGAAGTGCACACGAGACTGGCTCGTGTTAATTATTAACACGGCCAAGCGTCTCTCGGATGAACATCTTATTCAGATTATCTTAGCTGAGAACGGCTTAAAAACAGGGATCTCTATTACTTCATTTAAGTCGAGATTAGCCGAAATTAATGAAGAAATGAATGAACACAAAGACTTTCTCACTAAGCAGAAGATCACAAAATTACAGAAAGACTTAAAAAGTTTCAACAAAGAGAAGGTGTACCCTTACACTAAAGAAGATTATGTTTTTCAAAATTATGACACAACTTCTGATAAAGGGAGTAGCAACAGATCTAGCAGAACAGGATCATTTGGGAGCGATTCAAGTTATGAAGGGCAACGGTACACACCGCACGCCAGAGGGATACAACAACCAATACGTCCTCCTTTATTCCATAATCCTCCACCACCACCTCAATTCTCTCATCCATCATTTCAACCACCTGTCTATCCAGGACAATGGATGGGACCTCCACCTATGTGGCACGTACCTCCAACTCACCATCTTCAACCGACTCACTTCCAACAATTCCCGAACCCCCCTTTTCACGACAGAGGGAGGGGCAAAGGAAGAGGCAGAAGAAGAGGAAGTTACAAGAAGGTACAATGGCAAGATCAGGAACCAATGACGCTACGGAGCCAGGCGAGAGGTCAGAGACCCTAGTGGTGAACCTTTCATCTAGGCTACTCACAGAAAGTGAAACCATACTCCTTGAAAAAGGTTTGGGATTTGTCCCCACACCCAAAGAAGATCCCTTTAGGTTACACCAAGAACTTCACCAGTTCTTTCGGAAAGTCAGACTGAAGGCCTTCTTCCAAGGAAAACCTGATAATCCCCCTACTGAGACGGGGCTGAAGAAACCTTCGAAGTTTACCCCTACAGCAGCAATGACACCACATGAGGTCCTTACATATGAGCAAGCCGTCCTCAAAGATGTAGGAGCTTTGAATCAGAAGCGACCTTACAACAATCTATCAAAAGAAGAAAGAACTATTCTCCAAACTATCACCGAAGATCGGGACATAATAATCAAACCAGCAGACAAAGGCGGGGCCATTGTCATTCAGAACCAGGATGCATATGACAGAGAATGCACCCGCCAATTGGCCAATACTACATACTATGAATTAATCACAGAGGATCCCACCAAACGCCTTTCGACTCGGATCGAGAGCATGATCAACGAAGCATCAGCTGAAGGCTGGATCTCACAACAGGAAGCTAATTTCCTCACGACAGAAGATCCTCGAACCCCCTACTTTTACACACTACCGAAAATCCATAAGGGGGTCACCCCCCCACCAGGCCGTCCGATTGTCTCTGGCATCAATTCTGTACTAGAACCGTTAAGCAAGTTCTGCGATTTCTATCTACGCCCCTTAGTGAGTCCTACCTATCTCAGAGACACCACAGAGGTCCTCAATCTTATTGAACTCTTCCCTGATGCAGAGAAAATTGACTTCCTAGTGACCATGGACGTTGAAGCCCTTTATACGAACATACCGCAGGACGCCACACTGGAAGTACTAGAGAATACCCTCCGGAACATCGAACCATGGCCCTTCATAACACCAATCTCATTGATCTGCGACTGTGCTTCCCTTGCTCTCAAAGAAAATTTATTTGCCTTCAAGTCACAGCTATTCCATCAAATACAAGGCACGAGCATGGGAAGCACATTCGCACCGAGTCTGGCATGCCTCTATATGGCCCATTTTGAAGAACAACACATTCTAGAAGTAAACAACCCCTTTAATGAACACATTCTACCATGGCGTCGTTACATTGACGATGTGGTCTTATTTTGGCAAGGGAATGAAGAACAATGTATCTCATTCTGCGATTGGGTCAACACTCTAAACCCATATTTAAAGTTCACAAGCACAAGATCTCGACATGAAATTCCCTTTTTGGACCTTCTCATCTCATTGGACAATGGTTGTCTACACACCACAAATTACAAAAAAACGACAGACAGGAATAATATCCTGGTCTACGACAGCCACCACCCCAGGGCACTCAAAAACAATCTTCCAGTAGGCCAATTCCTTCGTCTCCGGAGGAATTGCGACACTGTCAAGGAGTTTGAGATACAGTCTGATCTACTCAGGCACAATCTGGAAAAACGACATTACCCCAATAACATTATCCGTCAAGCTCACAAGAGAGCCAGAAACAGCCCCAGGGCAGCTCTCCTTGAAATAAAAGAGAAATCTGAATTAGACACCATTACATGGGTCACCACATTCACTCCCAGCTCCAACAGTATACAGAAGGTGATCAAAAAACACTGGACAATATTGAATTCAGGTTCCTTTGAACCAGGCCCGCCACCACTTTTTGCATTTAAACGTACGCAGAATTTAAGAGATCACCTTGTACACACTAGACCAAAACCACAACCCATACATTAACCAACACTATGGTCCTTACCACCAGTAGTAGGCCATTACCCTTGCGGCTCCTGCTCAACTTGTGCAGAAACCACGATATCTAAAGAAATCGATTTGGGCTTAATAACACCTTGGCGCCAAACCAGACACACGAACTGTAATACGACCAACTGTGTTTACACAATAGTCTGCCCATGTAAGAAGAGGTATGTGGGCATGACCACAAGAGCAGTCAAAATACGCATGGGGGAGCATAAAAGCACTATAAGACGAGGCAAAACCAACACTAAACTATTGACACACTTTGCAGAACAAGGACACATAACGAATAGTCTAAGATGGACTATCATTGTATCCAATCCCCACTGGACCAAACGCACTTTGTTCAAACAAGAACAACGATGGGTCCACAGATTGAGATGCGACACCATGGGCCTAAATGACGAAATCCCGTGGGTTGAGTTAACCTGACACCTTATCTGACATCCAATTTGAGCTTATAGATGATAATCAGATGGTAGCTCTGCAAAAATGATACCGCATTCCTACTTGTGATTCCCCTAGATCACGTGTATTTCTTTTCTACCGTCTTTTGCATGAGCACGATATGCATTCCACTCAATAATCTACAAGAAACTAGCAAGATTAAACCATACGTGCTGTAATATAACCACAATGTCCCAAGAATTTTCAAATTAGACCAAGCATATGACTCAGGATTACGGATAATCTCCCGTATGTGAACACTATTCACCTCTCTGCACGCCATTACACCTAGCGTGCACTTTTGTGTAGACACCACCAGCAGACACTTTGATCCTGATGCGAGACTACCCTTTTAACATGGCCGCTGCTTCCCCTTAACCTTAAGTAAGGTCCGCAACCAATATTAAACTAGATACATACATATGCGTAGAAGCTACCATGTTATTTTACCCGGTTTTCCATGGATACAATACACACAGCGTCACCGCGCCATCTCCCGGCGTTATTTAACCACCACTAACATTATTTCAGCGCCAATGAGGAAGAACACTCATGAGACATTTCGTCTCACCATTTCCTCATCATGTCAGCATTTCGATAACTTTATTGAAGGTTCTTTGTCAACATGAGACAAAATATCTACGAATGCTTTAACATTACCGCGTCACACACTCCCGTCATTGCCATGGCAATAATACACGTAATGTCGCCACGTCATTTTTCGGCGTCCAAGAACCTCTGAGATTACCTTGGCAACAATACACGTAACGTCACCACGTCATCTTCCGACGTCAAAGAACCTCACCAATCTCTAATTCAGCGTCTATGAGGAATACACTTAAAAGGCACTTCCTCTCACCCTCCCTCATCAATCCCGGCGCTGCACGGAGGAGGGGTAGGTTTCCACACCCTGGGCGAATGAGCACTCGTGAGTATCTACTCGCTACGAAGAGGTGAGCGCGATCTCTTTCTTTTTTAACTGTCGGGTACCATTTACCTCAGTATACTTATATTACATCTCCCTTTATTAGTTTCCCTTTCTGCCATCTCCGAGACGCTGAAGGAGCCCATTCCCTATACTCTAAGGGTAGGCTAAATATGTTGTCATGATTATCATTGTGCACACAAGATGTTCCATTAGAGAGTTGTACTTTCCTTCCTCCAACCACGATAGCAACTGAAATATCCACAAGGTGTTGTCGCAGAGTTGTTTTTACACAGGCTGCTGGCCGCTTATGGGGATGTTTTTTGTATGGCACATGATCACTGTAGATTGGCTAAACAAAACATAACATGCACCCTTCCGTAGCAGTCTTTTGCACCGTGATTCACACTTTTCGGCATTAGGTCATTCTACTTGCATGTGAACTACTGAAGCATGCTTGTTTTGAATGAACACTTATTGTGTTAATTTGCAGTATAATCACAACATGTAATGAATAATGATTACAATAGATGCCGTGTTTCTTTCTTCTCTCCCCCCACCTTTTTAATTGTTCATGTGTGTGTCTCTCTTGTTTTTACCTTACCAGGTTGGGTTTAGGTTTCCAAAAAGAAGGAGTACCTATCAGCGCGAGGACGCTGTATCCCCTTACTATTAAGGTACCATAGGTTCACAGCACTGCACCTTACTGGAACCTGTCTCAAGAACTCACATTTGTTTCACTCACTTTATACTTGGTCCTGACGAAGCGCTATTGGATCCCTTATGGACCTACTCTGAAGCGCGAAACATGTTGACCCCAAATTAGTAAGGACTTCCACTCACCATCCTGAGAGCAGCAGTTAATTTTACACCTGCCCTCAATATCTTTGTTTCAAAGAGGAGCTCCAGGATTATTATTTTTAACCTTTAATAGTTAGAGCCGTGAATAAAGGTCTTGGACTCTATTTAGTATTTTTAACGCACCTCCCACTTTCCTCTAGATAGGCCCATACACCCCCATGCACAACTGCAGCGTCTCCAACAAAATATCTCCGACAAAGAGCCCTCTTGCGGGGCCCGTGGGGGACTGCAGCGCCACCCCCACGAGGAGCAACGCCCCATGATGAAGCAGGACACTCGAAAGGTTGTGTGAGGGCACTATATTCTAAAGGAGAAATTCCCCACACGCATTTCCACCCGACCATACCTAGAGCACACACAGTCATCTCTTTCCTGTCTTTAGGAACAGCTACCCTCTCAATATATACACGTGATTCTGAGGGAGCACGGGTACTGGACCTATCTCTAATCATGCTCCCGGTCCCCCATTCTTTATGTATTATGATGCTGACAACTAGACCTATGAGCAGCAGATCACTACAGGGAAGACCTGGGACATCTATCATTGCCGTCCCCCCTGTGAGTGTAAGAGGAGTGGGCTAGCCTGGCATATGCCAGTCCAGCGTAAGGGTTTGTAAATGACCCCAGGGCCCGGGGCCCTGGGCGTGGTTCCGTACTGGGCTGGAGAAGGAAGTAACTCATGCGTGTGTCCCTGTTGTTGTGCCAGTGCTAGCGGCGGGTGGAATTCAAGTGGTCGCGCTACGCAAAGCTCTGCAAAACGGTAAGAAATCTGCACGAGCACGCAGAGTTCCACGAACACGCGGAATTGCTTGTTCTGCCTGTTCGCAATGCTTTTTTTCTGTTCACGAACGCTGTTTGTGTGCTCGAGGGGAAATATCTCGTGAACACACATTATGAAAGTGCAAACAAGCAAAAAATTCTGCGAAGCTGGAGATCGCGGAATTTTTGCCAATTTTGCGTTATCCGCGGAACGCGAAATTACCCAAATTCCGCGAGGAATTTACCGTCCAGGCCAAGCCAGCGCCACCCAGACCGCATTCGGCAATGTGGCACCCTGTGACCCCTGTTCTACGACATGAGCCACATTGATGTAAGAGGAGTCCAGTGAGCCTACATTCATCCATACTTCCAAACTTGAAAGACCATAGACATGACACATCTGTCTGAATGTGAATGTTTAATGCACATTCAGTGGAGTGTTGTATCTGGAGCAGTACAGAGCCATGCAAACCCCACATGACGATGTTGGCCCGTGGAGGGCCAGCCAGAGTCCTTCAGGGAATGACAAGTCCAAAGGAAGAGGAAGAGTTCAGTCCGCAGTCTGATTGCTGTGTCACTGGCAATCAAACAGCATATGGCAGTCCATGTCGAGGTCCAAGGTGAGTTTCACAGAGTGCATCGGGGGACAGTGGAAGGTGATGATGCAGATGGCAGAACCAAGCTGAAGCCGGCCCTATGGCAGAGATGCATGCTACTGCGTCCTTCTTACCATGAGGGCAGAATCATCCGCATCTTTGTCCTCTGCTGTTTCATGTGCCTCACGTGTGGGTAGTGGTGCTCTATCCCCAGCACTGTGTGGCAGTGACACATCAGTGCCAGGAGGTGGAAGGACTTCCGCACTGTGTGGCACTGACACTTCAGGGGGCAGAGATGTGGATGGAGTGGTAGCAGCAGCATGCAGTAGCGCCAGGCCTTGTGGCAGCAATGCCATGAGGATGGTCCTGAGGCCATTGAGGAACCCAGCTACCTCTCGCTGGTGTGCAGCCGTGTCAGGCGCTCGTTCCGCATTCGCCCGCTCCATGGTCTCCATTAACCTCCGCATGTTTCCCAACTTCCATGTGACATCGCTAGAGCCACTTTGACTGGACAGTTGTTCTATTCTCTGAGTCAGGGTCCCAGCGATGTCAGCCATGGTCCGTTGGAGAGCATGGAGTGGATTGTGGGTGTCCGTTAGGGACCATGAGTGGTCCCTGATGGGACTTAGACACGTAGGTATGGCATCTAGTTTGTCTGTCATGCGGTCAAAGCCCACCCGCACCTGTTCAGCCATATTCTCCTGGCACCCCAACACACGGCGGTGGAAGGCCATGTGTTCTTTGTGGGGGTCCTGGGAGGCAGCTGTGGTGGGGGTGCTGCCTGCTGTGTGGTCTGTGCAGGAGGTGGGATCTCCTCATAGCAGTTGGACTGCCCAGCTCCTGGAAGTGGGCTGCCTATGCTCTCCACGAGCAGTTGGAGGGCATCAGAGTCGAAGCTGTGGTGGTCCACTTCGTCATCAGAGAAGGAAGGGTCGGGATGCTCTGCAGGAGGTGTTGATTCTCCCTCTGCAATGTGAAGGGGAGATGCAGTTTAACAATGTGCCCACATGTATGTTGTCGCATTGTACATGTTTTCATACAGACAGCATGACTGGGTACATTGTGGATGTTTGGGAGGAGCTGCCTATTTAATGGGGGATAGTGGACATTTCGACAACAGACGTGTGTGTGTTTGTACTTGTGCATTATCAACTCAAATTTCCCTGCAATGCCAAATGTGATTGGCCAGTGTCTGCACCCAAGCGGCACCAGTTTAGTCTTCTGTTCTGTTGTAGGTGTTTTGCGGATTCAGCCACATTGTTGTCAGTGTTGATGGACTCTGCATGTGTTGTGTGTGTGCTGCATTTTGGGGGAGTCGCCCCTGCAGCTCTGATTTTGCTGGCCCTTATCCCTTTCATGCAGTGTGCCTGTTGCATACTTGGGTACATTAGTCTCTTGGTGGGGGTTGGTGGTCTGGGACATGGTTTGTCCGCAGATGTGCTCTTTTAAATTGTGCGTGTGTGCCATTGTGCCCATCTCCCCCTATCCCCCCAGTCCCTGGTCCTTACTCACCCTGTTGCTGTTGTGTCCGGTCCTGTTGAGCAGTGTCCAGGCCCCCAACTCCTGCCACCGTCTCCCCACTGATGACTGTGGCCACCATTTCCTCCATCTCGTCCAGCTCCTCCTGTGGTGCTGGACTCCCACCTCCAGTCTGCATTGCTGCCTTCCGGTTGTTGGCGAGTTTCAGCTTGGTTTTTCGCTTGACATCATTCCAGCACCTCTTGACCTCTTCAGCACTCTGACTGCATTCACCTTGGCCACGATGGACTGCCATAGTCCATTTTTATTTGCCAGTGACACAGTAGAGGTGACGAACAGTTGTTGATGGTGTTCTATCACCTCCGTTATCAGGATACTGTTTTCCTGTAGACTGAACCTTTTCTTCCTACTCTTCTTCTCCTTGCCCTGCCCCCGAGGTCCCAGGCTGGTCCTCCGGGGGGCTTGTGGGGTTCTGGTTCTCCTCTGTACTTGCTCCGGCAACGTCCACTGTGCTACGCTGTTGTTTGGCATTTGTTTTTTGTTGTTTTTTCTACTTTTATGGTGATTGTTCCTGCCTGATGCCTGTAAATTGCAGGTCTGTAGCTGGTTTTTGCAGATTTTTGCATCGCGATTAGCCTCATCGCAGCTTTTTGTGCACTCCTGTTTCGGATTTTAGCGGCATGGCGTTGATTTTAACATGGTTAGTTGACCCTTTATCTGGAGACTATCGCTTGGCACTGCCGTGTTGTGAATACTTGGTTAACACGGCGTAAATTGCCCGCAATGAACTGCGATTTTGAAGGTTGTGTTAAGTTACTTTTTCCATGGTTATCACACGGTCTTGAGGATATCCCCCTTTGATTTATTTTAGACCGAATAGATGAGTTGCATTCAATATTACAAAGCGACACACATCGGAAGCAAGGTAATTTTAAACCATGTTCATGTCTTGTGCTCTTTACACCTTTTAGCATGAAGCAGCTACCAGGCTATTGTGGCAAAGGCAGGAGGAAGTTGGCAGAGTGCATTCTCTAGAGTATATCGAAATGTTATTGAAGCAATGGTGCTTAAGATTTATGCTTATAAAGTATTTCCTAATATACCTGGGGAGATTTAAGACACAAAGGATTCTTTTTTCCATATTTCCCCTGCTACTTGGCTGTATTGCTGGTACGCACATTGCAATTTGTCCCCCATCTAGAACCGAGGTTACGTACAGAAATAGGAACAATTACCACTCCTTAAAAAGACAGTTAGGTGCCGATTACGAACCGGTAAAAACCGGGTACGAACCGTCGGACGGAGCATATTCTCCGTCCGACGCGTACCCGGTCGTCAAAATGTACAAACATGGAATTACGATTCGCACGGGAACACCATTTCCGTACGAATCGTAAAAAAGCCCGACCAAACAAAATAAACCTACAAATGCGATCCGGGAAAGCGCCGACCTGACGTCGGGACGCTCGCAGCCTGCCATTCACGAACCAGTTATTACGATTCGCACCGACGTCATCCCGCACGGTGAATATTTTCCGGCAGCCAAAAACTGCCGGGAAATCAGGACGACGCGAACAAGGACTACCAGTACGCGACGGACAGACAGGACGACGCGAACAAGGAGGACCAGTACGCGACAGGACGACGCGAACAAGGAGTACCAGTACGCGACGGACGGACAGGACGACGCGAACAAGGAGGACCAGTACGCGACAGGACGACGCGAACAAGGAGGACCAGTACGCGACGGACAGACATGGACCCGAACCTACGAGTCATCCCGGCCCTCATAGCAGTCGACCTCCTCCACAGGTTCGGACGCAGACGCCGCAGAAGATCAGAACAACTAAGGGAGGGGGGAAAGTGGGGTGGGGGGGGTGGCAGGACCAGGGCAGGCCACAAACCCCCCACCAAAGTCACACAGCACACATGCCCTGGACATACCTGACTCCCAGGCCCTGGTCACTACGAGGGGGTGGGGGCGTGTCCAGATAAGCCAGCGACCGCCACAACGGAAGTCCGTCAAGACGCGAACAGGCAACACAACCAGACAGGTACGTCCCGTACCCACGCCTGAAGAGCGTGGGTACGAGTCGAACCACGCCCACACCCACGTCACCCCAACAATGGCGGGACGGCTCATACCCACGTGGCAAAGGCCTGGGTACGGCCCGCACAAGCATCACATAGCGTGGGGACGGATATGTACGGACCCTACCCCCACCCCGTATGCATGGAGCGTACCCCCCACCCCAACAGTGTAAATACGACACGTACCCACACCCGCGTACGTATGGAGCGTACCCCCACCCCAACAGTGTAAGTACGACCCGTACCCACACCCGCGTACGTATGGAGCGTACCCCCACCCCAACAGTGTAAGTATGACCCGTACCCACACCCGCGTACGTATGGAGCGTACCCCCACCCCAACAGTGTAAGTACGACTCGTACCCCCACCCGCGTACGTATGGAGCGTACCCCCACCCCAACAGTGTAAGTACGACTCGTACCCCCACCTGCGTACGTATGGAGCGTACCCCCACCCCAACAGTGTAAGTACGATTCGTACCCCCACCCACGTACGTATGGAGCATAACCCCACCCCAACAGTGTAAGTATGACTCGTACCCCCACCCGCGTACGTATGGAGCGTACCCCACCCCAACAGTGTAAGTACGATTCGTACCCCCACCCACGTACGTATGGAGCGTACCCCCACCCCAACAGTGTAAGTACGACTCGTACCCCCACCCACGTACGTATGGAGCATAGCCCCACCCCAACAGTGTAAGTACGACCCGTACCCACACCCGCGTACGTATGGAGCGTACCCCAACAGTGTAAGTACGACCCGTACCCACACCCGCGTATGTATGGAGCGTACCCCCACCCCAACAGTGTAAGTACGACTTATACCATAGCGCTAACGCGTAGTTGATGCTGCTGGTTTATTTTTATGCCGTTTTTAAATATTGCAACTCGCGCTGTTATCCTTTGCGCTTTGTACTTTCTGGGGCCTATTATTGCAGGGAATAGTCAGGTCACACTTGCATCTTAAATTGGACAACTCACCTGCACTTTGCGGGATTTAGTCAGAATCGGGGGGGACTATCTGGGACGCGATCGCGGCGTTCCGGCCGCCATCTTAGGTGAGGTCTACTGGATCAGACTGCCTTCGGGTGCCATCTTTGGTGGGGCTAGAGGTGTGTCCTCGCAGGACTCCCGCGCATTGATCAGGATATTTAAGGTGCCTTCCTGTGCCTTCAGGTAGACTTATACCATAGCTCTAACGCGTAGTTGATGCTGCTGGTTTATTTTTATGCCGTTTTTAAATATTGCAACTCGCGCTGTTATCCTTTGCGCTTTGTACTTTCTGGGGCCTATTATTGCAGGGAATAGTCAGGTCACACTTGCATCTTGAATTGGACAACTCACCTGCACTTTGCGGGATTTAGTCAGAATCGGGGGGACTATCTGGGACGCGATCGCGGCGTTCCGGCCGCCATCTTAGGTGAGGTCTACTGGATCAGACTGCCTTCGGGTGCCATCTTTGGTGGGGCTAGAGGTGTGTCCTCGCAGGACTCCCGCGCATTGATCAGGATATTTAAGGTGCCTTCCTGTGCCTTCAGGTAGACTTATACCATAGCGCTAACGCGTAGTTGATGCTGCTGGTTTATTTTTATGCCGTTTTTAAATATTGCAACTCGCGCTGTTATCCTTTGCGCTTTGTACTTTCTGGGGCCTATTATTGCAGGGAATAGTCAGGTCACACTTGCATCTTAAATTGGACAACTCACCTACACTTTGCGGGATTTAGTCAGAATCGGGGGGACTATCTAGGACGCGATCGCGGCGTTCCGGCCGCCATCTTAGGTGAGGTCTACTGGATCAGACTGCCTTCGGGTGCCATCTTTGGTGGGGCTAGAGGTGTGTCCTCGCAGGACTCCCGCGCATTGATCAGGATATTTAAGGTGCCTTCCTGTGCCTTCAGGTAGACTTATACCATAGCGCTAACGCGTAGTTGATGCTGCTGGTTTATTTTTATGCCGTTTTTAAATATTGCAACTCGCGCTGTTATCCTTTGCGCTTTGTACTTTCTGGGGCCTATTATTGCAGGGAATAGTCAGGTCACACTTGCATCTTAAATTGGACAACTCACCTGCACTTTGCGGGATTTAGTCAGAATCGGGGGGACTATCTGGGACGCGATCGCGGCGTTCCGGCCGCCATCTTAGGTGAGGTCTACTGGATCAGACTGCCTTCGGGTGCCATCTTTGGTGGGGCTAGAGGTGTGTCCTCGCAGGACTCCCGCGCATTGATCAGGATATTTAAGGTGCCTTCCTGTGCCTTCAGGTAGACTTATACCATAGCGCTAACGCGTAGTTGATGCTGCTGGTTTATTTTTATGCCGTTTTTAAATATTGCAACTCGCGCTGTTATCCTTTGCGCTTTGTACTTTCTGGGGGCTATTATTGCAGGGAATAGTCAGGTCACACTTGCATCTTAAATTGGACAACTCACCTACACTTTGCGGGATTTAGCCAGAATCGGGGGGACTATCTGGGACGCGATCGTGGCGTTCCGGCCGCCATCTTAGGTGAGGTCTACTGGATCAGACTGCCTTCGGGTGCCATCTTTGGTGGGGCTAGAGGTGTGTCCTCGCAGGACTCCCGCGCATTGATCAGGATATTTAAGGTGCCTTTCTGTGCCTTCAGGTAGACTTATACCATAGCGCTAACGCGTAGTTGATGCTGCTGGTTTATTTTTATGCCGTTTTTAAATATTGCAACTCGCGCTGTTATCCTTTGCGCTTTGTACTTTCTGGGGCCTATTATTGCAGGGAATAGTCAGGTCACACTTGCATCTTAAATTGGACAACTCACCTACACTTTGCGGCATTTAGTCAGAATCGGGGGGACTATCTGGGACGCGATCGCGGCGTTCCGGCCGCCATCTTAGGTGAGGTCTACTGGATCAGACTGCCTTCGGGTGCCATCTTTGGTGGGGCTAGAGGTGTGTCCTCGCAGGACTCCCGCGCATTGATCAGGATATTTAAGGTGCCTTCCTGTGCCTTCAGGTAGACTTATACCATAGCGCTAACGCGTAGTTGATGCTGCTGGTTTATTTTTATGCCGTTTTTAAATATTGCAACTCGCGCTGTTATCCTTTGCGCTTTGTACTTTCTGGGGCCTATTATTGCAGGGAATGGTCAGGTCACACTTGCATCTTAAATTGGACAACTCACCTGCACTTTGCGGGATTTAGTCAGAATCGGGGGGACTATCTGGGACGCGATCGCGGCGTTCCGGCCGCCATCTTAGGTGAGGTCTACTGGATCAGACTGCCTTCGGGTGCCATCTTTGGTGGGGCTAGAGGTGTGTCCTCGCAGGACTCCCGCGCGGATTGCTAGCCACAGTATATAAGCGATTTGTGTACCAGCGCGCAGCGTTGGCGCGCAGCGAGCGCGACGGCGGCGCGCCGGAGGTGCGCCAGAGGTAAGCCCGTTTGCGCCCGTTCGCGCACAGGTCGTGCCGGGAGCCGGGGACCCTGTCCCACTGTCCAATGCTCGGATAATATATACTAGAGACATGCTTTTAAAATGCAACCCTGGATTGAGCCATCAGCCACCTGCTACTGAGCAGTGTGTACAGCCTCTGTCGTGCGGTCTGTTGAACGTCAGATCACTGAGTAAACACCATATGGAAATAGCATTTCTCATAGAGTCCAGCAAGGTCGACATTCTGTTTATGACAGAAACGTGGACCAGAGCAGACTGCACGGTGGAGTTAGGGTTAGCATGTCCTCCGGGCTATAAGATCAGACACAACCCGCGGGAGGGAGCTAGAGGAGGGGGTGTGGGTCTTATATTTAGGGAATCGCTCGATGTCTCAATGCTTGATACCAAGAACATCGTGGGCTGTGAGACTCTGGCCTTTTCCATCAAAGGGCACGGAGGTACCCTCTATTCTGGGCTGCTGTGCTATCGGCCCCCTGCCAGTACTTTGTCAGCAGTACCCGAGCTAATTGATACTATCTTCGAGCTCTCTAACACCCATGCCAGGACTCTGATTTTGGGAGACTTCAATCTTTGTCCTGATGGCCCTACAAGGTCTGCCCTCTCGGAGCTGGTTCAGGCCTGTAGTGATATTCACTTGCAGCAGTTGGTTCACTCACAGACCCACTCTAAGGGCCATACTCTCGACCTGATCTTTGCAGACACTGGACAGGTGGTAGTTCGTGACACCCTCCCTCAATGCTGGACGGATCATGCCTTGGTCCTCTTCTCTGTTGCACTCCCCACGGTATCAACTGGGAGCGGAGGTATCGGCACCAGGACTAGGATGGGTAGGCAGTGGTCAAAGTTGCTTAAACAACCTTGCCTACCATCCTTGTTGGGTGGTGATATTTCCTTAGGAGACAGTGTGGATGCAAGCTATGAGTGCCTCAGCCGGAAAATCGTTAATTCCCTAGATGGGCTGGCCCCTCTGCGCAAAATCAGAGATAGATCCAAGATCGCTATGCCCTGGTTTACCGCTGAGCTATCACAACTGAAGCTCGGTTGTAGACGTGCGGAGCGAGCTTGGAGGAAAAATTATTTAGACCCTGAGAAAGCTCTCTTTAAACAGGCCTTATCGACCTACAAAACACACATTAAAGCTGCAAAAGCACGATTCCTGGAGGATTCACTCTTAAATGCTTCGAATAAAACGCAGGCCTTGTTTAAGATTGTTGGGGACCTCGCTCGACCTGCCTCCGCTGCCAACGATATCCCTGCCTCCCAATCTCTGTGTACCTCTCTGGCGCAGGCTTTTGAGGATAAGATCGCCCTGATCCTAAATAAGCTTGCTTTAACGACTACACCTGCTACTCAGCCTGCACAGGGCCCCTTATCAGTGACCGCCACAGAGATGGAAAGGGTAGCTGGTAAACGGGTATTGCTGGATAGTTTTCCCCTCCCATCTTTTGAGGAATTCTGCTCGTTGGCTAATAGTGTATCCTCCGGCTCCCCGCTCGACCCATTGCCACATAAATACTGGAAAGTATTCCAGGCGGAGCTTTTTCCTCCGTTGCATGCTATCTGCTGTCAGTCTCTTTCCTTGGCACGTGTCCCGGAGTGTTGGAAATTGGCAGTGGTCTCACCTTTATTGAAGAAGGAGACCTTGGACCCTACCTGCCCAGCGAATTATAGACCTATATCGCTGCTCCCTTTTCCCATTAAGATTCTGGAGAAACTGGTTACTAGACACTTGTCCAGTTTTTTGGAGACCAATTTCTGCCTGGACACATCTCAATTCGGCTTTAGACCTGCACATGGCACGGAGTCTGCCCTGGTGACCGCCTTAGACGATCTTCGTTCGCGGGCCGACACTGGTCGAGCAGCCTTTTTAGTGCTGCTCGACATGTCGGCCGCATTCGATACGGTCAACCACGACATCTTGGTCAGAAGACTTGAGGATGTAGGGGTGAAGGGCCTGGCTCGTGACTGGCTGGTTTCCTATCTGGGTGATAGGCAGCAGGTAGTGGCCCTGCCACCTTTCCAGTCGGAGATCAAAGCAGTTAAGCAGGGTGTTCCGCAAGGGTCTGCCATCAGCCCTATTTTGTTCAACCTCTACCTCTGCCCTCTAGTGAGTCTGATTAAATCATTCGGCATCTCGGTTATTAACTATGCCGATGATACACAGCTCATTTTTTCCATCGAGGGCAAAGATGCGGTGCCTTTGGAGACCTTCCATCAGTGTATGGCGTCAACTGCGGAATGGCTGAGGCAGAACTCTCTGCAGTTCAATGGCTCCAAAACAGAGGTACTACACTGCTCGCTGGATCGGGTCCCTCGACCGCTGCCTCCTGACTTCTGGCCCGCCTCTTTTCCGGATGTTCCTTTGGCAGCGGCCTCTGCCAGGAATCTGGGTGTAGTGCTTGGGCCCAATCTTCAACTGGACCTTTTTGTAAATAAAACTGTGGCCACTTGTATGATGCTGCTCCGTATGCTGTGGAAGATCTTGCCGTTGCTGCCGGCCCACGTTCGGCCAGAAGTAGTGCGTGGCACCATATTGAGTAGGTTGGACTACTGCAACGCACTACTCCTGGGAGCCCCAGCTAATTTGGTGGCTAAACTGCAACGTGTGCAGAATATGGCGGCCAAGTTGGCTTTGTCCCGGCGCCGTTCCGACTCTTCTTCCATGGCACTAGTCGATCTTCATTGGTTACCTGTCCCGCAACGAGTCATCTTTAAAGCACTTTGCTTAGTGTTCAGAGGACTTCATGGACAAGGACCTGTTCCATTGCAAGAATTGTTCCAGTGGTATGTGCCCACTCGCTCCCTTCGGTCGCTCTCAGCACATCTTGTGGTAATTCCTAAGGTAATGAGAGCTCGGATGGGTGGGCGAGCTTTTGGGTTTGTGGCAGCTGAACAGTGGAATACTCTTCCCTTGTCGCTGAGAAGCTCCGGAGACTTTTTCTCTTTTAAGAGGGAACTCAAAACATTTCTCTTCCCTAGGTCTGATTAATTTCTTTGACTGCTCTGTGTGGTGTTGGTATAATTGTCTGAAGCGCCAGGATACCCTTCGGGTGACAGTCTGCGCTATACAAATACGCCATACATACATACATACGACCCGTACCCACCCGTGTACGTATGGAGCGTACCCCCACCCCAACAGTGTAAGTACGACTCGTACCCCCACCCGCGTACGTATGGAGCGTACACCCACCCCAACAGTGTAAGTACGACTCGTACCCCCACCCGTGTACGTATGGAGCGTAGCCCCACCCCAACAGTGTAAGTACGACCCGTACCCACCCGCGTACGTATGGAGCGTACCCCCACCCCAACAGTGTAAGTACGACTCATACCCTCACCTCGAATGCATGGAGCGTAGCCCCACCCCAACAGTGTAAGTACGACACGTACCCCCACCTCGAATGCATGGAACGTACCCACATCCGTGAATGTCATGAGCGTACATATTGTGAAATTGGAGAGGTGGGTGCAGAGTCCTCCCAGCAGTGCCCTGTGACAGGAGGGGTGTGGGCAGAGTCCTCCCAGCAGTGCCCTGTGACAGGAGGGGTGTGTGCAGAGTCCTCCCAGCAGTGCCCTGAGACAGGAGGGGTGTGTGCAGAGTCCTCCCAGCAGTGGCCTGAGATAGGAGGGGTGTGTGCAGAGTCCTCCCAGCAGTACCCAGACACAGGAGGGGTGTGTGCAGAGTCCTCCCAGCAGTGCCCAGACACAGGAGGGGTGTGTGCAGAGTCCTCCCAGCAGTGCCCTGAGACAGGAGGGGTGTGTGCAGAGTCCTCCCAGCAGTGGCCTGAGACAGGAGGGGTGTGTGCAGAGTCCTCCCAGCAGTGCCCAGACACAGGAGGGGTGTGTGCAGAGTCCACCCAGCAGTGCCCTGAGACAGGAGGGGTGGGGGCCTATCACTCCCAGTAGTGCCCTGAGACAGGAGGGGTGGGGGCCTATCACTCCCAGCAGTGCCCTGAGACAGGAGGGGTGGGGGCCTATTACTCCCAGCAGTGCCCTGAGACAGGAGGGGTGGGGGCCTATCACTCCCAGCAGTGCCCTGAGACAGGAGGGGAGTGTGCAGAGTCCTCCCAGCAGTGCCCAGACACAGGAGGGGTGGGTGCAGAGTCCTCCCAGCAGTGCCCAGACACAGGAGGGGTGTGTGCAGAGTCCTCCCAGCAGTGCCCAGACACAGGAGGGGTGTGTGCAGAGTCCTCCCAGCAGCGCCCTGTGACAGGAGGGGTGTGTGCAGAGTCCTCCCAGCAGTGGCCTGAGACAGGAGGGGTGTGTGCAGAGTCCTCCCAGCAGTGCCCAGACACAGGAGGGGTGTGTGCAGAGTCCTCCCAGCAGTGCCCTGTGACAGGAGGGGTGTGTGCAGAGTCCTCCCAGCAGTGGCCTGAGACAGGAGGGGTGTGTGCAGAGTCCTCCCAGCAGTGCCCAGACACAGGAGGGGTGTGTTCAGAGTCCTCCCAGCAGTGCCCTGAGACAGGAGGGGTGTGTGCAGAGTCCTCCCAGCAGTGGCCTGAGACAGGAGGGGTGTGTGCAGAGTCCTCCCAGCAGTGCCCAGACACAGGAGGGGTGTGTGCAGAGTCCACCCAGCAGTGCCCTGAGACAGGAGGGGTGGGGGCCTATCACTCCCAGCAGTGCCCTGAGACAGGAGGGGTGGGGGCCTATCACTCCCAGCAGTGCCCTGAGACAGGAGGGGTGGGGGCCTATTACTCCCCGCAGTGCCCTGAGACAGGAGGGGTGGGGGCCCATCACTCCCAGCAGTGCCCATGGAACGCAAAGGGTGGAGTAGTCACAGATACCATGCCCACAAATGTCAGTCAGGTGCACAAAGACCCTGCAGTACATGTACCATATGTGTTCGAGGCTGGGAGTATACGCATGCATAGCGCAGAAAAGAAAACATGTACACATGAAGTCATGTCAATAGGCCACATACACAAGTACAATGACTACCAAGGACGCCACGAATGACGCAGGTGGAGACATCGCTCAGCATGCATGTGCAAAGGTGAAGGACTACGTCACACACCCAGCTAATGGACACACAGCTCTGTGCCAAAGTCAGGGGACACCCTGCAGAGAAGAAGTCAGGGTACACAGAGGAAGGAATACACCTTGGGACAATTGCAACATGCAGCAACTGCTGACATGAATGGAGAAAAGTAGCTAACACCGTGTGATGGCACACAGATCCCAGGGTCCCCCCTATGAGCAGCACACTACTACATTTCCCACACACCCAACACATGACCAACACCCACAACCATGTAACAGCCCCACCAACAGCAAGGCCAGCTATGCAGGAGTGTTCCAAGGGCAAAAATAAATAGCTTTATTCAGCATGAGAAAAAAACTAGTATGACGTGAGTCCAATTTTAACAAAGGCCATAGGGCAGTCCAGGAGTCCCAGCTGGATGGGGGACACAGTGGGATGCGTGTCCCCTAGCTTGCCTGCACAGTTACAATCCGTTGTCTTCCACAGGGGTGAGGGCATCAAGTGGGGGGGAATGAACAGGCACCGCAGGGACAGGAGTGCGAAGGGTAGGCGACGTGGGTGCAGGGATGGAGGACTCCACCACAGGGGGTGGGGCAGGACCAAAGGTGGATTCTAGGAGCGCGCTGCACACCTCGGCAAGGGCCTCCAGGGACTCCCCTGCACCCGAAGGAACCACAGGCCCCAAGGAGGGGGGGGGGGTCAGACGGATGGGTCGCAGCGCCACTGTGGGAGGGTGTGGACAGGGGGGGGAATCAAGCACCCTGACCGGGGACCTCCTTGACCGCTTGCGGGGTGGTGTCACTGTGGGGCTCAAGGACAGAGCGCCCATGAAGGAGTCTTTGGGGGAGATGTGGGCAGGAGAGCTGAGGGGAGGGGATTTGGAGGGAGTGGATTGGGTGGAATGCGGACTCCCACTCTGGCTGCGTGTCACACGTTTGCCCCCCGACCCAGTGGGTGTGCCTACTGCACCCTGTGTGTGCGTGTCAGGAGGTGTGTGGCGGACCTTCCCTGCTGGTGTGGTGCCTGTGTCTGTTGTGGTGGGTGCATGCTTACGTCTGGGTGTATGGACCTCAGCAAGTTGCGTTGGTCAGCCTGCGATGAATGAATGCCCTCCAAAAATGCCTCCATGTTGTTGAGGACCTGGCTGTGGCCATGGAGGACATTAAGGATCGCAGTCTGACCAATCTGCAACTGCCGCTGGATGTCCACAGACTCAGCATTGGCGGCAGCAGTGGAGACAGGGGCAGGGGGTGCGGTGCCTGGCAGGAAGGAGACATGTGGTGACCGGGCACGTTGGGAAGGGACACGAGCACGTGGGAGGCGGCTGATGGCAATGGAGGGGGCGTTGCCAGATGTAGGGCTGCTGTCAGATGGTGGTGCAGCCACCGCCCACTCGGAGTGATCATCCTCGGACCCGTCCGCTTCATAGTCTGTTGTGCCAGTCGACAGGTCCCCGGGGTCACTCTCCACCGCCTCTGTCCCACTCGAAGTGCCAGCCCCGATGTCACCGCTGGCACTGGTGCTCGGTCCCTCCGCGCCGTCTGTGTCCATGTCTCCCACCGTGTCCCCCGACGATGCTGTGGGCAGGGTGAAGAGACAGAAAGTAATCATACACCTGTATACATATGTCACATGAGTACAATCTACGTAGGTTACAGTGCATAGCCTGAAACAAAGGATGAGTTACAACTACAAAACAAGGTACATACGTAGGCCCTGCAAGACACAGTTGTGTGACCCACCATGCCATGGAAAAACTATGGAGAGCATGACACAATAGCAAATGAGATGACATGGCAATCTGACTGAGGAGCAAGGCCCTGGGGACAATACAGCACTGCATCTGCACCACACAGCGTGGCAGGAAATTGGGATGAGCAGGGACCAAATCCAGGAACTAGAGGCACATGCAGCATAGGTAATACTGAGAACATGCCCACCCTGACTGGCACGCTGCACCTTGAGTGTATGTCCAGACAAACATCACACACTGGCCAGTCCGAGCAAGGAGATGACAGGTCTTGACATGTAGGCCATGGCCGCCCCACCCACCCCCTACATGAGACACATCTGTGGAGACACAGGAAGCACTTACATCTCTTAGTCTGGGTGAAATACACATGGGATGCAATAATTCAAGATTGCACACCAAATACCCAAGGTGCGCCTGTCCAAAGAATCATGTACAAATGGGCATCATCAGATGATTGCTACTAGACACACAGGCAATGGCCACCGTGAGTATGTACTTGGAAAATCATGTCAGGCTGGACAGTGGACACTTGTAATACATCTCACGTCAATAAACATGGTGCCAGGGGACAATGGCACAGAGCACAACCTATGCTGTAGACACAGAGATTGTCGGCATTCTCGGATTACACACATGATACCTAGGAAAAGATGCCTCTGGGGACAGTAGTGGCCACACAACTCCATGCTCCTGAATGGAAATGACTGCAACACACGCTAACATCCCAGCACTATGCGTAACGCACACTCATGCACATCATGTGACAGGCCACCACATGGGACATGCCTGCTGGAAGGCCTCGCACTCAAGAGATTAACTCCCATGTCTGAAATCAGCATTAGTGCCAACTGACATGGAACCCACAAGTCCAGAACTGGACAGGGCACAGGCAAGGTCACACCACCCCCACACATGATGCTGCAGGCATTGTACACTTGGAGAAGGTGTCAGGCTACATAACTTTGTGATGGAGTGACTACACAGAGACCAGGGAACACATTGCAAGGTGGGGAAGGGAGGCAGGAGAGGCCTGCAACACTGTGGGTAACAGGATCGTCACAGCACCATAAACCCTGGAAGTGTATCCATGAAACAGTGCAATTACAAATGCTGGTGAAACACAACAAACACACACATGTACCTACCCCCTTCCGGCTGCTGCATGTCCTGTAGACGCCTGTCCAAGTCAGGAAAGACCACCGCCAGCACACGTTTCTGGATGTGGGAGAGACGGCGGAGCCCGCGGTTCTTGTGGCTCTCAGGTGAGTCCCCCAGCAGGAGCCGTGCGATCCTCCGCGTCCAGCACCGGATATCCTGCCAGCGTTTCCTCACCTGGGACAGGTGCCGCCTCCGACCATCCGCACTCCTCACGGCGCTGACGGCGTCCAGCCATATCTGCTCCTTGGCAGAGGCGTCTACCTGTGAGGATGAACAAGTGACACTACATCAATACACCTTGCACATGTCACGGGGACACAGATTAGAACACATTTGCTGTTTACAACAAGGCATAGTATGCATCCAACGCATTGCAACTTTGTCATAGGGACATGATCCTGTGGGGGAAGGCCAAAAGCAGTACGTGCCATTGAAAGGACACAGGTGGAATGAGGGCAACTACACAATCAATGATCCAGGCTCACACTGTGCATCACACCCACCCCTCCTGTCTCAGGGCACTGCTGGGAGTGATAGGCCCCCACCCCTCCTGTCTCAGGGCACTGCTGGGAGTGATAGGCCCCCACCCCTCCTGTCTCAGGGCACTGCTGGGAGTGATAGGCCCCCACCCCTCCTGTCTCAGGGCACTGCTGGGAGGACTCTGCACACTCCCCTCCTATCTCAGGGCACTGCTGGGAGTGATAGGCCCCCACCCCTCCTGTCTCAGGGCACTGCTGGGAGTGATAGGCCCCCACCCCTCCTGTCTCAGGGCACTGCTGGGAGTGATAGGCCCCCACCCCTCCTGTCTCAGGGCACTGCTGGGAGTGATAGGCCCCCACCCCTCCTGTCTCAGGGCACTGCTGGGAGGACTCTGCACACTCCCCTCCTGTCTCAGGGCACTGCTGGGAGTGATAGGCCCCCACCCCTCCTGTCTCAGGGCACTGCTGGGAGGACTCTGCACACTCCCCTCCTGTCTCAGGGCACTGCTGAGAGTGATAGGCCCCCACCCCTCCTGTCTCAGGGCACTGCTGGGAGACATCAGGCATTCCCCCCCCTGGGACCCCTCTACAGTACAAAGCATGTGTGTCACACCTGGACACAATGGCAGAAGTCACAGTCACTAAAAAGGGACACAGTCTGTGCCAGTGGACACTGAACTCACCTGATAACCTGGTCGCCCATACAGCATGGGGTACCGTGGGAGGATCACATCCACCAAAGCCATGTTCTCCTCCAGGGTGAATGGCTGTGACCTCTCCACAGCCCTTGACATGGTTCCAGGGAATCAGTAGCAGCAGCTGGGTCGTGGAATACAAAGATGTGCAGGCAAGTGCTCCCTCATGGGACCTGGCTGCCTTATATCTGCCTTGCTGGCCCATCTCATGCACAGGAGTACAGAGTGATTGGTCACTCACATTTGCATCCTATGTTTCCTCCAATCCCTTCAAACCTAGCAGTCTGTGTGTTCTCTATCGGTTTCATTCTCTTGCATGATGTCAGCCCCACAAACACATTGCAACAAAGTAGATTCATTCCAACTGACTACTGCTGTGCACCTTCCAGAACACATTCAAATTTTGAACTTGGTCTCCATGACAACCAGCATGCATGTAGGCCTTAATACTTGTCCCTCATGTGTCCCCTATGTAATTTGAAGCTCCACACACAGGTACGGTGCGTTCCGGGGCCCTAGGGCACCCCAAATGCATTGCAACGGACCGTACACGCGTGCCTACGTTCACTATCACCATGGGTGTCCTCGCGTATGCGTACTCGTAGTGGTACGGGCCGTACACACGCCTGTACGCTCCCTATCACTATGGGTGTCCTCGCGTATGCGTACTCGTAGTGGTACGGGCCGTACACACGCCTGTACGCTCCCAATCACTACGTGTACGCATACGCGAGGACACCCATAGTGATAGGGATCTTACAGGCGTGTGTACGGCCCGTACCACTACGAGTACGCATACGCGAGGACACCCATAGTGATAGGGAGCGTACAGGCGTGTGTACGGCCCGTACCACTACGAGTACGCATACGCGAGGACACCCATAGTGATAGGGAGCGTACAGGCGTGTGTACGGCCCGTACCACTATGGGTGTTCTTGCGTATGCCTACTCGTAGTGGTACGGGCCGTACACATGCCTGTACGCTCGCCATCACGATGGGTACACATACTGCAGCACTCCCATAGTGATATGGGAACGTACACAGGCCCTCTTCGCAGCAGTACAGCAGTTTTCACACATCACAGTGGTGACAGGCGGCACAGAGGTAGGGATAGGGCGGACATACTTGTCCATGGATGGACATACTTGTCCATGGATGGACATACTTGTCCATGAATGGACATACATGTCCATTAATTGACATCAAGGCATCGTCTGTGCATTACTACATGTGTGGGGCACAGGTGTGACGGCCTGTGATGTGGAACATTACTCCTGAGTCGAGAAGGCACCAGATGTATGATGAGATGTCTACAGATGTACTGTGTGATGGTGCAATGTGTGCCAGGCATGCCCTTTACTCCTTTGACATGTGTGCATGTTGTACTGCACATTTGGGGTGAGCGTCACTGGCATAGCACGGACACCAACACACGGAAGTGTCCCCTGATGCCCGGTACAGGGGTTATCACACCTGACTTGTCACTACCCACGGTGCACAATGTGACTATGTCATGTATGTGTGGGGGCTTCCCATCAGGTTGATGTTGGAGCACCCTCAAAAGCTGCAGCCGTTGCAGCAACCAACATGTGTCTGTGTGTAGATTGTCATTTCACACTGTTCCGCACACCATGCCACATGTGGTATCGGATGTGAGGTGCACATGTATGCATGGGACACGGAGTAGCGTGACAAGGACATGTCTGCATCCTCACAATGAATGTGTGGTGAGTCATGACATGTGCACCTTCATGGCAAGGTGTGTGGGCTGTCCTAGTGTAATGTCATGTGACCTGTGGCTCTAGTGTTCCGCTACCAGTCTCTGCAATCGGCATCCTACTTCTGCTGATGTTTGGGCGTATGTCACTCCTGTCTTGCGTCTGGCTGTTCACTTGCACTGGGACACAGCTATTCCCATGGCGTGGCATGGGGAGGTTCTCAATCTCCGTGTGTAGCTGGGTCTTGGTAGGAGTGTCACCTTGCATCCATACGTGTCCTGGGCATGTAGCACATACCTGACTCCCTATGTAGCATATGTGTATTGACAGATTAACATGTGCTCAGTACATATGAATTGTTGTCGTAGTGCACTCACTCTTCCTTGTCACTTCCAAATAACTGCAGAGCGCCGCCTCTTGCCCGACCAATTCCGGACTTGGCTGCCATGCAGGAGAATGACAGCATCCGGCTCTACCGCTTCACCCAACCGTTGATTCTGGAGTTGACGGCGAGACTGGCACCACACCTGCAACCGCAGCACAGGTATCCTACGGCACTGACACCCCAGCTGAAGGTAATGGCTGCCCTACATTTTCTTGCCACGGGTACCTTTCAAAATACCATAGCTCATGTTGGTGGCATGTCCCAGAGCATGTTCTGCCGTGTGCTGCATGATTTCTTAGAGGCCATGTTGATTCACCTGGATGACTTCATCAAGTTCCCAACCCCTGAAGAGTTGACTGCGGTCAAGCGTGGATTCTATGCCCTGGAAGGGATGCCCCATGTCATTGGGTCCATAGATGGGACACATGTAGCTTTGGTACCACCACACGCACGGGAGGTGGCGTACCGCAATCGGAAGCACTACCACTCCATCAATGCCCTTGTGGTGTGTCAGTCCAACATGGTGATTTCACATGTCTGTGCTCGTTTTCCAGGATCAGCACACGATGCCTACATCATGAGGCGTAGCAGGATGCCTGAAATGATGATGCAGCTGCGCAACGAAAGAGCATGTGTTGTTGGTGGGTACAGTCTGTCTGTCCTGTAATTTGCATAGCCTACCAGCACGACCGCTTCACCAGTTCTAACGATGTCCATGTGCTTCCCATGTAGGGGACGCTGGCTATCCCAACATGCCATGGCTGCTCACACCTCTCCGCAACCCCATCACGCCGGCCCAGCTCCGCTACAACACCGCCCATGGCCGGACAAGGCGAGTGATAGAGAGGACGTTTGGCCTGCTGAAGAGCCGATTTAGGTGCCTACACAAGACCGGCGGCGCGCTCCCATATGCCCCTGCGAAGGTCTGCAAAATCTTCATGGTCTGCTGCATGCTGCACAACATGGCAGTTGAGAGAGCTGTGCCACTCATCCTGGATCAACATGACGAGGACCATCCACCCGTGGAGGACGTAGGGCTTGGCAATGGGGCTAGTGATGTGGAGGATGTGGAGCCGCAAGAGGACATCCGGACTCGGCTCATACGCGACTTCTTTGCTTAGTGGTGAGTACCAGTGTCTGAGTGTGCACGCATTGGTCCCCGTGTGGCATGTGTTGTGATGTGTGTCTCCACCTGCATGTATGGCACGTGAGTCAGAGGTGTGTGTGGGTGTGTCACTGGAGTGATGGTGGCAGTGATGGTTGTATTTCCCCAGTCATAATTGTGACCTAGCATGTTGTCATCCATACATGTGTCGAGTAAATGCACATGCAAGTGGCTGTGCTTTTTGTGGCTGACTTCTTGTGTGTCTCTCTTCCCCAGGTACTTGCGCATGCCGTCTGCTGCTTGCATTGTTGTGGCACTGCTATTTCTCATGGACACGTCATCGTGGGCTGACTCAGCGTTACAGGCACGGACACGTTTGGAAGTCTCCATAGGGTAAGGGATGCATATGGGGTGTATTGGGTGTGGCAGTTGTTCACGATGTATGCACACTGCCCCTGTCGATGTTTGGTTCCTCTGCAGCCATGTAGCATCCCCATGGGACACGACATGCAGCTGTGTACACCTGACTAGATGGTCTGCCTGGTTGACAGTCATCAGTGATGGGATAGTGGATTGTGATGATGGCATCAATGTGTGTGACACTGCCCTCGGACACATACGGTTAGCATTGGCTTGACATGGTGTGGGACTTCCACATCAGCGGATCAATGGTGTATGGCAGTCTCTCCGTGAGCAGCTGTGGGTGTTTAGCTGTTAGCCGACAATTGTGTGCCAGTTCCATGGCTAACACGCATTTGTGCTGCAGAAGGGGGGTTCCAGTGTTGGACCCACATGTTACTCCACAAGATGTGTTCATGTGTACTTCAAGTTGCCTCTGCAATCCCGAAAACATGACTAATAAAGGTGTCCCTATGCCTCCAAGGTGCCTCTTCTCCGTCAATGCTGGTGTGTTGCCACGGTGCATCCAGCATGTCTGGCATGGTTTTCCCTGATAGTGGCTATGTGTCGATGTGTCGAGTAGCAAGATGCAAGCTGTGTGTGTGGGCTGAGACTGTGTATTGGGCATGATGTCCATGACTGTGTGGGTATTGTGACATGTGCCATCCCCATGCATCCAACGTTGGCCAGGCCCCCATTCTCTGCATCCACCGGACTCAAGCTTGCAGGACATGGTTCTGCCACCTGTCTACACATACCTGGGTGCCCCCCAGGACCCTAGACATGATCCCTGACCTCTGCGCATGACTGTTGCTGTACTCAATGTGTCTGTCAGCACGGTTGTGCGGCCACCCCCTCAGCTGGTTGGGCCCATCACGGGTGTGTATGGTGCGCCATGTCTGTCTTGCCTAATACACTGTGACCCGTGTGTCCTCTGCCAGACTCAGGCCCCAGGGTGTGGATGGTTAGAGTCAAAAGAGAGCTCAGGCATGTTTAGACTTTACAACACACTTGTAAGGTAATAATGCAACCAGCAGGCATCTTCTCTTCATGGTGTGAATTTTTATTGGGGGGGGGGGGGATAAAGTGAGGGGCTTTCCGGGAGTTTGGAATCCAAAGTTCAGTAGGGGAGTTGGTGTCCTTGCCAATGTAAATCCTCATAGTCCATGCCACAGTCTTTGTCAACATTGGTCAGACAGTGACCAGCATGGCCATGTGGCAGAGAATGTCTCTTGATGCTGTGATGCTGTTGCTCCAGTGGGCCAGGTGCCAGGCCAGGTGTCCTGGGAGATGGTGATGTAGCGCCGACCCTCACGGTCCTTTCCGTGGACGACCCGGCCTCCTGCGGGGACCCTCAGCAGCAGGCCGTGACGATGTTTGGGATGCTCCGTCGGATGTCTCCTCCTCCTCCTGATCCCTCCCTGTGGGTGGTGATGTTCTACGCCGTCGGGCACAGGGAGGGTTGCCCATGTTGTCGGCCATCCGACGGAGTGTATCTTGAATCCCCTGGAACACCATCACTTGCTCAGCCTGTCTGTCCTCCATCCTCCGTTGGTGTTGCAGTAGACAGGCATGTTGCTCCGCATGTTGCTGGGCCTGCTGGGTCTTTATGTCATCGAGGGTCCCCTTGATCTCATTGAGGGTGGACACAACCTGGGCCATGCCCGTGGTGTCCTGCCGGTATGTGTCCATTATGTTACGGACATGGGCAAATACCGGTTCCCCAGCCAACTGGTCAGGCTCGCGCCTCCGCCGTCCTCCACTCCCACCACCCCTGCCCACTTGCACCTGGCCTGCCCTTGTGGGTACATCGGGTCTCCGGGACCCCTGAGGGGTGGCATTGGCGTTGTCGCCTGCCTCCTCCTGGGTGCCCGGGACACCGTGTCCCTCCTGGCCGGCCTGGCTGCATTGTGGTGGTGGGGCAGGGATCCTGGGTGTCTCCTGGGATGTGGCAGGAGTGGGGGTGGTGGTTGGCACAGTTGTACCTGACGCAGGTGCTGCAGGTGGTTGGACACCAGAGGGGCCAGGTCGGTCGGGGTCGTCCACAGAGTGGTGAGAGTCGTCGCTGCCGGTGGGATCGGGCTCCCGCAGATCCGGGTCCTGTGAGTCTTCCCCCCCAGTGTTGGGGGGTGAACCACGACGTTGACCTGTGTGTGAGAGAGACAATGTTAATTTTGGTCCATGCAACATCCATGTTTCATCAGTTTCACAGTTGGCACTTTTCCTCTTGGAATTAGGATCTGTCTTGAATTCCACTCACAGTGCACTTGTGCATGGGTGTGTCCCTTGGACACCACTTTGGCCCCTTTAAATATGTGTGGCACAGTCTTACTTGCTGCGTCAAGTGTGACTGCAGTCAGCAGTGGAGTGGGCAGGTGTGGCGAGCCATGCATTGGCGCCTTCCGTGTAGCACTGTACATGTGCACATGGAGTGGATCCACACACTTATATAATGCAGGTAGCTGTCGTTGTGCTCGTGAACAGGTTGTGACATGGACCTGTGTTTTGCCATGGGGAAGAGGGGGGGTTCTGGCACTGGCCACCCTTGGCTACATGCACGCAGTCTACCTGCTGACGAGCAGACATTCCAACACACCACACGGCTGATTTGCACTCCCTGTGTCTCCCTTCCTCTCTGTCCCCCTCTCCCTCCCTCTGTGTGTCAGCCTCCTCCCTCTGTCCGTGTCCCTGTGTCTCCCTCCCTCTCTGTCCCCCTCTCCCTCCCTCTCTGTCCCCCTCTCCCTCCCTCTGTGTGTCTGCCTCCTCCCTCTGTCCGTGTCCCTGTGTCTCCCTCCCTCTCTGTCCCCCTCTCCCTCCCTCTGTGTGTCAGCTTCCTCCCTCTGTCCGTGTCCCTGTGTCTCCCTCCCTCTCTGTCCCCCTCTCCCTCCCTCCGTGTGTCAGCCTCCTCCCTCTGTCCGTGTCCCTGTGTCTCCCTCCCTCTCTGTCCCCCTCTCCCTCCCTCCGTGTGTCAGCCTCCTCCCTCTGTCCGTGTCCCTGTGTCTCCCTCCCTCTCTGTCCCCCTCTCCCTCCCTCCGTGTGTCAGCCTCCTCCCTCTGTCCGTGTCCCTGTGTCTCCCTCCCTCTCTGTCCCCCTCTCCCTCCCTCCGTGTGTCAGCCTCCTCCCTCTGTCCGTGTCCCTGTGTCTCCCTCCCTCTCTGTCCCCCTCTCCCTCCCTCCGTGTGTCAGCCTCCTCCCTCTGTCCGTGTCCCTGTGTCTCCCTCCCTCTCTGTCCCCCTCTCCCTCCCTCCGTGTGTCAGCCTCCTCCCTCTGTCCGTGTCCCTGTGTCTCCCTCCCTCTCTGTCCCCCTCTCCCTCCCTCTGTGTGTCACCCTCTGTCACCTCAGCCCAGCTTCCTGTGCACACACTGTTAGCAGATCTTTGAATGGCCCTTGGCTTGTTGATGTGAGTTTGTTTCTGATCTCCAGGCACCCATTGGGTGTAGTGTCTGTGTGTGCGCTGCTGCTGTGGTGGTGTGTGCTGCCACTCTTTCACAATGTTGGCTGTTCATTAGCTGCTGTCATGTGCAAAACAGTGCCTTCACCCCCATGTGTTGATGCAAGGCGTCCGCCATTTGCTGGCGAGTATTTCCTGTGTGGGGACACAGTGTTTGTCTGGCTGTGACCTAGGCCATATGGGCAGAGGGCATTGTTGTCTGCTTCTGAGTTGCACCATGTGATATTTTTGGGGCCCACCCTCCCGCCATCCGGGTTACCGTGTCATGTGTTGTTGTCTTCTGTGGCCTGTGACTTGACATTGTCCAGCTGGGTGCATGGGGCATGGTGGCGGTAGTGGCATGTGCGTGTTCATGGAGTGTGGTTGAGTCATGCGATAGCTTGGGGTGGTTGTGTGCCTGTTAGTGATTTTGGTTGTGGATGACGTTCCCCCCATGTGAGGTGCGTTGTTTGTGTACTCACCCGGGTCTCGAAGTCCTTCTAATCCCTCCACTGCCTCCACCGGCAGTATGGCCATCACCCTCTCCTCCCAGGGCTGGTAGTGTACGGGTCTGCGGGAGGGCCCTCCTCCAGTGGCGTTGGCCTGGTTGTGTTCCTCCTGCATCTTGGCTCGGACCCTCCTCCGCAGATCGTACCACCTGGATTGGCATTCCTGCCTGGTCCTTCTGGTGTCCGCAACAGCATTCACAGCATCGATGATGGTCTGCCACATGGCTGTTTTTGCTGCCATGCTGGTCTGTCTGACCAATGTTCGAAAGAGCTGTGGCTCGACTCTGAGGATTTCATCAACAAGAACCTCCAACTCTCGGTTACTGAACTTTGGATTCTTGTTAGTGGGCATGGTGAGGGGTGTGGGTGTGGATGGTGGTGGGGGGGTGTGGATGGTTGTGGGTGTGTGGGTGTGGTTGTGCAGGTGTGTGTGTGTGTGAATGTGATGAGGGTGTGTTTGTGAAGGGGGTTGTGTGAAGGTGTGCAAGTGTAAGGTGTGGTGAAGCTTGTAGTATGGTTCTGTGGTGTCTGGCAGCAGTGAGTCTGTTGCAAAGGCTCATGGTTTGTGTGTGTGGGCCCTTTTTATTGGTCCATGGGTGGGTGTGGCTGTGTTTGAAGTTTGGGTGGGTGTGTTATAAGGAGTGGTGGTGTTTTGGGCCTCTGTTTGTTTTTGGCAGTTGCAGGTCAGTGAAGGTGTTTTTGTAGTGTTTGTTGGCCATGTTTAGTGGCTTTGTGCCATTCGTATAGTGTATTCTTGTGTTGTTTAGTTTTGTCCTGGTTGTGTACGTGCGTTTTGAGCGTGTGTACGGTGTGTACATGGGCCATTTGGTTGTACGGTGCTGTCCTTGTGTGTGGCTTGGTACGACTCGTACCTGCGGTTGTGATGTTGGGGCCTGGGGTGCGCTCCGTACTTAGGAGGTTGTGTTGGGGGTGCGACGGGAACGTACTGGGGTGTACATTGACGGTGGTACGACACGTACAGGGGTGGGGGGGTGTACATAGACGGTGGTACGACACGTACAGGGGTGGGGGGTGTACATAGACGGTGGTACGACACGTACAGGGGTGGGGGTACGACTCGAACGTACAGGGGTGTAGGTACACGGTGGTACGACACGTACAGGGGTGGGGGTTTGACTCGAACGTACTGGGGTGTACATAGATGGTGGTACGACACGTACAGGGGTGGGGGTACGACTCGAACGTACTGGGGTGTACATAGACGGTGGTACGACACGTACAGGGGTGGTGGTTCGACTCGAACGTACTGGGGTGTACATAGACGGTGGTACGACACGTACAGGGGTGATGGTTCGACTCAAACGTACTGGGGTGTACATAGACGGTGGTACGACATGTACAGGGGTGGGGGTACGACTCGAACGTACTGGGGTGTACATAGACGGTGGTACGACACGTACAGGGGTGGTGGTTCGACTCGAACGTACTGGGGTGTACATAGACGGTGGTACGACACGTACAGGGGTGGGGGTACGACTCGAACGTACTGGGGTGTAGGTACACGGTGGTATGACACGTACAGGGGTGGGGGTTCGACTCGAACGTACTGGGGTGTACATAGACGGTGGTACGACACGTACAGGGGTGGGGGTACGACTCGAACCTACTGGGGTGTAGGTACACGGTGGTACGACACGTACAGGGGTGGGGGTTCGACTCAAACGTACTGGGGTGTACATAGACGGTGGTACGACACGTACAGGGGTGGGGGTTCGACTCGAACGTACTGGGGTGTACACAGACGGTGGTACGACTCGTACAGGGGTGGGGGTACGACTCGAACGTACTGGGGTGTACATAGACAGTGGTACGACACGTACAGGGGTGGGGGTTCGACTCGAACGTACTGGGGTGTACATAGACGGTGGTACGACACGTACAGGGGTGGGGGTTCGACTCGAACGTACTGGGGTGTACATAGACGGTGGTACGACTCGTACAGGGGTGGGGGTACGACTCGAACGTACTGGGGTGTACATAGACGGTGGTACGACACGTACAGGGGTGGGGGGGTGTACATAGACGGTGGTACGACACGTACAGGGGTGGGGGGTGTACATAGACGGTGGTACGACACGTACAGGGGTGGGGGTACGACTCGAACGTACTGGGGTGTACATTGACGGTGGTACGACACGTACAGGGGTGGGGGGGTGTACATAGACGGTGGTACGACACGTACAGGGGTGGGGGGTGTACATAGACGGTGGTACGACAAGTACAGGGGTGGGGGTACGACTCAAACGTACTGGGGTGTACATAGATGGTGGTACGACACGTACAGGGGTGGGGGTACGACTCGAACATACTGGGGTGTACATAGACGGTGGTACGACACGTACAGGGGTGGTGGTTCGACTCGAACGTACTGGGGTGTACATAGACGGTGGTACGACACGTACAGGGGTGGGGGTACGACTCGAATGTACTGGGGTGTACATAGACGGTGGTACGACACGTACAGGGGTGAGGGGTGTACATAGACGGTGGTACGACACGTACAGGGGTGGGGGTACGACTCGAACGTACAGGGGTGTACATACACGGGTGGGGGTGTACATACACGGGGGTACGTGTCGGACGTACGGGGGCTGGGGGGAGTGGTGGGCGCATATGCGGGCACATGTCTCCATGGTTGCTATGGGAGTTCGGTGCGGACGGTGTTTTTTCCATACGGTTGTGGCCTCGGACGCACGGGATGGATCGTGATTCCTCGGTCGGACTTCACCTTTCACATTTGTACGGTAAATCGTACGAGGACGTGTCGGACACATTTTCCGACCCGAGGACGTGTGGGGAAATATTCCCAATGCGGTTCGTATGGACTTTTTACCATGCGAATCGTGATTGCCAGTTTGTACGGCACTTGTACGATTCGTACGGTAAAAAGACCGGATACGAGTCGCACGGGGAATTTTTTTACCGGATCGTAATTGGCACCATTGTCTGTGATAGTGCCTGTGTCATTACAGACCTTAGTGCAGGCTATGCAGACCGCATCCACGATTCTTATGTGTTCGATCACATTGGTCTTTACAGGATGCTGGCAAGAAGACAGCTTGGAGATTCTTTCTTTTGGGTATGCAACATATCAATATAGTATATATTTCTGTTAGTGAAACATGCCTGCTAATTTACAAGACATTTCATTTTTTAGGTGACTGTGAATATGCAATTTGATTGTGGACAATGACACAATACCTAAATCCACACTCAGTCAGGGAGAAAAGATCCACCTTTGGATGGCTGAAATGGTGTTTCAGATGTATATGCATCAGACATTTCTTCTAAAATAGCTGCATGTTTTGCTGAGCTGCATGATATAGTAATCCGAAAGGCTCTTTCATTAGAACGAATGGATAATAATAGTGGTGCAGAAGAGATAATACTCCCTCGTCAACCAAACCAAGATCAGGATGCAAATAGAGAAATTGAAGGAAGGACACTCTGAACACAATTCACCAACAACTACTTTTAGGGTAAGTATGTTTATGTTAAATGCTCTCATGTTTCAGTTCATCAAAGGAACTGTCATGGATTGTAAACAATATTTTTTTCAGTTCACTCACTGGTCAAAGGAGAAAAATTGAGAAACCCTCTCTTCCTGGGTCTCCCTCAAGTCCACCTTCTACTGTGCCCCAGAAGCAGTGGGGAGGCCAGGACCACTGACCTCCCAAATGCTTCTTGTGCACTTCTCACAACTCCCCACTGGTGACACAATTACAGCAGGTTCAACAGATTCCAATCTCACCAGTTCCAACAGGTTCAACCAACTCCAGTCCCACCACTCCAAAATGGTTTCCATCCATGGAGGGTCCATCATTCCTTGCCTTCTGCAAGTCCCAAAGCTTTTAAGAGTTCTGCCCTTATGCAGGAGTTAAACATTGGAGAAGGAAAGTTATAGAAGACTGGTGTCTCTGCCGAGTCCAAAGTTACCACATAATCTCTCCATCCCTCCCTGAACAGCATTTAGCATTTTTCAAAATTGTGAATTCGAGGAATTAGTCAGCCACTGATCTCCAAGACTCTCTAGCTCACCCCAGACACAAAAAAACAGTCCCTTTTTAGATTTTAAAAGCTGTTTTAAATTTGAATTATATATGGATGATATTGAACCCCCTCAAGCATGTGCACTTTATAAACAGTTTAGATCTGGGGCTCATTAAATGCGCTGAAAGGTAATTGGAAGAATGCATCTGTAACCTTGCTATGCCTCCTATGAAATGCTAGCCGTGAAACACTAGAGCACTTTATATTTTTCTGCCCATTGTGTGCAACATTGAGGAAAACCCGGATTGTTCCAGCATGTCTTGTGCGTGCCCTTTCACGCCCCAAAGAAGCTCTGCGTGTTTTTAAATCAGATACAACTGCTTGGCTTGTCTTTACACGGTCTAGGTACCTGCTTTATGCATGGTGGAGAAGATCTAGTTTTGGAAAGAGCACATGTCATGAAAATGGAGCATTTATTGGGGAAGGAAGAACTCAATGATCGCTCTACTCCATTGCCGGCTGGTCACTGAAGCGGGGACGGGCGAGGTCGCCATCTTGGGCTGCTCTGGGGTTGGCGGTGCAGTCTTTTGGTCCCTCCCCCCCTGGCAAGTATATCCGGCGCACGGCCACTCCAACGCCCAGCTTTGAATTGCATCACAGATCTCCCGCGGCGCCTACCGGGAGCAACGTTACCTGCCTCGCTGTACTTTTAATCGGAACCCTGTGAGTTCCTGTGTCTGCGCTCTGGATTCTGCGCATTCCTACGTTTTTAGTTCCCTTACCTGCACGTGCTCCCGAGCGCCCTCCGCTGATCGCTCTCCTCCATTGCTGGCTGGTCACTGGAGCGGGGACGGACGAGGTCACCATCTTGGGCTGCTCTGGGGTTGGCGGTGCAGTCTTTTGGTCCCTCCCCCCCTGGCAAGTATATCCGGCGCACGGCCACTCCAACGCCCAGCTTTGACTTGCATCACAGATCTCCCGAGGCGCCTACCGGGAGCAACGTTACCTGCCTCACTGTACTTTTAATCGGAACCCTGTGAGTTCCTGTGTCTGCGCTCTGGACTCTGCGCATTCCTACGTTTTTAGTTCCCTTACCTGCACGCGCTCCCGAGCGCCCTCCGCTGATCGCTCTCCTCCATTGCCGGCTGGTCACTGGAGCGGGGACGGGTGAGGTCGCCATCTTGGGCTGCTCTGGGGTTGGCGGTGCAGTCTTTTGGTCCCTCCCCTTCCTGCCACGACCAAATTGTGTTGCTTGTGCATTCTATATCATGCCACCTTTTCCTCGGCAGCGCGGCGGATGAGCGCAGCGGGCGCAACGAAGCCCGTCTGCGCCCGTCCGCGACGGGCTGGGACCAGGGGCCACAGACTCTGCTCCCTTGGTGGTCTACTCCTCTGCTCAATTGCTTTCCCACATAGTCAATCTACCACCTACCACTTCACTACAGCAGCATCTTGACTCTCTTGGCATTTCTGCTTCTTTCCCTTCGTCTGATGTCCCTGCTTTGCCTACTGCCCCTTCTTCTCTGTTGGGGTGCCCTCCTGCTACTCATTCTCTCTCCTCTCCTAATATTGCTTCTGCTTGTCTCCTCAACACCCGTTCGGCTGTTAAGCATCAACTGGAATTATTTAATTTTTTGCATACTGAGTCCGCCGACTTTTTGTTTCTCACTGAAACTTGGTTCTCGACCGATTCACTTCCTGACGTCCTGGCCATCCTCCCCAATTCTTATTACGCCCTCCGGGCGGACCGCCCCGATGGCAAGATCGGTGGGGGTGTGGCCATGATTGTTCGCTCCAGCTTACAATTTCAGCTTCTTCCCCATTCTCCCATATCTAATGTGGATTTTCTGGTGGCCCGTTCACTCAACCTTTCAGCTCCCCTCATGGTTGTCCTTATGTATCGTCCCCCTCAGCACATGCCCCTGTTCGTAGCCACCCTGCAGGAATTTCTTGCCACACTTGTGGTTAATAATTCTTCGGTTCTTCTGCTGGGTGATTTTAATTTTTGGCCGGGTGACCCTAAGGAAGATTTGTCCTCCAAGGATTTTTCGGCTACCCTCCAGTGTCTTAACTTTCTGGCCCATGTTACTGTTCCTACTCACGACCAGGGTCATATACTTGACCAAATTTGGTCATTACGCTGCACGATTTTCCCTCCCAGCATTCTTCCTTGCACATGGTCCGATCACTCTCTCATTTCTTTTTCTATCAATCTTGGTGTTCCTGATAAACCTCCCTTACCCAAAAACCTTGTTGCACGTAGTTGGAATCGGGTTGATCTGAATTCCCTCTCTCTCTCTCTTGCTTCTTCTATCCCTGATCTTTCTGAGCTTTCTCTGGATTCTCAGGCTGAAGCGCTCAGCACCTGGCTGTCTTCCTCTTGCGACCGGGTTGCTCCGCTCAGGAAAACTAAGGCCGTTCGTCCTTATGACGCTCACAAATCGTTCAACACTGATCTTAAAGTTCTGAAATTAGATCTTAGACGTTCTGAGCGTCATTGGAGACGTAATTATTGCCCCGTCCTTCGGGCTCAATATAAACGTCTCCTAAATGAATACAAGAGAGCCGTCTTTTTGGCCAAAACCAAGTATTTTTCTGAGAAAGTTGTCCTCTCTGTTAATAAATCCAAGGAGATTTTCTCTCTGGTTCATGATTTGGCGATCTCAGACCGCGCCAACTCTAGTCTCATCCCCTCTCAGGACCTCTGCTTCTCCCTTAACAATTTTTTCATTGAAAAGATCGTTAAGATTAAATCCAATATTCCCTCGGTTCCCCTTCCTCCCTCTACCTCTCCTTTTTCGGTGCCCTCTTCTTTTTTTGACTTTTTTCCCCCTATCTCTTTAGACTTGTTTCTTACTTTGCTTATTAAGATTAAGTCCGGCTCTCCGGCCGACTGTGCCCCTGCCCGCATTTTGAGAGCATTATTTACTAATTGTCCCTCTCCCCCTCTTCCCCTTCTCAATGCCTCCCTTGCTCTGGGCTTAGTCCCTTCAATCCGCTATTGTTTTGCCTATTCTTAAAAAGCCTGGCCTAGATTCTTCGCTTCCCTCTAATTTTAGGCCCATTTCCCTTCTTCCCTATCTCGGCAAGATTTTGGAAAGTCACGTCACCTCCTGCCTCTCTACTTATATTGAGGAGAACCATCTCTTGGCTTCCCATCAAGCAGGCTTCCGCTGGGGCCACTCTACAGAGTCGGTGGTCCTCGCGGTCGTAGATGAGCTGAAATCAAAGGCCGATTCCTCTATCCCTCAAGCTTTGGTCCTCCTTGATCTGTCCGCTGCGTTTGACACGGTTAACCATTCCATCCTTCTCGACCGTGTCAGCGCAGCGGGCATCCGGGGCTCTGCCTTCTCCTGGCTTGCGTCCTTTCTTTCGGGACGTTCTCAAGCGGTTCATCTGTCCGGTTTCTCCGCCCCTACCCGCTTGGTTTCCTGTGGGGTCCCTCAAGGTTCTTCCCTTTCCCCTCTTCTTTTCAACCTTTACATTTATCCTCTTATCACTTCTCTTCTCGACCTGGGGGTCTCGGTGTATAATTACGCAGATGACCTCCAGCTCGTCTTTGATCTTTCCCCCTCGTCCTTGTCTCTTTCTAAGTTCCGCTCTACTTTGGTCTTTATTTCAGAATGGATGAGCTTTAATCATCTTAAACTTAACCTGGACAAGACCGAGCTGGTCTTGACGGGCGGCTCATCCAGTCCTTGGTCCTCTGCCTTTTGGCCCCCTACCTTTGGTTCCTCTCCTGCACCTGTCTCTTCGGTTAGAACCCTGGGTATCAAGGTCAGTCATGAACTTTCCATGCACGCCCAAATTAGTTCTGTTGTCTCTTCTTGTTTTTCATCCGAAAGATTTATCGCTTTTTCTCTTCTGATGCACTTAAAATCATCATCATGGCTCTGATCACTTCTCGCCTCGATTACGGGAACAGCCTGTATGTGGGCATTCCAGCTTATGAAACACGTCGTCTGCAAGCCATTCAGAATCAGGCTGCCCGCCTCATTCTTCATCTTTCTAAAACTCATCACATTACCCCAGCGCTTAAGTCCCTCCATTGGCTTCCTGTTTATCAGAGGTCTCTTTTTAAATTGGGTTGTCTTGTTTTTTTGGCTCTCGCCCGTTCTGCCCCGGCCTTTATCTGTTCTCTTATTTCTTCTCATATTCCCGCCCGCACTCTTCGCTCCTCCACTATGGCTCTTCTTAATGTCCCTCGCTTCCGTAAATCCAGAACGGGAGGCACCCGTTTTTCTGTTTTGGCCCCCCGTTTCTGGAACAGCCTTCCCCTTTCCAGGAGATCTATCCCCATTTACTCTCATTTCCGCAAAGCGTTGAAAACTTTTCTGTTTTCTCAGGCGTACTCCTGCTAATCCCCTGGGCTGTCTCTTGTGACTGATGGTCATAGCTCTCAGCGCCAGGAAGCCTCTTGGCCACAGTGCGCTTTATTAAATACTTTCTTCATTCATTCATTCATTCATTCATTCATTCATTCAACTTAATCCCATTGATGACTAGAAACAAAAACAAATTGAGGCCCGTGACTAAAAATGATTGTATGGTGCTATTCCACCTTCTACTTTTTTCTTTCTATTTTCCAAAATTATACACAGGGTTTAATGATAGATTTTTATGATATGTTATTGTTATTTTTAATAGAGCATTGATTGAGGTCCTTTTTTTAATTATGTTTTAAGATAAAATTGAACTCTGTATATATGTAATGAGATGTTTTATTTCCTTTTACTGATTGAGAGGAGTGTTCATGGTTTTGTATGTTCAATGTGATGTTTTATGAATGAACATGTTATTGATCGAAATAAACTACTAACTAACAGTCCCTTCACTCCAAAATGTCAAAAGGAAGTGGTGCCAGATGTCTCACTGCCTCCCTTTTCTTCTCTCAGAAAGGGAAAGTTCATGCATGTCAGTATGTGTGGGTTACTTATACCATACAGATATTTCCCTTATTTTCTTTATCTTCTAAGTGCAGGCTAGTCATCTTCATCTTCAAATCAGACTATATTGCCTCTACCCGCTGATCAGCAGAGTAATTAAATGGCCCAGGAATATTTTGAAGCGAATTCTCATTAGGGACTGACTAAGGAAAATACTGCAACCTCAAATTATATGATGGGTTGATAATATGGCCAAATTAATATTATTCTTGCACTCAGGACCTTTTTAACTTATAGAAAAAGATGTTAAATCAAAGAAAAGGTGATGTAGATGTTACGTATTTCACAATATCTACATTTTTTACAAAAATGAGTCTGTTGTGAAGCACAACAGACTCATATTTGTGGCAAAAAGAAATATGAATTTTCGTTTTTTAGTGTCCAACTAAATTATAAGATCTTTAAAGGTCATTAATTGATTTATTGAAAGTCCAATCTACAAGGACTACCAATGTATAGATACCAGACTGGTTTAGCATTAGTTCTGCTTGCTCAACCCATAAATGGGTGCACATGCATGTGCACAGGTGTTCCGATCTCACCGGTGCAGAGCCTCTTACCCCATCTGTGCAGCAGCAGCCCTTATTTTAAAAGGTGGGTCTCGGTGGTTAGCACTTAAAGAACTTGCTGTGAGTGAAACTTAGTTAGAGAGACTAACTCGCAGTGGAGATATAAAAATTGGTAGTCCAAAACCAAAACACTTAGCAGCTCTAAAGCGGTTCAGAACACCCTTCCTCACAGCTGGAGTCTCTTGAGCTGATCTGCGTGACTCCATCACTTACGCATAGTGAATTGAACAATGGTCCCTGGGAGACGGGAGGACCCCCTTTGGGGTTTTGCCCTGCCAGCCCATTGGCATCACATCACTGGTGCTCATCAGTGTTATTCAAACCCTTTAATATGCTATACATGTATACACTACTCCCACTCCCAATTGGCGGCACGTTTACAACTGAGGAGTGAAATCAAACAAGCTGCATCGGCAGGTCCCACTGCTCATCCCCCAAAACGATGTATTCAAGATGGGGTGTGGACTCCTTTCAATGGCTCTGGTGTTGTGTGAACTCAAAATGGCATCCGCAATGAGGTGAACTTCTCAAATGGAGGCAGTTGAGGTATGTATGTGAATGGATGTGGACCATGCGCCGAATTTAGTAAAGAACAGCGATGGACCTTTGGTTTGGTAGTGCCTAGAAGGAGCATAGTCAGAGTTGGAAAACATCCCTCATAGGCAGGGCATAGACTGGAAGAGGCATGGCCATCTGACTCTTGTGGTTTCAATGAAATGTGCAGTCTTCATATTTTTCTATAATAATGAAAATGTTCACTTTAAAGCTTGTCATTGATTTTAGACGCAATTCCAAGCTGTATCAAAACGTGCAAAAAACTTATATATATATATATTCACTGAAAAAACCATAGGTTTCACACATGTTATAGTTAGCGGAAATTTTACTGATAAAAAACCAATGAAATTCCCCCGTTATAGTTAGTGCAGGAAACTATAACTCATGCGACCGCAATCCTCTGCTGATGCTAATACTGTATTTAGACACTTATTTGCCCATGTCTTCTTCCATAAATTTTTAGCTATACATATATTACAAATATTTTTTTTTCATAAAGACACATATGTCATCAGCAGAAGATTGCGGTCGCGTGAATTATAGTTTCCTGCACTAACTATAACGGGGGAATTTCATTGGTTTTTTATCAGTAAAATTTCCGCTAACTATAACATGTGTGAAACCTATGGTTTTTTCAGTGAATTTGCAAGGTTTTTTAAATGCTAATTCCTAACTATAACGTGTGTGAAACCTATGGTTTTTTTCAGTGAATTTGTACGTTTTTTTAAATGCTAAGTTACTTTACGCCATTCGTGGCGTGCGCGGCCACTTAACGCAGTTCGTTCCGTGCACGCACGGTGCGCTTCGTGCACCGTGTGCGCACAGTGAGCACGTGGTGCGCTTCGCGCACCGCGCGCCCACTTTACGCAGTTAGTGCCGTGCACGCACGGTGGGCACGCGGTGCGCTACGCGCACCGCGTGCCCACGTTACGCTAGATGGGCCAGGTACGCACGATGCGCTTCGCGCACCGTGCGCACATGGAGGACATATTATGCGTTTCCTTGTGATAGGTAATCTGTTGAAATTTTTTGGGGAAATGCTGTTCTCTTACATGCCATGCACAAATGGTGGCCTTCGGCCACCATTTGCACACGGGGTGGATAGAGTGTGGATTTTTAATTTTTTTTATTTTTTACCGTACGCGTACGGTAAGCGTACGGTAAGCGTAATCGCAGAAATTTTCGAAAAATAAAAAATTACCGTTTTTTGCCTTGGGGGATCTTTGAAGACTCAACTAACATGGTTATGTGCATGGGCGCTGTCTAAACACCCCCTTTATATGTTTTTGGCATTTGTTTATCAGCTCCCCCCTCAGAGTGCGAGAGAGAAAATGGCGGCCGCCGCTTCCTGGTTTCGGCCGATTCGAATGTTTACTAAGATCTAAGGGCCAATCAGAATCGCGCTCGCGCACGCCACCGTACGCGTACGGTAAGCGCACCGTAAGCTGGCTCAGATATATATATTGATTTAAAGGCTATTTTCTCAGAATCTACTGAACACCAAACCTACAAAAGGCACTTCCTTGACCTGAGGACTACCTCTCTGCCAAATTTCAAGTAATTCTGTTCAGCCGTTCGGGCTGTAGCTGTGTCTAAAGGTCCTATGGAAACATGCATGGGAAAAACGCGTTTTGGGACCCCCCTTTTATCTCAGCCCCCGCTTGACGAATCCCCCCGAGACTTTCAGGGTAGGAGCGGAGCGTAGCGCCCCACCTATTTTGAAAAATTCGCAAGGATTCGTCGACCGGCGCAAAAGTTATTCAAAATAGAATGTTGCGGATTTCCTATGGAAACGTGGTCCTAACTATAACTACCTACTGGCGACCGCCAGTAGGTAATATATATATATATATATATATAAACTCCACTGGTGCCTCGGTAATCCCACCACCTCCAAAACGAAAGGCGCGTCGGCGTTGCGGACCTCCGAAACTCGGTCCCAATATGCCACAAAATCCACAAAAGGAGAGTCGACGCCGTGTCGTTCAGTTAATCCGCTTTAATGTCAGCTGGTAATGTTAGACGCGTTTCGCCTGCCCAGCAGGCTTGCTCACTAACATTTGAAATAAAGTTTTCCCATCATTTTAACTGAAAATGATGCCGTGTCATGTGAGGACTACAAAAACAAAGAAGGTGAAGACAGACTCGTAGTTTTTGATTCTGATTTTCGACATTTCACACAAATAGTGTCAACCTTGTACAATTTCATTGTTGAATCAAACAATACAAATGCAAGTGCCATCAATATTTAGTGATAAATCAATTATTAGATAATCATTGGATTACTGGTTCCGCTAGATTTTTAAACTTTCAAATTTCGAAACCAGGAAGTGTCGGCCGCCATTTTGTCTCTCGCACTCTGAGGGGGTGAAAAACAAATGTGGAGAACGTGAAAAGGGGGCAGGGTGGACAGTTCCTGACCCCCTAGCCGTGGTCAGGGGGGTCCCAGAAGGACCCCCAAGGGCCCCAAAAAAATGTATTTTTTTTTCGAAAAATCGCCGAGTGCGCGCTCCCTGCGCGCACCACCCAAACGGAAAAAAATCTGCGAAGAACGCGCAGCGTGCGCGCACTCCGCGATTTTTTTTTTTAAAAAAAAAATGTATTCGGCCCTTGGGGGCGAAGCGCTCCGTGCGCGCACGGCACGAACTGCGTAAAGTGGGCGCGCGGTGCGCGAAGAGCACCGAGTGCCCACTTTGCGCGCACGGTGCGCCAAGGGCTCCCTGCGCGCATGGCATGAACTGCGTAAAGTGGGCGCACGGTGCGCAAAGCGCACCGCGTGCCCACCGTGCGCGCACGGTGCGCAAAGCGCACGGTGCGCGCGCCGTGAAAAAGTTTTGTTTAAAAAAATATATTAATAAATACATAACTTAGCATTTAAAAAACCATACAAATTCACTGAAAAAACCATAGGTTTCACACACGTTATAGTTAAGAATTAGCATTTAAAAAACCTTGCAAATTCACTTAAAAAACCATAGGTTTCACACATGTTATAGTTAGCTGGGCATTTCCCTCGTAAAAAACCAATGAAATTGCCCCGTTATAGTTAGTGCAGGCAACTATAACTCACGCGACCGCAATCCGCTGCTGATGACGTCAGATATTACATCACTGATGGCATATGTGTTTTTCTGAAAAAAAAGAAAAAATTAATATATGTATAGCTAAAGATGGATGGAAGAAGACATGGGTAAATAAGTGTCTAAATACAGTGAGGTAATATCTGATGTCATCAGCAGCGGATTGCGGTCGCGTGAGTTATAGTTGCCTGCACTAACTATAACGGGGCAATTTCATTGGTTTTTACGAGGGAAATGCCCAGCTAACTATAACATGTGTGAAACCTATGGTTTTTTAAGTGAATATATATATATATATATATATATATATATATATATATATATATATATATATATATATATATATATATATATATATATATATAATTCACTGAAAAAACCATAGGTTTCACACACGTTATAGTTAGGAATTAGCATTTAAAAAACCTTGCAAATTCACTTAAAAAACCATAGGTTTCACACATGTTATAGTTAGGTGGATATTTCACTCATAAAAAACCAATGAAATTCCCCCGTTATAGTTAGTTCAGATAACTATAACTCGCGCGCCCGCAATCCTGCTCATGACGTCACATATTACATCACTCATGACATGGTCAGTGGCATCACTCATGACATCACTGATGACATCATCCTTGTGATAGAGTGGCGGTCGCGCGAGTTATAGTTATCTGAACCAACTATAACGGGGGAATTTCATTGGTTTTTTACGAGTGAAATATCCACCTAACTATAACATGTGTGAAACCTATGGTTTTTTAAGTGAATTTGCAAGGTTTTTTAAATGCTAGTTCCTAACTATAACGTGTGTGAAACATATGGTTTTTTCAGTGAATTTGTACGGTTTTTTAAATGCTAAGTTATGTATGTATTGTTATTTTTTTATATATTTATTTTTCAATAAAATACGTATTAAAATTTTTATTTTTTTTTTGTTTTTCACCATGCGCGCACGGTGCGCGCAGCCCCGCGATTTTTTTAGAAAAAAATTAAAATGTTTTTTTCTGCCTTCGGGGTCCTTCAGGGACCCCCTGACAAAGGCTAGGGGGTCAGGAACTCTCTACCCTGCCCCCTTTTCACGTTCGCCACCTTCCTTTTTCACTCTCGCACTGAAAACAAACAAAATGGCGGCCGACACTTCCTGATTTTGACCGATTCGAACGTTGACTAACATGTAACCACCAATCAGAATTACGCTCGCGCACGTTAGGGTGCTCGCACGGTGCGCGCACGGTGTGTGGCTATAGATATGTATGTGCTTTTAACTGCAGTTTTCTCAGGAACTACTGAACAGATTAACTCCATATATGCAAAAGGCACCTCCCTGACCTGAGGACTACCTCTCTGCCAAATTTCAAGTAATTCTGTTCAGCTGTTCGGGCTGTACCTTCGACTAAAGGTCCTATGGGAAAATGCATGGGGAAAACGCGTTTTGCGACCCCCCTTTTTTCTCGGCCCCCACTTGACGAATCCCCCCCGAGACTTTCAGGGTAGGAGCTGAGCAGAGCGCCCCATTAGTTTTGAAAATTTCACGAAGATTCGCCAACCAGCGCCAAAGTTATTCAAAATAGAATTTTCAGATTTCCTATGGAAACACGGTCCTAACTATAACTATCTACAAATATATATATATATATATATATATATATATATATATATATATATATATATATATATATATATATATGAAAAGAACTTCGCCTCTGCTGCCACATACTCTGGAAGGACGAATCCGGACCCAATCTTATATATATATATATATAACCTACTGGCAGTCACCAGTAGGTAGTTATAGTTAGGACCTATTTTCCATAAGAAATCCGCAACATTCTATTTAGAATAACGTTGGTGTCGATTGATGAATCGTCGCAAAATTTTCATGGTGATTCGTCAAGCAGGAGCTGAGAAAAAAGGGGGGTCCCAAAACGCGTTTTCCCCATGCATTTTCCCATAGGACCTGTTGACGCAGCTACAGCCCAAAGTGCTGAACGGAATTACACCAAATTTGGCAAAGAGGTAGTCCTCAGTTCAGCCTCGTACCTTTTGCTTAAATGGTGTAAATCCGTTCAGTAGTTCCTGAGAAAATCAAAAGTAAAATCACATATATATCTGGGCGGAGCCTAACCACACATCTCATCGTGCGATCTGATTGTCTGTCAGCACTTCATCCAAGAAGTGTTGGCAGCCATCTTGGGACCAATATACATGATAGCACCTCATTAAAAAGCATTGCAGTTAATAGAAGGTTTTAAGACTTTAGTTACATTATAAATCATTTGTTGATGGTACCATATTCATTTTAGGAATTGTGGTGTGTTCTAAGGTGATTTTACCATGTGAAAAAGCCTTCTGCTGTGATATCATGAATCATGTTTGAGAAAAAACTATTTTCTCATGCTTTTCCCACAGAGGTTTGGAAGGTGATCTATAAGCTAAATTGAGAGCATATTTTCTGTAAATTCACATTATCTTTCTCAGTCATGTGAGAATGAAGTCTGGCATTCTCAGTAAAACATGTACATCCAACAAGGGCAGAGACTGTCAGTTGATTCCTTTGTGTTCTACTGCAGCTTCCCAGAGTGAAAGAACAACTAGAGCGCTAACAGTCCTACTTATGACAAACGTATAGCACACCTGAAGCCATCTTGGTTGGAATAAAGTGGTAACTCTTAAAACATTTAATTTAAAAAGGAACAAAATGAGGGGGTTCATTTTGCCATAGAAAGTATGATTAGTGCTGCAGAAAGAAAAATTAGGGCACATTTTGAGTGACTTCTCAAATCCTCTTCTATTTCATTAAAAGATTCTGACATGCAGACTGAAACATGCACTTTCAATACCAGCAGCAGACTTCCCTGATGAGCAGTAGCTTTACTACAGTGATCTAATAAGCAACTAGAGTGCTAACATTCTGAATTTATGGCAAATGTGTGACACATCTGAATGCCTTCTTGATGGAATCAAAGTAAAAAACTGAAAGTATTTACTACTGAGAAGACTGTAGTAAATGAGGAAATTAGGAAACATCATAACAAATAAATCTCCCAAAATGGCCACCAGAGACAAAAGAGCCCAAATGTAGCCCAAATATCACCCAGATGTAGCCCAAGTATAGCCCAATGACAGAATGTTCCAGAGTGTTCTAATGAACAACTAGAGCGCTAACAGTCTTACTTATGACAAAAGTATGGCACACCTGAAGCCATCTTGATTTGAATAAAGTGGTAACACTTAAAACATTTAATTTACAAAGGAACAAAATGAGGAGGTTCATTTTGCCATAGAAATTATGATTAGTTCTGCAGAAAAAAAAATTAGGGCAATTTTGACTTCTCAAATCCTCTATTTCATAAAAAAAATCTGACATGCAGACTGAAACATGCACTTTCAATACCAGCAGCAGACTTCCCTGGTGAGCAGTAGCTTTACTACAGTGATCTAATAAGCAACTAGAGTGCTAACATTCTGAATTTATGGCAAATGTGTGACACATCTGAATGCCTTCTTGATGGAACCAAAATAAAAAACTGAAAGTATTCCCACCGAGGAGACTGCAGTAAATGAGGAAAGTAGGAAACTTCATAACACATAAATCTCCCAAAATGGCCACCAGAGACAAAAGAGCCCAAATGTAGCCCAAATATCACCCAGATGTAGCCCACATGTAGCCCAATGACAGAAGTGTGCATTATTTTTGTGTATTTGCAGTTTTATATAGTGCAGACTTGTCAGGTATTGGAGTGCTTTACATGAGCATTGGTTACATCACACAAGATCAAATTCATTTTGGTTGTGGACATGGGGAGATTAAGTGATTTGACCAGAATCACAGAATGTTGAGTTGAAGCAGAAACTCCAACCTGGTTCCCCAGTTGCAAAGTCTGCAGCTCTGGAAGTAACACCACATCCTCTCCCCTAGGTGCAACATTTAATCAAGTGGTCAACTGGATAAAAAACATAAAGATTACAAATAATTTAAAAGTTCTTTGTCGCTATTTGAAATCTCAGAAAATATGTCCTCATTTTAGTTTTTTAGAGCACTAACCATAATTTTGATGCAAATAAGACCCTCTCATATATGTAATTTCTAATGGAAATACTCTAGGTATTACAGTTTTGATTACATCAAGATGACGTCAGGCGTTCCACACTTTTGTAATAAATATAGAATGTTAGCAATCTAGTTGTTCATTGGGATACTGTTGAGAGGCAGAGGCCAGGGGCATGGACTCTGAAAATTGTAGGCAGGTAGGAGAGTGCAGATGCAACAATTTGACCACAATGGGCAGGCAGGAAGGGCAGTGGCAGCACAACAGACTATGGAGGGCAGTGGAAAGGGGGGCATGGGCAACAAACCAACAATACAGGACTGGCAAGAGAGGCTGTGGCAGTATAATAGACCATTGTGGTGTGGTAAATAAAAATACCGGACTGAATTTCATACGGGATCTTAAATAAAGTAAAATAGCTCAAAATAACAAGAGGCAGAATCCGTGGTATAAGAGGTTTTCTAATGGGCTTTATTCCATTCAAAATGGCCGACTCGAGTCGCGGCCTTCAGGTTCCGTCACCACGAGGGTTCAGGAAGTGAAGTACAATATTTTATTGACAGACATGTATTTTTATAATAAATGCATTACAATGAAACGAATGTAGAAGGCGTAACATTTGATAAGAAAAGTGACAAAACAGGTACGTAATCGAAACTAGGCGTAATAAGGAATAAAAGAAACATGATTGGTTAGAATTATCAGACATAGGTGGATCTATAAGATAATACTTGGCATAGATGCGCGCGCGGCAGCATGACGTGTAATTGACGTGCAACTAGGGGGTGAAGGGGACTTGACGTTTAGCTCTACATGTGGAGACGAGAAGTCTGGGGGTCAAGTCAACCTAATCCCAAATCATATCTAACATCCTATGTTTAAAGAACTATGTTATCCACAAGGAAGAGACTCTCGGACAGAATCTATTCTATACTGACTGTGTGCGTGTACAAGCGTCTAAGTGTCTATATGAGATGCGAGGGATAGAAAACTTTCCATGGCAACAGGGCTATGAATCACTTGCAGGAGGACGGAAAGGCTGAGTCCTTTGCTTGTGAGCTAAAGGAAATGTTTACCTAAATCACTAGACAGGAATGCATCGGCTGAAGAGCAAAATAGATAATTCGAAGGTGAAATACAACTTCTTGGCAGACAGGCGAAAACTGGCCGAGGCAGGCACCGTTAGCTGCACAGGGAGTAGGACAAAGTTCATGGATACAGATGCGAGCTCAAGCTGAAGCTGTCAGAGACAGAGAGCAGGGAAAGGCTTGAGGACAGAATCGGGCCTACTTGCCTGAACTGTAAAAATGAAGTAACTTAGCCATATAAAGTCGGTGGCCTTTCATACTTAGGAATCGAATATCCAGCCCTGTGATGGCGGATCTGACAGAGAACATGTCGACGGTAGACACACATATGTTTGCGTCTTAGAAACTGGAACTGGAGGGAACATACATGTACTTGTAACATGCATATAGAACCGTTGGGGTCCAAGATAGGGGACATAACTGATCAGGAAAATCCACATTTCCACATTCCCTCCTTGTCCCCTTCTTGCCCTTCACGAGACATCAATCTTCATCATTCCATTGATTTGCTCATGGAGCATCATTTCTTCTTCCTTCCGGCATTCTGAACGAGACCTGTGATATGGAATGCATGATGTGGCACACAGACCACAAATCGCTGGTCCACTTTGCAGGCATAAACAACAACTGAAGAGCATAAGAAGGCCAATACCTAGGAAGGATAAAACTCTCCATCCCCAGGCTGATATCACACTCCAAAACCACCCGGACCACGTCCAAGTGCCTGGATTTTCGTGTATCTGGCTTACAATCTTATGAAGGCGTGTTATAGCTTTATATACAGATGGCGAATTTTCTGGTATGAATATGCAGCAGCTGGATCCGATGACCCTGCAAGCTCCGCCCCTATCGGCCAGGATGACGTCAAGGACAAGACGATTCTGGAGAACAACAATTCTCATCACTGATTGTTCCTCTGTCAGATTGCCTAGGGCGGCTATAGTCTCGTTTACTACAGCTTCAAGAGTCTTGGTGAGTCTGCGTATCAGCTTACTATTTGATATTGTACCTATATAGGGAAAGATACCTTTATTGAAATCTACATACTTGTCCCATGCTGTCTCAGTATAATCGACAACTGGGAGATCTCTTCGCTCTCTATTGTGTACTAAATGAACATTTCGATAATAATCAGGGGGAGCTAGGAAAACAGGTGGCAAAAGGAATGCTATGTAACAGGTACCATCCCAATCTAGAGGCAGACGCATATATGCCGTCTGACCACATATGAAGTAAGAATGGCGAGAAGCTCTAAATGAAGATTTGCCTTGATCACTATATTCTACTGTAGTAACACATTTACTATGGCCCATATGTATGGAACCAACTTTTCTTACACATAATTCACCCTTTACTGGAAATACTGACATAGTGGGCAGAATTAGTTCAACTTCGGATTTGACATTCAAAATCATAAGATTAGGCGTAAAATTACCTAATTTATACACTTCATTTTCTAAATCAGTTCCTGTTCTACTGGGGTGACCCTCCTTATTAGGGTGACAGACTTTGAATAAAACTAGATTCAGATTTCCCCATATCCAATGTTGTTGATAAACTGCTGTGTCTGGGTCTATGGAATTTAATAAACTAAACCATGCTCCACAGGAGCCATTGTGTGTGAATGGATGTGGAAAGAAAGGCAGAACTCCTTTGTTATTCTGATAGGGAGGAAGTCGGCCACACACCCAACAATTGGTCGCATTACTAGTCTGATGGGAATGATGTAACATACTAGTGAAGGTGTTATTGCGCAGCGCAAGTCTATAAGATAATTCATGTGGCGGTAGGTCACTAAAAGAATGTTCTGCAGCAACATTATAAACATGTCTAGAGATAGGATGATATATGTGCAAAATCACACTCGTAATAATTACTAAAATACTCAATAAAAACAAAATTAATAATGTCCTCATACAGTAGCTACGCAGTGATTTACAATACGCCTGTCGTTTCAACATTTCTCGGGTATTTTCTCTACTCAGGTCCAAGGGATACATGTCGGAGACAATTCAACCGCTTCACCTTGGAGAGGACTTAAACAATCAAATTGCTCGACTGTTTGGGCCTAAGCTTTAATTTATAGCACTGAGAGTCATTCTGTTCAACAAAAGGAAGTTTTGAATCAGTCTGTGAGGGAGTGCAGGGCACAGTGTCTATATCTGAAGGTAGTCCATGAAATTTTTTTATGTGACTTGAATGAATCCACCCTTTGCGTCCCTCGATCTTCACGGCTGTTCTTGTGGTCAACAGGACCAACTTGGGTGCTTTCCACCTGGGCTCCAGTTGATTTTTCCTGTCGAAATTTCTCACAAAGACAAGATTACCCGGAACAACGTCATGGGGTTTCGCCTCAGTGTTGTCGGGAAAGGCTGCAGCTACCTGTGAACGAGAAGATTGTAGTGCAGACATCAAGGAAGCCAAGTAATCTGTCAGCATGTTACAGTCAATGTCAGTTATTTTGCGTGGTATAGGCGTCCCCCACATATTCGGCGGTCTACCGAAGATCACCTCATACGGGGATAGCCCTGTTCTAGAGTGTGCTACCATTCTCATGTAAAAGAGTGCAACTGGTAATGCTACTATCCAGTCGACACCTTTCTCTCTACATATTTTGGACAGTCTGATTTTCAGTGTCTGGTTATGTCTTTCTACGAGACCTGCTGCCTCGGGGTGTCGGACACAGTGGAATTTCCACTGATATCCCAACAAGAGTGAGACATGTTTCATTAATTCGGATGAGAAAGGCTGACCGTTATCTGAATATACAACACGTGGTAAACCGTACCGTGGGAAGAATTCTCGAACTAGCTGCTTGGCAGTAGTCGGGGCAGTGTAATCTGATACGGGATACGCCTCTGTCCAACGGGAGAGAGCGCAGACAACTACGAGAACATATTTGAATCCTCGACAACGTTCCATCTGAATATAATCCATCTGGAGGACTTCAAAAGGATGGTCAGGAGGCTGAAATCCACCCTGCTCTACGGGAACACTCTTTCCTGGATTAAACTGACAACATATCATACAGGTACGAACTTTTTGTTTAGCTGCTGCTCGTAAATGTTTGTTGAACCAAATGTGCTGAATGCTGTCTAGCATAGCCTTCTCTCCTAAATGTGCTGGACTGTGAACTGTAGCTATAATGGCTTGAACCATGGAATCAGGGAGAAACCATACAGATTTCTCCTTCGTCATCCATCCTTGATCTGTCTGGATCCCTCCTAGTTCAGTCCACTTCTTTATTTCTTCTGCTGTGGCATGTGTCTGTATGTCAATTACGTCAAGTGTGGGATCCTTAATTGTCATACACTGTGTTGGTGTCTGAACTATTGGCTTTGTCATGTCTAATGTGCGATTCTGAGCAGTCTGTTTAGCTGTTCTGTCAGCTAAATCATTGCCTTGAGAAATGGTATCAGTAACCTTCGTGTGTGCTTTACATTTCATAATCGATATAGCAGTGGGTAGATGTATTGCGTCTAACAAAGCATGAATGAGGGGTCCGTGCTGAATGTGGGCACCATGGGAGGTTAAATAACCTCTCTCTCGCCACAGCACGCCGAAGTCGTGTACAACTCCGAATGCATAACGTGAGTCAGTGTATATATTAACTTTCTTATATGTGGCTTGAATACAGGCTTGTGTTAGGGCAATAAGTTCTGCTGCTTGGGCTGACAAAGTATCTATACAATTTGTCTCAATAACTTCAGTGTCTGTTGTGACTGCATACGCGGCCACTAAATCTCCTGTACTTGCTCTCATGCATGATCCGTCTACATACAACGTCAGGTCTGGATCTAACAATGGAACGTCTGTCAAGTCTTGTCTAGGTTTCGTCTTTATTTCAATGATTTCAACACAATCATGAGCTAGTGGGTCTGTTCCAATTACAGGTAATAGTGTAGCAGGATTCAATGTATTACACCGTCGGATCTCTATGTGTGGTTGAAACAATGTCAGTTCATAACCGGTAAGTCTTGCTATGGTCAAGTGTTGTGTTTGTGTTCGGTTCACAAGAACCTCTACTGCATGTGGTACTTGAACTGTCAATGGGTGTCCTAATACTATGGCATCGCTTTGTCTGATTGCTAAAGCTGTCGCTGCCACTGATTTCAGGCATGCAGGCAAAGCCTGAGCTACGGGATCTAATGTACTGGAAAAATAAGCACATGGCTTGCGTGATCCTGCTTGATCCTGAGTGAGTACTGACAAGGCAGTACCTTCGCGTTCTGTAACAAAGAGTGTAAAAGGTTTGCTATAACATGGTGTTGCTAAAACAGGTGCTTGACATAAAGCTTCCTTTAGGCTTTCAAAAGCTTGTGTATGTTCCTGAGTCCAAGGGAGAACAGTCGATGTGGCTGCCTCCTGTGTGGTTAACTGAATGAGTGGTTTCGCTAGAAATGCGTACTGAGGGATCCACTGCCTACAATATGAAGTGAGGCCTATGAAAGCTCGCACCTCCTTTTGTGTCTGGGGTATTGACATGTTAGCAATTAACTGGATGCGATCTGGTGTAAGCTGCCTTCCCTCCTTGGACAGCGAGTGACCAAGATAAATAACTCGCTGAACACAGAATTGCAGCTTAGAAGGGGACACCTTGTGCCCCTTGTCGGCTAGGAAATGTAAAACTGTCAGAGAAGCTTTTTCACATTCTGGCTCGCTTCTCGCTGTGATCAGCAGATCATCGACATATTGAAGCAGTGCAGTATTGACTGGCATGTGGATACTGTCAAGTTCTCGTTTCAATGCTTGGCTGTAGATGCTGGGGCTTTCTGTGAATCCTTGGGGAGCGCGTGAGAATTTAAAGCTGCGCCCATTTAAACTGAATCCGAACAAATATTGGCTTTCCGGATCTATTGGGACGCTGAAAAAGGCATTCTTGAGATCGATTACAGTAAAGAATGTTGCTTCGGAATCAATTGCTGTCAACAATGATGATATATCAGGGACCACAGGGAATTGTGGTACAATGCACTTGTTTAGTTCACGCAAATCAATAACCAATCGGTACACTGATGGGGCAGTAGGATCAGTTCGTTTAAGAATCGGAATTATCGGTGAATTACATACATTGGAGTCTGTTTCTACAACTACTCCCTGGGCAATCAGCTCATCAATGATTTTCAGCAAAGCCACTACAGCATCATGCGGTAACTTGTATTGTCGCATTCGTGGTAGTACCACTCCTGCTTTCAGTGTGACTCGATAGGGTGTAATGTTCATGCAGCCAACATCCGTAGGGCCTTGTGCCCATAGATGTACTGGTAAAGTCTGTAGTCGGGGATCCATGTCTCTAGACACATAGTGACCTTTAAAATCACGCAAAAACAACCTTACTCCTTCCGGAGAACAACATATTATGGCTCCTAGTGCTTTCAGAGTCTTAATTCCTAACAGATTTTCTGGGCATGATTTAGTAAGCAATAAATCTGTAGTTCGTGTCAAAGGTCCTATCGTAAGTGGTAGAGGCTGTGATACTTCATTAACAATAGGTTTTCCCGAAAAACCAAGGGAAACATTTTGAGAGCCTGAGAGGGGTGCCCCTGGAACTTCACTACGTTTTATGGTTGTTCGACTTGCCCCTGTATCGAGTAAGAATTTTCTATCTTGACCTAATAATTCACTATGTACATAAGGTCCTTCTTGATCTACAGGAATCTCGATAAGCGGTAAGTCAACTTCCCTCTCTAGGCTGGTTCATGCGTAACGCTGATACTCAGGGTATTCATACTGTGCAGTCTGATACATTTGTCGTGTTGTGGTTTGTGTGGCAGTAGCAGGCAACAGTGGTGCAGCTGGCACAAACTGTATGGGTTGCTGTGAGGCTGGCATGGACTGTTGCTGAACTGGCATGGACTGTCCATGCTGCATAGCTCCTTGTTCATTCTGATCTTGTCTAACTAATCGTGGTCTCTCTTTTGCAATACCTGTAGCTATATTACGTTTCAGGACTGGACAATCATGTACATAATGGCCTAGTTGTTTACAGTAATTGCAGGTTCCTTTTACAGGAACTGCAGAATCACCAGAATGTGTCACACCCTTTTTGTGACCATCTGCTGGTACTGTCTGAGAAACTAGCATTTTCATTTTTGTATCCTTCATGCGTCTATGCTCGTGTTCTTGTTCATCCCTAATTCTATTGTGATGATACTGTAACATTTGTAGCATTTGTGACGGAGTGTTACTTTGCCAGGTACTCTCGAATTTCAATATTCTGTTCTTCACTGGAGGCAATGCATTTTCCACTAATTTTGTCACAAATAAATGTGGATATGAGTCACTACTTGCTTTTATACCACTATTTATACCAAAACATTTTTCAAATCGAGCATAATAATCGCTTGTGTCTTCATCTTGCTTTTGTTTACAGGCTGTGATTGCACCCCAATCTTCCTTTTTTGTAGTTAATAAACGTGGCAGTACCTGTACTAGTAAACCTGGTAACAGTTTAACTTTATCCCCGAGCCCTGAACCTGCAGCTCGGCCCCTTTCTTCCTCTGCTAATGCTGTCCAGTCTATCTTTTGGTCTCCTACTTCCCACTCTTTTTCCTTCAGTTTTTCATAAATGCCAGCAGGCAAAAGCACCTTTAATATCGTCATAATATCAGGAAAGGTGTACTCTCCCATCAGTAACATGTCTTTAATTTCTCGGTGGAAACCCGCTGGGTCTTTGTCATGACTAGGTACTACTTTTTTCATTTCTAATAATTCCATTTTTGATATGGGTGTGTAAACAAATACACGGTGAAACTCATTGTCTTCGCCTTTTATTGGGTGCACTTCTCGTAGGGGATTTTGTCTATCCATATAGTACGGCGCTCTTTCTCTGCGGGGCAGCGAGAGAGGATCCGGACTTACAAAAAGGACATACTGTTTACGTGACACTAATATCTCTTTAATTAGCTTGTTACTAGAACCTCTCCATCTGTTCGTGAGTAGTTCCGTTAATATATCAGGTAAAGGACCAGGGTCAGCATGTTGGCCCTTATATAATATGAGGAGTTGCTGAATCATATAGATTCCAGCTAAACGTTGTTCATCTATACTGAGATTAAAAAACGTGTGTGCTACGGTCTCCTCACCGTATTTTTCAGGACTGTCAATCCAGTGAACGGCTGATCTGGCTAATTCTTGCTCATCCATGGAATCGAGGAGGTGGTAACCTCTTCGTTCTCGTAGTATCTTATCTGCGGCTTGAAACGAATGTTCAGGAGACTTCAGATTTATTACAGGCGTCGGATACGTTCTGCTATTATTTGGACATACAGAGTGTATGGGATCAGAAAAACATCTAGTATTTTCACAGGATCTTCCTCTGCCTACATAGGCTATGGTCTCTGACTGTCTTGCGGAATTCCCTGATTCGGACACTTGATCTTGCTCGAACTCGTCTGTTCCCAATCTCTCTTCATGAATACGCTCTATTTCTTTACGTATTTTTCGGCACATGGCTATTATACAATTTTGCTTATCGTGTCTCCCTTCTGATATATTCTGACTCCATCTTGTAAGAATAAGCATTGCATTCGGGTCTACCCCCGGACGGTCTTGATTTCTGATTACACAGTTTATGAGGAAACGTAACAGTTCCCCCTGTATCTCTACTTTCTGGAATTCCATAGCTCTGTTAATACATCCTGGATCTCGTCCTGTTTGAACAAAATGATATATGTTATCTAGATGCGTAGTCATTCCTGGTAACCTTGCTAAATACTCTGCGGCTCGCCTGATACGTAATGATGCCAGGACCATTTCGTCCTCTTTACCAACCACTGGGTCATATCTACAATTTACAAGGAGTTCCTTAAGCGTACGTTCACTTACGAATTTAGGTGTACGTGAATGCGCTGACTCTTGAAAAACAAGTTTATTTATTCTAGGTGGTGTAAAGGTACTGCTAGCACCTCCCGTGGCCCCATCTGGGGCGTCGGGTGTGAATGGATTCGTTGAACGTGACACAGCAACTATGGGTGTCGATACCCCTATAGGATCGACTGCGGAGACAGATGCGGAAACAGATGTGCTTGCCGAAGCTTGTATCGGGACTTGCTGTTGCACGGGGACAGATACCTGATCCTGACGTTGAACCCCTCCGCCAGACGGTCTATGTGGTGTGGCGTTAGCATACTCCGGAGCTGCGTCGTCTAGATATGAGGAAAGAAAAACATCTTCTGCGGTTCTGGGATGCCCTTTTGGATGTACCTTAATTGGAAATAATGGGGGTGGCAAGTCTTTTGGCATCTCTGGAGCAGCCTTAGGTAGTCCTTCGGCTAGAAGGGGATACATACCATTCATAAGAGCATTTCTTTGTCTATTTACTTGTTCTGATTTCACTCGGATACCTTCCTCAATTAATAGATTTTCTTGAACTTTATTTGAACTTTCTTTACTCCTCTCTTCTTGTCTACGTGCTTTTTCTGTTCGTCTATGAGATTCTTTACGCCATAACTCAACAGCGTCTTTCTGTGACTGTCTGACCTTTCTTTTCCATAACTCTTCCTCCACTTTCATGATGCACTCTGCATCCCAGGTTCCCGCTGCGGGCCACCTTTGACTTTCCGGTAATCCCTTGGTATAATCTACCCATAGATCAAGAAACAATATGGCATCTAAGCCATGTTTATGGTACATAAAATGCCCTGGAGTGTCCCTAGGAGGAATAGGAACTGCTTCTTCAAGCACCCCTTTTCTGGTAGTAATCTGTCTTAACTTCGAGAAGAGCGGCATATTTACAACTGATCTGATACTTACTCTTGAATTTTCTTAATACGAAAAACACAATAAATGAACAGTGAACAATGAACAGTTATTCATACCACAATATGCAAGACATTTCTGAATACTTTAAACATTAAACATTAAACATTATAACAATGATCGACAATGATGACAGTCTGCCTAACTAATCACCACGCTGAATTCTTGACAATAACTGAATACTTCGGAATACTTGATATACTGCTAAACAGTACATATACACTGCTAAACAGTGCAGACCGGATTTGTGTACCCAAATCCGTCTTGACCGGCACAACCTATGTGCGCGTCAACACGCCTCCCCGGCGATGGTACTCACCGAGTAGCTCCTTGAAACGGAAGGCCTCAGAGAATGGACAGGACTCGATAACTGCGGACATCGGACCCTCTGGACATCGGGATTTCGGAAAACCTGGTGGGCCTCAGTATACCTCGGATCTTGCTCTCTCAGCTAGGCTCTGGTCGGGATACTTCGCACTTCTCACCGCCTCGTCTGGGTTGATCGCAGCCTCAGTCGCCCCCGCTTGACCGGAGGGAGCTTACAGGAAATCCTGCTGGTACGCGTTTATGGTCCGTCCAGCTGTGGCAGGAGACCGGGCCTGCAACGCACCGCCGGCGCGTGAGATGAGAAAGTGTCCCTGTTCGGGCGCCATTATGTGGTAAATAAAAATACCGGACTGAATTTCATACGGGATCTTAAATAAAGTAAAATAGCTCAAAATAACAAGAGGCAGAATCCGTGGTATAAGAGGTTTTCTAATGGGCTTTATTCCATTCAAAATGGCCGACTCGAGTCGCGGCCTTCAGGTTCCGTCACCACGAGGGTTCAGGAAGTGAAGTACAATATTTTATTGACAGACATGTATTTTTATAATAAATGCATTACAATGAAACGAATGTAGAAGGCGTAACATTTGATAAGAAAAGTGACAAAACAGGTACGTAATCGAAACTAGGCGTAATAAGGAATAAAAGAAACATGATTGGTTAGAATTATCAGACATAGGTGGATCTATAAGATAATACTTGGCATAGATGCGCGCGCGGCAGCATGACGTGTAATTGACGTGCAACTAGGGGGTGAAGGGGACTTGACGTTTAGCTCTACATGTGGAGACGAGAAGTCTGGGGGTCAAGTCAACCTAATCCCAAATCATATCTAACATCCTATGTTTAAAGAACTATGTTATCCACAAGGAAGAGACTCTCGGACAGAATCTATTCTATACTGACTGTGTGCGTGTACAAGCGTCTAAGTGTCTATATGAGATGCGAGGGATAGAAAACTTTCCATGGCAACAGGGCTATGAATCACTTGCAGGAGGACGGAAAGGCTGAGTCCTTTGCTTGTGAGCTAAAGGAAATGTTTACCTAAATCACTAGACAGGAATGCATCGGCTGAAGAGCAAAATAGATAATTCGAAGGTGAAATACAACTTCTTGGCAGACAGGCGAAAACTGGCCGAGGCAGGCACCGTTAGCTGCACAGGGAGTAGGACAAAGTTCATGGATACAGATGCGAGCTCAAGCTGAAGCTGTCAGAGACAGAGAGCAGGGAAAGGCTTGAGGACAGAATCGGGCCTACTTGCCTGAACTGTAAAAATGAAGTAACTTAGCCATATAAAGTCGGTGGCCTTTCATACTTAGGAATCGAATATCCAGCCCTGTGATGGCGGATCTGACAGAGAACATGTCGACGGTAGACACACATATGTTTGCGTCTTAGAAACTGGAACTGGAGGGAACATACATGTACTTGTAACATGCATATAGAACCGTTGGGGTCCAAGATAGGGGACATAACTGATCAGGAAAATCCACATTTCCACAGTGGGCAGAAGGAAGAGGCAGTGGTAGTACAACCATACATGCCAACAGACCCGTTTCAGCCAGGAAACGTCCAATGTTTTTAAGCTCAACTGGGCTTTATTTGATCTGTCTCCTATCTACAATCTCCTCTTTTTCAATGTAACTCAAAGGGGAAAATCAATACCCCAGTTTTTTTTCAAAATCTCCCTCTTACCAAGTTCAAAATGTTCGCAAGTATGGTACATTGGATCATGGTAGGCTGGAGGAATTGGGGTAGGGACATGGACTCGGATAACAGAGGACAGGAGGGACATGGAGAGGTGCACCAAACTGACCATACAGGGCAGGCATCAGGGTTTGCAGCAGCACAATACACCACACAGTGCATGCGGGACAGGAGTGCAGCACAACAATCCATAGAAAGCAATAGGGAGGGGACAGGACCATGCACATGGACAACAGAGAACAGAGGGGAAAGAGGCAATGGCAGCTAGCTGGCCATAATGGACAGACAGGAGAGAAAGGGAATAGGGGTCTGCACATGGAAACAGAGGGCTGGGTGCAAGGGGGCAGGGCAGGAGCAGCAAGATGACCATGGAGGTCAGGCAGGATGGGCACTAGAAACAAGACACACCATGGAGAGCAACAATGAGTCTATGATGGCATACACACAGACCATGGAGGGAAGGTGGGAGGGGGTCAGGGGCAGCTAGCTGACCACACAGGGAAGGTGGGAGGGGCCATGGCAGCACAGAAGACCATGCATGGCAAGCGGGAGGGTTAGTGACAGCACAATGGCTATGATAGGCAAGAAGGAGGGTGCAGGGGCATGCACAAAGGACCATTGAGGATAGGAGGGAGGGTCAGGACCTGGGCACAGACAAGAGTGCAGGGGAAGGGGCCTCACAACAGACTGCACGGGGCAGGCAGGAGGAGCAGTTGCAGCACAACAGACCAGGGAGGGCAGAAGGGTGTGGCAGTAAAATGGACCATGGAGGACAAGAGGAAGGAAATAGGGGCATGGCATGTGGAAAGGCAGGGTGGAGGTGCCAGGGACAGGTTACAGTCATCTGACAATGCTAGGCAGGTGGGAGGGGAGTGGGAGTGGCAGCTCAACAGAACACTCAGAGTAGATAGGAGTGGCAGGTCCATGGAACATGGTGGGCAAAAAGGATGGAGCAGGGGCATGCACAAATACATCAGAGGGCAGGGGGAAGGAGAATAGGGGCAGCAAGCTAAGCACAGAGGCTAAGCAGGAGGTCAATGATGGGCCATAGAATTGGGCAATGGAGGGCAGGAGGAGTGGACTGGTACATCATGCTAAATGGAGGGCAGTGGCAGCAAATCAGACCATGCATGGCAGGAGGGAGGAGGCTAGTCCATGGATTCAGACAACAGAGGATAGGGAGGAGGTGGATGGGGCAGCAAGCTAACTGTTTACAGAAGGTGTGTATTAGGAACTTTATTGTTTTTAAAATGTGTGTCTGTGCGACTACTTAAAATATGAACAAGTATATAACATAATCTCACTTTTATTCAGGAAGAAGTGGACGTTTGTGTCTGTGACTCCGGGCTCACTTGGCAGAAACACCCCCTGACCCTCCACCCCCCATCGCAAAATGTAATGCCTGTGAAAAGGGTAGGTGGACACAGTGTTATATAGAACATAGTCCTGAGAGCACGATTGAAAATGAAAACTAGATATAGTATATGGTATAAACTATGCACCAGTGTGATATAAGATGAACCGGGGCGTGAAATATAATATGCAATACATTGTGCGCAATGACAGATTCATTGGAGAGCACGAGATAGCACAGGCACTAGGGCGTGCTATGCGATATGCGCCTTGGAGTGTAATATGCACAGGGCAGTGTTGTGTAACCTAACTAGTCTCTAAAGTTGTAATATAAAATATGTGCTGGAGAGTGTAACGTTGCATATGCACTGTGACAAAGATATGGATCCCAGATTGTAATATGTATGGCATAGCACTGTGCGTTATAACATAGGCATCGAGGAAGGCACGTTAGATGGGGCAATATAACCCGTGCGAAGGCAAGTGTGGCATGACATATTCCCGGGGTGGTGTTACAGTGCACATGGGCTAGAGAGTGTCATAGCATATGCACTAGCTGGTGGAATACAACACAGAGGTGTGAGGCACTCGTCGGGCACTGGTGGGTGTAACACAGCATTGGGCTCAGCCAGGAGCATGCTGTGACTCTCAAGTGAGGTTTGTCTCCTTTCCAGAGAGTAAAATAAAAATTATTACACATCCAGCGGTGGATGTGTGTTTTATTAACCGTGAGGGGGGGTTTCTTGCATAGTTTGGTCGAATTTTTGTCTAATCCCCTTTGAATGGCTTGGTGTGCGTGTATATTAAATGTGCCCGTCAATAGCTACCCATGTTTGTATAAATAAACGACAAGGGTGTCTACTTGGAGAGTACCCACCGGCGGGGGCGCCGGGATTAGGCACGGTAGGGCGTCTGACACGTCAGAGCTTCACTAGCGGTGTAAATACATTCCATGTGGATTCATTCTATGCATAGTCGCCTTTTAATGAATATCACGCAAATCGTCATTGTGATAGGTACATACGGTTTGTCCAGCATGTCCTAGGTTTTTCTATAAATATATATTTTTTTTAAATAATAAAAAACAAAGGCCGGCCCCGGGGGATGGGGTCCCTGGGGCCATAAGTGGCCTGAGGAAGGGGGCAACGCAGCCCCCTCATAAAGGATTAAAAAAAAAGGCCATGACCCGGGGATTGCGGTCCCCGGGGCCGATTAAGGCCTTGGGAGGGCCAAATTTATTTTTTTCAACAATAACAATTAGGGTGCAGGCCCTGGGGCATGGGGTCCCCAGGGCCAGTAAATTAGAAAAAGAAGGGGGGCCACACAGCCCTCCTTCTTAAAAAAATAATATAAATAAAAGTACTAGCGTTGCAGAGAGGTGGTGCAGGCCGTGCTCCTTTTTACACCTCTCTGCAATGGCGCTTACTGGACGTACCTAGTGGGCTATTTTGCCCCTTGGGATCCTCAGGATTCAAGGGGACTTAATCTCCCAACTTAAAAAACGGCCACAGGGCGTGTTTACACAGTGGGGAAGGGAGGGGACGGGGCCTGAGGTGACGTGTGCAAACACGCCCTATGGCACGTTTTAAGTTGGGGAAATAATTCCCCTTCAATCCTGAGCGCCCCTGGGGGCTAACTAGCCCACCAGGTGCTTCCAGTAAGCGCCACTGAGCTGCGTTGCAGAGAGGTGCTCCAGGCCGTGCCACTTTTTACACCTCTCTGCAACGCAGCTCTGTGGTGCTTACTGGAGTTACCTAGTGGGCTAGTTGGACCCTAGGGACCCTCAGGATTCAAATGAACTTAATCTTCCAACTAAAAACAGCCACAGGGCGTGTTTACACAATGGGGAAGTGAGGGGACGGGGCCTGAGGTGACGTGTGCAAACACGCCCTGTGGCGCGTTTTAAGAGGTAGTTTTAATCCTCTGCCCTATTATATACTAGGGGCTTACAGAGGAGGTCATGCTGATCACAGGGAGACCCCAACGCATAGAGTTCCCTAGTGTATGTAGGTGTTTTCACTGTATTCTGAGTGTCTTTTAACATAGCACTGGCTCTAGGACTGGCTAGTCAGACTCAGTTACCACCAGTATCCGTCTGAAAAAGTTGAGGGTACAGGATAATTTTGCAACAAGGCTTCTTTCTGCTCTTCTGTTTGTTCTTTCTGCACGTTATCCTTCTTCCTGCACTTTTCTTCGTCTTTGAGGACTTCTGTTGCTTCTTTCTGCATTTCTTTTTTTTCTTTCTGTGCGTTTTTTCTTCTTTCTTCACATGTCCTATCTCTGTAGGCATAGTTAGAAATTAGCATTTAAAAAACCTTTGAAATTCACTGACCATGTCATGAGTGATGTAATATGTGACGTCATCAGCAGTGCATTGCGGGCGCGTGAGGTATAGTTAGCTGAACTAACTATAACGGGGAAATTTCAATGGTTTTGTACGAGTGAAAAGTCCAGCTAACTATAACACCCCTGAAACCTATGGTTTTTTCAGTGAATTTCTAAGGTTTTTTAAATGCTAATTCCTAACTATAACGTGCCTGAAACGATGGTTTTTCAGTGAATATACATATACATATACATATATACATATACACATATCGTGCTCACTCTTGAAGGCGGGTGAGCATTGGACTTTATATATATATATGTAGTTAATAGAGAAAAAGAGAGTGTCACTCCACTGGTCACTTGAGGAAGATGCTAATCATGAAGGTCTTACATTCATTTACCTTTTACAGTTCCCCTCTTACCTTCACTTTTAAGGTCAAAGCAAATAATAACATTTCCTCTATATTGAACAGTCAATGGGATGAACTGATGTATTTTAATGTGATTCGGAATTTTCCACTAGGCTCTTCGGCTTGCTTCCAAAGGTCCATAAAATATTTATTTCGCACGATGTAGCTGAGACTAAAGAATTATAATAGTCCACTTAGAGTCTCTGCTCTGGGGGAGACGTGGCAGAACCGAAACATCTGTTATTTAATACTTGACAGAGCAGGAGAGTTAAGGAAGGAAAATAAACAGGCATGCGGTGGAAATGCCTGATAAGTTTCCTGCAGACACTGCACGGTGAATTTGCTGCGAGAGAAGCTCAGTGTAAAACACGTGTCTTGGCTTCAGTTCGATTCACTTGTCAGAAAGGATGAGCTTTGGTCACAGTTGGAACTGGCAGGCTGCTGTTTGCCGAGACAATGAAATGGTTATTATTTCTGGAGCCACGCGCCGAGAGATGGCTGCCAAGGTAAGCTGCCAATTAATTGTTTTCCGTGACTAGTATCAAAACTGCTCTCAGCGAGCCATGTCACGTAGTATTTTCCTATTACTTTTTTAAAACTAAGCTGGAGAGCACAGGAAATGCGAGTTATTTTTTTAAATTTAATATTGAATGTTTCAACCATCTCTTTATAGAGTGATGTCTCAGCCACCTGCGATTCATAGTAGGTAGTTATTGTACAATTGAAGGTTTGGAAACAATGGGACTCAGTATCTATAGCAACCTGTACGCAACTAGGAGCATATGTATAAGAGCATTTTTTTCGGTCAGAAACTGTCTGATTTGCAGAATCGGGACGTTACGCACCGCAAAAATGGTTTTCCATATATACTGTGGGCCACATGTACAAAAGTTCCATTTTGCATTCCCTAAATAGCGAAGTTTAGGTAATTGCTATTTAGGGAATGCAAAATGGTATGTAAGAAAATAGCAATTAGAGAATTGCTTCAGGAAATGCTACAAGGCCATAGGTGAAAATGGTTTTGCGTTACCTAATTTGCGATTACCTAATTGGTAATCACAAATTGAGAAATTGAAAACCTAGGGTGCCCGGAGACTTAAAGCCCCCCTGATGCACCCCAAAAAAATAAATGTGCGCATATAAAGCACAGACACTACATGTCACTTTGAAAAATGTATTTTTGGTACATGTTCAAAAATTGCACATGGTTGCCATCGACTTGAAGTTGATGGTAATAGCATATCCTAAATGTCCAGTTTGCATTTAGGTAATGCTTGGTACATGTACTTAGGGATTTGCCAATTTATTTGGGTTCGCAATTTTGGATAATCGCAAAAATGTTCAATTACCTACAATGCACTGCCAAAGCCTTTCATACATCTTGAATGGATACTTTGCATTCACAAACGGTTAAATTTAATGATACGCACCGTTTGCGAAAGCAAAATATGTTTATATATTTGGCCCTTATAGCGCACAAATTACAACCCCATAACTTGTTGCTAAATCGCAATTTACGTGTAGCAATCCATTATTTGGAAGGGGCGTTTTGAGGGTGTCCCTTTCAAATACTGAATTCCAGTACTATGCTTGAATATTTTGAGACCAAATTTCAGTCACAAAACATTCTTTTTTTACTGACACCTTAACAGTGGTGGTAACCACTTCAACTTTGTGAATTTTGAAACAAATATTTTTTAAGAGCAGGCGATGGTTCATGGTAATAGTATTTTTGACCCAAATTACTCCTATTTACTCAAGGTGGAGTAATCGCATAATTTCAGTAATTTCGTATCACAAGGGTAATGGGTAATTACTGAAATTACTCCAATTACTCTAGTGCAATACCATTTTCAGCAAAGCCTATGGATGATGTGGTGTTATGATCAGAGCTGCCAACCTTGGCACTGGGGAATCAGGTTCGAATCTCTGGATCGGCTCAACATCCTATGATTCTACCTGTGCCTAAAAAAATCAATGTGTTCTTGTGTAATGTAACTGGTGCTCGTGTAAAACGCTCCAGTACATTTAGGTCGAGTTCGCCCGATATAAATCTACACAAAAATTAAAAGACTGTTCCGGCGTATTCACTTTTTGCAAGGCTCTGTCCAAGATAATTTATCCTCGAATCAGGCCCCCAGATAGTCATAGTATTAAACCTATGATTTTGAGTTTCGACTTCCGGTTAATCCTTTTGTTAAGTTTAAAACATCTAGTCTTTTTGATGTTAATAATTAACTTTTTAAGGTTATAAATGTTTTCAAAGTCTTTGAGTCATTGATACATTGCTATCTCTGTACAGGCGTGTAGGACAGCATCATCTGTGAATAATGGGATGGGAATTTTGCCGTCACCAACTACAGGGGCATCTAGGTTCAGAGCCAATGACACTTTGCCCAGATCTCTTAAGACTAAGTTGAGCAAAATTGGTACACACATCATTGCCTTCCCCCCAGTATTTTTAACAAAATCAGATGTGCATTCTCCTTTCTGTATCCTACAATTGCCTCATTGTATTGATGGAGCGGCTCCAGGATATTAAGCAGTTTTTTAGGGAGAGCTTGTTCTTTCAGCATAAGCCAAATAAATTATCTATCAACTGAGTCAACAGCTGTCTTCAAATCAATGACTTACATGCATAATGGTGAATATTTTATCTAAGGATATTTAGAACCTTTCCTAAAACGCGCTTGGAGTTGTCTTAAAATCTGAGACTCTCTTCCTCAGGCCTCCAGGCAATTTAGGAGTAGTTTGTCGAAGTTTTTTCTGGCTCCATCCAGCAAGGAGCTTGTACAATAGTATTCAGGGTCATTAATGGTGTATAGGAACAATTATGGCTGACTCCACAAAGCAGCAACTTCCCTGTGTGCTCAAATTGTGCCATATGCTATTGTTAGAGCAGGGGCCCATTGTCCTGGGCTGTTGTGGTACATGTCCGATTCTATCAGGGCCTGGAGCTTAGTTTTTGACTAAGTATGGCCTTACGTACCACTTCGTCTGTACCTCTGGTGTGTACCATGGGATGTTTCCTGGAGATGGGAACATTGTCAGGCCTTGTTGGGGCATCATCAGCACTTTGATATGGATGGATCTCTTCTGTTGGGCTCATTTGGAGTGTCTTCTTGTACACAGCTGTAAATTGCTTTATCCGGGCAACTGGGCTGATGCCTGCTACAGGTTTTTTTGCTTGGCACACACAGCCTAATCTCACCAGTTCCCATAAGCTTTATATATTATTTTCCATTATATCTTTTTGAAGGGCCTCCCATGCTTTATGATGGAGCTAGGCCTCCTTGAGCTTGATGAGAAGTTTGTGTTCTTTCCTCAGATGTTTAGGTGCTCTTCCTCTCCCCGGCTGTCATGCCTTCCTTTCAGAGCGCGTGAAAGACCTGGTTTGAGATTGAGGCTTTCAGAATCAAAACATTTGATCTGCTGTACATGAGGTGACACCTATCTGCTATGTTTTTTGAGGTATATGTTAATTTTACAACATTATCCAAATTATGTATTGCTTTCCTGTCAAGTCTGCCCTTCATTTTTAGTAAGTCGAGATGCAGATGGTCCCATTGTTTACTTCTTATCGGGTCAGGGAGTCTATGGGGCATATTTGTCCAAACAATGCTCTTCTAAATAATGGTCAGAGCCAGATTATTGGGCTCTAAGTAGACTTTTGAGCCCGTGCAGGTATCTGGGTGGAGATGATATTTTCACTACCAATGGATCGTGATCACTCTTCATCCTTCTTTCCACTCTCAGGTCAGCAACATGATGCTTCTGAAAGCCCTTCTTACAGATGTTTCTGAAGGGGTGAATCCATTGAGTGAGCGCAGAGTGGTGGAGGTCCGTAGAAAACTTAATTTTTCCCCTGGCTTGGTTTTCTTAAGGTAACTAAATGCTGGGAGGGGGGCACCCCAGGCAAATTCTTTGTCCAGTAGCTCCCTTTCTAACAACATTGGATGGGGCTTGATATTTAAGTCTCCACAAACCATTATTGTGCTGGTCCTCTTCCTCCATTTAGTTTTGAACAAGAGGGCCTCTTGTTCTTGACATACTTTATTGAGGCTCGACTAAAGAAATATAGAAGTATCATCTGGGTTTCCCGGCAAGAGGTATACATTAAATATGTGAAGCTTCTATTCGTCCTTTTTTAGCCCTATGTGCTGGATCTTGTTATTTTATCATTATTCTTGGCTCAATAAGGATCAAAAGTGGGGTTGAGCCAAGATAGTTAGGCCCTCTTTTGGTCTGTTTTATCGTTTTAAAGCTATGTGAGCTGTATCCATCAAATTCAGCATTGTTCAATGCTCAGATTTCTTGGAAGCAGCAACTTCTAGATAATTTTATAAAAGAGGCCTAATCCTTATGATCTATCTTTTGTTTTAGGCCTGCTATGATCCAAATACCTATTGAGCACAGTTCGCGGTAGATGCAAGGTTATGGATCTAATGGAGGGCGACCTAAGAGTGCTTGTGGGCTGCCAGAACCAATTATCTGTAGGGAGTTTGTTATTTTAGGGGGCAAGCTGTACACAAAGTCTTCTGAAATTACATCTCCACTAGCTCTGGCCTACTGTATTTCTTTCCTCAGTTTGGATAAGTCTCAATTTCTTAGGAAATTCAAGGTGAATCCACAGGCTTAGATGAGGGCGACTTGACTGCTGCAGGTGATAACACCTGTAATGGGAGAGGTTTGAGTCAGCTCAAATATTTAGACATGGTTCTGCTCCGCTTTCAGAGATCATTACTTCCCAGATGGCTAATCTACCAGACAGTGCCATAATCAAGTGGACCAGGTTCTTGTTGGAGCATAACATTTTTGTTATTTCTCTATCGTTGTTTCTATTGAGGGTTACACATTCTACGCAGAGCAAATAATTTGAGGCCACGCGTCCCAGCCCAGGAAGAGGCCTGATTACTTTAGGGCCATGATTACGACTTTTTGGCGGAGGGGTGGCGCAACAGTGCAAACCACTGCAGCACCACTCCACCAAAGGCCACCACTGCCCATCTGTCAGATTACGACTTTTCAGTAGTCTGACCGGCGGGCGGTGTGGCGGTCCCATGGTGGTGCCACTTTAAAAAGCAGCAGTGCCTTTGAAAAAGGCCCCGCAATGGGACCGCACTACTAGGGTCCTGCACAGCATGGACTCGAAGTCCATGCCATGCAGAAATCTATGTGCATGCACCCAGGGGAGCACATGTTATACCTCCTTGTGTGCATCCACATGCGGTGGAGAAACAGGGGGGCCCAATAAGGCCACCTTTCTTTTCTCTCCTCCAAGGTTTACATGTAAACCCTGGACGATAGGGAACTCGTACTTGGCAGGACCGAGGCAGACCCGCCAAGCATATTGCGGCCTATGACTGCCGCTCCAACCCCAGGGAACGGCGGTTCCCTGGCTGAGCCAGCGGTCCAAGGGCGGTCCGACCGGCCAACTCCTAATGGGGCAGTCGGACCGCCGGTGCAGCAGTGGCTGGGTCTGCCACTGCTGCGCCTTCACAAGTCTGGCCGTACTCAGACCGCCAGGCTTGTAATCAGGCCCTAAGTGTATTTCCTCTATTCAGAGTGACATTCTTTCCCGTAGATTGGTATGTTGGACTCCTGAGACTGTTTTTTCAGTCTGACTACTTAGATGGTCTTGGATTGTACCGTAGAGCTTCTTTCTGATAAAACTAAGCAATTTTGCTAGGTCCTGGCTTCTTCTCTAAGATATGCCGCCGGCCAAGGCACTTGATTTACCTTCAGACATTCTTCTCCAGGAGGTTTCTATTAAATTACCCCAAAAATTAACATGCTCACCCTTGGGTTCGAGGAGTTTTGGTCATTGTATTGATATAGTGCACTGTATTTCCTTATAGACACTTTGCTAGAAGGTCATGAGTTGCATTGGCGATTTTTGGTGCCATGCTGGTAATCAGTTGGGGAGCCTCCATTGGCTTGTCTTTTTGAATTGGAAGTGTGGTCTGAGGTTTGGTGTCTTGCTCAAGCATTGCCAATACTCTGCACTCAACTTCAGTTCTATGTGTATGTTTGTTTTCGTTCATTAGTTTCGTCTTTTTCTCATTACCCTTTGTTCCCTATGGAAAGTTTGGTACCACTCCTGGGTAGTGCCTGTTAGTGCCTAGTAGATTGTATATCTGTGAGTACATTAGGCCTGTCAACTACAGTGGAGGGATGGGGCAAGAGCAGAGTCTCTCTCGGGCCTGTCGGCACTATTTTCATGTGTGTACTTCAAGCAGAATTTGTCCAATAGAAACCCTGGGTTCATATTCACAAACATATCAAGCAGTGAAGAAGGCAGAAAATATGGCACTGTCCAGCATATTGCCCAAGCAGAGCTTCAAGTTAAGGTGTTAGGGCCTAAAGAGCAAGTCCCGCACATTGCCCAAGCTGGGCCACAAGTAAAAGAGACATGGCCTATAGAGCAAGTTAAAAAGGCAATAAGCAGGCTCAGATCGAATGGAGTTTCCGGCCCTAACGGGATTCCAAATTCAATTTTTAAAGCAAATCTCAAGCATTGGCCAGAGGTTCTAACGATTTTATTTAATGATGTTAATAAATCTGGATCAGTCCCTGAGTCGTGGCAAGGAAGCATAATTCAGCCGATATATAAAAGTGGTCCACAAGATAATCCTGCAAATTACCGACTAATCGCCCTAACAGACGGAGAGGCAAAAATCTTTGCAAATTGCCTCCTTGAAGACTTGGAAGATTGGGCCACAAGAAAAGATCTAATTCCAGCTTTCCAAACCGGTTTTAGAAGAGGCGAATCAACCAGCACGAACTTGACCTTACTGAATTTATTAGGCGAAAGGGCAAAATAAAGAAAAACAAAAGTTATATATCTGTTTTATCGATCTCAAACCCGCCTTTGATTCTGTTCCTCGAAAACTATTTTCGGCTAAACTATTGGATTGGGGCATCCCAAACCAATTGCTTGATATGATTAAATTGTTATATACCAACATATGGGTTCAGATCAAAGTCGGAGATGGCAGAAGTACAACCCGCCGACTTGAAACTAAGACTGGTCTGAAACAAGGTTGTGTTCTGGCTCCACGCCTTTTTAATCTTTTTATGGCCGACCTTCCTATACATTTTAATGAAGTTAATGCTCACTCACCTTCCTTCTTAGGCAAAGACATCAAATATTTACAATACGCTGATGACACTATATTATTAAGTCAATCTGTCATAGGCCTAAGAAGATTAATTTAATCATTATATCACCCATAATGGTTTGAAAATTAATATCAAAAAGACAAAAATAATGACTATAGGTGGAACAAAAACAGATAAGAAAGAATGGAAGATTAATAGGTTACATATTGAATCTGTAAAATTTTATAAATACCTAGGAATAACATTTGACGATAATATGTCTTTTAGACAGCATTTTATTACCCTTAAAGCGAAAGCAACAGCTTTGTCATTTGCTTTTAGAAGGTTGAGGGACAAGTTGTCATGTCCAAATCATGAACATTGACTGAAGGTCATGAAAGCAAAGCTGATTCCATCTCTGACTTACGGCTCAATGATTTTTCGTGGTAAAGACGCAAACATTCTTGATGACCTACAAATAAAAGTCTTCAAAACAGTTTTTAGGATCCCAAGGTATATAGGACATGCCAATGTCAGATTAGAATTTGGTCTGAAAAGGCAATCTCTAGTACAGCAATCTGCCTTTTTAAAAATGCTATATTCGTTATCTCGCTCAGAACAAGGTACCCTTGCAAACCAGTGCTGGCAGGAGATAACGAGGTATGAGCATGCCAGTAGCTGGAGATCCTTTTTAAGTGAGAGTTCACATAATTTTGAGTGCCCAACCTTTGAAGACGAAGTTAGGAGCAAAGCTGTTTTTAAACAGACAATAAATCGATCAGTCACTCTACTATCGAGTCTTCAAGATAAGGATGAGCTCAGAACAAATTATAATTCCTGGACAGTTACCAACTCATTTATTAAATTAGAACCTCAATCATACTTGAAGACCCACTTAAAACCATTCTTAAGGAATACATTTATGTTATTGCGGCTTGGGAAATATCCTACTAAGGGCAGAATACCTAAATGGGAAAAAAATGGTCCAGTAAACTTTGTAGGTTATGTGGCTCTTATGACGAAACTTTAATACATATTGTAACTACATGCCCCCAACTGCTAGAAGAGCGGAAGACTCTGTTAAGACCAATTTTTAATGAATTAGGGGTGAGAACATATTGACACGCTATTATTACATGTCTCACCGGGACTATGCCCCGCTTGATCTCCCAATTTGTAAAGTTTATTTTTATTGCTGAAAAAAAACTATTACTCACAACTGATACTGATTGTTAATACAGTAACATGTTTTTAATGACTTTAAAGCAAAAATGAAATGTAAATGAAAAATCTGCTCTTAAAATCTGTTCTTAAAAGTTCTTTATATAATTTTACATCATAGTTATAAAAGGTTTTAAAATGTTATAGGATGGGTTAATTAAATTTGAGACTAAAGACAAATTGTTTTAAATGATTTTAATGATAGTGTTTGGATATTGTCCTCTAACCATTAGCACAAACGTACTTTATTCATTGCTGCTCTCTATTATTGCTGCTAAAGTTTTTAGTGTAAAGCTGTATATGCTTTCTTTTGGGCAAAAAAATGTTTCTAACCTACTGTGTTTTATTGCTGATTGTAACGATTTTTATTAATCAACAAATAAAGTAATTAAATAACATAACATATTCACAACGGCTTGTAGTCTTCCTTGGGCAGAAAGATTTCTCAGGTCCGTCTCTTGGCATTCCTTCTTTCCACCATATTGTTTGCATTTATGTATTTTTTAAGAATAGAATTACCTCTGTGATTTAGCAGGGTTTCGCCTTCGTAAATATGTTTATTTACAAACCCAAGTTAAATTAAGGAGCGCAAATGCTTTTGTGAATTGGAACAAAATTGATTTCCACACTTACCGCACAATTTATTCAAGAAAGCTATTTGGAAAAAGTTTGACTGCATCATGTGCATTGCATTGGCCCATCAAACATCGATAACGTTGCCCTCAATTTTATAGCAAGTATATTATTCCACTAAACTTACACTGTAATGCATGAGATAGTATTTGATTCTTCTCTGCGGGGGCTTCGTTGGCGAAATATGTCGACAATACAGTTTTTTCCTTTCATGAAGCATGCCACGTTCAACCTATTGTTCTCTATTTACCACCCATTGCTCCAGAGCCTACTGTCATCAGCCCCTCAACACAACACAGGAACTTTGCCTGCTCCCACTATGAGGCAAAATGTTAGATTCAGTATCTGAAACAATCAAGGACATTACAAAGCTTCTAGCAGGTCAGTCTAAAAGGCGTAGGAATTTTTAGGTAAAATCAACTTTCTTCTGCCCTAGTTTGCATCGTGCTGGGTATGTTTATCTGTGCATCTTGTATTACTGACCTGAATTTATGCTTATGTGGTACTGTACAATACCATGAGCTATAGCCTTTGCTCAGTCTAATAGTTAATGGAGATGTAATGCCCTATGCTGTTAATGTTATGTTAATATTTTTGTAAAGCATGCGAATGTCATAAGACTCTTGGCGCTGAGGAGTCATGGAAGCTTACAGTGTTAAAGTGGAAAAAAATGATCAATGTGCTCGGACTGGGTAGTATGAAGTCAAGGGGCATATGTACAAGGGGCTAACGCCGCTTTAGCGGCACTTTCCAGATGGCGGCGATATTTTTATCTTCATATGTACAGGCTGTCGCTAACCTCTGTTAGCGGCAGTTTTCCGGCGAAAACGTCCATTCTAAAGATCGCCACTTCTGTTAGCGATAATGACATGCAAGGGAGAAGCGTTTCCGTGCAAAAAAGGCCGCTAACCCCACTTCGCGATATTTACAAGGGGATTCTGAACTTTGGAGGACCAAAAAAACTGCCTCTAACTGCAGTTAGAGGCAGTTTTTTAAGACCAGAAAATAGCTGGTCTTAAAAATGGAGATAATACTTGGGGCCTCTTTCCAGCAGGTTTTGGTGCTGGACAGCACTGCAGGCAATGTTGCAGCGCTGCAATGCGAGAAACCTACAGGGCAGGAATGCGCACCATCAATAAGATAGTCCGCATTCCTGGGCCTTGGTCATGAAAAGGGTTGCAGCGCTGCAACAAGACTGCATTGCAACACTTTTCACTACGTCCTTCTTGCAACACCACAGACACCACTCCATGATGCAAGTAATGACAGATAAGTCTGGAATCCTAACCTATCTGTCTGCGCTAAACTCACGCATTGCTGCAGTGGTGTCACAAGCATGATGCAACTCCAGCAATGCATGGGGCCAGCCTATACCTGTGGCACTGCGTCACCCTTACGCCTGCCATCAGACATGCGTAAGGTTCTGACGCAGTGCCGTCCTACAATTGTCGCAGTGAAATCTGAGGAATTTCACTATGCCACTCTTATGAGGCCTTGTGGGTACATCATACCTGTTGCAGGTATGATGTGGCACAGGGCTTCACAAGGTCACGCATATGCCTACATGCGTCACTTTGCAAATACGGCGCAACATGGTGCTAGTTTTGCCTGGTCCATTCTTGAGGGGTGCCATGGTGTCGGTGCAGTTGGAGGTCCATCGGTGGCGGTTGCGCGCTGTGGTGTCATCGTCTGTAATTGTTGGAGGAGTGGTGATGCAGAGGGAGTTGACGAGACGTTCTTTGGTGGCCTTGTTCCAGCTGCCAGGGGGGGCAATGATGGGGATGGTGTACGGTGGGCATGGTGACGACGTGATGTATACAATGATGGTCAGTCCAGGAGAGTCCGGTGGTGTAGCTGTAGTTGAAGTTGCCGCTGGAGGAGGCGACATGCTTGACCGTGTGTCCTGCTGTGTGGCTTGCTGAGGTGACTAGCTGCTTGAGTCTGATGTTGCAGAGCTTCCCTAGGAGGGGCTGGTGTTCTGGTCACTGGGGTTCTCCAGGTGGAACTTGGGTTTGCCAAGTAGGATGTCGTCGGTGGATGGGAGAGCCTGGCGTGCAATGAGGTCTACAATGGTATCAGAGAATGGGTGTCTATGGCCCGAGGGGGGGGGCTGCTGATGAGGGTGCCACAGAGGATGGGGTTGGTTCGCATCGGAAGTTGAGGTGTTTCATGGTCACTGTTGGGTCATTAGAGTGCGCGGTCATTTGGAGTGTGCTTCTGTAGGTGATGACAATCCCTCCTCCTGGACGGTATGGGTGGTCCTTGTGTTTGATTTAGTAGCCATCAGTGATATCGGTGGCGATGGCGATGTCCGGTCTGGAGCAGATGTTGGTCCTTGCAGGCGATGTGGCATCCAGGGTTGATGGCGAGGGGGGTGCTCGGGCCATAGTGGTGGAGTGTCCGAGAGGAAGGGTCCTTGTGTAGAGCGCGGTCCAGGGGCAGACGGACGCAGACGGGCTTGCCTTTGGCATGGGGAACGTCCAATACAATACAGGCATTACATCTTAATGCCTTTATAATGCACCTCCAACAACGCAGGTGCCTTTACATCACATTCAATTACCGCGCATTGTGAGGTCAGTAATGGGGTATTTTTAAGATTTAGGGTGGGTATGGGTTTTGGGTGTCGGAGATGAAATTTGGGGTGTCTCATGGGGTAACATTTGAAATTTGGGGTGTGTTTTAGGGTAAATCATGAAAATGCAGGTGAGCATTTGGGTGAAATATGAAAATTGGGGTTTGTATTTGGGTCAAATGTTTTGGGGGCTCATAGATGAATTTCAGGGTTTGCTTTGTGGTGGAAGGGTTAGTTTTAGGGTTGCACTCACTGCAGTGGGAATAGTAATATTTACATCTCCGCTATCCAACACCATCCCTACTGTTGCAATATGCCTAGTATTAGTATGCATTGTAATGGAATGTGATGTAATGGTATGCGTCGTAACTTGCGCCTGCTGTGCATGGCCGCACAGCAGCCGCCATTGAGAAGTGCTGCGGGGGGACTGGACAGCTGAGAGGTGGGAAATGCCGGAAAGGACACTTGATGGGGCGTGGACGTGGGGTGTGTGTGTGAGAGGGTGTTGTAAATATTGAAATGAGAGAAATCTTACCTCAAGGCCAGGTCCCGAGTCTTCGTTGCTCCTGCACTCCTGAGTCTGCTTCCAGGAACACGAAGTAGGCAGCTAGGCTCATTATCACAAGCCAGTCACAATGCTGCAATGCAGCATTGGGATTGGACATTGGCACCAGGACAAGGCGTTCAGCCAGGGGCTGGAGGGGTGGGCATGTTCTTCATGCAGGCTGTAACGCAGCCTGCATTGCGAACACGACAGTGCGCATGACTGCTTTGGGCAGCCTGAGTTGGCCGACCAAACAGTTAATGCGCAAATCATTGGGCATGCCACTACACCACTGCCCTGCTCTGTGAGTGGAGCATCCCTATCTACCCTCCCGCCCGCAAAGGAAACATGGCACGATTACATCCTGAAATTATCATCATGTGATGATTTTTCCTCTTCTTGCACTGCTTGAAAGCAGTGGTGCGATGCTCTTCCGCCATAGCGGGGGTGTCTCATCTGCAGGTGCTAGGCCGTTGCGACATGACCCCCCCGGCCTCCGCACGCTAAAAATGCATTTTCACACACGCAGTAGTGACTTACTGGGATCCCTGCATTCGCCAACGAGATTTCCTATCCATTCGAGAGCGCCACGAGATTTGGTAGCCGGCCGCATTGTCCCGCGAGAGTGTGCGCCCGCGAACACGTCATTCTGGCGCGTGCCCCATCCGACTTCCGGCAAAAGTTCCGTGAAGCTTGCGATGTCAAACAAGCAGAATTTGCAATTTTGAGAAGAATATCTCTTGAGCAGCATCAAAAGTTCAAAACCTTCTCGAAATGATGATTTGGATTAAAAAAACTCATGGGTGCATCAAACAACTGTTTCTGTGGTGTTGGTTGAAACTTAAATATTTAGGGCCTGGATGGCATTGGATTGAATAGAAAAATGCATTTTTTGGGAGTATTTCACTTTGTGTTCAATAAATGCCTTTGTTGGATGTGAGTGGTGTGGTAGTTGTGTAACTTGCAAACCTTTTTTAGCCCTGTGTTGTTTGCATTGTTGCATTAAAGCTGTGTTTATTTAGCATGCCTCCTTTGTCTGGCCATATGGGGCCTGCTTGAGTTCATTGTTTTCCAGGCCTCCTGCTTGTTGTGAGTGACCATGTGGCTGGTGTTCATTTTGTGGTTGTACTTAGTGTCCTGCTTTTGCCATAGTCTTTCCTTTGTTCCTCTTGGCTTACTTCTTCTTGTTGTTGTGGCCAGGCCATGTGGCTGGTGGCCATTTTGTGCAGGAAGCCAGTGTGCTTTTGCCATAGGACTGCATTGTCTGCCTTCCCTTTCTTGTTGTTGTGGCCTGGTCATGTAGCTGGTGGCCATTTTGTGAACTTAGCAAGTGTGTTTTTGCCATAGGCCCTTCATTTGTGAAGGCAGCCAGTGTGCTTCTACATTAGGCCTGCAAGCCTTCTTTGTGGTGCCCATGCCTTGTTGTTGATTTGCATGCAATTCTTTCTTCTTTTACCTAGCAAAAAATGCATCAAAGTTCACTACATTTTCTTATACATTTGCAATATTATTGATTTGAATTGATTCACTATGTGACCTAGTCTGCCAATGGGTTTTCCAACCAATAGGCCAAGAGCTACTCATGGGTGCATGAAGCTAATGTTTCTGTGGTGTCTGTTGAATTTAAACATCATTTAGGACATGGATGGCATTGGATTGAATTGAAAAATGGTTTTTGGGGGATATTTCACTTCTTTCGTATGTATTAATTAAATGCCTTTGCTGGATGTGTGTGGTGTAGTTGTTGTGTAACTTGCAAACCTCTGTTAGCCCTGTGGTTTTTCATTTTAGCATTGTTGCATTAAAGCTGTGTGGTTTAGCATGCCACCTTTGTCTGGCCATATGGGGCCTGCTTGAGTTGATTGTTTTACAGGCCTCCTGCTTGTTGTGACTGTGATTGACCATGTGGCTGGTGGCCATTTTGTGGGGGTAGTACTAGTTAGTGTGTTGCTTTTGCCATAGGCCTGCATGTCTTTCCTTTGTTCCTCTTGGCTTACTGCTTCCATCCCCATTGCCAGCTGCAGCTCAATTAATGCTGCATCTCACATGATGCACAATGCCAAACTGGTTCCATGATATTTGCATTTTTTTTGTTCTTCTTCTTTCCTATCCTTTCTGACTGTACACAGTACTCCATGAAAGCCCCTATTGTCAAAGTCTCACAAAGGGCTACACTGTTGTTATTTTTTTTAATAACTAAACTGAGGTAATACAATTTAATAATATTAATAATAACACTAACAAGTGTGACCACACACTAAGTTATATATTATTATATTTGTTTGTGTGTATAAGTAGGAATTGAACCATAACAACAAATGCTACGTTTCACTGATGTTCTTCTAGCTTCTTTGCTTTTAGGTGCACCAAAGACTGAGGAGGAGGTGTCATCATCACCCGTTGTACTGCCAGACAGAAGTCCTGCTGCGCACGACGTCATGTGACATGTGACCACAGACAGACATCTCTTCAACGTGTGCCACTGCCTGCTGCTGACATCTGACGAAGATGGCCCCAAAGAAAGGTATCAGGTCCTCCAGTACCAAGAGTGTTGCCAGTGAGAAGAAGGAACTGCCACTTACCAAGACTGGTGTGCCGCCCAAGATGTTGTTTGGGAAACAAAAACTGCGCCTGCAGCAGTGGTGTCTGGGGAGCAAGCTGGGAGCAGCACCCCCGCATCAGTGGACCCATCCCTTAAACCTAGGCCCAAGCCTATGTCTGTCACAGAGGAAGCCAGTCTGATCACGACAACGCCGACGAGCAGTGATTTTGAGATTGACTTATCGTTATCGCAAAGTAGTACCCAGTCAACACTGGAAACTCAGATAAGTGGACAACAACAGCTGCAACAACAGCTGCAACCACCGCCCACAATAGTAGTTGTTCCTCCCAAAGTAGGGGCAGTTCAGGAGACAGAGCTTCCTGCAGAGGAAGAAGAGCAAGCCACTCTTTCAGAAGATCCATCGTCTTCCAGATCCCCAGCAAGGAAAAGGAGGGTTAGTCCATCGAGTTTTTCTGCAAGCCCCCCTTCTGATGATCTACATGCCAATTGGATGCCACCACCTCAGTCTGAGAGTGAGACACACCACAAGAGAAGGCAAGGGAAAAGGAAGACTCCAGAAAGTCTTAGAGTTATGGAGGTAGATGTAGAATAGGATGATGACGAGGCAGTCATCATCATGGACATTAGTCCCGCCCCAGTGGAGACCAACATTATCCCATCCCAAATTACTGTGAGGGATGTGGCATGGATACCACCAACACAGATAACACCAACACCCCCTGCAGATTCCATATTTGCATTTGCATAGGCCCAGCAGCGACCTACATCCAGCACAACCACTTCTGTAGAAGTAGGTACTCCGTCTGCAGAGAATCAAACTCCACCAGGCCCACTTTGCAGTTCATCCGACATTGCAAGTGGCACCTCCAGCCGCACCAGAAAGTTCACCTCCCCAGTTTGGGATTTCTTTTCAGTTAGCAGTAAGGAGGAGAACATTGCTATATACTCTATTTGTAGACAAGGTGTTAGTCGGGGTAAGCTTGGTACAAACTATGGTACCGGAGACCAAACAACCCATCTGAAAAACACCACTTGATCCAGTGGGAGGCGCACCTTAAAGGCCAAAAACTGCCCCCATTGCTGTTGGTGGTGATGAAGAAGTAGAAGATACGATCGCGGTGGAAGGTGAACAAGAGGGAGACATTTTCTCTGGAACACAAAGTAGCCCTGTCCCCAGCAGTGCAGTGGTACCGCCCACGTCAGGCTCAGCAACATCTCAGTGGCACAAGAGTAAGAGTCAGGCTGAGACACTACTAAGGCATGAGAGTACAGCAATAAAAAAAAGCACTGAATTGAGCCTAACAATGTCTGGCGCCAAGAAGTCACCTGCATCAGTGGCACCAGCAAAGAAAAAAATCCAGCCTACCATTCTCAGCATGTTTAGGTCGGAGGGGCAGTATGAACGCAACCACCCGACGGCACTGTTTGTACAATGCAAAGCTGGCTAAAATGTAAGCACTGGACCACCTCCCTTTTTCTTTTGTGGAAGAGGTGAGTTTTCTTGAATTTGTGACAGCCATCTGCCCAAAATGGAAAGTTCCCAGCTGGTCCTATTTTGCCAGAGTTGCTGTTCCAGCACTACATCACAATGAGTTGGAATGGCTTGGACAAACTTGTCAGCAGAGTGCTGTTAACACTATCCACCTGACAACAGACATGTGGACCAGTTGCCAAGCCACTGATTACATGTACATCACTGCACACTGGATCTCTTTTTTGGGGGTTAGAGAAAAAATATCTGCAGGTGTTGACACTGCAGAGATTTTTAATGCCACTCGGAAACATGCAACTGTAGCCATGTTCGCCATGGAGAAATCTCATACTGCTGCAAACATTTTGGAAGTTTAAAAGCAAGGTTTTTGAATAGCTGCACCCAAGAGGGCTTAACATTGGTTTTGTTGCCATGGACAATGGCAGTAATATAGTTAGGGCCATGCATGATGGTGACTATTTCCGGTGTTTGGCGCACTGCATTAACATTATTGTTCAAGACTTTCTGAAAAAAGAAGACCGAGTCAGCAACTTACCGACCACCTGCAGAAGAATCTGCACACATTTAAGCCATTCTTTTAAAGCCCAGAAGCAGCTGAGGATCATTCAACATGAGCATAGAGTGCCGGTTAAAGCACTCATCCAGGAAATGGCAACACATTGGAACTCAACGTATTACATGCTTGAACGTCTGTTTGAGCAGTGTAGACCAATCGATGAATATGTCATGCAAAGAGGGGACGCTACTGTAAAGGGCATGACCAATGAGATGGACCAATGGGGCCTAGTTAAATGCATATCAGAAATGCTACTTCCTTTCGAGCTCTTCACACGTGAAGTCAGCAAGAAGGACTGTACTATGGGCCAAGCTATCTCATTGTTGCACATGCTACAGGAACAGCTGAAGGAGGTGTCTGCAATGTATGCAGGTGTGGAGGAAAAAAACGAAGCATATGAGTTGGAGGAGAGCTTAACCCTTTGCTTATCTGAAAATATAAGGGTGCAAAGATACATTGTGTCATCCAACCATTACATTTCTGACACAATTCTGGATCCACTGTACAAAACAGTACTGAACACTAACACATTGGTTCCTTTTCCAGAAGTGGATGTTGCCAAGTACAAAACTTGGATAGCTGTGGAAGCCAGTCACAAAAAGAATGGCTGGCAATTAGAGGCCCGCTACTCTAGGCCACAACAAGTACTGCAGGGCAGCCGGTGTCAAGTTCAACTACAGAGCCTGAGGGCAGTGCGGTTGGCTCACAGCAGCCAAAACCACCAACAACACCAAGAAGAATATCAACAAGAACAGGAGCATTAGCCCCACCAAATTCGGTACAGGAATGGTTTCTACAGCAAGGGCTTGTTAGGTCCAGTGCTGAACCTAAGGCAAAAGAGGCCGAGCAAAGCGGAGCACCCCTGAGCATTGAGCGGACAGTCCAGGCCTATCTGGATGACCCAACAGAGGTCTACGTTGATCAAAACCCATTGCTGTATTGGTACAAAAAGGCGTCAATGGCCACTGCCTAGCATGCTGGTGATAAACTATCTGGCCTGTCCTGTGACAAGTGTCTCTTCTGAGTGTGTTTTCAGTGCTGCTTGTGCCGTTTTAACAGTAAAAACGACCATTCTCTCGCTCCAAAACGTGGAGAGGTTAACCATGATCAAATTGAATCAGCACTTTATACCACCGGATTACACCATACCTGAAGTTGCACTGCAGGAAGTTGATTACGGCGACTTAGGTCTTGGAAGTAGTATGTTAGATGCCCTACTTCTGGATCAACCACCAGAGTTTCAGGACGTGATCTATTTTCCTGACAACTAGGCTTTCAACTTGTTACTTTCTTCCTTATTTACTTTTAATATTTGTGTCTGTCTCTGTCTGTCTGGTTCGAAACACAACAAATCCATCACCACCGTCTTACTTTTTTTATTACCTTTTGTAGTTGCAACTGTGTGCATTTATTAAAGAAGTCAGTCTACTCCCCCGAGTCCTGCTCCATACTGACTCGCCCTAAATCCATTTCCCTCAACCCAGACATTGAATGAAGAATAGTACAAGAAATGTGTGCCTGCCTGGTCGAGTCACTCCAAAGAACATGACTATAGCTATCCTCCGTTCAGAGCCGAGAGGGGCTGCCCCTTAAGAACAACAGGTAATGATGGATGTCATGCATTGGACGCTGACCCTGAGTGATTGGTGTTTGTGTTGTTGTTGTGCATGAAGAGTACTAGAGTGACTCAAGTCAAAGTTTCCCTTCTTGTTGTTTAATAACAAAATTGTACTTCTACTGCAGGCCGATCCATTGCATTTTTGAATATGGAATCTATTCTGGATTCACTCGGTACACTATAGAGTTGGACACCATGATGATAATGACCATACTATACTCATCGCAGTCAGTCAGTAGGATTGAAGATGATTGATGGAATAACTTGGGGGTGTCATTAAGTGGCCTGAAAGGTAAACAAGTCAACAACAGCCACAGCAGACCTACTTCTCTATATAGTGGTGGAGGTGAGTGTACTCTATCTGTAAAAGGAAGCCCGGATACATCAGAACATAAAATGTATGTAATTAAGGTCTCTTATTCTCTCTGAGGGAAGGCAGGCAAGGCAATTGCATAATAATAATTAATAATATAATGCTGCCCTGTGCTGTCTGCTAGTCGAGCTAGTACTGCTTATCATTATCCATCAAGTCATCATGGTGTGGCGCAGAGGCCAGGGTGACTGACTCCGGAATCCGGGATCACGGTTCGATCCTCGGCACCGGCGGCAGGTAAGCCTAGCACCATGTGACTCTGGGCAGTAGCTTGCTTAATCTTCCTGACGGCCCCCAGCGCCGTGAGACCCTTACGGCTGATTGTTCACGCTTTACAAATGTGTATTATTATTATTATTATTATTATTATCATGCATGCATTTCCTTTTTCTCCCTTAACAGATGTATGACTATAATGGTTGTCTGCAAAGATTGTGTGTTGTCCATGTGTAGTGTTTGTCTTTGTCAATCCTTTCCCTCAAGTACCCCTTCCCAAACATTTCTCAAACCCTAACCCTCTTCCCCTGGGCTGTGTGATTTATACTGAGGTGTGACTCAATGAATTTACACCAATAATTGATCAATCACACACTGTCTCGGGCAGATGTGGTAAAAGCAACACTAACTCAAGGCAGGGCGAGGATCTTCTTCTGCTTGCCCACCTATGCTCAGTATTTGCAAGTCAATTTTTTTTTCATAGGAACATAATCCATCATAATAAATTGCCGGAATGGATTTATCATCCTTACAGCACTAAAGGTTAAGCTTGTCCACTTCATATGTTGAGTCAACTACTATTTGTAACTTGTGCTAGACTATCCCCACCACCATTATGTTTTATTTTACTTTAGCATTGCTAATATTATTATGGTTTCTTGTTTGGCAGTCTTCTTGTGTACTGTACAGTACTTCATTCTACTCCTCCTTCCAGAGTCTCCCTCAGTCGACTGACTGTCTGGTTTTCTTTTTTTGCAAATGCTACTGCCAGTGTCTACTACTACTACCACCACCGCCACCATGGCATCTTGGGAAACCAAACCATTATCACCATGCAGCCATCGCTTTGCCTAAGTTTAAATACAATTTAAACAAACATCAATCACAGGTAAGAGAAGAAGTTTTGGGGAGGCTCAATTAATAATGGAAATTAATTAATTAATTAATTCACACACCCACACCCTTCCTAGTCCAGTTTCAGACTGCATAGACTAGGAGGAGAGACTGACAGTACTGCATCTATCTGTTCATGTGTATATCAGCAGATTATTTAAAGCAAAAACTGGCTGCCGCCCCTGAAGCAACAAAGGAAACTATGTGAAGTAAAAGAGTACCCGTATGTAAAGTTTAAGTATAAATATAATTTAATCCCCTAACAAAATAAACTAATGTAAAAATCCCACAACACCTGACCCACACCCCTCCCTAACCCCAAACAATGTCCAAAAAGATAAAGAAAGAGCAAAACCAATTTTCTGTGAATGTAATTGTCCATAATAAATAATAAATATAAACCTCAACTTTTCCCCAACGCCCAATTCCCACCGACCAAAAAAAAGATTAAAAAAGAGGCAATCCGACGGAATCTCTATCAGCGTGCTTGCTTGTCTCGCTCCAGGACCTTTATCCACTACTCTAAGCGCCCAATCCGGAGGAGCATGCAGCACTTGAAAGCTTTTCAATTGCATCCAGATGGGGGCAGCAGTGTTGAATGATGAAGCGCGATGGGTGGCTGCCAGACCCTGGCGCTGTACCACTGGAGGGGCCTGGCAGGGGGCCAGGGCATTGGAGGAGGCTGCAGCTGCTGCTGCCTCCTCCTCCTCTGCCAGAACCACCAGCCGCCAATATTCCTTGCAGATGGCCTCCAGCTTCCGGTGCCGGGCCATGGCTGCCAACTCCTTCCTGTCCGCTTTTGATTTTATTGGTTGGGAAGGAGTAGCTATATCAGGAAAGAATAAAGACTATTGTAACCAATACTCTAAGCAAAACAGTAACACAAAATTAATTCTACACATAGTGGCACAGTAGCAATCGCAAGCACAGTGTATAACATTTGTAGTATCCTCCTACTTCCTCGGCCTCTAACATTTGTGGGAGTTTCAGGCGATACTACTACTAGGCAATATGGAGTAGACCAGTCTTCTTATTCTCTCTTTTGTTAACTAAATTAACCTTGTTTTAGCCGGCATGCCAGCTCAGTCAGCTTGCGCCCTACACAAACATACTCGTGTCGCAGACTCATGTTATTTTATTTGCTACTGTCAGCAGGTGGGGAAGCTGACTATACAATCATCTTATTTTTCTATTATGGGTGGCCATACTCTGTTACATGAGGGCATCCGCTCCATTTCACTGTTACCCTGACTACTACAACAAGGAAGATGGTATCCGATCCAAAGGATCATTGATTAAATATGGGACCACATGAGGTACTTTTGATTGATTGTGTAACAATGCAGCCGATAGGCCACCCATGGCAAGCTGGCTGACACAGTAAAAAATAAATGACATAGGTAGGGAGTGGGCCTCGGACTCGGAGGGAGGCACTTGATAACATACATACACAATATATATATGCTGTGCTTGCAAACTACTGTGAGTCAAGGAAGTATTCCGAAAATTCAACCTTGAATCAAAAACATTGCATAGAAACAGTCCTGTTGTTACTCTTCCCAGCGATGTTTTCCATTTATCAATCATTGCATTGCTCTTCTAGCCTCATATTTTTTAAATTCTAATCTTCTATTCTCCCTGGCTTTGCTACTCTGGCACAGTTTATTGTTCTGTTACATTCTCTCCAAAGACTCTTCATCTTCATCCAGTGACAGTCTCCACCTATGCTATGATGATTGAGTACCCTCCAGGCATCCATCCATTCAAAGTAAACATGTCTATCATTCTTCTTAATCTCTCAAGAATCCTTAGTTTCACCAACAACATACATTTGTTTTGTTTTTTTAAACCACCAGCCATGCGTCTTTCCTTCCTTGCTTGCCTTTGAGTTTGACCCATGAAACACCCCAGAGGATTCTTCCTATCACGCATACAGTTTCAACCACCCAGGCAGGCATCTTTTCTTTCACCTGCAATGCATCTGATTCCTATCAGCCACCTATGCATCCCATGCATCCTTCTCTGCCAGTCATATATTACATCTCACCGGTCCTTCCTCCTTCCTCCTTCCATCCTACTTTCTCTTTTCATTCGACCCATCCATCAAGGTCCATCAGCAGAGTTGAAGTCAGATAGAAAAGTACATTAGTTACTCAACTCCCACCACTAATGCTATTGCTCTAATGCTAAGAAAAGGGTGTCTTCTTCTTCAACTGTTGTTCACAACAACTTAGTCTCTCTCAACACACAGTGTACACCCTTGCATCGAGTGTGTTACTATTGTCAATAAGTAAGGAGTATAAGTATATCTTACCACTGCACGCCACTGCTGCTGGCTCACCCACCCCTGTGGCAGCTGCCGCATCTGCTTCTCCCTCCTGGCTGGCGATGGCTACCCCGCTGCTGGCCCCGGTACTGGTGGTCAGTATGCCTAGAAAAAACATTACACATTTTTTGGATGCCATATATGCCTCCCCCTATTTATTATTTTTTACGAGCAAGATTGAAAAATAGTTCAAATACATGCGTACACCACATACATCACTAGTTCAAATCGGGTACTAGAGTAAAGTAGACAGTAGTAGTGTGTCCTATCCTATCAAAAATAGGAAAATATCTGGTTGGGCATTTTGTTGATGGCAATTTTCGAAAAGCTTCTTAAGAAGACTAGAAGAGGACAATCCAAATGACTGGACTCAGTGGCTAGAGCTATCGGTGAATGTGATTTTTAAATTTTGTAAAAATAAAGAGTGGCCAACTGGGCAAGCTTAGCTACAGACAGACTAATAGTAGTAGTACAGAGAGTCAGAGAAGAGGCAGTTAGAGGCAGGGATAACAAGAATTTAGAAACAGATACATCAAAGAAGATTTGGTAAAAAATAGAATTAGGAAATGGAAATAATAGTTCGGAAAAATTAAGGTGCAGTAAAAGCTAGAGAAATATAATTATGTGATATGATATGATATGATATGATAATTAGTGTGAGTGCAAACGAGAGGGCAAAAATCCGCAAAACGATGGACTGTAAAACAGTGGTAAATCTTTCAGATACTGCTCTCACAACTTCACCAATTGAAGTTTTGTCTTTGGGTTTATTAGTGGATAGATGTGGTGCAGCGGCCAGGGCAGCTGACTTTGGAGCACCAGGTTCACAGTCGAACCCCGGCTCCGGCGGCAGCACAGCTCAGCACCATGTGACTCTGGGCAATAGCTCACTTAATTTCCACGATGGCCCCCAGCGCCTTGAGACCCGTAAGGGTGAGTAGTTCATGCTTTACAAATATGGATTTATCATTCTGCCCAACTGTGTATTTTGATTACACTCAAATCTGCATTGATTGGTTTCATTTAACTAGAAAGTTGAAACAAAAAACAAATGAATACTATTGAGGAACCTAGGATTGACAGAAATACTTTTGAGAAACCTACCAATCTAAGAATAAGTTATATTGAGCTGTTACATACGATGAATGAATTGGAAGGAAATGACAATTTTGTAGATGATTAGTTTCTTCATTTGGCCAATGAAGATATGGATTTGGATTTGAGTTGCACTAGCGGTTTCAAAATTAAATCTATTTTTATGCCACAGTTTGTAAATTAGGCTATTGATATTGATACATATGAAAGAGGGGTGAGAAATGAAATCAACAGAATTGATAAGAAAAAGATGTTTATGAGAAATAATCTCATCCAATTAATGCGATTAAGGAGTTGAGAGGCAATATAAGTATCATAATAAAAAACGTATATAAAGGGAGCAATGTATTGGTGCTCCCCACGGAAAAATATTTATATGAAGGCTGCAAACAACTGAATGAAACTGAAAAGTATGAGTTAACCACTAGACTAAAATATGAAAATGCTAATAATGAATATCAGGAGCGGTTAATTGAATGGAGGGACAAGAAATTAATAGAATGGGAGGAATAACAGTTTCTAACTTGTAAATTTTCTAAACTACCGGCCATGTACCTTTTGCTTCAATTGCATAAACATTGTGTAAATCGACTAGACAGACCAATTGTTTCGTCAAGAGGCAGTTTACTAGAAAACCCTTCAAGATACGTAGATTTTTTTCTTCAACCATTTGTTCAATCAATCCCATCCTATATTAAGGATACAGGAGATTTCCTAAGGTTAATCGCTGGGATCACTTGGGAAGAGAATCACGTATCAATGTGTATATACATGAAAATAGCGTATACACTTGTATTCCCCATGAATTAGGAATTAAAGCTTGCCGACATTCTTTCAGAGCAAAATCTCTATCTTAACTTTTCCACGCGGAAATGATTCTTGATATGGTGCACATTATTCTTACCAATAATAACTGTCAGCAAAATAATGTATAGACAGACCCAAGGGCTGGGGATGCGAACTTGCTTCGCTTCCAGTTTTGCAGGGTTATACCTGGGCTGGTGGGAGGAGCATGTTGTAAGTAATATCAGTCATTTTGAGACCCACGTCGTCCTTTGGGTGCGATATATTGATGACGTTCTGGTTTTCTGTCATAGAATTCAGTTTTAAGGCTGAACGGGAGTTTACTTTTTTACATTTTCGCACTGGTATATTAATTGATTCTAACAGCCTTGACCCTTACCAGTTCATTGCCCTGTTTGCTTTTGCCGTGAGGGGAACGGCCACGAGGGTTTCTGCAGCATTTACCGGCATTCTTCATCCCACCGTGAGGGGAACGGCCAGCACGAACTACCATTCCCAGCGGCCAGTGCTCACCCCACGCGCCTGCCATTGACATCAGCAGACAGCGCCGGGGGAGCTTAAAGCCGGCTCTGGTGTTCCGCAGCGCGGGACGCGCTAACAGCCTTGACCCTTACCAGTTCATTGCCCTGTTTGCTTTCGCCGTGAGGGGAACGGCCACGAGGGTTTCTGCAGCATTTACCGGCATTCTTCATCCCGCCGTGAGGGGAACGGCCAGCATGAACTACCATTCCCAGCGGCCAGTGCTCACCCCAGGCGCCTGCCATTGACATCAGTTCGTGCTGGCTGATCCCTGGAGAACGGGTTGTGTGTTATACCCGCCAGGTCACGCTCCTTTTTTTAACAAATACTGATTTTAGAAAGCTTTTAACGCTGCATTTTAGTAGGAAGTATTAATTGTTTTTATCATTGCACTGATTGTACAGGCTTACCGGCTGGGGCTTGAGCCGATCTCTTTCCGGGGCTCCGCCAGTGACGTAGTACCTGCGGGTCATTGGTGGAGACCGGAGGCGGGAACTGGGCTGTGATTGGGCGCGGGAGCCGGCAGGGGAAATTTAAACTCAGCTGCTTCGTGCGCGCGGGGCTGATCCCTGGAGAACGGGTTGTGTGTTATACCCGCCAGGTCACGCTCCTTTTTTTAACAAATACTGATTTTAGAAAGCTTTTAACGCTGCATTTTAGTAGGAAGTATTAATTGTTTTTATCATTGCACTGATTGTACAGGCTTACCGGCTGGGGCTTGAGCCGATCTCTTTCCGGGGCTCCGCCAGTGACGTAGTACCTGCGGGTCATTGGTGGAGACCGGAGGCGGGAACTGGGCTGTGATTGGGCGCGGGAGCCGGCAGGGGAAATTTAAACTCAGCTGCTTCGTGCGCGCGGGGCTGATCCCTGGAGAACGGGTTGTGTGTTATACCCGCCAGGTCACGCTCCTTTTTTTAACAAATACTGATTTTAGAAAGCTTTTAACGCTGCATTTTAGTAGGAAGTATTAATTGTTTTTATCATTGCACTGATTGTACAGGCTTACCGGCTGGGGCTTGAGCCGATCTCTTTCCGGGGCTCCGCCAGTGACGTAGTACCTGCGGGTCATTGGTGGAGACCGGAGGCGGGAACTGGGCTGTGATTGGGCGCGGGAGCCGGCAGGGGAAATTTAAACTTAGCATGCCTCGGCCGCGCAGCGGACGCGCGCAGCGGGCGCGCCGCTGGCGCGCCGAAGGCGCGCCTAAGGCAAGCCCGTCTGCGCCCGTCCGCGCTCGGTCCGGGCTGAGGGCTAGTCACCTTGGCTCTGCCACATTGGGGTTGGTGAGTTATACTTCTGCCCAGCTGAGGCTTCTCGACCCTGAAGGGGGGAGGGCTGGCTGTCCTAAATACCATCCTGAAATGATCATCAGAAATGCAGGTACTGCTTGCAGGTCATGCAGGGCCCCACTGCTAGAAACCCTCGCAGGCAAGGGTAGAGGAGGGGGTAGTCTGGATTCAGGCCCACAACTTCTAAGAAAACCCGTACTATGGAAGTGTTTGCTGATGAATGTTAGATCACTAGTGAAGCACAGCATGGACTGCTGTCTGCTCATGGAACAGCATCAGGTTAAGTTGGCTTTCATTACGGAAACATGGACTAACAGTGCCGCAGGCCCAGACATTGTGAAGGCTCTCCCTGCTAATTTCATGTGTTTTACGTTGGACCGTCCCTCAGGAAGGGGGGGCGGACTTGCTGTTATTTATCACAATAGTCTTGAGCCTTTATTTTCCACGGCATCTAACCAAGCATGTGAGGCACTTTCTATCACTATCCGCCTCTCTCACAAAAATACGTTCAGAGCACTGTTGATTTACCGCCCCCCAGGTCCCAGAGCGCCCTTCTTGGAGTCACTCAGCACCCTGGTAGAGGATGGTTTCTGTGCCCATTCATTTACTGTTTTGGGCGACTTTAACTTCTACCTGGATGATAAACTAGATCCGGATACCAGGCAATTGCTGGATTTTATGGATGCCGGAGGATTGGAACAAAGGGTGGTGGGTCCCTCGCATACGGCTGGCCACACCCTTGATGGCATTTTTACCAATCGAACGGATCTGGATGTAGTGGAAGTCTTGCCATTCCCTTGGTCTGATCATGCCGCAATAATTTTCACACTCCCTACTGGAACCCAGACATTACCAAAGACTAAGCCTAGTGAGGAGATTGTGACCCGAGCTTGGAAAAAGATAGATGGGACAAAGTTCGATAATTACCTAATGGCCAGCGCCCCTGGTGTCCCACAGGATGCAAATAAGGCGGCAGATTCATACTCTGAATGGATTGAGAGGGCCTGCAATATATTTGCACCTGTTAAATCTTTCACGCCCAGAAGGGCCTCTCCCTCGGCGCCATGGTTCTCTGATGCGCTACAGACCATGAAATCGGACTGTAAAAGATTGGAGAGACTATGGCGGAAGGGTTACAGTCCGTCCGATAAAGAAAAATATAAAAATAGCCTCTCTATTTACAAAAATAAAATACATGAGGCAAAGAAAATATATTTTTCGGAGCAAATTGAGTTGGCAAGTTCATCTTCCAGAGAACTGTTTAAAACTTTAACTAAACTCACGATCCCAGCTGAACCGATCTCCTCAACTAGCCCTGACCTTTGTGAAACATTGGCCACTTTCTTTCAGAACAAGGTAGCAGGGATTTTTTCCTCCTTTTCTGAAGTCTACAAAGAGGTTGGAATGGCAGTTTGGAGTACGAAGGCTGGGTCAGTAGAGACGCAGGATAAACTTAGTGGCTTCAGCCCGCTACAAGCAGAGGAGGTTAGGGGTTTACTGGTGACGGCACGTTCTGGAGCCCCCAGTGACCCATGCCCGGTGGCGGTTCTTCAGAATTGTCCACAGGTTATTGCCGACACACTCACTCCACTGTTTAACTCTATTATAGAGTCAGGTAGCTATCCCAGGAGGTGGAAGGCGGCTTCCATTTTACCATTAATTAAAAAACCCACTCTAGATAAGTGTGACCCGAATAGCTATAGGCCTATTTCGCGGCTCCCACTACCAGCGAAATTATTAGAGAAGGCCATAAACAAGCAACTTACCTCCTTCCTTGAAAGGTCGAGGGCCCTTGATCCCACACAGTTTGGGTTTCGTGCTGGTCACAGCACAGAACTTGCCCTGGTTAAGGCGACTGAGGAAATCAGAGTGGCAGTGGATCAAGGGGGTGAGGCGATCCTCATTCTGTTAGATCTGTCGGCGGCCTTTGATACGGTCCATCATGGTGTTATGATGGACCGACTGGCTCTGGCCGGGGTGGAAGGCACTGCCTGGAACCTCCTTAAGTCTTTTATGGCCGACAGATCCCAGAGTGTTGAATTGGGAGCAGAGAGATCTAAACCTTTTGTCCTTCCCTGTGGGGTCCCGCAAGGCTCATCTTTGAGTCCCACTCTCTTTAACGTATATGTGAGTCCCTTGGGAGCTTTGATTAGATCCTATGGACTCCAACTTACCTCATACGCTGATGACACGCAGATTGTGTTGTCGGTACAAAGAGGGTCCCAAGCTGATCTGACAGCAAGGTGTCATGACTGTCTTCAAGGTATAGCGAGTTGGATGGCTGCAAATTGCCTTAAACTTAATGCTGGAAAAACCGAGGTAATGATATTCGGAAATAATCCCAACATCTGGTCCCCAGCCATGTGGCCCGAGGTACTGGGGAAGATACCGGTGCCCACACCCAAAGCTAGGAATCTGGGGGTGATTATGGACCAGAAACTGGACTTTGGAAATCAGGTCAGTGGTGTAGTCTCATCCTGCTTTCACATCCTCAGGATTCTGAGGAAAGTTAAAACATTGCTTCCCACGGATGGTCTCCGGCTAGTAGTGTCGGCTCTCATTCTCTCGCGTCTTGACTACTGCAACAGTCTGTACCTTAACTTGCAAAAGAAACACCTGTACAGACTGCAGTTGGTGCAGAACGCGGCAGCGAGACTGTTGACAGGTACTCCTAAACATGTCTCAATCCGAGAAGGAATGAGGAAACTTCATTGGCTACCAATTCACAAACGCTCCCAATTTAAGGCCTTGTGTACAGTCTTCAAGGCATTAAAAGGCACTGGCCCGGAGTTTCTTAAGGCCTGTTTTAAGCAGTATGTGCCGGGGAGGGCACTGCGCTCTTTGGAGGGCAATCTAGTAGTGGTGCCTAGGATAAAAAAGGCCAGCTGGGGAGGAAAGCTGTTTTCATATGGTGCTGCTACTGCATGGAACGGTCTGCCAGCACATATGAGAAAAATGGAGGAACTTCTCTCTTTCAGAAAGGGCTTGAAGACTTGGTTGTTTAGGGATTAGACACTCGCTCTCCAGGGATGATCAGTTTCTCAGCGCCAGGACACCTTTGGGTATAAGCGCGCTTTATAAGCTCCTAATAATAATAATAATAATAATAATAATAATCAGCAGGCAGCGCCGGGGGAGCTTAAAGCCGGCTCTGGTGTTCCGCAGCGCGGGACGCGCTAACAGCCTTGACCCTTACCAGTTCATTGCCCTGTTTGCTTTCGCCGTGAGGGGAACGGCCACAAGGGTTTCTGCAGCATTTACCGGCATTCTTCATCCCGCCGTGAGGGGAACGGCCAGCACGAACTACCATTCCCAGCGGCCAGTGCTCACCCCAGGCGCCTGCCATTGACATCAGCAGGCAGCGCCGGGGGAGCTTAAAGCCGGCTCTGGTGTTCCGCAGCGCGGGACGCGCTAACAGCCTTGACCCTTACCAGTTCATTGCCCTGTTTGCTTTCGCCGTGAGGGGAACGGCCACGAGGGTTTCTGCAGCATTCACCGGCATTCTTCATCCCGCCGTGAGGGGAACGGCCAGCACGAACTACCATTCCCAGCGGCCAGTGCTCACCCCAGGCGCCTGCCATTGACATCAGCAGGCAGCGCCGGGGGAGCTTAAAGCCGGCTCTGGTGTTCCGCAGCGCGGGACGCGCTAACAGCCTTGACCCTTACCAGTTCATTGCCCTGTTTGCTTTCGCCGTGAGGGGAACGGCCACGAGGGTTTCTGCAGCATTTACCGGCATTCTTCATCCCGCCGTGAGGGGAACGGCCAGCACAAACTACCATTCCCAGCGGCCAGTGCTCATCCCAGGCGCCTGCCATTGACATCAGCAGGCAGCGCCGGGGGAGCTTAAAGCCGGCTCTGGTGTTCCGCACCGCGGGACGCGCGCGGGCGAAGCCCGGGCCAAGGGCGGGCCCGTCCTTGCCCGTCTCTGACCGATTCTGACTGGGCTGGGCCACATCTCTAACGCTGCTGCTGTGGCAGTGTACTCAAGGTAGAAGGGTGCACTTACATTGATTGGATTCGCAAGTGTTTATTGTATCTCTTTGTCTTGCTCTATAGGCCAATATTCCACACCGCAATTATTCTGCTCTGGTGGTATAAAATACTAACTTCTAATTGACTCCATCTAGGTTACCGACTATATTGGCCTTAGTGTTGTGTATATAGCGTATGATGGCGACTAAAGGGAAACGTACCGGTGGGTGTGGGTCTGTGACCGGTACTCTTGACCATTTCATTACTAGAGCTGTATCAATTCTAGAGCATGAACTTGCTATAACTGAGCGACGCCTGTCCACAGAGCTAGCGCAAGCCAGACGCTCATCCCTGGGAATTTTGGCACTGGCAAAATCTCCTTTGAAGCTAGCGGGACAGGATGGGGGTGATTTAGTACCACGGGAGAATCTTGGGGTTAGTACTTCTATATCGTAGATCTGTAGAGAAGTGTGTGATGTTCCTGGTGATTCAGGCGACATTGCCATAACAACACGCAGCCCCCCCGTTACTACTAAATCTGCTTTAACCTACCCGCAGACAAGGGCTAGCAGAAAAACTGCAAATCCTCCCAACCCTAAGAGGAAAAGAGTAGGGAGGAGCATGTTGTAAGTAATATCAGTCATTTTGAGACCCACGTCGTCCTTTGGGTGCGATATATTGATGACGTTCTGGTTTTCTGTCATAGAATTCAGTTTTAAGGCTGAACGGGAGTTTACTTTTTTACATTTTCGCACTGGTATATTAATTGATTCTAACAGCCTTGACCCTTACCAGTTCATTGCCCTGTTTGCTTTTGCCGTGAGGGGAACGGCCACGAGGGTTTCTGCAGCATTTACCGGCATTCTTCATCCCGCCGTGAGGGGAACAGCCAGCACGAACTACCATTCCCAGCGGCCAGTGCTCACCCCACGCGCCTGCCATTGACATCAGCAGACAGCGCCGGGGGAGCTTAAAGCCGGCTCTGGTGTTCCGCAGCGCGGGACGCGCTAACAGCCTTGACCCTTACCAGTTCATTGCCCTGTTTGCTTTCGCCGTGAGGGGAACGGCCACAAGGGTTTCTGCAGCATTTACCGGCATTCTTCATCCCGCCGTGAGGGGAACGGCCAGCACGAACTACCATTCCCAGCGGCCAGTGCTCACCCCAGGCGCCTGCCATTGACATCAGCAGGCAGCGCCGGGGGAGCTTAAAGCCGGCTCTGGTGTTCCGCAGCGCGGGACGCGCTAACAGCCTTGACCCTTACCAGTTCATTGCCCTGTTTGCTTTCGCCGTGAGGGGAACGGCCACGAGGGTTTCTGCAGCATTCACCGGCATTCTTCATCCCGCCGTGAGGGGAACGGCCAGCACGAACTACCATTCCCAGCGGCCAGTGCTCACCCCAGGCGCCTGCCATTGACATCAGCAGGCAGCGCCGGGGGAGCTTAAAGCCGGCTCTGGTGTTCCGCAGCGCGGGACGCGCTAACAGCCTTGACCCTTACCAGTTCATTGCCCTGTTTGCTTTCGCCGTGAGGGGAACGGCCACGAGGGTTTCTGCAGCATTTACCGGCATTCTTCATCCCGCCGTGAGGGGAACGGCCAGCACAAACTACCATTCCCAGCGGCCAGTGCTCATCCCAGGCGCCTGCCATTGACATCAGCAGGCAGCGCCGGGGGAGCTTAAAGCCGGCTCTGGTGTTCCGCACTGCGGGACGCGCGCGGGCGAAGCCCGGGCCAAGGGCGGGCCCGTCCTTGCCCGTCTCTGACCGATTCTGACTGGGCTGGGCCACATCTCTAACGCTGCTGCTGTGGCAGTGTACTCAAGGTAGAAGGGTGCACTTACATTGATTGGATTCGCAAGTGTTTATTGTATCTCTTTGTCTTGCTCTATAGGCCAATATTCCACACCGCAATTATTCTGCTCTGGTGGTATAAAATACTAACTTCTAATTGACTCCATCTAGGTTACCGACTATATTGGCCTTAGTGTTGTGTATATAGCGTATGATGGCGACTAAAGGGAAACGTACCGGTGGGTGTGGGTCTGTGACCGGTACTCTTGACCATTTCATTACTAGAGCTGTATCAATTCTAGAGCATGAACTTGCTATAACTGAGCGACGCCTGTCCACAGAGCTAGCGCAAGCCAGACGCTCATCCCTGGGAATTTTGGCACTGGCAAAATCTCCTTTGAAGCTAGCGGGACAGGATGGGGGTGATTTAGTACCACGGGAGAATCTTGGGGTTAGTACTTCTATATCGTAGATCTGTTGAGAAGTGTGTGATGTTCCTGGTGATTCAGGCGACATTGCCATAACAACACGCAGCCCCCCCGTTACTACTAAATCTGCTTTAACCTACCCGCAGACAAGGGCTAGCAGAAAAACTGCAAATCCTCCCAACCCTAAGAGGAAAAGAGTAGGGAGGAGCATGTTGTAAGTAATATCAGTCATTTTGAGACCCACGTCGTCCTTTGGGTGCGATATATTGATGACGTTCTGGTTTTCTGTCATAGAATTCAGTTTTAAGGCTGAACGGGAGTTTACTTTTTTACATTTTCGCACTGGTATATTAATTGATTCTAACAGCCTTGACCCTTACCAGTTCATTGCCCTGTTTGCTTTTGCCGTGAGGGGAACGGCCACGAGGGTTTCTGCAGCATTTACCGGCATTCTTCATCCCGCCGTGAGGGGAACAGCCAGCACGAACTACCATTCCCAGCGGCCAGTGCTCACCCCACGCGCCTGCCATTGACATCAGCAGACAGCGCCGGGGGAGCTTAAAGCCGGCTCTGGTGTTCCGCAGCGCGGGACGCGCTAACAGCCTTGACCCTTACCAGTTCATTGCCCTGTTTGCTTTCGCCGTGAGGGGAACGGCCACAAGGGTTTCTGCAGCATTTACCGGCATTCTTCATCCCGCCGTGAGGGGAACGGCCAGCACGAACTACCATTCCCAGCGGCCAGTGCTCACCCCAGGCGCCTGCCATTGACATCAGCAGGCAGCGCCGGGGGAGCTTAAAGCCGGCTCTGGTGTTCCGCAGCGCGGGACGCGCTAACAGCCTTGACCCTTACCAGTTCATTGCCCTGTTTGCTTTCGCCGTGAGGGGAACGGCCACGAGGGTTTCTGCAGCATTCACCGGCATTCTTCATCCCGCCGTGAGGGGAACGGCCAGCACGAACTACCATTCCCAGCGGCCAGTGCTCACCCCAGGCGCCTGCCATTGACATCAGCAGGCAGCGCCGGGGGAGCTTAAAGCCGGCTCTGGTGTTCCGCAGCGCGGGACGCGCTAACAGCCTTGACCCTTACCAGTTCATTGCCCTGTTTGCTTTCGCCGTGAGGGGAACGGCCACGAGGGTTTCTGCAGCATTTACCGGCATTCTTCATCCCGCCGTGAGGGGAACGGCCAGCACAAACTACCATTCCCAGCGGCCAGTGCTCATCCCAGGCGCCTGCCATTGACATCAGCAGGCAGCGCCGGGGGAGCTTAAAGCCGGCTCTGGTGTTCCGCAGCGCGGGACGCGCGCGGGCGAAGCCCGGGCCAAGGGCGGGCCCGTCCTTGCCCGTCTCTGACCGATTCTGACTGGGCTGGGCCACATCTCTAACGCTGCTGCTGTGGCAGTGTACTCAAGGTAGAAGGGTGCACTTACATTGATTGGATTCGCAAGTGTTTATTGTATCTCTTTGTCTTGCTCTATAGGCCAATATTCCACACCGCAATTATTCTGCTCTGGTGGTATAAAATACTAACTTCTAATTGACTCCATCTAGGTTACCGACTATATTGGCCTTAGTGTTGTGTATATAGCCTATGATGGCGACTAAAGGGAAACGTACCGGTGGGTGTGGGTCTGTGACCGGTACTCTTGACCATTTCATTACTAGAGCTGTATCAATTCTAGAGCATGAACTTGCTATAACTGAGCGACGCCTGTCCACAGAGCTAGCGCAAGCCAGACACTCATCCCTGGGAATTTTGGCACTGGCAAAATCTCCTTTGAAGCTAGCGGGACAGGATGGGGGTGATTTAGTACCACGGGAGAATCTTGGGGTTAGTACTTCTATATCGTAGATCTGTAGAGAAGTGTGTGATGTTCCTGGTGATTCAGGCGACATTGCCATAACAACACGCAGCCCCCCCGTTACTACTAAATCTGCTTTAACCTACCCGCAGACAAGGGCTAGCAGAAAAACTGCAAATCCTCCCAACCCTAAGAGGAAAAGAGTAGGGATGTCTCAGGGAGGGAGAAAGGCCAAACACCCTAATGTTACGGAAAAACCTCCAACGGGGGTGATTCAGGACGATGATCATTTATCTCCAGGTGAGAATGCTACTAGGCACATAGATCAGCCCCAATCGAGCAATATGATTCCACCAGATAGAGAAAATGGTCCGTTCTCTGTTACTACCACTGCTGGAAAGGGTTAAGTTGGTTAGTGAGAAGGTCGATCGACTCGAACAAACTGTCTTAGACAATTTTTGTTCACTTAAAAACGTCATCAAACTAGCTACCAAGGAAAGGGATAATCTTTTAGGGGTGTCTTCTACTCTCCCCACTCTCCCACTGGTATCTTCTGCCTATGAAGTAATGCCTGGGGTTACTCCTGAGGCTGCTCTCCCCAAGGCTCAGGTTATTGACAATTCTATTAAACAACGTGTTGACCATGAGGGGGATAACCCTACGAGTGTGTGTAGTACCAATGCAGGGTAAAAGCGAGAGCACAAGGGAAGGATTTTGGAATCTGGGGTTAAAAACAGTACATTGTCCAGGGCTCACATACATTTGCCCCCTGCTTGTACTCCCTATGTAGCCGTACTGACAGGAGTCCCGGAATTAAAAGAAGGTGTATTGGAATCCTATCAGCAATTGAAAAACAAAGTTACCTTCTGGCTAAATAGGAACAGACCGCTCCCAAATTATTTGGACGGAAAGATCCTCTTTGCTAGAAGGGTTAGCTGGGTAGGCCCAAGACCCAAAGATGTTCCTGGGGACTCCATTATTGTCAACTTTGGAGATAGTCGTATAGTGCATTATATCTGTGACTCTCGACTGGCTAGTGACCAGTCAAAAATTGGGGTACATGATTTAGGGTATTTTTACAATTTCAATCCCAATATTCCTGCAGGATCTAGCTCAGTTCTGAAAAATTGGGAAGCAACAGACCTGTGCTACCCAGTAGCTCTTGCCTGACCGGTATCTGGGACGCAGTTTCTTATTACATCCCCCAATCCAAGCATTCCAGCCGGAGAGCCTAAGTTTAATGAAAATGTATATTATTCCCCTGTTAACGGGACGGCTGAGATAGTAGATGTAATAACCCCTGAACTGTCCGGGGAAATGCAACGTGGACGTGAGCAGTCTTGTGCTGACCTTGCACATGTTCATGGCCCAGGAAGGGAGGGGGGATCAATGGTTTCTTGGAATATTGCAGGCTTAAAGTCAAAAATGGACTCCCCGGAATGGTTAGCTTATATAGGCGACTTTGATGTCTGCCTCTTCCAGGAAACCTGGTCCTGTGAGCCCCAGTTTTTGCAGGGCTTCTTGAATTTTTATGTCCCCGCAACCCAGGGTCCTAGGGGGCGTCCAATGGGAGGCCTGGTAACTTGGGTTCGACAGGATGTATTTCCAGAGGCTTGTGCAATATTAACTGGGTCTGAGGATATCCAACTAGTCAGGGTATCACTTGGGATTCTGGGTGACCTGGATATCTACAACTTGTATCTGAGAGACCCCAATAGGACGGGCTCCCAGGTTTTGGCTCACTTAGTTTCCCTTATAGACCAGTACTCGGGTGAGAGGCGAGTGCTCGTCGCCGGGGATCTGAATATTACCTTCGAACCACTTTTAGACCCTGACTCTGGGTGGGGCGTTGACCCTGTGGAAGATCAATTGTGGGGGGTACCTGTGCTTGATCTCAGTCCAATAAAAAGGTGGACTGAGATTATTGTCCAGGTTAATGCTCTCTGCTATGAGTACGGTCTGAGGGCCTTGAATGGGAGGAGGCCAGGTGATAAACAAGGGGCGAAGACATTTGATAATGGTCGGCACTCCAGCAGGATTGATTATGTTTTATGTAGCTTGAAATTATGGCAATCTGTTCTAGATATGGTTGTTGAGGCCAGAGCTGAGAGTGACCATAACCCTATCTGTGTAACTCACCGATGGTCTAGTAATCGCCTACTAGCCGGGGAGACGGTTCCGAGCCTGCCTGAGGTAATTTCAACGAACGACATGCGTAGACTTAAGTGGGGTGAGCTCGAGCATAACATCCTGGCTATTGCCGATATAGATAAGAAATTAGCTGATTCCATTGCTGAACTCGAGGGTATGCTAAATTATGTGCCAAGCAGTGTTGAAGTCACTGAATCCCATGATAAGTTGTTTGCCGAAATAGGCTCGTATTTTATGAAGCCTTTGAGGAACAAGAATAAGGCTTCAACTAAGAAAAATAGATGGTATGACGGCGCTTGCAGAGAATCTAGGGCCAACCTGGTGATAGCTCTGTCTAATGGAGGAAAGGATTGTGTCCGCTTCGCCAGACTAGCATACAAAAAAGCTGTAAGAATGGCCAAAAAGAACTGGGACGAACAACGTTGGCTTGATTTAAAAAGTGCTTGTCGTACTAGAGATTCCCGGTTATTTTGGAACATTCTTAAGTGGGACAGAGGTGGGCGGCCTGATAGTCCTTCCAATTATGTCTCACAGGTGGAGTGGGTCCATTATTTCAAACCCCAATATGCCTACAATTTCTCGTTTAATTTCGCATGGGTGCCAAATTATGCTTTTTTTTCCCAGGGTCCCTTTTGCATCCAAGACGCTAAAAGGGCCCTGGGCTCAGTCACCAGTGGACGTGCCCCTGGCCAGGATAGGGTTCCTTCGGATGTTTTTCTCCATGACAAAGATAATTGGAGCAAGTACATAACCCTACTGGCTAATGCTGTGGCTGTAGGTGCACCAGTTCCAAAATCATGGAGGGGGGCTGTCATCATCCCTGTATTTAAGAAGGGTGATAGGACGCTCCCAGGAAACTATAGGCCAATTAGCCTTATTGATTCTATCCAGAAGGTGGTATGGAGGATGGTCTTGAACCAAATTCAAGAGTGGATCGATGATAACAACATTCTGTCACCCTTCCAAGCAGGTTTTCGAAAATTAACCCGCACGGTGGACCAAGTCTTTTGCTTTGTCCAGCTCCATTGGAGGGTGGTGACATTGGGGAAGGGCAGTCTCTACGCAGCTTTTGTTGATTTAAGAGCTGCCTTCGACCTTGTTCCCCGCCACCGGTTGTGGGCAGTTCTTGAGAGGCTAGGTCTCCCCAAAGAAATTTTGACAATGGTTATGCGTTTGCATGAGTCCAACTATGCTAGGATTCAGTGGGGTGGGGCAGGTGAGGACACCCCTGAGTTCCCGGTTGAGCGTGGTGTGCGACAAGGTTGTACTATGGCACCCACGCTCTTCTCTCTTTATATTAATGGGATAGTTGATCTCATGCTTTCTGTCAATACCGATGCTCCAAGGTTGGCTGGTGTTTCCATCCCCATATTAATGTTTGCAGATGATACGCTTATCGTATCCAGAACATCTAATGGTCTGCAAAAAGCCCTCCGCCTGTTTGATGATTTCTGCCTTGATCATGGTCTGGAGGTCAATGTGGCAAAAACAAAATTTATGGCCTTCAACCCTCATAGTAGCTTCCAAGGGAAAACAGTGTCCATGAATGGGCAATCTCTAGAAATGGTAACCAATTTTACGTATCTTGGTATGCACATTTCAAGTAGCAATAACTGGCGTAAGCATCTTGAAATGGCCTCCCTGCGATTTAAACAGCTAACTGGTGCCCTGAGTAGGGAATTTAATAGGTCATTCACAAAACCAATAAGCCCGGTATTGCAAGTTTACGAAGCGAAGGCCCTAAACTCTGTGCTCTATGGGGCGGAGCTCTGGGGCTTTGATCAGCTGGCGACTTTGACCAGTGTGGAGCATAAATTTTTTCGAAGCATAACTGGTCTTCCCCAGAGCACCCCTCTGATCCCACTTAGGTATGATCTGGGCAGGAGGTCCATTAAGGATATCGCAAGGCTCCGTCCGGTTTTATACTGGCGGAGGCTCTGGGCTAGTCCTGAACTTTCCCACTATGCTAATGGCCTTATGGACATCATAAAAACCGATGTCTTCCATAAAATTAAGTGGCTGAAGAACTTACATGCGTCTTTAAAAGACATGGGTATGGAAGGGATATGGAACGACCCAGCGACTGCCCAGTTTCCATCAAAAAGTTCTCTTAAAATAGCATACTGGGAAAGAATAGATTCCCAGGTATTGAGTAGAGCTACAGGGATGCCCGGTAATTTTCTCGAGTCCAAAGACTCCCCTAGCCTTGAATTATACTGGGATCTGGTCACTAATGTGGGTGATAGGAATCTCTACTTTCAGTTTAGAGCTGGCTCCTTGCCTCTTAGATTTCTGACTGGAAGGCGGGCCAGGAACTCGGAATTGCAGTGCCCTGCATGCGGGGCTGCATTAGAAACAACTCCCCACTTCCTGTTTGCCTGTCCGGCATTTACTATCCCAAGGCGCGTTTGGCTTTCCCCCATGTGTAAGACTCTTGGCACAAGGAGCTGCGCTGTGGCATTACGCATTCTGCGCACTAGCTCTTCAACAATAGTTTCTGTCGCACTGGCAAAATATTTGGGCTGGGCATGGGCATTGCGGAGAAAAGCAATTAAGCGTACCCTTGATGGGCTTTAATGAATCCAGCGTCTGGGTTCTCCTTTTAACTCTTGAACTAGGGATTATTTAAAAGTGTCTTTTACTACTATATGTCAGTCCATCGATGTGTTTAATGTTTTTTTAAATGTATTTTAATGTATTTATTGAAATTTATGTTTTATGTACTATGTTTGTGTCTTTTATGATTGTTTTTAAATCGAATAAAGACTGATGATGATGATGACGTTCTGCATTTGGAAAGGTGATGTTGAAGAAGCTTATGATTTTGTCAATACACTGAACAATAATGTGTTGAATCTCACATTTACTAGTTAAATGCACAATACCACAATAGAATTTTTAGATGTAAAATTGATTGTGAATGGTAGCAAACTAGAAAGTAACCTGTTCTAGAAGGAAACAGTGGGGAATAGTTTTCTGTATGCAGAAAGTTGTCTTCCTAAAAAGTTGATCCTTAGTATCCCATTTGGAGCATTATTAAGAGCATAAAGGAACTGTAGTTCGGAAGAAGGGTTCCAAATAGATCAAAACAAAATATGATCATAGATTCACAGAAAGAGGATATTCGAAAAAGTTATTAAACAGGCATGTGGGAAGTAAACAAATATGTGAGAACTGTAAACGAAGTCAAGAAAAAGGACATTCATTGAGCTTTAGCACCTCTTTGCATAGTGAGGCCTGGGAAGTAAGGCGAAGTAACAAGACATTTTAAGAAGTTTTAAAAACTGATCTGTTTTTAGTGAGGGACAAATCCACAAATCAAATTTAGGAAAGACACATCTTTATAAGACACCTTGAGTCACTGAATCAAATATTGTACAAGGTTTGTTACCCATGTGGGACATGTAAAGCTTGCAAGCACAGCCACAATTGTAAAACAATAAAGTTATCTAAAGAGAAGCCACCATTCAAGGTAATGAAACATTTAACATGACATTCTGTCTATGTGGTGTATGCATTAACATGTCCATGTATGAAACATTATATTGGAAGCAGTATCTATAAAGTGAAGAAACGTGTCCCAGAACATCTAAGGTGACAAACAGTATCCCATCGCAAGACAATTTAAAGCCCAACACAATCAGAATACTAATCTGTTATACTTATGTGTGGTGGATGGGATCCTTATAAGGGAAAGGGGAGGAAACATTACAAGACTTCACGTTCCGCAGATCTTAATCTTGATGAGGAATTAGCTGCACATTTGGTGTAAAGGTGAACATGAGATATGAAAATTTTAATGGCATTCCTGAAACTGAGGCATTGATGTTAAGATAGTTAAACTGACTATATTTAAAACTTTTAATCATTAAATAATCGTGTTTTTTTTAAAGAGTTTTGTTTGAATTTTATTGCAGACGCATTAGAAATAGCATGGAGAAGATTGGAAACAAGGGAGCTAAATATATCTAACCTAAAGGGGCTTAGCTGATTAATATTTTTTGCCTGGTGATATAAGCAGGTATTGATTTAGAATAATGTTCACATTGAGGTGTCGATTCCGATCCTGTAAAAACCCGGGTACGAATGGTCGTACGGAGCGTATTCTCCGTCCAACTCGTACCCGGGAAAACCACCTTACAAACCCGCAAGTATGATTCGTACAGAAATGCCATTTCCGTACGAGTCGTACAAAACACCGACCGGCGACAAAATACCCACAATTCCGATCCGGGACATCACGTACGTGATGTCTGGACGGAGTCAGGCAGCGTTTTACGAACCAGCAAGTACTATTCGTACCCACAGCACTCCGCACGGCTATATTTTTACGGGAGCCAAAAAGTGCCGGAAAAGCTAAGTACGCCGCGAAGCATTAGGAAAAGGGGGCCCGGTATGTGCCGTACCCCCCCCTGTAGGTACGTGCCGCCCCCCCGTAGGTACGCGCCGTACCCCCACCCCCGTAGGTACGCGACGTACCCCCAGAGCTATGCGCTGGGTGTACGCTGCGTACCTACGGGGGTGGGGGTACGGCACGTACCTACGGGGTGGGGGTACGGCACGTACCTACGGGGGTGGGGGTACGGCACGTACCTACGGGGGTGGGGGGATGGCACGTACCTACGGGGGGGTACGGTGTGTACAGGTACGGGGCTGGGCTACGGTGTTGGGGTACGGTGCGTACAGGTGCGGGGCTGTGCTCCGGTGTTGGGGTACGTGCGTACAGGTGCGGGGTTGTGCTACAGTGTTGGGGTACGGTGCGGAGGAGGGGGTACGGTGCTGACATACGGGGTACGGTGCTGACATGTGCGGGTGAGGGGGGCTGTACGACTCGTATCCGGGCACAAGTTTACCCGTGTACATGTAGGCTACAGCGTTCGCTCCGTACGGGGCATTTTACACGCGGTTGCGTATTCGGACGGGCGGTACGGATCGTACTTGCGCTCTCGGACTTCTGTTTTACGATTTGCACGTAAAAATGTCCGGCTCCCTGTCCGACACTTTTCCCGACGCTATTCGGACGTAAAAATTTACGGCTCCCTCTCGGACCATTTTCCCGACGCAATTCGTATGTATTTTTCATGTACGAATCGTATTTCGCAGTTTGTACGGTACTTGTACGATTCGTACGTAAAAAAATACGGATACGAGTCAGACAGTAAATTTTTTTCACGGATCGGAATTGGCACCGTAATGTTGTTTTAGTGCAATAATTAAAATTGTAAGCATATTACAATTATCGACTTTACTACTCCCACTAGGGCAGGGTTGTACACACTTAAAATTTCTCATGATAAAATCATTATCGAATCAGAAGTATAATGATCAAAATGAATATTGTAATAACAGATTTTACTGAGGCCAATAGGGCCCAATTGCACATACCTGAAATGGTCTATGATAAAAGAATTATTGAATTGTAAGTAGGCTGGTTACAAAGAGATACACAATCATATATAAGAATTCTAAAACTGCTTTTTATGTGTGTTTATGTAAAAATATAAGAAAATCTAAACAATGACAAATTAGATGGGAAAAAGTCATTTGAACTGAACATTTTCTTTTGACATTTTGTAAAAATGCTTTATATTTATGTAAATGTTGTAGGTAATACCGTTATTTATGCTTTCACCGTTTGGCAATTATTGAATGACATCAAGTGCATAACATTTAAATACGATTCCGTGTAGCCATTATTGACAGTCAGTTTTTTATTTTTGTTGAGGACAAATAATCACATGTGGTGTTAACAGAATGAGGAAGTTGAATAAGCATTTGTCCCATGATCAAGGAGCTGAGAGCTCCAAAACGCATCAGGTAGCATTGTTGCACAGATAAAATAAACACGCTTCAAGTATACTGGAGATGTGCTGTGATCGCACGGCCTCCTGGACTCTGTAGTTGCACCTCAGTATTACTTTAGTGAGCTGGCGCGCTGTCTTTGCAGTATATTAAATTCAATCCCCAGTGGGCTGCTGTGTTGTTTATGTCCCATCATACAGAACATAACTGCCTCCAAGCTCCAGCAAATGTCCCAGGAACGCGCATGCCGGTTAGCACACACAGGGACTGCTTCTCACAGCCGGGCTCTTTCACAGCTGAAGTAACACAGAGGTGCAACTACAGAGTCCAGGAGGCCGTGCGATCGGCCACGCACACTGGGGCTGGATGTTGAATAAAGAACCAAGTTGCACCTGTGGCTGTGCTGATCTTTGGAACATTGCCTTTGATAAAGTGCTACACGCACAAAACGCGTCAGGCTTGTTTGTTTAATTGTGAGCTGTGAAGTGTTCCACTCGTCATTTCGGCAGCTTTCAGTAAAATTCTTAAAAGCAGAACTTACCTGTGTGAAGGCTCTTTCGTTGGGGAAACCTTTGTTGTTGGATTTGATACGACTGGTCCCAGCCGTGAAAGAGCCCCGCTGTGAGAAGCAGTCCCTGTGTGTGCCAACCGGCATGCCCGTTCCAGGGACAGGTGCTGGAGCTTGGAGGCGGTTATGTGCTGTATGATGGGACTGAAACAACACAGCAACCCACTGGGGATTGAATTTAATATACTGCAAAGACAGCGTGCCAGCTCACTGAAGTAATACTGAGGTGCAACTACAGAGTCCAGGAGGCCGTGCGATCGGCCACGCCCACTGGGGCTGGATGTTGAATAAAGAACCAAGTTACATCTGTGGCGGTGCTGATCTTTGGAACATTGCCTTTGATAAAGTGCTACACGCACGAAACGCTTCAGGCTTGTTTGTTTAATTGTGAGCTGTGAAGTGTTCCACTCGTCATTTCGGCAGCCTTCAGTAAAATTCTTAAAATCAGAACTTACCTGTGTGAAGGCTCTTTCGTTGGGGAAACCTTTGTTGTTGGATTTGATACGGCTGGTCCCAGCCGTGAAAGAGCCCCACTGTGAGAAGCAGTCCCTGTGTGTGCCAACCAGCATGCCCGTTCCAGGGACAGGTGCTGGAGCTTGGAGGCGGTTATGTGCTGTATGATTGGACTGCAACAACACAGCAACCCACTGGGGATTGAATTTAATATACTGCAAAGACAGCGCGCCAGCTCACTGAAGTAATACTGAGGTGCAACTACAGAGTCCAGGAGGCCGTGCGATCGGCCACGCCCACTGGTGATGGATGTTGAATAAAGAACCAAGTTACACCTGTGACTGTGCTGATCTTTGGAACATTGCCTTTGATAAAGTCCTTCGCCCACAAAACACGTCAGGCTAGTTTGTTTAATTGTGAGCTGTGAAGTGTTCCACTCGTCATTTCGGCAGCCTTCAGTAACATTCATAAAAGCAGAACTTACCTGTGTGAAGGCTCTTTCATTGGGGAAACCTTTGATGTTGGATTTGATGCAGCTGGTCCCAGCCGTGAAAGAGCCCCACTGTGAGAAGCAGTCCCTGTGTGTGCCAACCTGCATGCGCGTTCCAGGGACATGTGCTGGAGCTTGGAGGCGGTTATGTGCTGTATGATGGGACTGAAACAACACTTTGACTTAAGCTAACGAGCTGATGAGCTCTGGTTGATGCACCTGCGACCAGCGAGTGGTACTGAGACCTGAGAAGACTTTGGGCAGCATGTCCAGCACCCCCCACACAATTGTTGCTCTCTACTGAAGAAGGACAATTATCCTGAAACACGTGTCTAGAGATACACAGCACTGGCTGCACCAACAAGGGTGAAAAATTAAAGCTTGACACCGAAGAAAGTGTTATCATGCACTGCATTTATTATGATGCATCGGGGCATACTTAGTGCTGGAGTGTGAAGCAGGGTGCACCCACTCACCTCCTATCTGTATGAATAAGTGATGTGGTGTGTGTTTAACTGTATAGGTGAGTAAATGGCAGTGTAATTAATTCTTTGGGTGACTGACTTGGTTTTTGAGTAACTCTTTGGGTGAGTGGCAGTGTGTGAGTGTCTATATGGGTGTATGAGTGGACATATCATTGGTAGGCCTGGGCGGTAAATTCCGTTCCGTTCGCGGAATTTGCGGAATTTGGGTAATTTCGCGTTCCGCGGAGAACGCGAAATTGCCCAAAAATCTGCGTTCCGCGACTTCGCGAAATTTTTTGCTTGTTCGCGTTCTCAATATGCGTGTTCGCGAGATATTTCGCCCCGAGCACGCAAACAGCGATCGCGAACAGGCAAAAAGTATCGCGAACAAGCAATTCCGCGTGTTCGCGGAATTTCTGCGTGTTCGCGGAGATTTTTTACCGTTTCGCGGAGATTTGCGTAACGCAATTACGCAAATTCCGCCCACCCCTAATCATTGGCTGTATTGATGAATACCTGCATGTATGAGTGACTGCATGGGTTAGTGGTTGTGTGTGTAGATTTATGAATCACTGAGCGGGTACATACTATCTGATATTGGTGTGTCTATGGTTTCGATATTGGTAGTCTATATTTTTGAGAGGCGGTGTATTAAAGGTTTTATTAGGGTATGAGGATGTGCATCAGATGATCACGTGGATGATCTCATCAGTGATGTCATCAGTGATATCATTTGAGATGTCATCAGTGCCGCGTTTGCAGAGTGGTGTAAAAAGGGGCCACCTCTCTGCAATCCAGCTCTGTGGCACTTACTGGAGGTAAGGGAGGGTAGATTTTAGGGACGTTATAATTAGAAATTAGCATTAAAAAACCTTAGAAATTCACTGAAAAAAACATAGGTTTCAAGTATGTTATAGTTAGAAAATAAAATTTACAAAACTTTAGAAATTCACTGAAAAAAACAGGTTTCAGGGACATTATAGTTAGTTTGACATTTCACTCGTATAAAACCAGAGAAATGTGGCTGTTATCGTTAGTAGAGTTAACTCTAGCTCACGCCCCTGCAATGCACTGCTGATGACGTCACATATTACATCACTCATTAAATGGTCAGTGACATCACTGATGACATCACTTATGACATCTAAAATGACATCACTGATGACATCATCCACGTGATCATCTGATGCACATCATCACACCCTAGTAAAATCTTTCATACACACACTCTAAAATACAGACTACCAATATTGAAACCATAGACCCACCAATAGCAGTTAGTACATAACTGCTCAGTGATTCATATGTCTACACGCACATCAACCCACTAACCCATACAGTCACTCATACATGCAGTCATTCATCAATACAGCCACTGATATGTATTTATTTATTTATTTATCGTATTTATACAGCGCACTATCACCTTGCATGCATCCTGGCGCTAAGTATCAAAACTGTTAGATGTGGGCAGAAACAACAGAGCAAACAACATTGTTTTAGGAGCTAGGAAAAAGCCAGGTCTTTAAACTCCTCCTAAATGGAAGGAGGTCATTCACCATTCTTAACTCCAACGGAAGCGCGTTCCACAATCTGGCAGCTATCACACTGAAGGCTATACCTCCAGATCTAGATTTCTTGAATCTAGGTACTGTAACCAGTCTGGCAGATTCAGAATGCAGACATCTCCCTGGAAAATACCAAACAAATTTCCTCTGCAAAGCGATAGGGCCGATCTCGTGCAAGGCCTTGAACACCAGGCATAGAGATTTCATTTTGTTTGTTTTACCCTTTTTTCTCAATATACACATTGTATTACATATCATACATTTGTACATTTTCCAATCAATTTTTTAACATCCATAATTTTACATTGTCTGGTTTGAGATTTAAACAATACAAAATAACATAAAGCACAAATTAAGCAACAGGTAAAAAATAATAATAAAAAAAAAAAAGGAATTTGATAGAACCTATATTTCATATTATATTACATTATCCTGCAATGCCATACTCTCTTTCCATTTCGCTATTGGTTCCCAGATTTTTAACCCTAGCCTTCTTCCCCTTTTCCCCTTACGTGCATATATTGCTTTCTCAAGGTTGTAGCTAGCTAATAAATTTGCCAGCCATATTTGCATTCCCGGGGGTATCTTATCTAACCACGCTCTTGCTATTGTCAGTCTCAAAACTGCGGTGGCCATAAACATAAATTCCTTGTGTTCAGGTCCATCCTGATTGTCTCTCCCGAACAGAATCCTCATAGGTGACAATTTTATTCGTATACCAAGTGTATTACCAAGAAAATCTTCTACATTTTTAATCAAGGTATACAGCTGGGGGCAGGTAACAAACATATGAATTATATCTGCGTCCCCTGCATTACATCGGGGGCAGGTGGTGCCAGTGGAGCCTCCCCACTTAGCTATTCTAGCGGGGGTGTGATACAATGAAAATAGAGTCTTATAGTGCTGCGATTGCAGGGGACCCGAACACAAAATATTACAACCCATGTCCAAGGATTCTTGAAAGCTTCCAGGCTCCCCCCCCAGTTTTTCAACCCACTTATTACTAACTTTTTCCATATCATCTATCTTCCCTTTTGCTAGACATGCATAGAAGGATCTAATTGTACAGTCCCCTCCTATTTTTATTTTCTCCAGTACTTCATTACTGTTAAACCCCACGCTACCACCCTGCTTACGACAAAAAAAACTCCTTACCTGTAGGTATTTAAAGAAGTCCTTTCTCTCAATACCATACTTGAGGGTGAGGTCTACAAACTGGACTATCCCCTCCTCATCCATTAAATCGTCGAATCAGCAAATACTTCTGCAAGGAAGGATTTAGTCTTATAAAGCCTGACATATCTATTATATCTTCCCAGTCCCATTTTTTTTAGGAAGGCATTCCAAATCCTATATGCTGCCACTACAGTCTTGAATCTGGTCCTTTTATGGTATCCAAACTCAACTCTGTTTAAGAAGTTATTTTCTGCCTCTGCCCCCAATACTATAGAGTAGGCTTCCGTGGACATGGTCGTAACCCCTGTGTCGAGTCCCCCACCCCCAATTAGCCCCTGCATATACTGTAATGCTGCAGCCATTTGATATAGCCTAAAATCAGGAGCCCCCCATCCCCCTCTTTCTCTTGGGAGAGTCATATACCTGTAGGCCCGCCTGGTTTTCCCATACGCCCAGATAAACCTGTTCAGTACTCTCTCTAGCAGATTAAACCACTTAACTTCAAAAAACAAAGGGATAGAGCGAAAGAAATATAAAAATTTGGGCAAGATCAACATTTTAATCACGTTAGTACACCACATAAGAGAGAGATGTAAATTGTTCATCCTCTCCAGGTCTCTCTTCACCTTATCGATCAGAGGGGTCAAATTCATTTCTACAATCTTATCCAGGTCCGCCATTAATGACACCCCTAAATACACTGCTGAATTAACCACCCTATCATCATTACATATAGTATACCTGTTTTTTATAATCTGCGTTTTTAATCTGTTTAGACTATACCCCGATATCTGTCCAAACACCTGGGCCTCTGTCTCAACCTCCTTTATAGCTAGAATGGGGTTCGGGGTTAGAATAGCTACATCGTCTGCATAGGCTAAGGTCTTCACCGTGCAGCTGTTTACCCTCATTGGTGGTATCTCTTGATTAGCTTCGAGTCGTCGCAGTAGCGGTTCGAGATATAGCGCAAAAAGGAGGGGAGAGGAGGGACATCCCTGCCTGGTCCCCCTAGCAATTTTTACTGTATCTGACAGCCCTCCATTCACTCTAATTCTTGCTGTTGGGATGCTGTAGAGTACCCGTATAGCTTTTATAAAAGGTTCCCCCATACCACACCACCTCATGACCTGCCAAAGGTAATCCCAGGAGACCCTGTCGAATGCCTTCTCAGCGTCTAGGAAAAGTGCTGCGACAGGATCCCCTAGGATACCTTCAGAGTCGAACATAGTAACAACGGTCCTAACGTGCTGCGTTGTCCCTTTTCCAGGAATAAATCCATGCTGTATGGGGGTTACCAGCTGCTCGATGATCCCTGCCAGCCTCTTTGCTAAGATTTTAGAATATATTTTAATATCAGAATTCAATAATGTAATTGGTCTGTATGACCCTGGTACTTCTGGCGGCTTCCCCTTTTTCAAAATTACAATTATATCAGCCCCTCCCCATGATTCCGGACTGGATTCCCCTAATTGCGCTTGTTGCATTATTAGGAACATATCTGCCAAAAGCAAATTTTTAAATATTTGGTAAAATTCAAGCGGAATTTGGTCTGGCCCTGCTGCTTTACCAGCTGGTAAACTACCGAGGGCCTCATTAAGTTCTTCCAACTGTAGGGGTCCATTAATATCTCCCTATCTTCTTCGGACATTATCGGTGGAGAAATATTTCTCAAGTATTTTTCAACCTCTAGTAAGCTCACTGGGTCCTCTGGGGTATACAGATCTGCGTAGAACTTTCTAAACACTTCCCTCATTAGATTAGGATCCATAACCATGTTCCCATATGCATCCCTAATTTCTTTTATTCCCGCTGCAGCCGCTCTCTGCCTGGTTCTAATTGCCAGCACTCGCCCCACCTTCTCGCTAAGTTCATACGTCTTTTCCTTCTTTGTCAGGAAATAATCTGCAGCTTGCCTAGCCAACCCTTCCACCGCTTCAGCTTTTAGAGCTATAATTTTAAGCAGGTATTCTTCTAAAGGTAGATTTTGTACTATGGCCCTACTTAAATTTCCTTCCTCTCTTAATAGTCTCTGCCCAACCTGCTCTCTCTTATCTCTTTCTCTCTTTTGTCTTCCCAAAACAAAACTAATTGTTTCTTCCCGTGCTCCTGCCTTGAAAGTGTCCCAAACCACTCCTGGAGCTGCTGTCCCCCTATTAATATCCCAAAAACATTTAATCCAGGCTGTCATGTGCTCCCTATATACAGGATCCTTTAACAGGCCTCTCTCGAAGGTCCACTGTGAGGGTGTTCTTGGTGTTTGGCTAATTTTAAGAGTGAGAATCACAGGACTGTGGTCTGAAATCACCCTAGGTAGCTTCTCCACTTGCGACCCAGAGAGTAGACAATTAGATATCAAAAAGTAATCAAGCCTAACCATTACTTTATGTGGGGCGGAGAAGAAGGTGCTTCCATCTAAATGGGGATGTAACTTTACCCATGGATCCACCAGGGCTTTGTGTGTGACCATAGCAGCTAATGCCCTAAATACTTTCCTCTTCCTACCCCGGTATATCGCATCTGGACGTGTAAATGAGCTCTCCAGATCATGAATGTTAAAATCTCCACAACATACTATGGGATCAGGCCATTGGGCTAGCTCTATATCAAGGAACTGAAATACATCTGGATCGTCTTCCGTAGATCCATAAATTGTAACAAGAGATAGTTTCTGACCCCTAAAACATACTTCCAGAATAACCCATCTACCCCATTGATCTTCCTTCTTCTTCCCTATAGCCACATCCCTCTGCCTACCCAAGACTGCTACCCCTCTGGTCCTAGTCCCCTGTTTAGTACTTGCCAACACCTTAAACCCTAGTTGCTCCAAAAGGTATGTCTTACTCGATTCTATATGAGTCTCTTGTAGGCATATCAAGTCCAATCGCATAGTTTTTAGGTACGCTGCAACTCTCATCCTCTTACTCAACTCATTGAGACCGCATACATTAATTGATGCTATCCTGCACGCCATATCGCTGATATTCGTAAATGCAACCAAAGATGAACATTATTTACCATCATCAAACCAGTTTGTGTACATCCAGTGTTTCCTACATAAGTAACAATGTGCCAAATCTTATAGTATAACAGAAAAAATTGTTGCTGTTTCCCCCCCCTGCATCCACCCCCTCCCTCTCCTCCCCTGCACTACCCCCCCCCGCCCCCCTCCCCTTTACAGGCAAATAGGTCAGCAGACCTATGTGTGCCCGCCTTAGGTTGCGCAAGTCGCATCCCTCTCCCGCTAAGTGCCTTAACTATGCTGTGTTTTCCTTTTACCCCTAGCCCTTTTGTCTGTGTTCAGGTGACACTTTTATGTGTGCAGATACCCATGTCTCCTAACCCCCCTTCTGCTTCCTCATTTCCTCCAAGAAAAGCTCGGCTTTAATCTCAGAAGTGAACATCCAGATTTTCCCCCTCACAACCACTTTAAGCCTAGCAGGGTACAGTAAATATGCTTCCAAGCCTAAGGCTTGAAAGGGAGCGATCATCTGCCTTAACTTCCATGTCCTCTCTACGGTAAAATGACAAAAGTCAGGCCTGGCAAAGAAAGTGTTGCCTTCAAAAGTCCTTCTGCTGTCTGGCCTTGCCTTACTCATAATCTCCTCCCTGAGCAAGAAGTTCCCAACGTACACTAATATTGCCCTCGGGTGGTTTTGCTGGCCGTCCCTCCCTGCTCCTCCTGTGGCCTGAGCTTTCTTCATTGTGAATGGGAACCTGTGCGCCCTCTGTATTTCTGTTTCCCACTGCCACTGGGATTCTGGAAAGGCCCCCTTCAAGAGATTTATCACAAATTGTCTAACATCCTGTCCTTCTGACCCCTCCGCCACACCCAGCAATCTGACATTGTTCCTCCTCTGTCTATTTTCAAAATCCTCCATCTTCCAGCGCATATCCTCAGCCATTTTTTCCTGCTCTGTCTTAAATGATTGCCAGCTCCCAACATCATCTTCAAGTTTGCCGGTGCGCTCCTCAACCTCTGTTACACGATCCACAAGTTCATCATATAGTTTATTAACCCTCCTTAAGCTGCTCTGAAGTTTCTTTGATGCCTGTCTCGCTCTGCGGCTTTCTGCCCTTGCTTCACTCTGCATCTGCTTAAGGGTGGTAAACAGAGTATGAAAGGGTCTAGGTGAGTCAGGGTTCTGTCTCCTTAATTTTGCATGTCTTTTCTTCATTGTGGATTCTTTCCCTGATGTACTGATGCCTGACTCAGTACCTTCCTGATCATCCTGGTCATCCTGGTCATCCTCCTCTGTATTGGACTCTGATGAAAGTGCTGACCCCGAGTCTTCATTTACCGAATAAAATTCTCCTTCCCCTTCTAGAGAGGTACAGTCCCCTCCCCCCTGGGGGTGCTTGCCAGTGTTTGATTCCCCTAAGAAGTTCTGGTTTGCTAAGCTGTCCCTGCTGCCCCAGGTGCCGATCATTTTCTTAGAGGCATTCATCTCTTCTTCCACAAGCATTAGAGCTCCCAGCATGTCAGCAGTCGTGCCTCCCGTATTCCCCATACCAGTAGCCAGACCCCCTCTGGGCTCCCCTTTACCTCCACTTTTAGTCTCATTTTGTTGCTCACCTCCAGCGTTTAATCCGCCTGCCGCATGTATCTGCGCTTCTGCAGTGTTCTGTTTCACTTTCGGCGCCGGCTCAACTCGTTGCCTAGCAGCCAGACTCTCTGAGCCTTCGCCGTCAATTACGTCCTTGAGGACGTTTCCCGAGGCCAGAATGACAGCGTCGTCAGTTTCACGGAGGGGATCTGGTATCTCTGGTGTCTCGAGGATCTTCACTGACAGGATCTCTGTCATGGTAGGTTGCCGCATTCCCGTGTCCCGATTCCTGTTTTCGTCTCCTTTCCCGGGGTTGACCTTGTTCGCGTTGCGGACCTCCCCTGTACTTCCACTGCTATTTTTAGCAACCACGCTTGGTTTCCGCGTGTCTCCTTTCTTCACTTTCTCCGGCAGAGGGGGGGGAAATACTTTCCTGATCGCGCCGGTGTTCTTCCCTGCGGGAGTGTCTATTTTTAGACTAGCAGTTGTTCCTGTCTTCGCTGCTGCTGGAGGGTCCGATATCTTTTTTCCCCTCTCACTCGCCTTCTCTTGATTTACAGCGCGGGCGGGTATTTTAGGAGCCATGGGATGTCCGTCTAGGAATCTCGTGATTGCTTTCTTAACTCGGATCCAAACCTGTCCGATCCGAAGCGCTTGCTTCTTGATGTGCTGAGCTTTAGGTATCCCTTTATGCCACCATCGTACGATCTCCATCAGGGGTAATTTCACGGATAGCACAGCATCTTACTCAGCAATTCATTCATCCGGTGCGGGAGAGGGAGAGGATGCGACCTCTCAGCACAACGTTGCAGCGGCCATCTTGCCTCCAGGCATAGAGATTTGAATTGGATTCTCTGTCTAATAGGGAGCCAATGCAACTCCGACAAGGCCCGGGACGAAGATGCATAACTCGGCCAACCTAGCACCAGCTTAGCTGCTGTAGACTGGATGCGCTGCAATCTGTCTAATAGATAGTTCGAAGAACCCAGTAGCAGCGCATTACAGTGGTCCAGTCTACTTAATATAGTGCCCTGAACTACTAGAACTCGAGCCTGAGAAGGCATTAGCGGCAGAATTTTTCGCAGCATGCGAATCATAGCGAAACAGCTTCCTACCAATTGGTTGACCTGTGCTTCCAACGTTAACTTGTTGTTAAATATAACGCCCAGGTTCCGCACCTTCTCCACTGGGCGTAGAGTCTTAGGGAGATCCAAAGGCCAGAAATTCTCCGGCAACAACTGCGGGGCCTTCCCTGCAGAGAAATAAAGAACCTCAGTTTTACCAGCGTTAAATTGTAGGGAGTTTAATCTCAACCAGTGAGACATCGCCCTCAAACAATCATGAAACGCTTCTAGTGAGGTCGCGTCATCACCCTTCATGGAGAGAATTAGTTGTGTATCATCAGCATAATTTACAGTCATAATATTATATGCCTTAATGATGGCCATCAAAGGAAGCATATAAATATTAAAAAGGATCGGGCTAATTGCAGAGCCCTGGGGGACACCATACTTAGTCTTAGAGAAGGAAGATTGATAAGGAGGCAGGGCCACTGCTTGACTCCTCCCAGTGAGAAAAGATTGAAGCCAGCAAAGGGCACACCCGGTCACCCCAATCTCTTCCAGCCTCCTCGACAAAATCGCATGGTTGACCGTATCGAACGCAGCAGACAAGTCAAGCAGAACAAGAGCTACTGACCAGCCCCTGTCTGCTTGCATTCGAAGCTTGTCCAATACGGTCACCAATGCTGTCTCCATGCCATGCGCTGGCCGAAACCCAAATTGTACCTCCTCCAAGATGTTATTCTTCTGAAGATGTTGTGAGAGGTGCTTGCCCACCACTCTTTCTACAATTTTTGCCGGAAACGGCAAAAGAGAGATGGGTCTGTAGTTACTAGGGCTTGCTGGGTCCAATGTGGATTTCTTCAGCAGAGGCATCACAAGTGCCTGCTTCCACTGCGAAGGAACCACACCACTGGAAAGGGACTGATTACAGATCAGCTTAAGTATGGGAAAGAGCTCCACTTCAAATTCCTTCCAGACTCTCGGTGGCAAAGGGTCTAGAGGTGAGCCTGACATAACCCCTAAAGTAGCCTTACCGAAATCTTCTACTGAGAGGATCGGAAATTCGGATAAAAACTTCCCACAATGCAGTCTCTCCGGGTGGGAAGGAATAGTTACACCCCCCACCCATGGTCCACTTCCAGCCCTAGAATGTACCGGACTCACTACCTCCTGACAGGAAGGAATTTCCCCCAAATTTGCAATAATCGTGTTAATTTTGTCATAAAAATAGCTTGCCAGGCTATCACACCCATACACCCATATAGACACTCACACACTGCCACTCACCCAAAGATTTACTCAAAAACCCAGTCAGTCACCCAAAGAATTAATTACACTGCCATTCACTCACCTATACAGCTATACACACACCACGTCACCTAGAGCTCCTGTACAAAAACAATCCCCTAAGACATATTCCTCAATCTATATGTGCTGCAGAATTTAGCACACATAGAAAGACGATGTAACGAGGACAAATTAAGATATCTCTCTTGTTATCTCTCTTGTTACTCCTCAACTGGCCATAGCATTTCGGCCCATTCCCATGTCTACCAGCAATGGTAAATCTGGGAATGCACCAAAATCCATGGAAGTTGAATGGGAACACCCACACAATAACCATGGACTGCCTTCCCAGGGCAGAGTAATGCAACACAGCGATTTGCACTGCATTGCATTACTCCTGATTTATCAAGACACCCTAGGTCTTGCAAAGGGGCCATGTGTGGCTTGATCATTTGCATTTGGTGGATGCGCTGCACATGCACCTCGATGAGTGGTGCAAAATCTATGCAACCCCCTTCATAAATATGGCCCTTTATGCCTGCTCTGCTTGGCGGCAGTATTTTTGCTCCAGTGCGGTCTAGCAAACTGCTGTGTCCTGGAGGGGGGCTCCCCAGCACACAGCATGTGAGCCGGCTCATGGAAATGGGGTCCCTGAGACCATTATTGGCTCAGGGACGGGTGCCACATGGCCCCCTTCCTTTTTAATCAGCTTATTGGCCTTGGGGGATAGTTTCCCTGGGGCCTTTAGAGGCTTGGGTAGGGTGACCACATGGTCTTTTGCCCTTGAGAAATACAGTGTGCCCCAAGGGATGGGGTCCATTAGGTCGAATATGGCCAGTGGTGGGGGCCGCGTGGTCTCTTCCCCTTAAAACATAATTCAAGCCCTGGGGGATGGGGTCCCCTGGGCCGAAAGCAGCCTGGAGAGGGGAGCCAAGTGCACCCTTCCACTAAAGAATACATTATGTTCCAAGGATAGGGTCCCCATGGATTGAAGTTCTGCCTTGTGCAAGTGCAAGCACCCTTGCGCCATTGTGCAAGGGTGTCACATTACACAGCATGGCACCCTCAATTGTTTTCAGTAGGAAAAGACACCTTTCTGCACAAAACAGTCCTTAAAGGCAAGGGCAACACAAACCCTTAATAGAGTAGTGGTGCATGGGGCCAGAGGTAAAACAAATGGCAGAAATGTTTCAAAGCAGTAAAACAGCATTCACATAGGACTTCACGTCACACAAACCAACACACACTGGGGTTAGTACCATGAAAAACAAGGAGAATGACCTTGTCTCAAAACCAGCTACCATTTATACTGCTTGTTTAATGTAGTTGCAGAAGTCCAGGTATTTTTTTGACCAACCACTGTGCTTCTTCCTTTACCCACTCACTTGCTGCTTCCTTTGTGAGCGTCTCCACCACCCCTGCTGTTCTCTCCCTCGTGCATACACAAAACCCCTGCTTCATTGCTTTCATGCACTCCCTCTGTCTATTTTTGCAGTTGTGTATAGCTGGGACATGACCCGAGTGCTTTTACATGCCCACCAGCTACATTACACAAGGTTGCATTCATTTTTTAAGGCACAAGTATTTTAATAATTTATATTTATATGTACTTAATTCTGCGCTCATGCCTATATGTAACAGGTGTTACCATGGTACTACGTTCATGGGATATTCATTTGCTAGCTTTGGATGCCCAATTAGGTGGTCTTTTGGAGGTTATGCAAACACTGTTTTGGCAACACAGAAGGGGCCATATTTATGGGATTTGTTCACAGTGCGGCTCAGCAAGTCACCTTATGGTGCTGCCCTGCATCATAGGGAAAAAGCAGGAATGAACCATATTTATCCAATACAGCTCACTCCTGTCCTTTTTCCTTGCGCTGATGCCGTTTTGGCAGCCTAGCGCCAATTCAGGCACTCTAGCACCATGGTGCAAGGGTGCCTGCAGTGCATGCAGGGTTGTTTTTGTGCAGGTATGGACACCTTCCTGAAAACAAAACAATCCTGTGAGGTATTTTAATCTTTCTATGTGTGCTGCATTCTGCAGCACACTTAAAAAGAGGAAGAAATGAGGGAAAATAAAGATATTTCTCCTCATTACACCTCTACTGGGGAGGTGTTTCTTTTTGGTGCATTCCCAGGTTTACAAGAACTTGTAAGGCACCGAAGGCAAGGTGGGTTTGCCGTTGCCCACTCAGTCATCTACTAGCCTACCCAATAATGTAAATTCTATCTCTGCATGTGCTTCATTTTTTGGGCCCAAATTACTTGTTTCATAGCTTCCATTACAGATTTACAGTTTACATGTTTTCCTTTCATCAACAAAGGTGACTGAGCAAAAGTGTTGTACATGATCAGTGACAACCAGCCATTCAATTGCTAAACCTTTACCTTTTCCAATCAGTAAAACGTACCTCCCTCCTGAAAGATGTTTTCTTCTCCCTGTAGTCTAACTTTCTCCACTGGCATGTGAAGGTATTTCTTTAAAATAATTTGCGGTGGAGGCCAGGGTGTAATGTGGGAATAAGGGACTGATTTTGAGTTTGGCAGATGGGATAACCTGCTACAAATGTGACAAATAAAATAAAACCTGTTCACTGTACTACAGTGCATCATTTATATTTTATGCAATGTCTACTGCAATATGGCGGATGGGATATCCATTATACACCACGTGTATGGTGGAGTATCCCTTCTTTCAGACTTTATCAGCCCATAAGTTTGGACTCAGGGTAGAATTGAAGATGTAGTCAGAGAAGAGCAGGGCCATTGAAATCATAAGTTAATAACACAACATGCCACAGCTGTCCCAAAAACATGCTGCCAAGTAAGCAGACCTGCCAGCATGGCCCGTTAATGATGCATAGTCAACTATCATTAACTGTGCAACATATATACTTACTCATTAGTGGAAGGTAAATTAATTTATTAACACACATAGGGGCAGAAGTACAAGCCCCTATCGCCACCACAACATCACTTTTACCCACATTGTGCTGGTATAGGAGCTGCGCCTTATGCACAAGGCAGCATTAAGCCACTTAAAGTGGCTTAACACTTCCTTGTACATAAGGCCCCCTTTCACGCTATGGTTAGCGTGAAAGGGGTGTGCAGTGGGTGTTGTGGTGGGCATTCCACCGCAACCCCCATTGTATTTATCGCTGTCCCCTATGTCCAAGGGTGGCATACATGGGAGACAGCACCAAAATCAAGACCAGTAAAACCTGGTCTTAAGTTGGCGAAACGACGAGAAATGCATTATTTCTCCTCATTTTTGCTTGTTCCATGTGTGCTGCCTTGTGCAGCACACATGGAAAAAGCAAAATGCCATGGTTTGTTTATGTCCAGGAAGGCGTCTCTTCCTGTAGATAAAAATGCCATTTTGTCATTTTCATGTGTGCTGCATGAAGCAGCACCCATGAAAGTGACAGAATGGCATTTTAGCATTGTTTATGTGCAGGACGGGACACCTTCGTACACACAAACAATCCTCCCCTGCACCCAGACACCCTTGCATTCTGGTGCAAGAAGGTGCAAGGGAGAATGGAAAAATTGCATGAAAACACACTGTACATACATTCTGCAATTATCCTCAAGCACATTAAACTCACATCAGGAATTTGTTTTGATAAAAAACAAAAAGGCATAGGCCTCTTCTATCAATGTCCTAGAATATGGCTTTGAATAGTGGAATAAAAGGAACACACTGATGACACAAAATAGCCACAGGTGCAGAGTTCACTGTTACACCTGGCATCCTCGGCTTAGGACCCCCTGACATTTTTGCATTGAGAACTCCTGTTTTTGCTGTCTTTGTTTTTGCCGGCCTTAGGACTCTGCACAATTTACCACTGCTAATCAGTGCTAAAGTGCTTGTGCTCATTTCCTAAAACATGGTAATGTTGGCTTAGATTCAATTGGCATATTTAATTTGCTTGTGAGTCCTCAGTAAAGTAGCACTACATATATGCCCAGGGCCTGTAAATTAAAAGCTACTTCTGTGCCTGCAGCACTGGTGGGCTACCCACTTAAGTAGTCCTTTAAATGTGTGTCTCAGGAGTGCCATTGCATAGCCTGTGTGTTTCAACCTGGCAAAGTAAATCTTCTGCCAGGCCCAATCCTTCCCTTTTAATACATATAAGTCACCCATATGGTGGGCCAATGAAAAGCCCAAATGACAGGGTGCATTTTATTTAAAAAGTATGGCATGTACCTTTAATGTCTTGTTTTATTTATTACTTTCAGATCTGTCTTACTAACCTGGTGTGGGGTCTTTTTGTGCAGTGTTTTGACAGTTTTACTGTTTGTAGTGGTGCACAAATACTTTACACATTGCCTGTAAGTTAAGCCTGACTGTTTTGTGCCAAGCTACCAGGGGGTTGATCAAAGGTTAATTTAGGGTTTGCTTGTGCCTTTTCCTTACTAGGATTGTGGTTGCTGTAGTCAGACCTCAGTCAACCAGTAATCCAATTTCGAACAGCCACCTAGGGCAAAGGCATGGACAATGAAGAATGCATGCAGGCATACGGCAAAAGCAAAGCACACTGACTACAAAATGGCTGTACTGGCACATGGTCACCAAGGGCAAAAGCACGGACAACAAAGAACACATGCAGACCTGTGACAAAAGCAAAGCGCATTGACTGCTACATGACCACTGAAGGCAAAGGCATAGATAGCATAGATAACAAAGAACACATGCAGACCTATGGCAAAAGCAAAACACACTGACTACAAAGTGGCCACACTGGCACTTGGTCCCCAAGAGCAAAGGTATGGACAACAAAAGACGCATGCAGGCCTATGGCAAAAGCAGAGGACACTTACTGCAAAATGGCCAACGGCCACCTGGCCACCTATTTTAAAAGCATGAACACAAAGAACACATGCAGGCCTATGGCAAAAGCAAAGCAAACTGACTGCAAAATGGCCACCAGCCAAATGGTCACCAAGGACAAAGGCATGGACAACAAAGAGCACATGCAGGCCTATTGCAAACGCAAATCCTACTGACTACAAGATAGCCACTAAGGGCATGGACATCAAAGAACACGTACAGGCCTTCTGCAAAAGCAAAGCCCACTCATTACACAAAACAAAATGGCCACATGGCATTAGGAACATAGACAAAATGGTGGGCTAAAGCATACACACATGCACACTGGCCACACTAGAAAATTGCCACTTTGCCGGTAAACAAAGGAAGCATAGTAGACAAAGAAGGAAACACTGCCATTAATTCAGCAATGCCAAAAACAAAAATTATTTGTCAACTTTAAAAATTCATCAACCACTAACATCTCAAGGCATCAAAAATCACCTCACCAAAATATTTTCACACTTCGCAGAAAAATGCAAAACATCTAAAACACAAAATTTGCATTTAATACAAGGCCATTCCTGAATCAATAGATGTTTTTAAAAAACGTACACCACATAAACAACAGTTGTTTATTATGGCCATGGCCTGTGGCGTGGGCGCACTACACCACACATTAAAATGAGTAAAATAATAGTACAACATTCCCAAACAACACACAAAGGAAAAGGAGAAAAGGTAAGTTTTAAAACAAGGCCCCAGCCCTCCCAACCTTTGCACTTTTGTCCCTTGGAAAAAAAGGAAAATGTTAATGCAAAATAGGCCCTACTGCAATTTCTGGCCACCACAATCCAATTTATAAATTGAAGAGTAAACATTAACCCCTTCAGTGCCCATGACGAGCTGGACTCGTCATGGGCTGCGGTGGCGCTGTGCCCATGACGAGTCCAGCTCGTCATGAACTCCGCCCGCTAATACAAAGCGCGGCACTGGGCGGGGAAAGGGGCGGGCATGCAAGGGGTTAAAGGAAAGAGAATAGTGGTGCATGTATTCCATCAAACAACACACCTATCTAATATTTCTTTAACTCGATTCCTCAAAAACAAAGCCTTGAAAACCCAACGGTATAGGAAGCAGGGATTGCACACAAAGAAAAAAGTGATCCTTTCCCCTCAAAATCAAAATGAAAAGTGACCAAGAGATGGAGAAAGCACTGGGAGGAGCCTTTTGGACAGGAAGAGGAAATTGGAACATCTGTGGCACTTCCTTCCTGTTAAAAACATTTTGTTAAATGCGGTTTGCTCTCCAAAACTACCTTAATTGTCCAGTCAGGTAGAATTTTTACTTGAAAATCCAATTTCAAGTTGATTTTGCTGCTTCCTGAGTGGCAAATCTACTAAAGAAGCAGTCCTCTGAATGCAACCACTCGTGATGGCCCACATTAGAAAATGGCACAGGAATGCTTCCTAGTTACTGGATATCACACTAGGGGACGCCAAATGTCCCTTGCCAGCTTGCTTGCTGTAGCCTCACGTTGTCCCTGTTGTCATGGCACTGCTTGAATGGGTTAATGCCTTAAAGAGTACCACGGAGTGACCAAACGTCTGCCGATTTTGCGAAGGGAATGACATTTTAAACCCACCCCTAAAATTCTATTACTGTCACCAAACCTAAGACTCCTCTCATCAAACAACGGCTTGTTGCTTCATGACCTTACAGTCATCCTGGCACACAAAAGGCCACCCTGACACCTAATATATTCCAGAACACCTCTACTATGACTGCTGCAATAGCCTACTCTTCTAACCCCTCTCCCTTTACCAACCCTGTTACCTTCTCAGTCTACCGATTGTGTGCACAAGGTCCAATCATGAAGTTTTCCTAGCAATGCTACAGGCAGTATTATTCTATGTAGGAAGCAATTCAAAAGGATATTGCTAGTATGTCTAAGTGAGCTGCGCTACTGCCAGGCATTGATAAGGTCTACTCTGGTCATATCTCTTACATGCCCTGTTAAATGCTGGAGGTGCATAGAAGTAAATAGTGCATCGTTGTAAATGCTGGTGTGGTACTTTGTGGTAAACACTGGTGTGGAATGGGAAATGAGGAATATCTGCTACAAAGTGGCAGGAGGCATGGGAAAATCAAGGAGAGGCATAGAGAGCCATGGAAATTCAAGGACATATTTATAAAAGGGCATGTCAATTGCAAATCATACAAGTGATACCCACTGTACTTTAACAGTAATATTACCCAAACAGGCTCACATTTACTCCAGCTATGCGTTTTTGTGTGCTAGACACAAATCATACATGGTCATTTATATTTACTGCAAGGGAATCACATAGAAAACCGTTTAGGCAGGTAATAAGACTGCCAGCACAAAGCCCAACACCTAAAGAAAATTAAAGATTAAATGCAAAAAGAACGGTCCTATAACTTTAGACACTCTCGATCCAAAAACATGACAGATGTTCATAACTAAAATTATTAATATATAGATAGTTTTTCAATTACTAAAAACATACGTTATCTCACATCTAATATTAAAGACACAACATATTGCATCTTCCAATCACACACACACACACACACACACAATGACACACAGCACTACCATAAAAAGAACACAGGCAAAACCAATAGATCTCGGTTCTTAAAGGCAGAGATAAAGGTGCCGATCACGATCCGGTAAAAAAATGGCCCGTACGACTCGTATCCGGTCTTTTTACCGTACGAATCGTAAAAGTGCCGTAAAAACTGCCAATTACGATTCGCATGGGAAAAAGACCATACGAATCGCATTGGGAATAATTCCCCACACGTCCTCGGGTCGGAAAACATGTCCGACACGTCCCCGGACGATTTACCGTACAAATGTGAAAAGTGAAGTCCGACCGCGGAATCACGATCCATCCCGTGCGTCCGATGTTACAACCGTATGGAAAAAACACCGTCCGCACCGAACTCCCATAGTAACCATGGCGACATTTGCCCGCATACGCGCCCAACACCCCCCCAGCCCCCATACGTTTGAGTCGTACCCCCACCCGTGTATGAACACCCGTGTACGTTCGAGTCGTACCCCCCGTGTATGTACACCCGTGTACGTTCGAGTCGTACCCCCACCCGTGTATGTACACCCGTGTATGTGTCGTACCCCCACCCGTGTATGTACACCCGTGTACGTGTCGTACCCCCCGTGTATGTACACCTGTGTACGTTCGATTCGTACCCTCACCCGTGTATGTACACCCATGTACGTGTCGTACCCCCCGTGTATGTACACCTGTGTACGTTCGAGTCGTACCCCCACCCGTGTATGTACACCCGTGTACGTGTCGTACCCCCACCCCTGTATGTACACCCATGTACGTGTCGTACCCCCCGTGTATGTACACCCGTGTACGTTCGAGTCGTACCCCCACCCGTGTATGTACACCCGTGTACGTGTCGCACCCCCCCTGTATGTACACCCGTGTACGTGTCGTACCCCCTGTGTATGTACACCCGTGTATGTGTCGTACCCCCCGTGTATGTACACCCGTGTACGTGTCGTACCCCCGTGTATGTACACCCGTGTACGTTCGAGTCGTACCCCCGTGAATGTACACTCGTGTACGTTCGAGTCGTACCCCCACACGTGTATGTACAACCGTGTACGTGTCGTACCCCCACCTGTGTATGTACACCCGTGTACGTGTCGTACCCCCACCCGTGTATGTACACCCGTGTACGTGTCGTACCCCCCGTGTATGTACACCTGTGTACGTGTCGTACCCCCGTGTATGTACACCCGTGTACGTTCGAGTCGTACCCCCACCGTGTATGTACACCCGTGTACGTTCGAGTCGTACCCCCACCCGTGTACGTGTCGTACCCCCACCCGTGTATGTACACCCGTGTACGTGTCGTACCCCCCGTGTATGTACACCCGTGTACGTGTCGTACCCCCGTGTACGTGTCGTACCCCCGTGTATGTACACCCGTGTACGTGTCGTACCCCCCGTGTATGTACACCCGTGTACGTTCGAGTCGTACCCCCACCCGTGTATCTACACCCGTGTACGTTCGAGTCGTACCCCCACCCGTGTACGTGTCGTACCCCCACCCGTGTATGTACACCTGTGTATGTGTCGTACCCCCACCCGTGTATGTACACCCGTGTACGTGTCGCACCCCCGTGTATGTACACCCGTGTACGTTCGAGTCATACCCCCACCCGTGTACGTGTCGCACCCCCGTGTATGTACGAACCGTACCCTCACCCGCGGACGTATGGAGCGTACCCCAGGCCCCAACACCAGCACCTTCACACAACATCGCGCATGTACGAGTCATACCAAGCCAGACACAAGGACAGCACTGTACAACAAAATGCCCGAAGTACACACCGTACACACGTTAAAAACACAACCAGGACAAAGCAAAACAACACAAGAATACACCATTCGAATGGCACAAAGCCACTAAACATGTCCAACAAGCTCAAAAACAACACAATCACTGACCTGCAACTGCCAAAATCCAAAACAGAGGCCCAAAACACAACCACTCCTTATAACACACCCACCCAAAGTTCAAACACAGCCACACCCACCAATGGACCAATAAAAAGGACCACACACACAAACCATGAGCCTTTGCAACAGACTCACTGCTGCCAGACCCCACAGACAACCTACAGCACCATACTAGAAGCTTTACCACACCTTACACTTGCACACCTTCACACACACACCTTCACAAACACCCCCACATCACATTCACACACACACTCAAACAACGACACCCACACACCCACAACCATCCACACCACCCCCCCACCATCCACACCCACACCCCTCACCATGCCCACTAACAAGAATCCAAAGTTCACTAGCCGAGAGTTGGAGGTCCTTGTCGATGAAATCCTCAGAGTTGAGCCACACCTCTTTGGAACATTGGTCAGACAGACCAGCATTTCAGAAAAAACATCCATGTGGCAGACCATCGTCGATGCTGTGAATGCTGTTGCGGACACCAGAAGGACCAGGCATGAATGCCAAGCCAGGTGGTACGATCTGCGGAGGAGGGTCCGAGCCAAAATGACGGACGAACACAACCAGGCCAACGTCACTGGAGGAGGGCCGCCCCGCAGACGCGTAGAATACCATCCCTGGGAGTAGAGGGTGATGGCCATACTGCCGGTGGTGGCAGTGGACGGATTAGAAGGACTCCGAGACCCGGGTGAGTACACAAACAACTCACCTCACATGGGGGGAACGTCATCCACAACCAAACTCACAAACAGGCACGCAACCACCCCAAGCTATCGCATGACTCAACCACACTCCATGAACACGCACATGCCACTGGCGCCACCATGCCCCATGCACCCAGCTGGACAATGTCAAGTCACAGGCCACACAAAACACCAACACATGACACGGTAAGCCAGATGGCGGGAGTGTGGGCCCAAAAAATCACATAGTGCAAATCAGAAGCAGACAACAATGCCCTCTGGCCATATGGCCTAGGTCACAGCCAGACAAACAGTGTGTCCCCACACAGGAAAGACTCGCCAGCAAATGGCGGACGCCTTGCATCAACACATGGGGGTGACGGCACGTTCTTGCACATGACAGCAGCTAATGAACAGCAAACACTGTGAAAGAGTGGCAGCACACACCACCACAGCAGCAGTGCAGACACACACACTACACCCAATGGGTGCCTGGAGATCAGAAACAAACTCACATCAACAATCCAAGGGCCATTCAAAGATCTGCTAACAGTGTGTGCCCAGGAAGCTGGGCTGAGGTGACAGAGGGTGACACACAGAGGGAGGGAGAGGGGGACTGAGAGGGAGGGAGACAGAGGTGGACACAGGGAGACAGACAGAGGGAGGGAGGAGGGTGACAGAGGGAGGGAGAAAGGGAGACAGAGGGAGACAGACAGAGGGAGGAGGTTGACAGAGGGAGACGGACAGAGGGAGGAGGCTGACAGAGGGAGGGAGAAAGGGAGACAGAGGGAGACGGACAGAGGGAGGAGGTTGACAGAGGGAGGGAGAAAGGGAGACAGAGGGAGACGGACAGAGGGAGGAGGCTGACACACGGAGGGAGGGAGAGGGGGACAGAGAGGGAGGGAGACACAGGGAGACGGACAGAGGGAGGAGGCTGACACACAGAGGGAGGGAGAGGGGGACAGAGAGGGAGGGAGACACAGGGAGACGGACAGAGGGATGAGGCTGACACACAGAGGGAGGGAGAGGGGGACAGAGAGGGAGCGAGAAAGGGACACACAGGGAGAGCAAATCAGCTTTGTGGGGTGTGGGAATGTCTGCTCGTCAGCAGGTGGACTGCGTGCATGTAGACAAGGGTGGCCAGTGCCAGAACCCCCCGTCTTCTCCATGGCAAAACACAGGGCCATTTCACAACCTGTGCACGAGCACAACGACAGCTACCTGCATTATCTAAGTGTGTGGAACCACTCCATGTGCCCACGTACAGTGCAACACGGAAGGCGCCAATGCATGGCTCGCCACACCTGCCCACTCCACTGCTGACAGCAGTCACAATTGACGCAGCAAGTAAGACTGTGCCACACATAGGTAAAGTCGCAAAAGCTTTGGCCAAGGGACCTACCCATGTACAAGTGCACTGTGAGTGGAATGCAAGACATATCCAAATTCCCAGAGGAAATGTGCCAACTCAGAAACCAATGAAACATGGATGTTGCATGGAACAAAATTAACATTGTCTCTCTCACACACAGGTCAACGTCGTGGATCACCCCCCAACACTGGGGGGGAAGACTCACAGGACCCGGCTCGGCGGGATGACGGAGCCACCGGCAGCGACGACTCTCACCACTCTGTGGACGAACCCGACCCCAACCAACCTGGCCCCTCTGGTGTCCAACGACCTGCAGCACCAGCGTCAGGTACAACTGGGCCAACCACCACCCCCACTCCTGCCACATCCCAGGAGACACCCAGGATCCCTGCCCCAACACCACAATGCAGCCAGGCTGGCCAGGAGGGACACGGTGTCCCGGGCACCCATGAGGAGGCAGGCGACAATGCCAATGCCACCCCTCAGGGGTCCCGGAGACACGATGTTCCCACAAGGGCAGGCCAGGTGCAAGTGGGCAGGGGTGGTGGGAGTGGAGGACGGTGGAGGCACGAGCCTGACCTGTTGGCTGGGGAACCGGTATATTCCCATGTCCGTAACATCCTGGACACATACCGGCAGGACACCACGGGCATGGCCCAGGTTGTGTCCACCCTCAAAGAGATGAAGAGGACCCTCGATGAGATCAAGACCCAGCAGGCCCAGCAACATGCGGAGCAACATGCCTGTCTACTGCGACACCAACGGCGGATGGAGGACAGACAGGCTGAGCTCGTGACGGTGTTCACGGGAATTCACAGTACACTCCGTCGGATGGCCGACAACATGGGCAACCCTCCCTGTGCCAGCAGGCGTAGAACATCACCACCCACAGGGAGGGATCAGGAGGAGGAGGAGGAGACATCCGACGGAGCATCCCAAACATCGTCACGGCCTGCTTCTGAGGGTCCCTGCAGGAGGGCGGGTCGTCCACGGAAAAGACCGTGAGGGTCGGCTCAACAGCACCATCTCCCAGGACACCTGGCCTGGCACCTGGCCCACTGGAGCAACAGCAGCACAGCAGCAAAAGACATTCTCTGCCACATGGACTTGCTGGTCACTGTCTGACCAATGTTGACAAAGACTGTGGCATGGACTCTGAGGATTTACAATGGCAAGGACACCAACTCCCCTAGTGAACTTTGGATTCCACACCTGGAAAGCCCCTCATGTCAAACCCCCCCCCACCCCAACCAAAATAAAAAGTCACACCATGAAGAGAAGATGCCTACTTATTGCATTATTACCTTACATGTGTCTTGTAAAGTCTAACCATGCCTGAGTTCCCGTTTCACTTCAACCATCCACACCCTGGGGCCTGAGTCTGGCACAGGACACACATGGGTCACATTGTATTAGGCAAGACAGACATGGAGCAACATACACACCCGTGATGGGCCCAACCAGCTGAGGGGGTGGCTGCACAACCGTGCCGACATACATATTGAGTACAGCGACAGCCATGCGCAGAGGTCAGGGATCATGTGGAGTGTCCAGGGGGGCACCCAGGTATGTGTGGACAGGTGGCAGAACCATGTCCTGCAAGCTTGAGTCAGGTGGATGCAGAGAATGGTGGCCTGGCCAACGTTGGATGCATGGGGATGGCACATGTCACAATACCCACACAGTCATGGACATCATGCACAATACACAGTCTAATCCCACACAAACAGCTTGCATCTTGCTACTCTACACATAGACACATAGCCACTATCACGGAAAACCATGCCAGACATGCCAGATGCCCCGTGGAAACACACCAGCATTGACTGAGAAGAGGCACCTTGGAGGCATAGGGACACCTTTATTAGTCATGTATTCTGGATTGCAGAGGCAACTCGGAGTACACATGAACGGGTCATGTGGAGTAACATGTGGGTCCAACACTGGCACCCCCCTTCTGCAGCACAAATGCGTGATAGCCATGGAACTGGCACACAAGTGTCGGCTAACAGCTAAACACCCCCTGCTGCTCACGGAGAGACTGCCATACACCATTGATCCGCTGATGTGGAAGTCCCACACCATGTCAAGCCAATGCAAACCGTATGTGTCAGAGAAAAGTGTAACACACATTGATGCCATCATCACATTCCACAATCCCATCACTGATGACTGTCAACAAGGCCCACCATCTATTCAGGTGTACCCAGCTGCATGTAATGTGTACCATGGTGATGCGACATGTCTGCAGAGGAACCACACATCGACAGGGGCAGTGTGCACACATCAGAAACAACAGCCACACCCAATACACCCCTGATGCATCCCTTACCCTAAGGAGACTTCCAAACTTGTCCGTGCGTGTAACGCTGAGTCAGCACACGATGACGTGTCCATGAGGAATAGCAGTGCCACAACAATGCAACCAGCAGACGGCATGCGCAAGTACCTGGGGATGAGAGACACACAAGAAGTCAGCCACAAAAAGCACAGCCACTTGCATGTGCATGTACTCGACACATGTAAGGATGACAACATGCCATGTCACAATTATGACTGGGGAAATACACTCATCACTGGCACCATCACTCAAGTGACACATCCACACACACCTCTGAATCATGTGGCAGACATGCAGATGGACACACACATCGCAACACATGCCACACGGGGACCAATGCATGCACACACAGACACTGGTACTCACCACTAAGCAAAGAAGTCGCGTATGAGCCGAGTCCGGATGTCCTCTTGCGGAACCACATCCTCCACATCACTAGCCCCATTGCCAAGACCTTCGTCCTCCACGGGTGGATGGTCCTGATCATCTTGATCCAGGATGATTGGCACAGCTTTCTCAACTGCCATGTTGTGCAGCATGCAGCAGACCATGAAGATTTTGCAGACCTTCGCCGGGGCATATGGGAGGGCGCCGCCGGTCTTGTGGAGGCACCGGAATCGGCTCTTCAGGAGGCCAAATGTCCTCTCGATCACTCGCCTTGTCCGGCCATGGGCGGTGTTGTAGCGGAGCTGGGCCGGCGTGATGGGGTTGCGGAGAGGTGTGATCAGCCATGGCATGTTGGGATAGCCAGCGTCCCCTACATGGAAACCACATGGACATAAGTAGGACAGGAGAAGCGGTCGTGCTGGAAGTCTACGCAATTTACAGGACAGACAGAGTGTACCCACCAACAACACATGCTCGTTCGTTGCGCAGCTGCGTCATCCTTTCAGGCACCCTGCTATGCCTCATGATGTAGGCATCGTGTGCTGATCCAGGAAAACGAGCACAGACATGTGAAATCACCATGTTGGACAGACACACCACAAGGGCATTGATGGAGTGGTAGTGCTTGCGATTCCTGTACGCTACCTCCTGTGCCTGTGGTGGTACCAAAGCCACATGTGTCCCATCTATGGACCCAATGACATGGGGCATCCCTCCAAGGGCATAGAATCCACGCTTGACCCCAGTCAACATTTCAGGGGTTGGGAAATGGATGAACTCATCCAGGTGAAGCAAGAAGGCCTCTAAGAAATCATGCAGCACACGGCACAACATGCTCTGGGACATGCCACCAACATGAGCTATGGTATTTTGAAAGGTACCCGTGGCAAGAAAATGTAGGGCTGCCATTACCTTCAGCTTGGGTGTCAGTGCAGTAGGATACCTGTGCAGCGGTTGCAGGTGTGGTGCCAGTCTCGCCGTCAACTCCAGAATCAACGGTTGGGGGAAGCGGTAGCACCGGATACAGTCCTTCTCCCGCATGTCAGCCAAGTCCGGAATTGGTCGGGGAAGAGGCGGCGCCCTGCAGTAATTTGGAAGTGACAAGGAAGAGTGAGTGCACTACAACAACAATTTATATGTACTGAGCACATGTTCATCTGTCAATACACATATGCGACATACGGAGTCAGGTATGTGCCACATGCCCTGGACACGTATGGCTGGCAGGTGACACTCCTACCAAGACCCAGCTACACACGGAGATTGTGAACCTCCACATGCCATGGCATGGGATTAGCTGTGTCCCAGTGTAAGTGAACAGCCAGACGCAACACAGGAGTGACATGCATCCACACATCAGCAGAAGTAGGATGTCGATTGCAGAGACTGGTAGCGGAACACTAGAGCCACAGGTCACATGACAGTACACTAGGACAGCCCACACACCTTGCCATGAAGGTGTACATGTCATGACTCACCACACATTCATAGAGAGGATGCAGACATGTCCTTGTTCCGCTACTCCGTGTGCCATGCATACATACGCACCTCACATCCGATACCACATGTGGCCTGGTGTGCGGAACAGTGTGCCATGTCCATCGACACACAGACACATGTTGGTTGCTGCAACAGCTGATGCTTTTGAGGGAGCTCCAACATCAACCTAATGTGAACCCCCCACACATACATGACATATTCACATCGTGCACCGTGGGTAGTGACATGTCTGGTGTGGTAACCCCTGTAGCGGGCCTCAGGGGACACTTGCGTGTGTTTTTGACCGTGCCATGCCAGTGACGCTCATCCCAAGTGTGCAGTACGACATGCACACATGTCAAAGGAGTCAAGGGCATGCCTGGCACACATAGCACCGTCACACATTACATGTGTACACATCTCATCATACATCTGGTGCCTTCTCGACTCAGGAGTAATGTGCCACATCACAGCCTTTCACACCTGTGCCCCACACATGTAGTACTCGCCAGACAATGCCTTGATGTCCATCCATGGACAAGTATGACAGCCCTGTTCCTTCCTGTGTGCTGGCTGACACCACTGTGATGTGTGAAAGGCACCGTACTTTCGCTAAGAGGGCCTGTGTACGTTCCCGTATCACTATGGGAGTGCTGCCGTATGTGTACCCATAGTGATAGTGAGCGTACAGGCGTGTGTACGGTCCGTACCACTATGGGTGTTCTCGCGTATGCGTACTCATAGTGATAGTGAGCGTACAGGCGTGTGTACGGTCCGTACCACCATGAGTACGCATACGCGAGAACACCCATAGTGAGACGGGCCGTGCATACGCTCACTATCACTATGGGTGTTCTCGCGTATGCGTACTCATGGTGGTACGGACCGTACACACGCCTGTACGCTCACCATCACTATGAGTACGCATACGCGAGAACACCCATAGTGAGACGGGCCGTACACGCGTGCGTACGCTCACTATCACTATGGGTGTTCTCGCGTATGCGTACTCATGGTGGTACGGACCGTACACACGCCTGTACGCTCACGATCACTATGAGTACGCATACGCGAGAACACCCATAGTGAGACGGGCCGTACACGCGTGCGTACGCTCACTATCACTATGGGTGTTCTATAGTGATAGTGAGCGTACAGGCGTGTGTACGGTCCGTACCACCATGAGTACACATACGTGAGAACACCCATAGTGGTACGGACCGTACACACGCCTGTACGGGCCTTTGCTATGCTTTTGGGGTGCCCTAGGGCCCTGGAACGCACCGTACCTGTGTGTGAAGCTCCAAATTACATAGGGGACACATGAGGGACAAGTATAAAGGCCTACATGCATGCTGGTTGTCATGGAGACCAAGTTTAAAGTTTGAATTTTTTCCGGAAGGTGCACAGCAGAAGTCAGTTGGAATGAATCTACTTTGTTGCAATGTGTTTGTGGAGTTGACATCATGCTCAAGAAAAAAACCCAATAAGAACCCACTGACTGCTAGGTTTGAAGGGATTGGAGGAAACATGGGATGCAAATGTGAGTGACCAATCACTCTGTACTCCTGTGCATGAAACAGGCCAGCAAGGCAGATATAAGGCAGCCAGGTCCCATGAGGGAGCACTTGCCTGCACATCTTTGTATTCCACGACCCAGCTGCTGCTACTAATTCCCTGGAACCATGTCAAGGGCTGTGGAGAGGTCACAGCTATTCACCGTGGAGGAAAACCTGGCTTTGCTGGATGTGATCCTCCCACAGTACCCCCTGCTGTATGGGCGACCAGGTTATCAGGTGAGTGCAGAGTCCACTAGCACAGACTGTGTCCCTTTTTTGTGACTGTGACTTCTGCCATTGTGTTCAGGTGTGACACACATGCTATGTACTGTAGGGGGGGTCCCAGGGGGGGAATGCCTGATGTCTCACAGCCAGAGCATGCTGTGGTGCATGTCTGCCGTCCTCACTAGCATGGTGTTTACTGTGACAATCACTGCATGGTGCATGCCACATTCTGCCTGTCTTGTCCTCCTGGGAATGTAGCCTCTACAGTCCTCATGTGATTCTGTGGTCAGCCCAGTGTGACAGGTGACTGTACCCACAGATGTGTGTTAGTTCTGTGTACCTGTGCTGAGAGTGTCCACATGATGTGTTCGTACCCTGGACATCAGTGTGTGTATAAGTCCCCTGTCATGTGGGTGGGTGCATATGTGGAGTGTAGCACCCCAGCTGCATGAGGGATGGATATACCCTGGCCATGTGATGTGAGCAGGGAGCAGTGCTGTGTGTCTGATGTGCAGAGCCAGCCCCACACCTGTGAGCCCCCCCCGTCTAGTGGCACATGTGCAGAGTGAGGTATGTCGCTGCATTTGGCAATGGCAGGTGAATGTCCTGTGCCTGTGTGTGTCTGTGTACTCTGCTGCGGTAGCGTCAGTGGCCTGTGGCATGTGACTGCTTAGAGGTGCTGCACATTATCCTGGTGTAGCTTGTGATGCACAGTGTGAGCCTGGGTCATTGATTGTGTAGTTGCCCTCATTCCACCTGTGTCCTTTCAATGGCACGTACTGCTTTTGCCCTTCCCCAGAGGATCATGTCCCTATGACAAAGGTGCAATGCGTTGGATGCATACTATGCCTTGTTGTAAACAGCAAATGTGTTCTAATATGTGTCTCTGTGACATGTGCCAGGTGTATTGATGTAGTGTCACTTGTTCATCCTCACAGGTAGGCGCCTCTGCCAAGGAGCAGATATGGCTGACCGCCGTCAGCGCCGTGAGGAGTGCGGATGGTCGGAAGCGGCGCCTGTCCCAGGTGACGAAACGCTGGCAGGATATCCGGTGCTGGACGCGGAGGATCGCACGGGTCCTGCTGGGGGACTCACCTGAGACCCATAAGAACCGCGGGCGCCACCGACTGACCCACATCCACAAGCGTGTGCTGCCGGTGGTATTTCCAGACTTGAAGAGGCGCTTACAGGAGAAGCAGCAGCAGGAAGGGGGTAGGTACATGTGTGTTTGTTGTGTTTCACCAGCATTTGTAAGGGCACAGTTGCATGGATACACTGCCAGGGTTTAAAGGTGCTGTGCAGATCCAGTTACCCACAGTATAGCTGTGCTCTCCTGCCTCCCTTCCCCTCCTTGCAATGTGTTCCCTGGTCTGTGTGTAGTCACTCCTTCACAAGGTAATGTAGGCTGGCGCTTTCTCCACGTGAACTCTGCCTGTAGCATCATGTGTGGGGGTGGTGTGTAACAGGTTTGGGGACCTTGGCTGTGCCCTGTCCAGTTCAGTACATGTGGGTTCCATGTCAGTTGGCACTGATGCAGAGTCCAGACATGGGAGTTAGTCTCATAAGTGTCATGCCTTACAGCGCGCATGTCCTATGTTGTGGCCTGTGACATGATGTGCATGAGTGTGCGATACGCATAGTGCAGGGATGGTGGCGTGTGTTGCAGTCATTCCCATTCAGGACCATGGAGTTGTGTTGCCACTACTGTCCCCTGGGGCATATTTTCCTAGGTGTCATGTGTGTCATCACAAAACGTGGACACTCTCAGTGTCTACAGCATAGGTTGTGCTCTGTGCCATTGTCCCCCGGCACCATGTATATTGACGTGAAATGTAGTACAAGTGTCCACTGTACAGCCTGACCTGATTTTCCTTGTTCATAGTCACAGTGGCCAGTGCCTGTGTGTCTTGTTACAATCATCTGATGATGGCCATTTCTACATGATTATTTGGACAGGCGCACCTTGGGTATTTGGCGTCCAATCTTGCATTTATGCAGCCCCTGTGTATTTCACCCAGACTAAGAGATGTAAGTGCCACCTGTGTCTCAACAAATTGTCTCATGTAGGGGGTGGTTGGTGCGGGCCAAGCCTACATGTCAAAACCAGAATTCTCCTTGCTAGGTCTGGCCAGTGTGTGATGTTTGTCTGGACATACACTCAAGGTGCAGTGAGCCAGTCATGGTGGGCATGTTTTCAGTATTACCTATGCAGCATGTGCCTCAAGTTCATGGATTTGGTCCCTCCTCATCCCTATTGTCGGCAACGCTGTGTGGTGCAGATGCAGTGCTGGATTGTCCCCAGGGCCTGGCTCCTATGTCAAACTCCATTTCATGTCATTTGCTATTGTGTCATGCTCTCCATGGATTTTCATTGGCATGGTGGGTCAACCAACTGTGTGTTGCATGCCCTACATCTGTACCTTGTTTTGTAGATGTTACTGATCTTTCTTTGCAGGCTATGCACTGTAACCTATGTAGATTGGACTCATGTGACATATGTATACAGGTGTGTGATTAATTGCTGTCTCTTCACCTTGCCCACAGCATCGTCGGGGGACACGGAGGGAGACATGAGCACAGACGGAGCGGAGGGACCGAGCACCAGTGCCAGCGTTGACATCGTGGCTGGCACATTGAGTGGTACAGAGGCGGAGGAGAGTGAGGCCGTGGACCTGTCCACTGGCACCACCGAATATGAAGCAGACGGGTCCGAGGATGATCTCTCCGAGTGGGCGGAGGCTGCACCACCAGCTGACAGCGGAACAACATCGCACCCCGCCCCCTCCATTGCCATCAGCCGCCTCCCACTTGCTCGTGTCCCTTCCCAACGTCCCCGGTCACCACATGTCTCCTTCCTGCCAGGCACCGCACCCCCTGCCCCTGTCTCCACTGCTGCCGCCAATGCCGAGTCTGTGGACATCCAGCGGCAGTTGCAGGTTGGTCAGGCTGCAATCCTTAATGTCCTCCATGGCCACAGCCAAGTGCTGCACAACATGGAGGCATACTTGGAGGGCATTTTTTCGTCGCAGGCTGACCAACGCCAGTTGCTGAGGTCCATAGACTCAACACTGACTGCAGCAGTGGGTCTCCTGCAGCACTACGTCCCACCCCTTACCCCTGCCCCATCCACACTTCCCACTCCCATGCCTGTCCCACGTACACCCAGACATCAGCATGCACCCACCACAACAGACACAGGCACCACACCAGCAGGGAAGTTCAGACGCACACCTCCTGGCACGCACACACAGGGTGAAGTAGGCACACCCACTGGGTCGGGGGGAAAACGTAAGACACGCAGCCAGAGTGGGAGTCCGCATTCCACCCAATCCACTCCCTCCAAATCCCCTCCCCTCAGCTCTCCTGGCCACATATCCGGCAAGGACTCCTTCATGGCCACTCTGTCCCTGAGCCCCACTGTGACACCACCCCGCAAGCAGTCAAGGGAGTCCCCGGTCAGGGTGGTTGAGTCCCCCCCCCTGTCCACACCCTCCCCCAGTGGCGCTGCGACCCATCCCTCCGCCCCCCCCTCCTTGGGGCCTGTGGTTCCTTTGGGTGCAGGGGAGACGCTGGAGGACCTTGCTAAGGTGTGCAGCGAGATCCTGGCCTCCGCCTTTGGCCCTGCCCCACCCCCTGTGGTGGAGTCCTCCATCCCTGCACCCACGACGCCTACCCTTCGCCTTCATGTCCCTGCGGTGCCTGGTCCTTCCCCCCCACATGATGCCCTCCCCGCTGTGGAAGACAAAGGAGTCTGACTGTGCAGGCAAGCTAGGGGACACGCGTCCCACTGTGTCCCCCATCCAGCTGTGACTCATGGACTGCCCTATGGGCTTTGTAAATATTGAACTTTCTACAAACACACTATTTAAGATCATGCTGATTAAAGCCATTTTTGTTTCCTTTGAACACTACTGCTTTTCTGATGTTGCTGTTGGTGGGGCTGCTACATGATTTTGGGTGGTAATCATGTGTTGGGTGTGTGGGAAATGTAGTAGTGTGCTGGTCATAGGGGGGACCCTGGTATCTGTGTGCCATCACACGGTGTTAGCTAGGTTTCTCTGTTCATGTAAGCAGTTACTGCATGGTGAAATTGTCCCAAGGTGTATTCCTTCCTCTGTGCACCCTGACATCTTCCCTGCAGGGTGTTCCCAATATTTAGCGCTGATCTGTGTGTACATTAGCTGGGTGTGTGACGGACTCCTTCAACTTTGCACATGCATGCTGAGCGATGTCTCCACCTGCATCATTCGTGGCATCCTTGGTAGTCATTGTATTTTGTGTATGTGGACTATTGACATGACTTCATGTTGACATGTTTTCTTTTCGGCGCTATGCATGCGTATACTCCCAGCCTCGCACACATGTGGTACATGTACTGCAGGGTCTTTGTGCACCTGACTGACATTTGTGGGCATGGTATCTGTGGCTACTCCACCCTTTGCGTTCCATGGGCACTGCTGGGAGTGTTCGGCACCCACCCCTCCTGTCTCTGGGCACTGCTGGGAGTGTTAGGCACCCACCCCTCCTGTCTCTAGGCACTGCTGGGAGGACTCTGCACCCACCCCTCCTGTGTCTGGGCACTGCTGGGAGCACTCTGCACACACCCCTCCTGTGTCTGGGCACTGCTGGGAGGACTCTGCACCCACCCCTCCTGTGTCTGGGCACTGCTGGGAGGACTCTGCACACACCCCTCCTGTCTCTGGGCACTGCTGGGAGGACTCTGCACACACCCCTCCTGTCTCTGGGCACTGCTGGGAGGACTCTGCACACACCCCTCCTGTGTCTGGGCACTGCTGGGAGGACTCTGCACACACCCCTCCTGTCTCTGGGCACTGCTGGGAGGACTCTGCACCCACACCTCCTGTGTCTGGGCACTGCTGGGAGGACTCTGCACACACCCCTCCTGTCTCTGGGCACTGCTGGGAGTGTTAGGCACCCACCCCTCCTGTGTCTGGGCACTGCTGGGAGGACTCTGCACACACCCCTCCTGTCTCTGGGCACTGCTGGGAGTGTTAGGCACCCACCCCTCCTGTCTCTGGGCACTGCTGGGAGGACTCTGCACACACCCCTCCTGTCTCTGGGCACTGCTGGGAGTGTTAGGCACCCACACCTCCTGTGTCTGGGCACTGCTGGGAGGACTCTGCACACACCCCTCCTGTGTCTGGGCACTGCTGGGAGGACTCTGCACCCACCCCTCCTGTGTCTGGGCACTGCTGGGAGGACTCTGCACACACCCCTCCTGTCTCTGGGCACTGCTGGGAGGACTCTGCACACACCCCTCCTGTGTCTGGGCTCTGCTGGGAGGACTCTGCACACACCCCTCCTGTCTCTGGGCACTGCTGGGAGGACTCTGCACACACCCCTCCTGTGTCTGGGCACGGCTGGGAGGACTCTGCACCCACCCCTCCTGTGTCTGGGCACTGCTGGGAGGACTCTGCACACACCCCTCCTGTGTCTGGGCACTGCTGGGAGGACTCTGCACACACCCCTCCTGTCTCTGGGCACTGCTGGGAGGACTCTGCACACACCCCTCCTGTCTCTGGGCACTGCTGGGAGGACTCTGCACACACCCCTCCTGTGTCTGGGCACTGCTGGGAGGACTCTGCACACACCCCTCCTGTCTCTGGGCACTGCTGGGAGGACTCTGCACCCACCCCTCCTGTGTCTGGGCACTGCTGGGAGGACTCTGCACACACCCCTCCTGTCTCTGGGCACTGCTGGGAGTGTTAGGCACCCACCCCTCCTGTGTCTGGGCACTGCTGGGAGGACTCTGCACACACCCCTCCTGTCTCTGGGCACTGCTGGGAGTGTTAGGCACCCACCCCTCCTGTCTCTGGGCACTGCTGGGAGTGTTAGGCACCCACCCCTCCTGTGTCTGGGCACTGCTGGGAGGACTCTGCACACACCCCTCCTGTGTCTGGGCACTGCTGGGAGGACTCTGCACCCACCCCTCCTGTGTCTGGGCACTGCTGGGAGGACTCTGCACACACCCCTCCTGTCTCTGGGCACTGCAGGGAGGACTCTGCACACACCCCTCCTGTCTCTGGGCACTGCTGGGAGGACTCTGCACACACCCCTCCTGTGTCTGGGCACTGCTGGGAGGACTCTGCACACACCCCTCCTGTCTCTGGGCACTGCTGGGAGGACTCTGCACCCACCCCTCCTGTGTCTGGGCACTGCTGGGAGGACTCTGCACACACCCCTCCTGTCTCTGGGCACTGCTGGGAGTGTTAGGCACCCACCCCTCCTATCTCTGGGCACTGCTGGGAGTGTTAGGCACCCACCCCTCCTGTCTCTGGGCACTGCTGGGAGTGTTAGGCACCCACCCCTCCTGTCTCTGGGCACTGCTGGGAGGACTCTGCACACACCCCTCCTGTCTCTGGGCACTGCTGGGAGTGTTAGGCACCCACCCCTCCCGTCTCTGGGCACTGCGGGGAGGACTCTGCACACACCCCTCCTGTCTCTGGGCACTGCTGGGAGTGTTAGGCACCCACCCCTCCTGTCTCTGGGCACTGCTGGGAGGACTCTGCACACACCCCTCCTATTTCACAATATGTACGCTTAGAACATACACGTGTGTGGGTTCGCTCCATGCATACGAGGTGGGGGTACGTGTCGTACATACACGGTTGGGGTGGGGGTACGCTCCATGCATACGGGGTGGGGTTACGGTCCGTACGTACACTATTGGCATGGGGTTACGCTCCATACGTACGCGGGTGAGGGTATGGGTCGTACTTACACTGTTCGGGTGGGGGGTACGCTCCATGCATATGCGGGTGGGGTTACGGTCCGTACGTACACTGTTGGCATTGGGGGTACGTTCCATGCATATGCGGGTGAGGGTACGGGTCATACTTACACTGTTGGGGTGGGGGTACGCTCCATGCATATGCGGGTGGGGTTACGGTCCGTACATACACTGTTGGCATGGGGGGTACGCTCCATGCATACGCGGGTGAGGGTACGGGTCGTACTTACACTGTTGGGGTGGGGGGTACGCTCCATACGTACACGGGTGGGGTACGGGTCATACTTACACTGTTGGGGTGGGGGGTACGCTCCATGCATACGGGGTGGGGGTACGGGTCGTACTTACACTGTTGGCATGGGGGGTACGCTCCATGCATACGCGGGTGAGGGTACTGGTCATACTTACACTGTTGGGGTGGGGGGTACGCTCCATGCATACGCGGGTGGGGTTACGGTCCATACGTACACTGTTGGCATGGGGGTACGCTCCATGCATACGCGGGTGAGGGTACGGGTCGTACTTACACTGTTGGGGTGGGGGGTACGCTCCATACGTACGCGGGTGGGGTACGGGTCGTACTTACACTGTTGGGGTGGGGGTACGCTCCATGCATACAGGGCGGGGGTACAGGTCGTACTTACACTGTTAGGGTGGGGGGTACGCTCCATACGTACGCGGGTGGGGTACGGGTCATACTTACACTGTTGGGGTGGGGGGTACGCTCCATGCATACGGGGTGGGGGTACGGGTCGTACTTACACTGTTGGGGTGGGGGGTACGCTCCATACGTACGCGGGTGGGGTGCGGGTCATACTTACACTGTTGGGGTGGGGGGTACGCTCCATGCATACGGGGTGGGGGTATGGGTCTTACTTACACTGTTGGGGTGGGGGGTACGCTCCTTATGAACACGGGTGGGGTACGGGTCGTACTTACACTGTTGGGGTGGGGGGTACGCTCCATGCATACGGGGTGGGGGTACGGTCCGTACATACACTGTTGGGGTGGGGGTACGCTCCATGCATACGCGGGTGGGGGTACGGTCCGTACATATCCGTACCCACGCTGTGGAATGCTTGTGCGGGCCGTACCCAGGCCTTTGCCACGTGGGTACAAGCCGTCCTGCCATTGTTGGGGTGACGTAGGTGTGGGCGTGGTACGACTCGTACCCAAGCTCTTAAGGCGTGGGTACGGGACGTACCTGTATTGTTGTGTTGCCGGTTCGCGTCGTCAAGCACTTCCGTTGTGGCCGTCGCTGGCTTTGCTGGACACGCCCCCACCCCCTCGTAGTGACCAGGGCCTGAGGGTCAGGTATGTCCAGGGCATGTGTGCTGTGTGACTTTGGTGGGGGTTTTGTGGCCTGCGCCTGGTCCTGCCACCCCCCCCTTTCCCCCCTCCCTTTGTTGTTCTGACCTTCTGCGGCGTCTGCGTCCGAACCTGTAGAGGAGGTCGACTGCTATGAGGGCCGGGATGACACGTAGGTTCGGGTCCATGTCTGTCCGTCGCGTACAGGTACTCCTTGTTCGTGTCGTCCTGATTTCCCGGCAGTTTTTGGCAGCCGGAAAATATTCACCGTGCGGGGTGACGTCGGTGCGAATCGTGATTCCTGGTTCGTGAATGGCAGGCTACGTGCGTCCCGACGTCACGTCGGCGCTTTCCCGGATCGCATTTGTACGTTTATTTTCGTCGGTCGGGGTTTTGTACGATTCGTACGGAAATGGTGTTTCCGTGCGAATCGTAATTCCATGTTTGTATATTTTGACGACCGGGTACGCGTCGGACGGAGAACATGCTCCGTCCGACGGTTCGTACCCGGTTTTTACCGGATCGTAATTGGCACCAAAGTATTTATCAATGATTTTTGTCATTTACATGCATGTACCTGAGCCAAGACATGTGCATCATGGCTGGCAAAATCACAATAGGTTTTCTATTAAACAAAATGCTTTACAAAATGACCACTGATGTGCATATACATGTTGTGACCTATGCAAACACGTTTACTCTGATTATGCAATGTAATGCTTGTGAATGACTACAGAGTGATGCAGGCTGCCAATTTTTATTTTACCATTCTAATATGGCAGATGGTCTTGAGAGACCCCCAATTTTCTTTTTTTAAATGTATGTACACTGTGCAAACAATGGATCTAACCATCTGGCAGCAGGTTGCAGACGCCTGGCAGTTGTTAAAAATAATCATAATATGAATAATAATAATAATGTAATAACTAAATAAACACATAAAATGAAGTGGGATAGGAACCATCAGGAAGAGGGGGAGGATGAAAGGAGCTCACAGAGGAGGAAAGAAGAAAAACAATGCAAGAGACAACACAAACTCTGGCGCTTCCATGGTGTTTTGAATATAAAATCAAAAAAGAGTCCCCTCAAAATGAAATAGAAGGGTGCCATGAGACTGAAATGCTTCTGGAAGAAGAAATACAACAATAGGAAGAGTGGCCACTGAATCAAAAGCAGACAACTGTGATAAACAACAAACCATCCGCTCATGAGCAATGGGCTGACACAAAGCTCACTTTAAGTACATGTTATGTATTGGAAACTGTAGGGATCCCTACAGATAGATGTCAGAGACCAAAAAAGGAACACACTTGCACATACCATTTTCATGAATTGCACATTTACAATGAAAATAAATCCTCTGATTTAACCTTGGAAATAGGTTTGAAGCCTGAGAAAAGTAATGGACCTGTGCATCTCATTAATACATATTTATACATATTAGATAATATTTAAATATCAAGTGTTATTTTTAAAGAAGATTACTTTCTTTTTCCCACCAGAAAATCACTACTTTAAAGATAACACACAACACATAAAGATGACCCATAAAATAGGGCTTTTAAATACTTATTTTTTCAAACACTGAATAAGTATTTGCTTGTGATGTACTACATGCTTCTTTCAGAGGGGGACATGAATGTGCCTAATGTATTGCAATGGAAGTATTTTCTGGGAGGTGAAATGATATTCCAGACAACCAATTATATGATTATGCAAATTTGCAAACCTCTGAGCTCCTCTAAAGCCCACCGTATGCATAATTTTTCAGAAAAATACTCACAAGCGTTCTGACAGCAGCGTTGCCAAGCTACACCTAAAAATAAAGATGTCAAGTTCTACAGAACAGTGTGGTCGATTTGGCAAGTTGTGATGCACCTAATTTCCATAATGAGCCTTTTTTGCTCCACTCACTTCATGCAGCAAAAACTGATAGTCTGGCTTGTGACAGCATATTACCTGCTTACAAGGTTTTCATTTATGGATCATTAAACATTGCAGAGTGGGCTTCTTTGTAACAGATCTGTGTGTTTATATATGTTTTATGAGACAGAAGTCACCTAATATTTTGGAATTGCTGCAGGATGTCTCTGTCCATTCCTGGGATGTCACCATTGCTGAAGCTTGCAGGTTTCTATTAAGGAGATTTTCAGACTGTAGGGAGGTAGCATTGTTACCCCCACTTTTTGCCTGGTGTCAGTGTTGTTTTGACTTAGCCTGATGGAATCAGGCTAATCAGCACCCTAACGACTTTGCTTTCTCCCCGAAATTAACATGGTAAGTACTTTGGTACCTCCGAAATTGGCTACAAGTGTTCCCTTATAAGTCCTTAGTGTGTGGTACTAAGGTACCAAGGTCATAGGTACACCAGGGGTCTCCCATGGGCAGCGGCATGTATTACACCACCAATGGGAGTCCACTTAAACTGTGGCTACTGGCCTGCCATAGCAGCCTGTGTGAGTTGGTGCTTGCACCTTTTACAACATATATAACTTTCCTTATTTCTGAGGTCACTGCACCTAAAAACGTATAAGTCACCCCTATGTCAGGCTCTTCAGTGCTGATGGCAGGGTGCTTGGTTATAAGTGTGAGGGTGCCCCTGCATAAGCAGGACAGCCCTATAAACCCTGTAGTAAATTATCCTGCTTTGTAAGTGTGGTCAGCCATTTTTAGACATTTAGTAGACATCACTCATTGCGAAATGTCTAACTGTATAGTGACTGCACCAAACCTAGCCATGTTTGGTATCAAACATGTTGGAATCATACCCCAAAACTAATTCCAGTGTTGAAAGTATGATCCCTTGTGCTGGGGGGGCTCCTTAGGGGACCCCTGCTATACTCCCAGTAACATCCTTTCAGGGTCTGCAAGCAAGCTAGTGCAGATGCGATTCAGCCCTCCTGCTGCTGAGCTGAGCTCGAGAAGGGGAGGTAGAACAATAGGTTTCTTGTCACTGGGAAGTGTGACCACCTTCCAGACAGGATTTAGTGTATTGTTCTGTGGTTGAGGCACTTGCCAGAGCCACTAGACAGCTTTGAAGGGCACATTTGGTGCCCTTCTTGCAAAATCCAAATTGAACCAGATCAAGGAGCCCAAGGTCCACTGAATTTGCCTTTGACTCCCGCTCTGATGTGAAACTGGACAAAGGGCATGCGAGTACCCTTCCCTTTGTCCAGCCCCTCCCCGAGTCATCTTAACTCTTTCCTAAGGGTATTTAAGGGCTCCCTTGTGGGTGAGTCTTCAGATTCGTCATGGAATAAGACTCAACTCTGAAACTACGTCGCTCTTCAACTGTGTGGACACTTGGACTTCGTTGGACTCGAATGAAACCAACACTGCATCAAGGAAGAATCCTGTTTCTCCTGGTCTCACTGTTCTTCAAGTCTTCTTGATCCTCTGTGTCTGTGCTTCATCCAGGTTCTGGGCATCAAGGACATCTGAAGAAATCTCCCTTGGATTGAAGGAGTCACTTCCCTGCATCTGCTGGCACTGCAATGAAGGTGACTGATCTGCTGCTCCTGTTGTCCTATGGACTTCCCGCGGCACAGCAACACAGGTGGTGGTTCTGCAGCTCTCTAGAAGCCTGAGCGGGCCTCTGTGCAGTTTTGAGGCCAGTATCCCTCATCGGAACTGCTGGGACCAAGCCCCTTTGTATCGCACTGAATTGCTGTTGCTGTTTGGACTACCAGATTCCCCAACCTCCAGCATCTTTTCCCTTCAAGATCAGCATCCTCGCCACAACATCCCCACTGTGGGCCTTAATCTTTAGTAAGCTGCTTGAGGTCATCATGCAACTCCTGTGCCTTCGGCTTGTGGATGCTCCTGAGGGTCTTCTTTTGCTTCAGTGGGCACCCCTGCTTGGTTGTGGCCTGTTCTGGATCTCCTGCTGTTGGTGAGTCCCTTGGACCATGCTGGTCCCAACATTGATCCTGTTTCATCTTCCACGCCAGTTGCGGATACCAAGACTTGGTGCTCCCACCAGACACCGACCACCTGGTCACCGACTTCCAACATTGGGCAAGTCGTGCATGGCTCCTGGTATTTCTTAGCATCGTCTGGTCCTTACAGCTGCAGCAACAAAGGCACTGTCGACACTTCAGAGCGTCCCGACATCGGTGGGCTTTGTGTCTTCATGCCTCCTGGGCACCTCTGAGTGACACAGACTCTGTTCCCTGCTTGCAGGTTCTTCATGTCCAGAGTCTATCCTTGGATTCCACCAGACTCCTTCACAGTCTTCTCCAGAGGCATCTTCTTTGAAGTCGTCCATTGTTCTCAACAGCAGGTTTCAACGTCACTTCACCCTTATGCACCTGGCTTTCCTGGTATAGGTAACCTGGTTCCCGGGGCACCTGCGGGTAGGGTGGCTCTTCAACCTTCGTGTGTTTCTTCGGGGTCCTTCTTCTTCAACCTCAACTTCCCCATTGACTTCCATTGGACACACAGCTGTGTTTCCACTCTGCACACAGCCTCCGTAGGATTCCTGGGTACTTAACTTGGGTAGTTCCTTGAATCCCTGGATCCTCTGAGCTTTCTGGTCCAAGTTCCATTCTCCTTTGCAGTTTGCATTCCACTTTCTTACTATATGGTTTGGTCTCCTACTGGGAACCACTGTATTTTGTGCTACTTAGCTGATTGCTTTGGAAGTATTCTTGTGTATTCTGCCTGAAGGCTGGTCTCCACAGCTATCCCTTTGAGAGCTTTCCATGGTTATCAAAGACCACTAAAACCACAATGTGGGTTGCCCAGATTAGTGCACCAGGGTCAGAGTGGCCCTAATGGTCAACGAACTGACGTTTTCCCGTGTGGACCAGTTTTCGAGTGGCGTTTTTTTTTGTCACTGCGGGAGGTTTTGCAGCAGGGCTGCAATATCGGCCCCCTGTTATAAAAGCAGCAGCAGAGCTTCTCACTAACACCTGCCCCCCCCCCCCCGGGCCAGTCCAACTGGATTGCCAGGGCTGGTTTGTGTTCCTAGTCCGGCCCTGGTGTACAGGCTCCCAACCAGACTTATGGCTGTATTCTACCAGTAAATAGAGGTTGCAGTTTTGGAAGTTATACCATATTTGTGAATGTTCAAAAAGTTGCAGAGGAAATATTAGGGCATAACTTAATCATGTGTGTACACACTCATAGTTTTATGCTGAGTTTCACTTTTAGGAATTTCTAGATATATGCCAGAGAAGGTGTCAACAAAACATTATTCAAATGTGTAACATTTTGGTATTTACAAACATGTGTACGTGTGTTATTGCTAAAGGTAAGCAATTGCTTAAATGCAGAAGTGTTGGCACTAAGTGTGATTTGTTCACCCCTTAGCTGTTGAGGCTCACCAAGTGCTGAGCCCTTTTCTGGCTATTTGGGGTAGTTAGTGCTTAGGTCTCCATATCGTTTTTTCCCCCAGAAAAAGTATCCCCACCAAAGTCGCATCCTTTTTTCCAACAGACTGGGGATTCTAAATGTAATAAACATTCTAAATGTGGTTTCAGGATTCCCATTCAGGAAACTAGGACTTTTTGTTTTTCTAAATTGGCATCAATTCATGGTTTCTTGTGGTACTTTGGTAAGTCACTATCTTTGACGTTTTCAGGAACATGCATATCTGAATAAAAAGATCTATGGGTCCGATTACGATGTCAGGTGGACGGCAACCGGCTGACCGAAGGATGTGGTCTGCCTGACATCTGCGATTGTAGTCCGCCCGCTGCATTACGATGCGGTGGGCGGAGGCATCAGGCAGAGGGACCATCCGCTATGATTCGCGTTGGAAACACACTTATTACCATAATGACGACAGAGCAAGCTTCGACTCGGGATTATGATGTCACTTTCCGACAGACTTTCTATGTTGGCCTTTCCGACATGAAAAGCATGTCAGAAAGTGACTTTATGGGCCCCTAGCGGGCCCTCATCTCTCTACGGCCTCCACTTTGAGGCTTGGGGGGCTCTAAACATCCCTGCACTGTGTGGCAGGCACCATGAGGTGCCTGCGACAGAGTACAGGGATGTTTAAAAACATAAATTTTCCAATGGCAGCTTGTGCTGCAGGCCTTTTCTGCCTGCCGCACAAGCTGGCATTGGTAAAATTGATGTTTTCCACCACCCATAGGGTGGTCGTATCTAAATTGTGCTGTCGGAACCGCCGACCTATGGTCGGGAGGTTCCAGGCCGCTATGGTGTCGACATTGTAATGATGCCCTAATTTTTTACCACTGTTTTGACATTTTTAAAAGAGGGAGCCCATTTTCCCTATTATTTGTGCTTTCAACCTACTTCTAGTTTGTTGTGGAAACTGGGGTGAAATCCATTGGTGATCCAGGGAAGCTATAGACGTCTGAAAGTAGACAAAATTCTAAATTCAGCAAGGTGTTATATGTGTAGGTTCCTTAATGTTGTCTCAATGAAATAAACTGTTGAAATAAAAAAATATTTACAATGGGTAGGAAAAAATGGCCATTTTTGATAATGTTTTCATCTGTATCTTTTTGTCACAATGGCTGATTTAAAAAAGCAATATACCAATATCATATACCATTACATCCAATATACCCTTCTTGTTGTGTGTATAAATGGGGTTTGTAGATTCTACAAACAACTGAGCTGCACCGTACAATGGTTTTTCATTGTATATGTATCTATGAAATGGGCACCAGATATGGAGTTTAGAAGCTGTGGTTAGTTGTACATCTTTGAATTTGGGGGTACCTACACTAGCTTGTGATTCAGAGAGCATTTTTTACAATGTATTCTTGCTTACAAACTCAATCAATTAATCAGGTGACTTTTAAAGCACAACTACTTACCTGTAAGTGTCTCATACTGACAAATGTTCTAATATTCTGCATTCCCACATGTCATCCGTTAGAAATGGTACCTTACTTGTGTGGGTAGGCTTAGTGCCCCAACAGGAAATACACCAAAATGCAGCATGGACACATCACATTTGTCGATTGAAAACTGACTATTTTTTACAATGTTGATACGCTGTGGATTCCAGGATTTAGCTCAGTCGGCACTTAAGGAAACCTAGCAAACATGTACACTTTTGAAAACTAGACAACCATAGAAATCCAGAGTGGGGTGACGTGTATCTCCCTCCAGATTTTCTTACCCAGAATCCCTTGAAAACTTTCACTAAAAAAGCATTTTCCTTACATTTCTGTGAGGGCAAGTTTTGGAATCTGTGTGGACCCATAAACTTCCAACCACCTAGCAATTCTCCAAATCTCCTGATAAAAATTGGAGCTCACTTGTGTTAGTAGACCTAGCGCCTGTGAAAGGAAATAGACAAAAACGCAACATGGAACACATTTTTCCACAGAAAAATTACCCTTTTCTTGCAATGTCAGCAGCTGTGGATCCTGGGGCCTAGTTCAGCCAACACGGGGGAAAACTTGCAAACCTGTACATTTTTATAAACTAGACACATAGGGAAATCCAAGATCGTATATTTGTCTGACTCTTATCAGTTTTTCTTACCCAGAATCCCTTGCAAACCTCAAACTTTGAATAAAAATAGATGTTGTTCACATTTCTGTGATGGAAATTTCTGGAATCTGACCCACAAATGTCCTACCACTGAGCATTGCCCCCAGTTTCCCAAGAACAAGGCTACCTAACTTCTGTGGGTATGCCTAGTTCCAGTGACAGGAAAGGGCCAAAACACAGCATTGACACATCACATTTTTCCACTGAAAACTGGCCCCTTTCTTTGCAATGTGGGTAGCTGCGGATTTGGGACTTATCTCAACCAGCAACTAGGAAAACCTAGAAACTGCCCATTTTTGTCAACTAGACAACCAGGGGAGTGCAGATGTGTGTGGCTTGCATGGCTTTCACAAGGTAATTTTACCCGGTAGCTCTTGAAAACCTTAAACATTGAGTAAAAACAAATATTTTTCTCACATTCAAGTGAGGAAAACATCTGGGGCCATATGTAGGTAATTTCTATTTACCGATTCCTAAATACCGAATTTTACCGATTCGGTATTTAAGAATCGGTAAATAGAATGTAGGTAAAAAATCGGTAAATTTTACCGATTCGGTAATATTCGTTATTACCGAATCGGTAATGAGGAATGCCTACCTAGTCATTCCTATGGGCCTGGAGGCCCATAGGAATGAATGGGAAGCCATTCACTATTACCGATTCGGTAAATACCGAATCAGTAATAGGGGTAGCATATTCTAGGGTGTCACATTGACACCCTGTCGCACCCCTGAATCGTGCATGTGTGCACATGTGGCGCAAATACATGCCCTAACGGCATGTATGTCTGCCACATGGCATTTCTAGAAAAGCACACAATTGCTTTTTATAAGGTATTTGGTATTTACCACCAACCTGTAGTTGGTGGTAAATAACGAATCCTTAAAACAAAAATGCACTCGCTTGAGTGCTCCCTACATAGGATTTAAGGATTCTGCAATTTACCGATTCTGTATTTTACCGATTCCTTAAAATAACGAATCGGTAAATTACCGAATCCTTAAATTCAGCCTCCTACATCTCAATTGCCTAAATACCGGTCGGTAACGGGAAATTTACCGATTTTCAGCCGTTACCGACCGGTATTTAGGTTCCTACATATGGCCCCTGGAGGTTGTGGGGAGCCACAAATGTCCTCCCACCCAGCATTCCCCCTGGTCTCCCGATATGGATGGCACCTCACTCGTGTGAGTAGGCATAGTGCCTGCAACAGGAAAGGGCCACATGGACACATCACATTTTCTTTACTGGAAACAGACCCATTTTTCCAATCTGGGCAGATGTAGGTTTTGAACCTAGTTCAGCTGGCAACAAGGGAAACCTAGCAAGCCTGTACATGTTTAAAACCTAGACAACCAGGGGAATCCAGGGCAGAGTGCCCCTTCCCAGGTTTTATTACCCAGAAGCCCCTGAAAACCTCACACTTTGACTGGGAAGGCACATTTTCCTCACATTTCTCTGACAGAAAGTTCTGGAATCTGTGGAGAGCCACAAATATGTCCTACCACCCTGATCTTTCACACCTCTCCCAATAAGAACATTAGTCCACTTGTGTGGGTGGGTCAATAGACCACCACAAAAAAAGGCACTGAAGAGTTGTCTGGAGAGATCAGCAATAGAGGTTGTTACAGTATTCGCCATTCTCAGCCATGACCCATGAAAACCTACCAATCATACACATTTTTAAAAAGTAAACACCTGGGAGATTCAAGGGAGATGAGCCTTTGACTGAAATCACTACTTTTTCTTACATTTCTGTGTTGGAAGCTTTCAGAATCCACAGGAATCCACAAAAGTCATACCATCTGGTGTTATCCCACTTGTGACGATAAAAACGATGTCCCACTTGTATGGCTGGGCATAGTGCCCATAACAGGAACAGAGCAAACAGATTTTTTTCAACTATTTTGTGTAAGTGACCACCCTTATTTAGTATACTTATTAACCTTGCATAGAAATTCATCAGCCATCAAACACCCCATTCATTCTTTTTTGCAGATACAACTTTCTTCTTTGTCACATATCCTTGAAAACAACATCCATTCCACGTCATCCAAAACAATGTTGCAACCTTTATAGGCAAAGGCATGCAACTCAGGAATTCTGCAACTTTCTTTTAAACACCTGTTAAATATGATACATCATAATTGTAGTCTATTGCTCTTAAAGAAATACATGGAGGTCTAGGTGAAGCACCAATCAGACCCTTAGTTGTTAAAGGCTTTATGAGAGGCTTGTAGTCACAATGCACAGTAATAGCTCTACCCCACATGTTGTCTGAAATGCTCCAAAACCCACGCACATTCCAATGCCTTCCTGTAGTTAACAGAAAATATTCTTTCGTCTGGTGTAAGACCATTAGAAGAAAAGTCAATTACAACTTCTTTACCAGTAATTTCTAGTTGTGTCAACACTACCCCGATGCCTCTACCACTGTCAACAGTGGTAATGCAACTCTTACAGTCTGGATCATAGCCTTGTATGAAAGGAACAGTGTAAATGTTCTCTTTTAATTTCTGAAAGGCTTCTTGGCATTCACCAGATCACGCAAATGTATATTTATTTTTATAGTAGCTGCCTAATAGGGTAGATTAGTTCCGAAATCTACAAAGCATAATACTCTGAAAGACCTAAGAATTATCTTACAATCGTGCTTTATGGTCTTGGAGTGTCCTTCACAACTTCAACAAGTTTTTTCATAGGCTGTATACCATTTACACCTATTTCATGTTCCTAATATGTTACTGTAGCTTAAGAAAACTTGTAGTTGTTGTATTCTGCAGTAAGACTCTTTTTCTCAAGAATACTGAGATCTTTCTTCCATGTTCCATTCTAGTTTTACCCATAATTAGGAAGTCATCTTGGAAGAAAATTACATCTTTTATTTTGTTGAATATTTAATGCATTAACCTCCGAAACATTGCTGCTGCTGAGGCAAAGGGAATGCTCATAAATTGGAAACACCCGAATGGTGTGATAAATGTTGTAAACCTTCTTTCTGAGGACAACTCAACTTGATGACATGCTGCAGCTAAACTTGTTTTAGAGAACAACTGTATATCTTTGGTAGTGTATTAAGTTTCAGCATTGCAATACGTGACATATGACGTGCTAGTTGTGGGGTGTCTATCTCATGTCTGATGTTGAAGACAATAGTGTCTGCATTGCCCACGCTGTCACTAAAGACATTGCTCTCCAATCTCCAGATAAGGAGTGTGAAATTTAAATCTCCACAAACATGTAATGGATTAGTGAAATGTAGAAGTAAATTTACCTTGCGAGAACAAACTGTAACCATAATGCAAATGTTTAATATGCAGGCAGGGAACGTGTTCTTACCACTGCTCGCAAGGTTCTTAAAAAAGCTATTGCTTTTTTCCAAATGTGTGTCGTATAACACAGCAACAGCCGTGTGTATAGGTTCAATCTTCTCATGAAAGTCAGTAGTAAACTTGAGTGGACAATCAACAATTTCTAGTATTCATCACGGAAGATGGTGTATTCTTTATTTCAGCTCCAGTCCTCAAAACAGTGCATCTTCTCCCATATACCCACCATATCTCATATTTTACAGTATCACATGCATTCTAAAATAGATTCAAAGTATGGATTGGCTATGGTAGCCTGAAAGGATCAAACTCACCATAGGATTATACCAACCCAACAATGCAATATGGGTGAAATCGGATATCTATGTCTCAGCATTATCATGTCCAAACCTTTCAAATTAATTATGCACGAAGGGCTAATAGTTGATTAAGAAAGCCTAAACAGGAAAACATGCTGCAAGGTTTGTCCTATCACCTTCTCTATTATATATATATTCACTGAAAAAACCATAGGTTTCGGGCACGTTATAGTTAGAAATTAGCATTTTAGGTTTTAGGGAAAGTTATAGTTAGTTGGACATTTCACTCATACAAAACCAGAGAAATTCCCCCATTATAGTTAGTTCAGCTAACTATAACTCACGCCCCCGCAATGCACTGCTGATGACGTCACATATTACATCACTCATGACATGGTCAGTGACATCACTGATGACATCAGTGATGACATCTCAAATGACATCACTGATGACATCATCCATGTGATAATTTTATGCATCTTCTCACACCCTAATATAACTTTTGATACACCCACTCTAAATTACATACTGCCATTCTCAAAACCATAGACAGTCCAATACCAATAACTACATACCCGCTCACTGATTCTTAGTTCTACACACACATCCACTCATTCACCCGTACAGTCACTCATATTTATGGTCACTCAGTACTGGACTATCATATGCACTCATACACCTATATAGACACTCACACACTGCCACTCATCCATAGAGGTACTCATACACCTAGTCAGTCATGCAAATAATTAATCACAGTCCCATTTACTCACCTATACAGTTATACACACACCAGCTCACTTACTCATACAAATACTAGCACATTCTTACGCTCCTATACAATTACTGATACAAGCACACACTCTTTCTTATAGCCATTTATATACTCTAACACGCATATTTTGCCTTTCACATATGTAGTTACTCACACGTCCCCTGGGGCATGGCCCAATATTTTTCTTATCATTATGGAGGGGGGCTGCGTGGCCCCCCTCATCAGGCCATTTAGGACCCCATCCCCCAGGGCCGGCCTTTGCGTGATTTATTTATTTTTAATTATTATTGGGGAGGGGGGCGGCGTGGCCCCCCCTCCCGGGCCACTTCTGGCCCCAGGGACCCATCCCCCAGGGCCTAGCCACTTCATTGGGGACCGTGGGGGGAGCCCCAATGCCCCCACGGTCCCTGTTGGCTGCCCGAGTCCTGCGGGAGACGGCATTGCTTTTCCACATGGGGAGCTGCTAACATGCAGCTCCCTTTTTTTTTTTATTAATTATATTTTTATTAGCAATTCCAATAAATACAGATGATCAAATCGATCGTACAATAAATATAGCAGCAATATAAACACATTAATTCACACTCTATGATGACAATAAAAAATATACATAGCGAAAAAATACAAAGCAGTATGGAGGGACCAGTTCTATCTGGGAGAAATTCAAAGACTACTTAACATTGCCGAATTCCATTCGCCCAAGCTGTAATCGGTGCCCAGATTTTTTCCCCCAAAATTCTAGACCGCAATGTTCTAGTAGCAAATATGGCTTTCTCTTGATTATACACCCCCAAAAATCTGGCTAACCACATCTGAAAGCTGGGCGGATGCGGATCTTTCCATTGTGCAGCTAGTATGATTCTAAAAACAGCAGTCCCTATAAAAAGACATGTCTCTTCTTCGCGGCTAAAACCAAGGGTATTATCGTATCCAAGAATATAAAGTGTGCTAGAAAACACCATCTTATGACCAAATACCTCCTCCCAGAATCTCATCACCATTTTTTTAATTGGTACTAGTGCGAGACAGTCCGAGAACATATGAGGAAGAGTAGCCGGTCCTAATCCGCATCTTGGGCAGGAGTCGTCTGTTCTTTTCCAAAACCAAGGGGTGCAGTTCCTCTGGGGGGGGAAAAGAGGGGGGGGAAGAGCGGTTAGTCTCTATATAATGCCCTCACACACCTAGCAAGGTGTCATGCTTCATCATAGGGCTGTGCTCCTCGTCGGGCCGGCGCTGCAATGCCCGACGGGCTCCCGCGAAGGGGCTCTTTATCGGAGTTCTTTTTAAGAGACAGCCGTATGGGTGCGTGGGGGTCAGTGCAACAAGTGTAGTGAGTGGTGGTGTAGTGAGTTAAAATAGGTGTGGTATTACCAGGCAATGTGTCAATTTATTCTGATGGTATACCAGCCTAAGTAAAAATATAAGTGATCCCAAAGGGATTATGATGGTCCCTAGGGAACTCAAACGGTCAACATGTTTCTTGCTCTATGCCCAAAGGGTCGGTGGCAATTCATCAGGACCATTGTGAGAAAGTGCTCAAAGAAAATTGTGAAAACTCTACTACATAATTCGTGATGCAGAAATTATCAATACATCACCAATGGGGTCCCTAAGGAAGTGGACCCGTTGTTGCAGTACCTGGAAGAAAAAGGGAGAAGGGGGGGGAAAAGAAGGGGGAAGGACAACACAGATGCATGAAACATGATTCACAAAAATTCGGGGCTCCTGGAGGGAACCGTGCGTATGTTGTGGCCGCCAATGGAGGTGCTCACACAGTGACCCAACCAGAGTCATCTCTATATACAAGTGTTTAAATGAACAGTGGAAAGTGCAGCTGCCTGGCGAAATTGAGAGGTGGAACACGTTGTAAAGTGCTGGCACAAAGAGTTTCCAGGTGGTGGGCATGCCTGGCGAAATTGAGAGGTGGAACACGTTGTAAAGTGCTGGCACAAAGAGTTGCCAGGTGGTGGGCATGCTTTGCGCAACTGCAAACGTGTGCCTTCGTGCACACGGAAAACAAATTAGTGCCAAGAGCAACTGGTGCGGTACACATGCTCCTAAGTGGAGGAGTAAGGCGGGGATTTTCGTCAGGTGGACCGCCTTACAAAATTGAACACTCGTACTCATGTTGGGAAGTTTACGAGGTGACTATAGGCTGTGCAGAAAGTGCGTCGCGAGATAGATGCTGGGGGCTACACATGCTCCACCGCGAGGGGGTCAAGCGTGGAAATATGTGTCTAGGGGAATGCCCATCAAGGTGATATTCGCGCTGATGTGGGGGACAATAATCACGTCAAAAAAACTATTACGAAAGAAGATTGCCACTTGCTCGTGCGTCTATCAAACTTTACGAGAGGTTTGATAGACGCACGAGCAAGTGGCAATCTTCTTTCGTAATAGTTTTTTTGACGTGATTATTGTCCCCCACATCAGCGCGAATATCACCTTGATGGGCATTCCCCTAGACACATATTTCCACGCTTGACCCCCTCGCGGTGGAGCATGTGTAGCCCCCAGCATCTATCTCGCGACGCACTTTCTGCACAGCCTATTGTCACCTCGTAAACTTCCCAACATGAGTACGAGTGTTCAATTTTGTAAGGCGGTCCACCTGACGAAAATCCCCGCCTTACTCCTCCACTTAGGAGCATGTGTACCGCACCAGTTGCTCTTGGCACTAATTTGTTTTCCGTGTGCACGAAGGCACACGTTTGCAGTTGCGCAAAGCATGCCCACCACCTGGCAACTCTTTGTGCCAGCACTTTACAACGTGTTCCACCTCTCAATTTCGCCAGGCATGCCCACCACCTGGCAACTCTTTGTGCCAGCACTTTACAACGTGTTCCACCTCTCAATTTCGCCAGGCAGCTGCACTTTCCACTGTTCATTTAAACACTTGTATATAGAGATGACTCTGGTTGGGTCACTGTGTGAGCACCTCCATTGGCGGCCACAACATACGCACGGTTCCCTCCAGGAGCCCCGAATTTTTGTGAATCATGTTTCATGCATCTGTGTTGTCCTTCCCCCTTCTTTTCCCCCCCCTTCTCCCTTTTTCTTCCAGGTACTGCAACAACGGGTCCACTTCCTTAGGGACCCCATTGGTGATGTATTGATAATTTCTGCATCACGAATTATGTAGTAGAGTTTTCACAATTTTCTTTGAGCACTTTCTCACAATGGTCCTGATGAATTGCCACCGACCCTTTGGGCATAGAGCAAGAAACATGTTGACCGTTTGAGTTCCCTAGGGACCATCATAATCCCTTTGGGATCACTTATATTTTTACTTAGGCTGGTATACCATCAGAATAAATTGACACATTGCCTGGTAATACCACACCTATTTTAACTCACTACACCACCACTCACTACACTTGTTGCACTGACCCCCACGCACCCATACGGCTGTCTCTTAAAAAGAACTCCGATAAAGAGCCCCTTCGCGGGAGCCCGTCGGGCATTGCAGCGCCGGCCCGACGAGGAGCACAGCCCTATGATGAAGCATGACACCTTGCTAGGTGTGTGAGGGCATTATATAGAGACTAACCGCTCTTCCCCCCCCTCTTTTCCCCCCCCAGAGGAACTGCACCCCTTGGTTTTGGTCTATACTCCTCGGAGCATGGTGCAGGACCTCATTAAAAAAGCTCTTGGTTCCTCCTCCTTTTAGAAGTCTGTTCTTTTCCCCCATAAAAACAGCTTGGCAGGGGTAAAATACAGATTAAAAATTGTCTTGTATAATTGTGCCTTCAGATTTGAGGATAGGAATAGTTGAGATATTAAAACCAGGCTCATGTCAATATCGATATCGGGGTTACGTAGTTTTTCGACCCATGAGGCTTCAACACTGTCTAAATCGCTTGGAAGCTTCTCCAGAAGAGTATTATATATAGTTCCTATCCGAATAGAATCTCTAACAATGACATCCATAAATGGTATAGTTTCAATTGAAATCGTATTGGACCCTAAAATAGAATTAATTTGAATAAACTTAAAGTAATCATTACTCGAAATTCCAAAAGTGCTCTGTAAATTTAAGAATCTATGGCCTGTCCCAGCCCCCAAGAAGTCACCAACTGTATGTATCCCTGCTCTAACCCATTTTTTTGCAGTTACATCATTAACATGTGATGGTAGTATCGAGGATTGCCAGAGAGGTGTGTATCTATTAAATTTCGGGATTTCCATCAGCTTAGCGGCCTGCCTCCAAACCTTCCATGCACTAATAATGATCCTCAGCTTGTTTTTTTTATAATATCTTGCTTCGGTTTGTCTTAAAAGAAGTCCATGAGCTTCTTTCCCCAATGCAATTTCATATATAGAGGGAATCACAGTATCTTGATTATCTACATTCATCAAAAGGAGGGGCGCCATTTGTTGAAGAAGGGCTGCCCAATGGTATAGCCTCAGATTCGGAGCAGCCAGCCCTCCTCTATTTTGAGGAAGAGATAAAAATTTCATTGACCTCCTGATTTTCCCATACTGCCATATAAAACTAGACATTTGGGACTCAAGCGCTTTCATGATTTTTTCCTCTAAAAACAGGGGAATAGCCCGAAATAAATACAGTATTTTAGGGAGAGTATTCATTTTTAAATAGTTACATCTACCAATAATGGATAGATGTAAGTTATTTACCCTTAGAAGGTCTTTAGTAATACTCTTAATTAGAGGATCATAGTTCAGGTTGTTAATGTTTTCTATTTTTGCAGTGATGCACACTCCTAGATAGGTCGCATTTATTGCAATCCGGGGGTCAGTAAATATAATATTTTCCGTACAGAGAATAACCGTCTTGTCTCTGTTTAGAGAATATCCCGAATATTGTCCAAATTGACGTGTAATTCTTTCAATTTCGACTATAGCCTCAGCGGGGTCTGATGTTAAAACTGCCACATCATCGGCGTATGCAAGAATTTTAGTCTCGTATTCCCCAGCGATAACTGGCTTTATTTACTGGCTATATAATAATCTAATGATCAGGGGGTTTATGTATAGCGCAAACAATATCGGGGAGCAAGGACACCCCTGTCTGGTACCTCTTGAGATATTAATAGGTCTCGATTCAAATCCCATCATTTGTAACTTGGCCCTGGGTTGTTGATACATAGCCTTAATGGAATTAATAAGTCCCGGGCCAAGATTGCATTTTTCTAAAACTCCCCACAGAAATCTCCAAGACACACGATCAAACGCTTTTTCAGCATCGAGGAGGATCATTGACATCGGGTCCCCCGTTTTTGACAAAACATCAAACAAGGTAATAGCCCTGCGGGTATGATCTGTTGTACCTTTGCCCGGGACAAATCCATGTTGCCACGGGGATACCAGATGTTCAATAACCCTCCCGAGTCAATTAGCCATAATTTTTGCATATAATTTAGAGTCCGAATTAATCAAGGAGATCGGCCTGTACGATGTAGGTAAATCTGCTGGCTTGCCTTTCTTTGGGAAGACGATTATGTTAGTATCTCTCCAGGATTCAGGGGGGTTCCCACTTGATTGTATACCGATAAACAAATCAACTAAATATGGTAAAATTTGAGTACCTAAAATTTTATAAAGTTCGAGAGGGATCTTGTCGGGACCAGCTGCTTTCCCTGAAGCTAAGCCTGATAGAGCTAATTGAAGCTCTGCAATGTCAATTTCTCTATCCAAATCCTCCCTAGTGTCATTATCAATTATTTTGAATCCTTCCGTATCTCTCATAAATTCCCTAATAAAAGTTTCCATTTCATCTGAATTATCAGATTTATCCAAAACAACTGAACCCTCTGGGATATCGTTTTGATATAGCTTTTGGTAATACTGTTGGAAAATTTCCACGATATCCTCAGGGTTCGTGTATTCCTGGCTGTTAGCTTTAATTGTAGTTATAGTGTTGTATGTGGATTTCTGTCTAGTACGCATCGCCAATTGCTTCCCCACTCTATCTCCATTCTCATATAGCTTAGCTCGATGTGCTTGAAACGTCTCTGCAGCTTTCTGATTCAGCCAGCTGTTAAGTTCTGTTTTGAGAACAAGTATACGACACATACTGGGCCCCGTCTCCCCACCATTTGAAATTAACGACGTATGTTTCTCTTCAGCTGTTATAAGTTCCTGCATCAGTACTTGCTGTTCACTATTTTGTTTTTTCCGATGCCTTGCCACATAGCTAATCGTTTCTCCTCTGAGGGCAGCTTTAAAACAGTCCCATACCGTTCTCCTCGGTGCACTATAGCGATTCATATCAAAAAATTGTTGTGTCCAGTTTTTAATATATATAATATAGTCCTGATTAGATAATAATTTCCAATCGAAAGTCCAGGTAGTGCGAGGTCTAGTGAAATTATCTAGTTGAAGCGACAGAGTCAAGGGATTGTGGTCGGATAGTAGTTTCGGGAGTTTAGTGATCTCAGCATGATCAGCCAGGTCCGTTGTTGTTAATATATAATCTATTCTTACGTATTTACTGTGGGGGTGCGAGAAATAGGTATACCCAGGATCTAAATGTTTTTTTTTAACCCATATGTCCACTAAGCAATGGATATCCATAAGTTGACAAATTGCTTTATGTACTTTCGGTTTTCTTCCCACATACCCTAAACAGTTTAAGCTTGTATCTGGTAATCTCATCGATATATTAAAATCTCCACAAAAAACCATCGATTTAGGCCAGAACACAAGTTCTGATTCAAGATCTTTAAATATTTGAGGGTCATCTAGGTTCGAGCCATAAACTGAACAGATAGTTACGCCGGAGGTTAGTTCTATAATTTCCCATCTCCCAAGGGCATCAGCTTTTTTGCGCGATGTTATTTGAATAGATGATTTTACTAGTATAGTTACACCCCGAGTGTTAGATGTTTGTGTTGTACTAACAGCGATATCATATCCTCCAAACTTAAGCAGATCTTTTTTTTCCCAGGGTAGATGTGTCTCCTGTAAACAAACTATGTCGAAAGATTCTTGCTTAATTATTTGCCCTAGTCGATTTCTTTTATTTTTGTCGTTCAGCCCCGCCACATTCCAAGAACAAATTGTTAGTCTACCCATTTTGAGATATTAATTAATCTCCCAGAGCTTATCATCTTAGATATACCAAATGAGTAAAAGAGCCTATATGTACGTCTTACATTGCTCATCAAAAAATGAACCAGAACCATCCTCATAGTTATATGTTTTGCCACTGCTTTCGAATTATTTATTGGAATTGCTTTTTTCCCCATTTTTCCGCCCACCCCCACCCACACACCCTTCCTGTACAAGACAGCCCCCCCCTCCCACCCAACACCCAAAGTGAGGCACACAGACACCAAGGTCTGTTGTGATGGTCGTGCTCGGTACAACCAGAGCGTGTGCCGATTACATTTCGCTGTGCCAAGTTCAATTAATTCCTTGTATTATTAAAGCAATAACAATAACATCAGCGGAAGAGTAAATCACCTCTTCAAAGGAAAAAGAGCAAAAAAGAAAAAAAAAAAAAGAAGGGAAGAAGAAAAACAAGAAAGTAATCGGAAGCACAAGCTACTCTCTAACGGTTGGATCCTAGTTTTATAGCTATGATTATATTTCCCTCCATGTCCCTCCATGTCCCTTCCCTTTCCTTTCCCCTTCCCTTCCCCTTCCCCTCCTCTCTCCCTCTCCTTCCCTCATTTCCTCCCTCTTCCACTCCCTTCCCTCCTTTCCTTCTCTTTCCCTCTCCACTTCACCCCTTCCCTCTTTCCACTCCCCTTCCCTGCTCTCCCTATTTTACCCTGTTTTTTCCTATTCTTTCCTCTCCCTTTTTTAAATAAAGAGCTCCGTTCTCCATTCCATTCTATTCCTTTCTGTTCTTTTACTCCTTCTTTCTCTCTCTCCTTTCCTCTCCTTCCCTCCTTCCTACCACCCCTTCCCTACTGTATCTACTTCAGCTCTTCTAAATACTCCTTTGCTTTTATTTCTGAGGTAAAGAACTTAACTTCTCCTCCCCAGATCACCTTTAGCCGTGCAGGATTATTTAGGTAGGCTTGAGCTTTTTTATCCTGAAAAGGTTTAATTAGCTGGCGCAGCCTCCAGCGCCTTTCAACAGTCAAGTGGCAAAAATCTGGGCGAACGAAGAACGAGATTTCATTCCTCGTTCACCTAGACTCCGGCCTGGCCTTTTCGAAAACAGCCTGACGAAGCAAGAAGTTGCCAAAAAAGATAAGGATTGCACGAGGGTAAGTCCCAGGTTTCTGCGGTTGTCTCAAGGTAAAAGGCATACGGTGAGCCCGTTGAATTTCTTTGGCCCAATCCCAGCTAGCAAGCTCGGGCATAGTATCACGAAACAGATCTATTACAAAAGAGCGAACATCCCCGCTTTCGGCCCCCTCGGGAACCCCCAGCAGTCTTAGGTTATTTCTTCGCTGGTAATTTTCGAATTCTTCCAATTTCCATTTGACATCTGTCAATTCTGCTTCGTGAGAGCTCACCCTAGCTGCAACTGCTGCATTTTCGGTCTCATTAGAAACAATCCTTGACTCAATCTCAACACATGCAGCTCCCTATGTGGAAAAGCAATCTGGTTTGAATTTTGGAAGAGAGAGCAGGAAACCTTCCAAAATCCAAACCACTGCCGTGATGCTCCCGCCCTGCCATAGCAAAATGCAGTGATCCAGGGGTGGGCACCCCAGAACCCTGCAGGAGCCGGCCCTGGGGGGTGGCAGTACCCAGGGCCATCACAGGCTCCAGGAGGGGGGCCGCGAGGCCACCCTCCCAACATCTAAACAGCCCCAGGGAGGTGGTGGTCGCCGGGGCTCGGGGGTCCGTTACCGACGCCCAAATTTAAATATTAGTGCCCTGGGGAGGTGACGGTCCCCAGGGCGTGTGGGGGGGTCGAGCCCCCCAACACAGGTATATTATGTTTTTTAAAAAGAAGCCTGGGGGTGGCGGTCCCTTGGATTGTGGGGGGCAGTGTGCCCCACCACGATTATAATTAATGAAACCTCTATGTGCACCCCACAAATATTTATGCAAAGCCCCGGGGGTGGCAGTCCCCGGGGCAGTGTGGGGGGCTTGGGGCCCCCCACACATTTTTTTACTGCCCCCAGGACGTGGCTTACCCGAGGGCTTCAATTAAACGAAGCGCTGGAGCCCACGCTTCATTTCTTTTTTCTTTTCTCGGGCGGATTCGCTCACCCAGCGTGAATTCAGCTGATATTTAAAAAAGAAAATGTTTTTTGGGCCCTGGGGGCCCTTGTGGGACCCCTTGAGCAGGCCTAGGGGGTCAGGGTGTTTCTACCCTGCCCCCTTTTCTTGTTTTGCGCGTTTGTTTTACTGTTTTATTGTGCTTTGGTTCTAAAGTTTCATATGGGAAATAACATGGAGAAAACACGTTTTGGGACCCCCCTTTTTTCTCGGCTTCCGCTTGAGGAATCACCCCGAAACTTTCAGGATAGGAGCTTACCCCAACGGGCCATAAGTTTTGAAAATTTCGCGAAGATTCGACAACCGATGCCAAAGTTATTGCGAAAACAAAAAATGAGTTTCCTATGGAAACTAGGTCCTAACTATAACTATCTACTGGCGACCGGCGATATATATAGCTCCTTCCCCAACAGGCATTAAAGGTCAAAACCCCATTTATCCCGTACTCTTTGATTGACCTCTAGTAGAGCTGGTACAGGCTCCACCAGCCACCAGTTAGTAACTCTGGAAAGCCTAAAAGAGGTATTAAAACAAGTGATGGATGGAATGTTTGGATTAATCTCAGCCATTGGTAATTACTCGGACCGCATGCCAGTCCATCATTATTTTGCACACTGTGCCACCTCAGTTTGGGTCAGGAGGACCTCACTTGCTAGTACAGGCTGAACTGTTCCTATTAGAGCATGTCGAGACTGATTCGCGTATGGCTGGGTCTAACTCAAGTGGCATCGATGGACAAGGATGTAGACCGAGTAATGGCCAGTGGCTGAGATTCAGTCAAGCATTCCATCCAAAACTTGCAAGCTTGTTGGGACTGGAGATACACTGGCAATCAGCAGTTCCACCATCTCTAAATGAGGTGGGAGAATCTCGAGCTTGGCATGTATACGCTACAAGTCTCATTACATTTCTAGCCAGTGAAAGAACATGTGATATCACTTCCCCTGTGGGTTTGGTCATGTGACGACAAAAAACGTCCTAATATTTGCAAAGCTTCATCCTATTTGACATCAGCTATGGCATCATCAGCAAGGCTGCAGCACAGGCTACTCAACAATTTTAGCAGTTCTAACTTCGACTAATAGCCTGGCTGCATCTACAGATACCAGTCTGGAGGAGAAGGCCACTGCCTTTTTCTCAGCATTTAATTAAATTGAATAGAGTTTGGAAATCAAAACATTAAAGGGCAGATGCATGAATATATATTCTCCCGTTCACAAATGCAAAAAGGCCTTTTGTTGTGTATGAAAGGCTTTATATTCGTTATTTAGGTAATCACAATTTTTTGCGATTACCTAAATTGCGAATGCAAATAGGGAATTGCAATTTGAGAATCCCAAATGCACATGTAAGAAGTCTTTCCTAAATGCAAACTATGCAGTTAGGAAACTCTAATTACCATCAACTTCAAGAAGTTCATTCCACAAAAATGCACTTTTCAAAGTGTCATGTTGATCACACATGCCCCTAGGGCATGTGTGCGCTTTACATGTGCACAATATAAATTTTGGGGGTGCCTCAGGGGGGGCCTAAGGCATCCGGGCAATCTTGGCTTTGCATTCGCTAATTTGCGATTACCAACTAGGTAATCGCAAATTTGCTAATGCAAAACCATTTACACCTATGGGCCTTTCGGCTCATAGGAACAAATGGAGTCATATTACCTAATAGCGATTCCCTATTTACTGAATCGCAATTAGGTAATATTGAGGAATCGCCAAATATTTGGCGATTTCTACATACATAGCATTTTGCAAATAACAAATAGGGATTCGGTAAAAATCACTATTTGAGAATCGCAGAATACTCTTTTAATACATATGCAGGTACATGCATCAAGACATGCTTTTGCGATTCCTTAATTGCGATTATTAAGGAATCGCAATTAAGGAATTGCAAAAGCCTATGCATGTAGGAATCGCTATAAAATTAGCGATTCCCAATCATTCCTTAATTAAGGAATGCCTTCCCAGGGAGATTGCATGCGCAATTTGTGAGTACCAATAGGTACTCGCAAATTGCGCATGCAATTTCGAGGGTGCAAGGGTGTCAAAAAGACACCCTGTTGCACCCCTGAAAATGATCTGTGCACACATGTTGCGCACACACATGCCCCAAGGGCATGTGTGTGTGTAACCTACAACTTTGAAAAATGCACTTTAGTGCATTTTTCAAAATTTTTGCAAATTACCATCAAGTGCAAATTGATGGTAATTTGTGCCCCCTATTAGCAAAATCGCAATATGCGATTCCATCATGCATTGCATTTAAAGCATCGCATTTTGCGATTGCTTAAATGCAATCGTAATTTAAGAAATCTCAATGATTTGCGATTTCTTAAATTGCGAGAGGCTGGCAGGTTGATGCAAACGGCCGGTTTTTGCGAATCGCACCGTTTGCGCTCACAAAAATTGTTGATGCGGGGCGTGGCTTGGACGCCGAGGGAAGATGGCGGATCTCCGTTAGCTCCGCTCGGACGCGGTGCTATGTAGCTGTGTGGAAGGCTTCCCAGCGAGCTACGGGCACTGTCTCCAGAAGAACTTACCAGTGGAACATGGCGTGATTCTGAATTGCTCCTCGTTGGCTGTTTTTTCCACTCCTATCCCTCGGAAACGTGGCGGTTTGATTTCCTGAGGTAATGCCCGACGGCGGCCATTTTGTATCGAGGCGCCGACATTCTATTCCTGAAACACCGCGCACGCATTTCCTGGATCCAGTCATGCTTTGATGCTTTACTGCTTCATTTCTCTTCGAGAGGGAGTCTGTTCCAAGTTCAACAGTCGCCAGTAGCCCCTGGCCATGCTTGTTCTATATCGTTTCTCTCCCCGGAGAAGGTTTCATAATTTTGTCTTTTCTTCAGAGGAGCCGTGATTAACCCCTATGTTCCGGTATCTTCAGAGCCATAGGCTGGATGCATTGCAGCTTTGTGTATCTTTCTCTTTTTGTTCTAAGGTGATGCTGTAGTGGCTTTATGAATATCTTTGTCAAACCTTACAGCGTATGAGAGAACTCCGTGTACTTTTTCCCGCCAAAAAAGCATCTCGTCAAATTGCCAAGATGTCTAATGATTCCCATCCTCCAAATAAACCGTCTTCTTCTGGCGCAAAGCCTAAAAGGCTGAAGAATGACCCGCCCTCGCCTATTCTTTCATCGCAAAGCCCAGTTTTGGATAACATACTAGAGGAAGTGCGTGGTCTTCAGCCTTTTATGGCCGCCACAAACGAAAAATTGCAACAAATTGAGGACCGATGGATTGTCATGGAAGGTAGGGTGACTGAGTTAGAACAACGCGTCAGTGACGTTCAAGATGTTGCCATAAAAATTCCGTTATTGGAACAAGAAATTCACAAATTGAAGCTCCATACTGAGGACTTGGAGAATCGTAATCGAAGGAATAACCTCCGTCTTTTTGGCTTGCCAGAGAATATTGAAGGTCCAGATATGTTGCTTTTCCTTCGAAAATTCCTTCATGACCTCTTGGGCCTTCAGTCATCTACACCTTTGAATATACAGAGAGCTCACCGCTTAGGTCGCCTTCAACCGAATTCCACCAAACCTCGTGGGATTATCATGCTGTTTCTGGAGTTCACAGAACTCATGACTGTTCTTAAAGCAGCTAAACTCAAACGTCACCTATCGTGGTCTGGGCACAATATCTTTATCTCACAAGATGTCTCCAATGCGACCAATGCTCGTCGCAAAGAATTTCTTGCATTGCGTCCACAAATGAGGCTCTTGAACGTCCAGTATGGCATACTCCATCCCTCCATCTGCAAGATCACCCATGACGGCCAGACGAGATCCTTTGATGACCCGGGAAAACTAAAACTGTTTCTCAATAACATCTCTTCTCGGAATATGGACACAAATCATTGAGCGCTTCTTCTTTTTTGCTGCTTCAGTGTAGTGCTCTTAACAGCTATTAACAGCTTTTTTCTGGTTACCTTAGATTCCTCTTATACATAGCTTTCCATATGCTTTAGTGCTTATTGCTTATTGTACGTTTGTTAATCACGTTTCTTCCTCTTTGTTACTGCTTATTCCTGTTCAAATTCTTTCTTCCCTTTCTCATATCTCGCTTCCGCTATATGATTACCTATGTTATGTCCTGCTTCCAATTGTACCCATGTGAATTACACCGCTGTCTTCTCTCCGGTCGCATCACGCTCCAATATTACTTTTCTATTGATGTCTTTCAGGTCTGGATTCTTTTCCTTGACCTGTTTTCCTTCTCTGCTCTCCTATGCTTTTTTTTTTCTCTGCTCACCTTCTTTCCCTCACCTGCTCTTTCGCGCTCTTTCTTATTTCAGTCTTCCTCTGGTCGGTGCGTCACTCTCTTCTTCTCTCGAGTTTTTCCATGTTTCCTCTTCGCTCTTTTCCCTTCATTTCTTCATGATTATGGTGCTTTTGGACTTCTTTTTATGTATTTCATTGTCAAAGGCTTGTTGATTCTTCTTAATAAGGTGGTTTTATGTTTTGCTGTTCCCTTGTGTAACCCTTATGCGCATTTTGTCTTCCAGTGTCGTTGTGTCTCCGAAGTATTTCCACACCATGTGTATCACATTCCCCTGACCCTTGCGTATGTGTAATTTTGTTACGTGGAACGTCCGTGGTCTTGGAAATCCTGTTAAAAGACAAAAGGTAATTTCTCATTTATCTAAACTTAATTCCCAAATTTCCTTTCTTCAAGAAACTCACTGCAATGACGTCGAGTCACTGAAATTAAAAAGACAATGGGTAGGCCAAGTTGTTTTTTCCCCTGCTGTTGACAAGAAGGGGGGGGTTGCCATATTGTTTCACAAAACTTTATCTGTGCAAATTATTTCCTCTCAAAATGATGACGCAGGTCGATGGGTAATGGCCAAGGTTGTTGTACACAATAAAACGTTAATCTTGCTAAACATTTATGGCCCTGTGAAACCAGATCCAAAATTTTGGAATGATATCAAAACTCTCCTCTCCACAGCTGATTGTCCCAATATTATTGTAGCAGGCGATTTTAATCAATGGTTGGATCCTTTCTCGGATCGCTTATCTAAGTACAAATTTCAACCGGATAAGACCCATAAATCCTTTCAATCGGCCATTGCCTCTCGCCCAATGTATGATGTCTGGAGAACCTGTAACCCTGATTTGTTGGAATATACGTTCTTTTCTAATGTACACCAAACCCGATCCAGAATTGATTATATCTTGATTAGCAAATCCCTTCTTCCTTGTATCCAAAAATCTGAAATTGGCTCTATCTTTATCTCTGATCATGCCCCTGTCTATGCTATGTTAGACCTTTCACTCACCTCCACCAAATACAATCGCTGGAAGTTTAACACTCACCTACTTTCTGATACAACTTATATTAAAGAAGTCACCTCCTTTATTAATGAATTTTTCACCTTTAACAACCCATCAGACACTTCCACTTCTAACAACTGGGATGCTTTTAAAGCGGCGCTCCGTGCTTTTACTATTTCTTTTGTGTCCCGGAAGAAAAAGGCCAATGTGAAAAAGTATAAAGACCAATTACAACAGTTGAAAAAACTAGAGCATGACTATTTTTCCTCCAGAAATGCTGATTCACTTAGGAGTTTAATTATAGCCAAAACCAACCTTAACAAAATTGCCACTGTTGATGCCTGCAATGTCTTACTTAGAATTAAATCTAAATTTCACGGAGGGCAAAATAAAGCAGGTAAAATGCTAGCGAATTATTTAAAAATTCGCTCTGAACGTAAGACCATTGGTCCTATCTTGGATGAATCCACCAATAATCTGGTGTCCTCTGATGAAGAAATTGCAGCGGTCTTTCATGACTACTACCGATCTCTTTACTCAGATGATACATTCCCCTCCTCTTATAATCTTGATAAGTTTTTTTCTGGACTTCCTGCTCCCCCATCTCTGAATGCTGAGTTTTCTGCCTTAGAGGCGGATATTACCCTTCAAGAGATTATTACCGCCCTTCAAGCTTTAAAGAAATCAAAAGCCCCCGGCCCGGACGGATTACCGGTGGAGTTTTATTGTACTTTCAAATCTTTGTTTGCCCCTAAATTATTGCAGCTGTTTAATTCCTTCATTGCTGATGCGAAAGCATCAGGCTCCTTTATGGATGCCCTGATCGTCATTATCCCTAAGCCTGACAAGGACCATTCTTTATGTAAAAATTTTCGCCCAATCTCCCTTATCAATTACGACTGCAAGATCTTCGCTAAGATTATTGCATCTCGACTTGATTCTATCATACCCCTTTTGATCAAGACGGACCAGGTGGGTTTTGTCAAAGGTAGATTGGCTTCCGATAATGCTAGAATGTTCATGAATATCCTGTCCCATGGTAAAAATTATAAAGATCCTTTGGCTGCTTTGTCTCTGGACGCTGAAAAAGCATTTGATCGTATAAATTGGCAGTATATGTTTCATACTCTACAATGGTTTGGTTTTGGCCCTAATTTTATTTCCTTTATCAAATTGTTATACTCATGTCCGAGGGCAAGTATTTTTGTTAATAACCAATTCTCTCAATTTTTTCCCCTATCCAGAGGCACCAGGCAAGGTTGTCCTCTCTCCCCATTACTTTTTATCCTGTGTTTGGAACCCTTCCTTGAGCGTATTCGAACCAATCCCAAAATTAAAGGTTTTGTCTCTGCTTCTGTTGAAACTAAAATATCTGCCTACGCGGATGATATATTGGTATACATGTCCAACCCCAGTGAATCCCTTCCCCCCTTTTTAGAAGAAGTCCATCTTTACTCTTCCATTTCTGGTTACAAACTCAATCTAACCAAAACGGAGGTTCTTCCTTTAAATTCGATTTGTTATCAATTCATGTTTGCGGATACAGCCTTTGCATGGTGTCCCTCCAAAATTAAATACCTTGGCATTTGGTTTGCCCCCAATATTGCGGACACTATTAAATTCACCTTTAACGCACTAATGAATAAGTTGAAATCCCTTCTCCTTGTTTGGTCCCCCTTATTTTTGTCATGGTGGGGTCGACTAGATACTATTAAGATGATGGTCACTCCTCATATTCTTTATACGGTTTCTATGCTCCCTGTCAAAATCCCTAACACGTTTTTCTCCCAACTAAACTCTTTATGTATTAAATTTTTATGGAACAATAAACGCTCCCGCATAGCCTTAAACAAACTTATTTGCCCCAAGGAAGAGGGGGGAGTGCGTTTCCCTAATTTTAAAATATACCACTCTGCTTTTTTGATTAAACAATCTTTCTCATTGGCCTTCGATTTTGGGGATACGCCTATACCTCGTTGGATTATCTTTGAGCGATCGCTTCTAAAAGAGTTTCAGTTTCAGCATGTTACATTTATGTCCAACTACACCTTTTTGTCTAAAAACCCTGTACTAAAATACTCTCGTGAATTGCTGTGCAATACATTCCTTAAGGACCTATCCCCTATCCAATGTTTTTTAACCTCTACCCTGTGGTATAACAAATTTCTCAAATACAAAGGTAGATCTTTCTATTACAAATACTGGAAGGAAAAGGAGATCATTTTTGTCCATCAGTTTTTGAATGGGTTCTCTATCATCTCCTTCCAGGAATTACAAACACGATATCAGCTACCTGACTCCTTCTACAAGGAATACCTTATTATCTCTAATGCTATACAAACCCAATTGGCTACCTACTCTCTCCCATCAGCCCCACCTTCTTCAACACCCTCTTCACCATTGTATCCTCTATTCCCGGCGCATAAACTCAAAGCTGCCACTGTTTATAAGTTATTGTTATCTAATGCTAATGTTCGTTCTAAAACCACCATTGAAAGTGCATGGGAAACGGACCTATCCTTTTCTCTTCCTATTGAAAGTTGGGACAAACTATGGTCGAAATTATTTAAAGTTTCGGCTGCAGCCAGGATAACCCAATCTCTGTTTTTTCTGTATCATAGAGCCATTATTACTCCTGTTACTATTTGTAAGTTTTCCCCCTCATCCTCTCCCCTTTGCTGGTCCTGCTCTACCGAAACTGGTACATTAGTCCATCAGTTATATGAATGTGCATCTGTTCTATCTTTTTGGAATTCAATTTGGAATGTATGCATGTCAGTTTTCAACTTTAATGCAACCTTATCTTTTGTAAATATCTTTTTAGGTTCCTTAGCTCCTGATATGGAAACTGTTTTACCTAGTTCTAGGTTATTTGCCCTTTTTATTGCATTAGCTTTTAAAGTGATCCTGTCTGCTTGGAAAGATAATTCTAAACTGTCGTCAATTACTTGGTGGAATTTTATTTGTGACGAACATAGGATTGCTTCCGTTTCCTCCTCTTCTGTCTCCCAAAAAATCAAAACTGATCTTCTTTGGCTTCCTTTTACTGTTTATCTCTCCTCGCACCCTCCCTTGCGGTAATTCTTCCTCTTTTTACTCTCTTCTCTCTCTGGCTTTCTCTCTTCTCTTCCCCCCTCTCCTCTTTGGTCTTTCCTCTCTTCTTCCCTTCTTTACCTCCTATCCCATTCTCCAGTGCCATTTTCCTCAATTTACCCTATTATTGATCCTTTTTTCCTTTTGTTGACCTAATCATTATAAACCAACTTCGTTTATATAATATTTCTTATGGCGCTATATTGTAATAATTGTTTTATTGTATCATTTGTTTTTTCTTTTTCTTTTTCTCTGAAAATTCAATAAAAACTTCTTAAACAAAAAAAAAAAAATTGTTGATGCATGTGCCTGTAAGTCCATAAAGTCTTTGGCTTAGGCAACACTTTTATGACATTGTTGCACCACTTGCTAACTAAAAATGCGATGGAGTCCTGGAGATTTTACTGTTCACGCCTTACAAGGCACCATTGTGCAACATTTTTATCACTACAGCGAAAATGATAGAACATTATAAATCTTACTCTACAATAATAATAAAATCCCAGGCTTCCTGGAGTAGGCATGATGAGGCCTTTGCTGCAGAGGTAAGCGGATACTTGTGCATTAGTGGCACCTAGTGGCTGATAGTATAATGACATGGCCTGAGTACTGAACATGGTATATAATGCGTTCTTCTGTCTAGTACATACACACATGCTGGGTGGTAGCAGCGTACAGAAGAAAGACGGAATCCGATGCATTGAAGACTAGGAATAATGGGGCAGTTACTTTGACTATCTAGAAATGCACAAATGATTCCTTAGGAAGCCGCCACGCACCTGGAACAATAACGCCAATCCATAAATCTATGTTTATACATTTATCCTCGTCCAGCTCCCCTGCGACAGTCTCCTGTCCAACTGCGAGCAGCCTCCCCCTGCTGTCTCTGGTTGTGTCTCCGCTGCTACTTGGCCCGTTTTTCCCGTGGCTGCTCCTTCTCTGCTCATTTTCTGCCCTCTTTTCCTGGATTCTCTGTCTTTTTCTGATCATTAGCTGCTCGTTTTTCTGTTCCTTCTATGCCTTTTCTGAACGTTTTTTGGTCATTGTCCTCTTAGTTTCTCTGCCTTTTCTGATCGTTTTCTGCTCGCTTTTCTGTTTCTTTTCTGCCTTTTATGATCATTTTCTGATCGCTTTTCTGTTCCTTCTCTGCCTTTTCTGATAGTTTTCTGCATGCCTTTCTCTTCCTTCTCTACCTTTTTCTGATCATTTTCTGTTCGCCTTTTGCCCCCGGCTGCCTCTTTTTGATTGTTCTTCCCTCTACCCACTATTTCCCGCCTCCTGCTGTTTCAAGCCTTCCGCCATGCAGCGCCCCCCCCCCCCCCCGACCTATGTAATGATAGTGATGGAGCAAAGATTCTAAGAAAAGACACTTGCTCGAACTAACCCCTTGTTAACAAGTACTAACAAGTAAATAATAGAAGCTTGAAAGAAAATGAACATACACACGACATTCATACATGGGGAGAAGGCTTTCTGCTTGCTTAAAAAACAAAGAATAATTTGCAACGTATCTGAAATCCCGCTTGAAACCAAAAATCGCTTTGCGCATGTGCGAACCCGTCTTGCGTAAGTAACCACGTGATTAACCCATGTGAGAGGCAACTCCCGCAAATGCCCAAAGAGTTGCTAACTACAGGTCATAAAGTACCGCGTGCCCGGCATATGCTCACCTGGATCTTAAAAGAAGTTTTTCGCTTCTAACGCTTTGCTTAACAAAGAAAAGAATAACACGGGATAGAGTAGAAGTGGGTGGTAAAAAGTGATAATAACATATTTGAGAAATTAACCTCTGTTTATGATTCTTTTATTATTAGTGTGTATTTGGGCCTGATATGCTAAGCTGAGAGAAAAGATGGCGGGTGAGACATAATGCAACTTAAGTCTGCGCATTAGACTCCCGGAATGACCTGCTGACCGGGACATTGATAGACTGCCAAGACCCAAGGAGGAGTGCTTGGGAAAAGTTCCTCAAATGAAGAAATTATATAAAATTTGTATCGATCTATTTCATGAATGCATGTGAAAGAAAGTGTTCTGAAAAATTGAATAAATTAAGTGGGAAGTGTTTACTAAACAAATAATTAGGTTTTTTTTGGGATGACCACATGAGGTGATGACAACTCCCATACCCTGGTCCAATCAGAGTTCTTGATTCACAGACATTTGCAACCTTTGAGGGTGGGACATGCAAAACTAAAGGGTATCATTTGAGTGACTTAAGATTTAGAAAGAGAGAGCTGCTACGAAGACTCGTTGATGCTGAGTGAGGAGTAGGCGTGAGGAGTAGGCGAGGACTGCTACTGGGAAGAACAGACTGAGGAGATTCAATGCTTAAGACAGCCTGAGTAGATTGAAGATTTGCGTAAGAATATCGAGGAGGGAGAGAGTGTAAGAGAGGGATGTGATCCGGTGCGTCGGATTCCTGAGAAGTGTAGTAAGTATAAACCTATCTTGCACCTGTCCTACAGTCCTAGTCTCCTGACTTTATCAGGTGACCTCCACTAATCCTTCTGGCCAGGGGTTGGGTTTCCCATTTCACTATTAGGTAAATAGAATTTTGTATTGAATTCAAATATTTCACTGCAAATTATAAGATACTATGTCCCTTTGTCCCTTCATCTATCACTCCTAATGCATTGAGATTGTTGGATGCATTTGTGTATGTTATTTGATAAATGATTTTTTTCTCTCCCATGAAAGTTGATGGAGTTTGCACTGTGAATCTGTACAAATGAGCATTCATTTTGATTGGATTATTTAGATACCATCTATTGAATCTTACTTGGAGTCTGTGATCATTTTATTGAAATCTATATGCTAGATTAATGAACTTGATAATATCATCATCAACTACTCGACTGATGGTCCATTGACCAAAGGATGAGTGTTGATCTGTGAAGATTAGTTAGGCATTGACTAATTCAGATCAAAGTGAAATAAAACCTGACCCCCAGCGAAACAGACAGGACATCTGAGTGTGTATATGTGCCCATTGTGAGTGATACATTGATTTGTGAAAAGTTTATCCTGGCCTTTCGCTGGATCAATAGCACCAAAGGCAAGCCCATCTGTGCCCGTCCACTCCTGGAGCGCACCCAGTGCATGGACCCCTGGCCATCTAGCCATCCCCCGCTACACTGCAATGGAGACGTGGCCCAGAAATGAAGATGTACTATAAGACATAACCTCACACTCAGTGAGTGAACGTGTGTTCCAGGGCATGAGATTCACATTCAGTGGGAGAGAATATATGACCAAACATGGGACTCCCACCAAATGAGAGAGACTATGCACTGAGATCTAGAGTTCAAAACCAATGAGTGAGACTGTACACCAAGGTGTAGGACAAAAAGCAAATGACTGAAGCTGTCCTGTCCCTGTGACGGCCTGGGCACACAAGGCACCATGCACTTTATACTATTCAGTTGTTATGAGCCCCAATGTACCCAATATAGGCCTTGGTAGCTGCACAACCTTTTACCTACATTTGTCATACCTTGCTCTACATAACGGTTCTGGCGCTGACCTTTTACCTAGTTATGTGCCAAAGAAATGTTGTGTGGTTTTCTTCGAAAACTAGCCTCATTTATTATGCATGAGGATTCTTAGTATCATATCTTAATCCCCTGCCTAGGACATGAGCAGCTGCTTATTATCTTCTGTATAATAACTCTGTACAAAAGCCACCACTATCGTCTTCCTTGGTCCACAGGCCCACAGTACGATTACACATCTAGGTCAAAACCCAGAGGGTACCTTTTGGGTATAAAAGAATCACATCTTCCCTGGGCAACCAGAGGAGAAGCTTCCATGCTTACACAAGATGCTGAAGTCTCTGCAAGTAGAAACTCCATCACTCAGTGATCTGACATCCCTTGCGGTGTGTCCAACTCACGACAAACACAGATCCTTTGTTCTAGTCCATCTGGTAATGAGGTTGACTCTTTCCTGAGGGATTCTTGGCTTTACACCCACCTAAATGCTAGGTACACTTAGATAGGGTTTGCATTGTAGGAGTATGCTTGATTTCTGCCGTGTATCTATATGCCTGCATTTATTTGCTGTTGCAGCACCATTGTAGAATTCAAACTTTTATTTACTTTGTTGGTGCTTGTTATCTTATATATCTGTTTCTGTCTAATAATTGTCGCAGCAAATATGTTATAGACTAGAATGACACTGGTTCAATAAATGCTTATTGAAAATGTCCCCATTGTTTATTCTTCTGTGTATATGACAGAGACTAAGTGAGCACGAATGACTGAGCAAAAAGTATTGTACTGTTTCCACGATCCCTGATGGGTTCAAGGGTTGTCATGTTCGTTAGTTGCCAGAAAATATTCACTCCTTGGTAAAGTTAGGAGGTTTGGTGGCACTCTGAGCTAGCTGGTCTAAAGGCCAACATATCCTTTGGGGGTGTCTGGAATCAGTCTGGACACCAATCCCTTAGTTTATGTTGTCTAAACACGCAGATCCTATGCATTATTAGGAACTACACAACACTGTAACTTTATTCTAATTTCAGGCGTTATTATTTAAAACCTCTTCTGCTTGCATAAGCTATCAGATCACATATCGTTGCCCTGAAATATATGCTTGTGTTAAATGATACCTGGGTCTGCCTAAATGTTGCACTTTTTATTATAAATGCAATTAATACAGGTAAAAGCACTGTTTTTTGAGTTTGTAATTAATTTTATGGAGACTGGACTGAAGTCTTTTTTTACCAATTTTTCAAATATGTACCTTTGGCACCGTTATTTATGATTGTAATTACGTGTATTTGTTATTGCTTTTTTAACAGTGTGCAATTGTTTTACTGTTGATAGCTTTTATAGTTGTTTTCACATACCGAATATAGTTTTAATCAAATCGACTGAAGCTGTGTTTTGGTAAGTGAGGCTTACTCTCAGTGGGAAGACTGTGCCCTGAGGTAAGACATGCACTCAGTGAGAGACATTGTGCTCCAAGAAATGAAACTCACTGCCCAGTAAAAAAGTCTATAGTTTATATTACAAGAAATGCAGTCACTCAAAGAGAACTGGTGACGAGGCTTGGGGCTCCCATATATTGAGAGAGACTGCTCAAGAGTGTGACCTCACACCAAATCGATGAGACTGTGTTCCAACAAACAAAGCTCACATCAAGCGAGTGAGACTGTTCTTCCAGGATTGAAAATTGCACTCAATAGGTGAGGGTATATTTGTTTCACTCCGCTGTCTTTCTGGGCCTTGTTCTTCTTCAGATCCCTCCTGTTTGCTCTCTTCAAATGAGTGCAGTTTCCTAAAGGTATTTTCAACCAAGCTTCGCATCATGAACCCCTCACTGCGAGATTGTTGCATCTTATTGCCATGGCAGACCCTGCTGCAAGAGGCAGACCGGAGCACAGGAATCAAACACAGAAGATTAACATAAGGCATAATAAAACCCAATTCCAAATAAAAACATATTGCATTTTTATCAGCAACATATTACCTGAACATACTTGTATTAATACTGATCACAAATATATAGTCACACTCACACAATCATATGTACTGTCAAGTGTTGAGGTCCCACTCACCTGTAAACCAGGAGACTCTAAAACGGAGATAGTCCTACCTCTCACCCCCAGACCAGCCCTCCACACTTAATAAGCAGTATGGGCAGTTTATATCAGGGGAAAAGAGGAAAGAATATTAGGGAGAAGGTAGATTCTCGGATATCATCTCCTATAACACACAATCACAAAGGACACAAGGTAAGTAATAAGCGTCCCCACCCGCAGAGAAGACCTACCATGAACACTTCTCAAGAAAACCATAAATAGGCACTCACCAATTTCAAACATACGTAAGTACGATTTCCCAAGATCCTCCAGAAAAGAAAGGGATGATCAACCACAGTGATTCCTATTATGTTCCATAGGAATAGACTTCACAAATAAAATGAAAGAACACAGTCTGTGTTTCTTGCCAAGCTGTATCATAGAAAATGAAAAAAGAAGGTTCAATATGTCTAGGAAATAATAGAACAGGGGTAAATGCAGCCAAGGGTTAATCACGATTCCACGCTTCACTGAAAATATCGCCCTACCAAAATATTGTAACACAAATATTGTTGTCAAAAATATCGTCGTCCTATACGTATAATGTAGATTACAAAAATATAGGATAAAAAACATTATTGTTGCACAAACTATCAATTTTTTCAACTTATATATAAATATAAATATTATACATTAAATATATTAAAAAGTTATACTAATCTAATGCAAATTAGATATATTTAAATAATTTAAAAAGACATGTAACTATAACTATTATACTCATTAAAAAAATAAAACAAATGTATTAATTAATACATATATACATATATATATATTTAGTTACATATAGATAATTAAAAATGTTATTAACCCCTTCGATGCGAGTGACGGAGCGGTTCCGTCATGTGCGTCGGTTGCGCAGTGCGCATGACCGAACCGCTCCGTCACGGGCCCGCCCGCGCACGGAACCTTCAGCACGGCGCGGTAATCCGCGCCACGCTGAAGGGGTTAAACTAATAATTGGTTGTAATTATTTATCTAATATTTTAAAAAATAACATAAATATCTATATATATAGATAGATATCTTTATACATAACATAAGAAAATTACAAATCACTACAAATATATTAAAGATTAAAAACATTAATAATTATAAATATATATATAATTTTCAATACACAAAAACATAATAATATAATTTTAGTAAACATAAACTAAACTTAAAAAAGCCACAAATAATATATATACTAAGCACACTCCAATTTAAACACAGGGGCAAAAAGTGTTCCCACTACAGTCAGTGCAAATGTTGGGAGAGTGTTGGATTGCAGAGGGGTCAAATTTACTATCCCCACTGCAGTCAGTGCAACAATAGGGAATGTTTTGGATTGCAGGGGGTAAAATTTACTATTCCCAATACAGTCAGAGGAAAAGTAGGGAAACTGTTGGATTGCAGATGGGTAAAGATTTCTATTCACACTCCAGTTTGTGCAACAGTTTTGAATAATTGTTGTTAATATTTTTAAATATTGTTTTTAATTTTAACTTATTTCTAACTGTTAATGTATTTGTTAATAGTAATTTATAGTGTTGTTGCAGGTTGTGAGGATTGGAGAGGTGCAGGGTGGGAAGTTAATTAAGTATACTTAATTAATAAAAGTATTTTAATTAAAATAAATTATTTAATTGATAATTAATTATGTAAATCTTGTAATCATTATATTTTTCAAGTGATATTTTAGGTGCAGGTTGTTTTGTTTATAGGGGTATAGGGTGAGAAGTTAATCGAGTAATAATGTATTATTTTTTTATTAATTATGTAATTGATAATTAGTTATGTAAATTGTTTAATTATTATATATTATTAGTCATATTTTGGATGTGTGTTGTTGGGTTTGTAGGGTGTGAAGGTAATTAAGTAATAATTAATGTTAAATTAATTATTTTATTGAGAATTATGTTGGCAATTTGTGTATTTATTTGTTTTATGTTATGTTTTAGGTGCGGGTTGATGGGTCTGTAGGGCTTTAGAGTAGGACGTTAATTAAGTAATAATCAATTATCAATAAATTATACATTTGTAATCAAATATTTACTTTATTAATAATTATGTCTATTGTTTAATAGTTATATTTTGGGTTGCTGTGTTTGTAGGGGAATAGAGTGGGAAGTTATTCAATTATAATGAACAAATAAGTAATCATTTATTAATAATTAGTTTATATATTACTTAATGTGTTAATTGTGTTATTTTTGTTTATTTTAATTATATTTCAATTATGTGTTGCTATGTTTGTGGGAGTATAGTGTGGTATTTTCATTAAATGATCAGTTAGTAACATTTTAAAATTTGAAATTTATCATTAAAAACGTTGACATTTATTTAAATTCTGTCATTGTTTTCTAAATGTATATATATATATATAATCTTTACATTAATAGTTTTATCTGTTTGGTCAATTAATAGCAGGGGCTGCAAACTGAATACAAAAAATAAAATGATAATAACGACCGTGTATATTGTTTGATTTTTTGTATTCAGCTTGCAGTTGAAGCGGCGGGGCAGGGCTGGGTTCCGTGCATCACAGGGGGAGGAGTGGTGACAGCACCTTAAGTGCGCATGATGGTTTGTCCAACCGTCTTTGGCACACTTTGCATGTTCTCCACCCAGGCTGCATTACAGCCTGGGTGGAGAACATGCGAAGCCTGCCAGCCCCTCTCTGAGTGCCGAACCACGGTGCTCAGACCAATCACAACACTACTGTAACAGCAGCGTTGTGATTGGTCAGGGGATTCTGGGTGTCTGTGTGTTTTGCTTCTTGGTTCCTGCTGCAAAGAGGATAGAGGAGAGGTGGCAGACAGCAGTACTAAGGTAAGTGTTTTTTTTAATATCCCCCACTGACTCCCCCGCCCCTCCACCCCTGTTGAGTAGCAGCCACTACTGATTAATAGTTATTAAAGTGTGTTATATGTTTGAAGTGTATTACTTTTTCTAATGTTGCATGGACTGGAGTGGGATTAGAAAATATAACCCCTCTGGTGTCCAACACTCTCCCTACTGTTGCACAGAGTAGAGTGGGAATAGTACATTTTACCCCTTTTGAATTCAACTTTTTCCATACCGTAGCAGAGACTGGAGTGGGAATAGTACATTTTAGCCCTTTGGTGTCCAACGCTTTCCCTACTGTTGCAAAGAGTGGAGTGGGAATAGTAGATTTGACCTCTTTGGAGTCCAATGTTTTCCCTACAGTTGCAGAGACTGGAGTGGGAATTGTAAATGTTACCCCTCTTATGCCCAACAATTTCCCTACCGTTGCACCAAATGGAGAGGGAATAGTAAATGTTCCTTTCTGCAGTCCAGCACTTACCCTAGCGTTGCACAGAAGGAGGTGGGAATAGTAAATTTTACCCCTTTGGAGTCCAACTCTTTCCCTACTGTTGCAAAAACTGGAGTGGGATTACTAAATGCTATTCCTCCGATGTCTCAACTCTTTCCCTACTGTTGAACAGATTGGAGTGGGAATAGTGGATTTTACCCCTTTGGAGTCCAGTGTTTTTCCTTCTGTTGCACAGACTGGAGTGCAAATTGCTAATTTCACCCCTCTGTTGCCCATCGCTTTCCCTACTGTTGCACAGATTGGAGTGGGAATAGTAAATTTTACCCCTTTGGAGTCCAACTCTTTCCCTACTGTTGCACAGATTGGAGTGGGAATTGTGGGCCTTATTAGTAAGTTGGACGCATCGGTCCGACTGCTGGATTAGGATGCCGCCTGTCAGAGCAATGTCGTCAGAGGGACTGACCCCAGCCTCAGACAGTGTCAAGGATCCCGTCAGGGCAATGCTTGGAAGCCTTATCCCTACAATGGATGAGGTGCCTGCCGAGGCACCGCTGTAGTGATTCGAAAGTCCCTTTCTGACAGCTTTTCCGTGTCAGCCTTTCCAACATGTAAAGGCTGTCGGAAAATGTCTTTTTGGGCCCCAAGCATGGCTCCTGTCCCCCTTAGGCCTCCGCTTGGTGCCCCCCAAACATCTATGCACTGTTTCCAAGCTGCAGCACAAGCCGCAATGATAAATGTTATGTTTCGACTGCCATGCTGGCAGTCACATCATAATATCGGGAGTGGAGCTGCCAACTACTGGTCGGATGGTTCCATTCCTGAAACGATAGTGTTCCGACAAGCAGCAATGTAAGATGGCGCTGTCTGTCTAATTTACTATATTTTGTATTGTTTTTTTTAATTATTTGTTTATTGAAATTTTTTCATAGTAACAAGCAGAGTAATCACAATCATAATCAATGAGAATGCACACACCAGCATGACAATGACTTTACACAAATCTGTATATGCACAACAGCGACCATAGGTTTTTCGAATGCCACGAACTACTCCCGAGACACAAGGCAGGTACTTAATTTGTACATTACAACCATACCCCATATCCAGAATCAAAGATATAGCGATTCAGTAGTGAGGCAGCTAACCAGATTGTCAAAGTAGGAAATTTCAATCATCGACCATTCGCATCCAGGGCGTATCTTGTAGGATAGGGAGGACAGCTAAGGCTCGTTACCAGTCTGCACAGGCTGTTTAAGGAGATATGATTCAAATGGGCCCCAAATATCTCGTGGACGGGATGAAAGCGGGAGCAATTCAGCATAAGAATACATTTGGTCATGCCAGAGTGTCATATCACTGATCCACTCCTTGAATTTGGGTGCTTGTCCGTGGCCCCACCTACAGGCCACACGCCGCCTGGCTAGTAGGAGAGTGAATGAGACACATATACGGTACATCGCAGGTATATATTCTGTGTACCCGAGTAGCGCGGTGAGCGGGGACAAGGGGATTTGCAGTGAGTTCATCAATGCCAAAGTGGTGAATACCTGCTGCCAGTAGGTGAAGATTGAGCTGGAACCCCATGCAAGATGAAGAAAGTCAGCAGCTTACGCCTTACACCTGTCGCATTGGTTTGTTTCGCGTAATTTGTATTTGTGTAACTTCAGAACAAAACTGAACTGTACAGAAGTGTAGTAAAGACGGTGTAGGAACCTGTAGTGAGTAATACGCAACCGACTACTGGAAGAGACTTGTTCCGTCTGTTTACAACAATAAAACCACTGTTGGTCAGTGATGTCATGTCCGATATCAGCCGCCCATTTCTCCCGAGACGGACAGGAGGATAGACCTTCTCTGTGTATACGCTGTGATAGAGTGTAGATACCAGGTGGGATGCAGTGCTAGCGTGTAGTGCATGATGCGATGTGGCAACAACCGGGGGTTCTTGAGGATATGAGGGAGTATATTCTTTAAAACCATGCTGCAGGCAGATGTAAAGGAAGATGTCCATGGGAGAGGGCTGTGTATCCCTATAGAGCTGCTGCCTGGTGTGGAACGTGCTAGCGATATACAGGTCACCCCAGCAATGAATGTTACGTTTAGTTTGGGTTTTGTGAAAAACTCCTTCCTGCAGGACTGGCATCTTTGGGTGATATGTAAGCAGGAGCAGTGGGGAGTATAAGGTGGGAGCTTGTAAGTGGCGAGCAATGCGGTGCCACGCTGCAACCGTACAATCTACAGAAGTCGGGCAGGACGCGCTGGGCGTGGGTGTAGTCAATATAACCCTGTCAAGCGGGATGGGATCCAACAGCCAGTGCTCAGTTGCTACGTGAGGTGTATATCTGGGAGGGTGAAAACAATAATGAGCGTAATGTGCTTGGACAAGTACATAGTACAGTTCTAAATGAGGGACATCGAATCCCCCCTGGAAGTATGGTTGTGTAAGTGTATCCCACTGCAAGCGTGGTTGTTTATCACCCCACACTACTCTGATTAGCTCCTAGGGAACTGAGAGAAGAAATGCCTGCCCGGATCGTAAGGGATATTTAAAAACAAATATAGAAGCTTGGGGAGGATGACCATTTTTATGAGCAAGACACGACCCGCCATATTGAGGGGGAGAGCGTTCCAGCGAGTGATGCTGCTGTGATATGCGCCAATGTACTCCCATAATTGAGCCTCATTAATTCTACACATTCAATTGTGAGATGTATACCCAAGTACCTCACATCGGCATCACACCACTCTATGGGATAGTCTGTGGAGAATCATACCACAGATGCTGTGAGTGGAAAAAGTTGAGATTTGGCCCAATTGATATGGATGCCGGAGAGTCCTCCGAATCTAACAACCTCTAGGAGGAGCGGGTTGAGGTTCTGTTGAGGGTCTTTGACATACAGGGTAACATTGTCGACATACAGGGTAATGAGGATTGGGCGAAGGAAGCAGTGAAGGGCCTTTTCTTGATGATGCTGCCTGATTTTTGCCACCAACGGTTCTATGGCAAGAGAGAACAGGAGGGGAGAGAGAGGGCAGCCCTGCTGAGTACCACGAGTAGGGAGGAAGGGGGGAAGGTATGGCCATTGATCAGAACCCGTGCTGTGGGAAAGGTATAATGCAGGTGTATCCATGCTAAAAAGCCAACGGATAGCCCCATGCATTGAAGGATAGTGAAAAGATAGTACCATTCCACTGAGTCAAAGGCCTTCGTGGCGTCTAAACAACTGCCACTTGAGACAATTGGAGATCAACCGTTTGCAGAATGGAGAATAGAATATGGAGATTGTGGGAGGTCGCTCTCTCGGGGATAAAACATGCCTGGTCAGGCAGTACAAGCTTCTCCATCAATAAACAGAGGCGGTTGGCTAAGATTTTGGCAAGAATTTTTGCGTCAGTGTTAATGAGGGAGAGGGACTGGTAAGAGTCGCAGTGGTCTGCAGGCTTTCCAGGCTTCAGAAGGGACGTAATTTACTCCTCACACATTGTACCTTGAAGGATCTGTGCCTCTAGAGCTTCAAGGTATACCTCTCTCAACACCCGGAAGCAACTGTTCAAGATACGTCTTGTAAAATTCGATGGGAAGGCCGTCAGACCCAGGGCCTTTGACTGATTTCATCTGCATAATCGCCGCTCGAAACTCATCATCTTCTAAGGAGGCCACTAGAAATTCCCGTTGATTATCCCCTAAACACCCCAGTGCGATGTCTTTAAGGAATGGAGAAAAATCCGGGTGTTCGGACCTAGGAGAATGGTAAAGATTTGTGTCAAATTCTGTGAATGTTTGCAAGATTTCAACACTATCCCGTTGTACCCCCGAGTTGTCTATTATATCCATAATCTAATTGGAGAAACTAGGCAAGTGAATTTCCATCGCTAGCGCCCACCCAGGTCTCTCTCGCTCTCCAAACCTACGAGCGGTGAAGTATTTGCAGCGAAAGTGAACCTCCCATTCAGCTGTGGTTGTGTATTCTGTAAGCTTATCCTGAAGTGTAGCCTTCTGAGCCCCGGTTGCATCCTGCCACATATCTTTTTCTAGTTGTTTTAGCAGCCCCTCAAGACGACGCAGACTGCGGCAAATGTCTCTGAGGACTCCTTTTCGATATTCAGAAGCCACACACCATAACTTTAAAAGCCTCCCAAAGGGTGCTCATATGGGTGACTGTGCCCTTATACCTCTTAAAGGAATCAGAAATCTCTTCCCCAAGTTCCGCCTTGAAGGAAGTATCTAATAGTGCTTCCGGCAGTAGCCGCCAAGTGCGAGGGGAGGCAATCGAGTTGGGGGTGCGATTGTCATACATACCGGAGCCTGATCCAAAAGGGTCCTGGCCATGTGCTCCACCGAGAGAATCCAAGGAGCAACCCCTCAGGAGGCAATCCAATAATCAAGCCGTGACCAGGAAGCATGTCCCGTGGTATAGTAGGTACCTTCCTTGCCATAGGGGTGAACGTGGCACCAAGCATCAATAAGCCCATGATCAGGGAGCAAAAGTGCTAATGTGTCATAAGTTTTGGTGTAATGTTAAGGAAGAGGGTTGGACCTATCCATGGAGGGGCACAGTGCAGTATTAAAATCCCCCCCAAATGACGTGAGTGGATCCTATCTTAAGGATGTGTCCTCATAGTGTAGTAAAGTAGTCTGGATCGTCGACGTTAGGCCCATAGCAACAGATAAGTGTAACTGACTGCGTACCCAGTGTGCCTCAGAGCATGCAGCTCCTACCAGAAGGGTCGCTGAACGTGCTGCCCAGGATAAACGGCGTGTTCTTTTTAACTAAAATCAAGGTACCACAGGAGTACATAGAGTAAGATGAGAACACTTGCTCCGCCGCCCATTTACTCCTGAAACAGGGGGGACGGCGTGTGTCAACATGTGTCTCCTGGAGCATAGCGATGTGTATCTGATGCCTATTGAGAAAAGCAAGAATTTGCTGACATTTACGGGGGTCACAAAGGCCCCTGGATTTCCATGTAAGCAATTTTATACGGAGTGTGTCAGGAGGTGAATGCATTACACGGGGACGGGTAAGTGGCAAATGGAAACATCGTGATGGCGTGTGCTATGCATGGCTATTCCAGTGTGTGCTGGTATGATTATCTGCTGCTGCATTTCCCGAAGAACATTAAAAAACACCAATTCCCAACCCACCCACAACGGCACCCCAAACGTGCCGGTATTACATAGCCCACCCAACAGCCCAGAAAAACGTGACATTGCAGTCTGGTTCTAGAGTGTCCAACAAACAGAAATACAAGTAACTGGGGGAGATCACCTGTGTGGGGGGATCGCTAGTGGGTCACGGTTCCCTCCCTGCTCACTCCCACTGCTAAGCAGTTACCCAATGGAACGGGGAGATGAGGAGAGAGAGAGGGAGGGCACTTGGGGCAGTTTGGTTCAACCTGTCTAATCATGTATTGAGCCTGCTTCCCCAACATGCAAAGGTTTGGTGCTGAGCAGATCATTTAGCTGTACATCATGTGCTGTGACGAGTGTCAACATCATATCGACCCGTGACCAAGAAACCGGAGGGTTTCAAAACGCGTCGGGTGTTGTTTGCCACAAACCTGATCGAATAAATCACGCTGTTATCATCAAAATTGGGGCTCGGCGTAATCTTTCACAAGCAAAGGATTAATTTACGGAGAAACAAGGGTCGCGTCCTTGCCGGCAGCCCGCCACCATCCTGAGGCAGAGGATATCGCGAAACATGGTTTGAACTTTTATATATATATATATATATATATATATATATATATATATATATTCACTGAAAAAACCATAGGTTTCACACATGTTATAGTTAGCTGGACATTTTACTGATAAAAAACCAATGAAATTCCCCCGTTATAGTTACTGTAGGCAACTATAACTCACGCGACCGCAATCCTCTGCTGATGCTAATACTGTATTTAGACACTTATTTGCCCATATCTTCTTCCATTAAATTTTAGCTATACATATATTACAAATATTTTTTTTTCATAAAGACACATATGTCATCAGCAGAGGATTACGGTCGCGTGAGTTATAGTTGCCTACAGTAACTATAACGGGGGAATTTCATTGGTTTTTTATCAGTAAAATGTCCAGCTAACTATAACATGTGTGAAACCTATGGTTTTTTCAGTGAATTAGCAAGGTTTTTTAAATGCTATTTCCTAACTATAACGTGTGTGAAACCTATGGTTTTTTCAGTGAATTTGTACGGTTTTTTAAATGCTAAGTTACTTTACGCCATTTGTGGCGTGCGCGCCCACTTAACGCAGTTCGTTCCGTGCACGGTTTTTATCAACTTTAATAAGCCCTGTACATTTGGTGGCCTTCGGCCACCAAAAGCACAGGGGGTGAGGTCAATGTGGATAGTGTTTTTTTTATTTCGATTTTATAATTTCATGTTGCCAAAATTACGTTTTTTTTCTCTATTAATAAGCCCTGCACATTTGGTGGCCTGCGGCCACCAAAAGCACAGGGGGTGGGGTAAGTGTGGATAGTGTTTTTTTTATTTTTATTTTTTTACCGTAAGCGTACGGTAAGCTTACGGTAAGCGTACGGTAAGCGTACCCCGCGAATTTGCCGAAAAAAAAATAAAACCGTTTTTGCTCTTGGGGGATGTTTGGGGACTCCCTCAACATGACTATGTGGGAGGGAGTTGTCAAAACAGCCCCGTAACATGTTTTTGGCCATCATGTTTGATAAACAAGACTCAGTGCGAGAGACAAAATGGCGGACGCCGCTTCCTGGTTTCGGCCGATTCGAATGTTTACTAAGATCTAAGAGCCAATCAGAATCGCGCTCGCGCACGCCACCGTAAGCTTACGGTAAGCGTACGGTAAGCGTACGGTAAGCGTACCGTAAGCGGGCTCAGATATATATATTGATTTAAAGGCTATTTTCTCAGAATCTACTGAACAGATTTACACCAAACCTACAAAAGGCACTTCCTTGACCTAGGGACTACCTCTCTGCCAAATTTCTAGTAATTCTGTTCAGCCGTTCGGGCTGTAGCTCGTTCTAAAGGTCCTATGGAAAAATGCATGGGAAAAACGCGTTTTGGGACCCCCCTTTTATCTCAGCCCCCGCTTGACGAATCCCCCCGAGACTTTCAGGGTAGGAGCGGAGCGTAGCGCCCCACCTATTTTGAGAAATTCGCGAGGATTCGTCGACCGGCGCCAAAGTTATTCAAAATAGAATGTTGAGGTTTTCCTATGGAAACGTGGTCCTAACTATAACTACCTACTGGCGACCGCCAGTAGGTAATATATATATATATATATATATATATATATATATATATATATATATATATATATATATATATATATATATATATATATATATATATGTTTTCAAAAAAGAGAGTTGCCCCTGAAGGTGAAATGCTCACAACAGCCGGTTGATCCTCATGAAAGTAGCTTCACAGGAATCCTTTTCCCAGCCAAACATACCTGACGCAAGCTGCGTTTCGGGCCACCGCCCTCATCAGAGGCATTACGTGGTTAGAATGTCAAATGCACCAACGGAAATTCCTTCTTTTATTTTGGTGATATGGAAATCCAAACTGCAAGTGCAGTGCTTCATGGGAACCGTAGTGCAAAATTATAATAAATTAAGCCCAAGTGGGCCGACATCGCCACTTCACCCGCAAACTATCAATGGCGAGGACTCCATAGAGGCAGCTTTCTTTTAATACGAGTCCGGTTGTGCCACACCTGTCCGCCCAAATAAGCAGACTGTGGCCCTGCTACAATCCAGCAGTGGTGCATTTCGCGACCGGGCTGGCCGCTAATGTGTTTTCAAAAAAGAGAGTTGCCCCTGAAGGTGAAATGCTCACAACAGCTGGTAGATCCTCATGAAAGTAGCTTCACAGGAATCCTTTTCCCAGCCAAACATGCCTGACGCAAGCTGCGTTTCGGGCCACCGCTCTCATCAGAGGCATTACGTGGATAGAATGTCAAATGCACCAACGGAAATTCCTTCTTTCATTTTGGTGATATGGAAATCCAAACTGCAAGTGCAGTGCTTCATGGGAACCGTAGTGCAAAATTATAATAAATTAAGCCCAAGTGGGCTGACATCGCCACTTCACCCGCAAACTATCAATGGCGAGGACTCCATAGAGGCAGCTTTTTTTTAATACGAGTCCGGTTGTGCCACACCTGTCCGCCCAAATAAGCAGACTGTGGCCCTGCTACAATCCAGCAGTGGTGCATTTCGCGACCGGGCTGGCCGCTAATGTGTTTTCACAAAAGAGAGTTGCCCCTGAAGGTGAAATGCTCACAACAGCCGGTTGATCCTCATGAAAGTAGGTTCACAGGAATCCTTTTCCCAGCCAAACATGCCTGACGCAAGCTGCGTTTCGGGCCACCGCCATCATCAGAGGCATTACGTGGTTAGAATGTCAAATGCACCAACGGAAATTCCTTCTTTTATTTTGGTGATATGGAAATCCAAACTGCAAGTGCAGTGCTTCATGGGAACCGTAGTGCAAAATTATAATAAATTAAGCCCAAGTGGGCCGACATCGCCACTTCACCCGCAAACTATCAATGGCGAGGACTCCATAGAGGCAGCTTTCTTTTAATACGAGTCCGGTTGTGCCACACCTGTCCGCCCCAATAAGCAGACTGTGGCCCTGCTACAATCCAGCAGTGGTGCATTTCGCGACCGGGCTGGCCGCTAATGTGTTTTCAAAAAAGAGAGTTGCCCCTGAAGGTGAAATGCTCACAACAGCCGGTTGATCCTCATGAAAGTAGGTTCACAGGAATCCTTTTCCCAGCCAAACATGCCTGACGCAAGCTGCGTTTCGGGCCACTGCCCTCATCAGAGGCATTACGTGGTTAGAATGTCAAATGCACCAACGGAAATTCCTTCTTTTATTTTGGTGATATGGAAATCCAAACTGCAAGTGCAGTGCTTCATGGGAACCGTAGTGCAAAATTATAATAAATTAGGCCCAAGTGGGCCGACATCGCCACTTCACCCGCAAACTATCAATGGCGAGGACTCCATAGAGGCAGCTTTCTTTTAATAAGAGTCCGGTTGTGCCACACCTGTCGGCCCAAATAAGCAGACTGTGGCCCTGCTACAATCCAGCTGTGGTGCATTTCGCGACCGGGCTGGCCGCTAATGTGTTTTCAAAAAAGAGAGTTGCCCCTGAAGGTGAAATGCTCACAACAGCCGGTTGATCCTCATGAAAGTAGCTTCACAGGAATCCTTTTCCCAGCCCAACATGCCTGACACAAGCTGCGTTTCGGGCCACCGCCCTCATCAGAGGCATTACATGGTTAGAATGTCAAATGCACCAACGGAAATTACTTCTTTTATTTTGGTGATATGGAAATCCAAACTGCAAGTGCAGTGCTTCATGGGAACCGTAGTGCAAAATTATAATAAATTAAGCCCAAGTGGGCCGACATCGCCACTTCACCCACAAACTATCAATGGCGAGGACTCCATAGAGGCAGCTTTCTTTTAATACGAGTCCGGTTGTGCCACACATGTCCGCCCAAATAAGCAGACTGTGGCCCTGCTACAATCCAGCAGTGGTGCATTTCGCGACCGGGCTGGCCTCTAATGTGTTTTCAAAAAAGAGAGTTGCCCCTGAAGGTGAAATGCTCACAACAGCCGGTTGATCCTCATGAAAGTAGGTTCACAGGAATCCTTTTCCCAGCCAAACATGCCTGACGCAAGCTGCGTTTCGGGCCACCGCCCTCATCAGAGGCATTACGTGGTTAGAATGTCAAATGCACCAACGGAAATTCCTTCTTTTATTTTGGTGATATGGAAATCCAAACTGCAAGTGCAGTGCTTCATGGGAACCGTAGTGCAAAATTATAATAAATTAAGCCCAAGTGGGCCGACATCGCCACTTCACCCGCAAACTATCAATGGCGAGGACTCCATAGAGGCAGCTTTCTTTTAATACGAGTCCGGTTGTGCCACACCTTTCCGCCCAAATAAACAGACTGTGGCCCTGCTACAATCCAGCAGTGGTGCATTTCGCGACCGGGCTGGCCGCTAATGTGTTTTCAAAAAAGAGAGTTGCCCCTGAAGGTGAAATGCTCACAACAGCCGGTTGATCCTCATGAAAGTAGCTTCACAGGAATCCTTTTCCCAGCCAAACATGCCTGACACAAGCTGCGTTTCGGGCCACCGCCCTCATCAGAGGCATTACGTGGTTAGAATGTCAAATGCACCAACGGAAATTCCTTCTTTTATTTTGGTGATATGGATATCCAAACTGCAAGTGCAGTGCTTCATGGGAACCGTAGTGCAAGGGTTCCCATGAAGCACTGCACTTGTAGTTTGGATTTCCAACCTGCGTTGCAGAGAGGTGGTCCAGGCAAAGCCCCTTTTTACACCTCTCTGCAATGCAGCTCTGTGGCGCTTACTGGAGATACCTGGTGGGCTAGTTGGACCCCAGGGACCCTCAGGATTCAAAGGGACTTAATCCCCCAATTTAAAACGTGCCATGAGTTGTGTTTACACAGTGGTGAAGGGAGGGGGTGGGCCTGAGGTGACATGCGCAAACACGCCCTGTGGCGCGTTTAAAGTTAGGGAATTAATTCCCCTTCAATTCTGAGGGCCTCTGGGGGCCAACTAGCTCACCAGGTGCGCTGCGTTGCAGAGAGGTGCTCCAGGCCATGCCCCTTTTTACACCTCTCTGCAACACAGCATTGAGGCGCTTACTGGAGGTACCTGGTGGGCTAGTTGGACCCCAGGGACCCTCAGGATTCAAGGGGACTTAATCTCCCAACTTTAAATGGCCACAGGGCGTGTTTGCACACATGTCACCTCAGGCCCCCTCTCCCTTCACCACTGTGCAAACGCGCACCATAGTTGGACCCCAGGGTGTGTTTGAACAGTGGTGAAGGGAGGGGGCAGGGCCTGAGGTGACATGTGTGCAAACACGCCCTATGGTGTGTTTTAAGTTGGGGAATTAATTCCTATTCGATTCTGAGGGTCCCTGGGGGCCAACAACCCCACCAGGTACCTCTAGTAAGCGCAACAGAGCTGCGTTGTAGAGAGGTGGGCAAGGCCACGCCACTTTCTACACCTCTCTGCAACGCAGCTCTGAGGCACTTACTGGCGGTACCTGGTTGGCTAGTTGGACCCCAGGGACCATCAGGATTCAAGGGGACTTAATCTCCCAACTTTAAATGGCCACAGGGTGTGTTTGCACACATGTCACCTCAGGCCCCCCCTCACTTCACCACTGTGCAAACGCGCCCATAGCGCATTTTAAGAGGTAGTTTTAATCCCCCTGCCCTATTATGTACTAGGGCCTTACAGAGGAGGCCATGCTAACCACAGGGGTACCCCAATGCATAGTGTTCCCTAGTGTATGTAGGTGTTTTAAGTGTATTCTAAGTGTGTTTTAGCATAGCACTGGCTCTAGGCCTGGTTAGTCAGAGTCAGTTACCACCAGTACCCGTCTGAAAAAGTTGTGGGCACAGGATAATTTTGGAACAAGGCCTCTTTCTGCTCCTCTGTTGGTTCTTTCTGCACGCGTTGCTTCTTCCTGTACTTTTCTTCGTCTTTCTGGACTTCTGTTGCTTCTTTCTGCATTTCTTTTGCTTCTTTCTGTGCGTTTTTTCTTCTTTCTTCACATGTCCTACCTCTGTAGGCATAGTTAGAAACTAGCATTTAAAAAACCTTAGAAATTCACTTAAAAAAACCATAGGTTTCAGGCAAGTTATAGTTAGAAATTAGCATTTAAAAAACCTTTGAAATTCACTGCAAAAACCAAAGGTTTCAGGCATGTTATAGTTAGAAATTAGCATTTAAAAACCTTAGAAATTCACTTAAAAATGGGAGCATGTATTCCATACAATGGGAGCATGTATTCCATACGGAACACATGATCCCATTGAAAAATACGAGGTGCAATTCATCCATGCAACCCGTGGCAGGCACCTCAAGGTGTCTGACAAGGGGTGCAGGGATCAACAGGGGGGCACCATAGGTGCCCCCTTGACCTCCAACTGGAGGCTGTGCACCCATGGGGGCCCTGCTTGGGGCCCCCAAAGTTGAGTTCGGACAGCCTTTCTGGCTGCCGAAACTGGAAATCGTAATGCCAAGGTTTGAAAGAGCCATCCTTACCATTACTTGCGGCATTCTGACTAGCGTACTGGCATTCCGAAGCCGTCAGAATGACTGGTCAGACTCCTTTCCAACCACCTCTATTGTAATGAAGCGGACGGAAATGAATCCGACTGGCAAATTACGAGGCTGTCTGAAAGGCTATGACAGATGGTTGCAGCCTTTTCTGACAGCATCGTAATCTGCCCCTTAGTGCTGTGCATGTAGGCCTTGAAGTGCCCGTGTAAAACTTTAGCAAATAAAGCCTTCAATGTTGTATAGGAGGCTATTTTGTTACGTGTGCAGTGGTGAATGTGCAGATGTTACCTTTGTTTTAAGGTTGCAATGCTGCTAAGGTGTGATTTTTGTTGCTATTCATAATCTTTTGTTCTTGACAGATGGCATGTCATGAAAGGTAGAGGGGGGATGCCTTTTAGAAAATTCATGTACTGCCTTCATGTGCTGGGTTGCATGAAGGTGTAAACAGACCGACTTGTTGTGATGGGTGAAGTGAAGCTTGAACATTCAAGTGGCTAAGTAGACAGAGATAAGGCCATTTGGTTTTTATTTTCAGATGTGGAGGGTGAGGTAATTGTTTCTGTTACTTAAACACCTGAATTCCATCTTGTAAAATAGCGTCAAAAGAATCTGAATACAAAGAAAACAAGGTTGCAAGCTCTACTTGCATCTGGCATGGCACAGCTGGTGATAGTCCTCTTTACAAATCACTCAGTGTTGTGAAGTGGTATGCATAACCTATTCATGGATCATAATGTAAAGGATGCCCATACGGTCTCTCTTTCATCAGTGTCTGCTGCAAAACCTGAAGCACAGAAACTGTACTAAGCCTCCAGCTCTGTGCATGAATATATTTTATGAAAGGTCTCCTCTATATCATGCCCTGTCAGTCATAATTTCTCTATAAAATTGAAATAAATAGAATGAATTCCATTAAGAAACAATTCAATCCTCATCTCTATAGACTGTGAGTGTGGGTACAAACAGTGCATTTTCTAACGGGACACTAAAGCTCAAAGGAGCTTTAGTGGAAGTGCAAATGTACAATACAATATCATGTTATTAAAATACATCCTACAATCAATTTTCGCAGAGAAGCGAGTGAGGGTACAGGCCATGCCCTTCTTGTATAGACAAAGGCAGTCTTCCGAGGTTTTGACAGCACAAGTATCAAAAATACCCTTTGCCATATGCTATCGTTTTCATTATGACTGGCCCAGGATGGAGTGCAATAATGAGACGCTAGATAAAATCCAGCAGCAATGTGTTCAAAATGTATTGAGGCAACAATTATTACATTTGTCACCCCGAGTGGGCCGGGTATGCTCAGACGTGAGTCCCGTGCTCTCCATGCCACTGGAATCAAGCTATCCTGGCTGAAGAGGGGTGAAACCCCGAAACCGGTCCTTGGATGCTTGGTTCCAGTCCAGGGAGGACCTGGCTTGGCAGTTCGGGCTGGACAGTTCCCATGAGGCACAGGGTCAAGACTGATTTGCATATGGCTGGGTTCAAATTGGAATGGCATGGTGAGCAAAAAAATGATGGATTTAGGCCCAGATCTCTGTACTGGGGTGAATGTATGACATAGTTCTGCATTCTGTCCATCAACTGTTGTTTTTGCAACAATTATACCCCCACTGCATGTTTTGTCCTTAAAACCTTTCCATGTTTGACATGTCGACATTGATTTAACATGATGAGGAATAATTACTAAGTTTGGTAAATGTCACGCTGCTTATAATGATGCACCATGCACAAACAAGTGTTTGTGTGGGGATCACAATTCACCAGTCTACTCACAATGACAGCCTTAGAGTAGGCTTTGTCTACTCCCTTGTCAACTATTGCCTTTTTGCCTAGTTTTGTTCAGCCATTGGCTTGAGAATGAAGCCTTAGCTCAGCCAAAGGGAGTATATCTTTTATTATTTGGTTGTACTCCCCTCCCCCTTGACTCCTCCAATTGCAAAGCTTGAGAGACTGTGGAAGCATGGGAAAGTGGCTATTCGATGAAAGGAAAAGTAATCTTGGCAAAAAGACCCACCCCCCAATAAAAGTACCATATCTATTTAATGAACAAATGTCCACTTAACGCATGGAGCAAAAAACGATGTAAAAACATAATTCTATGCACAGCATATAGAAAAAAGCGTTAACAAAAATCAGAAGAAATGCAACTCACATATTGCAAACAGGCTTCACATGCATTGAGGTAACCTGATATTGCAAGGATGTACCAGTGAGCACTTTCTCGCACACCCATGAAAGTCATTGTGTACTCTAGTGAGGTTGTACGGAGCTAAACCATGCAGTTCTCTGTACTGCTCCAAAATAAAGGTAAGGTCTGGCTTCTCCTTAGCGAATCTCCTCTTCCTGTTAAATGGGTAGGGATAGGATGCATCTTATATTGTAGAACTGGTGTATTGTGTCCGGTTAGATGCTTACAATATGTGAGTTGTGTGATCCTTAGATGTGTGGTGTTTCCCATTCCTCTTCATTCAGAGATCATTGCTGCAGTGGCATAGACCTCTGTCGGAGGATTTTGGGGGGCTGTACGGGAGACTCAGAAAGTTTTTTTAATGAACTTTATGATCATAAATTCAATCATAGGAGGCTCCACCCACTCTTTTTTGAGAGGGGTGGAGACTCATGAGTCTAAACTTGGGTGGAGATCTCCAGAGGTAACTAGTGAATATCATCCATGGAGAGATCCCTGGCTGGACGCTAATAGAAATATCTGTGGGCTGAGATCTCCATACAAACATTTCCCTTTGAGACTATGACCTCTCAATATTTGTCAGATTGGCTTTCAAACAATTATTTAAAATAACACGTGGCAATTAATAAACTGCTTATGCATAGTTAGTTAGAATATACTTTAAGAAAACATTTAATTATATTTTTGTGGGGCTTGCTCTGCTTTTAGCTGGAAAAGTTGCCTTTTAGGTCTTTGCCAAAGATTGTTTTAGCTGCCTTTTGGTAGGCCTACTGTTTCCAATGCACAACATATACTTAGAGTTGATTTTGCGTCAGCCCCTTGATCACAATTGAACTGCATTGCTGTGGCAGCTGATGACATTTCAAAGTGGTGGAGCATAAACACATGTCGAACTCTACCAAGGCCGGTCCTGAGGGGTTGGGATATGGCAAATTGGTGCAATAACTCTGACTCAGAGTCAATATTTATAAAAGGCAATTCTTTTTTTTAATTATTATTTGGAGAGGACTTACAAAATAAAAAATCATACATATTTCATACATAAATTAGCCTTCAGCATCCAATTAGGCAAGAGCTTCTAACTCCATTTTTCATGTATAATTACATTGTAGAGACAGAAAAAGAAAAAATTACACAGAGAAAGAAAAACAGGAGAGATATATAAACAAATGATAACAGAATCTGGAGAATAACATTTCTACATACATCAATTCCAACCCATCTCGTGATCCGGAGACCATTACCTCTTATTTCATTTATACACTTATTTGTCTAATAATTAATTTTTCCAACGGTGCCCAAATTTCTCTACCTCGCTTACGAGCACCCCGACCTTTGCATTTATATAAAGACTTCTCCAGATGATATATAGCCAACAAACGACTAATCCATGCTTGAAATCGAGCTTGGCATGTTTGATGGAAATGTAATGATTCCCCTTATCACCAGGTAAAGGAGGCAGGATCACAGTGTGAGTGCCTTTCAAACCAAGGACTTTGACCGGTGCAGGGTAGGATGGACCAAATTCTTTTTTGTTCTCCCCCTTTTCGAAGTTTCTCCAACTTTAGGAAGCCAGCCAGAAACAGGAATCAGCACCGCAGGATCCACGGAAGAGAGCAAATGGGTTCTTGCTTTTGTAGATACTGTAACATAGCACAATGATTATCTACATCAAAGGTTGCAACAGCCGCCGCAACTTCTAGACCATCAAGGTCTGGCACAAACATTTTAATGCCAAAGAGCATTTCTTACAGGGTCCGCCCACCCAGAGATCTTCTAGGGAGATTATTTAGTCCATTTTGGACTGGATACAAATGAGTCAGCCAACCCCTGCCAGTACCTAAGATTCTAGCTGTCAACGATTGCTTTAAGTCACAGTTCATTCGCTCCACAACTGAATTTCCCTCTGGCCGGTATGGAGACAAATATTGCACCTGCACCCCCAGAGACTTCATTGCATCCTGTGCCTTAGAGGTAAATGCAGGACCTTGGTCAGAATGGAAGGTGCCACAAGCAAATGTCCAGACAAAGACATGCAATCTTTAATGACAGTTCGAGTGTCAGCACTACGTTGCAGCCAAACCCAAAGGAATCTAGTGCACAAATCCACTGCAACCAAGATGTTTTTAAATGCAGTATCAAGTGTCAAAGGACCGCAGGGATCGAGATACATACAGCCAAATGGCTGATTAGAAATGTGGTGGATGTACAACAGTAGAAGGCTTAATTTGTTCACAAATGTCACAGGAAAGAACATATTAACGGGCCTGTTGGTATAAAGCACACAACCAAAAACATTGCTGCAAAAGGGAAACAGTCGCATTTACTCTGGCATGGGCAGAAGCCACTCCTTCATGAGCAGCAATAATCAAAGAAAGTCTGTGATCCTAGTTGGAAAACAGCTGATCCCCAATGGACAGAATAGCTGCAAATGGAATTTGTTCATACAACAAGTGGTATGTATAACGTGATGGAAAACCTTGGGAGATTTCTCTTCCCTCCTTTATCGCAGCAATAGCCACTAAAATGGCATCATCAATTTTAGTCATGGACCTTGTGACTGCTGCTACAGAACAAGTGGCTAACGCAGATTTGGCTGCCTCATCAGCCAATGAATTACCAACAGCATGTGTTCCCACACGTTGATGGCCCAAAGTATGGAGACCCAAAGCATTTTATGCTGAATTGCACTACCTTTAGAGTCACAGGAATCATTTTGTTTCCAGAAGAAGATGTCATTGAAGGGTTTTACACAGTAAAACAAATCGTACACTGTGAGTGTAGGAACATCTGGATCAGCAAATTCAATAGCCAAAGCACACAGCCAATTGTGCCGTGCAGTCACCAAGAGACTGTGTGTGCACCAGGGAGAATTTAAAATCACCGTCAACATTCTCAACTGACTCAATTGCCCTGGCTGCGGAATGAGCATGTTTAGATCCAATGGTAGGCTGCGCAGGGCCATCAGTATAAATAATGCATTTGTACTGATCAAGAGGAAGCAATGACAGAGGAGGCGGATTAACATGTTTATATTGTAAAAACTCCTGTGTCTGCAAAGACGGATCACAGATAAAGTTCACATCAGCCGATATCAACAAACTAGCCCATTGTTTCCAACGTGGAGGCAAGGCTTTAGAATTTGGAACACTACCCTTTGTAACTGCTTCCAAAGCAGGTACAGGCAAGACCATGAAAACGTTTTTACCCTGAGCAAGAGAGCATTCTTTCAGAATCGCCATCTGGACAGCGGTCAAAAAGATTTCTGTAGAAGAGAAACGCATTTCTGCCTAAGTGTAAAAATGCAGGGGCAGATTTACAAGCCCCTTGCTAGACAATTACACCGCCGTTGCGTCACTTCTGTGACGCAGCGGCGGCGTAAACCATGCGCCATGTTGCGCCTTATTTACAATGTGACGCATCTAGGGAGATGCGTCACATTGTAAAGCCCTGCGCTACATTAAACCTGCGTCAGGTTTAATGTATGCAGGGTGGGCGTTCCGTCGGAAAAAGCCTCGGAAAAGTGACGCAGTGAAATCTACAAGATTTCACTGAGTCACTTTTCCGACGCTGCTGCGTCAAAACCCTGTGCCTGCTTGAAGCAGGCGTAAGGCATGATGCAGCATGTTCAGTGTGGGCAGCCCTTGAGCATTGCTGGAGTTGCGTCGTGCTTGCGGCACGACTCCAGCAATGCCTCGCCCTTATACCATCAGATGCGTCACGCATCTGTTTACCCTTGCGCCACGATGCGCTGCAGTGTAAATGCGGCGCATCTGTGGTGACGCAAGGGTAAACTTGCGTAACGCATCTTTCCTGGCGCATCCCTGCTGATTTGCAGGGAAGCGCCAGGAAACATAAATCTGCCCCGCAATTCATATGCAATGTGGACCGTGTCCCCCTCATTGAACGTCAAGTAAGTAAAAACTAATGCGCCAGGTACAATCCTTATGACCAGATTTGTAGAATTGTCTTGTGTCAACAAGAAGTTAGTCGCAAGCAAGTCAGACTGCGGAGACCGAAGAATTGCAGTATGTTCTGGAAGCCAACAGGAAGCCAAAAAAGAAGGTTGTAACAAAGTGTAAAGTGGTTTGATATGCTGGGCATATTCAGGAATGTAAGTCCTCCTGAAATTCCAAAAACCCAGCAAAGACTGTAATTTTTTAAGAGTATATGGGCGTTGCAATTGAGCACATTTGTCCAGAAAGTGGCGGCCAACCCCCTACCTTCATTTGTGAGTTTGTAACCCAGAAAAGAACTGCCAAACAGGCAATATGCGACTTGGCAAAGTTGAATTAGTTTCCCAAGTCAGCAAAATACATTATGATGCGATCCACGCGCACAAGATCGGATATCAATTCATCATCCGTCAAATAATTGTCATTGATTTATAATAAAGCATCATAGTCAATTTCATGTAAAACAGACACTATGCGTGCCGTAAAAGTGCCAGGACAATTTTTATATCCCATGGGCAAGCGCGTATACCTTTTGTGATTACCGAGGGTGCTGAAGGCTGTCAAGTAACGGCTATCAATAGCCAAATTGTGACTATATAAAAATCATTTGAGATATCAAGAGTCATTTTATTATTTTTACGAACAATTGTATCGACTAACGCAGAGCTGTGGGTGTTCTGTACCGCAAAGGTATGAACATTACTGTTCAAATGACGGTAATCCAAAACAATACAATATGACCCACCCAATTGCAATATCGAAAAAAGAGGATTATTCATGGATGAAGCACAGGGTTCAATTACACCCTGATATTCCAATTGGCCCAGGATTTCACTTACAGACGCTTTCACGTCTCGCTGAATTGGATATTGTGGTTGGGGTTGTGGCATTGAATGCAAAGGAATTTCATGTACCGGCGAGTCCTTATCCCAACCCACCTGATTATGATACGCAAGCGCTAGTGCCCACTCTGATGCATAAGCTTGTTTAGCCTCCGACACATAATGCAAAAAACTCAGTAGAATAACATCCTACACTTGAGAAGAAACCAGAACAAATGGGGTAGGCCAATCAACCTCTGCCAACAAAATATCATAGGAAGAAGTAAGGTTGTCCCAAAAGAATGCCTTGATTGTGCGTTTAATATCACTTTCAATTTGGAGGCTTATCTCATGAAGCCTATCCGGGGGTGCAACTTGTGTGTCAGCTGTTTCCACTTGTAATGAATGTGTCAGTTGTTTTCGCATCCAGACTCTGATAGAGTGCCTCCCGCACTATGGTAACTTCCACCACACTGTTGAGGATTGTTCCCACCCATCTCCAATCTAGGAGCAGGCTTTTCACCGTCTGAGGCATACTTTGCAATCAAAGCGGCAACTTTTTACTTCAGAAATGGGGCATGATATTGAGGTGGTCCCTCCTGTTTGGCTTTTACATCAAACTGGCACTTTGGGTCACGCCGTGGTTGCGCAGACTCGCCTTCTCTGCAATCCTGTCGTCCTCCCCCACCGAACTGTTGATCTGATGATTTCTGAAAGGAACGAGGAGAATGAGGATCAGGAACCTGAAACCTCTTGGGTGTTTTAATTTTAGAGCGGTAACGCAAACTATATCTACGGTCATAAGCGTCCGGTGGTGCGAACCAGCACAAGAACCATGCTTTTGCTGCTGCTGATTTTTATTCCAAGTCTTTTTAGGAAAGACTGGATGACCCTCTTATTCTGGAGGGGGGCTATTTTGTACCTGAGTATAAGGTTTAACTCCCAAACTATTATGACCCAATGATGTATATCCATATGCAATAATGATCGGTATATGCCGCTGCCGGTCAACGTCCGCCACCGTCGAAAGGCGTTGACGCACTTGCAAGCTAACTCGTTCACCTTTGACATTGACCAGACTCATATCGGAGACAATAGGGAGCATACCCACTAATCTTATCCCCAACTCTAGGGCTAGACTAGCCCTGTTTTCATCCTGAACCTTCTTTAGAATGCTCGGAAGAACGCTCATGGAGGGGGTGCCAAAGCACAGTGCATACACCTTAGCAAACATCGTCCTCCAGGTGGTGCAATCAGCTAACGTGGGAACAATACCACTTGGTACACTCATCATAAGTAGGCCTGGGTGGTGAATTTCGCTCTGTTTGCGTAATTGGTGGAGTTATCTGCACTCTGCACTCCAGGGAGCTCGCCAAGGGCAAAAAACTATGCTTGCGATGTGCAGCGGAGTTTTTCCCGCTCGCGATCACAAATTGTAAGTTCGCGAGCGCATGACGGAAGTTCGTGAGCGGGAGCTGCCGATCGGTAGAATTTCTACCCGAGCAGCAGGAATACCAGCACAAACTGCAGCTCGCACTGCGCTCCGCCACTCGCGGAACTTCGCGGAGTTTGTTTGTAACAAAACTACATGAACTACGCCCAGGCATGTTCATAAGGATCCTGTGTTCCTCAACAGGAGAAGTATGCAGAAAAACAGCCTCAAGTTGCTCAAATTTCTCAGCCAGCCAATAAAGGGAAATCATCTCTATTCTGAGGATGCTTGACCATCACCGAATTAATCATGATGGGAATTATGACAAGCCACCACCATGTCCAGGTGGCTGAGGAGCGGCTCCAGCCAGAGCCGCTTGAATATTACTTGACATAAATTGTACAACACTTCTGTGCATATGAATTAGGGTTGTATGGAACTGACGCAGCTCTGCGAGTGTAACATTAAGATAATTTGGATGCGGTGTAAAACTAGCCAAAATGGGCAATGTGGCACCATCAACTGACAAGGGGCCTAAACGGACCACAGAAACAAGGTGAGGAAGGGCGCCATTAACCAAAACCAAATGATATGCTCCCAGGCTGTCAACTGAACTTCAAATAATCAATAAGGACAAAAATTCTGTGGAACCGCAGCTGCTGTATAGTCATGAAGCAAATTTTGATTCCCATTCACAGCTGGCGAAGTAACCCAAGAATAGAAAACTTTGTAGCGCTAAGCCTCATCCACCTCGACAACAAAGATAAAATCAGCCCCCGCATTAGGGACACCACGTTGAGTCAAATACGCTGTGACCACAGCGCGGTTAAGATGCCGCAATAGCGACCGCCATAATAATAAGCCTCATCCGTCTCAACAACAAAGATAATATCAGCCCCCGCATTAGGGACACCACATTGAGACAAATACGCTGTGACCACAGCGCGTTTATAAGCCGCAATAGCGCCCGCCATAATAACAACAAAAAAGGAAAAACAAGTAGAATGGTAGCGCGAAACCTTTTAAATTCCAAGCTTGAAAAACCTATAAAACACCAATATAGGAGGCTAAGCCCTCACACCACAGACGTCTCCGGAAACTGATATGAGGGAATTGTGGACAAGCACAAGTGCTACTCTGGGGTGTCGTGAATAAGAAACCAAACCTTGGGCACCATGTTGCAGGGATTCTGCACAAATACAGAACTATGCACAGGAATATGGGACATTGGTGTATAGGGACTGGGTCTTCCTACCACCTTAGTAGTCCTGAACACAAGACCGACTAATTATAGCGTCTCAATTGCTTGCCTACTCACAGAGAAACAAATAATTAGACACCCCAGAACACAACACTCAAAGAACTCTCAGGAATCACGGTAACACGACACACCCTTTCGCCCACTCCCTTGTACTGGTCCACTGTAAGATCTGACAGAGACACAAAGCAGTTTAAAATATTTATTTTAACTAACTCTGCCCTAATATGCAGTATACGTGCCACAACGAGTAGAAAAATGCATAGCAGCTAGTCCATAAATCATGAAGGGAGATGTCATCATAAAAAGACAATGGAGAAAAGAATATAGTGCCCAACCTCCCTCCCCTTGCTAAGAAGAAGTAATATTATATAATAGAAGATCTCTCGGCTTTGTCAGCAGACCCCAATACCTTAGCCTATAGATGGTAGATCTACATCATAGGTGCTGTCTCGCTCTTCTCCCTGGAAAGGTCCCTCGCCAAGTGTGCGCTACCTATCCGTGTATTCTAATAAAAACCTAATTACGTTGTACAAACAACAGCTGCATCGGTATGTTTTGTCTAAGGGCTTAGGACTGGCCAGAACAAAATAAAGGGCATTGTTGTTCAACCTTGCACATAATGTTCAGTCAAAATCCTAGGAACATGCAGAGAGCGAACACAGCGATGAGCACTCATGTGAAAGTAATCAAGGAAATTATTTCAAAAGACGTGTGCAAAGCAGCAGGCAAGCTGCAGCGTGCTCATACTAAGTTAGTGAAAAACGACAATGTCCCCATGGGCCACGTGACAGTGTCACTTTCTCACAAGCAAAATCAAGCAATGAAGAGGAAGGGAACCATACATGCCAACCCTCCTGATTCAGGCCAGACACTAAAGATTTCAAGACTATTATCCTGCCCCGACTCCTAAAAGCAAAAACTTGATTGTTTGACGGGCTTCTGTCGACAGGGACTGGTCTTGTGTGACTCGGAGTATGCACTGCTAGTAACCTGCTCCTGCAGGCCATTACAGCTGCAAGGTTTTCAGGTTATTAATTTGTGAAATTTGCATGGTTTAAAACTACTTATGAATGACATTCAACTGCCAAATGTGTGACATTTAGAGTGACACTCTCACAAGTAAATCCAAGCAATAAAGTCCATGTTAAAAGATAAGGACGAGAAATTAAACCCTTTTGGTCAACAAGGTCTAAAAAGACATTGAAATTGCTAGAAAACCCTAACCTAACCTAGTGCCCCTATTTAAAAATATTTGAGTTGCATGTTCATAGTGCCTTTGGTTGTAGGCTGGGACCTCATAGCACTATAAATACACAAGTTGCATTTCCCACTTCATATATAAGGTTTCAATTCTGTTTTTCTCTCATTACACAGACACACACATTTACCCCTGCAGACATTGCAGGTTTCATAACGTAAAAGAGTGCATTAATGCAAATCAAGATGACGACCAGCTGGTAAATTCAAATGTATGAAAATGTGAAAGTTCACTCACCACAATGGTGGGTCAGACCAGATCCCTCCTGTTTTCCACCACTGCAGGCTTATGGAGCAATGTGCAATAATTATTAACTCGCACAGGGGGGCTAATGGTGTGCGATGCAAGCCTGCCCCTATTCAGGCCACTTGTTGCTATTTAGTAGGTCTCCTCCTCCAAACGCTACACATAAGTCTTATTTAAAATGGTAATTGAAATTCAGAGAAACGCCATGAAGAACAGGACAACTCTGCAGCCAGCCAGAGCTTGAATCACATAACCCTCCAAAGCATTCCTAATAACACAATAGTATTCTACATGTCAAGTGAAAGAGAGAATAAACAATAACATTCATTATCTTCTAATACTTTCATGTAGCAGGGAAAAAAAAGAAGAAAAAAAAAGACTTACCTGTGCCGGCCGCTGCCTCTTCTCCGTCCTCCTCCTTCTTCTGGACTCCGGTCCTGGCAGCTAGCAGGAAGCACCCGGGCTCCCAGGCTCCCCTGTGCCAATCACAATGCTGAAATGCAGCGTTGTGATTGGTCTGAGCTCCATGGTTCAGTGCTCAGACGGGGACTGGGAAGCTTTGCATGTTCCTGATCAGGCTGTGTAGTGCAGCCTGGTGAGGAACATGCAAAATGCTCATGACAGTTTGACCGGCCCTTGGCCCAAAAGGGCCGGCCAAACAGTTCATGGGCACTTAGGGAGTGCTTTGCACACCACTACTCCCCCTGCTCTGGCCACTGATGCAATAGGAAACTTTTAATGATAATAATGATATGTTATTATCATTTTGTGCTTCCTTTTAAGCAGTGGGGCAATGCTCCTTCGCCTTAGCGGAAGAGCCGCCACTGCACAGACAGCCAGCCTGGGTCAATCATTAGGCGGCACAACATGGAGGAGAATCCAAAAGCGCCTTGGTAAACATTGTACTATGACGCACTGCAATGTCAGATCCCTATGGCCCAGGGAGGCCAGGCCAATTTGTATATTCACTCAATACGAAAACAATTCGCAGAAACTGACAATTAGTAGCCCAGCAACACTGACCATGTCCGGCTCACACTTTTTGGAGCAATCCAATGTGCACTGTTTACAGGAATACAGCACCTCTGCGCATACATGTTGGCACCAAGGGCTATAATAAGCGGGCCTAAATCATTTTAGTGTGGGGATGAGCACCAGCACTTAAATTAGTTAACTTCAACCCTGATGTGTGGTACTTGGCAGAGCTGGGAAAGCCATTCACAGTCATGTGACCCAGAATCCAGTCAGAAAGGCACAGCTGCTATGGGCAAAACAAATCTGGGATGGTGCCACAAACAAGATGGTCATTCCCAACACTCTGCCTTTTGGAGCTGAGACCAATTGGCTTTTTAAATGCCAAGTTATTGTGTTTTCGTAGGAGGAAGATGTGTGTTTAGCTTTCTTTCCCTGTATTCTGTGTGTATTATTTGCTCTGAATATGATGCTGCATAAAATGTTGCTATGTAACTTGGTGACAGACAGTTGTGACAAGAAGATGAGCTTGCAAGTTCCATGCTCCTGGTGTGGTATCCTGTACCACTGAACTTGGAATTCCCTGATCCTATCCTGATGTGGATAGCAATAGGAGTAACAACCCTGTCATGTGGAACAAATTTACGGTGACAATGGCCAAAGCATTGGTGTGTATGCCCTTGTTTGATAATATTTAGTGGTAGTGTATCATTATAAAATTCAACCAAATTCATGGAAAACTCTTAAGTTGTTGTCTGCTAACGTTCTTTACCTAAGTGCCATGGAAACTACGTTAAAGAACAACTTTTTGAATTATTTAAATTACAAGAAAAAAATAAATAGATCTATCTATCTATCTATCTATCTATCTATCTATCTATCTATCTATCTATCTATCTATCTATCTATCTATCTATCTATCTATCTATCTATCTATCTATCTATCTATCTATCTATCTATCTATCTATCTATCTATCCATCCATCCATCCATCCATCCATCTATCCATCCATCCATCCATCCATCCATCCATCGAGATAGATAGATAGATAGATAGATAGATAGATAGATAGATAGATAGATAGATAGATAGATAGATAGATAGATAGATAGATAGATAGATAGATAGATAGATAGACAGACAGACAGACAGACAGACAGACAGACGGACGGACGGACGGACGGACGGACGGACGGATGAGGGATGGATGGATGGATGGATGGATGGATGGATGGATGGATAGATAGATAAAGACTATATGTAATCACTGATATAGATATATAGATAAAGATGCGTATTTAAGTACATGTATATTTTTTCCAACTGAAATAACAAAGGTTAAAGTGATGTTATAATGAAATGTAACGTTTTAAACTTTAAAGACGATTGAAATTCACCAACTTGCTATTTTCATTGCATGCAACATTACTCGTTTGAATGTGAAGATGCTTTAAGGTAATTAAATATTTGTATATATCTTCCTAGGAAAAATAAAAAATAACTTTAATGAGCCGTCTGAGAACGTTTTTTGTGTGATTCAATGCCATATGGAACTGCCAGTTGTTCTCATAAGATACATTGCTTGACGCACTGGGATTTAACGTTGACATGGTAAATATAGCATATGCTTAACAGAGCTCAAGGCATACTGGGATGAGCTACAGTTCAGTGTAAAGTTATATGTGAGCTGCTTTCTTGGAAAAAGAAATTATATCTTTTAGTTCTGCATAAAAATGTACTTTCAAGCAGTATCTGTGATGTTGCTTCGTTCTTGCGTGAGCCATGACCTTTAGTTTTTTTCAATACATTTCCTGTAACAAAAATCCATATATCTATACATACACACAAAGGGCTTTCAGCTATCCCTCTTTGGTTATAGGTCTACTGTAGAGCCATTCACATTTTCCTTCCACCCACCAAAGCATACTGCATGGGGCAACAGGTCAGCCCACTTAGGCCATTGGTTCCCTTCTGTGTGAGTGATGGCATTTTGTTCAAGCACAATGTCGTTATCCACACAGACGACAACCCTTTCAAGTTAACTCATATATTAGGCTGTCATTAGTAGTAGGCTACAATTGGCGCCTATAAATTTGCATGTGTAGGTCAAAAACAAATTCAGCGGTGCTAGAGGCGAGGGAAACCCCCTAGACCCTCCAATAACCTGACACAAAGGTCAGTTTAGGGAAATTATTCCTATCCCCTGCACACCCACATATTTAATAAACAGTTTACATGCGTATGGTTCAACAACATAAAACAAAATCCTTCTGGTCTTTTCTTTATCTCTTAATCCCAAATGCACAGCCAACACGTGTTTTGTCAAAGGGAAGACCCCACGACAGAGCTAAACCAATATGACATTCACTGTGTCAGTGTACATACACATTAGAGAGAAACACATACTATTGTGAAGCACAATTCACCCATGAGTAGAAACCCGAGAAATTGAAGTGACAGCATGAATTCAAGTTTATAATATATTCTTAATTGTGTACACCCATGCAGATAATCTCCTGTGCAGTGGGCGAGAAACAAACATTATGCGTCCAACATACTACAAGAAGTCAATTATATCAATGTGTCCTCAGATTGAGGCATGTCACAGTGGCCTGCCTCAAGCCCTAAAATTATATTGTGATGTATATCATATTCTCTGGCTCTTTAATGCCAACAATGCTAACTTGGAGAGTAAAGAGGCTGAAAGGCCTTAAAACAGAAAACAGAAAACACACAAAATAATATAAACAAAAGAAGTGGGTCTATGTGCGGGCGACTGTATATGGCACATAGGCATGTAAATAGGCATTTAGTCCGCAAAAACATGCGAAATTTGCAAGAGACATTAGTATGTGTTATAGCACACCAATGGCTCCCTACTTGTCAGGCTCTCTATTCTCTTGTTACTTTTTTCCTAAGAGGGGGATAGAAGGTGTTGGTATTCCTTGAACCACTAGTAAAGCATCTAGCAACTGAGGATCACATTTACTTGTACATGATAACTATTAAGACGTCACCCTCATCTCTCCGCCGGTTCTACTTTCGACCCGGCTGGGCTATTTTCAAAAGAATCCTCTTGTAGATGATAAAGAATATATCTCTAATGGACAAAAAAGGGGCAGAGTATGAATAAACCTTGGGGTATACTCAAAACCTATAAATCTTCGAACAATTTCACCACATCCAGATCTCCAATTTCCTTTAGGAGAGGTAAGACTCTCAGATATATTCTGAGTCCTAGCTTCCCACAGAAAAAGAGGGACTCTAATTGGCTGACTCAACAATCTTTGGGGTTTCACAAATGTGGGTCATCTGGAGTATGTGATGGGCCTGCAATAACAACAACACATTTGTGGGTCACGATAACAAAGAATACTTTATCACACACAACATAAACTGCAACTTGAAATTTGTGATTTACATAATGTAATGCAAATGCGGTCGCCTCTATGTGGGGAGCACCATAAGAACCTTAAAAGGAGATACTTGGGGAACATGCCAGAGCTCTGAAACAACAAGATGAGCATTATCCTGTGTATATACAAGACCACATAATGTGTGGCACAAGGTTCTCACAAACAGTTTGCCTTCTACGGCAGTCATTTAATAGCGCAAACCCCCAGAGGGTGTAACAGGGAATTGAGACTCAGACGGGCGGAGGCAATGTGGATAATGCGTCTAAAAACAATTCAATGTGGCTTCAACACTGATCATGAGATGCAATATTTTCTGGCTGATTGAACGGTGACCACATGTATATATCGAGTGCTTCTGTTTAACATTTGAAATTTTATAAAAATGTATCAAATGTAATTCTATTAGGGTCAATGCAGGACAAATACCTGGACAAATGAGGATTTTGGATACTGTCCAAGGGACACATTGCAGTTAAGGAGGATCCAAACGTGTCATTAAAGATATGTTCATAAGAATTTTATGTGTTAGAATAGCATGAACTTGGGGGAAAAAGATTACGAAGATTACTATGAATATGTTGTTTGTCTTGTATATATTTGAATGCTTGTTTCTGGCACTTTGACCTGGGGTGGCACTGTTTTCCTGCATCTCTCTGTGGCACATGGATTCATGGGTGGCACTCGCTGATCGTATATTGTCACACTTTTTCACTACATACTTTACGTGCCGTTGCATCACCTTCGATAGCAACAAATAGTGGCTTGGATACCCCTTGGTGGGAGGGCTCATGAATCCAGATGGATCTGGGACTTTATTTCCATTTGCTTTTAATAATTTATTTGGTGATATCTTCACAGTAGCAGATTCTCTTATAAATTATATTCAGCTCTATCTCTTGGTATCTCATACAAATTCAGCAAAAAAGACATTTTTTCCAGTTTCACTTTCATCACTATTGATAGCATTGAACAGTGTGTTTTTTATCGCCTGGTGCAAAGCTTCTGATTACGAATGAATGTGCGAGTCACAGTTCTGATCATAATATGTTGCCACCCTTCGGACACATGATTAAGTTGTTTTATATCTAAAAAATACTATGCACAATATCCTCACTCTTTCATGGCACTTTCAAAGGTAAATAGCGCTATATCTAGATTAAGTGAAACGTACATACATTACAGATAGATATTTGTGATATTTGTATTTACACAGTATGCAGGAGACATCATTAACTATGAAGGAAGGACTATAGTATTCAAAGAATTGGGAGATAGCCACTCTAGCACCCGGACACATAAATACAGAGGAAAGGAGACTCTTTTCGCTTCCTGTTCATGATTTGGAATTCGGCGCGGAGTACACTTACTAGGACAGAGCCTACTCACTTTCAGGAAGGCTTCGTTGCTTGGAGGACATTTAGATTTGGAATATGAGCTTATGAGCATTGTTGGCATTAAAGAGCCGGAGAGTCCGATATACATCACAATAACATTTTTAGGCTTGAGGCACCCCACTGTGACATGCCTCAATCTGAGGACACATTGATATAATTTATTTCTTGTAGTATGTTGGCTGCATCATTTTTGTTTCTCGCCCACTGCACGGGAGATTATCTGCATGTGTGTACATGATTGAGAATGTATTATAAATTTAAATTCATGTTGTCACTTCAATTTCTTGGGTTTCCACTCATTAGTGAATTGTGTTTCACCATAATATATGTTCCTCTCTAACGTGTATGTACATTGACACAGTGATTGTCATATTGCTTTAGCCCTGAAGAATTTGTGGGGTCTTCCCCTTCGACGAAACACGTGTTGCCTGGGCATTTGGATTCAAAAGACAAAGAAAAGACCAGAAGGATTTTGTTTCATGTTGTTGAACCATATGCATGTAAACTGTTTATTGAATATGTGCATGTGCAGGGGATAAGAATCATAACTACCCTTTCAATATCAGTGACTGATGAGAGAAAATGTCATCTTTCAACTTAAAATTTAGTTTCTGTGGCAGTCTGGTATCTTTTAATGAATGTGTTAAATAAAAAAGATTAAAAAAAGCTTAGGACCTGAATACAAATTTGGCTCAGTTGCACTGGCTATTACGAGTTGAACTCATGTACGGCGGACAGCCCTTCGCCTTTCTCATGGCAGTTCCTGGAAAACAGGCACCCAATAGGAATGGCAAAAAAGTTCCAGCTCGGCATGGAAGGTGATGTCCATGCAGTGCTAAAACTTTGAGGGAATATAGACAGGGGGGACATGTTATGCCCCCTGACTGTATTCCCATGGTGGAGGGGGTACAGGGCCCCCTTTTTTCCACCACCGCTACCCTTTTCATGGCTGGGTTCCTGCCATGAAATTGATGGAGGTGGAGGAACTCGTAATATGTCCAGAGGTACTGCACTAGTTGTGCTGAGCATCTTACATTGTGGTGCAGCTCTGCCACAGCCAAGGAACGACTGTTCTCTGGCACAGCTGGTGGTCCTCTGTTGCAACGGCTTTGGAAGTCATAATGTGGTAGACGGTGGACTGCCAGACTCACAATCAGGCCCTTAGTTTGGGGACTGCAGCAGCTTCACATCCACCATTCCGCATCGAGTGATCCTGCCTGTACCTCCGTCATCGAGAGGCACGATGTCTTACAGTAGTTACAGACATAGTAATGAGACAACTCATTGGTAGAGTTAAAAAAAAAAACAACAATGTCATATAATTACAGCTTTCAATAAAATGCCTTTATGATTAAATTAAGTTTTGACGTCCTCCGTAGTATTCAGTAGTGAAAGTGAAGAGGTAATATTATGATACGGCCCCTGCGTTAAAACTCTAGTCCTTTCTACGTCTTCGTCCTGCTCATTTGGTGAACTTCAGACAGGCTTCTTAAAATGGCCAGAGTGGCTTGACATGTTATCTTCATAGAAAATGCAGTTCTTGTCTAGTAACATTTTCGATGCCAATTTATTTAAACTTGTGGAAAGGAAGCTGCTAGTTCCTGTCACCAGTATGCACATAAAAAAGATGTGATCCCATTAACCTAGTGTTTATTCATCTGTCATGACTACAAACAACATTATTGCTTTTAGTTATCCTGTTTTTTTTAACAAATTTGCTTCCATAGAAGCTTCCCTCACGTTAAGTAATACACAATCATAGGCAGTTCAGGCTTAGCATGGGTGAATAAGGATATTATATGCTATGTCTCAAGTGCCACAGAGGGCAGACTAACTGGATGCTGTACCACCCTCAATCTGTCCATGCAGAAAATGCACAAGTATTTTTTCAAGCATGGCAGTATGTAGGAATTACAAGTTCAACTTGGCATAGTTGGATTTTTCACTGGACAGGAACAAATATGGCCCTGGCACACAGATATCCACTTTGTCTAGAACCAAACCCACACACTGGAGCCCGTCTTCATCGCCGGGAACAACATTAGATATATTTCCTTCTCACTGCTCACTGGATTGGCCGCTCCATCACACACTTCTAAATAACCAAACTGTAAGCCAAGGCACCCACCAGTATCAACCTGCCCAACCGGAGCTGGAACAAAATAACGCAAGCCAACTGGCACAGTGCCCTCAAAATATACCAACCCGACTCCACCGGCAATGTAGACATGGATATCAGTACCTTCAACCAATGGGTCAAACCTGCACAGACAAACTGGCACTGATAAAAACCCAAAAACATTGCAGAACCAACAGACATACCTCATGGTACACAGATGAATTCAGGGAACCCATAAGATATCGCAAGCATCCAGAAACAAATGAAGGTCCAAATACAAAGCCGACACCAGATCTAGCTATACAGCCGCACTTGGGCGTTACCGCAATCTTCTGAGAGACACCAGCAGAAGAACCGTCACTGACCAGATTGACACCAGCTCCCACAACTGCAAAGAGATCGTCACTATCATCAGCGAGCTCACTACCCCAGAGGCAACAGCCAACTCAATCACTCCCTCCCAGGAACTTTCCAATTTCTATTACAGCAAAATCACTAAAATCTATAACAACTTTGAAAAAAAAGCAAACCCCAAGGACTGTTTAATCATCCTGCCCTTAGCCAAACAGGGCACCCTGCTAACAAACTGGAAAACTTTCTCTGCGGAGAACATCACTGCAATTATGGAAACCTCCACTCCCCGGCCCCAACAGATCTGTGCCCCATCACATTTACAACATGGGAGTACCTCTGATAAGCAAAATACTCATGCACGTTATCAACACCTCCATTGAATCTGACACCTTCCCAGAAGACTGGAAACACACAGCAGTCACATCTCTCCTCAAGAAACCTTCAGACAACTTCAGAAAACTGAGCAACTTCTGCCCTATCACACTACTCCTACACTTGTCCAAAGCAATAGAGAAGACAATCAACAAGCAACAAGCAACTCACCTACCACCTAGAACTTGCATTACCTACTCGGCCAAACCCAGTCTTGCTTTAAAAGCAATCACAGCACAGAGATAGCATTAATCGCTGCCACTGATGAGATTCACACCTTATTGGAGTGTGGAGAAACTGCCATCCTCATACTTCTTGACCTCTCAGCATGGTTCGATACAGTGTCACACTCCAACCCCCTCAAGAGATTGCATAAAAATGGCCTTCAAGGATTGGTCTTCAAATGTATTTGTTCCATCTTTACAGGAAGAAGACAGAGACTAAGAGTTCCACCCTATACATCAGAGTCGAAGAACCTGAGCTGCGTATTTCCACAAGGCTCTTCTCTCAGCGCTTCCCCCTTTCCAACATCTACATGAAACCACTCACCAATGTCATCAGAGCACACAGCTTCTCCATCATCTATGCCGATGACACCCAACTCATCCTTTCAATACCCGACAAAACCTCAACCACCAGAACAAATTTCTATGAATGCATGATGAGAGTAACAAAGTGAATGAAAACCAACTACCTAAAACTCAACTTCGAGAAGACGTAATTCCTAATCTTTGACAAATAGAAGCTTCCCTCCCTTCAGTGCTTGGTCCCACACCAACTCCTACCAACCACGCAAGAAACCCGGGAATCATTTTAGATGACAAATTCAATATAGGAGCACAGGCAAACGCAGTCAGCTCCTCCTGAGTCCACATACTCTGCATGCTCAGAGGAATCTTCAAGTGGAAACTCAAGAACACCAGATGAACTGTCACTCAATCCCTCATCCCTTGCATACTAGACTACTGGAACACACACTAGGCTGGAATCTTTAAACACCTACTCCACTGACTTCAAACAATCCAGAACACCGCAACGAGAGTTGTGCTAGACCTCTACCCCTGCACCCACCTCACCCCACACCTCAGAGACCTTCACTAGCTAGTGATACACAAAAACTGCCAATTTGATACTCCTCACACACACATACAGGGCACTACACAACATAGGACCTGCATACCTCAACAGCCGCCTGAACTTCCACTAACTCAGCTGACTCCTGTGCTCTGCCTCACTCTCCTTCACCCACATCCCCTTATCTACAAACTCAGAACTGGAGGCATTGCCTTCTCCCACATCATTCCCAAAACACAGAAAACGTTCCCTTTATATTTCACTGCCACCTCCTCTCTTCTGGCTTAACTTAAAGGCAATGTGTAAAGTATTTGTGCAACACTTCAAACAGTAACACAGCAAAAACACATCACAGAAAGATCCCCCACCATGTCAGAAAAATAGAATATTTTTTGATAAATAAAACCAGACCAAACTGCCAAAAATTCAATAAGTAGAACTGGAGAAATACAATTTTAAATATTTCCATGAAACCACAAAGCAGCGACTGTGGATATCTGGTGATGCCCTACCGGGACAAAGTCACAAGTTTAGGTTAACTGCAAGGGAGCGAGGGCTGGCTACAGGGACCCATTTAGGCCTGCTGAACAAGAGTACCTTAAATCCTGTTTGTGGAGCGTTGCAAGGTCCCAAGTCGAAGGTTTGTCTTGCGGCTTAAGTGATGCATTGGTTCTGAGGTGCTGCGAAGCTACAATGTGAGGATCTGCATTGTTGTTAAGAAGCCTGTTGACGAGGGCTTGTGTTGCAAAATCCAACGTGGAGGCTGTGTTCCTCAATCGAGTAAGGCACGTTAGATGGGGCAATATAACCCGTGCGAAGACAAGTGTGGCATGACATTTTCACGGGGTGGTGATACAGTGCACATGGGCTAGAGAGTGTCATAGCATATGCACTTGCTAGTGGAATACAATACAGAGGTGTGTGGCACTCGGCAGGCAATGGTGGGTGTAACACAGCATTGGGCTCTGTCAGGAGCGCGCTGTGACTCGCAAGTGATGTTCGTCCCCTTTCCAGAGAGTAAAATAAAAAGTATTACACATCCGGCAGTGGATGTGTGTTTTATTAACTGTGAGGGGGGTTTCTTGCATAGTTTTGGTCGAATTTTTGTCGAATCCCCTTTGAATGGCTTGGTGTGCATGTGTATTAAATGTGCCCGTCAATAGCTACCCATGTTTGTATAAATAAACGACAAGGGTGTCTACCGGGATTAGGCACGGTAGAGCATCAGACATGTCAGAGCTTCACTAGTGGTGTAAATACATTCCACGTGGATTAATTGCATGCATAGTCGCATTTTAATGAATATCACGCAAATCGTCATGGTGATAGGTACGTACGGTTTGTCCAGCATGTCCTAGGTGTGTCTATAAATATATATTTTTTAAAAATAATAAAAAACAGTGGCCGGCCCTGGGGATTGGGGTCAAAAAAATATAATTAGGAGACAGGCCCTGGGGGATGGGGTCATCAGGGACAATAAATTAGAATAAGAAGGGGAACCACACAGCCCCCCTTCTTAAAAAAATAAAATAAATAAAAGACTGGCATCGTGCCGGAGGCCATGCCCCCTCCATGCAGCACTCTGCAAACGCGCCCCCAACAGGCATCTCCAGTATGCGCCAGGGAGCTGCGCTGCAGACAGGTGTTCTGAGGCCAAGCCCCTTTTTACACCTCTCTGCAACGCAGCTCTGTGGCGCTTACTGGAGGTACCTAGTGGTCTAGTGTGACCCTAGGGACCCTTAGGATTCAAGGGGACTTAATCTCTCAACTTAGAACAGCCACAGGGCGCGTTTACACAGTGGTGAAGGGAGGGGACGGGGCCTGAGGTGATGTGTGCAAACACGCACCATGGCACGTTTTAAATTGGGGATATAATTTCCCTTCAATACTGAGGGCCCCTGGGGGCTAACTAGCCCACCAAGTGCTTCCAGTAAGCGCCACTGAGCTGCATTGCAGAGAGGTGGTCCAGGCCGTGCCACTTTTTACACCTCTCTGCAACCCAGCTCTGTGGCACTTACTGGAGGTACCTAGTGGGCTAGTTGGACCCTAGGGACCCTCAGGACTCAAATGAACTTAATCTCCCAACTAAAAACGGACACAGGGCGTGTTTACACAATGGTGAAAGGAGGGGACGGGGCCTGAGTTAACGTGTGCAAAAACGCCCTGTGGCCTGTTTTAAGAGGTAGTTTTAATCCCCATGCCCTATTATATACTAGGGGCTTATAGAGGAGGTAAGGCTAATCACAGGGGGACCCCAACGCATAATGTTCCCTAGTGTATGTAGGTGTTTTCACTGTATTCTAAGTGTCTTTTAACATAGCACTGGCTCTAGGACTGGTTAGTCAGACTCAGTTACCACCAGTATCCGTCTGAAAAAGTTGAGGGTACAGGATGATTTTGCAACAAGGCTTCTTTCTGCTCTTCTTTTTGTTCTTTCTGCACGTTATCCTTCTTCCTGCACTTATCTTCGTATTTGAGGACTTCTGTTGCTTCTTTCTGCACTTCTTTTGTTTCTTTCTGTGCATTTTTTCTTCTTTCTTCACATGTCCTATCTCTGTAGGCATAGTTAGAAATTAGCATTTAAAAAACCTTTGAAATTAACAGAAAAAACCATAGGTTTCAGGCACGTTATAGTTAGGAATTAGCATTTAAAAAACCTCAGAAATTCACTGAAAAAACCATAGGTTTCAGGGGTGTTATAGTTAGCTGGACTTTTCACTTGTACAAAACCATTGAAATTCCCCCGTTATAGTTAGTTCAGCTAAGTATAACTCGCGCGCCCGCAATGCACTGCTGATGACGTCACATATTACATCACTCATGACATGGTCAGTGACATCACTCATGACATCACTGATGACATCTCAAATGACATCACTGATGACATCACTGATGACATCATCCTTGTGATAGAGTGGCAGACCTCCTCTCACCCTCATATAACCTTTGATACACACATTCAAAAATAGAGACTAAAATTTTCAAAACAATGGACATACCAATACCAGTTACAACAACCTCTTCAGTAATTCTAAGATCCACATACACATCCACTCATTCACCAACAGTCCAATACAGTCACTCATACATGTACTCACTCATCATATGTACTCATACACCTATACATCCTGTTACACAATGCCACTCATCCATAGTTACTCACACACATAGTCACTCATGCTAATAAAGAATCAAACATACATTTACTTGCATATACAGTTATACACACACCACCACACTTACTTCTACGGAAACTTACACATACTTAGTCTTTTAAACAATCACTTATAGAAACACATACTTATTCATACAGGAACTCTTTCAATCTCTCACTCTCACATATACTCACATATATACACCAATAGTCACATATACTAGTTTAAAACATATGTAGTTACTCATAAAGACACTATTGAGACAGTCATTCACTCACTAACACACCCATACACACACTCATCCACCCATACAGTCCTGCACACATACTGTGTTCAACACATACAAACAGTGAGTCACTCATTCATGCACCTATGCACTACGTAATACCCCCCACCGAACCATGCAGACACTCAGACTGATACTCAAAAAACCAACTAATAACCTATATAGACACCCATGTAGCTACTCACCAACCCATGCAGCCACTTATACACAAAGTGAGAGACTGATACAGATATTTACATATTTAAACATTACTCACTAAGCCATGTATTCACTATGATACACTTAATCAGTCAGTTACACAATCAATTTTTCAAAAACAAATCATCCATTTAGACACTTATATACCCATTTATTCTTCCATCGACCTTGAGATATACATATATAAAACATATTTAATTTTCAGAATAACACACATTCACTGGATGATGTCATCAGTGATGTCATCAGTGATGTCATTTGAGATGTCATCAGTGATGTCATGAGTGATGTCACTGACCATGTCATGAGTGATGTAATATGTGACGTCATCAGCAGTGCATTGCGGGCGCGCGAGTTATAGTTAGCTGAGCTAACTATAACGGGGGAATTTCAATGGTTTTGTACAAGTGAAAAGTCCAGCTAACTATAACACCCCTGAAACCTATGGTTTTTTCAGTGAATATATATATATATATATATATATATATATACACACCCAGTCCTGCTCCAATTGAAGAAGGCACGTACACAGGCTATAAGGATACGGCATTATTTGCCAGGTTTTGTCAATGCCCCGTACCTATGATTAAGGTGCAACCGCACCAAAACGCGTCAGGGAGGCCCACCGGAGGGCTGTGAACCTTAAAAATTAATTCAGGGAGTTAAAACAATGTGACAGTAACACTGACCCCATTGAAGGGGAAAAATGTGCACTTCAACTCCCGGCATGCCACTCACTGGAGAGTGAATGCCAGACAGGGATAAAAAGCGAAAGTATGTTCCAGGTTTTGTCAATGCCCTGTCCCTATGATTAAGGTGCAGCCGCACCAAAACGTGTCAGAGAGTGCCACTAATTGGGGCCATTTCTCTGCATCTACTGATAAAGATTCAGCTGAATAATCCTTTGTTGGAGTGGCGTCCTTAAGATCTGGAGCAACTGTGGTTGAGATATATATATATCTATATATATATATATTCACTTAAAAAACCATAGGTTTCACACATGTTATAGTTAGCTGGGCATTTTCCTCTTGAAAAACCAATGAAATTCCCCCGTTATAGTTAGTGCAGGCAACTATAACTCACGCGACCGTAATCCGCTGCTGATGACGTCAGATATTACATCACTGATGACATATGTGCCTTTCTGAAAAAAAAAATATATATATATGTATAGCTAAAAAAAAAAGGAAGAAGACATGGGTATATAAATGTGTAAATACAGTGATGTAATATCTGACGTCATCAGCAGCGGATTACGGTCGCGTGAGTTATCGTTGCCTGCACTAACTATAACGGGGGAATTTCATTGGTTTTTCAAGAGGAAAATGCCCAGCTAACTATAACATGTGTGAAACCTATGGTTTTTTCAGTGAATATATATATATATATATATATATATATATAACTATATATCTATATATATATCTATATATAAATCTATATATATATCTATATATATATCTATATCTATATCTATATATATATATTTATATATATATATATATATATATATATATATATATATATATATATATATATATATATATATTCAGTGAAAAAACCATGGGTTTCACACACGTTATAGTTAGGAATTAGCATTTAAAAAACCTTGCAAATTCAGTGAAAAAACCATAGGTTTCACACACGTTATAGTTAGCTGGACATTTTACTCGTAAAAAACCAATGAAATTCCCCCGTTATAGTTAGTTAAGCTAACTATAACTCGCGCACCCGCAATCCACTGCTGATGACGTCACATATTACATCACTCATGACATGGTCAGTGACATCACTCATGACATCACTGATGACATCTCAAATGACATCACTGATGACATCACTGATGACATCATCCATTGAGTATCTGTTTCTTAACAATTTTAATATGTTTAATATATATAGAGAAAGGCCTGTTGAAGAATGAGTGGGTGTGCAAGTGTGTAAATGGATGATTTTCTGTGGTGCATAACATTATTCTTCAAGTAAGTCATTAAATGTATCTTACTGCAGACTAGCGACTAAACTGTGTAAATGTGTGTATGTATCTGTATGTTGGTGTATAAGTGGCTGCATGGTTTTGTGAACAGCTATATGAGTCTCTATATGTGTAATTGATTGGTTGTCTGAGTATCAGTATGGGTTCGTGAGTGTTTGTGTGGGTAGGGTGTGTGTCACTCTATGCATAGATGTGTGAGTTGTGATTCTATGGGTGAATGGTTTTAGGAGTGCATCTGTGATGGACTGTATGGTTGAGCGAGTGTATGTATGGGTGTGTTAGGGATTGAATATATATTTCAGTAGTACATTTGTGACTAACTACATATGTGAAAGGCAGTATATCTGCGTGTAAGAGTATATAAGTGAGTAGATATGAGAGTGTATGATTGTGAAAGTGACTGTATGGATGAGTGTGTGCTTGTATCAATGATTCTATAAGAGTGTAAGAATGTGATACTATTTTTATGAGTAAGTGAACTTGAGTGTGTTTTACTGCATAGGTGAGAAAATGGGAGTGTGATTATTTGCATGACTGAGTTGGTGTAACAGTAGCTCTATGGATACTTGTTAGTGTGTGAGTATCTATATAAGTGTTGAAATGTATATTATAGTTTTGTATGGGGTGACTGTAAGTATGAGTGACTTTACAGGTGAGCAAGTGGAGGTATATGAAGACCAAAGAGTTAATAAGTGGGTATGTAATGATTGATATTGCAGTATATATGGTTTTGAGAATGGAACTGCTAAATTTTTACTCGGTGTATCAAAGGTTATATTATGGTGTAAGAAGATGTGGTAATTTTTCTCATAAATGACGTCATCAGTGATGTCATCAGTGATGTCATTTGAGATGTCATCAGTGATGTCATGAGTGATGTCACTGACCATGTCATGAGTGATGTAATATGTGACGTCATCAGCAGTGGATTGCGGGTGCGCGAGTTATAGTTAGCTTAACTAACTATAACGGGGGAATTTCATTGGTTTTTTACGAGTAAAATGTCCAGCTAACTATAACGTGTGTGAAACCTATGGTTTTTTCACTGAATTTGCAAGGTTTTTTAAATGCTAATTCCTAACTATAACGTGTGTGAAACCCATGGTTTTTTCACTGAATTTGCAAGGTTTTTTAAATGCTAATTCCTAACTATAACGTGTGAGAAACCCATGGTTTTTTCAGTGAATTTGTATGGTTTTTTAAATGCTAATTCTTACCTATAACGTGTGTGAAACCCATGTTTTTTTCAGTGATGTTGTATGGTTTTTGTAATACAAATTCTTATTTTAAACGTATGATATATTTTTTTTAATTTGCAAGGTTTTTTACAAATTTTTTTTTTACTTTATATTCTCTAAAAACACTATGCTTAATTTAAAAAAATTCTGCAATATATTATTTTTTCTCATTTTTTTTTACCAAACAGGAAAGATATATTACTATAATATAGTGATTCTTTTTTTCCATTTTTTTTTTAATTTTTTACGTGCGCGTACGGTAAGCTTACGGTAAGCGTACGGTTTGCGTAATGTGCGTAATATTTTTACTCTTTTGGCGTATGGTTACGCAATTTACGTAGCCGTGCGTACTGCGTACGCGGCGCGTAAGCGCATACGCTACACGCGCACGTTACGCGGAAGTGTTGCTGCGTGCTTGTTATGCGCATGCGCACGTGCGCGTGTCTTTTATACGCGCATGCGTACTTTTACCGTAAGCGCTCCGTAAGAGCACCGTAAGCGCTCCGTAAGCGTAACGTACGCGCACGGTGGGTCATGTGATCAAGAAACAAAACTTTTGATTGGTTTAAAGTAGTTTCAGTTCTAAAACTCTCCTACACCACACCCATTCCCCTCATTTCTGCTTGTGATCCCTTAGGAGAAGGAGCTGAGTTGTCTTTGGGATACGATGGCAGACCAGCACTCCACTTCTGAGAGTGAGGCTAGCAGCACCACCATCAGGCAGAGAAGGAGGAAACAGAAGAGCTCTTTTATATGGGAGTATTTTACTTTTCCTGAGGGTGAGAAAAAAGTGAATGCTGCATTAGTGACTTGCAAGCTGTGCCAGCGTGTACTTTCAAGAGGTAATCCTAACAAGAAGTATTCCTTCGGGAATCACACTATGTTACGACACCTTCAGGATGTACACCCTAGGGCACATGCTCGACATACTGGAGGAAACCCTTCAGTAAGTCGACCAAGCACATCCACAGCAGCTCAGCCGAGTCCATCTTCGGCAGCTCAGCTGAGCCCTTCATCTGTGGGGGCAGATTCACCTTTTTCTGATCCTGTGGAAACTAACCATCGATTTGCGAGGGTTACAATGCGGTGCTCAAATTGCCATGGTCTAATTGTTCATAGGGAGACCAGTGTTCCCCTAATTAACAACAAAATAGTCCAGCACATTTGTCCTACCAGCTAATATTCCCATTCTTCCTTTCCTCTGTCCCTGCATGAACACAACGGCTCTTTTAAGAGCCAACCTTACCTCTCAACTTTTTTGAATTTTTTCTTTAAAACTTTTTAGTTAGCGTATTTTTTTTTTTTTTTTAAAACACTAAAAAACAATTACCACATTACAAGGTCTTTGAGGGATTAATAACGAAATACTGAAAATCTGTTTGAGGAGAAATGGAAGAAAGGGACCATCTAATTTTTGACTTACCTGACCCACCCAACAATTTAATTATCAATTTATATTTAATTGAAATTGCTTGTAAAAATGTTTTTTTTTTCGAAAATTTTCTTTCTCAATCTGAAAAAAGAAAAACGTATTAATATTTAATAAAACATTATATAATACAGTACACGTATTTACATATTTTCCAAAAACAATTTTTTGCCATTTTTTTGCTGTTTTCAGAATATATTGCATTTCACTATTAATCGTGAAAGCAATTGCATTCATCACTTAACAGCGGGCAAAAAAAAAATAACAATCTCAAAGATTGTTTTAAAAAAGCCCAGAATCTCTTTTCACTTAAACATAATATTACAGAAATGCAAAATATTCAAAAAAAATATCATCTAATAACAAAAACTTTTTCTTTAAAATACCATCTGACAATTTTGTTACAGAAGCATAATCACAAAAATAATACATCTCAAATAACTCCACAATACATCTGGTTACCTTTCGTTTAGGCCAAATGGTAATTTTAAAATTCTTTTTTGATTAAATTTGTTATGGTAATCCAATAAAATTCCAAAATTTAAATTGTACAGATGTTACCGATTTTCTCTACAATTTTGGTTTCCAAAAAAATTAATTAGTAATTAAATAAGTCCACAATACAATTGGTTACCTTTCCTTTAGGCCAAATGGTAATTTTAAAAATCTTTTTTGATTAAATTTCCAATGGTAATCCAATAAAATTCCAAAATTTAAATTGTACAGATGTTACCGATTCTCTCTAAATTTTTGGTTTCCGAAAGATTCATTAGGAATTAAATAAGTCCAAAATCCAATTGGTTACCTTTCCTTTAGGCCAAATGGTAATTTGAAAAATCTTTTTATTTGAAAATTCCAATGGTAATCCAATAAAATGGTAAAATTGTTTTGTACAGATCTTGCCAAATCTCTCTAAAATTTAGGTTTCAGGAAGATTAGATAGGAATTTGCTAAATCAAAAGGCAAACGTTGCTTGAAAATCAATTGGGAATCATTACACAGTGTCCAGCCTTTTTCACATTTAAGATAAACTGTGTAATATCCTGAAGTTACAGTAGGTCCTTCATGGAAAATTATTGCAACTGTTACAAAAGTTTTTCCTGAAATTGATAATTGCTGTCCTATAAACTTCTTTATTAAAGTATCCAATTTTGAACCATCAGCTCTACATCGTTGCATCATTAAAATTACATACTGTCCGTATTCCTTTAAAATTAACGTTGAAAACATGTCTGATTTACACTCACTGCATTCCATGCTATGATTAGCATCTTTAACTAATTTAGCAAAAGTGACTGTTTTACTCTCTGGCAATGTTAAATAAATAAACCTTTCAGAATCAACATTAGAGCCACATGTATTGAAACAGTTTTCACAACTATGTTCCCATTTATAAGAGAGACCAAACATATTTTCAATGTGTACCCCTTCTTCTTCAAGTACCTGAAGAAAATACATCAAGAATTCCTGTGCGTCTTGCTGTACATTTTGAGAAAACTGTGTTCGTCCTGAACATACATCTAAAAGTTTTCTAATTTCAGTAGCACTCTCTATTTTAATTTTATCATTACTCAGCTTTTCAAAAAGGAGACTCAACTCAGAACAGAATCTTTTTCTTTGATTTACTATTATCTGCTCTTGCAAACTTTCCAGATAAAATACAACATTCAGCACTACATTAGCGTAGCAGTTGACACCAGAGCTATTTTCAAAATGACAACCTACAACCTCTTCAACATTGTCCTTTTTCTTTTTGCTTGCAATTACATCACTCTTCTTTTTTTTCTCCTCTCTACATCCTCATTACAGATATTCTCAATTCTCCTTTTTCGAGAAACAACACGTTTTTCCAACACAGGATACTGACCTAAATGAGGAGCATAGGTTCTTCTTAATCTATTATACTCCTTTACACAATTTGCATCAGCACTAACTTTTGAGTCATCAAAGTCTATCATAAATAAACCAGATAATGTTTTCACTCGTGACAAAGCAACATAAGCCATACCTTCTTTGAACACAGTTCAACCAATGTTTACAAAAGCACAATCTACAGTCAATCCTTGAGACTTGTGAATAGTTACAGCATATGCTAGAGAAAACGGAAACTGTTTCCTACGTACATATAAGTCTTTCACAAGCATGAAACGAACTATACAACGACAAATGTCTTTAACTTCTTCTATCTGATCAAATTTTATTTTTAAACATTCAATTCCATCTTTTTTCTGGAAATTAATAAAACCCACAACTCTTCCCATAGCTCCATTCACTAAACCTTTTTCAACATCCAAATTTCTCCTTAAAAATACTCTACAGTTCATGCAAACATATAGATTTTTTTCTAATCCAGCTGTTTTGGAAATGTTCTTCTCTAGTGAATCCATTTTATTTTTCAGTTTGCCTGTTAATGTAATAGTAATTCTTTCATGCTGAATTTTGTCCACTGCTTCCAATTTCCTAATCTCTTCCTTTTCCAATTTCAAAAGTTGCTCATTGAATATTGAGCATTCACGTAGAGTTGGCATTAAGCAGATGACACTTTTCTTTTCTGCAATGTTCTTGTATATTTTTTCTGCAACTATTTCTTCCTTTGGGAATAAATTATGTAGCAACCGACTCTGTAATGCTTTCGTGCCAGCTTCAGTGAGTAGTCCAATTCTGATATCTTTCAGAATACTTCCATATTCTTCATCGTTTGCTTGCCTCATATTAGTAGTAAGTTCCTTGTACTCAAAGAAGGACCAAATATTTGCATTACCAATGCTTCCCAATGACTTCTTTGCGTCTTCATGTGTCACAGTATTAAACACTGGTTGTCCTTTAACTGGAGTAAGCTGTAGAAGATCCCCAAAAACTATGACATGTTTTCCACCAAATAACACGTCATAGTCTGTCCTTAGAATTTGCTGCATTCTTAAATGCACAAAGGCAAGCATTAAGTTTGATACCATGCTCACCTCATCAATAATGAGAACTTGCATCTTCTTCAATACTCTTGAAACTTCCGAGCATGCTTCTCCAGTTAGCTTGTGGTATTGTATTTTGTTATCATGCTCCACTGGTAACATTAGCAAACGATGTAAGGTGATTCCTTTTATGTTATATGCTGCTAACCCAGTTGGAGCAGTAACCACACAAGACAAAGTTGAATCTGTTTTTTGCTGTAGGTAGCTTCTGATGACTTTTATTAAGAAACTTTTTCCAGTTGCAGCTTGTCCGCTTACATACATCCTGATTGGTTGAAATGATGTGCATGAGCACTCTTTTTTCATGTAGTAATCCATGATCAATTTTGTTTCTGATCTCTTCATAAATTTGTTGCTGCTCTTCATTCAGTTGTTTTTCCAAATTTGGTAAGTCTATAAATTCTTCTTGAGCTTGATTCATAGCCGTTTCCACTTCAGTCATTGCTATTGCAGCTTCATTTTCAACGATAGGTTGTCCTAGGGGATCTTGACTGAGTGTTTCAGAACTTTGGCTGTCTTGAGAACTGTCTCTAGCTACTTCAGCTGCAATTGTAGTTTCCTGTTCAATTTCTTCATTTAACATTTGCACATAATTTGTGAAAGTACTGCATTCTATGCTGTCTTTGCAAGCATTAAAGGAATCTTCATAGCTTTGAAATTCTCCCAGTAGTTCGTCCTCTGAACGCCATGGTTTAAACAGCTGTAAAAGAGCCAAGTAGTAAAATTCCTTTTTGTCATTAGTGTCGCAACTCAGCTTCCGGTGATTTATCAAACTTCCTTTTGTTTGCTTCACCAAACATCCTTCCTCACCAATGACTTTATATTTTCCATTGTTGATGTCTTCTGCGGCTTTCCGTGAATAAATGTAGTTCTGCAGCACTTCATAGAGACACATGTTCTCTAGATGAACACTTCTCTTTGGGTAATATGTGTCCAACATGTTTGATTTCAAAATATCTGTACTTTCTGGGTCATTCTCGGCCAAATATTCAATTTCTCCAACAGATTTCAGTACCCGATTTCTCATTGCTGCAAGGCCTAAACTTGCCCAAATTATTCTTCTTGATTTTGAGTAGAGACTTGCAGAAGATAACCTATCTGAACATTCGTAGGATCCAATTTCTCGATGCGATAACATCTTTAAACTGAAACTGTACAGCTTCTTACTGACAGTCTTCTCGTGAGAAATCTCTTCCCACATTTCTTTCAATTCAGTTTTTTCTGATTTCGTAATGTAAGACGTTACATATCGAGCAACAGCAATGGAATTGTCAGCTACATACTGTATATCCATGTTAGCATTCCACATGGATAAAATGACTGGGTTGTAGTCATTTATATTTTTTGATTCTTCTTTTCTTTGTAGGTTGTAGGTATTCTTAGGTGATTTTCTTGTAATAGTATGTCTCACAGCTGACATAAAACTGTTTACTCTTCCTTTTGAAAGAACAGGTCTAGGAAATCCAAATCGACATTTAGTGTAGAATTTATCTTTCGTCTTGTACTTCCGTCGACAGTATTTTCCACACCGATGACTTTGGAAACGTAAAACTTGCTCTTTTAACTTTTTCTCTTCTGTGCTTTTTGGTATAGCACATGTTGCATATTCTTCAATAAAAGATAACACTGCTTCATCAGTACCTGTTCCAAACTTTGGGGCATCCTTGATCCACAACAGCATATGAATATGAGGAGCACCTCTTGCCTGGTACTCTTTTCTCCAAAAGAAATCCACAACTTCTCCAAGAGGTGGATTTTTTTTATTGCAGATGAAGGACATCATAGCCTCAAATCTATGATTGAAATATCTGCAAACATTAACCGGATCCAATGAGCACAGTTCTCCTGCTGTCTTGTATTCGATGTTTTTAATGTTTGAATTTGCCTCTCGTAGAAAATCCAGTAAATCATCCCAAGCGTACTCAGCACAGCTTAGGGTAAGGAACCATGTTGGTGTTCCTAAATTCCGTAACATGCATTTTAATTCACCATGGCGTCGGTACCAATATTCATTTGTCCCACGCTGACAAGCCATCAGATTGATCAGTTGTGTTTCCAAATGATCATCTCGGTGCTGCACTTTCTCCATAAAATCCTTAGCAGACACATTTTGTAAATGTACTCCACTTTTTAAAATGTGATTTACTGCATAAGACAATGCAGACAAGTCGCTTTCAAATAAAAGATGGAACAAATAAGGAATACTTTGTCGAAATCTTGGATCTTCTGTATATAGTCTTGTAGTCCGATACTCAGAAGCTGGAATCTGTTCTGGACGTTCATCGTATCGTCCTCCTTTTCCTGTAGGAAACAGCTGGGGAAAACATCGAGCTTCCAAGCTCTCCTCCCATACACTCACGGGAGTTCCTTTTGCTTTCTTCATCTGAAACAGATCAATAGTGTCTCCATTAACTTCTTTTGAATGAAGAGGATGTATGCTAAAATGTTCATAAATTTCTTCTTCCTTTGACTTGTCCACTTTTTCAATTTGTCCAGTTGGTGTTTCTGTGTCTTATTGTAAATCTTCTTCTTCTTCTTCTTCTATATAAATTGATTCATACCATTTGTTATTCCTTTTCAAATACAAATTTGCTCTTTGTACTTTCCGTACATCTACCAGCTCCTGCCAAATCTTCTTACTCTTTGTAGGTACACCATTAACCAGAATAACTAATGGTTCAGTTTCCAAAGTATCTGCATCAATAGTTTCCATATTTTTTTTCAAATCCAAGGGCAAATACACCACTCTACCTTTTAAACCTCTCAGTAAATCTGAAGGAGGTAATTTACCAGTTTTGGGCTCCATACGTACTATGGTCTGAAACGGATGAACACATTGAATAAGTATAGACTCATATGTATTTAATTCAGAAAGTTCAGCAGGAATAGCATCCAATTCTAAATTATTATGTACAGCTCTGGTCGGCATTCTATTTTCTTCTAACTTATTATAACAGTATTTACAAATACTCTGATCTTCACCCAAATCAAAACAATTTTCAAGAAATATATATGTGGCAAAATCCTTCCACTTATAATTATCTTCATTTTCACTTTTTCTGTAGAGATCAACATTCCTGGTTTGTTTTTTATAATGAGTTCTGCGGCAACAAATACAAGTAATATTTGGTCTTTCATTAGAGATTATTGCAAATTTTGTTATGTGATCATTACATTTCTTACTTACAGAGGGTTCTACATTCTCTTCCACTTCTTCCTCATTTACTGTGTCCTTTTCTGCACTTTCTTGTTCTGGACCAAAGTAACAAAACTGAATTTCATCAGTAACCTTCTCTACATCTGATACCGATCCACGGAACAGCGCCCTATTCAATTCATCTAACTTTATTGCTGGACTTTTAGCAAAATACAATCGTCTCACAAACTTTCTCATTTCAGTATGATGAACAGCCAGCAACCTAAAATGATGAAAAACACTTTTACACACTTTTCTAGATAGACAAGCCAGAGAATGTCCCTGCAAACCAGTATTCTCTCTAACTCTGCATGGATCTAGACTTTGAAGCACCTTAATCTTCTGTTTAACACTTTTTTTTACTATATTCTCTTAGAAACTCACGAAATTTATCAATAGATTCCTGACGCACAGTGCAAATACTACTACAATTCCAAGTATACACTGGGGCTTTAGGACGTCTCCCCATAGCCTCATCCGCCATCACTTGTTCCTCATCTCTTGGAACCATTTTCTCCTTCTCCATTATACAACCATTTTTCACTTCATAAGCACGACCTCTGGTGTCAACTGCATGCAGCAAACTATTACTTTGAAGATAACTCTCTTCATTAAAAAAAGGTTCACTACTTGAACTATGCATCCATTCTCCTAAAAACACTTTACAAAAGTTTGTTCTTTTCACTAGTCTTTTCCTTTTGCTTTGTGATTTCAGTACACTGACCATTTTATCTAATGTACGCATCCTGTTCAAAATTAAAATGAATAGTTTCCTTTTTAATTCTAATGCCTTTGCTACAATGGCTTCAATTTCTTTTTTTCTCTTATAAAATTTAGCTTTTTTCTTATATTTCTTCACATCCTTTATTAAATTGGACATAACTCTTCTCTGAAACATTTTTCTACGAATCTCTTTAAACGCTGTTTTTCTTTTTAAGTTAATCTTTATTGTTTCTGAAGGTATATTTGCATTAACTAAATGCTAAATTTTTTCCTGTTGTTTTCTATTTAAAACATTCTTTCCAGTACAGACATTTTGTACATTTTTCCTTTTTTTGAAGATATTGTTTAAAAAATCTTTTGTCTGCTTACCAGAAGACTTTCTCTTTTTCCCAACATGAGCATCTCAAACTAACTTAGGTCCTCCAGTTGTCTTCAAATATAGATTTTTTTTGTGGTTTTTCCTTAGTCTGGATTTTGTAGGCATCTTAAATTTTGTTCACTGCTCTTCATCAATATCTGAAAAAAACTAAAAAAAAAATCCTTTATTTTATTTAAATATATTACTATATTTTTTATGATCTTTTCAAATCTTAAAATACTATGTACCCCTTTCCTACAAGTACATACAGCCTAGTTTTTAGTGTAGAATGGTATGAAACAGCCAATGAGTTCTTTTTATTTTAAAAAAATATGTATGCCTCCATTTCCAAACTGTCTTTCATTTCTTTTTCCCATTCTACTGAAATACACCTCCTGAGTGCATCCAGATCTCCTTTGATTGATCTCTCAGATTTGAGCTCGCGCACGGCACCGTACGCGTACGGTAAGCTTACCGTAAGCGCACGGAGCGCGCTTACAGATATATATATTGATTTAAATGCTATTTTCTCAGGAACTACTGAACAGATTTACACCAGACCTACAAAAGGCACTTCCTTGACCTGAGGACTACCTCTCTGCCAAATTACAAGTAATTCTGTTCAGCCGTTCGGGCTGTAGCTGTGTCTAAAGGTCCTATGGAAAAATGCATGGGGAAAACGCGTTTTGGGACCCCCCTTTTTTCTCAGCCCCCGCTTGACGAATCCCCCCAAGACTTTCAGGGTAGGAGCGGAGCGTAGCGCCCCATTAGTTTTGAAACTTTTGCGAGGATTCGTCGACCGGCGCCAAAGTTATTCCAAATAGAATGTTGCGGATTTCCTATTGAAACAGGGTCCTAACTATAACTACCTACTGGCGACCGCCAGTAGGTAATATATATATATATATATATGACCTGAGCATAACTATTACGGGAATTTTCTGGTGGTTCCCGCACGCCGTCATGTCACATGGTCTGCCACTGAAGAGGGCATTGGCCCGAAACGCATCTGGCAGGAAACCAGAAAAGGACTTTGTTCATGGCGCATGCCCTTGCTTTGGCGTAATCTCCACCTGGGAGGGCATCCCACCTAGGGGCAACTCTTCTTCTATTTTTGTAAAACGGCCAGTCTGGTCGCGGGATTGCACTACCGTGAAACACTTGATGGTCCGCAGCTGCTTTATTGGGGCAGCTAACTGTGGAACAGGAGGTGCCTGTTATATGCAGGGGTGCCGGCGCGATCATTGGCAATCCTTTTAAAGACATTTTTGGAGGGCGTGGCCAAGATGGCGGCGAGGTAGGACGCGCTTTCAGGAGCTCCTGCCCCCCGCCCACCGAAATTAGCTTTGTATGGCTCCTGAGAGACCCGCAGATGGCGGCTGGCGCAGGCAGGGGGCCGCCTCGAGGTGTGCTGGCCCCGATTGTAGCGGGGCTCGGCGATGATTGAAAGCCCTGAGTGGCCGGGTCCCGGACGGCAGAGAGGCGGCCAGGCCCTCGCCGGAGGGCGCTCTTGCTGAGGCTTCACCCGAGCGGCAGCCCCGCGAGGGGACCGTCGAGGCCAGCTACTCTGATCCCGGCCTCTACTTTGGGTCTCGCCGTCCTGCCCGTGTGACGGGCCGCTGGATCCTGGGGGCCGCGGCGGCCTAGGCGGTGGAGCGAGGCGGACTGGCTGCGGGATTCCCGGGGCCCGCCGGGCGTCTTGAGGCGGCCTGAATCCTGGGCCGCGGCGGGCCGGAGCGAGAGCCGTTTCTCCCCCACGTTGGTGGTGCCTGAATCGGCGCTGGGGCCGCCCCCTGGAGGGGAAGACCGGACGGGGCCCTGGGACGAGCAGAGCCCCGCGCCGGGGGGTCCCGGACCGGGCGACCCCCCCACGCATCTGTGCCCCTGCGGGCTGCCTTCCTCCTGCTTCAGGGGTATCCCGGTGCCCAGCGGCGGCAGAGTCCTCGCCCACCTCTTGGAGTGGGGCGGAGATGTGAGCAGCGACGCTGCGACGAGGGCTCACCCTGTCTGACTGCTTCCCCATCGCACGGAGTCGTGGCCCGGCCGGATCCCCAGCCTGGAGTGGAGAGGGTGGCCCGCCGCATAGCCTAGCTGGGCCCGGAGGCGGTGGGACGGAGGCACGAGGCGGCGGACACCAGGTAGGGGGGCTTTCCAGCACATTGGCGGGGGAGGACCCGGGAAGCCACCCCTAGCCCTGTAAAGCAGAGGATCACCGGCCTGAAGGGCGATAAAGCCTGCACCTGCCTAGAACAGTCAGCAGGGGCCGCGAGGAGGGCCTGTGGAGGGATTGTCGCAGCTGAACATTGGCCCTGGGTGTGCATGGACCCCTCCCCTCTGCAAACTCGAATGGACAGCTTGGCTCACTAACCGGCACCCCCACGAGGCATTCACCTTGGCCCTGCTTGGCTGAAAGGGGTGGCAGTTTGGAGACGTCCCAAGAACCTGACCCCGCACTACTGGGGTTCACATCCCGGTGCCCCTCGACACCCGGCGGCAGATCTGACGCGCCTCCTGGAGCGGGTCCTTTTGCGGAGACATCATGACTATGCCCTCATCTAGGACGAGAAAACAGAAACCTCTGAAGGACATCTTCGGGCGCGCTCACTCTGTCTCCAGCCCTGCAGGCGGGACCCCCACGATGGCGACTCCTCAGCAACCTCCCAGCGCCGGGGATGAACCGATCACCAAAGCGTTCATGGATTCCCTCTTTCAGACTCTCAGGTCGGATTTGCAGACAGTGAAGGCTGACCTCACGGCCGAGATAAAGGAGATCCGCCGTGATGTTGATGACGTTGGGGAGCGTGTAGCAACCCTGGAGGGAAAAAGCGATGCTACAGTGTCAGACATAAATACGCTCCAACAGGAGATTCTCCGATGGCAGGATCAGCACCTGGATGTCCAAACTCACCTGGAGGACTTGGAAAACAGATCCCGCAGGCATAACATCCGTATCCGGGGAGTGAAGACATCGGACGACACCAAAGACCTCTTTGCATTCGCTATGGGCCTATTCCGCCATATCCTGGCCTGTACGTGATGGGATCGCTTGGGATGCCGTTAAATTTCAAATTCATGGCCCCACGGAAGTGATTAATGTGCCAAATGTATTTCGTGTTTCTATGGGTGATGTCGTTAAGCAGAACATTCACTCAGATGATTGGGATGTTCAAGCCATAGAAGCACTGTTTTCTGATTTGAAATATTATGCTGCCTTTGATGCTGAGGATTTGTATTTAGATACTGCTAATTATGATGAACAGTTTTGTTATCAACATTATGGCACGCATTTCCTACACAAAGCAAATACGTTTAGAAATTTTGTAAATTTTATACAATGGGAACACTTCCCCGCCCCTAGGATGGGCAGCTCTGCCAAGTTAGTGGAAAAATTCACTTATTTTTCTGATTTTAGTGTAGTACATCCGGCCTCCTTTTATTTTAAGGTTGCGCCTGAGGCTGCTTCAAAAGTTAGACTGACACACACCAAATTGTTGTATTCCAAGTCCTTTATGGACCAGTTGGCAATAGGCGGGTATGATCTGTGGAAAGCTACAGTCGACCTTAAATCGGTTTGGGGCTCCAAACGATGGCAAGTACAGGGAACAGAAGCTTTGCATCGTGCCTGTCTTATCCCAAATCATATGTTATTTTTAAATTCCTCCATTTTTCAGACAACCTGTTTTGGATTAAAAAATTTAATTCTCCCTCCATGCCGGGTCTGGGTGCTTATCCCAATTGGGGTAATCATACGGATCTATCAATTGATATGTTGCAGACACAGGTTTCCAACACGTCCTTCAATATTTCTGAATTGAATCCGGAAGGGTGGTTGGTGTGGCAAACGAGTTCGGACTCTTGTCAACATAGGTTTCTGGATTTAAAGCAGGGGTATACACAGGTTCGTGTGGACCCCCGTTTTGAATCTTCTCACACTGTAACTACCTACTCAGTGGGAAAGTTATGCCAGTCTTGGCTGCAACATTCCACTTTAGCGTCTGTTAAACTCCATTTAGCACAAATAAATGACAAAATAGATTTGAATGATTTTGTTAAGGGTCCTGCAGTCGGCAGGCCCAAACGATGGGTGTATGCTGTTTATAACGAAGTTTGGAAGTGGTCACAAATTGAGGCTGCGTCCAGATTACGTGCTATTGATCAAGCCAATATGGAAAAAGTGTTGGCTGTGATAGATAATAGCATTAACACCCTGTCTTCTAGAATTTATACCTTAGATAATATTGTTTCATCTGTGGTAGACATTGTGCAGGATGATTTGTCTGTTTTGTATCATGGTCAAAATCAATTGCGTTCTATTATGCAGTTTGCATGGACGTTGCAAACGTTAAAGGCAGGGAAAGTCCCTTGGGATTACATGAATACCTCATCTTTATTCCTTCCCTTTAATTTGACTGCGAAACAGCAATTCATGTCCATGAAAGATGCTACATATTCCTTGCTACACATTGAAAAATTAGAACCTTTGCCTTTCTCTGTTGCCGAATTGAATTCTGCCGTGTGGCTAGTACATGGGTTAATCACGTTACCGTTTCCCCTGTTTAAGTTTAGTTCGTGCATGAAACATTATGCTCTAGGCAGATACGAACAATTGGGTACTGCCTTCCTGCATGAAGTCTGTTCGCTCCCTTTCACATACAGATGTGTGAGGGACGGCAAGGAGGTTTACTTGAAAGGTGAAGAGTGCACTTCCACTCCTGATCACTCTGTTGTGTGTAGGCACATTCAATTGCATGGTGCATGTAATGTGCACGCCCCTAATTTAGCTTGCGTCCTGAAAGGGATTCCTGTGCCAGTTATTACTCCATCTTGTACGCTGGTTGCTAACAGTAGTTATTTGCTGTTGAATCATGAAGCTTGCTGTGGGATGTTAGTGGGAATTCCCTACATAGTGACTGTATCACAGAGGGTAGTTTGCTGTAATAACGTCCTTTTCCCACCTCCGCATGGCCGGCTCGATGTATCCATCTGGCCTTCCATTCCAACCTTGAAAGCAGAGTTCAATAAGATGAGCAGAATAAGGGCTCTATTGTCTCAAAAAGAAGTCGCGTTGACTTCGTCCCGGGAAACATTTGTTCTTCACGTGGCTAACACGCGCACTGAGGTGCAAGCTCTTTTAAATACTGATTTGCCGCTTCATTTTGGGACCTTGATACAGACTATCTTTAATGCTTCATCCACAAGTGGCATAGCTCATTTTTTTAAACTTGTGGGCTCCGGCCTCGTGACCTCTTTTCAAACTATTTTTGGAGTGATCCCGGCCTTTTTTCATTCTATTTTTCCCAGTGTCTTCGGAGGTCTCCCTTTACTTCTCGCCCTCGTAGCTGGAATACTGTTGTTGCTCTGTGCCTTGCGCTATGGATGTACATCTTGCGTCGCACAACAACATGTCCCGGCTGCTCCATCTTCGTAACCAGATGCTTGAATTCTATGGCGCTTTACCACTGGCGACTCTGAGCGTAGCCTATGGATTGTCATTCCGGTTTGCCTACTTTACTTGTGTGCAGCCAGTCTTTCATTGCCTAGATTGTCCGTTCCAATGGGCTCTGGATTTGTGTCTGTCAAACTCGGTGTCTCCTGATCCGGATTATGATCGGCTTATGAGCCCCTTAGTGGCTCACGAGTTGGACTGTTCTGGCCTGGGTTCCTGCGCATAGTTCTGCGTATAAGCAGAATCCCTGCAACACTACCGTACACACATACAATGCAGGCAGGGCTCGTTGGGAGAGGGATCTAGGCAGATCCCTAAGCCATAAAGAGTGGGAAGGCATCTACCATAGAGCACTGCACTCGGCTTACCACATGGGCCTTACAGAGACCATGACTAAAATCGCCACTTATTGGTACTACACGCCGGAGCGCTTGCATCGCTTTGACTCTCGCCGGAGTGCGTTGTGTTGGAGGGGGTGCGGAGAGGTGGGCACTCTGGCATGATGACATATGTGTTTTTCTGAAAAAAAAATATTTGTAATATATGTATAGCTAAAAATTAATGGAAGAAGACATGGGTAAATAAGTGTCTAAATACAGTGATGTAATATCTGACGTCATCAGCAGAGGATTGCGGTCGCGTGAGTTATAGTTGCCTGCACTAACTATAACGGGGGAATTTCATTGGTTTTTCACGAGTGAAATGTCCTACTAACTATAACATGTGTGAGACCTATGGTTTTTTAAGTGAATATATATATATATATATATATATATATATATAAAACACATTAGCATTTACCATAGAACGAGGTCACTCATAAAAAAAAACTAACAAGAAACTAACAAATAAAATTAAACCATAAACAACCATGACCAATAAAATCAGACAAAGAATGAAATCAACAATATAAAAGGCACACTAATATCAACTAAATACTACACAATGACAAAGGCTGCAAGACAAGGAAAACCTCCTGGATTCTCTGACCAGGCATTTAAATAAGAATTATGTACATCTCGACAACTACCTAACCAAGTATGTCAAACTTACATTTAAACTAAAACTTTATTGTACATAATATTAGAAATGTAAAATAGCAAATAATTAACAAAGCGTTCTCCAATGTCTATCTCTTTACATGTACTTCACTAAGGAAAACACTACGACTTTGAAAAGTGAGAGCCTGCCAGAAACAAACACCTATCACAGATCAGCAAAAAGATTTAACAAAGTGAGTACACACAAATTATTAAACAAAATAAACTCACCCCAATAGTTACTAAAAATAAACCTATTAATCACACCTCTACAAATTACTGACAAATGAACATTTAAAATGAAACTGATGCATTTTTTCTTCCAACAGAAAAGAAAACACCTGCTCCACATTACAACATACCAAAAGGAAAAGCTGTAAAACAGTGTGAAACATCTAATAAAATCATAAGTAAGTATATCAAATATAAATAGATGCATAATTTTATGAGTAAATAACAAACGTATAGTAATTATTTATACTATTACGCCACTTTCAGATACAATGACAGAGAGTGCTAAACAGATAACATCCTAGATAGGAAAGCCGTTGCTAAGTCACATGGGCTACACATGGGCTACACCTACATCCAAGGAAGTGCAGCAATAGGAAATGTGAATTAGAAATGTATCAAATATTATTCTAATGCATGCTACGGGAGGGCCACTACAAAAGATGATATAATTAATGTAGGAGAACATAAACATGCCCTAAATGTGAAAGAAATATAAATAAGGGAGGTGTTGCAGGGTAGAAGAGAGGCAAGCACTAGCTCTCAGCAACCCACAACCAAAATCCTAAAAGATATACTCCCTAAAGTCCCTGAACACATCACAGGCCAAATACTACCTATATCCACTTCAAAACATTTAACGGCACAAACTAAAAATGCCACTAGCAATACACCTCCTGCCCCTAGAAGATACCAAGACATATTAATACCTGAACCTCTTCTATGCCCATGACGAGATAGTCTCGTCATGGAGCGCGGTTGCGCTGTGCCCATGACGAGACTATCTCGTCATGGACCCCGCCCGCTAATACAATGCCCGGCACAGGAGGGGGAAAGGGCGGGGCACTGAAGGGGTTAAAACTATCACACAATGAGGAAACTTTCCTGTCATATGAATAAATAATGGTAAACAAATCCTAATATTAACAGATAACTTGCTAAAGTCAAACCTGGATGTTGGATGGGACCTTCAAAATATGCCCCACACCATTCATTCAGACATACACCATACATGGTGATTATCAAAACACAAACATCCCTTTTGTATATATCCTACTAACAAATCGGCAAAGCAGCGCTTACTACAAACTCTTAAACCATATAAAACAAACAACTACTTCCCACAAATAAATGAAAATTGACTTTCAACAGGGCATAATTGAAACCATTCAAACAATTTACCCCCACACACCCCAAGCAGTTACTACCTTTTCAATCAAAGCATATGGAGACAGCTCCAACAATCTGCACTAAGGGGCTGCTTAGGAGTCTGGCGGTCCACGGACCTCCAGACTCGCGGGGGTGCCCCATCACCCTATTACGATATCGGCAGTTGGACCGCCAGAGACCCACTGCAGCCACAAGAGAACCACGATTCCCTGGTGTTTTTTTGCAGTGGTGAGGAGGCATTCATATGCTTGGCAGGAAAGCAGCGATCACCCCAAGCATATTAGGAGTTTCCTATCTGCCAGGGTTTTCATGGTGGTTCCTTCTCCATGAATACCCTGGCAGAGAGGAAACAAAGGGGGCCCTACAGACCCCCCTGTGCCTCCATGCCCTGTGGATGCAAACAAGGGGGCACTAAATGTGCCCCTCTGTGTGCATGCACTCCAGTTCCTGAACGGCATGGACTTTTCAGTTCATGCCGTGCAGGAACTATTTTTTAACATTCCCCTTGCTGTGCCCGTTTTTAGAGGCACTGATGAATACAGGCCCCAGCTAGGCCCGCAGGACACGAGGGTTCGCTCTCCTGTAATGGAATCTATAAGGAAGTTGGCACGGAAACTGCAAAGTACAAAGACAGCATTTATTAACCCTTAAGGGTGGTCCTACAATCCACACAACACTCTTAAGTGTTGCATAGAGTAGCACAAAGAACTTACGTACATGGTCCCCTTTTATACACAATAGAGGGGCTCATAAGTGGGTGGATACAACATGAGGCCGAAGAACATTACCATTTATGGTCATTTTCGATACTGAATCAATATGTGGGCGGAGCTAACACACTCCTTGAGCCCGCGAAAACATGGTCAAGCAAGGCTAACTGATAACAGATGTGGTCAAGTCTGGGCATGTGCCAGATGGACAAAGGAGCTATTTATAGACTGTTACTAGGCAGATTACAAGAGCAACTAACACAGAGGTTGGACTCTTCTCGTGGGGAACACGTGGAAGCATGACAATACAAAATGGAGTCCGAACTTCGGTCAACATAACAGAGAAAACATGATCTAAACGAAGGGAATTAATGTCTTTAGTAAATGCTTAATCACATCGTCGTTTCAATTTACAACAGACGACCCTTTCAGCATTTACTGAAGACATCCGGTTTGTTAGGATAATCATCGTATATGTCAATTGTCATCATTTCTTCAACTTCTTTAGCTAAACGTTTTTGGTGAGCAACATCGGCAATAGCTTTCTTATCAGGGATACAGAATGATACACATAATGAGCAGAGCAAGGGACCACATTGAACGCAGATACAGCACGAAAACAGAACCGCTACAATAATGCAGAGACCAGTTAGAACCTTCCATCCCCAGGCAGTAATCAACGCCCAAAACCATCCAGAAAAGGACCAAGTGCCATTTTCTGTATGGATCTCAGCTGCAATTTTATGCAGTTTATTGATGGCATTATAAACTGATGGCGTATGATCAGGGATAAACACACAACAGCTACTTCCAATAATTTTACATGCTCCTCCTCTGTCAGCTAGCATAACGTCTAATACCATACGATTCTGCAATGCAACAATTCTAGTAATTTGCAATTCCTCCGTAAGATTCCCAAGAGCAGCAGCAGTCTGATTTGTCACAGCTTCTACCACTCTTGTTAATCTTCGGATCTTCCTACTGTTCAGGGCAGCTCCAACAAAGAAAAACAGTCCTAAGTTAAAATCAATATACTGTTGCAGACTGGTATCAGTCTGATCTACATCATCAATTGATAAGGTACGTTTATACCTATTTACAGTCACATTATTCAATAATTTCAGATCCTTATGATAAGATGCGGGTGCTAGGAATACAGGAGGTAATAGAAATGATACATAGCATACCCCAGACCACCCAGCCGGCAGACGGTAATAACCTTTATTTCCACACACAAAGTACGTATTATGGGAGGCTAAGAAGGTACTATTGTTCAACCCATCAATATTCAGAACAGTAATACAATCACTAACACCAACAGGGATGAAACCCACACTCTGGACACACAGGTCCGCCTGAGCTTGTGCTACTTGAATCACAAATTTGTCCTTTCCCACAGTGTCTCTTGTGTTCGTGAAGATGCAGGGAATGGATTCATTGTCTGGTCGGTACTCTTCCCACTCCCAAATTGTCCCATTCGCTTGTGGATACCCATTTTTGTCTTGATGGCATTCTTTATTAAGTCTAAAAAGCAATCGTCCCACTGTCGGTTTCCGAGTGGCAAAAAGCAAAGTATACCATGCTCTACAATAGCCATTATGAGAGAAAGGAAGTGGTATAAATGGCGTTCCTCCTTTCTTCTGATGAGCTGGCATCATCCCACATATCCAACAGTTCGTAGCATTCGTAGCAACGTGGGTATGATGCAGCATCTGGATGAAAGTGTTATTCAAGTAAGACTGTCGATGCTTCAACTCTTGATATGGTAAGGTATAAAAGTAGTGCTCCTCAGGCACCGGAGTTGTCAACACAAGAATCTTCCGAGCGGGAGTTACATCCTCCACGAACCATGTAGTTATCCCAACAATGGCTACTGTCAACATGAACCCTAATGCACAAAGGATTTTCTTTTTCTCCATATCAAAGTAAAAATAAAACCCAATATCTTCCTGAAACTAAAAGTCTGTCAGAACTCTTCCCCTTGGGCAGCGGTTGATTTCTTCACCAGCGGGCCAAGACGGGTGTCGCTACACTAATGCAGGGCTGATCCCCCCCCCCTTGCCTCATCGGCTCTCCGTTTCACTAACCCAAGGGCCGTTCTGACAGTATGTCCCGGTACTGGAAAACTCACTTCCTTGGTCGAAGATGATATCGCCTTCCTCCAGGAGTCGCGTGGTCCGGAAAGAGCTCCTCAGTGGCGTTTGGCTCCGCAGCACGGCCTGTCTCTGCAGCCAAGATTTCTCGTTGATCGGTCAGCACGGCAGGTTCCACCAATCCGGGCGGCACCTTCCTACAGTGCAGGGAGTGGATCCAATTCTTTCTGTTGGAGACTCGCACAGCCGTCCTCGTTGCGAGGAGGACCTGCTCAGGGCCCACCCATCTCGGCTCCAAACTGTTCGTTCTGTCGAAGACTTTCACCATGACATGGTCACCTGGCCGGAGACCATGTCCTTCGCCGGTAGACCGATCAGGGAGCGCCTCCCGGACCTGTTGATGAATAGAAACCAAGTTATCCGTTAACTGTGCCAGATAATCACTCATCATCACACAAGGTACATCATGCACAGCCTTAGGTTTTGGCGGACCCCAAATATTCATTGGGCGTCCGAAGACAATCTCATATGGTGTAAGGCCAGTTCGAGAGTGCGGTACCGATCTAATTGACAATAACGCCAGTGGCAGAGCGTCTGGCCAAGTCAAAGACGTCGAAGCTTGAATTTTGGCGATCTTGAGCTTCAGTGTACCATTATACTTCTCGACTAGTCCTGCAGACTGGGGGTGGAATACCGCGTGAAACTTCTGGGTGATGCCCAGGCCCTTCAAGACGTACTTTATAACATCCGCTACAAAGTGAGGGCCGTTATCACTCCACAGAAGTCTACAAACGCCATATCGGGGGAAAAACTCCTTCAGCAGCAGCTTCGCAGTAGTCATTGCAGTATTGTCTTTCGTAGGGTACGCTTCAACCCATTTGCTGAAGGCGCAAACCACTACTAGAACATACTTCAGATTATTACAGCGCTCCAGCTGGATGTAATCCATCTGCAGAACCTCAAAGGGTGCAGTGGGTGTCACAAACCCTCCTGCTGGAGTTCGAGTACCCTTTCCTGGGTTGTACCTCAGGCAGATCATACAAGTCTGCACCACCCTCTTCGCTGTGCTAGCAATCTCTGGATGCTCCCAGACTTGGGTAAGCAATTTCACAATTGCGGAAGCTCCAACATGTGCTAGCCCATGTGCCATCTGAACCATAGGTTGTACAAAAGCCGTGGGTAATTTCCATCTATCCATCTGCTTATTCCTCCAGCAACCCTCATCATCCAATTCTCCCTCACTAGCCCATTGTTCCCGCTCTTTGTCAGAAGCGGTCCTTTGCATTTCTCGCACTTCCTCCTTCGCATCATGCCATCTTTCCACCTGTGACTTTACTACATACATGGCAGTAGTACCGGGCTGCATCGCAGTCTCCCGTGCTACTCGGTCTGCTAACGCATTCCCTTCTCCAACTTTATCAACTACTTTCCTATGGGCGCTACACTTATCGATGGCAATTTTCTTTGGGTATGTCAGTGCAGTTAAAAGATTATGAACTAACTCTCCATGCATTATCTGTACTCCATGTGACGTTAAAAACCCTCTCTCCTTCCAGAGTAGGCCGAAGTCATGCGCTACTCCGAAGGCATAGCGGCTATCTGTATAAACATTCACACATAGTCCTGTACTGAGCTCACATGCTCGTGTTAATGCTATCAGTTCCGCTGCTTGAGCTGATTTCTGTGGTATGCGTGCTGTCTCCACTATCGTTTGTAATGTGGTAATTGCATATGCTGCTGAAGTCGTACCATCTGGTAGCTTCAGACAGGATCCATCCACCCACAGTTCTCCATCTACATCTGGAAAGGGCGTATCCTGGAGATCAATACGACCCTTTGTTTGTTCCTCAGTCACGAGAATACAATCATGCGCTTTCCGCGCCTCAGGCTGGGTTTCGGGGTATGGCAACAATGTTGCCGGGTTTAACGTTACGCACCTTTTTAACGTAATATGAGGAGCCAAAAGCGTCAACTCATATCCCGTTAAACGGGCGCTGGTCAAATGCTGCGTCTTCGTTTGATTGAGCAGGGCATCGACAGCATGGGGGACTAATACCAACAGCTTATGAGATAACACAATTCCCTCACTTTGGCGTATTGACACAGCTGTCGCCGCAACCGAGCGAAAACACCCTGGTAATGCTCGGGCGACAGGATCAAGTACAGCCGAAAAATATGCACAAGGGCGCTGCTTATCGCCGTGCATCTGCACTAAAACTGACAATGCACATCCATCTTTCTCATGCACATACAACGAAAAGGGTTTTGCATAATCAGGGGTCCCTAACACTGGTGCTGAACAAAGGGCCTGTCGGAGTTGCTGAAAAGCAGTATCACACTCATCTGACCAAGGGATTGGGATAGGCGTGTCCTTTGTCAAGAGGGCTAACAATGGCTTAGCTATGTGCGAAAACCCCAATATCCACTGTCTACAAAAAGAAACAAGGCCCAAAAATGCACGCACATCCTTCTGTGTGGACGGTCTCGGTGTGTCCAAAATTACTTGGATACGATCCGGTGTGAGTGCACGTCCCTCCTTAGACAAAAGGTGACCCAAATAAGTCACCTTTGGTCTACAGAATTGCAATTTCTTCCTAGATACCTTATGATTGTGGGACGCTAAAAAAGAAAGTAAGGATAACGTACTTTTTTCGCACAACTCCAGGGTGTCAGCCGCCAGCAAGATGTCATCAACATATTGAATGAGGGCGACCCCCTCGAGCAGAACAAAGGAATCCAATTGTCGTTTCAAAGCCTGACTGTAAATGCTAGGGCTTTCTGTGTAGCCCTGGGGAATCCTACAAAAACGATAAGATCTAATATTTAATGTAAACCCAAAAAGATATCGGCTATCAGGGTGAATGGGAATGGAAAAGAAGGCATTCTTCAAATCAATCACTGAGAACATGGTCGCCGTAGGCGGGACCAAGGTAAGCAACGTCGTGATATCGGAAACCACTGGGTATTGAGGTATCACGATCTTGTTCACTTCTCTCAAATCAATTATAAACCGATAAACTCTGGCATCCGTATCCTTTTTCAGTATGGGAAGAATCGGACTGTTACAAATGTTGTAGGGGACTTCCTCCACTACCCCTACCGCTATCAAATCCTGCACTATCTGTATGAGAGCCTCCTCACCCTCCTGGGAAATACGGTACTGTGGGAGGCGTGGTAACACCGCCCCCTCCTGGACGCTAATGTGGACCGGTGGAATCACCATTTGCCCCACATCAGTATCCGAAGTTGCCCACAAAGCACGAGGGAGGGTAGCTAACAGCGCATCCTCTGACATCGCACACATCCGTTCAGATCGGGGGTAATTGTCATTCAATATTACCCGCACACCAGCAGGGGAGCAACGGATCGTAGCCCTAAAATGCTTTAACATATCAAGACCCATAATGTTGTCCGGTGTGTACGGGGCAAGCAGAAACGGACAGGGTGCAGAAAAAGAATCAACCTTAAACATGAGGGGCTGTGAAAGAGGGCTTCGGGAGAGTGTACCATCAAACCCTACCGATGTGACCATTAAGCCGGATGGGGGAGCCCCCGGAACCAATTGCTTAGATAGCGCACTACGTGTCGCTCCTGTATCCACTAGGAACTGATCAGTAGAGCCCAAAACCTCAGCCGATACATAAGGGCCCTTCTGATCGACCGGCACCTCAACTGATTCTAACCCCCATCCAACGCATTCCTATGCATGCTGAGAGTCATGGTACCCCGACCGGTCAATCCCTGACGCTTGATACTGATGCTGGCGATCGAAAACATTTGATCTATCTCGATGCTGCCCAGCAGAGTCAAAACGAGCCTGTTCGTTAGAGTTCCCTCGAAAGTTCGAGAAACCCCCTCTACCTCGCGGGCCACCGTGGGTATGCCCCTGACGCGATGCATGCAACACCGGGCAGTCCCTAGCCCAATGACCCGATTGCTTACAATACGCACATTGGTTCCTATTCAAATCAGATCGGCCCGAGGGAGGACCATAAGATCCTCCCCTACCTCTATTACTACCCCGTCGAGGCGGGCCATAGACTTGTGCCAACATCACCTTTGTTTTCAAATCTTTCGATTTCTTTTCCTCCTGGCCCTTTGCTTCTTGCTCCTGACGCTCATAATACTGGGCGATAGTCAGGAGGGCCGTCGGTGTAGCGGAGGACCAAGAACTTTCACTCGCTTTTAGACGGGCCGCAACTGCCGGCAGCAGATTAGCCACATATTTATCCGCAAAAAGGTGGCGTCCCGTATCGTCAGTAAGCGACTGTCCACTAAAATCATGAAACGTCTCCTCAAAGCGCGTAAAGAAGTCCGCAACTGACTCGTCAACTTTCTGTTTACATGCAGCTAACATATTCCAGTCAATCTTTTTATGGGGGATAATTGTCTTCAACTTAGCCACAATAGCAGCAGGGAGATCTAAAATATTCTGGGGCGGTTTCTGCGCAGGCTTCCTCTCCCTATCCTCATCCTCCAGTTCAGACCATCGAGCCTTAAAAGTGGCAACATCATCTACCTTTCGCACAGATCGCCACATATCTGGTGGTAGAATAAGTCCAAAGAACAAATCTATATCTGCTAAAGTCATAACGCAAGAATTCAAGGCCCCCTCAACTTCTTCATAGAAGGCCGCTGGATTCTTGCGGGGGTCGGGCAGCGCATTCTTCAATGCCATAACATCAGCCCTATGCCACGGAGTGTAAACCCAATTATACACAAAATATCCCTTAGCATCGGCGGAGGTAATGTCCGAGCTAGTCCCCGCTCCTTTAGGAGGAACATACAAAGGCGCCGCCTCGCGCATTGGCTTAGCATGCACTAGATCGCTCTTATCTGATTGAGAGGTAGATGAGTGGCCTTCTGCGGTACACGAATCCGACTGCGTCTCCTCCCCTGCTCGTGGGCGCGCTTTTCCTTTATGGGCCAGCACCGCGTCCCGCAAGGCGAATAGCCGCCGAGCCGTATCAGGAGCCTTAGAGGGAGAAAAAACACCATCATGCAATGCTTTAGCATCCGATGTCACTTCTTCAGGCTCAAAGACACTAGAATATTTCCGAAAAGCAGCAATCACTTCCTCAGCGAAATGACTCAAAAAATACAATCTCTCTCTATCCTGCCACGACCCCCAAGTATGGAACAATTCATCCACGGACACCTTACCCTTAAGTGCACGGAAGGAAATTTGCCGAAGCTCAGCCATATGCTCAGCCGATAACATGGACCGCGTATCTACCTTACCCGGACCCGGGACAGAATCTTGCGGCCTCAGAGCAGATGCGCCGACATAAGGGGGCGGAGAGCGATCTAGTAAATAAAAATCATCATCAAGATTATTAAGGACAGGATAAAGTGGCTGCCGAACAGCATATTGACCCGAAACTTGCAGCCTACGCTCTTTCTCTTGTCTCTCTGTCTGTTCTCTGTCTTCCCGACGCTTCGCTTCCTGGGCTCGCACATGATCATTCTTCCGTTGTTCCTTATCAAACAGCGCTTTCTCGCGCTTCTCTCGCTCACGCACCTCCTTCACCCACAACCGTACACACTCAAACATATCCTGACGAGCACGCCGCTTACACATACACTGTTCCACATACTCAATCTTACGTATATCAAACGATCCATACAAAGGCCATCGTAACTCAGGATCTTTCTCAGTATATTTCCTCCATACTGTGCTGTACATTATGGAAGAAAGACCATGCTTCACATACATATCCCTATTAGGAGTCCCCTCTGGGGGAGCTGGAGCAGATTCCTCGAGGTTCAACCGGTTTCCAAAACAGCAACACCACTTACGGAGTGCGCTGAAAGCAGGCATGCTCAGAAATAATGCAGAATATGCAATATTATAGAAAAATGGCACTTAATCGTTGCGCCGTTCAAAGTTACACAGCTCCGGAGAAATCTCTCCACATTACCTGCCTATATGTGTTGCAACGCATATATATTCACAAAGACAAATACAAAATATGACTAGTCATCACAAATCAAACTCAAATAGCCAGATCAGGCTTCAAAAACTCGGAGCAAGTACCGTACACCGGTTCTTACCAATCAAGAGTCCAGATTCCAACTGCCAAGCTCCACAATCGCCCAAACGGCTTTCATGGCAAGACCGACAGAAGAGGTCTCAGTCGAGGACCGGCGCCACCCAGACGGTCAGCTCGGAAGGGAAGGAAGAAAAACCTCGGGATGCCAGGGCTAAGACGCCGCCGGCAGTGATCACGTCCCCGGCCAAATTCCTCACCTTCGTCGCGACCAGTCCTTCGAGCATCCGAGTCGCCGATGAGCCCCACGTGACGGGCGCCAATTGATGAATACAGGCCCCAGCTAGGCCCGCAGGACACGAGGGTTCGCTCTCCTGTAATGGAATCTATAAGGAAGTTGGCACGGAAACTGCAAAGTACAAAGACAGCATTTATTAACCCTTAAGGGTGGTCCTACAATCCACACAACACTCTTCAGTGTTGCATAGAGTAGCACAAAGAACTTACGTACATGGTCCCCTTTTATACACAATAGAGGGGCTCATAAGTGGGTGGATACAACATGAGGCCGAAGAACATTACCATTTATGGTAATTTTTGATACTGAATCAATATGTGGGCGGAGCTAACACACTCCTTGAGCCCGCGAAAACATGGTCAAGCAAGGCTAACTGATAACAGATGTGGTCAAGTCTGGGCATGTGCCAGATGGACAAAGGAGCTATTTATAGACTGTTACTAGGCAGATTACAAGAGCAACTAACACAGAGGTTGGACTCTTCTCGTGGGGAACACGTGGAAGCATGACAATACAAAATGGAGTCCGAACTTCGGTCAACATAACAGAGAAAACATGATCTAAACGAAGGGAATTAATGTCTTTAGTAAATGCTTAATCACATCGTCGTTTCAATTTACAACAGCACCACCATGGGAACGTCCCAAAATAGCCCGCCAGACAGGAGGAAACTCCTAATCTGGCCAGCAGCCTCACCACGGGATTGTTGGTGGGACATGCGGGGAGAGCCCGGAACCACATGCCCAAGCTTTATAATCGGCCCTAAGTGTAGAATATGCCACAAACAGCCAATTTGTCTTAAAATTGTAGCAGTAGCTTATGTCACTGTTACAGAGGTAGATAACCACTACAATTTACTTATAGAAGGGCCTTTCTTCCAATGAAACAAAGACAACCTAAGTCTCGTAATGGAGTTCTTTTGAAGACACTTGGGTTGGCAGACTGCATTGCCCCAGACACAGACACCAACCCAAATTCCAAATATTATGGTGGAATGTCTATGACAGCACCTTGGCGCATATGTGGTAGTGTGGTCAAGCAGTTAGGCTTATCAGAGGGCTGTGCTAAGCATTTGTTGTAGACACTCAGGCAATAAATGTTTATACACACTCTGAATCCAGGACCAATTGTTTTGTATAAAAAGTTATTGCTTTGTTATTTTATTTTTCGAACCAAGAGGATTTCAGTTGCAGGTAATTAACAGTTTCAAGAATAGCAATACTACTTTTCAAGATGCAGTTGGAATTGTTTTGCTAGGCAGTCAGAATGCTTTACAGTAGTAGGAATACTTTAGTATTGTCAATCAGCAATTGTAACACTTAGCATATACAGAAAATAGACATTTGAATTCAGTAGGAGAAATGCAATGCAATCTGATGGGAGGAAAACAGTTATATGCATTAACAGGTAAGTAACAACTTACTCTTCCAGTCTTCGGGGGTTTAGACTAACACTCTGCAAGGTTCAGTTTAAGGTAGATACTGCACCACCAGTGGCACTGAGGCAGCCGAGTGCGTAGGTCACTGGGCCCACTGTTAGTCAATGGAAACTGGGGGCACACACACGACTTGTTGGTTGCAGGTAGGTACCCGTGGTTTTTGGGCAGAGCCCCAGGAGTTAAGGAGAGCAGAGGGAGTGGCCACAAGATAGCACCAAGGCTACACCACCAGCAGCAAAGTGGCGGCCGGCTCCTCAATGGGAAATCTCAGTCGCGCAAAGAGGCTGCAGGCTTGGACCAGGAGGCTGGATCAAGGTGACCACTGGCTGGACAGGTTAGTTCGGATGTTGAGAGATCTGGGCACCAATGGTTGGGCTCCCCAAGGCCGGGGGTTGAGGATGCAGGGGTACCTTTTGGTGTCAGATTTTATTTGTCACAGTCAGGGGGACCTTTCGTGTAGAGGCTGTAGGCGACTTTGTGGGTCTCGGAGTTGAGGTCTGGATCAATGGGGAGACATCTATTGACAGTTAAGCCACTCAGGCTGTGAGCATCAGGTACAGAGTGGGCAGTGGTTGAGGATCCGGCTGGATCCTTGCAGTTGGAGTTTTCTGGACAGGGCCACTTTACTTGAGAAATCTGGTGTTTGTTGAACCAGAGCAGTCTTCCTAGGATTCTTTGAAGATGCTGGCCACAGGACAGGTGTTGTCTTATTTGCAGGATCTTGGAGCAGGAGACAGGAAGGTGGGGCAGGGGCCAAATCAGTAGTCGTCTTATAGGCTCTGCTGCATGGTGTCTTCTTCGCCCTCTCTTCTTAGGTCACAGGAATCTGAGGATCAAAGTCCAGGGGTGCCGCTAAATACTGAATTTAGGGGTGTTGCAGGTACTGGCAGCTGTTAGCCAATGGGCTACTTGCCTTTCAGGGTGACTATGCTCTTTGTATGTCCCCTCCCATAGGGGAAGGGGAATCCCCTAACCTGATTGGGTAGAATCCTTCCATTAAAGATGGAGGATTTCCTAAGGATGGGGTCACCTCGGTCCAGGGCACCTTAGGGGTGGTCCTGGTAGAGAGGGGACACATCTGTCCTGGCTACTAATTTTCCTGCCAACCTTGCCACCAAAAGTGAGGCGTGGTCACGGGGGGTGGGCATCTCCACTAGCTGGTGAGGCCCTGGTCAGCATAACAAAGGGCAGGAAGACTTTGAGGCTCACCGCCCTGAATGCTTTTCCTGTTTGGGGGTAGGTGAGAAGCGCCTCCACCCCAGGCAGACTTTGTTCCTGATCCACAAGAGCACAAGGCTTCCCACTTCAGGGGGTCAGAAACATGTCTGTGTGTGGCAGGCTGGTGCACACCAGTCAGCTGCCCACTAGAGAGTTGGTTGTTCTTCAGGGGACATGTCTAAGATGCCCTCTGAGTGCATCATGTTATACATCCAACACTGGCATCAGTGTGGATTTATTATGCAGCGAAGTTTAGGTAGGGTGCATTCCCTAACCTGGTTGGGTAAAATGCTTCCATTCAAGATGGTGCATTTCCTAAGCAGGGGGTCACCTCGGTCCTGGGCACCTTAAGGGTGGTTCTGGCATAGAGGGGACACATCTCTTCTGACTATTAATTTTCCCACCAACCTTGATGCCAAAAGTGGGGCTTGGTCAGGAGGGTGGGCATCTCCACTAGCTGGGAAGGCCCTGGTCAGCATAACAAAGAGCAGGAAGCCTTTGATGTTTACCTCAATGAATGCTGTTCTTGCTTGGGGGTAGGTGAGAAGCACCTCCACCCCAAGAAGGCTTTGTTTCTGATCCACAAGAGCACAAGGGCTCCCACGTCAGGGGGTCACAGACATGCCTGTGTGTGGCAGGCTTGTGCAGACCAGTCAGCTTCACAGCAGAGAGTTGGTCATTTTTCAGGGGGTATCTCTATGAATCCCTCTGAGTGCATTTTGTAATAAATCCAATGTTGGCATCAGTGTGGATTTATTATGCTGAGGAGTTTGATGCCAAACTCCTTAGCATTCAGTAAAGCCATCATGGAGCTGTGGAGTTCATAATGACAAACTTCCAGACCATGTACTTAATCTGGCTCCACCGCAATTCCAGTGTCTGTGAATGGGCACAGAAACTGTACGGGCATATTGACCATGCAGTTATGCCCTCATCTGTGGTATAGTGCACCCTTCCTTAGGGCTGTGAGGCCTGGGCATGATGTGCGCCATGTTGACCTCTTAAGTTTTTTTCTGCACCAAAACACACAGTCTGCAATGGCAGTGGGCCTGTGTGTGATGAGGGGTCTCTGAGGATGGCACAATACATGCTGTAGCCCTTAGAGACCCTCTCTGGTCACAGGACCCTTGGTAACAGTCGAACCTTTAACTTACATGTGGGCCAGGGGTATGCCAATTGTGAAAACAAAGGTACATTTTTGGAAAAAAACACAGTCCATGGGAACCTGATTTGCTGGGAACCAGGGCACATTCCGTCAAAGTGCATCAGACATCTGCAACAGAAACCCACTTTCCTACAATAACCCAACCTACACATTTATAGAAGCATTACAAGAAGAGCAAAGCTGCCAACAACCACACATGCTACTCCACAGTGCACCAAAAAGTAGCAAACAAACCTATAGAATGTATGACGTGCTACAATGTAAAGTCAAAATATTCATAAACAACTAAGGAATAGAATACTTAGAAATAATAGCCAAAGCAGAATATAAGATAAATAGTAACCTAAAAAAAGTTCCCAAAAGCTGTCACAAAATCTAAACCAACTTGACAAATCATTTTTTATATAAATAATAAACATTATATTTTATTACAGTCTAAACATTAAATAAAAATCTGATGTTGAATAAGACTGAGATAATAAAGTAATATATCAATATTTACATGAAAAAGTAAGTCCCACCGACTAAAGAACAAACTCAATCCATAACATAACGTAAACAAAACACATAAACACACATTTACAAGTAACTATCATTTTTGTTCATTATAAACCAAATGTGATTCCTTAAATGAATGGTAACCCCCAAAAGTCATAGGACACGTTCAGAGACAGAAAACTGTAAATTAATCAAGAAAACCCACGCATAAAACACATTAAATTCCCAAAAATACATATACATTAAACCTAATCATCAAAAAATAAGTAACATAAGACAATATAACATAACAATAGATTACTAAAACAGTGTACGAAATCCCAAAACTGCACACTAGTAAAAAAACACATCTATTAATGCAACTAAATGTACAAAAAAAAACACAAACAACCTTTTAAAAAGAACTTACATGTTCCGACGAACAACCGCACCTTACCACTACCTGGATCCCAGAATAAAGACATAAAAGTACACAACTTGACTACAAAATAGAAGGTGGTGGTGAAAAAAAGGCCACTAAATGAATCGAAAAACAGACCATCTACTTGTAGAAATGAATTAAAAATTATTTAAAGATGTTGAATAAATGTATTGCAAAATGTAAACAATGAATAAACATGTAAAACATGTCCAAAAATGTAAAAAACTTTCAAAACATGCCAAGTATAAATGCAATAGTAGCATAACAAGTATAAAAGTATTTAATATCTACTAAAAAAATGTTAGAATGATGTTCAAAATATGTATATAACGGAATGTAGGAAAAATTTGAAAAAAGTTAGACATTGTAAAAAGTGTAAAATGCAACACATACAATACTATTTAAATAATATTACATTTTGTAAGTAATAATAAGCATTTATATTTTAAAAGTTTAAAAATATACATTTAATAATAAACTTTGAAAACAGACAATTTAAAAAAATTGTTACGTGTTTATTCTATAAATGTATGTAATTAATAATATTTATAGCAACATGCAGCTATGTTTTATTATTTTTCTAAACAACAGCAATACTAATTAAATTAAATAAACTATTTCTACTACACACAAATGCAATTCAAACAAAGGATTTCACATTAAAATCATAAAATGAAATATTCACACTCCAATGTGAACTATGTTTTAGAACGGGGTGACTTTAATGTTCCCACTCAAATCAAAACCAGTTTGGGGAAAGTGCGGGTGGACTCTAAAAGTTTGACATTTACTATTTCCACTCCAATCTATACCAATTTGGAGCAGGTGTGGGACACTAAAGCATTGATATTTACTATCACCACTCCAGTATAAACCAATGTGTAGAAGGTGTTGGGCATTAACGGGGTGATATTTACTAATACCACTCCAACATAAACCACTTTGGGGAAGGTGTTGGACACTAAAAGGTTGACATTTACTTTTCTCACTCAAATTTAAACCAATTTGGAGAAGGTGTTACACACTAAAGGGGTGACATTTGCTCTTCCCACTCCAATGTAAGCCAATTTTGGGAAGGTGTTGGACAGTAAATGGGTGACATTTACTATCCCTAATTCAATCTATACTAATTTGGAGAAGGTGTTCTACACTAAAGGGGTGACATTTACTATTGCCACTCCAATCTAAACCAATTGACATAAGGTACTGGGACCTAGAAGGGTGACATTTGCTAGTCCTACTATTCCCAAACTATTTGAAGAAACTGTTGGACAATAAAGCAGTGACATTTGCTATTCTTACTCAAATTATACACATTTTGGGAAGGAGTTGAATAGTAAAGGGGTGACATATAATATTCACATTCCAATCTATACCTATTGGGGGTAGGTGTTGGACACTAATAGAATGGCATTTACTATTCCCATTCCAATGTAAACCAATTTGGGGAAGGAGTTGGACACTAACGGGGTGACATTTTCTATTCCTACTCCATTATATATCAATCTGGAGAAGATGTTGGACACTAAAGAACAAGTTACTTACCTTCGGTAACGCCTTATTGGGTTGAGACTCTATCTAGCTGCGGATTCCTTACCTTTGAATTATCCCTAGGCATCAGACTGGTTCCGGAATTTATTTTCGTGAGCAGTTCCCATGCCAGTAGGTTGTCTCATTAAGTTCCGTGTGTCGTCATTAGTGTTGTCCACGCCAAAAGTAGTGTTCATTGTGCCTATAGATGCCACCCAGTCTTACAACACTGGGGGTGATCCTGTTCATGAAATAAGGGGCGGTATCCATAAACCAATCAAACAACAAAAAGACCTACTATACCATATATGTATGTATTAATTTTATGGACCATATAACATATACATGTCCAGACATATAATTTCTGTCTTTATTCATTTCCTAGATATGTATCATCCCCTTCTCGTTGCATCCCTCTTCTTTATCTTTATGTATTACTGTGTATCACTCATCTCATTCAAGATAAACATAAACATATGTAAAACAAATACTCATTATTTTTTATGTCTTTTTTTGCTGCAAATAAGCTTTGAAAATGTATAGACATATCATGTAAACATTTACACATATCACCTGGTGCAATTAAACTATCTAATTTTCTGACTTCACAATTACAAAAACATTAAACACATCTAGACATAGTTCAAGTGTAGATGTTACAGCAACTCATTTGACAATAAGAAAAAACCTATAAAGGTATGACATTCAATTGTGAGTGCCCAACTAAGGATTTAAAAAAGGGATAATAATAGGCATTAGACTTCAATCCTCTGTGGGTCAAATGGTCCTCTGTGGTCGGGGAAAAGAAGGAAATTGTCTATGTGCAACAAACATACAGAGTAAAATTGTCCACTCTCAGTTTCTTCTTTATGAAGTAAAATGTGCTCCCTGGCCACAATCACAATACACGACACGTTTCAACCTTCACAGTGGGCCTGCTCTTAATCTTGAAGGTCTTCCTCTGGGCTGAAGATATGTTTTAAATGGATACTACATGTAAAACAAAAAGCATATGCATTTGTGAATATTTAAAAAAAGATAGCGAATGGTTCATCAAAATATTTAGGAGTTAAAGTACTCAGAACTGGTTGTTAATTACATACTTTTCTGGAGTAAACTTTGAATAGTAGCAGAATCCCAGAATGCTTCTTCAAGGTGCTCCAATTGGGTCTGTTTGACAGAGTGGGTACACATTTTTCTATGTGATTCAAGTTCCTTATTCGTCATTTAAAGGTATCATTATTGTTATATACAACATAACTTTCCTTTTGCAGTTCAAACAATAGCTCTGTGAACTTGATGACCGTCACTAATTTTACATGTTCAGCGTGTCGAGAGTTGCCATTTGCAATGATGTTTTCTGCTGTTCTCAGCAGGGACAACCATACAAACGCTAATATTATTTGGTGCAAACTTTTCTCTTAGCTGGTTGTGAGTACGGAACTAAATTGGCCTACAGTTATCGCTCACCTTCCTTCTACTTTGGTTTCTTAATCTAGCACCTGAGACCGGCAAAGGAGCTCCATCGGTAGAGCCGTCCTGCTTCCTGGTTTGGAATGAACTATTGGGAAAGTCTCGCTGTGGTTGGACAAACTTTGTCAAAGTGTAGTCTAATCCCTGTGCACAATTAGGGGGTGTGTTCCTCTGTCTTGGCGGTTCATCGTAGGTTGCTTCGCCGCTCAGTGTCTGCGCATTATTTAGGGGTAATTAATGATTTATATAAATCTTCTTTATAATGTAGTTCTACGGAAATGGCAGCATGAATTAATTTGGTGTTTCTGAGCTTGTCAACAAATCTTTTAGGTTAAGGACCTGACCTTTGTATCACGTTCCGATTAATGTTAATCAAACACAGCCACTGCCAATCCCTACTCATGTTATAGATAGTGAGGTCACATGTGATTCTCATAAGGTGAATATAACTCATGCTAAATGTGTATTGTTTCAAAATGTCAGAACTTCTAGCGACTTCTATTGAAGGATGATATTATTGGTATAGCATGAATTAGCATGACCTTTGGGGATATATTTCTCTTAATCTTCCTGAGTGAAACACTACCTTGATTTACGCACTGCAATTGGTCCAAATGTGATTAAAAAATGGCCATTTGCTGGGCTTATTATAAAGAATATGAAGAATATACATACATGTCTAATGGTAGATATTACGAACATCTCAGTAAATAAACCATAATAAAGGTGACAATAAATCCCAAGCCTACTTTACATAGCACAACCACTGTATCGCATTTCATGTAGACTGCACTTTTACGTTAATGTGCACTTTTGAAACCTTTTACATCATTTCAATAACCTCATTCTCTTCACATGTAACTGGCAGATCAGTGGGATGGTCCTTACTATTTTCTGTACTCGCTGTGTAAGCTGGGAATTAAAAGAACAGGTTTGTGATTCTTGGATTTGTACTATAAGTGAAATACCATGTAGGTTAAGTTATTCTGATTTAACCCTGGGCGTAGTTTGCGAAATAGCGCTACGCATAGCTACGCGAAGTGCACTTCGCACTGCGCAAGCTTCGCGTGGCTTCGCAAACTGCGTAGTGCACTGTGCAAGATGCTGTTCGCACTGATTGCATAGTGCCGGATGCTTGACCGCACTGTGCAATCAGTGCAAACTGCATCTTGCACAGTTCAAGCAGTCGTTTTTTGCCACTCGTGTAGATTTCTACTTTATCAGCAGCTTTCTCTACGCGGACTGGTAGTTTCTCATCGCGTGCGGTCGCAAGCATACGCGACCACTCGTAATGAGAAACTTGACCTCCCCCCATTGAGAAGCTCGCCGGGAGGTTTAGTTTACATGCTCGCGATCGGCAACTTGATGTTGCTGATCGCGAACGAGGAAAAAGTCTCTCCGGGATGTCATTTTGCTTGCTCGCGGTCGCCAACTTGACGTTGAGGACCGCGAGCAAGCAAAAAATGACCGCTGCACTACGCTACACTACACGTGTTTGCACTGTGCTACGTGCAATTTGCGTAATGCGAAGTAGTGCAAACTTCGCAAGAAATTTCCTATCTTTAAAAGTTCATTGAGTCCTTTTGAAGTGGTGCTCAGCCGAAGTATCAATTGAGCCTCTAATCGAAGTAAAATTGGTCCCAGATTTTGACTTAGGATGTGTCGGAGTACTGTCCACTTGACGCCACACAGGCACTCTGATGTCGCTACTTTTTGCGATTTTACATGCCAAAAGCACAGAGACACGAAGAACACTGATAACTGGTGTGGAAAATTAGGGCACTGAAAGGGGAACTGCCCTGTCCCTAGAAATCTGTTTACAGAGCAGGGAGGTTGGGTGGGTCTGTAAGGAATTGTCAGCTAAATAGAGTCTCTACCAGATAAGACGTTAGCCAAGGTATGTAACCTGTTCATCCGAAGGAGACTTCTAGAAGCAGATTCCTATCCTATGAATAGATACCCAAGCAATACCTCTCTGGAAGGGGGTCTGTGGACCAATTTCACTTGAGGACGTATTGCAGATCTGAAAGGGCGATGTGTACATCTCTCCAAACAAGACTGTCCAGGCAGTACTGCTTTGTGAATCTGTGCAGGGAGGCCCACGTTGCTGCCTGGCAGACATCCAGGACCATAACTCTGCGTGTTAGCGGGGGTTGAAGCCTGGCCTTTGGTGGACTGAGCACACATACCCTCAGTTGGATGTTTTTTAGCCAATGCACCGCAGATTATAATACAGAGTTTTATCAATCATGAGATGGTCCTCTTCTGTATGGCCTGTCCCTTCTTTACACCGACATATGCCACGAAGAGTTCATCGTTCACGCGGAAATCTCATATACGGTCAAGTAGAGCAACAGTGCTCCAAACCATGGAGTTGCTCCTTTTCTTGAGAGGAGTGAGGTGGAGCGTTAAAAGAGGACAGAGTCATGGATTGGCCTACATGAAATAGAGAGACCACTTTTGGAAGAAAGGAAGCTCTTGTGTAAAGCACCAGCTTGTATGGGTAGATGTTAAGATAAGGCTGCTTGTATGACAAGGTCAGAAGCTCACTGACCCACCAGCAGATGTTATTGCAACAAGGAAGGCAGTCTTGATAGTAAGGATCCTGAATGGACAATTGTGCAGGGGCTCAAAAAGAGCGCCCATGAGGAAGGCCACTGGATTATTGTTCCACTGAGGTGTAATAATGGGAGAAAGTGGGAACAAATGTTGCAAACCATTGAGAAGCCTATTTATAATTGGTGAATTGAAGAGGAATGGCTAAGCAGGCAACCATAGAAAGACTGAAACGGTGGAGAGATAGCCTTTTAGAGTGCCCAGAGCAGAGTCCTGTTATGCAAGAAAAAGAATGAACGAGAGAAGTTAAGAAGGGGGGCAGGAAGGGGATCACATTTTCTTTCTTAACACCATGCTATAAATTTTGCACAACGGCAGGCATCTAACATCTCGGTGGCAGGAACCCTGGCTGCCAAGATAACGTCATAAGACTTTGGGTGGCAGGTCAAAAGCTGTCAACTGTCGCCACTCAATCTCCACACCGGTAGGCTGAGATTTGCAGGTTCAGGTGGAGAACCCTCCCTTGCTGCTCTAACAGAACTTCCACCTGAAGGGGCAGCCTGATCGAAAGACCGATGGCCATGCACAACAGCTCGGGAGACCAGACTCTCCATGCCCAGTCCGGAGCCACAAAGCTGACTTGGGCCTGGTCATTCCTGATCTTCTTGAGAACTGTGGGCAGGAGTGGTATAGGCAGAAAGGCATATAGGAGGCCTAAGCTCCATGCAAGATGAAAAGCATCTCCAAGCGAGATCTGCCTTGGGAACTCCTGCACGCAAAACTGCTGACATTGCGCGTTCTCGTCAGTGGCAAACAGATCTAGCCAAGGCTCTCCCCACAGCTGAAAGAGACCTTGCACCACCTCTGGCTGACATTGTCTGCTCTGGCGTTCAGTGAACTTGCCAGGTGTTGAACCACCAGGGATATGCCCTGCTGTCCCAGCCATATCCAGAGACACAGGATCTCTTAAACAAGGGCCTACAATCCCACATGCCCTACTTGTTGCAGTATGATATGGCGGTATTGTTGTCCATGAACACCTGCCCTAGCCTTCGTGGATGCCGGGTGGAAAGGCTTTCAATGCCAATCAGAACACTCAGAGCTTCAGTAGGTTGATGTGGAGTCTGTATTCCGCCGGTTGTCACACTACTCTGATATCCTCCTCTCCCAGATGGCCACCCTATCCCAGGGGTGATGCATTTGTCACTACTGTGAGATCTGGTTGGGGAAGGAAGAGGGGTCTGCTGTGGACCTAATTGCACTTCGCTAACCGCAACTTCAGATCTTTCACAGTTCCCTCTGAGATCTGAACCTTGTTGGAGGGAATCCCCAGATGCTGAGCCTACTGGAACTTCAGGTCCCACTGCAGAACCTGCATATGCCAATGGGCATGAGTCACCAGCAGGATGGAAGAGGCTATGAGGCCCAGCAGACTCAAAATCAGTCTCACCGAAATCCAGGATAGAGGCTGAAACATCCGTATTGTAGCCTGAATATCCTGGACTTCTCGTTCAGGAGAAATTCAGAACCGTTCTAACATTCAATGCCACATGTATGCCAATGACACTCAATTGTTTTTGAAAAAAAATTCTCCGGGTGACATCAAAGCTCTTAACGGTACGCTGTTGAAAACTCAACAATTGTTAACTAACAATCATCTTCTGCTAAATATCCTCAAGAGAGAATTCTTCTTGATTGCCCCCACAATCTTTTCGCTTCCACTCAAGACTGGCTCAAGCAACTTACACTCCTCATGTTGTTGACTCTGCTAAATCTCTAGGCATAACTCTGGACAAATACCTGAATATGCAAGATCACATCCGTTCAGCAACTAGGGGAGACAATCATCATCTCAGCATATTAAGTAAAATCAAGCAATTCCTGCCCGCTGAGGACATTCAGTCTGCAGTCCAATCCCTAGTCATCTCATGCTTAGAGTATGGAATTATGACCCAGGCAGGGTTACCCAAAGCTGGATTGGCACCATTAAGAGCTACTCTGAACTTTGCAGCACACTCATCACTGGTTCTAGGAAACATGATCACATCACTCCAGACCTAATTCAACTCAATTGACTATCAAAGCAAGGATTCGGTTCAAGATAGCCTGGCTGATGCACAAAGCTATTCACTACAACACCCTGTTGTACCTAACAAAAAAACCTGAACTATCTGGTTTGAATAGGGCCCAAAGAAGCGCTAACATGTTCCTGTTGAAACCTCCCAAATTTAAAAAGAAAAGAACCTACAATTGTGCTTTCTCTGGTCTTGCACCAAGAATATGGAACGCTCTTCCTCGCGAGATCAGATCTAGCCCCTTTACCTCCTCATTTATCCCCTTCCCCACTCATGATGGAACCACTCCGTCATGAGCCACGGTCGCCGTGTGCTCATGACGGAGTGGTTCCGTCATGCTGCGGCCGTTGGCGGCCGCGCCGCCCACGCGGCGCTAATTCCCCGCCTGTGCGGGCGATTAGCGCAGTGGGCGGAGTCATGACAGAACCACTCCGTCATGAGCACAGCTCAACCGCGGCTCATGACGGAGTGGTTCCGTCATGAGCACCGCGCCACCGCACTGCCCCCAAACCGCCCCCCCAGCGCTGCGGCGGAATTCCCGCCGCAGCGAAAGGGTTAAAAAACAAGTAATATGGCTTCTCCTGAATAACTATATACAGCAATAGTCCTCAAGCCATATTAACTAACCTTTATCTCCGGTTGATATTCTTTGATCTCTAATTCAGCATAGCAAATTTTTGTGACTCTATATGCTCCATACGTTTGGTTGCTCTTCTGTTATTTTTTTATTGTCCCACAAGGTGGGTTGCTGCTCCTATTTTATATTTGTGCTTGTTAAGATACTTTTTGCAGTTGTATGTTTGTCTTTTCCTCCGTTTCACTTCTGCTCCTCTGCACAGTGCTCTGATACCCTTTCGGGTCATAATCAGACTTTATAAAACTTTTCAAATAAATAAATAGGCCCAACACTGCACCGTATCCAAAAGAGGTTAGATAAAAAAGGAGCTTCTGAGAGGGAGTTAGGTGTGACTTCGGCACGTTGATAGTGAATCCAAGTGAATGCAGGAGGTCCGCCGTTATTTGGAGGTGGGAGGCTTCAACAGTCAGTCATTGAGATAGGAGAAGGCTTGCCCTCCTGATTCCTGCAGATGAACTGCAACCTCTGTCATCACCTTGGTGAATGCCTCAGGGGCTCTGGTGTGGCCACATGGAGGTTCAGCGAACTGAAAATGCACGTGGCCCATCGTGAACTGTAGGTAACGCCTGTGGCCCAGCAGAATGGGGATGCGAAAATATGTTTCCTATAGGTCTAACGCTATCATCCAGTCTCCTGGGTCAAGAGCACATAAAACCTGAGCCAGAGTGCACATTTTGAACTTCCCCTTCTCGAAGAAGAAGTTGAGGGAGCACATGTCTAGAATAGAATGAAGGCCTCCGTCCTTCGCGGGCACCAGGATGTAGCAGGAAAAACAACCAAACTGGTGTTGGCATTCTCTCTATGGCTCCTTTGGTCAAGAGAGCCGTAACTTCCTGTTGGAGAAGAGATAGGTGGTCCTCCGTCGGTGTATTGTATGAAGGTGTCGTGGAGGGAGGAGTAATCTTGAAGGTAAGGTAGTAGTCCCTTCGAACAATCTGCAAAACCCACCTGCCCGATGCAGGTGATGGTGGTAAATAAGCAGACTAGGAAGATATGGAGGCTGCAGATGTTAGAAGTGGTGGTGGACTGACCTGACTGTTGGCCACCTGACCCATGAGTCTGGTTGGAGTCACATCTGCAGCCATTCAGGGACTGAAAGCATTGCATGCCGCGGCTGCTTGGAAAGTTAGGGACCTGGCTGGATGCCCCGTCCATGGCCATGAAAGTACCAAAAGCATGTTGAGGGTGACTGGGGGACCATGGGAAGGCCCAAAGACCTGGCCATATCCCTGCTGTCTTTAAAGCACTCTAAAGTCGAATGCAGTTTTGAATAGACAGGAGCCACCAAAGGGCATCTCCATGAGTTATATCTCGGCATCCTCAGAGCCACTGAAACCACTCTGCCTAGTGAGTTGGCTGTGTCTAGTCCACAGCAAATGGTAAATTTGGCTGTGTCTCTCCCATCTGCAACAGCCTGGGAAAGCACGGACCCTGGCCTCCTCCTGGACTGCTGGCAGCACCTGTGCAACCGTATCTCACAGAGCATGTGAATAGTGGCCAAAAACACATGCAGTGTTCAACGACCACAATAGGAATCTGGCGTAAGTAAACTTTTTTTTGCCTTGTCCAGCTTTTTGGATTCCCTATATGGCGGGCCATTGGGAATGCACAAGGAGTTAGATGGGACGTGGAGGCTTGGACCACCAAGCTCTCAAGGGTGAGGTGTTGGGTGAGTAAGTTTGGGTCCTTTGGAGTGGGGCAGTGACAGAAGGCAATTGTCCTGTTCACAGGAGCCCCTGTGGTGGGCTTGCACCAAGTCTAAAGCAAGATGTCTGTAAGTGCTTCATTAAAAGAGAGAAGTGGTTCTGATGGGACACTCATGGCTGAAGCTCTCCTATCAAGACTGTCTTGACTGCCACTGAGGGCAAACTACGGTCAAGGACCTCAGCAGCCCTCTGTACCACCATTGCAAACAAAGCTCCCTCCTCCATAGCCATGGTAGGGGGTGAAAGCATACCAGTGTCTGGAGAAGTGTCCAGTCTGCTGGCTTTACCCAGTCCTCACACTAGTCCATAGGATCGTCATAGGGCTGTATTCTTCAGGGTCCAGCGACCCCTCCTATTCCTCCCTGACTCCTAGCCCCTAAGAATCGGGCCCAGGCTTTGGCCTAGATGGCATGGCTCCAGTCAGCACCGGAGCTGGAATGGGGCAATGCACCTCCTGCACCGTCTCAGAGTCAGGGGTGAGAATGGGAATGGCACCATTGGTGGGCGCCGGCAGCACTGGTTGCTGGCCTTGGGATCAAAAACTACCTGGTGCAAACGTTGGTAATAGCAATGCTGGTTTGTCCCCAGATGACTCTTGAAGTTCATTAAAGATTTCCCAATGAAAATGAGAACTAATGTGAAAAAATGCTTTTTACAAACTAGTTTTCTTGTATGATCTTGCAGTTTCTGTACCATTTCACCGAAGCAAATTACTTTCCCCTTTTCATGTCTTTCTGATTTTGATTTATACTTTACAGTGTACATCCATCAGTACTCAGTCCGATCATTTATATCACAAAACATTTGTACACTAACGTCCTCATAAACTAACTAAATGGTAATTAACCACTTTTAACCCAGAATCATACTTTCTATAATGCCTGTTTACAATAAAGACTGAGGATTTGGAAAATCAAGGCACTTACTATGGCCATTATACGTGACTAGCTTACAATTCTAGGGGCCTTTGTATGGGCCCGTATCACTTTTGCCCCGCCGTTGCGTCACTTTTTGTGACGCAGTGGTGGCGTAAAATATGTGCCACGTTGCGCCCCATTTACAAAGTAATGCATCACTTTGTACACCCCTGCGCTACATTATATCTACGTCAGGTATAATGTATGCAGGGTTGGCATTCCCCCGCCTCGTAGAACTGGCGCATTGAAATCTATAAGATTTCAGTGCCCACTTCAAGGTTGCCTGTGCATGAAAGCCTTACACCTGCCTCATGGCAGGTGTAAAACTGATGCTTGCCCCATGTGAAAGGAACATTGCTGGACTTGCGCCACGCTTCCGACACAACTCCAGCAATACGTCAGTTATGCTCCGACAGATACGTCAGTAATACTGATGTATTTGTCATTCCTTGCGACATGATGCATCATACAGTAAATATGAGGCATCAATGGTGTCGCAGGGAAGGCGTACTGAGAAGTGTTGCATCTCTGCTTTGTCGCAGTGATGCAACACTTCTCATAAATAAGGCCCCGAATCATTATTCTGTTGGTTTCTTGTTTTTGCATACTACTCCTTCATTACCCCAACGTCATCACCTTATATTTGCCTGGCCGCCATTTCTTACCCAACATGCTCTTTCTCGATTCATCCTTTTGCACACCATCTCACTCATCGAGTTATCAATGTCCTTACTCGTGCATCCAACCATTCATCCATTTATACACACAACCGTCCATCCATGCACTCAAATATTAACGTATTTGCTCTCCCTTTCATCAAACTATTGAATCATACTCACATTTATCCACTCACCAATCCACACAACCACACAAGCAAGCAAGCAATCAGTGCAGAAGTACTTTCTGTTACAAGCCATATCATCCCTCATGCTGCTCACGTCGTTCACATAGTCATACCCCTTGTGTCGCTCACCTCAAGCACATCATACGTATCATGCACAATAAACAAGCACTTGCACTCATAAAAAGCCACAGCTATACGCGTTGTCAGTGATTGCATGAAAAATGATATCCTTACAAACACAGGCCTTAAGAGAGCCCTCTTCATCCATCATTCTTTTCAGTTTTCATTTAGTTTGCTTCTACCCATCACAGCCTACAGCCAGGATAAATGGTCAGGTCGCTTGAGCAATTGGTTCCTTTATCTGTGATGGAAGTCATTCTACTCAAGTACACTGTCATTGCCCACAGAGAAAGCAGTTCCTTTCAGTGCCTTAGACGTTTCTACACGCCCTTGCCACTGCTTGCGCTAGCCATCTTCTGAAATATACTTTTAATCTATTCCAATGTGGCCCTGATTGATTGTTCATGCACACACGTTGGCAGACATCTTTAAATGGGCCCATCCTGTGTTCATGCAAACGCAAGAGCCACCATCTTTAATTTTGTTTGTGGAAAATTTTATTACAAAAACATTCAGGCTGTGTCAGTGCACATGTTCGCGCTCAACCGATCAATCTTTCTTTGATGATTTTGTAATAAAGGTTTTAAAAATGTGAGTTTTACAAAAACACAAAAAAAATATTGGCAATGGTAAGAGGATGGCACCCAAAGCCAAACTTATTGGTTTTGTCAATGATTGCTCTGCTTGAAAACACCTTCAATATTAACTCCTGGTTTTTCACAATGGCAAGTGTATTGCACACTGTTTTCCTTTATTCATCTACTAGTAATTTTGCTTAAAGCTGCAAGAAAAAAATGAATAGCTAGAGGAGAGCTTTGCGTTTTAATCACTACATTTATTATTTTTTCTGGTGTTTGCTGTTTTTATAAATCTTACAATGTTTTCTTACATAAAACAAGCGTAAGGGACATCTGTCTTCTCCAAGGTGTGCTTCTGATTAAAAGAGGGTAAGAAGTGCAGGGAACCACGAATAGTGAAAAGGGAATGCCAAATCAGGGTGCGTTGTTGTAACCAGTTAGCAGCATGGACAGCCAGACCTGCAATTTGTGACCACGTTTGGGCAGAATGAGGGTGAATGTTTAATGCTGCAGGACACGTTAATGAAAGCACTGAGAAGATTAGGTCTGTACCATAGGATGCTGCAATTGAGTGCGTGCTCTTTTTGATATTCACAAGAATGGTGCTTGATATTGTGTTGAGATTTCTTTGCACTTGACAGAAAAGGCGAGTTGAATACTTCAATTACTTAACCAAGGTTCAGATGTACCAGGCATTTTTACGGCCGCAAACATTTCAATTTGAAGTTTGCTACTGAAACATGTTTTTACGGATCAGTAAACTTTTACCAACTTCTAAAATTTGGGATTGCGACTCCATACCAATTCTGTATTTTTAAGGGGCATTTTGAGAGCATCCTTTCCAAATACGTATTCAGTATACAATGAATGCAATGAATCAATGTTTTGCGACTGACATTCAGTTGCAAAACTTTTGAAAAGTTACTGATTCCAGAGCTGGAGTGGTGACCCATTCACAAAATATAAAAATGTTAAGAAAAAGATTATTAAACAACAGGCAATGGTCTTAATGACCACTGCCAAAGCTCAAATAAACTTAAGAAAGTTGACCTCTTTAAACTCAGCACAGTATCCTTTGAGAAAATCAGGCCGCATTAAAAAAATATATATATATATTTAATTGAAAAGCGATCACACAGGGTGCACTACTGTCACTACGATAACACTATCCCTGTGATGGCCTCCAGTTGAAGTGAATAGTCATTTTTACTTTACCTTGTTAATATTCATGCAGTAAATTGGATTAAGACCCCCTCCAAAGCAAAATTTACGATTCAACCATTTAATGTGTAAGTTGGTTTGTAAAATTCTTTACTGGTCGCAAAAATACTCGTCGCAAATTGTGACCAGATTTTTGCAACCCGTACATAATACACCTGGGGCAAGGTGCATAAACAAACCATTTTGCGATTTCCTAATTACGAATCCTTGCGATTCGCAATCAGAAAATCGCAACATGGAATGCATGAAAGTGTGTTTAACACTTCCTACGAATCATAGGGGTCACAAATGACCTACTTCATGAATATTAATGAGGTAGAACGCAATTTGCGACCCCCTAGCAATCTCAAAAATCACGGGGATGGTGGCCTGCTGGGGTCAGCAGACCACAATGTCCCTGATTGTTTTTAAATAAAGCAATCTTTTGTTTGTAAAGCAGCCCGTTTTCCTTAAAGGAAAACAGTATGCTTCACAAAAGAGAAAGTGAAACGTTTTCCTTTCATTTTCTAAGAGCAGGCAGTGGTCCATGGGACCACTGCCTGCTCTTAGAAAATGCATTTTTGGACATTCACAAAGGGGAAGGGGTCCCTTGGGGACCCTTTCCCATTTCCTAATTGGTTACCACCTACTTGAAGTAGGTGGTAAAATGCAAATATTTTGCAACCGCATTTCAGTCCCAAAACATTCATGCATATCAATGCGATTCGTTATTAGGAAGGGATGCCCTAAACACGCCCCTTCCTAATGGCGAGTCGCAAACCCATTTTGCGATTCTGTAACAGGTTATCGAATCGCAAAATAGGGTTTGCTGAATTAGAAGGGCATTTTTTTGCGTTTGCAAATGGCCGATTCTGTGAATCGCCCGTTTGCGAAAGCAAACAATGCTTGAGGCATCTGGCCCCTGGTCCATAGATTTTAGGAGTTTAAGAGAAATCTGTGGCCCTGCAGAGGACTGGAGACGTTTACACAGGTAATATTTGAGGATCACAGCTCCCATGTCAGGAATAAGATCGATTTGTGTAGCAACTCAGAGGATAATCCTTCTCTGGCAAGAGAAGCGGAATTGAGAAAGAAGAAGTTGCCTCTCCTCTGCTCTCCTCTCCTCTCCTCCAGTTTGGGCACAAATCACCAATTTAAAAGTGTGCCGTAGTGCACACAGGAAAAGTGTGCCCTATCTGTAATAGGGTCCCAGGTGTCCTGTCTAAAAAGGGTCACACTTCACTTTCCAAATGCTCCCAGAAAACCAGGGTACCATTATGTCAAAATGTACTTACCAATTGCCCATGTGGCCTGGAAAACATAGGGTCTCACTTTACCTATTAACTTTCTCCATGCAACCCAGTGGCGGTTGGTGACCCCCAAAAATGGTGCGTCGACATAGATAAAATTAAACAACATAAAATATACATTTACATTTTAAAATGAAAAACAAAGATTCACTTACCTTTTCAGCCTAAATCATGTCCAGTCCTCGGTGTTCTCCAGTCGGTTCCCGACAGCTCCAGTCAGCTCCCGACTCCTCCAGAGCTAGGTCACGCAGCTCCTTATCCAATCCAGACACTTCTCTCATGCTACATGAGAGAAGTGTCTGGATTGGCTAGAACATGTTGTTTCAGCACTCTGAAGGGCACTGAAGGTCTGTGCCTGCTCTCCAACCTGGCTGTCTATGACAGCCGGGTTGGAGAGGTTGAATTGCGCATGTTTGTTTGGCCGTAATAATGTAGCTGGCCAAACCGACATGCCCAATTCACTCTGAAAGGGCCACTCGTCAGCAGCAATGATGCTCTGGCCCCACCCTGTCCTCCCAGTTCAGCAGAAAGCCAGAAAACTACAATGGTAATAAAATCCTTCCTTTACCATTTTATTTTTCAAGCTTTCTGCAGCTATGTGGGAGTGGGGGCGGTGCTCCTCCGCTCCCATGGAGGAACCGCCTCTGAGTTTTTTTTAGCACAATTATATCCTATCTCATTTATGATGTCTGACTACTACATTGCTGACTACCTTTAGAGGTCAAGCCTATTATTCTGTTTATCATCAATGTTTTGTCCATCGTACATATCTGTGACTAGTTTTTGTTAGCACAACTATATCCTACCTTCCCTTCATGTAAAGTGCTCCGATCCCCTCTAGGGTCATTTTTGCACTATACAAAACTTCATAAATAAATAAATAAAAGGAGTTTGTTCTGAAGAGTGGGTCCTACTCTTTGTCCTTCCTATTTCTGTAGTGGTAACTGTTCTTCCTGATGCAACCTCATATCAGAGGACAGGCCTCACAAGAGGACAATTATAGACCACAATCCCGAGCCTCTCTTGTGCCTTCTACTCTGGGTAGGAGGTAGTGTAGGTAGAGAAATCACTCTATAAAACCTCCTCTCCCACATGTCCTAAGTTTTCTACTTGCTTCCCTTTGAGCAGACACCAGATGGGTGTGGGTCAAGAGTTTTAGACACATATATCTAGTCAAGTGGTCTCTCACAAACCTGGACTCTGGTCCCCTGTGTGCCTCCACAACACATGTGAGGCAGCAGATTAGTGACACAGGCCAGGATGACCACAAGGTTCCCCCTACCACATGCATCACCAGTCCAAACCACATCATCCATTGTGCTGTCTTCAGGACAGCAGGGCCAGCAGGGTTTGAGAATTTAAATTGAGGTAGAGGTGTCCGAAACCCACTTCTGGCACATCATGACAGCCCTCTTGTATAACACATGGTAATTGATTCCAGATATTTCATGGCTGCACCTCTGACATACAGTGACAGCTGTCTCCTACATGTTATTTTTACTTGGTTATATAAAGTATGGTAGTACCCTGTCAAGTAATTGCAGCTGCAGGTCTGTTAAACTGTATATTGACATATTAACATCACCTTGCAATTGCTGCTTATCTTATGCCATTTCCCCAGATATGCAATGAAGGAAACTGTGGCATAACTGTCATACCCTGAGGTAAATATTATCAACACAGAGGCACATTAAACAATAAACAGGGGTATCAAGTCCTCAGTTGTGTGAAAAGAGAGGTCTATGAAACAGAATCAACTGAGCCAGGGATAGCCTGATTCCAATTTCAGTCAATTTCTTGAAAGGTGTCTTTAATTGTTATTCATAAATCTTACATGCTTGTCTTTTGCAATTGTGTACCCTGACATTTCCAGGTCCATTTGGCGTAAGGCATGTGGGCTTTTGGCAACATCTCCTTGTCATCTAGTAACATTAGGGTAACCTGTGTTCTTGCCACCATGCTAACTGGGACAAATACCTCCCCAAGCACTACACTAGCCAACCCAGGAGTAGGCCCACCAGTGGGTGGCTGTGCCCTCCTGGTGCCTTTGCCATCTCCCTTCATATGCTCATACTTAAAGCTCTCACAACATTTGGGGTTGAACTTACCTGACTTGTTTTTAGGAAACCCACTCTTCTCTTCTTGTGATCAGGTTGGAACTGAGAATACTTCCCTTGAGGGATTTTTTGGGGGGTCTTTAGAGAACTCTGTAAAATATCTAACCATTGTGAGAAGGTGGCCTGGTATATGCTGTCCACTAATTAAAGTGGGCACCCTGTACCAGTCTACATGACCCTTATGATGTATGAGTTCAAAGATAACCTTTAGAAAGCTATCCTAGTGGTTGCTGTGGAGAGCAGCCTTCAGGCTTAATCTCAAAGGAATGTGAAGCAGCTTGTTTTACCAGAATATCACCTCCTAAATAACTAAATGAAAGGAGAACCCCACAGTAGTTGTATAAAAATATGTATTTATTAATATAAAACTCACTACTAGTCTCTATACAAGACCAGGGCACAAAGCACACAATACTGAATCAATATAACATGCGTAAGTAGCAAATTACACAGCGGGCTCCAGGGGGAGACCGAACAATATACTAAAGCAATGGTATAACAATAACGACTTGACTATACACAGTGCCTAGAGCATGTAGGATTGCTGGGACCCCAAGGGACCACCCAGAGGAGTGACACAGGGAGCCCACGGAGGACAGGTGTAGTGAGGAAACACGACCGCGTGCTCCGTACAACTCTATGGGAAAGTCGCGATTGCAAAGTTGCAAGTTTAGGACACTTCTACGAGGACTTCGAGCACACCCTTTGGAACATAGGAGATTCTAAGGCCAACCCACCAGTGAGTACTGAGGCACCCGTGTTACCTATCCCAGAGGAGCCGAGTGCATAGGGGTCGAGTGGAGTCGGAAACCTTCGTAATTTTCAATGGAGAGTTGCAAAGAACTACTGCTGCCAGGAGGGCGAAGAGTGTCCAGTGAAATCCAAGCCTGGATTCGAGGTGAGAAGGACCTGAAAGCAGAGGGGATAGAGTCTGGGTCACTTCAGGTGACCAGGGGCTCGGTAGTCAAATGCCCACCGATGTTGAATGCTTCAGGTGTGAAGAAGGATTGCTTGACTCTGCAGCCACGGGGACCAGGAGACATCAAGGATGACCATGATCTGGGGGTCGAGTGCTGAGGGGTTGATGTCCGGCTGAAGCACCAACAAGCCTCGGCAAATGCAACCCATGCTGTTAGAGTAAATAGGTTGAGGACCAGCAAGGTCCAGGGGACTCTCCAAGCAATGGAGAGTCAGGGCATGCCTGGAGCAACCAGGTAAGCCCAGGAACAAAGAAGGTGACCCTCGCCAGGACCCACAGGCCAATGGACCAGGGATAGCGAGGAGACTTCAAGCTAGTTTTCAAAGTACTAGCCCACAGGACACTTGGTGAGTGGAGTCCGGATATCTTTGGTGCAATTACTGCTCGGGGTCAGGACTACACGGAGTCCAATGCACAAGCTCGGGAATCGTCAACAAGCATATGCAATTGCAAATGTACACGGTGCATAGGGGTTCAGGTTGCACGACCCCCATGAGGGATCCTGGTCTCAAAATCGCTGAGAGGTTAGAGCTACCTCAGGGACCTTTAGGAACGCACCTCCTGTGTTGCTGAAATCTTCGGAGTCCTCAGGAGCTTGGGAGAAGCAAACCTGTCAGATGCATTTAGGTGCCTGCTTCTGCAGGGGAGTAACTCCTTTACTTTAAGGGAGATTCTTCCGTCGTCCAGCATCGTGCAGGCAGTCAAAGTACTTGGTTTCTTCTTAGCAGAATCTTGTACAGGTAAAATCTAAAGTCCTGTAGCCAGGTAACCCACTTTATACCCATGGGAAGGAGTTGGAAAGATTCTGTGGACCCTCCTAGGGGAGGGGCAGGACAGAGGGGTGGCTACACCCATGTCCTTTTTTCCAGTTTCGCCCCAGAGCAGGAGCCAATGGCTCCCAGAACTAGTTTGAGCTGGACAATGCACAGGGACACCAAATGTGCCCCCAGTGCAGACTTTCTGCCACTCTCAGAGTGCACCCACCCAGCCCCAATACACTAAACCCTGTCTGGAAGGTGGTCACACCTCCCTGTGACAGGATGCCTATTGTCATGCCTTCTTCTGCTCGAGCTTAGCTTAGCATCAGGAGAGCAGAATCTTGTCTGTGGCTGTCAGCGTCCATTGTGTGCTGTGTGCGAGAAAGCTGGTACCGGGTAGACCGGTGACCCATATATGTCCCTTTGGAAGGGTGGAATCATACCTCCCACACCAGTTACTGGTGTGGAGGTATGATTCCAAGGAGTTTGACACCAAACACAACATGTTTCTAAGCAGCCGTTTTAAAGTTAGCATTTACCACTAGGTTATAATGCACCTAAACATATATGTTTGGCTGCATCACAGACAACCCCGGAGAATGGTCTCTGAAGGCTGCAGAGGGGCTCTGCTCATGCAGGGGCACCCTCTCACATAAAACCCAGCACCCTGCCTTCAGGAGTGATAAGCCCTGCCATAGGGGTGACTGTTAGGTTTTTAAGTGTAGTGATTTTGATAGATATAGTGAACCTATATCTTAAGTAAGTGGTGCAAGCACCAGCTTACACAGTCTACTGTAGCAGGTTTGTCCTGTCACTTTGAATGGCCTCTCATGGGTGGCATAATGCATGCTTCTGCCCATGGGAGGACTCTGGGGGGCCTATGCCCTGGGTACATGGTGTACCATATACTAGGGACTTATAAGGGTACACCAGTATCCAATCTGGAGTGTTCCTAAAGTACATAGATAGCAATTTAAGGGAGAAAGCAGATAGCCTGGGGTCCTGAATAGCAGGATCCCAGTCAGACTAGTCCAAAAACAGTGTGCCATCAGCAAAAAGTGGGGGTAATCACAAGAAGCAGATACTACTTTCCTACAACCATTGCATGCATAAACGAGCTTTGCAACATTCCCTTTTTATGAATTAATTAAGTGACCATAGGATGCAAACAATCCTGCTACTATAATCCCACTGGCTCTATGTGAAAAAGTGCCCTCTTTCTGCATGGTTGCCCCCACTTTTTGCTAAATTGCTGATGTGCTTTGACTGAGTAAGCCCTGGGCTCCTGCTAATCAGGTACCCAGGGCCTATGTTCTTTCCCTAAAACTGCATTGAAGCCTAAACCCAATTGGTACCTATGGCCACAGGTCAGCCCCTGGTAAATGGTACCACAGGTACCCAGGGCACTGGGACCATAGAAGACCTCTAAGGGCTGCAGCACTTATTGTGCCACCCTTCGAGGTCCTGTACCCTGACACTCACACACTGCCTTTGCAGGCTACGTGTCTTGGTGCAGAACAAAGTGAAGAGTCGACAGGGCACTCATCCCTGTGTGCCATGCCTACAACCCACTGTCCTGGCACTTCTCTAGCTGGGTGCACTATCCCAGTGGTGAGGGTACAGGTGCATTAGCCCTGTACCCCGACAGTGTCTAAGTCCATTCTTAGACATTGTCAGTGCAGTGCTGCCATTAAGAGTAGATGGTGCTGGGATATTGTCATTACGAACTTCACAACACCATAATGGCTACACTGAAAACTGAGAAGTTTGGTATCAAACTTCTCAGCATAATAAACCCACACTCATGCCAGTGCGGGATTTAATGAAAAATGCACACAGAGGGCATTTTAGAGATGCCCCCTAAAAACTAACCTACCACTAGGGCCCAGGCTGAGTGGCTGCTTTCAGCTATCACCACCAGACATGTTTCTGGACCCCTAGGTCAAGTGCCTGCTGCTCTCTGGGGCCTGAAACAATGCACATCCTGGGAAGAGGTGCCAAGCCTCCTCCCACAGTATGGGCAGGGTTCACGAAGGGGAAGCTTTAAAGGCTTGCCGCCTTTGTGAGCTTCCCCAGACCACTTGCTGCTCTCAGCAACTGGTCCCCACTGGTTCTGACCCCCACTTTGGGTGGGAGAATTGGTGGGAAAAGCAAGTGAGGAAGAGAGGAGTGCCCACCTCTGCCAACTACACCCCTCAGGTGGGGGAGGCAAGGTTAAGCACAACTCTCAGTCCAAGCCATCTTGAAGATGGGGGCTTAGCCAACCAGGGACAGGCTCATGCCCCCCTCCCACTGGAGGGTGACATAATAGGGGTGTACCCACCCCAGGGAAGGGACCAATTGGTCGCTGCCTTTTAGCTACCTGTAATGCCCCTAAATTTAGTATTTAGGAGCACCACTGACCCTTGCTTGCTCAGACAAGAACCTGCAAGAAGAAGAAGAAGTAGAATCAATCAATCAATCATAGGCATTTGTATAGCGCACTGCTCACCCGGAGGGTCTCAAGGTGCTGGGGGGGGGGGGGGGGGAACGCTACTGCGCGAACAGCCAGGTCTTGAGTTGCTTCCTGAAGGCGAGATGGTCTTGCGTTGTCCGAAGGTGGATGGGGAGGGAGTTCCATGTCTTGGCTGCCAGGTAGGAGAAGGATCTTCCTCCGGCGGTGGCTCTGCGGATCTGGGGGACGGTGGCGAGAGCGAGGCTGGCGGAGCGGAGCTGGCAGGTGGGCTTGTGGAAGGTCAGGCGGCTGTTGAGGAACTTGGGGCCCAGGTCGTGGAGGGCCTTGTGTGCGTGGGTGAGGAGTCGGAACGTGATTCTTTTGTTGACGGGGAGCCAGTGCAGGTCTCTCAGGTGTCCGGAGATGTGGCTGTGTCGGGGGATGTCCAGGATGAGTCGTGCTGAGGCGTTCTGGATCCGTTGGAGTTTCTTCTGGAGTTTGGCGGCGGTGCCGGCGTAGAGGGCGTTCCCGTAGTCCAGCCGACTGGTGACGAGGGCCTGGGTGACCGTCTTCCTGGTCTCGGTGGGGATCCACCGGAAGATCTTTCGAAGCATGCGCAGGGTGTTGAAGCATGAAGACGAGACGGCGTTGACTTGTCTGGTCATTGAGAGGGAGGAGTCCAGGATGAAGCCTAGGTTGCGTGCGTGGTCCGTTGGCTTGGGGGTGGCTCCCAGGGCGGGGGGCCACCAGGAGTCGTCCCAGGCGGAGGGTGATGATCCCAGGATGAGGACCTCCGTCTTGTCTGAGTTCAGTTTCAGGCAGCTGTTCTTCATCCATTCGGCGACGTCTTTCATCCCTTCGTGTAGGCTGGCTCTGGCGGCGTCTGGGTCGCTGGTGAGGGAGAGGATCAGCTGGGTGTCGTCGGCGTAGGTGATGATCTTGAGGTTGTGTTGACGTGCGATGGTTGCGAGGGGGCTCATGTAGACGTTGAAGAGAGTGGGGCTGAGCAATGACCCTTGTGGAACGCCGCAGATGACTTCGGTGGCCGCTGACCGGAACGGGGGGAGGCGGACTCTCTGGGTTCTTCCGGCGAGGAATGAGGTGATCCACTCCAGGGCCTTCTCATGGATGCCGGTGTTGTTCAGGCGCTGTACCAGGGTGCGGTGGCAGACAGTGTCCAGGAGGATGAGGGCCGCAGTTTCCCCGTTGTCCATTAGGGATCTGATGTCGTCTGTGGCTGCGATGAGGGCGGTCTCCGTGCTGTGGTTGGCTCGGAAGCCGGATTGCGAGTGGTCGAGGGATCCGTTGGTCTCGAGGAAGGTGGCTAGCTGTCTGTTGACGGTCTTCTCGATGACTTTGGCAGGAAACGGGAGGAGCGAGATGGGGCGGTAGTTCTTGAGGTCGGAGGGGTCTGCAGTTGGTTTCTTCAGCAGGGCACTGATCTCGGCGTGTTTCCAGCACTCCGGGAAGGTGGCGGTGTTGAAGGAGGCGTTGATGATGTCGCGGAGGTGGGGTGCGATGATGTGGTCGGCCGTGTTGAAGATGTGGTGTGGGCAGTGGTCCGTAGGGGATCCGGAGTGGATGGTGTTCATTGTGCGTGTTGTGTCTTCGGTGCTAACTGGGGTCCAGGTGCGGAGGGTGGCGGTGGGGGGCATCAGTTCAGTGGTGGGGTTCGTGGTTGGTGGGCCGAAGCTGTTGTGAATGTTAGCGATCTTGTCGTGGAAGAAGGCTGCAAGGGAGTCGCAGAGGTCTTGCGAGGGAGTGATGTCATTGTTTCCGGCGTCGGGGTTGGAGAGCTCTTCGACCATGCTGAAGAGTTCCTTGCTGTTGCGGGTGTTGTTGTCCAGTCGTTCCTTGAAGGCTGTCTTCTTTGTGGCGCGGATCAGTTGGTGGTTTTTGCGGGTGGCGTGTTTGAGGGCCGTCATGTTGTCTGTGGTCTGGTTGGTGCGCCAGGTGTTCTCCAGGGAGCGGCAGTTCTTCTTGGAGGTGATGAGCTCGTCGGTGAACTAGGATGCTTTCTTGCTGCCGCGTCTGCTGGGGGGGTTCTTCTTCAGTGGTGCGAGGGCGTCTGCGCAGTTGGTGATCCACTGTGTGAGGTTGTTGGCGGCTTCGTTGGGGTCCGTTGAGCTGGTGGGGGGGTTCTGGCTGAGGAAGGTGGTGAGCTGGTCGCCGTTGATCTTGTTCCAGCTCCTGCGGGGGGCTTGTTGAGGGTGGTGGTGGGTCGTCGTTTTACTGAAGCTGAAGTGGACGCAGCTGTGGTCAGTCCACTGGAGATTGGTGGAGTGGCTGAAGGTGACGTATTTGCTGGATGAGAAGACTGGGTCAAGCGTGTGGCCGGCGTAGTGGGTGGGGGTGGTTACCAGTTGCTTGAGTCCGAGATTGGCCAGGTTGTCCAGCAGAGCAGTGGTGTTGCGGTCCTTGTTGTCCTCCAGGTGGAAGTTGAGGTCCCCCAGGAGGATGTAGTCGGTGGAATTGATGGCATGCGGGCTGACGAAGTCTGTGATGTCTTCGCTGAACTGTGAGAATGAACCCGGTGGTCTGTAGACGAGGGTGCCTCTGAGCGTGGTCTTGGGGTCGGTGTGTATCTGGAAGTGGAGGTGTGCGGCGGAGGTGAAGGTGTCATCGGAGTTGGTCGTGATGCGGATGGTGTTCTTGTGGATGATGGCGATGCCTCCTCCTGTCTGGTTGACGCGGTCCTTCCTGGTGATGTCGACGTCGGGCGCTGAGGAGGCGTTCATCCAGGTTTCCTGCCGCTAAAGCGGCGATAATGTTATCTCCTGTTCTTGATAATATGGCCCATTGTCATTTACAATGCCCAATAGCTCAAACTCGCATAAATGTGAGAACTATTGCATTGCAGATGCTTGTTGTAGTTGTGGTTACATATAGTGAATGGTGTTTGTCCTTGCTTCCTCTCCTACCCTTCATTACATTGTGATATGATAGGTATAAATGCCACATACATACATTGTGGTCAAAGGAGTACCAGGATGATTCTACTAACAGGTCTCCCCCTTCCTGCTGTAAGTCAGCAGAAGATGTCAGCCAGGCTCAGCAGACCCACTGGGGGTATTTTAAGGACATCAAATGTGACTGTTGTCAGATTGTTTGATGATACTGAAAACATCCCCGTTCCCTTACCCTCTGCTTAGGGACAAAAATGATTGATTCCATAGAACGTTTAGTCAAAGCAGTCAAGCAGTTTATCTTAAAGATCGTCGAGTGCCAGGAAACTGAAAGCAAACATCATGCATCTCCATATTGTCTACAGAAATGCGCTACAAAATATGTTAATTGTTTCAGTCATCAAAGCTTATTTCTGCAACTAATTTGCATTAAATTGTCTCGTATGTCATTACAGCGGTAACATCAGTGCACCTCTGAAAGGCCTGGAGATAACAGAGCAGCTCTGATTAATTAACCCAATGAACCCTTCGGATCAAATTAGAGCTTACTCAATTTTTGTCATCTTTGGATGTTGCAAGTGAGCTGCTACTGGCCAAGTTTCCATGACAACCAGAGTAATTGCATTTTTTTCCAAACTTCGTTGGGGAGTCTAAATATACCCAGCTGTCTCTCGCTAAATGAATTCCCATGCCCAGGCTTCTGATTTACTTTACTTTTTGCATTCACAGAAAATACTTAGCTTTGTTAAAAATTGGCAATTGAAAGAAGATTCACAGCTGGAGAAAATACAATGTTTACATATCTCAGATAAAGTTCAGCGGCCGGAGTCCCCACCAAGTTGGAGCCACGTGGGAGCGCTGCACAAATGCTACAATACAAGACAATGCAACAGGGCATGTCACTTTATTATTCTCGCGTGGTTACGATGTATCTCAACTCTTTTCTGCGTGGACTATGGGTTTGTTGCATAAAGCAATAGCATTGCCATATACAGAATAATTTTCCTCACTAGAAGTGAACTTCTGATTTTCCAGGATCTCAACAGACTCTTGGGGTCATTCGTTAGGCACAGTTTGACCCAAAGGGATCCACAGATCCGCTAGGAGGTACAGTCTTAGCCATTTTCTGCAAATGCACCAGAGTTCAGAAGAGCTAAAAAAATCAGATCCCATATCAGACAGGTCATTTGAGGTCAAGTGATAGAAACAATGTGGCTGAATATAACACAGACCTCTTTAGGTCAGTTGGTAGGTAGAGAGTGACCCAATATTGTGAAGGGTTCCTAGATCACAGTCGGTACATTACTAGGTGTAGTGTGGGACAATGTTGTAGATTACTTTGGGACTAGTTATGTTCATTATGATACAATAACATTCTGGACACATATAGTGAGTTGATATGCACAATGAGACCCCAAATTATATATGTCACAGGGTTTGAGGTAATGTGTAAGGTGTTACACAATGACAGGAAGGTTACCCGACACAGTATGACCCAAAATTAGACAGGTTGCATCAGCGGCGGTTCCTCCATGGGAGCGGACGAGCGCCACACCCCTCCCCACACAGCTGCAGAAACCTTGAAAAATAAAATGGTAATGAAAGGATTTTATTACCATTTCAGATTTGCGGCTTTCTGCTGAACTGGGAGGGCAGGGCCAGTGCATCCTTGCTGCTGAATGGCACGAGTTTGAATTGGGTATGTTGGTTTGGCCAGCTGCATTATTACGGCCAAACAGACAGGTGCAATTCAACTTCTCCAACCCAGTTGTCATAAACAGCTAGGATGGAGAGCAGGTTATTTTAAGAGGTAATGAGTAGGAATTCTGTTTTGGCAGGATTGAGCTTGAAATGGTTGTCAGTGAGCAAAAGTTGATGATTTGTAACATAGAGTTGAGGGATATAATGTCTTCTGGGGAGGAGATTTTGAGATACAATTGAGTGTCATCTGCATGCATGTGATAGTGAATGTTAGCAGATTTCAAGGAGTCTGCCTGAGGTTTAGATTGAAGAGAATGGATAAGAGGGCGGATCCCTGTGAAACACTAAGTGTGACTGCGGAGGGCTTAGAAATGGATTGATTAATTTTGACTCTTTGGGATCAGTTGTGGAGGAATGAAGTAAACTATTTCAGTATAACCCCCGATAAGCCCATCCTCCATTCAAGTAGGTTCAGTAGACTGTCGTGTTCAACATTGGCGAAGGCAGAAGATAAGTCAGGTAGTATCAGAAGGCATGATTCATTTAAGTCCACTATTTTTAATATGTCATCCACAACGTGTGTGAATGCTGATTCAGTGCTGTGAACTTGATGGAAGCCGGATTGGTGTTGGTCAAGGATTTGAAATTTATCTAAGTTGTCGCAGAGTTGGATCTGGACACATTTCTCCAGAAGCTTCGCAAGAGTGGGGATGTTGGAGATAGGGCAGAAGTTGTTGAGATCGGAGCAATGTTGCTTTCTACTGGCATTGCTTTCTACTGGTGTTGCTTCCTCATTTACTCAGAGTAACAGAGGGAGCCACATGTATAACACCAGAAATCGCAGAAGTTCCTGGATATAAACATAGGCAAATTCTCTTCCTATCTTCTTGCGTGCATGAACTATTTCCGAATCCTGCAACTGGCATACTTTTGAGGATGAACAGTAATGACTATATACGAGTCTACATCATTGCCAGCCCATCTCTAAATGTACTGAGTCCAAATCATACGTCATGTTTTCAGACATTGTAGAAATGAGGCCCACAATGCATTAGTACCACAGTCCAACCACTCACGTTATCAATGACCTGATTATGTGAGTTCCCACATTCAGTAGAGTAGGCACATGTCAATATGCTTTCTCAATTCATGTATCACAGCTCTGGGATTTCTATTGTCCATAACTTGGCTTCACCAAAGATAAGCAATTGGTCCAAATGAGTTTTAACTTCTGGGAACTGTCTTAACTAAATAACCTCCGTGAACATCAATCTCTAGTGACAACCCAAAAAATCATGAGTAAGGTAAAAATATTGAAAACAAACATAGAGAAATGTATTAAAAAGGAAAGTGGAGGTTGTACAAAGGTTTATTAGATCTGGAACCTGTATACTACCTCTATAGCACAGAATGGGGACCTAATGATAAATATGGACACCTAATGATACATTTCTGTAGTCTGCTGTCGACCTCTATGGCAGCAAAAGAAAGAAAAGAACCACGGGCTGTTTGGGGCATGACATTTTGTCAGGGCAAAAGCAAAAAATAATAAAATTGTCATGGGAGAGTCAAACAGAAGAGAAGGATGAGTAGGAGAATCACATTAGCGTGTACATCATACATGTGAAAAAGAAAGATCTTATATCTTGTTTTCCCTTTTGTGAGGGGACAAAAAGTTACTCATATGTGCAGATTAATCCAATGTTAACAACAAGAGCTGCTTAGCTCCTAAGTTATTGCAAGAGTCAATTATTCTTCAGAATGGAAAGTTGAAAAGCAATGATCTTGTAGTGACTACTAGTTTTTTTTCCTTTTGGGTTGCCACGAAAAACATAATGGGTTTCCATAATATCACACCAGAAGGAGGAGAATGTAATAAGGCAAAGAAAGGAAGGTAAGTTGATTTTATAAAAAAAATTGTTGTGCACCCCGCTACATGCCAGACCTCACTGCGCCAATGACAAAATACTGAATCAAATGTCTAAAAAATAAAAATAACATACCGGAGTAAACCAAATAATAGTTGGAGAAACCATGGAAGAATGGCCATTTACTGTAGCCCTATGTACACCTATAACAGTGCTTAATTTGAGCCAGTGGTTGGAGGTGGCGTTCACCGGCACTCATTTTTGGAGACCAGCACTTATTTTCCCTTAACAGACTTTGATCTAGAGCAAGCGAGAGAAAAACACAAACCGGAAAAAAGAAGGAAGAGAAAGATGGAAAAACAGTGACAAAGGGAGAAAGGAAGGATGATAAAGATCCTGCAAGGGTAGGGTAAAGAGGCAGGGAGTGTCTGGTGATGGATTAAAGAGGCATGAGGTAAAATGAAGACTACACAGCCGTGGTATTTGGCACCGCGACCTCCAAGAGTGCCAGCATTCAGGTTTCTGAGAAAATCTTTGATTCGCAGCACTTTCTTTTTTTTACAAACTAAGCACTGCCCATCAAATAGACAAAATGTTTCCTGTTAAGTAACTTTTATCTGCTCTGGCTGCTTTTATCAACTCTGTCAATGTCTCCACAAAATAAGTGTATGTGGATGTGCGATACTAAAGTACTGAATAGTTTAAGGCGCTAAAACAAATTAAAAAAATAAGAATAAGTGACGAATGCCAGTAGTTACCTCTGACGCTCCTGATATATTAAATCCGAGTGCCAATTGGGAAATATGAACGTGGGCAAACCGGTATCACTTGCTGCCTGCAGAGAACATTATGTTTTAGTTCTATTTAGTTCCTCGATTTTAATTAAAAACACAATCTAACCAGTGCTAAGTAGAAGATCCATTCCTACCTGTGTAGTTGTGATATGAAATCGACACTGTGTTTGTGCTTAATCGCACAATATGCCAACGATACTCGTCACCCTTAATGAAAAGATAAAAAACTAGATTCAGAGGAAAGTCCGAGTCGGTTATTGCGCCAGAGCGCTTCTACAACGTACAGCGAAATCGAAGGTCACCGTGATATTGGGTGATAAACGCTGCCTTAGGAATCATAAATTATCGAGTATTGAAGTACCCTCTACATGAAACGTGCGCGTTAAATGTGTACGTATTTAAAGAACAAGAGAACTCCTGCGTTACTGGAAGAGGCACCTACGTGAATAAACAGTAAGGAAGGACTCAAGCTCACTAGTTTTTGGGCGCAATCTTGACCAGTCAGACAACCTATGTAAAGCTACAGATCCATGAGGCAAAAGATGCCATAAATAACCTGACATTTTCAGGAAGAACTAACTAATTCTTGTAGAGCTCAACAACGTTTTACCACAGAAGACCAACGAAGTGACAACAGTAACTGTTGTACGTTTGAGTTATGAGTGAGAACGAGTGACAGCAATCCACATTGCGGAGGCATCTCGAAACAACTACGGATTAAAGGCCATGTTACTCAAACACTAAAGGGGTTACCTTGTGTGACATGAAATAAAATGCGGAATGCTTAAGAAATTGTTTGAAAACCAAAACCACCCATGCTCAAGGATCCAAAACAAAAAGTGAAACAGAAAACGTGGAAAAATGAGCAACAAAACTAAAAACGTAGGAAAATGAGCAATAAAACTAATTGTCATGTGTAATCCATATGAACAGGTTGTGTCAAAGTGTAACATGAACAAGATACAGTATAACACTGCGAACCCCATCAGAGAAAGCACAACATTTCCAATTTGTCATTGAGACCACCTGGCATCATAGTTTGAAGTGATTTGATCCACCAAACTTCTCTTTGTGAAAGTGACCTAGCATTATCGCAGCCTACTTTACATGTTAAGATTTCAAGAATGGTGCACCTCAGTTGCGCAATCGTATGCTTGTGTTCCAACCAGTGTGATACAAAGTGAGATTTGATACTTTGTGTACGTATTGTGCTTTTCTGTTCTGATATGCGTACTTTTATTTTGCGAGTTGTTTTTCCGACATATAGAAGACCGCTTGGGCATTTGATGGTGTAGATAACGTAGTCGGAATTACAATCTCCATTGTATCTCAATGCAATACGTTTTCCTGAATGTGGATGGTTGATGGTATTGCCAATAATAACATTATTTCAATTTACACAATTATAACATTTGAACATTACAATGAATTCATCTTGGTGAAGTTCAGATGTTTGAGACAGCATTTCTTTAATGTTCCTACTTCGCGAGTACGCAAACAATGGCTCTTGAGCAAAGAATCCATTGAAGTCTGGTTCTTGCTTAAGTAATTCCCATCTTGATTTGATGATTTTTTTGATAGCGGGTGTTTTAGTTGAGAATTTAGGAACAAAAACATGTCGATTTTGAGAAATATTGGTTTTGATGTGAGTAAATCTTCACAACTGTGTTGCTGTGTTTTAGCCAGTGCTTTTGTAAGTGTCGTTTCGGGATAGCCACGTTGTTTGAATTTGTTGTTCTGTGCCTCTAGAGTGTGTCCCAGCTCCTCCTCGTTTGATGTTATCCTCTTGAATCTGAGCATTTGTGAAAATGGCAGATTTGTTAATAATGAAGGAGAATGAAAACTACAAAACAGTAAAAAATTGTTTCTGTCTGTCGGTTTTGTATATACTGATGTTTGTAGTTTGTTGTTATCCTTCGTGATGAGTACACCCAAAAATGATAAACTCTTGACATTGATGCTGTGAGTGAATTTAATGTGAGCATACTTCATGTTCAATTCTCTGAGTTTAGATTTCAATAATTCCTCCGAACTGTTCCATATTAAGAAAAAGACATCAATGAATCTTGTATAGAAAACCAGATTTGAACTCCACGTGTCATCTGAGAAGATGTAATCAGATTCAAACTTAGACATGAAGGTATTTGCGTATACAGGAGCCCCGGAAAAACCCATAGAGGTTCCGCTTATTTGAAGATAAAAGTCCTCCTTCCATTGTAAATAGCTGTGTTGTAAGCAGAACATTAATAGTTCCAAAATGAAAATCTTAATAACTCCTTGTTCTGGTAATTGCGACAATGCCCACTCACAGGCTTCTACACCCTCCTTCAATGGTATCGAAGTGTAAAGCGAGGTCACATCAATAGAGCATAAGTTCCATGAAGAACAACACTGATCGGCGATTATATTGAGAAGTTTCAAGAAATGGGTAGTATCTTTGATGTAACTTTTCCATGACTGTACAAACGTCTGCAAAAAGTTGTCAATAAGTTGCCCCGCTGGCGAAGATATGGAGTCACAACCCGAAACTATCGGACGAAACGGCAGATTCTGGAGGTTTTTATACACTTTAGGGAGCATATAGAGCTTAGGATGTCTGGGATGGGTTACACTCAGAAACTTCCGTGTATCAGATGAGATCCATTTCATGTCCTCTGCATGGTCGAGAATTTTGTTCACAGTATCCATAACCTTAGAAGTAGGATCCTGGTCCAGCCTGATGTAGGTCTCAGTGTCTTGAAGATGTTCAGAGACGTTTTACTCATAGAATATAGTATTCATGATTACCAAGGCTCCGCCCTTACCAGCCATTTGGAATGTGAGTCTGGAATAATTAGCTAATTGTCTTATGATGTGCATCTCGTATTTCTTGAAGTTAGGTTTGACTGCCGGCCGAAGGTTCAATTTATCAAAGTCATTGCATATCAGTGTCTCAAAGGAATCAAGTAATTTGTGTGATACTGGTGCCATAAAAGTGATTTTGGGCTTAAACACCCTCAATTCAGTATCTTGTTCACTGATTGAAGATTTTGAGGGTTCCAAAGTAGGGACTATGTTGGTGAAGAAATGCTTTAATCGTAAATTTCTCATCAATTTAAATGTGGACACCTCAAGTTCCAGAGCATTAGTGTTATACACAGGAACAAAAGAAGTACCTTTGTTCAGTATTTGTTGTTGTGCCAGCGTCAACTCTTTTGTTTAAATATTTATGATGAGACCTTCGTTTTGCTCCTTAGATAGCGAGCCTCCGCTTCTTTTTCTCTTGCTCCTCCTGTTTTTTTTAGATCTGGCGGTCGTTCGGTGGTTTGGCCGCTGGCTAAAAAAAGACATCGACTGTACTGATGCTTTTGCTCCACTGTGCTGTGAACTAAGCCCAGTTGCTTTATGTTGGACTTTCACTGGTGCTCTTGTTGGTTCTAACTCCTGATCTGACACGATGGATTCTTGCGAAGAAGTGTTAGGCTTTTGGAAGGGCCGTCTAAGGGCATACACCTCCGCCCAGGTGTACACCTCATTTAATTTGTAGTCGATTGTGTCTCAACAAAATTTTCTGAGTTTTCTCTCTTGCACTTCTTTACCATAAGCATCCAGCTTGTTTTTAAGGTCGTCCAAAGTGATTTTTCATTAGTCTGCGTTACATTGTGTGGATAAATCTGATTTGATGACTTCTGCCTCTTCCTCCAGCTCTCTAATGGTACGTGACAGCTCCTCTATTAACAGTAAAATTAAGTCCAATGAACATTTATTAAGGACGGCGTGCCATTTTTCCATGAATGCTATGTTAAACTGAAATTTGTAGAGTAGAGGTTTTATAGGTAATCGCAATCCCCGTGGGATATGCTGCACCTTATGATATTGTATCAAAGTTGATGCATGGAGACGTTGGCTTAGTGTTCTGCGTGTAATAAACTCCAATTGTCTGATTTGTTGCGATATTGAACCTGCCTGAACGTTGAAAGTAGTTGTATCCTGTATTAAAGCGTATATATCAGCTACCTGTGTAGATGAATATGTGGGTGTATCTGCTCTATTATCAGTGAGATTAGATATGTTTTCAAAAGACATGATGAATTAACTGTATCGTGTGCTGCTGACAAAAGTGGCAATGTTCTAATATATGAATTGATAATCAGCACACTCCTATTTTATAAAGAAGAACCTGTTTGCAATTATAAGAACTAAGATGTGTGCTACCCAGTTTGAGGCAGCCAGCCTCACAATACAAATAACCGTTCTGGCGAATTTTCACCAGCATACTGGATTCACAACGTGTGCTGTGGATTCAACTCTTCACTACATTCTTTAAACAACAAAGAAAACAAGTAATTCCATTGATTTATACAAAAAATATGTAACGACTGAAACTTTTTAGAATCAAATCAATATTCCATCAAAGTACAAAAAGTAAATACAAATGAATAAATGTAGTTCCAACGATGGCATAAAAAGAACTCAAATATACTAATAAATCTGGATAACATCTCTAGTACATATTGTAGCTAGATTACCCAGCCCAGCCCAATGCATATCGGGATTGTATTCATCCCTTCTTCAGGGGCCACTGTAAAGAAAAAGTATACATACAATCAGTATATAGTTTGTTCAATATGTTGGTTATTAAAACAACAGCGTTGAACACCCAGACAAGGCGAAATAAAAAATATGTATTGCACATGGCAATAAACCTACATTGTGAGAAATGAAACCAATTGTGCTGGAAACAAGATGAAAAACAGGATAAATAATATATGAACGTGAATTGTTGCTCTAAAATAAACAGGAAACAGTTAAAAACATGCGTGTATGGACAGGAAGCTCACTATGTTTACCAAGTCACCAAACAAGTACACAAAGAGTGAAGAAAAAGTATTGCATGTGAAACCCTTATTGTGAGTCCACGACGTGTATCAAGTTGTGCCCATTAGCTCACTTGTAGATGACAAACCAAACTGCAATACCAAAGACATCAATTTACTGTGGGCGGTAGCAATAAGCGAACCAATTCCAAAGAGGTTCTTAAGCGACGTGACTGATAATATGAACTGCCAAGAAAATACCACAGTAGCCAATGTCAATTATCACGGGTTAGTACTGAATAGGTTAAGGTGCCAAAGCAAATTAAACAAATAAGAATAAGTGACGAATGCCAGCAGTTACCTCTGACGCTCCTGATATATTAAATCCGAGTGCCAATTTGAAATATGAACGTGGGCAAACCGGTATCACTTGCTGCCTGCAGAGAACATTATGTTTTAGTTCTATTTCAAAAGGTTAGCCATACTCTCCTAGGGCTATAATTATCCCAGAGGCAGTGGTTTTCTATGAACTTATAGCGTTATACATTTGTAGTGTCTCCTATGGCCTTTGGAAGGCAGGGACCTCTAATGGTAGGTCTAAAGGTTGCATTAGCAGCCAGGTGGAAGTGAAGAAAGACTCTTAAACACATATTATTGATTCAAAGCTTTATTGGCAACAGTTGATGGCTAACAATGTAGTGGTTAATATTATAATGAAGGTTATTGGTTGCCTTCAAGGGTGGATTATAACAAGTGTTGCATATGAGTACTGATCCCATTCATTTCAGTGGTATTGTAATGATGGCACTCTGCTTTTTCTTATGTGGTGATGCCCTGACGAAGTCAGTATCATCAAAGAAAAGGTTTTGCCCACATCACCCCACAGGACCTGGGTTACAATGCAACAAACAAAAATGGCCTCCACATGGGAACAGATCTGTGCACATTTTTTCAGTATATCTGTTTACATAATTTGAACAATCTTCAAATCTCTCTCGCTCGCTCTCTCCCTTTCTCTCTCTCTCCCTATATATATATATTATATATATATATATATATATATATATATATATATTCACTGAAAAAACCATAGGTTTCACACATGTTATAGTTAGCTGGAAATTTTACTGATAAAAAACCAATGAAATTCCCCCGTTATAGTTACTGTAGGCAACTATAACTCACGCGACCGTAATCCTCTGCTGATGCTAATACTGTATTTAGACACTTATTTGCCCATGTCTTCTTCCATTAAATTTTAGCTATACATATATTACAAATATTTTTTTTTCATAAAGACACATATGTCATCAGCAGAGGATTACGGTCGCGTGAGTTATAGTTGCCTACAGTAACTATAACGGGGGAATTTCATTGGTTTTTTATCAGTAAAATTTCCAGCTAACTATAACATGTGTGAAACCTATGGTTTTTTCAGTGAATTTGTACGGTTTTTTAAATGCTAAGTTACTTTACGCCATTTGTGGCGTGCGCGCCCACTTAACGCAGTTCGTTCCATGCGCGCACGGTGCGCTTCGCGCACCGTGCGCGCACAGTGAGCACGCGGTGCGCTTCGCGCACCGCGTGCCCACATTACGCTAGATGGGCCATGAACGCACGATGCGCTTCGCGCACCGTGCGCGCACAGTGAGCACGCGGTGCGCTTCGCGCACCGCGTGCCCACATTACGCTAGATGGGCCATGAACCCACCGTGCACACCGTGCGCACATGGAGGACATATGATGAGCAAACTCTTAAATCTGCTTTTCATTTATTTTTTTTTATTTTTTTTACCGTACGCTTACCGTAAGCTTACGGTACGCGTACCCCGTGATTTTTTTTAAAATCAATAAATGTTTTTTTTGTACTTTTCTGTCCTTCTTTGACCCCCCTTACAAATGTTAGGGGGTCTGTAACTCTCCTCATTGCCCCCTTTCCTTATTTTCTCTGTTTTTTTTCTGAGTGAAACACACAAAATGGCGGCCGCCGCTTCCTGGTTTCGGCCGATTCGAATGTTTACTAAGATCTAAGAGCCAATCAGAATCGCGCTCGCGCACGCCATGTTTCTTCCGTACGCTTACCGTAAGCTTACCGTACGCGTACCCCGTGATTTTTTTTTAAAATCAATAAATGTTTTTTTTGTACTTTACAGTCCTTCTTTGACCCCCTCACAAATGTAAGGGGGTCTGTAACTCTCCTCATTGCCCCCTTTTCTTGTTTTCACTCTTTTTTTTTCAGAGTGAAACACAGAAAATGGCGGCCGCCGCTTCCTGGTTTCGGCCGATTCGAATGTTTACTAAGATCTAAGAGCCAATCAGAATCGCGCTCGCGCACGCCACCGTACGCTTACCGTAAGCGTACGGTAAGCGTACCGTAAGCGGGCTCAGATATATATATTGATTTAAAGGCTATTTTCTCAGAATCTACTGAACAGATTTACACCAAACCTACAAAAGGCACTTCCTTGACCTAGGGACTACCTCTCTGCCAAATTTTGAGTAATTCTGTTCAGCCGTTCGGGCTGTAGCTCGTTCTAAAGGTCCTATGGAAAAATGCATGGGAAAAACGCGTTTTGGGACCCCCCTTTTATCTCAGCCCCCGCTTGACGGATCCCCCCGAGACTTTCAGGGTAGGAGCGGAGCGTAGCGCCCCACCTATTTTGAGAAATTCGCGAGGATTCGTCGACCGGCGCCAAAGTTATTCAAAATAGAATGTTGAGGTTTTCCTATGGAAACGTGGTCCTAACTATAACTACCTACTGGCGACCGCCAGTAGGTAATATATATATATATACAATCCAACGCCCACTCAGGAAAAAGAATGAGCCCGACATATGCTAGGGCAACACCAGGATTTATTCCAATATTCATGGAGGCACAAGGCATACAAAGAGTCCAAAAAGTTCTGGAAACGCCAGGCAGACGCTTTCAGCATTCCTGCTTTCCTCAGTGCCGGTTTCAGTTTCCACGCAGAGTCTCTGGCTTGGGGGTCTGTTATGAGTCCTATAACGCTCTCATTGGCTCTTTGTTTTGTTCCGCCCCCTACTCGCAGCTGTAGTGCATCCAATATTACAAACTGGGACCAGAGGCATGCTGGTCAAAGGAGTCCAAGCGGCAACCCGTAAAGTGAAGGGCTGTCGAACACCAAGTGGTGTGTCTCGTAGACCTTTAATCCTCCGGTCCCAACCTTGTCGATGTAATAGCTGGAACCCAGTGTTGCCCCTGCAGTAAAATACTGCATCCTCTCTCCCCTTATGCGGCACATCAAAACAAATGTTTTTGAAGCCGCTTAGGGGGGGTGACACGCTGTAGAAACATACAACGTCCAAAGGTGCTGGCTTGCATGTCACACCAGACCGAGAGGGCATGCCGGTAGCCGGTGCCAAACCTGCAAAACATACAATCCAACGCCCACTCAGGGAAAAGAATGAGCCCGACATATGCTAGGGCAACACCAGGATTTATTCCAATATTCATGGAGGCACAAGGCATACAAAGAGTCCAAAAAGTTCTGGAAACGCCAGGCAGACACGTTTCAGCATTCCTGCTTTCCTCAGTGCCGGTTTCAGTTTCCACGCAGAGTCTCTGGCTTGGGGGTCTGTTATGAGTCCTATAACGCTCTCATTGGCTCTGTGTTTTGTTCCGCCCCTTACTCGCAGCTGTAGTGCATCCAATATTCCAAACTGGGACCAGGGGCATGCTGGTCAAAGGAGTCCAAGCGGCAACACGTAAAGTGAAGGGCTGTCGAACACCAAGTGGTGTGTCTCGTAGACCTTTAATTCTCCGGTCCCAACCTTGTCGATGTAATAGCTGGAACCCAGTGTTACCCCTGCAGTAAAATACTGCATCCTCTCTCCCCTTATGCGGCACATCAAAACAAATGTTTTTGAAGCCGCTTAGGGGGGGTGACACGCTGTAGAAACATACAACGTCCAAAGGTGCTGGCTTGCGTGTCACACCAGACCGAGAGGGCATGCCGGTAGCCGGTGCCAAACCGGCAAAACATACAATCCAACGCCCACTCAGGGAAAAGAATGAGCCCGACATATGCTAGGGCAACACCAGGATTTAATCCAATATTCATGGAGGCACAAGGCATACAAAGAGTCCAAAAAGTATATATATATATTATCTACTGGCGGTCGCCAGTAGATAGTTATAGTTAGGACCGTGTTTCCATAGGAAATCTCAAAATTCTATTTTGAATAACTTTTGCGCCGGTTGACGAATCCTCGCGAAATTTTCAAAACAAATGGGGCGCTCCGCTCAGCTCCTACCCTGAAAGTCTCGGGGTGATTTGTCAAGCGGGGGCCGAGAAAAAGGGGGGGTCCCAAAACCCGTTTTCCCCATGCATTTTTCCATAGGACCTTTAGTCGCAGCTGCAGCCCGAACGGCTGAACAGAATTACTTGAAATTAGAGGTAGCCATATGGTCAAGGAAGTGTCTTTCGCAGGTCTGGTGTAAATCTGTTCAGTATTTCCAGAGAAAATAGCATTTAAAAGCATATCAATATCTATACGCGAGCAGGGTGCGCGCACTGTGCAAGCCCTGTGCGCGCACCCTGCCGTGCGCGAGCGTAATTCTGATTGGTTGTTAGATGTCAGTAAACATTCGAATCGGTCGAAATCAGGAAGTGTCGGCCGCCATTTTGTCTGTCGCACTGAAAAGGAAAGGTGGAGAACGTGAATAGGGGGCAGGGTAGGGAGTTCTTGACCCCCTAGCCATTGTCAGGGGGTCACAGGGCAAAAAAAAAGATTTTAATTTTTTAAAAACCATCGCGAGGTGCGCGCACTCTGCGCGCACCCGAAAAAAAACAATTAGAAAAACCATCTCTTTTTTAATTACTTTGCCACTCCCCTCTCTTTGTCAGGGAGTCCCTGAAGGTTTAAAAAAATTGACAAATAGATTCAAAAAACAAGTTTTTGTGTTTAGATTTTAGGTGGCTCTAAAAAGAGCCCTTGAGTTAATGTAGGGACAGAGGAAGAGAAAAACGAAAAAAAAAATAACAAAACTATGGCCTAGTGCAAGGGTGCTCCTCAAATTTTCTCTGAATGAGATCAACACTGCTCTCACCCATAGTAATAAGAGTAGCACAATCCATGCAACGTGTACTCATTCTCCCAAAACAAGGACGAATATCCAGAGGTGTGTAAGAAGGTTAAGGCACCATCGCAGAAGAAGTGCTCGGCTGAGCTGCCAAAGATGTGCTTGGCTGAGCTACTGCAGATGTCGTCGGCTGAGCAGGTGGATGGTTTGCTCCAGAAGCTTGACGAAAAGTCACAGGATGCATTTTCTCAACGTGCCTCATCATTGTGTGAATACTAAAAGAGTACTTCTTATTAGCATTCCCACGTGACAAGATGCGGTGACAAAGTATGCAGGTGACCTTTGGTGCATTCACCTTCTTTTGTCCCTCAGGAAAAGTGAAAAACTGCCATATAAAGGAGTCTTTCTGCTTCCTCTGCCTCTGTCTCTCAAGAGTGTCCTGCTCACTCTCAGAAGGTGGCTGGTGCTCTGCCATTGTCTCACAAAAACAGAGTAGCTCCTTCTCCAAGGGAATCAGAACTAATAATGAGGGGAGTGGGTGTAGTTTTGGAAGAATCTGGAACTGAAAGTACTTTGAACCAATGAAAAGGGATGTTTCTTGATCACATGACTTGCCATGAGGGGATTGGGTGTGGTGTTGAAACAATCTGAAACTGAAAGTAATGAAAACCAATTAAAAGTGTTGTTTTATTAATCACATAACCCGAGGTGCGCGCACGGAGCAAGCTCAGAGCGCGCACGGTGCAATTACGCATGCGCAAACGCATGCGCGCGCATGCACATAAGTATTATGCGCGAACGTAACGCGCATACGCAGCACGCGCACATGCGCGAACGTCAGCGTGCGTACTCTGCGCATATGCGCGAGTGTAGCGCGCGGAGCACGTACGACGCACGCAAACGTATGTACGCATGCGTACTGGGTGCGCGCTGCAAGCGCGTACTAAAACGTACGTATGCGTACGTAGATAACGTACGCATGCGTACATGAAAAACATACACATGCGTACTAGGTGCGCGCTGCGAGCGCGCACTAAAACGTATGTATGCGTACGTAGATAACGTACGCATGCGTACATGAAAAACGTACGCAAACGTACTAGGTGCGCACTCTGTGCGCGCACCCTAAATATTTATAGAAAAAAAAAGAAAGAAAGAAAGTGGAAATAAGTTAATAGAAGATATTAACTATGCTGTTCAACTTTATCCAAATTCAAAGTAAAAAAAAAATGAGCCACACCAAATTAAAGGATACAGATAATTTATAAATGTATACATAGGGAAATTTTTGTAAAAGAAGTATATAAAAAATATATTAAATAATTCTAAAATTAGCATTTAAAAAACCTTTGAAATTCACTGAAAAAACCATAAGTTTCACACAAGTTATAGTTAGGAATTAGCATTTAAAAAACCTTGCAAATTCACTGAAAAAACCATAGGTTTCACACACGTTATAGTTAGGAAATAGCATTTAAAAAACCTTACAAATTCACTGAAAAAAACATAGGTTTCACACATGTTATAGTTAGCTGGACATTTTACTCGTAAAAAACCAAAGAAATTCCCCCGTTATAGTTAGTTCAGATAACTATAACTCGCGTGACCGCCACTCTATCACAAGGATGATGTCATCAGTGATGTCATGAGTGATTCCACTGGCCATGTCATGAGTGATGTAATATGGGACGTCATCAGCAGTGCATAGCGGGCGCGCGAGTTATAGTTATCTGAACTAACTATAACGGGGGAATTTCATTGGTTTTTTACGAGTAAAATGTCCAGCTAACTATAACATGTGTGAAACCTATGGTTTTTTCAGTGAATATATATATATATATATATATATATATATATATATATATATATATATATATATATATATATATATATATATATATATATATATATCATCAGAAAGCACACCAGATTTGGAGAGCCACACGTCTTGTGTCATATTTATTTCCTGCCAAGGAGACCCACTGACAACACTCACAAGTTCAGAAATTTCTTCTGCCAGCATGTCCTGACGCGTTTCGAGCGTCTGCGCGCCCTTGTTCACAGGTGTTGGCCGATGAGTGTAGGCAGCATTGCGCACCTCAAATGCCCACTTTTGTAGTCCCGCCCACCTGGGCGTGTCGGCATAGTGCAAACTGGGATTTGAAGTCTATTCACAAGGTAAGTCTTTCAGTAAATGCAGCCGCCATCACAACATCCAAAATCGATAGCCCAGTGGGTTTCTGTTCCTTGTCAGGGTCGCAGTAGGGCTGTTCTACCCTGTGACAGGAAAACACAAAGGACTCCATTAAGCGTCAGCAATCACCACGCTAGGACCCGCTCTTCAGCGGCGGGGCATCTCCGCGACCCCGGCAGGCCGCAATTAATTCCATCAGAAAGCACACCAGATTTGGAGAGCCACACGTCTTGTGTCATATTTATTTCCTGCCAAGCAGACCCACTGACAACACTCACAAGTTCAGAAATTTCTTCTGCCAGCATGTCCTGACGCGTTTCGAGCGTCTGCGCGCCCTTGTTCACAGGTGTTGGCCGATGAGTGTAGGCAGCATTGCGCACCTCAAATGCCCACTTTTGTAGTCCCGCCCACCTGGGCGTGTCGGCATAGTGCAAACTGGGATTTGAAGTATATTCACAAGGTAAGTCTTTCAGTAAATGCAGCCGCCATCACAACATCCAAAATCGATACCCCAGTGGGTTTCTGTTCCTTGTCAGGGTCGCAGTAGGGCTGTTCTACCCTGTGACAGGAAAACACAAAGGACTCCATTAAGCGTCTGCAATCACCATGCTAGGACCCGCTCTTCAGCGGCGGGGCATCTCCGCGACCCCGGCAGGCCGCAATTAATTCCATCAGAAAGCACACCAGATTTGGAGAGCCACACGTCTTGTGTCATATTTATTTCCTGCCAAGCAGACCCACTGACAACACTCACAAGTTCAGAAATTTCTTCTGCCAGCATGTCCTGACGCGTTTCGAGCGTCTGCGCGCCCTTGTTCACAGGTGTTGGCCGATGAGTGTAGGCAGCATTGCGCACCTCAAATGCCCACTTTTGTAGTCCCGCCCACCTGGGCGTGTCGGCATAGTGCAAACTGGGATTTGAAGTCTATTCACAAGGTAAGTCTTTCAGTAAATGCAGCCGTCATCACAACATCCAAAATCGATACCCCAGTGGGTTTCTGTTCCTTGTCAGGTTCGCAGTAGGGCTGTTCTACCCTGTGACAGGAAAACACAAAGGACTCCATTAAGCGTCTGCAATCACCACGCTAGGACCCGCTCTTCAGCGGCGGGGCATCTCCGCGACCCCGGCAGGCCGCAATTAATTCCATCAGAAAGCACACCAGATTTGGAGAGCCACACGTCTTGTGTCATATTTATTTCCTGCCAAGCAGACCCACTGACAACACTCACAAGTTCCGAAATTTCTTCTGCCAGCATGTCCTGACGCGTTTCGAGCGTCTGCGCGCCCTTGTTCACAGGTGTTGGCCGATGAGTGTAGGCAGCATTGCGCACCTCAAATGCCCACTTTTGTAGTCCCGCCCACCTGGGCGTGTCGGCATAGTGCAAACTAGGATTTGAAGTCTATTCACAAGGTAAGTCTTTCAGTAAATGCAGCCGCCATCACAACATCCAAAATCGATACCCCAGTGGGTTTCTGTTCCTTGTCAGGGTCGCAGTAGGGCTGTTCTACCCTGTGACAGGAAAACACAAAGGACTCCATTAAGCGTCTGCAATCACCACGCTAGGACCCGCTCTTCAGCGGCGGGGCATCTCCGCGACCCCGGCAGGCCGCAATTAATTCCATCAGAAAGCACACCATATTTGGAGAGCCACACGTCTTGTGTCATATTTATTTCCTGCCAAGCAGACCCACTGACAACACTCACAAGTTCAGAAATTTCTTCTGCCAGCATGTCCTGACGCGTTTCGAGCGTCTGCGCGCCCTTGTTCACAGGTGTTGGCCGATGAGTGTAGGCAGCATTGCGCACCTCAAATGCCCACTTTTGCCGGGGTCGCGGAGATGCCCCGCCGCTGAAGAGCGGGTCCTAGCGTGGTGATTGCACAGTGAGTCCTTTGTGTTTTCCTGTCACAGGGTAGAACAGCCCTACTGCGACCCTGACAAGGAACAGAAACCCACTGGGGTATCGATTTTGGATGTTGTCATGGCGGCTGCATTTACTGAAAGACTTACCTTGTGAATAGACTTCAAATCCCAGTTTGCACTATGCCGACACGCCCAGGTGGGCGGGACTACAAAAGTGGGCATTTGAGGTGCGCAATGCTGCCTACACTCATCGGCCAACACCTGTGAACAAGGGCGCGCAGATGCTCGAAACGCGTCAGGACATGCTGGCAGAAGAAATCTCTGAACTTGTGAGTGTTGTCAGTGGGTCTGCTTGGCAGGAAATAAATATGACACAAGACGTGTGGCTCTCCAAATCTGGTGTGCTTTCTGATGGAATTAATTGCGGCCTGCCGGGGTCGCGGAGATGCCCCGCCGCTGAAGAGCGGGTCCTAGCGTGGTGATTGCAGACGCTTAATGGAGTCCTTTGTGTTTTCCTGTCACAGGGTAGAACAGCCCTACTGCGACCCTGACAAGGAACAGAAACCCACTGGGGTATCGATTTTGGATGTTGTGATGGCGGCTGCATTTACTGAAAGACTTACCTTGTGAATAGACTTCAAATCCCAGTTTGCACTATGCCGACACGCCCAGGTGGGCGGGACTACAAAAGTGGGCATTTGAGGTGCGCAATGCTGCCTACACTCATCGGCCAACACCTGTGAACAAGGGCGCGCAGACGCTCGAAACGCGTCAGGACATGCTGGCAGAAGAAATCTCTGAACTTGTGAGTGTTGTCAGTGGGTCTGCTTGGCAGGAAATAAATATGACACAAGACGTGTGACTCTCCAAATCTGGTGTGCTTTCTGATGATATATATATTTATGGAGAGAGAGAGAAAAATTTGCTTGTTCCAGGAGAAGCTAAGGTTGTTCAAATTATGTAAACAAATATACTGAAAAAAATGATAAAATGTCTCCTTGTTAAACCCCCCTAGAGCTATGATGCCTAGAATTTTTTAATATGATGATTTTGTCAGTGTAGTGACCTTAGTCCCCTGCTCAGTTTTCTCGAGCTCACCCGTGACAAGCCAATCAGCAGTAAATAACACGCATTTTATGATTCAGAAATGGACCTGAATAATATAACATTTCACCTGATAATTTAGCTATGCCTATAACACACTGTGACTTTGGAAACTTTTCTAATATGAAGTTTAGGTTTATATTTTCTATTTTTAATTGGCTGCTCACTGTATGTTCATACAGTGAGGTGGTTTATTAAAATTCAAGATGCGTCCTCCCTTTAGGAGAAATTGTAGCAGGCATGCATTGACATGGAAAAAGTAATGTTATGTTTACTGCTGTTATCGAGGGGCTACTTTGGAGCGATCACATTAAGGGGTCAGCAAGCAAGACTTTATCATCTACTATAATGGAGATTAATTACATTTTTCCATCCTAATAGACAATATGAATAGATGTAATTGCTTTAAATTATTGAGTTAGGATTTTACATTCTCATGACTGAAGCAAAATAAGAAGGTAGACTCTTGTGGAGGTCGAAGGAAAATTATATACCAGCACTTAAATCTGAGCGAAGATATTAATTTGATATATGAATCATTTGATTTGCTAATCCTGCGAAACTTTTTCAAAGTTACCTGGCTAGCCTTCCCTCCTTCATTGCTTTCTAGAAGAGATGCTGTTTTAATATATGGGATAAAGTGCCCCTGACATACATTTTAAGGATATCACTAAGGAGTTCCATGACCATATTGCTGAACAAGGCGGAAGGCGTAGTTCCTTGATAAGATTATGGAACTCTAGGGTGACTTGTAATATCATTGCCATGTTCAGCAGGTTTACTTTATTCCTTATAATACATGGTCATACCTTCACTTTTCCCACAAACCACTTAATTCCTTGTACGTACCTCTTTCATATCAAAGGGAGAGCTTGTTTGTAAACATGAAGAATAAAAACTCAGGGGCAGATTTACAAGCCCCTCGCGCCACTTTTGCGTCATTTTTAATATGGGAAAAGTGACGCAAAAGTGGCGCAAGAGGCTTGTAAATAAGCCCCATAATCTATATTTGTTAGAAAATCTGGGGCTTATTTATTGGAGCCCTGCATCACTTTTGCACCACGTACAGTGGTACATGCTTGATGAGGGCTCTCTATGTGACTTTGAGTGGCCTCATAAATCATGAGTAAGACAACGCAGCACCTTTCCGTGCCGGGAGGTGTTCCATTAGCATTGCATTGGGTTTTCCCATACAACACCCATGGAATTTGACACTGCCCCAGATTTACAAAGTCATGTAAACCTAGAGAAGCACCAAATCCGTATACCTCCCGAGGTGAGACGTAATGCGTTTATTTCTCTTTGTTTTTTTCTCTTTCTGTGTTTGCTGCATCTTGAAAGAGGAAAACTCCTCAATGGATTGTTTAGGCGCATGAAGGTGCCACTTCCTGCACAAAAGCAATCCTGCATGCAAAACCATGCCAGCTCAGGAAGAAAGGACAGAAATGCATTATATTGCCTAAATATGGTGCATTACTGCTGTATCACTTTGGTGTAGGGCAAAGCAGCAAGGTGCCTTGCTGTGCTGCCCTAAACCAAAATCCCATAAATGAGCCCTGGGACTCCTGTTGGCAGAGGTTTGCACCCTTTCTAAGTAGGGACCACCATCCTAGTCAGAGTAACTCAGATGCACACCCTAAATTAACCTATGGTCACGCTCTGGTAGCTTGGCACAGAGCAGTCAGGCTTAAGTTAGGAAGCAAGGTGTAAAGTATTTGTGCAATACATAAATTACAGTTGCACAGGGAAAACACCACAAAAGGACACCACACCATTTTAGAAAATTAGATAATATTTATTTGAGTAAAACTAGCCCAAAACAACAAAAACTCCAATAAGTAGAACTTGAGATATTAACTTATATCCTATGGGAATTATATTTTGAGGGACGAGATATCAGTCACCGTTGTGACGGAGTGACCTGTCTGCAAAGATGTAAATCAGGGCCTTATATCCCAAAACAGTGCTTAGAAGTCAATAGTGGCTAAAAGGTTACTTGAGGTCACGCAATACCGGGGTAAATCCAAAGTTCCAGGCCGCGTGTGATGGAATGTTGGCCAGCAGGGGGCCCACACAGGTCCCTCTGAAAAAAGTACCTTGTATGGAGCAAGTGTTGAGGACTCCCTGCATTCGTTCCGATTCACGCAGTCAGAGTTGAGCCTCACAGTCGGTGTTGAAGGGTCGGAGTCGAGCCTGGTAGTTTGTATTGAAGGGTCGGCTTTTGTCATCATCGAACTTCGGAGCCAAGACCCCCGTTGTCAGTGAATTGGCACTGTGTCAGCGTTGGACAGCACTGTGTTGGTTTTGATCAGCTCAAAATGGTCACTTCAATGCTTTTTTGCCAAAACCAGCTGCAGAAACCACTTCTGAGGCCCAGGACTGGAGGGGGAACCTCAGACCATGATAGAAATCACAGATGGCAAAGTCCAGCAGCCCCAGCACAGTTGTAGGGAGTATTTTGCCACCCTGAGACTTTAGAGAACAGGAGGCAATCCAGCAAGCCCTTTGTGAACTTGGGTTCAAGGATGTAGAGAAAAGGCCCAGTCCTTCTCACTCCAAGGGAAGAAGCAGCAAGCAACAGGCCAACACAGTAGAGCAAGTAACAAAGTTGCAATCCCTCCTCCAGCACAGCAATCAGCAGGCAGCAGGCCAACACAGCAATGCAGTTAGCAAAGTGGTAGTCCGTCCTCCAGAACAGGAGCTCTTCTTCCAGGCAGAATGCCAGTAGTTCCAGTAGAGTTCTGATTTGGTGGTGTCAGGGGTCCAGTACTTATACCAAAATGTGCCTTTGAACTGCAGGAGACTTCAAAGAGGCCTTTGAAGGTCACAAGGTCCCTGCCTTTCCAGCCCTTGTGTTGGGACAGGGACAGCCCTATTCAGGTGCAAGTGTCAGCTACTCCCTCCCAATCTAGCTCAAGAAGGCTCATCAGCCTGTTGATGAGCCATCAGGATGCAAATGTCACATCCCAGCTCCCTTTGTGTGCGACTGTCTAGAGTGAATGCACAAAGCCCAACAGTCACTCTACCCAGACATGGCTGCAGAGACAGGTAGAGTGTTATAATTAAAAAACACCTTCTTAGTAAGCAGAGGTCAAGTAGCCCACTCATGTAGAATACCAGGCTGTAGGTTTATTGAAGACCTTACAGTTCACATAGTAAAGAACCCACTAGGGGCAGCATCCTCTCTGTTCAGCCCACTCTCTCTAACTGCCAAGCAACCTCCAGTCACTCACCAACAATCCATGACCACACTCTGCTGAGCAAAGCAAAGAACAATGGAGGTGTGCACAGAATGCATCATAAGCATAGCAGACGATAACACACCTCCTTCCGTTAGAAAATAATAAAAAGCAAAGAGGAAATGTAAGATAGAAAATAATGAAATACAAAGAGATGATATAAAAGACACTAGCTTTGATCATCACAATAAATTATACAAACTGAAGATGTAAGAGACTACAATAAGTTCTATAAGTTCTTCACACAACAGTCGAAGTAGACCCCCCACATGAAGCAAAAGCACACATGTCCACTGTTCACACAGAACCCATTAACCCAAAACATTTACCTCTTGCCATCAGCTATGCACTGTCGTCAGACCAGGGACCCTCTACTGCATACTATTGTAGGTCCATGACCTAAAACACTCACCCTCTACTGCATACATTGTTATAATCTGTCATGCTTGAGATGCATTCTGTGCACACCTCCATTGTTTCCACCTCTGCTCAGCCAGTATGTGATGTCATGGAATGCTGGTGAGTGACTGGAAGCTGGTTGGCAGTTGGTGAGTACCTGGAGGCTGGTTCGCAAATAAAAAGAGTGTGCTGAGCAAAGTGGATGCATCTCCTGTTGGGATAATTTCTATGTAACCTGTAACCTAACCTATAACCTCTTCAATAAACCTACAACCTGCTCTCCTATGTGAACTGGCTACCTGACGGCAGCTTAGCAAGAGGGTATTTTTTAATTACAACACTGGCAATGACCAGACTGGAAAACTGGTTTTGGGGTATAATCCGTCATCAGCCAGGCTAGCTTGAGACCGATGGCATAGCGAGCACGGCACCCACGTCTGGGCATACAAATCCCACATAAGACAAAAATGCAACACAAAAAGATGATGGATGGAACAGTGAACCTTCTCAAACATTCACCCCCTTTCACAGATCGCCAATCCATTCCAGCTCGGACCCAGGCATATGAAAATCAGCCTTGATCCTGCTCCTCATGGGAACAGCCCAGCCTGAATTACTCGGCTAGGTCCTCCATGGACCGGAAAACATGCATCTTGGGTCCAGTTTTGGGGTGTCACCCCTCATCAGCAGGGCTAGCTTTAAACTGGTCTCAGGATGTTTGTTTCCAGTCCAGGCAGTTCGGGCTGGACTGTTCCCATGGGGAGCAGGGTCAAGACTGATTTGCATGTGGCTGAATTCAAAGTGAGGTGACATGGCAAACTAAATAATAATGGATTAAACCCAGATCTATGACTGGGGGTTTGTGTTTAAAAAGTTTCAACACTCCATCCATCATTTTATTTTGTGATGTTGCTATGTGCGCTCTAAGTGGCTAAGGGTATGCCCAGATATGGGTCCGTTGCTTGCTGCGCCACTGGATTCATGTTAGTCTAGATGATGAGGGGTGATACCCTGAAACCGGTTCCATGATGCTTGTTTCCGGTCCAGGGTGGGCTTGGCCTGGCAGTTCGGGCTGGACTGTTCCCAATGGGAGCAGGGTCAAGACTGGTTTGCATGTGGCTGGGTCTAAACTGGGGTGATGTAGCAAGCAAAATAATGATGTATTAAACCCCAAAATGTGACTGGGGGTGAGTGTTTAAAAAGTTTCAACACTCCTCCATCATTTTATTTTGTGATGTTATTATATGCTTTGATTTGACCACAAGGCTGACGTGTTGTGGGGCGGCAATGCTGGCATGACAATCACCCTCATGCATGTACATCTGTAGTTGTTGCGCACATAGTAAATCCAGTTAGTTGCTTGCTGTCATTCATTTCTGGTGCCAGACCGCGAGTTGAGCTGTGTGATTACTGTGGTTCACCATGGACTTTAATTAAACAGCCATATGGCATGTGGAGAGCCATGGGTGACTGTTCGGAGGCTAAAGGCAACTGCGGAGTGCTGGTGGTGAGCCTGACTGAGCGTGACTTCTGTAGAGAAGGTGTCCTGGCATCCATACAGAGTAAAGAGAGCTGCACTGATAATTGAAACTGGCGTAGCAGGAAGTCACTGTGAGGAAACTGAAAAGGCTGTTACACTTTGGCTGTGAACAGTAGAATAGGACTAATCCAGCCACTACCCAACTGGGAAGGACACAGAGGAAGCTGAACCACGGGTTAAGTGAGGAACATTTTAACAGGGAAAGTGCATACGCATGTGAACAGTGCATTCTGGAGCTGTTTGGAGACCCAAAGCAGCATGTGACCCCCCAACTAAACTAACTGCATTTAGTACATGCATCCAGTGTTGTGGGCTTAGTTTGTGTTCTGATGACTTCATTTCTTGACTTGTGCAACACCTCATCCTCAAATGGTATTTGGGTATTATGAACTGATTTAATTGCATCTACAGTCAGGAATCTGTGTGGCATATTTGGGTGAGATATCACTCACGATGGTGGAGGACTTTCGGATTGCCACTGGAGGTTATTTTTTTTATTGCCATATGATTTTGCTGCCACAATATATGTTTTCATTTGCTTCAATTTGAGTGAAGTTGTCAGGAGAATGCTTTAAATTATGTGTTGCATGCAATATATTGTGTCAATTAAGTCTTTGGTCCTACTAAGGCATGCAGTAGAGGGTGAGAGTGTGTTTTTTATGTTTAGTGTTTTTAATGCTGTGCTGAATGGTTACATAAGATGTCTAGTTGTATTGTGACAATTTTGCATAATCCTATCTGAAGTTTTATTGGTGATGTCAGTTGACAATTTGAGTGAAGTTGTCAGGAGAATGCTTTAAATTATGTGTTGCATGCAATATATTGTGTCAATTAAGTCTTTGGTCCTACTAAGACATGCCGTAGAGGGTGAGAGTGTGTTTTTTATGTTTAGTGTTTGTAATGCTGTGCTGAATGGTTACATATGATGTCTAGTTGTATTGTGACAATTTTGCAAAATTCTATCTGAAGTTTTATTGGTGATGTCAGTTGACAAAATATTCCTATTTTGAGTGGAGTTGACAGGAGAAAGTATTTTCTTTCCCCTTATTTGTTGTCCATGTTTGCTTAAGAGTTTCTGCTCCTGTAAGAGTGTGATTGAGTTTTGGTGAGTAGTAGTGGCTACAGTTGAGTTCATTTTTTGTGTCCCTTGTTCTGCAAGAATATGCAGCAGCAGGTGAGAGTGTAGAATGTTTCTTGCTCCTGCAAGGGTGTTCTGTAGAACAGCTGTAGCCCGTGCAAGTAAGAGGGGTAGGGCCAGGTGGGGGGATTTCGACAGACGACGACAAGGGAACATTATTTATTTATTTCATTTTTCCTCATGGTCGTCTGCAAAATCCCCCTCCCAAACCGGCCTCACCGCACTTACCTGCATGGACCATGGCTGCACTAGAAGGTTTGTTTTAGTATTTGTCCCTGGTCCTGCAAAGGTGTGTAGTAGAGGGGGAGTGTGTAGAATGTCCCTGGTCCTGCAAGGGTGAGCAGAAGAGGATGAATTTGTAATGTTTGTCCCTGGTCCTGTGTGAGTATGCAGAAGAGGGTGGAAGTGTAGCATGTTTCCCTGGTCCTGAGGAGTATGCAGAAACGGGTGAATTTGTAGTATTTGTTCCTGATCCAGCAAGTGTATGCAGTGGATGGTTGGTGTGTAGTATTGGTCCCTGGTCCAGCAAATGTATGCAGTAGAGGGCGGATGTGCAGTATCTGTTCCTGGCCCCGAAAGAAATTGTTGTCGAGGGGGAGTGTGACGTATGTTTCCCAAAAGTGTTTACAGTAGAGGGGGTGTGTATTTAACTGGTCCTGCCATGTATTTACCTGGTCCTGCCAATATGCAAAAGTGTACAGTAGAGGGTGCGCTAACTAAATGTCCCTAGTCAGGTGAGTGTGCATGGCAGGGGGGACAAGTGGGGAAGGTTTTATTACCTGTTTGAATAATGATTAGGGTTTGAATAATTTATAGTATTTATCACTTGCATTATTTTCTATCTTGCATTTTATTATTTTCTAAGGGAAGGAGATGTGTTATATTCTGCTTTATTTGAGCTGCAGTCTTTGACCACCTCCATTGTTCTCTGCTCTGCTCAGCCAGTGTGTGATGTCATGGAATGTTGGTGAGGGACTGGAGGGTGGTTGGTTCTTAGATAGAGTGGACTGAGCAGAGTGGATGCTTCTCCTGGTGGGGTACTTCCTTTGTAATCTGTAATCTAATCTATAACCTCTTCAATAAACCCACAATCTGCCATCCTACATGAACAGGCTACCTAACTCCTGCTTAACAAGAGGGTACATATTAATTAGTACAAAGCGGCACAGAATGGTTAAAGTAAAAAAAATTGGATTTTTTATAGGTGGCATATCCAGGCTTACAATTTAAAATCCAACTTCACCATTAGTTATGATTTAAAATTGTGACTCCAGAGACACCAAACTCCAAGTCTGTATCTTTCCCAATTGTAAAGTAAACTCAAATGATACCTTAAGGCAATCCCAATGTTATCCTGGGAGAGATAGGCCTTACAGTAATGAAAAGCGAATGTAGCAGATTTTCACCACCAGGAAGTTTCAAACTCAAAAGTACATGCCTTATTTCTTGAATACACTGCACCCTGCCCACAGGGCTGCCTAGTGCCTACCTTAGGGGTGACCTACATGTAATAAAAGGGAAGGTTTGGGCCTCGCAAGTAAGTTAACATGCCAGCTTAATGTGGCAGTTTAAAACTGCTCACAAAGGCTCAGTGGCAGGCCTGAGCTATGTTTTAGAAGGCTACTGAGTGGGTGGCACAATTGGTGCTGCATGCCCACTAGTAGCATTTAATTTATCGGCCCTGGGCACATATAGTGCACTTTACTAGGGACTTATAAGTAAATTAAATATGCCAATTGTGGATAAGCCAATGTTACCATGTTTAGAGTACAGAGCATATGCACTTTAGCACTGGATAGCAGTAGTAAACGCAGAGAAAAGAAAATCAGTAACACATGAGGTCAGAAGGCAAAAGGTCAGGGGAAGCCACGCCACGGATGTCAGGTCTAACAATAGTGCACAACTAAACACATCAAATATCACACATCACATTAGATATTTTATTGCAAAAATATATGTAAAAAAAAGGCAAAGTAGATGGAATATGGACATGTTGCCATATATATCTCCTTTTTGATTTTCACTGTACAGCTAGCAAATCAGAGCAAAAGAAAGAAAAGCCACATTTCGATTTAATTTTTCAAACTGCTTCTTTAATTATGCTCCATGAACTTCCCTGTATTTCCCCTTGGCTTGGCTAATTAATTTCGCTATTAAAGGCGACAGGGTGCTTCACAAGTTGCCATACATGTGAAAAAGTATGCCAGCCTTATATTTTAGGGATATTTCATGTCAAAGAGAAGTTCCATGACCAGATACAGGAATGAGGCTGAAGGCTGAGTTCCTGTATAAGGTTATGGAACTCCGAGGTGACTTGCAATATCCTTATTATGTATGGCAGTGGGTACATTGAGGACGACGGGAACAAGGGCCACCGGTACGCAATGGACAGCGATGGACCCCAACCTACGCGTCATCCCGGCTCTCATAGCCTACCACCTCATGTACAGAAACCGCCGCAGACGCCGCAGAAGGTCAGAACAACCCCAGGGGCAAAGGGGGGGGGGTGCAAGGGGCAGGAAACATAACCCACACCCCACAAAACACTAATACATCCTGCACAATAATTACCTCCATGGTCTGGTCACTTCGGGGGGCGTGTCCACCAATCCCACGTCCCACCACAACGGAAGTGGACGTGGACGCGTACCCGTCACCACCACAATGGTGGTACGGGACGTACCTACGCCCCTCAGAGCGTGGGTACGGACCGTACCCCCGTCCCCCAGAGCGTGGGTACAGCCCGTACCACCATTGTGGTGGTGATGTAGGGGTACGCGTGTACTGACCATACCCATGCCCCCCCAGAGCGTGGGTACGGACCGTACCACGCCTACCCCTAAGTCACACCAACAATGGCGGTACAGCCTGTACCCACATCCCAAATGCATGGGTACGGGCCGCACCCCCAAAGTTGGGGTGCCGTAGGGGTACGGGCTGCACCCAGGCCATCAGCGCGTGGGTACGGCACATACCACGCCTACCCCTACATCACACCAACAATGGCGGTACGGCCGGTACCCATGTCCCAAAGGCATGGGTACGGGCCGCACCCCCAAAGTTGGGGCGCCGTAGGGGTACGGGCTGCACCCAGGCCATCAGCGCGTGGGTACGGCACATACCACGCCTACCCCTACATCACACCAACAATGGCGGTACGGCCGGTACCCATGTCCCAAAGGCATGGGTACGGGCCGCACCCCCAAAGTTGGGGCGCCATAGGGGTACGGGCCGCACCCAGGCCATCAGCGCGTGTGTACGGCTTGTACCACGACAGTGGACAAATACATAGGGGTGCGTGCCTATCACACCCAGCAGTGGCCAGAAATATGAGGGGTGTGTGCCTATCACTCCCAGCAGTGCCCAGACATAGTGGGGGTGGGTGCAGAGGACTCCCAGCAGTGGACAGACATTTGAGGGGTGTGTGCCTATCACTCCCAGCAGTGCCCAGACATAGGAGGGGTGGGTGCAGAGGACTCCCAGCAGTGGACAGACATATGAGGGGTGTGTGCCTATCACTCACAGCAGTGCCCAGACATATGAGGGGTGTGTGCCTATCACTCCCAGCAGTGCCCAGACATAGGAGGGGTGGGTGCAGAGGACTCCCAGCAGTGGACAGACATATGAGGGGTGTGTGCCTATCACTTCCAGCAGTGCCCAGACATATGAGGGGTGTGTGCCTATCACTCCCAGCAGTGCCCAGACATAGGAGGGGTGGGTGCAGAGGACCTCCAGCAGTGCTCAGACATATGAGGGGTGGGTGCAGAGGACTCCCAGCAGTGGACAGACATATGAGGGGTGTGTGCCTATCACTCCCAGCAGTGCCCAGACATATGAGGGATGTGTGCCTATTACTCCCAGCAGTGCCCAGTCAGAGGAGGGGTGGGTGCAGAGGACTCCCAGCAGTGGACAGACATATGAGGGGTGTGTGCCTATCACTCCCAGCAGTGCCCAGACATATGAGGGGTGTGTGCCTATCACTCCCAGCAGTGCCCAGACATAGGAGGGGTGGGTGCAGAGGACTCCCAGCAGTGGACAGACATATGAGGGGTGTGTGCCTATCACTCCCAGCAGTGCCCAGACATATGAGGGGTGTGTGCCTATTACTCCCAGCAGTGCCCAGACATAGCAGGGGTGGGTGCAGAGGACCCCCAGCAGTGCCCAGACATATGAGGGGTGTGTGCCTATCACTCCCAGCAGTGCCCAGACATAGGAGGGGTGGGTGCAGAGGACTCCCAGCAGTGGACAGACATATGAGGGGTGTGTGCCTATCACTCCCAGCAGTGCCCAGACATATGAGGGGTGTGTACCTATCACTCCCAGCAGTGCCCAGACATAGGAGGGGTGGGTGCAGAGGACTCCCAGCAGTGGACAGACATATGAGGGGTGTGTGCCTATCACTCCCAGCAGTGCCCAGACATATGAGGGGTGTGTGCCTATCACTCCCAGCAGTGCCCAGACATAGGAGGGGTGGGTGCAGAGGACCCCCAGCAGTGCCCAGACATATGAGGGGTGTGTGCCTATCACTCCCAGCAGTGCCCAGACATAGGAGGGGTGGGTGCAGAGGACTCCCAGCAGTGGACAGACATATGAGGGGTGTGTGCCTATCACTCCCAGCAGTGCCCAGACATATGAGGGGTGTGTGCCTATCACTCCCAGCAGTGCCCAGACATAGGAGGGGTGGGTGCAGAGGACTCCCCGCAGTGGACAGACATATGAGGGGTGTGTGCCTATCACTCCCAGCAGTGCCCAGACATATGAGGGGTGTGTGCCTATCACTCCCAGCAGTGCCCAGACATAGGAGGGGTGGGTGCAGAGGACCCCCAGCAGTGCCCAGACATATGAGGGGTGTGTGCCTATCACTCCCAGCAGTGCCCAGACATAGGAGGGGTGGGTGCAGAGGACTCCCAGCAGTGGACAGACATATGAGGGGTGTGTGCCTATCACTCCCAGCAGTGCCCAGACATATGAGGGGTGTGTGCCTATCACCCCTAGCAGTGCCCAGACATAGGAGGGGTGGGTGCAGAGGACTCCCAGCAGTGGACAGACATATGAGGGGTGTGTGCCTATCACTCCCAGCAGTGCCCAGACATGTGAGGGGTGTGTGCCTATCACTCCCAGAAGTGCCCAGACATAGGAGGGGTGGGTGCAGAGGACCCCCAGCAGTGGACAGACATATGAGGGGTGTGTGCCTATCACTCCCAGCAGTGCCCAGACATAGGAGGGGTGGGTGCAGAGGACTCCCAGTAGTGGACAGACATATGAGGGGTGGGTGCCTATCACTCCCAGCAGTGCCCAGACATAGGAGGGGTGGGTGTAGAGGACCCCCAGCAGTGGACAGAGCCATGGGGGTGTGTACATCACCCTCCGATGAGCAAAACTCCATGGGTGCATGAAGGTATACACAATGTGCGACAATGTTGAGAGTGCCATGACAACACATCACTGACTGCAGTGTCCCACTCCCATGAGGATGGATGTCCTTCCCCCACTGCATGACACACCACATGTGGGTGTGATGACAAATTACACATGCATACCCACCCCTGGCGGAGGCAGCACAATACACACACTGAGATCATGCAACAAGACAGTATCCTCATGTCACACACCACGAAACTAAGAGAGCCGAAGGGAACACACACTGTCACCCACATTCCAGGAATGATAGGAATGTACAGGTGCCGGGGCAGCCAACAAGTTGCAGCCACCCATGGAAGGAAAAGGGTGGAGTACACACAGATACAATGCCCACAATTGTCAGTCAGGTGCCCAAATACCCTGCAGAACACGTAACACACAGGGACTACACACATGCATAGTGCAGAAAAGGGAAAATGTCCACATGAAGTCATGTCAATACACTCCATACACAAGTACAGTGTCCAGCAAGGATGCCACAAACGATGCAGGTGGAGACATAGCAGAGCATGCATGGCCAAAGTCGAAGGGATGTGTCACACACCGAGGAAATGATGACACAGCTCAGCACAACAATTGGGAAACACCCTGCAGGGAAGATGGCAGGTGCCACAGAGTAAGGAACACACCTTGGGACAATGTCACCATGCAGTAAGAGCTAACATGACCTAAGAATACATGCTGTCACCTTGTGATGGCATGCAGATACCAGGGTCCAGCCCATGAGCAGCACACTACAACATTTCCCAGACACACAACACATCATCACCACCCTAACTCAGGGAGCAGCAGCACCAACAGCAATACCAGAAAAGCCAGAGTGTGCAAAGGAAAAAACAAAAAAGCACATTCAGCATTTCGAAGAAAAGTAGCTACAGTACACTATTCACCAAGCCCATGGGCCACGGCAGATGCGGAGTCCTGGGGGGACACGTTGGGACGCGTCTCCCATAGCTTGCCTGCACAGTGCACTGTACCAGATCATCCACGGAGTGGGGGGCATCATGTGGGGGGGAAGAACCAGGCACCGCAGGGAAAGGAGGGGCACGGGTAGGTGTCGTGGGTGCAGGGACGGACGACTCCACCACAGGGGTGGGGCAGCGCCAAAAGAGGAGGGCAAGCTCTTCCAGTGTCTCCCCTGCACCCGAAGGAACCACAGGCCCCAAGGAGGGGGGGGGGGGTCGGAGGGATGGGTCGCAGCGCAACTGGGGGAGGGTGTGGACAGGGGGTGGGGAATCAACTACCCTGCCCGGGGAATCCCTCAAACGCTTGCGGGGTGGTGTCACACTGGGGCTGGGGACGACTGGCCATGAAGGACTCACTGTCCGACTGTTGGGCTGGAGAGCCAAGGGGAGTGGTTCTGGAGGTAGTGGGTCGTGAGGACTGCGGACTCCTACTGTGACAGCGTGGCTGCTGTTTTCCCCCCGACCCAGTGCCTCTGCCTTCTCCCCCCTGTGTGTGCGTGACAGGAGGTGTGCGCTTGGCCGTCCCTGGTGGTGTGCTGCCTTTGTCTGGTGGGGTGCGTGCATGGAGACGTCTGGGTGTGTATGGGACAGGCATGGGAGTGGGAAGTGCGGATGGTGCCGGGGTAGGGGGGGACGGAGCGCTGCAGGAGACCCACTGCTGCCGTCAGTGACGAGTCAATGGACCTCAGCAACATCCGTTGGTCAGACATCGCTGATGACATGGCCTCCATGTACGACACCATCCATGTCAGCAGTCTGGTGTGGCCATGGAGGACACGCAGGACCGATGTCTGACCAACCTGCAACTGGCACTGAATGTCCACAGACTCTGCATTGACGGCAGCAGGGGAGACAGGGGCAGGGGGTGCGGTGCCTGGCACGAAGGAGACATGTCTGGTGTACCACAAACTCCCCTCAGAACCCAGAAGCCCTTATCCGACTAGCTTAGTGTCCCATTTGTTAGCCGAGGTTGAGCTCGGCGGTCCCAATGTATAGACAACCCAGAACAAGCGCATGACAATATTCTCAAGAATGGTGGGAATCAGACACACCTGTTCGTCATTATTCTCAGATCAGTCCACAACAGAATCGACACAGACACGGTAAAGTTGAAATAGTTCATTCAATGAACCTCTCGTCCTAAGATGCAGTACTGTGGCTAACATAAGCAGACAAATGGTTAAGTTCATAAGCATCAGCATTGTTGCAATATCATAGACAATGAAAGGAGCAATCATGAGAAAATGACAGTGGAAACAGCAACCTTTCTGTCGCCAGTAAACCAATAGTAGTATCATTCGACTAATAGAAGGTCTCTAGGCTTTAACGGGGGACCCCCCCACCGTACAGATCAGCTCAGTGGTATCACATCACAGGATCATCTAGTCTCTTCACCTGCGAAAGTTCACCATCACAATGAAACTCAAACGTGCTGCACTGCAATATGGCAAGCATTCGTCTATCAGGTATCTGCAGCTGCGTGCATGTAATGGCTAAATAGTGGGCCGATCAACCTGCACACAACAACATGCACCGTCTAGTCACCCAGACTGTTTGTGTACACAATGTACAGTACAAGCTCGCTGCTCACTGTGAAGGATGACAAACAACAGACAGTCCTCATGTGAAGCAAACTCAAGTAGGCATTTGAAAATTGATAACACGCAACTACAGTGGCACGTGCAAAAGCTGCAAAATTGGCAAGATGGCTCACTAACAACTAACGCGGTGGTGCCAACTTAGCATTGTACATAGGGAGATAGGAATCAGGACTACACCCCCCCTTGTTCGTACCAATAACCACTAGGGGCGCAAAATCGAGAACGCAGAGTTCAAGTTTGATGGAACGGAACCAAGGGCATGAACTGGAAGTCCATAGAAGGGAAGCGAAAAAGTCAGAAAAGAAATTTCAATGATGAACGAAGTTGCAGGGAAATGAACCATGTAAAAGGGGGAAAAACATAACATCGATGGATGCAACATGAAATGAGCAGGGCTAAAGTCAATCCATCAAGGTATAAGCACAATGAGTTGCAACAGCTTCCAAGAGGAAATCATTAGAACGTTCCGCAAAATGATCTGCCATCCAGTTCAGCAGAGGGAACGAACACACGTGTTCCTCAACAATCGGGACATCCAGCACCATTTGTGGACAACAGGTGGGGACATCAAGATAACTTCTGGATAAGAATTCAGTTGCAGCCGTTCCGATGTCCCAATTCCCTAGGACTCCATGTGCTGCAGCACAGGCCATAATCCTAACGCCAGAACAGTCCAACTCATGAGCCACTAAGGGGCTCATCAGTCGATCATAATCCGGGTCAGGAGACACCGAGTTAGTCAGGCACAAATCCAGAGCCCATTCGAATGGACAATCTAGGCAATGAAAGACAGGTTGCACGCAGGTAAAGAAGGGAAACCGGAAGGACAATCCATAGGCACTGCTTAAGGTCACCAGTGGCAGAGTGCCGTAGAATTCAAGCATCTGTTGCCGAAGATGGAGCAGCCGGTGCATGCTGTCTTGTAACGCAAGTTGTGAATCCACAGCGTAGTACTCAGATCAATAATAGCACCCCAGCCACGAGTGCGAGAAGCAAAGGGAGACCTCCGAAGACGCTAGCAAAAATCGAATGATGAAATGCGGGGAACACACCAAACAGAGTATGGAAGGAAGTCACGAGGCCGGATCACACAATTTAGAAAAAAACATCCAGGCCACTTGTTGACGAGGCATGAAAGATAGTCTGAATCCGAGTCCCAAATATGTAGTGGGAGATCAGTGTCCAAAAGCGCTTGCACCTCTGTGCGCGTGTGAGCTACGTGAAGGACAAATGTTTCTCGGGATGAAGTCAACACGACTTGTTTTTGAGACAATAGAGCCCTTATTCTGCTCATCTTGTTGAACTCTGCTTTCAAGGATGGAATGGAAGGCCAGATGGATACATCGAGCAGGCCATGCGGGGGTGGGAAAAGGTCGTAATGACAGAAAACCACTCGTAGTGATACAGTCACGATGTGAGGAATTCCCGGAAGCATCCCACAGCAAGCTTCATCATTGAACAGCACATAATTACCGTTATCAAGCAGCATACAAGACGGGGTCATAACTTGCACACAAATCCACTTCAGAATACAAGCTAAATCATGAGCGGGCATATGACAAGCACCATGCAATTTAATCTGCATACACACCACAGAATGATCCGGAGTGGAAGTGCACCCTTCACCTTTTAAATACACCTCCTTGCCGTCTCTCACGCACCTGTTGTCGCCTAGCACGGACACAAGGGACCCGAGCAAGTGGGAGGGCAGTGATGGGACTGGATAAGTCCTCCGCCTGACTCCCCTCGGCCTCTGTGCCACTTGCTGCGCCAGAATCCCCAGCACTGGTGGCCCCAGTGCTAGGTCCCTCCCCCACGTCCGTGCCAGTGTCTCCCTCGGTTTTCCCCGACGATGCTGTGGGCAAGGTGAAGAGACAGGAAATGATCAGACACCTGTATACATATGGCACATGAGTACAAACTACATAGGACACAGCACATAGCATGAACAGCAACATGAGTGACATCTACAATACTACAAACATATGAAGGCCCTGCACCACACAGTTGGTTTACCCACCATGCCACTGGGAAACAATGGGGAGCATGACACAACAGAAATTTACTTGATATCAATTGATACAGAGGAGCTACTCTCTGGAGACAGTCGAGCACTGCATCACTGGCATGGCACAGTCACCTACACCCGCAACTGTCCCCTGATGCCAGGGACACTGATTATGACACCTGACATGTAACTACCGGCATTGCACGATGTGACTATGTCATGTGTGTGTCATGTGTTCCCATGAGCTTGCTGTAGTTGTTCCGTGACATGCATCTGCTGTTGCTGCACCCAACATGTGTGTGCGTGTCGATGGGCATGGCACACTATAATGCACACCAGGCCACATGTGGAATCAGACGTAACGGGTGTATGTATGCATCGCACATGGACTTGCGAGACAAGGACATATCTGCGTAGTCTCAATGTATGTGTGATCATTCCTGACATGCACCCCTTCATGGCAAGGTGTGTGGACTGTCCTATTTCAAGGACATGTGACCTGTGCCTCTAGTGTTCCGCAACCGGTCTGTATGATGTAACATCCTTCTCATCCACATATGTGGTTGTCTGTCACTCCTGTAATGCGTCTGCCTGTTCACTTACACTGGCCCACAGCTAGTTCCATGGCATGTCATGTTGACCTTGAGCACCCACGTGTGTAGCTGACTGTTGGTAAGGGTGTCACCTGGCTAGCATACGTGTCCCGGATGCATTGCACAGTACAGACTCTGTATGTAGCATATGTGTATTAGCTGTTGAACATGTGCTCAGTTCATTGACAGTGGTGTAGTGCTGTGCTCAATCTTCGTTATTCCTTCCAAAATTCTGCAGGGCACCGCCTCTCCCCCGACCAATGCCAGACTTGGCTGCCATGAGGGAACGTGACTGTATACGCCGCTACCGCTTCTCCCAACCGTTGATTGACAACTTGACCACAAGGCTGGAACCACACCTCCAACCGCTACACAGGTATCCTACTGCACTGACAGCCAAGATGAAAGTGATGGCAGCCCTACATTTCTTTGCCACGGGTACGTTTCAATTGACCATAGCTGATGTAGGTGGCATGTCCCAGACCATGTTCAGCCGTGTCCTCCATGATGTGTTAGAGGCCATGTTGTTACACCTGGATGAATTCATACATTTCCCAACTCGTGAGCAGTTGACAGGTGGCAAGGGTGAGTTCTATGCCCTGGGAGGGATGCCCCATGTCATTGGGGCCATTGATGGGACACATGTGGCTTTGGTACCACCACACACACAGGAGGTAGCCTTCCGTAACCGCAAACATTACCACTCCATCAATGCCTTGTGGTATGTCTTGCTAACATGATGATATCCCATGTCTGTGCCCGTTTTCCAGGATCAGCACACGATGCCTACATCATGAGGCGTAGCAGGGTGCCTGAAATGATGCTGCTGCTGCGCAACGAACGTGCATGTCTTGTTGGTGGGTATACTCTATTAGTCCTGTATTTAGCGGTATCTTAATTTCTTAATGCTTCTCCTGACCCACTTTTGTCCATGATATTTCCATGTAGGGGACGCTGGCTATCCCAACATGCCATGGCCGATGACGCCGCTCCGCAACCCCAGAACAGCCGCAGAATACCAGTACAACGACACCCATGGGCAGACGAGGCGCATGATTGAGAGGACGTTTGGACTCCTGAAGAGCAGATTCCGGTACCTCCACAAGACCGGCTGTGCACTCCCATATGCCCCGGTGAAGGTCTGCAAAATCTTCCTTGTGTGCTGCATGCTGCACAACATGGCAGTGGAGAAGGCCGTGCCACTCATCCTGGATCCGGATGAGCTGGATAATCCATCCGTGGAGGATGAAGGGCTCGGGCACGGGGCAAGTGAGGATGAGGATGAGGATGAGGACATCCGGAGTCAGCTTATCCGCAACTTCTTCTCATGATGGTGAGTCCCTGTGTCTGAGTGTGCACGCTTAGAGCCTTGTGTGGCATGTGTTGCAATGTGTGTGTCGAGCTGACTGTGTGCTAAGTGACTTGGAGGTGTGTTCTGATGTGTCATTCAAGTGATGATGTCCTTCCCCAAATTTTAGCGGATACACAAAATTCATAATTGGCGTGGTCACAACATAAATCCTGTAGAGTGCATGTACATGTCTGCGGATTACTAGCTCTTGGCTGAATTGTTGTGTGTCTGTCCTCCCCAGGTTCTTGCGGCTGTCGTCTGCTCATGTCATCATTGCACTCCTGCGCTGGATCAGAGTTACATGCACAGACAAGATGAAAAGTCATTTTGGGTAAGGAGTGCAGCAAGGCGTTTTGTGAGTGGTACGTGTTTGTGATATGTGGGGACTGCTCCTGTGCATGTTGTGTTACCGTGCATACATGTCGACTCACCATGGGCCACCTGACGTGCTGCATGGCTCCCATTAATTGATAGTCACCCTTCCTGACAGTCATTTGTCATGGATTGTGGATTCTGATGAAGGCATCAATGTGTGTATAACATCCCTCAGGAACATACGGGATGCCAATGGTGGGACATCCCCATATGAGGCTCAATGGGGAATTGTACGTGTGCAGCAAGGGGTGTGAGGCTCAACCCCTTCACTTGTGTGCCAGCTCAGTAGGATTTACCACATCTGTGTGTTGCAGGGGGTGTCCAGTGTAGGTCACACATGGTCAGCCGAATGACCTGTGATTCTGTTCCAATGGATGCAATTCCATTGGTGTGAGGCTGAGTAATAAAGGTGTTCGTCACACTCCAAGGTGCCTTGTCTCTGTCAATGCAGGTTTCTTGCCACTTGGCATGCGGCATCTCTGGCATACTTGCTGTCGATAATGCATAGGAGTCGATGTGTAGTCTAGCGACATGTATGCAGTTGCTCATGGATTAGGCTCTCTATTGGGCATGAAGTACATGGTAGTGTATGTATTTTAGCAAGGTCGACCACACAATGGGCCATCACCAGCTGCTGAGGGTGTGTCTCCTGTGCGCAGGTCGCCCTTCAGTTTCCTGATCCTGTGTAATGGCTCTTTGGTGGTTGTGCATGCATTGTCTCTGGGTGTGCCATGTGACACTGGACACTCCTTACTTTCCACACGCGCCTGTTGCAATTGTCCTTCTGACATCCTAGTCTTTGTGTGCAAAATGGGGCATTTTTCAGGGAGATGGCGCCTGCTGCTGCGGGCCCTGCACAAGCTGCACAAGTTGTAACGCAAGCACCCAGTGGCCTCACACACGAGATGGTGTGCATCATGTTTGGCTCGCTCACATATGCCATCATGCTGCAACGCCCTCTGCATTATGCACATGATCCACAGATAGACCCACTCCAAGTTATGACAGACCATCACCCAGGTCCATGACAACATCCGTCTCATATACTGCCCTGCCCTCTACGGAGCAAGTACATCCGAACTCCTAGGAAACTGGTCCACTTCCAGGGGGCATCTGCACACCTCAGCTTCTACACCCTGCGCCCCAGCCACCTCACTGTCCACCATAGTTAGCTGCAATGGATCACTGTCTGCTGCAGGATGACCTCCACACTCCCCACCCACACTCAGGAGGCAGACCACAACCCCGACCCCAAACCAACCTTGTACGTCTGTCATCCTAGATCCCGTTGGGCCATCTCCATGCATCCAACCTTGCCCTGGTCACCGTTCTTCACATCCACCGTACTCCAGCATACAGGACATTGTTCTCCCACCTGGCCACACATACCTGGGACTCCCTCCCCGGGTACCTCCACATGGGCCATGACCTCTACGCCTTGATGATGATCTCCCAAATAGGTCTGTCCGCACAGTTTAGCAAGCCCCCCCTCAGCAGCCAGAGGCCATCACAGGTGAGTGTTGTGCTCCATGCCTACATTGAATGATACCTTGTGACCCATGTGTGTCCTGTACCAGACTCTGATCCCAGGGTATGGATGGCTGGAGTTAGTTCACCACTCAGGCATAGTTGGACATTTCCACACACATATGTCGTTGAATAATGCAAAATGACAGCAACATTTCATGTGCAGAACAATGTGATTTTATTTTTGGTGGGGTGAGTCTTTTGGTAGATGTGCTCAGGTGCTCTACCGGGGGAATAGAATCCAAAGTTCACAGGGGGAGATGGCATCCTTGTCAGTTGGAGTCATCAGAGTCCAGGCCACAGTGTTGGTCATCATTGGTCAGACTGTGACCAGCAAGTCCATGTGGCAGAGAATGTCATTGGGTGAAGTGCTGCTGTTGCGCCAGAGGGCCAGGTGCCAGGCCAGGTGACCTGGGAGATGGGGATGGTCCGCTGACTCTCACGGTCTTTTCCGTGGACGACCCACCTTCCTCCGGGGACCCTCAGATGCAGGCCTTGACGATGTCAGGGACGCTCCGTCGGACAAATGCTCTTCCTACCTCGTCCCTCCCTGTGTCTGGTGCTGGTCTACGCCTGGTGGTACAGGGAGGGTTTGCCAGGCTTTGGGCGATCTGATGGAGTGATTGGCTCATGTCCCTGTGCCCCGCCAGGAGCTCAGCCAGTCTTGCCTCCATCCGTCCATGGTGTTGTTGATGACTGGCATGATGCTCGACCTACAGGTTCTTTATCTCATCGAGGGTCCCCTGCATCCCGGAAAGTCTGAACACGACCTGGTCCATGCCTCTGGTGTCACGCAGGTATGAGTCCAGGATGTTGCGTATGTGTGACATACCAGGGTCCTGAGATGGCTGGTCATCGCGCCTCCGCCTGCCTCCACTCCCACCACCCCTGCCCACACGAGCCTGGCCTGCCGTTGTGGGCACATCGGGTCTACGGGACCCCTGAGGGATGGCATTTGCAGGGTTGCCTGCCTCCTCCTGGGTGCCCTGAGAAACTTGTCCTTCCTGGTCAGACTGGATGTGTTGTTCAGTGCGAGCAGGGCTCCTGGGTGCCTCCTGGGATGTGGCAGGAATGGGGTGGGGGTTGGCACAGATGTACCTGACGCAGGTGCTGCAGGGGCTTGTACACCAGAGGGGCCAGGTTGGTCGGGGTCATCCACGGAGTGGTGAGAGTCATCGCTGCCAGTGGGAACGTCTTCACGCGGTGCCTGGGACTGTGATTCTTCCCCCCCCAGTGTTGGGGGGAGATCGTCGACGTTGCCCTGTGTGTGAGAGAGAGACAATGTTAATGCTGTTTCATGCCACATCCATGTTTCATACATATTCAAGTTGACACAGTTCACCCAGGTAGTTGGATGTCCCTAGCATTCCTCTCAGTGTCCACTTGGGGATGGGCATGTTGCGGGGGACAGATTGGGATGTTCTCCTGAGCGTGTGACCTGTAGATAGTTGGCTCTGATGCTTACTTGGCTCTGGATTGGTCTTGTTGTGTCATGTGTCCATTGTGGGAGTGTGTGAATCCGTTGTCTGCCCCGGGGGGGGTGTGCTTGTGTTAGGGGGGGGTGTGACCGGGCGTGCTGTTTTGTGTAGTGTGAGTTGTGATTGGGTCTCCCAGGTGATGTGTGTGTCCCCTCATGGTGCATGCTGGCATGACAGTGTGTGTGAGTTCCTGTGCTAGACACCTGTGCGTGTGGTGTTGGTGTTTGGGTGTACAGTGGTCCCAGGAGGGCCTTTTGCTGCAAACAGCTACCTTGTCAGTACTTTGCCAGTCCCTGTGTATTGTGCATGGGTATGTACCTATGCCATATGGGATGAGGACATTGTTGTCTGTGTCTCATTTTGACAATGTGTTGTGTGTGTCCCACCCTCCCAGCCTCCCGGACATCCAGTCTTGTGTTTGTGGTTGTTGTAGCCTTGGACATGGCCTTGCCTTGATTTGTGATGGGTGAATGGTGACGTTAGTGGCATGGGCATGGTTTTTGGGTGTGGTTGTGTGCGGTGAGTGCTTGGGGGTAGGTGCGTGCATTTGTTGTGGTTGGCAGGCGCGCAACACCCATTGGACTCACAGGGATTCAGCCCCCACCGTCGTGTATGGCAGCCCGCTGTTGTTTCACCCCTTTAAGAGCCCCTGCAGCTCCACTCTTCCTATGGCTTAACAGATTCATCCCCCCCCGAAATTTTTTCTTGGCCTCCCCCGAAATTTGGCTCTAGTTGCGCCTCTGGGGGTTGGGGTGTGGATGCCATTCCCCCCAAGTTACGTGAGTTGTTTGTGTACTCACCAGGCTCTGCGACTCCTTCGACTCCGTGTAGTCCCACCGGCAAGGAGCTCCAGCTCCGCCGTGGTGAAGTTTGGATTCTTGTCTGTGGGCATGGTGTGGGGTGTGGGTGTGGGTGTGGATGGTTGTGGGTGTGTGTGTGTGAATGTGAAGAGGGGGATGTTTGTGGAGGGGGTTGTGTGAATGTGTGTGAGTGAAGGTGTAGCGAAGGTATGAGTTGTGTGGGGTTGTTTGTCAGTGGGGTCTGGCAGCAGTGGGTCTGTTGCAAAGGCTCATGGGTTGTGTGTGTGGGCCCTTTTTATTGGTCCATTTTTGGGTGTGGCTGTGTTTGAATTTTGGTGGGTGTGTTATAAGTGGTGGTTGTGATTTGGGGCCTCTGTTTGCCTGTTTGGATGTGCCAGGTCAGTCTTTGAGATGTATTTTGTCATGTCGACGTGTTTTGTGTTATTGTGCGAGTCTGATTGACCCTCCTTGTGCTGTTTTAAAGGGGCCTGGTTCTGTAAGAGTATTTTTCGCGTAGGTACGATCCGGACATATGCGATGCTGGGTGAGGGGGCTGGGGTACGGTGTTGGTGTGCGACGCGTACATGCGGTGCAGGGGTACGGTGCGTACATGCGGTGGGGGGCTGGGGGTACAGTGCGTACATGCGGTGCAGGGGATCGGTGCGTAAATGCGGTGGGGGGGCTGGGGGTACAGTGCGTACATGCGGTGCAGGGGTACGGTGCGTACATGCGGTGGGGGGGCTGGGGGTACAGTGCATACATGCGGTGCAGGGGATCGGTGTGTACATGCGGTGGGGGGGTACAGTGCATACATGCGGTGCAGGGGTACAGTGCGTACATGCTGTGGGGGGCTGGGGGTACAGTGCGTACATGCGGTGGTATGGCGCGTACATGAGGGGGTGCTGCGCATACATGGGGGGTACGGCGCGTACGGTTGCAGGCCTGGGGTGCAGTGTGGACAGGGTGTTGTACGGTGCTGACATATTTGGGTGTGGGGGGGCTGTACGGCTCGTACACGGGCATGAGTTTACCCGTGTACATGTGTGCTACTGCGTTGGCTCCGTACGGGCATTTTTACGTGCGATTGTGTATTCGGACGGGCGGTCGGGATCGTACTTGCGTGCTCGGACTTGTGTTTTACGATTTGTATGTGAAACTGTCCGGATCACTTTCGTACACTTTTCCCGACGAAATTCAGACGTGGACACTATCCGACGCACTCTCGTAGACTTTTCCCAACACTATTCGTAGTTCTTTTTTACGTCCCAATCGTACTTGGCAGTTTGTACGGTACTTATGCGACTCGTACGTAAAAAAATACGGATACCAGTCGTACGCAAATTATTTTTGACGGATCGGAATCGGCACCTGAGTATTAAAATGGAAACAGAAAGTTGTTAGATATTTGCTTCAAAAATATTTTAGAATCATTTCAATCCAAGCCAGTATTTTTTAACGAACTCACAAATGCTGGAAATGTGTAGAAACATGCATAAATATTATTTTTGGTAACTTACCTTAGGAGTGTAAAACAAAAACATGTCACAGATATCGCTTTTCTCCTTGTCACTGCATGGCTAAAAAACAGAGCAGAAGAATGGAATGTTTTTGTTCTTCAGACGCTGCCTAAATTATGCTCCGTGATCTGACCTGCCTTTACCGTAGGATGATTGGTCTGGCAGCAGGAATTGTGACGTCAGAACTGAACTGTAATAAGTTATAACAGTTGAGCGGCTACATCATTTATTTATAATGAACAAGTATGTGCATCACAAGTCACCTATTATAAGAAATTAGAGACAGGGTTTTATGCAGGCATTGTAGAATCATATGTATCATAAACAAATTAGAGACATTTTTGTAAACTCGGATTGCAGAATCCCATGTTTGAGAGGGTTATTCCTGCCAGAGACAGAGCCCCAGGGTTTATGTAAACCTACACTGCTCTGTGGGAGGCTGCTCTCCCTATCAGGGGATTAACAATCACAGAAGGCTTCACTGCCATGTGAGGCTTCATCTCCCTATCAGGACTTAAAAAATAAACTCCAAAGTGCAGGCCAAGACTCAATTGTCCTGTCACAAGTTTGTGGTGGGATTCAGGAACCTGATCAGGGACTGCAAATAGTTATGGTTACCACATCTTTTGGGGGACGGTTTATAGTCTGAATCTTTTCTTTGTATGTACATATGAATAACCCATAATTTAGTGCAATATATTTTCAGCTGATAGCTAGCTAGAAGTTGTAATTACTAAAAGATGATGAACTCTGACACAATCAGACACAATCTTTGAGCAGTTTGACTTTCCAGCCATATTAGTAATCTACCCATAGCATTGCAAAAGCATAAAGAATGAATTAACTCATCTATTAACACATTAATTGCATACAAAAATTGTACAATAAATTAAATGTAATAATGTTTGTTCATCTGTTAACTATTTTGCCTTAATTAACCTGGTGCTAAATGCATTAAAACTGAAAAAGTATTGCAGTAAAGTGTCAAGATGAGGAGGAGTTCCATACAGAAATAACATTATTTTGATGAATTTAGAATTCGTTGGCACGCACCCTTTTCAAGATAATGCACAGAAAATGACCTACGACACCATTTTAGATTTTGTCTGGTAATGAAAAAGACTCCAAATTTGTAGAGCAAGTGCTAAATCCTCTGTTGGACATTCTGTTCAATTGGAGAATTTAGCCTTGATAGTTTTCTTTAACGTAGGGACATTTGGTAGTGGTAATATTGCTGTATATTTTTCACAGAAAAATGTGGTGTCATGTATGTTAGAGATAGTGAGACCCCTTTGGTTGCTGATGGACTCCTTAGAATAGTGGTGTAAGTGATAGGGTGTGGTTAAGAAAATTCATGACATAGTACAGGCAATGAATAATTACACTCCGAAGAATAAAGGCTTGTAATACCGAGCTCTATGTTTGGCATGATTATATACATGTACCCAGGCTGGGGAGGATGCTACAACTGGAAACGAGATAGGGGATTACGTAAACCCTGCACTCCGAAGAACCAGAAGTGCTGTACCGAGGAGTTTGCTGCAGTCCAGCAAACTGCTCATGCGTACCATGTGTGCCTCAATCGAAGTGAAAATCCCCAGTTGGCATGTGTGAAGTCAAAGTGCCACTCCAGCCAGTGCAAGGCCTTTGAAGAACACGAGGCCGTAGAAAAAGTTTGTTTGTTTTCAGCTAGAAATGGGTTTGTAAAGTCGAGACAAGAGTAACTGCGCCACAGCCTTACACAGAGCTGTCATTCATACAATACAATGCCGAAGATAGTGACAACCAATACAGGGAAGCACCAAAGGCAGTGATTGCAGCGTGCAAGGAAGTGCTAAAAGCAGAAACCTTTCTGACACAAAGAAACGCTAAAGGCAATGACAACCAGGTACGTAAAGTGCAATGAGCTGCATCTGCCAGGTGCAAGAGAATGCTGTGAGTAGAAGCAGATAAATGCAGAGAAATATTAGAGCCAGCGATAACCAGAGGTATGGAGAATATGATTACGCTGACAAAGAACCAGAGTAAAGAGAGCCATCCGACCTCAGCACCAGGTGATGCAACCCAAGTAGAAGCAGGAGGGTTGTGCTTATGAAGCTGGTGAATCAAGTCGGGCCAACTAAAAAGGTCGTGATCCGTGGTTGTCTTGCAGGGATTCTGCTTATGCACAGAATTATGCACAGGAAACCAGGACCTCAGTGAATTGTGGTGTACCAAAAACTCACTTCAGAACCCAGAACCCCTTATCCGACCAGCATCAGTGTCCCTTTCGTTATCCGAGTTTTATCTCGGCGGTCCCAATGTATAGACAACCCAGAACAAGCGACTTTGCGTATTCTCAGGAATGGTGGGAATCAGAAATACCTGTTCGTAATTATTCTCATATCAGTCCACAACAGAATAAACAGAGATACTGTAAAGTTTAAAGAGTTTATTTTATAAAGATGCAGTACTTTGGCTAACATAAGCAGACAAATGATTAAGATCAAAACCATCAGCATAGTTACAATACCATAGAAAATGAAAGGAGTAATCATAATAAAATGACAGTGGATATCAGCCACCTTCCTTTCGCTAGTAAACTAATATTATTATTATTAGACTAATAAAAGGTCTCTAGGCTTGAATGGGGAAACCCATACCGTAAAGATCAGCTTAGTGGAATCACATCACAGGATCAGCTAGACTCTGCTCCTGGGAAAGCTCTTCTTCCGAATGTGTCTAAAACATGTAGCCTGCAATTTTAAAAGCACTCGACTCTCAGGTATTTGCAGCTGCGTGCGTGTTATGGCTAAATAGTGGGCCGATCAACCTGAACCCAACAACATGCACTGTCTAGCGACCCAGACTGTTTCTTTACACAATGTTCAGACCAAGGTCGCTGCTCACTGTTAGGGATGTGAACAACAGACAGTTCTCATGTGAAGCAAAGTAGAGCAAGCATTTCTCAATTAATAACATGTGACTACAGTGTCGTGTGCAAAAGCTGCAAAAGCGGCAAGATGGCTTTCTAACATCTAACACGGTTGTGCTAACTTAGCATTGTACGTATATAGATAGTAATCTTCACTACACCCCCCCCCTTGATCGGACCACTAACCAGTAGGGGCGCACTTGCAAGAACGCAGAGTTCAAGTTTGATAGAACGGAACCAAGGGCATAAATTGTAAGTCCATATAAGGTAAGTGAAAAAGTTCGAAGAGAAAAAAAAACAGAGAAAAAAAATAAAAAGGATTGAAAAAAAACCATTCAAAGGGGAAAAAAATATCATCGATGGATGTGTAACGAAATGAAGGGGAAAAAAAGTCAATCCATCAAGGTATAGGCACAATAAGTTGCAACAGCTTCTAAGAGGAAATCATTGGAATGTACTGCAAAATTATCTGCCATCCATGTAAGCAAGGGGAAGGAACACACATGTTCCTCGACAACCGGAGCCTCCAGCACCACTCGAGGACAACTGGTATGTTCTTCAAGATAACTTCTCGCTAAGAATTCAGCTGCAGCCGTTCCCATGTCCCAATTCCCTAGGACTCCATGTGCTGCTCCACATGCCATAATCCTGACGCCAGAACAGTCCAACTCATGAGCCACTAAGGGGCTCATTAGCCGATCATAATCCGGGGCAGGAGACACCGAGTTAGACAGGCACAAATCCAGAACCCATTTGAATGGACAATCGAGGCAATGAAAGACAGGCTACACACAAGTAATGTAGGGAAACCGGAAGGACAATCCATAGGCTATGCTTAAAGTCGCCAGTGGCAACGTGCCATAGTATTCAAGCATCCGGTTACTAAGATGGAGCAGCCAGGACATGCTGTCGTGTGACGCAAGTTGTGCATCCATAGCATAGTACGCACATCAACAAAAGCACCCCAGCTACAAGGGTGAGAAGCAAAGGTAGACCTCCGAAGACGCTGGAAAAAATAGAATGAAAAAATGCCGGCATCACACCAAAAATAGTTTGAAAGGAGGTCACGAGGCCGGAGCCCACAATTTTAAAAAAATGAGCCAGGCCAATTGTTGACGAGGCATTAAAGATAGTCTGAATCAGGGCCCAAAAATGAAGTGGGAGATCAGTATTCAAAAGCGCTTGCACCTCTGTGCGCGTATTAGCTACGTGAAGGACAAATGTTTCCCGGGACGAAGTCAACGTGACTTCTTTTTGAGACAATAGAGCCCTTATTCTGCACATCTTGTTGAACTCTGCTTTCAAAGTTGGAATGGAAGGCCAGATGGATACATCGAGCCGTCCATGCGGGGGTGGGAAAAGGATGTTATTACAGCAGACTACTCTCTGTGATACAGTCACTATGTAGGGAATTCCCACTAACATCCCACAGCAAGCTTCATTATTTAATAGCAAATAACTACCGTTAGCAAGCAGCGTAAAAGACGATGTTATAACTGGCACCGGAATCCCTTTCAGGACGCAAGCTAAATTAGGAGCGTGCACATTACACACACCATGCAATTAAATGTGTCGACACACCACAGAGTGATCTGAAGTGGAAGTGCACTCATCACCTTTTAAGTAAACCTCTTTTCCGTCCCTCACACATCTGTACGTTTTTCATATCTGCCAAGGGCATAATGTTTCATGCACGAACTGAACTTAAACAGGGGGAATGGTAATGTGATCAACCCGTGGATAAGCCACACAGCGGAGTTTAACTCGACAACAGAGAAAGGTAAAGGTTCTAACTTTTCAATATGCAGCAGTGAGTATGTTGCATCTTTCATGGACATGAACTGTTGTTTCGCAGTTAAATTAAAAGGGAGGAACAAAGATGAAGTATTCATGTAATCCCAAGGGACTTTCCCAGCCTTTAACGTTTGCAAAGTTCATGCAAACTGCATAATGGAACGCAATTGATTTTGACCATGATACAATACAGACAAATCATCCTGCACAATATCTACCACAGACGAAACAATATTATCTAAGGTATAAATTCTGGAAGACAGGGTGTTAATGGTATTATCTATGACAGCCAATACCTTCTCCACATTGGCTTGATCAATAGCTCGTAATCTGGATGCAGCCTCAATCTGTGATAGCTTCCAAACTTCGTTATAATCAGCATATACCCATCTTTTGGACCTGCCAACCGCAGGACCCTTAACAAAATCATTCAAATCTATTTTGTTGTTCAATTGTGATAAATGAAGTTTGACAGATGCTAAGGTGGAATGTTGCAGCCAAGCTTGGCATAACTTCCCTACTGAGTAGGTAGTTACAGTGTGAGAAGATTCAAAACGAGGGTCTACACGAACTTGTGTATACCCCGGTGCTAAATCCAGAAACCGATGTTGACAGGAATCTGAGCTCGTTTGCCATACTAACCACCCTTCCGGATTCAATTCAGAAATATTGAAGGATGTGTTGGAAATGTATGACTGCAACGTAGCAAGGGACAGATCCGTATGATTATCCCAATCAGGATAAGCACCCAGACCCGGAATGGAGGGAGAATTACATTTTTTAGAAGTAGCCAATCCAAAACAGGTGGTCTGAAAAATTGACGAATTCAAAAATAACATGTGGTTCGGGATGAGGCAGGCACGATGCAAAGCTTCTGTTCCTTGTACCTGCCATGGTTTAGAACCCCAAACCGATTTAAGATCGATAGTAGCTTTCCACAGATCATATCCTCCGATTGCCAATTCGTCCATAAAGGACTTAGAATATAACAATTTGGTGTGTGTCAGTCTAACTTTAGAAGCAGACTCAGCCGCAACCCTCAAATAAAAGGAGGCCGAGTTCGACACACTGAAATCAGAAAAATATGTGAATTTGTCCACTAACGTGGTTGAGCTGCCCTGCCTAGGGGCTGGACAGTGTTCCCATTGTGTATAATTTACAAAATTTCGAAACGTATTTGCTTTGTGTAGGAAATGTGTGCCATAATGTTGGTAGCAGAATTGCTCATCATAATTAGCAGTATCTAAATACAAATCTTCAGCATCAAATGCAGCATAATATTTCAAATCAGAAAACAGTGATTCTATTGCTTGTACATCCCAATTATCCGAGTGGATGTTCTGCTTAACTACATCACCCATAGAAACACGAAATACATTTGGCACATTGATTACTTCAGTGGGGCCATGAATTTGAAATTTTCCAGCATCCCAAGCGATCCCATCACGTACAGGCCAGGCAGTAATGTTCACAAAAGTCTGGTCCCTTTTCATAATATGTGATGAGGAGTGGGGGGCCAAAGTTCCATCAATTAGTCCAATTGTAGATCTTTCTTTCAGGTAGTGTCCATTTATAATTCTAAAAAATACTACCACAAAGCCAATGGACATAAACAAAAAAATACATATGAGCACCAAGGGAGAATTAAAAAATGTCTTTTGAACCAGGCAACAAAAATCGAAACTTTTGATGGGGCAATGGAAGTCATTGAATTAGTGTCAAAGGAGTAGCGCGACTGGGTAACTGTGGTGGATTGTAAAACAGGCAACGGGACATCCGCAGGATAAGCATACTCAATATCTTCAGGTAGACCACCAGGTGTTGGTCGCAATAAAGGACCAGTAACTGTGTGCATCTCGACGGCAACATCAGGCAAGGTGGTAGAAGCTGGGGCCACAACAGAATTTCTCAGCATCGAAGGGCAAGAAACCGCTGGTGTCATACTAAGAAGAATCGGCCACTCGCTGTAGCTTGACATTGTCAATAGAGATGTACCTGTTATCCTTGCGACAAGGAAGTGGAGGTAAAATGACTGTACGTGTACCTTGTACTCCAAGCACCGGAACTGGTGCACGATAAGAGGGGCCGAACTCCTTCTTGTTCTCCACCTTCTCACGGACCAGATCACCAACTCGAGGTAGCCAGCCGACTACCGGAATCTGAAGCGCAGCATCAGATGTGGAGGGTACGTGTTCCTTCGCTAGACTGTCTCTGGCTTCTTGAAGATTCTGCAATACAGCACAGTGATCATCTACGTCAAAGGGTACGGCTGACGCCGCCATGTCTAGACCATCAAGGTCCGGGACAAACATTCGTATGCCAAAGAGCATCATGTATGGGGTCCGCCCACCCAGAGACCTTCTAGGGAGATTATTAAGTGCTCGTTGCACGTCATATAAGTGGGCTAGCCAGTTCCGGCCAGTACCTAAAACCTGTCTGTCAAAGATTGCTTTAAGTCACGGTTCATTCGCTCCACCACACTATTACCCTCAGGTCGGTATGGAGACGAAAATTTTACTTGGACCCCCAAATTTCTCATGGCTTCTTTGTACGCCTTAGAGGTGAACGCAGGGCTGTGATCAGAATGAAAGGTACCACATGCAAAACTTCCAACAAAGACACGCAAATCCTTGATGACAGTACGGGCATCCGCACTCCTTTGTGGCCACACCCACAGAAAACGTGTGCACGAATCCACTGCAACCAAGATGTATTTGTATGCAGTATCAGAGGTAAATGGACCGCAATGATCTAAATAAACACAACCCAGTGGTTTATTAGATATGTACAACTGAGTTTGTGGTTGGCGCGCCGCAGTTGAAGGTTTTATCTGCTGGCAAATGTCACAATTAAGAACATAAGCGCAAGCTTGTTTGTATAAACCGCACCACCAGTAACGTTGTTGTAACAGAGATACAGTTGCTGCAACGACGGCATGCGCGGACGCCATGCCCTCGTCAGCTGCTAATATCAAAGATGGTCTGCAGTCCGCGTTGGGAATTAATCTGTCACCAACGTCGTTAATCCTCACTAATGGGACGTTATCAGGACTTAAGCGATAATGGTAACGAGAAGGGAAACCTCTTGCATATTTTGTTCCCTTCTCCGTAGCAGCAATAGCTGCCAAGATGTCATCATCGATCTTACTTTGTGATCTTGTAACTGCTGCTACTATGTCGCCACTGCTGTTTTTGCTGCCTTGTCAGCTAGGCTGTTGCTGACAGCATGGACGCCAACTCGTTGGTGACCAAGAGTGTGAATAACAATCACGAGAGGCAGATGTTCTTTAAGTTCTACCACTCGAACCCAAAGCGTTTTATGTTTTATTGTGCTACCTTTGGAATCATGATAGTCATTCCGAGACCAAAAATGTAGATTGTCGTTGTAAGATTGAACACAATAAAACGAGTCACTGACTATAAGAGTAGTGACTCGGGGATCAGCAAACTCCAGTGCAAGCACCAGAGCACGAAGCTCCGCCAACTGTGCGGTACAATCACCCAATGACTGCATATGCACGACATCGGATTGGAATTCACCATTCACGAAAGTACCGACCACAATTGCGCAGGCCGCTGAATAGGCATGCTTCGATCCAGTAGCCGGTTGCGCAGAACCGTCAGTGTAAATGACACAATGGTAATCCTCGAGCGGGCGCAAAGACAGAGGAGCTGGATGAACGAATTCATATTGCAAGAACTCCTGAGTCTGTAGAGCCGTGTCAAAGATATATGTGACGTCGGGCAAAGTCAAGGAAGTGGCCCATTGTATCCACCTTGGATGCAAAGCCTTAGAATTAGGTACACTTGCTTTCATCACCGCCTCAAGGGCAGGATATGGTGTTACCACCAACATGCGTTTACCTTGCGATAGCGCTCGCTCTTTCAGAATCGCCATCTGCACTGCCGTCAGAACTTTCTCGACAGCGGAAAATTGCAGTTCAGCCGAAGCGTACATGTGTGATTTGTAGGCAATGGGGACAGTGTCACCCTCATTGAACGTTAAGTATGTAAAACCAACTGTGCCCGGCACAATTCTTATGACCAGTTTAGTGCGGTTATCACGCGTCAGTAAGTATTTAGAAGCAAGAAGGTCAGCTTGCAATGATTGCAATATAGCTGAATGCTCTGGCAGCCAACATGATTTGGAAAAAGTAGGTTGTACCAAGGCATAAAGCGGCTTGATACGCTGGACATAATCAGGAAAGTACGTTCGACCGAAATTCAGAAAGCCCAGCTGGGGTTGTAATTTCTTCAGTGTCGTGGGAGCACGTAGGCATGCGCATTTCTCTAGGAAGTGCGGAGCCAATCCTCGACCTTCATTGTTGAGTTTGTATCCCAAAAACAACACTGTATATTCCGCAATGTGAGACTTCGCAAAGTTGAATCTGTAACCGAAGTCTGCAAACAAAACAATTATGCGATCAACGTGACGCAGATGCGGCCACAACTCGTCATCTGTGAGATAAATATCATCCACATATGAGTACGCATCAGGGTCTATGCTCTTTAACAGAGAGACTACACGAGCGGCAAAGACACCAGGGCTGTATTTATAGCCCATCGGAAAATCTTTTGAAATGTTTTTGTTTGCCACCCGAGGTAAATGCTGTCCACTCACTACTAAGAGAGGACAGGTTATGGCTGTAAAAGCCATTGGAAATGTCAAGTGTGGTTTTAAACCGTTTTCTCACGAGACTATCGACGAGAGCCGAACTTTGGGTATTCTGTACCGCGCATGTCCGGCAATGAGAGTTTCAATGCCAGAAAAACCGCCTCCAGTTGGTCAAATTTCTCAGCAAGCCAATAAGGAAAATCATCCTTATTTTGGGGGCGCTTGCCCATCACCGAATTAACCATAACAGGACTAATAACCACCGGATGGTCCGTTGGTTGTCCCGCAACAGCAGGTGCCCCCACCTGCACGTTGCGTGACACGTACTGCACTAAAGCCCTATGAACTGTAATCAGGGCTGTGTGCAGCACCCGCAACTCAGCCACCGCCACCGTGAGATAACGGGAATGAGGCGTAAAGCCGACCAGCACCGGCCATGTGGCCCCTGCAATAGACAACGGGCCCATTCTAGCCGGTGCAACCGCATGGGGAAGGGCGCCATTAAACCAAATGGTATGCTGCCAGGCAGAGATAAGAATTTCTTGTGTCCTATACGGTGTATAGACCGCAGGAAGCTGCGTGGGAGTAAAGGAATGAAACGTATCATTGTCATCCACCGCCGGAAAAGTCACCCAAGAGTAAAACAACTCATATGGGTAAGACGCATCCGCGCTCACCACAAAAATAACAGCCATCCCATCATCTGGCACCCCATACGTTGTCAAATGACGGCGCAGAGGTGTACGACTATGCGCGGCTATTTCAACTGCCATAAGGACACACTAAAGAGTATCAACGATATCAACAGTAGCATTGGGGTTCAGTAAAAATAACGTTTTTAATGATCAAGCTTGAAAGAACCTATTAGTCGAAACACAGGTAGGTTAAACCGTCACTCCCTTTAACCGGAAACCAGAGTGAGGGTGTTGTGGACTAATATAAGCACTACTAAGGCGTTTCAAATCAATAGAAAAACGTTAGGTGCGCCATGTTGCAGGGATTCTGCTTATGCACAGAACTATGCACAGGAAACCAGGGCCTCAGTGAATTGTGGTGTACCAAAAACTCACCTCAGAACCCAGAACCCCTTATCCGACCAGCATCAGTGTCCCATTCGTTATCCGAGTTTTATCTCGGCGGTCCCAATGTATAGACAACCCAGAACAAGCGACTTTGGGTATTCTCAGGAATGGTGGGAATCAGAAATACCTGTTCGTAAATATTCTCATGTCAGTCCACAACAGAATAAACAGAGACACAGTAAAGTTTAAAGAGTTTATTAGATAAATCTTGTGTCCTAAGATACAGTACTTTGGCTAACATAAGCAGACAAATGATTAAGATCAAAACCATCAGCATAGTTACAATACCATAGAAAATGAAAGGAGTAATCATAATAAAATGACAGTGGATATCAGCCACCTTCCTTTCGCTAGTAAACTAATAGTATTATTATTAGACTAATAAAAGGTCTCTAGGCTTGAATGGGGAACCCCATACCGTAAAGATCAGCTTAGTGGAATCACATCACAGGATCAGCTAGACTCTGCTCCTGGGAAAGCTCTTCTTCCGAATGTGTCTAAAACATTTAGCCTGCAATATTAAAAGCACTTGACTTTCAGGTATTTGCAGCTGCGTGCGTGTTATGGCTAAATAGTGGGCCGATCAACCTGAACCCAACAACATGCACCGTCTAGCGACCCAGACTGTTTCTTTACACAATGTTCAGACCAAGGCCGCTGCTCACTGTTAGGGATGTAAACAACAGACAGTTCTCATGTGAAGCAAAGTCGAGCAAGCATTACTCAATTAATAACGTGACTACAGTGTCGTGTGCAAAAGCAGCAAAAGCGGCAAGATGGCTTTCTAACATCTAACGTGGTTGTGCTAACTTAGCATTGTACGTATATAGATAGTAATCTTCACTACAGTTGGAATAGTGAATCTTTTCAATGGCTGCTGGAAAGATAGCAGTGTATGGGGGGATCACCTTCTTAAAACCACCACCTCACTTCAATGCCTCCAAAAAGCAGAATATTGGTGACTTATCAACTGCCTGGATCGAATCCCTCTATGATTTCATTCTTGCGCTGAAAAAAGCAAATGACAAATAGATCAGTAAAGATCTAAAGAATTTGGCGGGTGAAGGAGTAAAAGAAGTGATAAAGAAAGTACCACACAGTGATAAAGTGACATACCGTCAAATCAAAGAGGCTTTAAACACCAAGTTCACTCCAATGCCAAATGTTGACTATAAGAGGTACATTTTCAGTAAAGAAAGGCAAAAATTTGGTGAAACCATGGATGAGTTTGTAGAAAGACTTGATTGGCTCATCATGCATTGCAAGTTCAATGAGTTCAACAATGAAGAGGCAATGTGTCTCAGAGTAATAGATGGCTGTCTTTGCAATTCGTTAAGACAACGCATGCTGACAGAGACACTCAGCCTGGAGCAAGTACTCATGGCTGCTAGACTGGAAGAAAGAGCTAACAGACAAGCTGCTAACATGGAGGCCCTGAACGTCCCAAAATGAATCAGTGCTTAGCGTGAAAAGTAAGCCGAAACGTAGGGTAGAAAACCACAAAGTAATATCTGCTTAGAAAAATATATTATGTTTACTATGTGGATTTTCCTTTCTACATGAAGATAAATGTCTCACCATTGGATAGATATGCAAAGGTTGCGAGAAAGAGAACCATTTTGTAACGGTTTGTGAAGTGAAGGAAAGATCAAGTTGTTAAGAAAACAAAACAGATGCCAGACAGTTCCAGTGGCGTTCTAACCACACCCAGTCAAGTCAAGGCCAAGCGGCAATATCAGTTGCTGAACGATGTTGATTGTAATCAAATTTGTATTTTAAAAGTTCGTCATTGTCACACAACAGTGAGGAAGATGGGTGAGTGATGTCAATGTCGACCAATGGACAAAATGTGCATGCAGGATTAGCGTCTTGCAAAGAAGAATGCCAGTCAAAGCGAGATCATTAAGTGAAAGTACAAAATTCATTTGGACACTGTCTCAAAAGGTGAATGGGTGCTCAATACCTTTTATAATAGACAGTGGTGCATCAATAAACATTATGCCAGCGGAAATGTACAATGGACTGACTCCATTGCCCCTTTTAACCCAGTCGAAAACTAAAGTGTATAAGTGGGCTGCTCAGACACCACTGCAAGGTTCATTTATAGCAACTGTGAAGCATAAAAAGACAATATTCCAAGCACCAATTCGTATCTTGCCAAGCACTGCATCAAGTGCTTGTTTACAAAGTTTCAGCACTGCTGCTGACATGGGGCTGATTTCTGTAAACTACAACTTCAGTGCCTATCATGACATAGTGAATCAGTTTGTATTCTTCTTTCATGGACTAGGAAGTCTTAAGACAATGTGCAACTTCACATAAATGAGGACATCCTTCATGGTGCTCAACAACATTGTCGAATTGTGTTTCATTTACAAGAGGCTGTTGAAAAAGAACTTGAGTCGCTAGTAAAGCATGACATCAATGAGTGATCCACTGGTCCAATGCTATGGGTGTTCCCCATAGAAGTAGGGCCAAAAAAGGATAGTGGAGGAGCCGTGTGCATCTGCGTTGACATGCGCCAATCTAACAAGGTGATTGAAATTGAAAGACATCCAGGTCCGCATATTGCTGACATGATTATCTGGCTGACCAGAGCCAAAATCTTTTTTTCCGCGTTGATTTGAACAAAGGGTATCACAAACTTGAAATGGAAGAAAATTGCAGGTTCATTATTACCTTTTCGAATCATGTTGGTTTATTTAGATATAAAAGACTGAGGGGATATGCACAAGGAAGTGGTGGAAAGAGGTGTCAGCCTTCCTGGCTGAATGCCTCTTTCCGCCACTTCTGAACTGCAAGGCTTCACCATTTTTACAAGAATGTGGTGCATCCTTGCATTTCCTCCTGCGATGGCGCAAAGTTTAGTAACTTAGCGCCAGCGCAGACACCCTTGCACCATAGTGCAAGGGTGTCTGCGTGCAGGGGAGGATTGTTTATGTGTAGGAAGGTGTCCCTTCCTGCACATAAACAATCCTAAAATGCCATTCTGTCACTGTCTAGTTTTTTTAAAGGATTGTTTATGTACAAAAAGGGATACCTTCCTGTACATAAACAATCCATGGCATTTTGCTTTTTCCATGTGTGCTGCACACGGCAGTACACATGGAAAAAGCAAAAACGCGGAATAAGGCATTTCTCCTTGTTTTGCCAACTTAAGACCAGGTCTTACCTCGTCCTAATTTTGGCGCTGCCTCCTATGTATGCCATTTTGTACATACAGGGCAGCGTCAAAATGAATGGCTGTTGCAGTAGAATGCCCACCGCAACAGTCACTGCCCACCCCTTTCACGCTAACCATAGCGTGAAGGGGGCCTTATTTACAAGGCAGCATTTAACCACGTTAAGTGGCTCAACGTTGCCTTGTAAATAAGGTGCAGCCCTTATTGCCAACATAACGACGATATAAGTGGCGTTTTGGTGGCGATCGGGCTTGTACATATGCCCCTAAGATTTGGAGTGTCATCAGCTGCAGAACGTTTTCAGGATGTCATTTATCACATATTACAGCCAGTCACAAATGCTTTCAATTAATTACAGTGATGACATACTTGTTTTTGGGGCCACCCGATATAAACTTGATAAAACTCTCACACAAGTGTGTCATAAACTTGAGGATGCAGGTCTCACGTTAAATCCAGCAAAGAGAGTGTCATAAAACAAAGCTCAAGGTCTTTGGTCATATCTTTTCTTATGAGGGACTACTTCACGGTTGTCATGGACCATTTAAGGTAATCGTAAAACCAAGATGCATCCTCACATTAAAAGGTGGGGAGTGTTCCTTTGATTTTTAAAACTGACAAAGGTCCACCTTTCAATAGTCGAGAATTTTAAGATTTTCTTACTCACCTAAATCTCAAGCATCAGAAAAGCACACCTCTCTAGCGTCAGGCGAATGGTGCCATCGAGAAATGTATGCGCACGCTCAAGAAGACCATTCATCGCTCCGTTCTGGAAAGACCTGAACTCAAATCAGTTCTTCACTCTACTCTTCATGCATGTAGGACAACTCCTCATTCTACCACAGGTGAAAGCCCTGTCACCTTAATGTTTGGGAGAGCCATGGGAACCAAATTGCCACAATGGACCACTGAAAGATCTATTGACATTGATATCCTTTGCACTACTGATTCATCTCACAAATGCAAAATGAAGACCTATGAGGATAGATGCTGCTGTGCTTGGAGTACTGTGTTCAGAAGAGGAGACCAAGTCCTTGTCAGGCAGAAATGGAAATGTAAGTCTGATGCTCCTTTTGATGCTGACCCACTGTGAGTTGTGACTAGCAAAGGACACATGGTGACTGCTCATTGTCCTGGAAAGTCCATCACAAGAGATTCTTCTTATTTAAAACACCTGACTTGAGATTCATTGACTCAAGACATTCAGAGTGAGGCCCTTCCATCCGGGAGTCAGGAAAACCTAACGACTACATTTGTGCCTGTGTCACCTGTGTCAGCTGTGGATGCCTCTCCTATGTCTCCTCAACCTCACACAATGAGACCTGGAAGATTGATTCAAGCACCTCAAAGACTCATTGAGGAGTTATGATGTATATATGTAATTTCTTTGTGTACTTTTTATTTAACAAGGGGGAGATGTAGTGTTGTGTATGTTAGAGAGAGTAGAACCCCTCTAGTCCCTGACTGACTTCATAGAATAGTGACGTACGTTACTGATGGTGGTTAAGATAACTAATGACGCAGTGCAGGCAGTTAATGCTTGCACTTTGAAGAATAAAAACATGTAATACCAAGCTCTGCATGTGGCATGATTATTTACATGTACCTGGACTGGGGAGGATGCTACATAGCATATTTTTTTAAGTAACATGTTATTTTTCTGCTCTTGTACAACTTTCATGTTCAAACCTTCTACCTTACAGTGAAATACATTTATTTATAAGAGTAGTGGTGATTCATTAGTCATAAAAATAGCTGGGCAGCATGGCATAGAGTGTAGTCACTAATTTCTTGCATGTGCCACAGATTTCCAGATCAAATTCACTGGGCAATCTTTACCATGTGTCTCTCTTTTCAGGTCCTCTTACCCCATAATGAAGTTTAATAAAATATTACTGTACTGATACTTATGCTCTTTCCCACTTTTCCAAATCAAGTTGAGAGTTCACTCAACATTGCTTTTGCTTTTCAGTCTATTGGTCCTATGTTGATATCAGTCCCTGCCTGGTGTGTTCAAGTCAAAAACAATTAATTGGCTACAACAATTATTGTGCAAGTACGTCTATTTCCACGGACTGACATCTACTCAGCCTAGAAGCACACCATGGACACCCATAATTATACCCAAAAGCAAATGACATATTATCAATCTACCAAAAGTTTAATTTAGAGATTTGAGGGCGTATTGAAAGCATTGTATGATGAGAATTGGGCGAAGGATGTTCTTGAGAATAATGGTTCTCTTGTAAAATACTGATTACCAGTATGTCATGGCAGGGACATGTCATGGTGCTGACATTATTTGTATTGTACCTTAAAGACCTTCCTGCTTTTTACAACTAACGCCTTCTTTCTCCGTACTAATGTGGGGGGCGCCATATCCCCTGCTTACTTTACGGAAACAATTTAGTCATCGTGGATGTAACACTGGTGGGTCTGCAATGAAAAGTGGATGACTTTGATAAATATTGCCTCGAGAATAAAGGTAATAGAATCTTTGAAAAACCTATACTTTGGTTTTTGGGAAGAGCTGCAAGTAGTTTAACTGGAAATTTGGAGGAATTACTGTAAATGAGTGTTCCTCCTATATAACATTTAATAGAAAGTTGCAGTGGACGTTGCACCTCGAAACATTGAAATCCCGGGTATTAACCACTGTGGGTGGCTGAAGAATATAAAAAGGATTTTGGGGGCCCCTTCTTGGAACCTTTTCCTACAGCTTATAAAGCGATGGTACCGCCTCAATTGTTATATGGAGCCAAGGATATAGGGTTAGGATCTAAGCATAGTTTGAAGAAATTGCAAGAAGCTTGCTTAAAAAACTTGTAGGTCGCCCAGCAAGCTCAATAATCCTAGCGATAAGGGTTGAAGCTAAATTGATTTAATGGAATACTACTGTCTCAGATCTGGAAATAATGCAAAGGTGACAGCTTTATGTTTCAAGGAAATATGTGCCACTGAGTTAGGCTGGACGAGACTGGTAAGAAATGAGTTGTTGAGGTTGGCCCTTTCTCTACAAATACAGGGTTATAATGTTGATGCTCCGCTCCAGATATCATAAAAGGAACCGAGGGATAGAGGGGCATCGGAAAGGAATCCAGGAACACACATCTGGAGTATTTAAGTACAAAGAAGTCTACCATCTACTTAGGGGAATCTAGGACCCATTTGTTAGCTTTCCCTTTATCTATCCAGTCTACCCAAAGTGACAGTGCTTTCAGAAGTTAGGAGACTGAGGTGGGATTGAACCCAGTTTATTCAGGGCATGCAGGGTACTTGGAGTTACGGATCGGGGAGGGAGTTTGTAATTGTGGGCTCTAGGAGTGCACATTTTAATAGACTATGCATACATTTTATCTTTATGACATTTTTTTAAAACCTGCTTTTAGCAAATATGACATTTGGTCAAGGTCTGATGCAATATGACTTTTCTTTGAAATTGAATTTTTTTTATGTAACTTGTGCGGTGGGTCGGTTTTTATTCGCACCAAAGAGGGATGTAGGAGTTTAATTGTTTTCAATGTCTTGGGCTCATATGTATGAAACTTTGGTTTTGCGATTCTCAAATAGCGATTTTTAGAGAATCGCAATTTGAGAATCGCAGAATGCTATGTAGGATTTGCAAATAATTTTGCGAATCCTACATATTCCTTAATTGCGAATTGCAAATTGCAATTCGCAATTAAGGAATACCCACCCATTCATTCCTATGGGCCTAGAGGCCCAGAGGAATGAATGGGAGACATTCTCAATTTGCGATTCTCAATTAGAGAATCGCAAATTGAGAATGCAATTTCAAGTTTGCCAGGGTGTCAAAAGGACACCCTATTGCACCCCTGAAATGAGCATGGGTGCACATGTGGCGCACATACATGCCCTAAGGGCATGTGTGTGCGCCACATGCCACTTTGAAAAATGCAAAAATATGCATTTTTGAAAGAAATCGCAAATTACCACCAACCTGTAGTTGGTGGTAATTTGCGATTCCTTAAGGCCAAATTGCACGTTTTTGGTGCTTCTTACATTACATTTAAGGAACATCGAAATTTGCGATTCCTTAAATGCAATTGCAAAATAAGGAATCGCAAATTTTGTGATTCCTTATTTTAACCCAGATTTGCCTTCATACATACCACTTAGCAAAATTGCGATTAAAAACGCCGAAATTCGGCGAATTTCGGCGTTTGAGATCGCAATTTTGCTTGATACATATGGCCCTTGGTGTTTGAAGGTTCTGCTAGATTTATCAAACTGCTGGTTAGAATGAACTTCCTTTCACTACTAATAGTTAGTTCAGAGATACTTCCATTACCCTCTTTGGCAGTCTCCTCTCCAGGCACTTAATCAATCAATCAATCAATCAGTGACACTTATAGAGCGCGCTACATACCCGTAGGGTCTCAAGGCGCTGGGGGGGGGGGTGCCGCTACTGCTCGAACAGCCAGGTCTTCAGCTTCTTCCTGAAGGAGAGGTGGTCTTGGGTCAGGCGCAGGTCGGTCGGGAGGGAGTTCCAGGTCTTGGCGGCCAGGTAGGAGAAGGACCTTCCTCCTGTAGTCGCTCTGCGGATGCGGGGGACGGCGGCGAGGGCGTGGTTGGCTGATCGGAGGTGGCGTTTGGGAGCGTAGAAGTTGATCCGGCTGCTGAGGTAGCTCGGGCCTTGGTCGTGTAGGGCTTTGTGTGCGTGGGTGAGGAGGCGGAAGGTGATTCTTTTGTTGACGGGGAGCCAGTGAAGGTCTCTCAGGTGTCCGGTGATGTGGCTGGTTCGTGGGATGTCGAGGATGAGTCTGGCCGAGGCGTTCTGGATCCGCTGGAGTCTCTTCTGGAGCTTGGCGGTGGTACCGGCGTAGAGGGCGTTGCCGTAGTCCAGTCGGCTGGTGACGAGGGCCTGGGTGACGGTCTTCCTGGTCTCGGTGGGGATCCACCGGAAGATCTTCCGTAGCATGCGTAGGATGTTGAAGCACGCCGAGGAGACGTTGTTGACTTGCCTGGTCATGGAGAGGGAGGAGTCCAGGATGAAGCCCAGGTTGCGTGCATGGTCTGTTGGTTTGGGTGCGGTGCCCAGGGCTGGAGGCCACCAGGAGTCGTCCCAGGCGGAGGGGGAAGAGCCCAGGATGAGGACCTCCGTCTTGTCAGAGTTCAGTTTCAGGCGGCTGGTCGTCATCCACTCGGCTACCTCTTTCATCCCTTCGTGCAGGTTGGCTCTGGCGGAGGCGGGGTCGTTGGTCAGGGAGAGGATCAGCTGGGTGTCGTCGGCGTAGGAGATAATGCTGAGGTTGTGTTTGCGTACGATGGCCGCGAGGGGGCTCATGTAGACGTTGAAGAGGGTGGGGCTCAGAGATGATCCTTGAGGGACGCCGCAGATGACTTCGGAGGCTTCTGATTTGTATGGTGGTAGGCGGACTCTCTGTGTCCTTCCGTCGAGGAAGGAGATGATCCATTCCAGCGCCTTGTCCTGGATTCCGATGTTACTGAGGCGCTGTACTAGGGTGCGGTGGCAGACCGTGTCGAATGCCGCGGAGAGGTCTAGGAGGATGAGGGCCGCTGTTTCTCCATTGTCCATCAGGGCTCGGATGTCATCGGTGGCGGCGATGAGGGCGGTCTCGGTGCTGTGATTGGCTCGGAAGCCGGACTGTGAGGGATCCGTTCGTCTCGAGGAAGGCGGCCATCTGCTTGTTGACGGTCTTCTCGATGACTTTGGCTGGAAACGGGAGGAGCGAGATGGGGCGGTAGTTCTTGAGTTCGGTGGGGTCCGCTGTTGGTTTCTTGAGTAAGGCGCTGAGTTCGGCGTGTTTCCAGCTCTCAGGGAAGGTGGCGGTGTTGAATGATGTGTTGATGATGTCTCGCAGGTGGGGTGCGATGACAGCGTCGGCCTTGTTGAAAACGTGGTGAGGGCAGGGGTCGGTCGGTGATCCGGAGTGGATGGAGTTCATCGTGCGGATGGTGTCTTCGGTGCTGATCGGGGTCCAGGCGTGGAGGGTGGTGGTGGGGGGTGATTGTTCGGTCATGGTGTGCGTTGGTTGGTTGTTGAAGCTGTTGTGTATGTCCGTGATCTTGTTGTGGAAGTATGAAGCGAGGGAGTTGCAGAGGTCTTGTGATGGGGTGATGTCGTTGTTTCCTGCGCTGGGGTTGGAGAGCTCTTTCACGATGTTGACAAGACCAGAGAAGCTATGCCACCATGCAGAGGTACTTTAGCTGAAGCTTGTGGGCTAACTTCAGAGAAAGTTCCTAACAAACTCATCATTCAAATGTGTAGGTGCCCACTACATGATTAACCCTAACAGTTCAATCATTTTAGCAATGATCTTCCTTGTTAGTACATCACCCAACATTTCTGGCTGAATTTCTCAACTGACCCTCTCTGTGTGTTGAGGATTGTTCCGCAAACCCAGCTGCCTTGTTAGAAAACAGGCACAGAAATGTATCTTTCATCAAGGACAACATTCAAAATATGAAAGCCTGCCATCAATTTCACCAAAGTATGTTATAATGGGGATTTGGTATAAGACTCTGACAATAGAGATTATATTGCAAGAGATATAGAATTGGCTACCATAATGACCAGAAAGCCAAAAAGGGATGTCTTAAGAAGGCATGAGTGTGGCACCCAAAGTAACAACGCATGTGTTCTATGCATTCTAGTAATATTTAATATTATATGCACTAAGTAACACACATTTTGTGTGGATTAACACGGGGAAGACATTATGGAGAATATATCATGCTCAAAATGAGTGGTTTGAATTACTAAATGGAAATACATGATTTTACGCTTACCTCATCAACATTCACAACATTCACTTGGTCCTTAGCCCGACCATCAACTTTAAAAGCATCAAACATGCCTGTAGAGCATTGGCCAGACTGGCGCTAAAATAGTTTCTCCCCAGGGTCGGAACACATATCACCTCCATGGTAAATTCCTCCTCCACAGCAGAATAATCCCCTGAAACACGTCATCATACTGCTCTCTTGAAGTAACGTGCATTCAAACCTAGAAACACTTCCACCCAGCTCAAAGAAATGCAACAGTGTGGCATTGTTATTCTGCTCCAAGCAAATGTTTTCACTTCAAATTAACATCATGGTCAAGGTGACCAACCGGCATGGGTCCCTCACCTGGGAAATCCCCCTGCTCCTCAAAGCCGTCCACCGGATTGAAATGACAATTGCTTTGACAATGGCATGTGCAGACTGTTGCAAACTCAAGTGTATTCATACCCTGGAAAAGCCAACTGACATGCTGTACAGGCCACAATGAGTCTGGACCTTCACAAGCATGTTCACATAAAGCCATCCGCAACAGAGCACAGGGCCAGGATACCTATAGGATCTAGAATACCATAATGTACCATCTAGTAAGTTATGCTTAATGACAATCTATACACTCAAAAAATAGGACTTCAAGAAACTGATATATGGATTAAGGTCACTTGATTTCATGGGTCTTCAACAGTAGAATGCCTTGAACTACAGCCTCAGAGAGGAAACGGATCAAAATTTATTTCAGAAAATCTTGCAAACCAAGCCAGTCGAATTTGCGATTAACTTAGCCCCTTGCAGATCACGCCCTCCCACTAAAGAATTTTGAAAATATCCTTACTTGACCCAACTGAGCTCTAACTTACCTTAATATTTTCACTAGCATATTAGCTTTGTAATACACCCATCATAGCACCCTGAAACAATCAAAAGAAATAGGTATTGGTTTAGAAAAATCAGCAAAACTGCACTTTGAGGCAGATTGCACCAGTAATATAATAATATAATTAAAAGGCGGACACTGGTGGTTAACATGCTCAGTCCAATTACGGTGAACTTACCATGAGTGAGGCTTCAGTAGTGAGACTCACCCACAATAAAGGTATAAAATTCGGATGGTGAAAACTGAAAAGTCCTGGTGGACTAAATGGGCAGAGACCATTTGCTACAACTACACTCCTCATACATACCCCCCAGTTATCTCCCCATTAATCGCTGACCCATTTTACTTGCTTGGGTCTCCATCTCACGTTATTTGTGGTTGGTCTTATTGTCAGATTGAGTGGAGGTGTCACAATGCCTTCTCATAATCCCAGTGGATGCAGCGCCTTCTTCCTTATCAGGGACTTCCAGCAGTTGACAGAGGTGAGGAATGTTAATTTGCAGGGGTGTGATCCATTGCTGAATTCAGTGTCTTCATTAGGTTAGCAGAGAAGGGTTTGTTGGCATTTACCCTTTACAGCCATACAATCTGCACAAATGTCACCCTTATAGGATTAGTGCTTTGCCTGGACGCATGCCCCTGAATGACTAGCGGATAAAACAAAAACAGATATATGCCCATCAGTCAGTCATTCTGCTCTGCATGCCCTCTTACATCTGATCCTCCTTTCATCTCTTTGGAGGGATTTTTATCATTAATACAGGTTTGCTATTCACTAAAAATAGATTTACACTCAGAACGATTTACCTACACAAATTATTTTTGTATGAGCAACTGTTCTTCCATTGTGGAGAGCACTGGTTCCAGTGCAGGAATGCCTTTAAAAGATTGTGAAAACTCAAAAACTTCAGAAATGTACTCCACATATAAGTGGAAACTAATGGCTGTAAATTTCTGAATGTACTTATGAATTTAAATTTACTTGCAAGTGCACTTGGTGAAAGGGGTGTTTGGTTATCACCACATTTCATCCCTTTCTGAAGCCAACCCCCATCTCATGATGTGAACCCCAAGACTTCATCAACAGGGGTTCCACAATGTTGGAAACATAGTTCATTTAAATACAGCAAGAAATAAAATTAAAGTTAATAAAAATCCAGCTAGCAGAGGGTTTTGAATGTGTGTGTAGCTTCTGGTTGATAGATTTCATTGCATTTATTTTACAGAGCTTTTTTCTCTCCTTCAGATAGGGACAGGCTGGCAGAACTCCTCAATCTCAATCTCATAAACAGCTTGTCCCATTTTAGGGCCTGATTCCGATGTCGTTCGGAAGGCCTCCAAATAGGATTTGGCTTTCCCGGATCCGATTCGTAGCCCTTTTTTCCGACAGACTTGTACACAGGTCCGAACGGCCAAGTACGATGCAAAGATCGTGTACGCATCGACCAAATCGTTTCCGGGGCCTGAATCTGTCCATACAACTCGTTCGTAGCCGAATCGTGCCGTGCAATGGAGCCCAATTCCGACCAAGAGAGTATAATGCACGATTTGTACAGCCACTTCGCGTCGGTCTCAGCGAGATGAAACGGCTGCTGGAATCGTACTTCAGAGGGGGCCCTAGCAGGCCCCCTCCACCCGGGGCCCTCTGAATCTGTCACAGGGGTGTGCCCATGGGTCCCCCCGAACCAGGCATGCACAGTGTGGTGGGCACCATGGGGTGCCCACCATAGGGTGTACGCTTTTTCCCACCCACTCCTTTTTGCTATGGGAGCCTGTGTAAACAGGCTTCCATAGAGTTCAATGGGAGTCGGAGCGAACCGAGTCCGTAAGCATACGGCTGCATCGTGCTCGTTCGTTTTGATTCCCGCAGCATGTTTCGATCGGAAAGCCCTCTGGATCCGGGTCGTATAGAGGGCTTTCCTAGGGAGATCGAAGTGGGCCCTTAATGTGGTGAGGACTACGATAGCACAATTATGTGGGAACCAATTGTCTAGGCAGCCTCTATAGCACTAATCAAAGGAAAAGAGGGATAACTCAACACACAGCCACTCCCCAACCATAATACACATCAGTCATAAACTCATGATCCTGACATCTGAACACAGAATTACATATAATCTATAATCTAAGCCTTCTGTAATTCATTGATTACCAAGAGTCCATTACGTTTCACCAAAATCAAATAAAGGTCCTCGTTGACGGGAACGATAGTTCTGAGTCCTTGCATAGCAATGCTCCTGGCTAAAATCTGCAACAGTGTCATCACTCACACAAGGTAAAATGAAATACCTCTGAAGGAAATTGGTAGATTAGGGTTTTTAAGACACAAATGCCTACAAAGCAGAGTGGAATCTTCAGGTTTGGGCTTCTCATGCCTTCCTCCAAGTAGTAGGGCTCATATCAATTACAGAGGGGCCTATTAACACACTCTTTCTAAAGGAGCAAAGAAATAAGCAGTGTTACATTTAAAAAGCCCAGGCCACGGAATCACCGCTGGGAGTAATCCTGTTGGATGCTGAAAAAGCGTTCGACAGGGTCTCCTGGCGGTATCTTTGGGCCATCATGAAATGGAAGGGATTCTGTGGGGAATTCCTTCAAGCAATTAGGGCATTATATTACTTGCCAAAAGCGGTAATTCGCATTTCAGTGCAGGACTCAAGGGAGTTTAATATAAGCAGAGGAAGAAGGCAGGGTTGCCCGTGCTCTCCTCTGCTCTTTGCCCTTTATATTGACCCCTTTTTAAGAAAATTTGAGTTAGACATTAACATCAAGGCAGTAAGCATCCATGATACTGAGTACAGAGCATTAGCGTACGCAGGCGACATTGCGATGCTATCTACCGACATTGTCAAAGCAGTCCCAGAGGCAAACCGAGTAGCTGGACAGTTTGGAATTCTGTCAGGCTATAAATTAAATATTGATAAAACACAAATCCTTTGTTCTGGAACAGCGTAGACTGCAGATCTCCCGATTGTCCAAGAGGCAACTTATGTGGGGGCGAGGATTACAGCGACTGTAGACCAGATCCCTGATATGAATATCACCCCAATAGTGGATAATGTAAGCCAGAAATTGGAAAGGGTAGATCATCTTCACCTTTCCATATGTGGCCGAAGCAATGTTATTAAAATGATGGTTCTCCCAAAGTTTTTATACATTTTCCGGACGATTCCCTTGGAATCCTCCATATCTTCTTTAGCAGGGATTGATAGAATCTGTCAGAGATTCCTCTGGGGATACCGTAAATCAAGAAGAGCAGCCAAATTGATGTTTCTTCCAAAACAACTGGGTGGCTTGGCGATCCCCAGCTTCTCCCTGTACTACTGGGCATCTATATAACAACATATAGGTATCCTATTAGTTGGAGATAAAGCTGGAATTCCAGATGAAACCAGACCAACAATATATGAAATAGGGCTGGGCGCTGAAGCTAAGGGTTGTCTGGTCAGGATCCTAGAACCCAGCTATTACAAAAAAACTAAATTTAAAATACTGAAAGCAGCATATAAGATCTGGAGACAGGTACGGCAGAAAATGAAGAACTCAAAGGTGAATGCATATACTCCATTCATGGCTCCAGGTTTACGTCCGCAATATTTCAGGACCAAGTTACTCATAGATGGGGGAGAAAAGGAATTAGCACCCTGGAAGATCTAGTCAGTGAGGGTCAGCTCCTGTCATTTCTAAATCTGCAGGATAAATGTGGGGTGAATAAAAGGGATTTTTAAAAGTATTTACAGATCCAGAGTTGTTTGGGTCGCAGCTAGAACAGGATAAATGAGACATTTGAAAGGATCTCTTTGGTGGAGCTAGTGAGGGGTAGGTCTAGGATTGGGAAGATTTATCAAAATGTAATTCAGACCTCCCCGGACGATATAGAAGCCCAGAATAGGAAATGGGAAAACAGGCTTGGAAGGGAGGCAACTAAATTCTTAGGTTTTCCGGTTTTAATTAACCCTACTCTTCTTATCCTGGGGTTATTAGACAACACAAAGTCAAACAAAAGGACTAGGGCAGATATAGGATTGCTGTTTTTTGCAATGGCCATTGCCCGTATATGTGTTACTTCCCAATGGATAAGTATTGACCCTCCTACTTTCTCCTACTTTCTCCAACTGGATGTCCAGGATGCTGGCTATTTATATTATAGAATCTACAGTATATAAGTTAAGAGGGCGACGGAAAAGGGCATTTGGACGAAAGATATGGGCCCCAATTAGAAATTTGGTCAATTTGATCAATTTGATCAGTTATTTATTGCACAGGCACTTTCTGCTACACTATCAATTGTAACTTAAGAGGTAAATTGAGCTACTATACATGTCTGATTGAAATTGGGCTGTTATCCCCTTGATTGCACAGGCACTTTCTTTCTTCGAGTAATTAGCTAACCTATTTATTGCACAGGCACTTTTCTCCTATATTATCTAAAGTAAATATGTGAGGTAAATCGAGTTGCTATTTTTTAGATACATTTTTTATTGAAATTTTCTTTCTTGCTATGCTGGTGATATGGTATATTGTTTGTATCTAAAAGGCGACTGTTAGATCTGGGGGTCTCTAGTTGGCAGGGTAGGTACCACTGTCCAAGTAGGGACCCTTGCTTCTAGTCAGGGAAAGGGGGATACACTGTTAAGATAACCCCTGCTCACCCTCTAGGTAGCTTGGCCTGAGCAGTCTAGGCTATCAAAGGCAATGTGTAAAGTATTTGTACCAACACTCACAGTAACACAGTGAAAACACCACAGATTTACTCCACACCAGTTTTAGAAAAATAATGTATCTTTACTAAAAACTTCACAAGACCAAATACTACAGAAAAACCAACATACAATTAAAAAGATTACTTTAAAGATAGTTCAAGAGTTTGCAGAAAGTACTCCAGGATGTAAAAGTCAGTGTCTTGCACAATGCGACTCTCAATGCACAAAATGCGACACTCTCGTGCCCAACAGTACCTGTAGTTGCGATAAGGTTCCCAAAAGCTATAACAAGGAAGATGGCAAAGGCGATGCGATACTCCTGAGATCTTGGGGAGGCTTTGCAGCAGCCCTGCTTCATGCAGCAGAGGTGGATGCGCCGGCTACGATCTGTAGGGGGAGGATGCGATGACTTTGGCTTTCGTTGTGTAGGTTTCACAGGGGGAAGCTTCACGCACAGGTACGATGCGACACTCTTCAACGTGGCACGATGCGCGGCGCAGCGTTGACTTCCGGCGCCGCAACTCTCGATGCGCCACAGAACGGGACTCTGCGTCGACGCACGCAGCGACTGGATACGTTCACGCACCGGCAGTGGTGCGGCCCGCAAACTGGTTCTGCGGCGACCCTCGCAGTGTCAGAAATCTTCTCGCACCAGGACGATGCTCGACGCACTCGGCGATGGGGGGACTCCGGGTGCTGCGATGACGCCGCGATGAAATTTCCCTCGCGCTCTCGTTCTTGCAACACGCAATCGGATGATGCGTTGGGTACCAGTTACTCTTTTTCACGCTTCTGCTTCCCAGCTCCCAAATACAGCAAAACGACCTCCTGAGGCCCCAAGACTGGGCAAGCACTCCAAGGCAGGTCAGAACTCCTTCAGCAGAGTTCCAGGGGAGCTGGTGGTGAAGTCCTTTTGTTCCTGGGACTTCTTAACAGGGAGCCAGCTCTTCTCAGGCCCTTGGAGATCAGAATCAAAAGAAGGGGACACAGCAAAGTCCTTCCCCTCTCCTTGGCAGCAAAGCAAAACAGCAAGCAGGTAGTCTTCTCCTCTTCAGTCCTTTTCAGCTTTCTCCTTGGCAGAGGTTTCTTCTTAGTTCCAAAGTGATCTAAAGTTTAGGTGTCTGGGGTCCTCTTCTTATACCCCTCCAAGTCTTTGTCTCTCTGTGTTTCAGTGGGGGGATTCCCCTGCTCAAACCGGTTCCTGGGTGTGCTCTGCTCTGGAGCACCTGGTTCCTTTCAGAGTGAGGGGCAGGGTCGTTAGACGCTCAGCAGGAGGTGGAGCCTTCTTTGTGCCAGCAGAGGCAGAGTCCTCAGCCTGGCCAGCAGGGGGTGGAGCCAGCTTTGTGCTGGAAGAGGCAGCCCTATTCAAACCCAGGGACTACTCCTCCCACCCATCTAAAACAGATCTCCCTATTCACCCTGCTGCTGACTCATCCAGGCTCCTGGAGCCACCTAGCCCATCACATGACACCAGTCAGCCAACCAGCACACAGGCACACAGGAAGGTTAAACAGGAGAATAGCTACTTTCTAAAAAGTGCTATTCTCACACAGTGAATTTAAAAACCATCTTGCTAAAAAGATGTATAATTAAATTCTGAACACAAAGATACCAAACTCGGATTTTCTATCTTGCCCTTATGGGAAGATAGGCATGTAAACAGCCTCCCCCATTCTATCCTATGGGCAAGATAGCCTCTCAGCAGTGAAAAACGAAAATGGCTGTAATTCACTACCAGGGCATGTTACACACCTCAGTACATGCCCTACCTTTCAGATACACTGCACCCAGCCCAGGGGGGTACCTAGGGCCACCATAGGGATGCCTGACATGTACAGAAAGGGAAGGATAAGGCCTGGTCAGTGAGTGCACTGGCCAGGTCGACATGGCAGTCCTGGACTGCACATAGGCACTTCAAGCAGGCCTAAGACATTATTTTAGCGCTACTTCTGTGGGTGGCACAATCAGTGCTGCAGCCCACTAGTAGCATTTGAATCACCAGCCCTGGCACACCCAGTGCACTTTACTAGGGGCTAACAGGTGAAACAAATATGCCAATCATGGATAACCAATCAATATAACAATTTATACAGAGAGCATATGCACTTTAGCACTGATCAGCAGTGGTAAAGTGCCCAGAGTCCTATTGCCAACAACCACGGGTCAGAAAAAATAAAGGAGGAAGAAGCAAAAAGTTTGGGGATAACCCTGCAAAAAGGGCCGTTTCCAACAGCGACATGACATGTATTATCTGTGGTTTTGTAATGTTTTGCAAATAAAAAAATAATTTTAAAAAAAGCTGGGTAGCTGATAGACAGATTCAGTAAAGAGGAGAATATGGCACAGGAGTACAATTTTCTTTTTGTTGTCTAGGGAAAGGGGGAAGGTTGTCATTATCCAGCAGTGAAAACACACAAAACGGGTTGGGGTGATGATTGCAGTTTGTCAATCCCTCGGGTAGCATTTAACCCATTGTATTTTTGCCCATCCTACCACCTTAGATTGGACCCAGTCATAAGCAAATCAGTCTTGACCCTGCTCCATTGAGAACAGTCTAGCCCGATCTGCCAGGCCAGGCCCTCCGTGAACCGAAACACAAGCAACCCAAGACTGGTTTTGGCCTGATTGGACCCACATTTGGGAATACCCTTACCACCCAGGGCGGTACATCTAACACACAAAAGGAGATGGAAAGAATGATTGCTATTTGTCTAACCAAATTTTACAAAGCCATTTGACTGACAAATACAGATAATATTGGTTTGTAGAGTGAGCTCTCTACAGAGAATCATAATTTCCTTCATAAAATAAAGTCTTCAAATACCCTGTTAAAGGGATGTAAGGCAATGCATATAGCACACTTTACATCGGCCACATGTCAAGGAGCTGTGTAACTTTACTGCAACCCTGACACATTCTCTGAATCCTTCCTCTTTTCATTTAATTTTGCAACTTCAAGCTCGATGCGCTGCACTGGGTGCCTCAAGCAGTGCCCTGTCTGCAGGGTGATTATGCATGCGACTCTGAGACTCTATGCAGTGTACCTGGCCAACTTCACTCGCTCTATTTCACATTAGTCAATGCAAACAAGAAATTTGCCATCTGGGTTTTTACACTAAAGAACATTGCATGTCCGTACAACTACTTAAGTCTAAATTACCCAAAACCTCTCAAATATTTCTCATGGTAAAATGTGCTGAAATTATTGGGACTCAACATTAAATAATACAAAATTTCCACCATTCAATGGTAGTGAATTTCTTCTATAGATACTTTTGCAAACTCCACTGTTTATTTTGAATAGTTCTTATTTGGGTCACATTATTAGTCTTAGTTTCTTAGTCTCTGTTAGTGCTGATACATGCTGATTAGTAACTCTGGGATGCGATTAGGATATTTCCACCCAAACCGGTATTAGGAGTTCATTTGTAAATCGACCCCTAGTGAGGTAAAGGTAAATAAACTTCAGTTCATTATCCTTTCAAAATAGGATAGATAAGAGAAAGAACTGAATGTTCATCAAATTAATCAGTAAACAGAATTTGAACATCAGAATGTTGTTAAAGGAAATTTTGTTAAGATAGTGTTAATAGGTAGGTTCAGTCGAAGTTAGACAAAAAACATTAATCAGGTAATAGGGCAGAGAATGTGAACGACAGTAACATGTAGTCAGAAGCTTCTCAAAGCCCCTGCTATCTACTTGCAAATTTATAAAACGTCACAGTTGACAGCTTCAGTATTCGGACCTCTACTTGATGACTACATTCTGTCCTGCTCTATCTACATGTTTACTTCTGCCCTTGTTTGAAGAGCTGCTTTCTGATTTCTTCCCAGCCTCAATTTCATTTTCTAGACTCTTCACAAATGTTTTCCATCTAATCTCTTTGCACATCGCCTAATTTACTCTTTCTAGCATCTTTCCAAATTCTACTTTCTAGTCTCTTCTCAACATTCGTTTTCCAAATTGTATTCAACTTCTCCCAAGATCTATTTCCTAATCTATTCATAATTTCTAGATTCTCCTCATCTTCCAACGTGTTCTTTCATTTACCCCTTCTGCTTTTTAGACTATTTCCAACATTTGCTTTGAGCCTATTTTCAATCCTATTGTGAACATCCACTGTATTGTGTATTCCTAAATCTATATTGCAGTCATTACACTTTTGGCTTTCTGCTCTCTTCCAACAACTGCTTTATAGGCGTTCATCAGTGTATGCTTTCCAGACTCATTTGAATTTCTGTTTTCTCTAGTCTTTTGCCAATATTTCCTTTCTTGTTTTACCCTTACACTTGATTTCTTTCTATTACTATTGAATATTCTGCTTTATAGTTTTTTTCCCATGTTCTTCTGGTGCAGATCTGACTCGCGTTTACCAGTCTGTTCTCAATTCATCTTTTATTATAATGCTCACAATTGTAATCTTCTGATCCCTTTCAAAATTGTGCATGATTTTCCTAACCCAATATTGATTTAATAATCGTTCTCTAACTTCTTCCTAAAGGCGTTATCCATCTTCTGTTGGCTTGTTTTGTAGATGGTCACTATGATTTGGAAAAACACAAAATGATCGCCTCGTGCAAAATTTGTGGAAGAGCTCTTAAAATGTATTGGGTCAGAGCACAATAAAAATATGCAAACGTTCCATGCTGAGGAAGGGTCTAGTGGTGTGTGGTTCCAAGAGACCCTCTTATAGTAGTGTGTACAATAGAATTGGACAGACAGACAGACAGACGGATGGACGGACGGACAGACAGACAGACAGACTACTGCTCTGTTGGGCAGCAATAGATTAGTAACAGGATACTCCTCTGAGTGGACATGTGCTCTGCAAACAAACGTTATGTTAAATGTAGAACCATAATATCAATTTGATGCATAAACATTGTTTTTTGAGGCAGCAGTATTGCTCATTAAGAGCTGCATGAGATCCATCAATATCCTAGGTACCAGATGGGGAGGGTCACCTCAACGCAAAGTTTTAAGCACCGAGATCGAAGTGATATAGAAAACTTTTTGCTTATGGTAGAAATTAAGTTTTATATTGCACCAGGGAATATCCTATAAATCTCCAAAGCATCTGCAGAACCTATTACAAATTATTTCCAGTAGGCAAAATGAACTTGTAAATCACTGTTAGAAAATGGCTGTTAAAAATGAAATAGATGTCCTTATGCATCTGTAACGATTTTTATATAAAGTCAGTGACCTGTGGGTAGCACTAACTCCCAAATTATTGTTGTTTTTGTAGGCCCACACAATATTTACTCAGGGTGTCAGCTGCAGTGGAACACTGTGAAACCTAATTTTGTCAGCACATAAATATACCTTCTCTTCCTCACATTTGCCAGTAGATAGCAAGTACCCCAAAACAGTTTATGACTTGAACCCAGAGCCGGACTGGCCTTAGCGGGCACTGGGCATTTTCCTGGTGGGCCGGAAGGGTGGGGCCCGGTTTTTGACCTGCAGGGGCCGGTTTTGTCACTGGGGGCGGTTTTGCAGCAGTGCTGCAATATCAGCCCCCTGTAACAAAAGCGGCAGCGGTGCTTGACACTAGCACCTACTACCCCCCTCCCCCCGGGCGGAGCTTCTCAGTAGCAGCACCCCACCTCCCCTCTCACCAAGGACGGTCGAGTGGAATTGCCGGGGCTGGCTTCTGTTTCCAGTCTGGCCGTGCTTGAACCACAGGGTTCAGAGACTGAGAAGATGGAGCTAGCTTCATATCAGGAATTGTATGGCAGAATGTTTTACTGGTGTAATGCATGAAGAGCAAAGTTAGATGATCTCAAGTGCTTGGCAAATGAAACCCAATTTCTTGCTCCTTTTTATACAAAACCACATACTGACACACGCTATCCCTGGTGTTACAATACACACACACAACGAAATGCAGACATTTCTGCTTCTCACTGGTGATGACCTCGCCATACACTGCTAATTTCTCCACATATTACATTCTTCATGACATGACATCATTGATAAAATCACTGCAACATTTACAATGAAACTATTGATGAGGAAAGTGTGAATGGGGAGTTTGTGAGTTATAGTTACCTTAGGGCAGAAGTTATATTTACTTGAGATCACTGTAGCTGGGGAATTTCTATTACTTTTGTTTCTCCATTTAATTGCCTGTATTGAATGACATCCTCACCTAACTATATGTCACTTTAACCTTTGATTTTTTTCTGTGAATTTTTATATTGACTGAAAAAAACAAAAGTTAAAGAAACATTATAGTTAGGTGAAATGCTAAGTAACATTGTAAAATGCTAAACTCTAAAAACGACACACATTTGCCAGTTAAAGTTATAGCTATCTCAAGTAACTATAACTCCTGCCCTAAGGTAGCTATAACTTGTGCCCCCACCATGCCCAGTTTTCTCATCAATAATGTCATTGCAAATGTTGGAGTGATATTAATAATGAGGGCATAGAAGATGTCATAATTAATGCAATATGTGGGGTATTTAGCAGCACATTGGTGAAGGCACGAGTTATAGTTACTTGAGATAACACTAACTAACTGGTGAATTTCTGTGTTGTTTTATGTTAAAACATCACGTTGCTACTGAACATTTCACCTACCTATAACAATACTTTAAATTTTATTTTTTTCAGTGAATTTCGAGTTTTTTTAACCTAAAGTAATATTTTATAACCATAAGTAAAGCCAACCACCAGCCATGCATGGACTATAAATGTACATGGTGGGGGGGTTGGCCAAAGGCATGCAACCCTACACCAACGCCATGCTGCGCATGGCCTTCGGCCCTTCACAGCCTAACCCCAGGGCCAAATTACATAATCAAGGGGAGTGAGATATGCGGCCAATCACCCCATGCCTTAATTGGATCTGGGGACACATCCCCCAGGGCCAAAGTCCAATAAAAAGTGGAGGGGACCACCCTCCCTGAGCCTAAAAAGGCCCTCAGGACTGCTTCGCCCAAGGCTAAATACATGTAAACAGTGGAGGGGGAAGTCTGGCCTGCCCACTTGACCCTTCTTTGGCCCTGGGGATCCCATCCCCCAGAGACAAATTCTAAGGGGAGGGGTGCATTCGGGCCCCTCCCCGAGCCATTATAGGCCCCCAGGACCCCAGCCCATGGGGCAAAATATAATAAAAAAAGATGAAGGGGCTATGCGCTCCCCCGTCTGAGTCTTCATTGGCCCCTTGGAACCTATCCCCTAGGGTGAAATAAATTTAGCAGGGGAGTGGGCATGTGGCCCTCCCCCCCAATCCTTCTTGGGTCCGGGGACCCATCCCCCGGGGCCAAGTTCCAAGGGGATAGGGCTTGTGGCCCCCTCTACCAAGTCTTTATAGGGCCTGGGGACCCCACCCCTGGAGCCAAATACAATAAAAAGGGGAGGGGGCTGAACAACCCCTCTTTCCTAGTCTTATTAGACCCAGGGACCAAATTCCCTGGGAGCTACATTAAAAATAGGTGGGCGCCAAGATGTGGCTTACTAGCTAGAGCGGACAACCTCGAAGCTGGGGAACTGGGTTCGAGTCTCGGCAGAGACACTCAATATCCTGTGATTCTGGGCAAATCACTTAATCTCCCTCTGCCTACCACAAAATGATGTGTCCATCTGTAACGCAGCTGGTGCTTATGCTAAAGCACTCTGATATCTTCAGGGCTAGTTTGCGATATATAAAACAAAAAAAACAGTGCTAACCCAGGGCACCGACCAACCACCATGTTGTGGGCCCCGGGGAGGAGCCCCAGGACCCCCGCAGTTCAGTCCAACCTGCTCCCTTCATGGCGAGGGACCTGTCATTGCTCCCGCCCTTTTCACGGACCGAGACGTTTCCTGTAATTACGAATTGGACACAGAGAAATTTTGCCCGACTTAATGACTGCCTAAGAACTGTATTCCTTCCAGGCCCAGCAGATTAACCCTGATTGGCCCATCACTGATTCTTGAAATGATAAATACCCCCTCCTAGTGATTGCTCTCTCTGACCACAGTTTGGAGCCCATGCACCCTCCTGTCCCTCAAGCCCAACGATTGGGCCACTGATGGTAACCTGCCCCAATGCCCCCCCTACACTCCTGTCCTGAGGAAGACCCTGACGTAAGGGACACACTTACCTACCACTACCAGGAGTCGAAACGTCGACATCTACCACAATAGCCAGTTTGATCAACAGCGATTCATCACTGTGAATGTGTTCGGAATCATGGCTATCTAACATTTGTACCTAATGTGAACACCTTGGCTCTTGTTTGAGCCCCTCTTTGTTTTGTAAAACTATTGATTATGTGAATTGTACACTATTTCACTCACTTCCTTATCCTCACTTCATTCACCATACCCTCACCCTTCCTTCCTGGGGCACTGCTTTCAATGTGTCAATATATGCAATGAACTACAGGCTGTTCAGTCTGATTAAATATCACTGCACATCAAGAATAATATGTTTTGTTTAATTTTTGTTTAACTCATGGTAACTTTGTGGTTCTTTTATACATCCGTATACTGGGACCATTGTTCTAATGTACACGCAGACAGGGGGCAGCTGGTTTCTTCATGCTCCCTCTTGGCGGGAGCAATATGTGTATCGTTTCCCTGCTGAGTACGGGCAGGTAAACAGAACACAAGTCTGCTCCCAGCCAGCGGGAGCATGATGAAATATCCCACTGGGGGAACAACCTTTACAATGCAACTTTTACAACGCACTACACTTACAACGCATTTTTTACAACGCAACATCCACTACAACGCATTCCATTACATAGCATGACACTACAACGCATTTTTAACAAGCATTGGCATAGCCAATAGGTCTCGCCTTTGGGACCTTATAAGTGTTTAGTTATCCAGCACAATATCCTTGATGCAACAACATCAACTGTTGCATGGCTAAACACTTATAAGGTCCCAGAGGCGAGACCTATTGGCTATGCCAGTGCTTGTTCTTATAGCCAACATAAACAATGGTGATGAAAAGGCTGTAAACTTCCATGCAGTAGCTATACAATCCTCATAAATATTGATTGGTATTATGCATTCATATCCTTAATTAATGTTACCTTGAGTGAATGAATTGATACTCCTTTCTGCCAGCAGAGGAGACTGAGGGATCGCATATATGAAGCCAGGCAATTTCTGCATCCCTCTGAGGGAGCGGCCATCATGGTTAGGGTCTTAGACTCTTCATGGGAAGAGTATGTGTTCCAGCCTTGGCATATCCATAATAGTATGCCCAGTCCATAACAAAGAGGCTGCATAATTAATGATTTTGTAGAAGGGAAAGCGTTAAGGAAGTTGGAGCTTTTTCACATTATTCTGTGGAAGGGTTTATTAAGGAGTATTTAAATAGCATTGCGGTAAAGGATGCATTGATTTTACTGGTTTGTGAAGGCTGCAGCTTATTTTGCTAATTCAATTCGAAATATTTACATATGACTATACGACTGCATTCATTGGAGGGGTATATTCATAGGTACAAAGCACTTATAGAAGTGCTACTAAATTAAAGTAAAGGACGGCATCCGACGGCTTTTGCCTCACTCTCTTCCGCTCCCCATCCGTAGCAAAACACCTAACATGGCAAACAGCTGGAAGCAGTAGGGCTGCGGATATAAATCTCTGGCGGAGGGGGGAGCAGATTTGCCAAGGGAGAATCGCATAAACAAAAAAAATATAAAAATTACACAGAGCAAGTGTGAATGCTTATATGGTGTAAATTACAAGTGCATTATTTATTTACAGACCAGATGAGAGAAGCAAATTGGAAGCCATCCAGTATGTTATGAGTATTGCCCCGTATTGTAAAATCAACAATGATACGTTGTCTATGAAAATAGACCCTGCACTACTGTAGTAGATTGTTCTCCTGCACTTAATCTGTTGAATTTGCTCATTAGCAGGACTGGAGAGTTACCACAAGCGTCAATAACCCGCCACTTTAGCAGCTTAAGCCGGGGTGGATGTCATTAGGCAATGCTGTGTAAAATGAAACTTTTACGTTGTTTTTATGGCTCCATTATCTATGATCGGGTTCTCTGGTGTCCAAGGAGCGGATATAATAGACTTCTTGCAGTCTGAGGACGGAAGGGTGAGGAGAGGAGAGGGAGAGAGATAAAGAGAAAGAGAGAGGATGGACGAATGAATGAATGGATGCAAAGTAGGATGGATAATGGATGGAATAATGGAGAGGAGGATGGATATGGATGAAATGAATGGAGAAAAGAATGAATTCTTGGAAAGACGCGATTGAGTGACTGATGGAAAGAGGGAAGGTAAGAAATGGATGGATGGATAATGGAGAATGGATGGATGTAACGAAGGATGGGTGATGGGTTAAGAATGAAGAAAAATGACAAAGAAGGATGTAGAGAAGAAAGGATGGGTGAAAATAAAAAAGATGGAGAGAAGTAAGGATGGGTGGATGGAAAAGACAGAAAGAAAGTTAATGGATGTATAGATGTATGGCTGTATGAGTCATTGGATGAATGGATGAATGGATGGAAGAAAGCACAAAAAGGATGGAAAAAGTCAGAAAAGCAAGATGTAAAAAGACAGAAAGAAGGACAGAGAGAGAGAGAGAAAGAAGGACTAGAAACGGAGAGAGAAGAATGAAGGGAAATTAAAGAATTGTAGAATTCCCTCAGAAGAGCAATCTCCTGAATTGCTGCTGGATTCACTAGCCTCGCCCCTTCACTCAGATCTATTTGGGAGATGGTTAAAAGTGTATGTGTGGGGGAGGGTAATGTATTTTTCTGGCTGCTCCCTTGAGAGAGACATTCACCAGACAAATGATGGACCTTGATAGCACTGGTACAGAAAGTTTGCAATAGCCGCATTACCTTAACTTTTATGATTTCAATCTTATTTTAAAATTGAAGAGTGTGCTGGATGATGCCTTATCGGGTCCATTGGTTTAGGTTAGATGAAAAGCATCATAGGCATTGACTGATACCCTAGCACATACTGGAAATCTGACGTAATACAGCACGCATTTTATTCGTTACGGGAGAATCATGAGAATAAATTGACTGTTTTTCTGCATTTATTATTGAAGTCCTACAGAATACTGACTACATGCTAGTCATATATTAATGACAGGAAACATCTATTACTATCAAGACTAAAGCTGGAGAAGACTTTACAACGAATCTGGAAGTACGAGGTAGTCATTACCGCGCCAGTTTTAAAAACGAACCTGCCAATACAACGAATGTCATTACTAGGGATCCACCCACTGAAACAGTTTGTAATTCCTCAAACTGACCCACCGGTTCCTGGGTGTGACTGTTATTATAAATATGATAATCAATAAAAAAGATTTTTAAAGTGACGCTTTTAGCACAAATGCGTATGGGAAAGCTGAACGGAAAGAAGTTGCCAAATATTTGATTAGGGTCTGATATCATCTTGCATTAGGTGTTGAGTGGATTTCCTCTCACAGTAAGGTGAGAGATGCAAATGTGAGCCTGTAAAGTAGCTATAGAGAGTCTCAGGTGCTGCAGAGTGTGGGGCAAATTACCTCTATCTTTGTGCAGGCAGGGTCGGAGGCTCGGCTGGACTGCAAAGGTGAGCGGTAGGCGAGTCAAAAGCCAAGCCTTCACTTGTTTGAATGTCCGCCATCAGAAATATTCCACCCCACGTGACTTGAATTGAGACAGAGGGCGTATCTGGATTTCGGCAAGAAGAGCTTGTGGGCCTCCTGATAATAACTGACAAGGAGGTTGCCAAACAATGAAAACCGTTTACAATCAGAAAGCACGGAAAATAAATGGTAAACAAAAAGGTAGGACTACAGCATAAACGGGTTAACTAGGATGCTGTATTTTACATTTTATTAACAGTTTTACTTTGGGAAATATAATTTCTATATCTTTAATATTTCATATTACTAACACTGTTTATGTTTTCTTAAAATTGGCGTTTTAACAGTATCTGCAGGGAAACAATGGGTGATATTTACGTTCGGGATTACATTGGTTTACATGATAACCTATGCGGCGTGATAATGGCTTTCGTTATGTAAACTGGCATTGTAACGGTAATGTCGTTCTTCGGCAGCTGCTATAGAAGCCTTTGTTGTGAAAGGCTTTCGTTTTTTTCTGTCATACATTCATCTCATAATAAAAGACAAGCGGCCGCGAATGTGATCGCAATTGCGATCAAACATCAAAGCGCCCATGCGGCCGCGAAAGTGAAAGAACTCGCGGAAAAGCATGGCGCGCGCGCCCGCACACATGCACTGTAGCTCTAGGCTGGCCTGGTAGCACTTTTTGGAGCCCTCTCAATAAGTCTCGCCAGACCAGCGCATGCGCTGGGTCAGGCGAGACCTAAAAACTACCTTTACAACGCATTCCATTACATCGCATACTACCTTTACAACACATACCATTACAACGCATAATATTACACTACACTATCCAACACTTACCCTACTGTTGCTCCCCCTGGAGTTAGAATAGCAATTTTTACCCCTATACTATCCAACACTTACTCTACTGTTGCACCCCCTGGAGTTAGAATAGTAATTTTTACCCCTATACTATCCAACACTTACCCTACTGTTGCACCCCCTGGAGTTAGAATAGTAATTTTTACCCCTATACTATCCAACACTTACCCTACTGTTGCACCCCCTGGAGTTAGAATAGTAATTTTTACCCCTATACTATCCAACACTTTCCCTACTGTTGCACCCCCTGGAGTTAGAATAGTAATTTTTACCCCTATACTATCCAACACTTACCCTACTGTTGCACCCCCTGGAGTAAGAATAGTAATTTTTACCCCTAAACTATCCAATACTTACCTTAAATGCAATTTAACATTATGCGTTGTAATGGTATGCGTTGTAAAGGTAGTATGCGATGTAATGGAATGCGTTGTAAAGGTAGTTTTAAAAAATGCGTTGTAGTGTCATGCTATGTAATGGAATGCGTTGTAGTGGATGTTGCGTTGTAAAAAATGCGTTGTAAGTGCATGCGTTGTAAAATTGTGCGTTGTAACGACATACATCCATCCCACTGGTGTGGAGCATACTTGCATGCTGTTTGTCTTAAAAAAAACATTAAATTCATCACATTTCTCCTGAGAGTGTCACGGGGGCTGACAGTGCTGGAAAGACAGTGCATGATGGCTAACATCTCTCTTTGTAGCTTGTGTGCCCTACAAATGTTATTTGTATAATACGAGGTCTGGGTCCAGTTATCAACTTCTTATAACTGAGCATGTCTTTTTGGAAAACTTGCTTTCTCATATCGTGGTAGTTTTTTCACCATTAGTGCTCAAGGCACTTGAGTTGTAATTTAGCTACCGCCAGTTCATTAGTGAACCATGGAGCTGGTACTGCCCTTTTTTCAATCGATTCTTTTCCAGCAATATTAGAGTCAAGCCTCGTAACAGGCAGGTAGCCACTGATTCAAGTTTAACTAGAACAAACCTGAGGTGCTCATCATGGTTTCTAGTAGGACCCCAGATCAGACAAGTTAGATCAATATTAATAGTAATTATTATTGAAGCATGCTGTTACCCGCAGAGTGTCATGGTGCTATAAAGAAAATATTTGGATTTAAAAAAAGATTACTCATCCGTTAAAGAAATATCAATTTACTGTCTAATAAGGATATATTTTTGCTCTGCCTTTTCGTCTAGATTTGCGTTATATAAATACCACGGGGCTTATTTACAAGGCCCTTGCGCCACTTTTGCCTCATTTTTAACATGGGAAAAGAGACACAAAAGTGGCGCAGGGGGCTTGTAAATCTGCCCCCATATACATACATTGTAGGCTTTCGTATCTTGTTTAATTTGTCTTTTTATCTAAATATACTGATTTTTATCTAATTTATTGGCACCAGTAGCAGTTTTGAAATGTTTGCTTACCTCTCCATGCACTGGTTCCTTTTTACTATTTTATTGTGTATTATTGTATTCTTGCTTTTTAAGATATATTTATATCAAAATAAAGCCTTCTTGAATTGTATGTTTCTGAAGGCTAAATAAATTGCCTGTTGTCTTAAGATCAAATAATGGGTGTTACATTCCTTGGTGATGTGTACCAAGAATGAGAGGCCTCAAGTCTGTATCCCCTTAAAGTGGGGAAGGTCCACTTTGGCAGTTAACATGGAATGATGCAATCCGTTTGTACTTAAGACAATAATATGCCTTAAATATAGGCCGGTCCAAGGTGGTGAAAGGCAGATGAGTGATCATAGGTCTTTGAGAAGAACTCTTTTAGTTGGCAGTCAGGTGTACTTTGGCCAAATAGAGTGAAACATGTGTGCACCTATGGAGACCCAGGAGCATCCATGCAGCAACGTTTTAAATCATTTGCAATGTTCCTAACAAATATTTTGGTGAACCTAAATAGATATCATTGCAATAATTGATCATTGATAGTATTGTGGCCTAAAGCACTGCAATCTGGATTTGTACCAGCAGGAAATGCATATTATTCTAGATTTCCTTAGAGAGTAAAAGCAGGAAGCTGCACCTTTGCTAACCTGAGGTTTCAAAGACAAAGCATTGCCCAAAGTGACTTCTAATTTCTTAACTGTTTTTGTACCAGAGTTTTAGGAGAGCCACTAGTTACTGGTCCAAGCCTATGGCCTATTGGGCCACCTATGAAGAGGACCTACATTTTCTCAGTGTTTGCTTTGAGAACATTCTACTTCATTGAAGTAATAATGCAGAGAGACAGATTTTAAAATTGACTCTTTCATGAGCAATGGAGTCATCTAGTCAAATAATCAATTGTGTGCCTCCTGCAAATGTCATGAGTCTAACGCAAAAACATTTTAGCAAACGGGTCAATGGAGCCAAATAGATGTTAAATAGAATAGGATTTATTGAGGAACCATGTGGTAAACCATGTTAAACTGACCAGCAATGTAAGTAGGATGAGTTGGCTTTTATCACTTTAGTTCTATTTTGCACATATGAACTCAGCCATTTCAGCGTGTGATCTCATATTTCAAATTAATGCAGATCAATTAGCATCAGATCACAAGAGATAGTATCAGAAACAGAGAAGAGATCCAATAAATTGGAGATACTCTGCCTCTTTTGTTATGTATCCAATGCAATTCTTCTACAACCACCAACCACTAAGAAAGATTCTGATCTGTTTAGTGGTCTAAAGCGTAAGGGCGCAGGGTTTCAAGTTTTTTCTGTTCAAGATAAGCAGAGATTAGTTTGTTAATGAGCTTTCCTAACATTTTAATTGGAACTGGAAGTTGAGAAATTGGCTGATAATTTTTCAGACTGCTAGTATCTGCTATGGTGAGGTCCTTTTTAGGTCTCGCCTAGCGTTGCAGCACGAATGCGCTGCCATCGCTTTGCGAGGCATGCAGTATATACTGTAGTGTGGAAGCTCCGCCTACTCTCTGTCCATTGTCTTTTGTGTTAAATGCTGCCTTCCAATTGGTTTTAGGCTTGTTAGTCCCTCCTCATTCATCATTTGTATCCTTCCACAGCTATTGGCCCCTTTACTCCTGACACTATTTTCTTTTAGGTCTCGCCTAGCATTGCAGCACGAATGCGCTCCCTTCACTTTGCGAGACATGTATTATATACTGTAGTGTGGAAGCTTTGTGGAAGCTCCGCCCACTCTGCCCATTGGCTTTTGTCTTAAATGCTGCCTTCCGATTGGTTTGAGGCTTGTTAGTCCCTCCTCATTCATCATTTGGATCCTTCCACGGCTATTGGCCCCCTTACTCCTAAAACCATGTTCTTCCCTGTCTCCCCACCCCACCGCCCCCTCCCTCAGTCTGTTACTTCTCACCCTCCCCCATGCCCCCACTCCCGATCATGGTTTCTTGCCTGCCGGCACTTTGGTTTTGATCTTTATTATTGCCACCTTGAAATATGCGAGTTCAAGATGCGTGCTGTACAAAAACTTCTCGTGTTTAATGAACTAGATTTTAATGTTACTCTAAATATAATAAGACTCTAGGCAACATTCGGGGTATGCATGGTAACTGATGCCTCTTAGTTAACAAATGGCATTGTTGTCGGGCGGTGGAGCGGCAGTGTTTTAACTCATGCTTAAAACGAGCACTTTTAATAACTTACTCTCAATTCAGTGCTATAATCTTGTGTACTGAGGTGATGCGCTAAAGAAATGCACTTTTTTTTAATTCTGAAGAGACATTATCACACATTTACATCATGTTTACTGTATGATTAAAATGCCGGTCATTTTCACGGCTCGCCCACTGGCTCGTGTACACTTGGCTCGTCTCTGGCTGGCTCTACCTGTTAATTAATATATTGGCTCGCGCACCTCTAACAAAGAGAGATGAATGGATACATGACAGTGAGCCCGGTAGATGGTAGAGAAATAGACTGGTGCAGACAAACAGACAAAGTCAGTCTCCATTGCCTCACGTCAGAATCATCACTTTCAAAAACCTAGAAATCTGCCGGCAACTCCCGCATGCCCCAACCTCATCCCCCTCACCTATTCTTAGCAGAAGCAGCAGATTCTGAGCTGTGCCCTGCTGGTGCAGAGGAGCACGGCAGAGTCTGTAGAAGCGCTGGGATCCCTAGCCTCTCCGGGCGGGCACCTAAGTCTTCCGGGTGCCTTCACACTCAGAATAAATGAATATATTTTGCTCTGTGCTTTAATCGCCCCTCTGTGAGCACTGTCTGGTAGATGAAGCTCTGTATTAATATACAAATTCAGAGTGGTGGTTGTGTACAAACAAACAACAGCCACAATACCGTACGTTTTGAACATGTAGTTAAATACCTGCTCATCGAGTACATCATTGGCTCATCATTCCATGGCTCTACCAAAATTACATTTGGACACATTTGCTCAACTTTAAAACACTCCCTTCTATGGGTTATTTAACAACTTGGGGCTTTGGGGTTCGGTAACCTACTTTGGATGCTGTGTAAAAGAGTAAATACAAAAATGAATGCAATGAAACTAAGCAACCAGTACTGTCTAAAACACTGTGAAAACTGACACGCATTCTGGCATTTTGTTTAGTTAATGTTGATTTTCTCATAGATGTGTGTAAAGTACTCTTAATATCTCAATGAAATCTGCACACTTTTAACTAATAGCACCGGGCGGCATTTGAGAACTAGGCAATGAATACATTTTCATGTACCCCCTGCCACTCCCCTTGGCAAACTTCATTGCCTCCCAGTGTTTGGGGGATAACCAAGATTGAGTCAAATAGTCTAGAAAATGAAAGAGAAGCCAGGATTCGGAGTCACATGCTCAATCCCGATTGCGTTGGTTAGTCTGTAAGCACTACTTTTATTAATGAGTTTTGCATTAGTAAAGCACCACGGTATGCATGTGTGGCGACACTTCACCCCTGAGGTACGTGCCAAGCAATTGTTGACACAATCCACACTTTGTGTCTTTTTCAATATATTTATTACGAAGTGCAGGACCTTTCCAAGGGATTTTGCACACAACATATATTCCCTCCAAAAATAAAACGTATAGGTAAAAGCATTACCATTTACATTGTCAATAGCTCTAACTCACAAATGCGAGACCTATTTGCATTGCAAATGCTTGTTAACAGGTGTCCCCACAGATTCTTTCCCTGCTGATGGCACAAATGCTGAGGAAGCAAAGGCATTATATAAAGAAGAAGGAGGTAGGTTAAGACTGTTAATACCATTGTGTAAAATGTGGGCATGATAGCATTCTAAAAAGTATTCTTATTTCATTGTATTTAAGTATTTTATGTTATCTATAGATAGTAAAGTGACGCTTGTAGGCATAGAGATTATTTTAATCCCCAACTGTACAAAAGTGGGGTCTATGATACATTCTAACCTGGTAGATCATTTCTGTAAACAGGACTTCAAAGTATTAATAACTAGGAAAGTGGAACATCGAAACTATAACTGAACAATGGTGACAAGGTTTTGCCGCACTCAATATAGTTCCCTTAAATAAAATAATGCTCACTCCTAGGATGAATCATTCAAAAAGCCCCAGAAAAACTTTCGATAGTGTGGAGTGGACGCCGGGTCCTGAGGAAAGGGAGTCATGCAATCTAAACGATGTTAGGACATACGATTGGCTTGTTAAAAAACTGAAATGGAACAGTTTTGGCTGCAATAAGAAGGAGTGGTACTCATAAGCGTCTTTTGGAGGGCAGGATGCAGGTAATGCCCCCCTCTAAGGTCTGGGGAGTATTGGAAGAATAATGGAAGCCTGGTAATATTTGGTTACAGAAAACAAGTAAATGTGCCCTGAGGACGTCCTTATGTATAAGGGCGAAAAGCGTGGCTGTGTCTTTTGGGTATGTCCTTGGCTGTGTTTGTGTTCCTATCTTTATGTGCAAAAAAAGAAGAAATAAAAGAGGAATTTATTCTATAAAATAATTTACTATGATGTCTATTATTGTTACTGTGCTGTTAAAATCTCGTTTTGCACTTTCTAGAGAACAAATTATATTGTGTAAGTATAATAGTAAGGGTATCTGTTTATGCTGCTCCTTTTTGTGTTTAAAAGGAAAGTGGAAGACGTCTGGACTATTTTATCATTTAATGACTGACACAAAACTCTTGGGAACGTGTTGGTTTAGGATGTGCTATTATAACCTAGTGGGATGGGACCATTCCCACCCCTGTAGCTTTTGTTTGCAATCTCAAGTTTCATCTTTATTCTGAAAATCGTATCAGTAGTTGCTGCCTGCACTTGTCATCTTCACTGCCTTAGAAACATCATGCTCTTACTTAGTAGCGATGGTAAATGGCTCACTATCTCAGCCGTCATTGGCTTTCAGCTGGACTATGCTAAGTCCATCTATTTGGGTATTCTGAAACATTTGCTGTATGATCTTCAGGTGGTTCAGATGCAATAAGGTTTTTTAAATTCCTAGCTCACTTTGCTTTTGCCAAGCAAGCCCTCTTTTCTCTGCCTTACACTGTTTACCTACCAAGGTCTAGATTCTAGATTCTCCCTTCAATTCATTGTGCTAATTATAGCCGTACCCCTACCTTTATTCACAAAATGATTCACCCTATATTCCACTAAGCCACCTTAGATCACCCTCTTCTCTTTCATTGACAATCTTGAATCTAAGAAGGTCCATCCTGCTGGTTACTGTCTTTCTACTCTCATACATTTGCTTTGGAACTCATTTCCCCTTAGTCTTCGAGTGATTGTTTCCTTGTCTTTATTTAATAAAGCTTGAGGTAGACTTCTAATTTTGAGATGTTTCTCACTTAAGCTAAAACACGCTCCGTAAAATATGATAAACAGATAACATAACCCAACATAACTATATCACATCATATCATACATTATAACATATTATTACAAAACAATATTACAAAACATAATATAGTATGGTCAAAGATTAATCAGCTGTAAGCACACTGTAGATCTTTAGATACAGCATCCAGCTCTGTTAAAATCTCATTAATTTTCTCATTAATTTTCTTATTAAAACATCTTCCAGTATATGTTTCATACTAATTTCCTTTGTTTGGTCATATATATTTACACAGACATATAAACCATTTTTCAAGTGATTATGTGTTACCCATCTGCATTAAATACTGAGGCTTTTCATAATAAATTGTAGTACACCATTTTGTTTTTCAGAGCTTTCAGTAACTCTTTGTCCATTTTTGTCCATGTATAAATGTTTTGTCATGTTACGCCGTCTTATAGATAATGCATTATTCACCATTTATTTGGACTCCTTGGTGTGCATTCTGGTAGCTGCAGTGTGTTGTTAGTCGCCTATTTCTCTTTTCCTGTTTTTGTACTCATGTATTTTTTATCATAATTGTTGAAAGGTGGCTTATTAGCAGGGGTTAGTATGCACCTACCACTAACAATAAGCCACCAATGCAATTTAAGATCCAGACAAGGTCTCAATGCATTTGCATCTGGCTCAACCCTTGGATGCTGCCTGTGAGCAGGCAGGCTGAACTCAGGAGACAGGTATGTAAAGCATTTAAAAAACACAATACATTAAATAAGTAAGACACAACACACAATAGAAATCCCCCACCAATTTATAAAAATAGAAAATATTTTTTCTCTTTAAAATTACACCTAAATGACAAACATCCAATGTAGGGAATCAGAGAGATGAATTTTTAAGGATTAAACACTTTGGGGCCGATTCCCATCCGGGTCTGAAGGGCACCAAACGCGATCCGGCCGGAAAAACTACGAGCCGTATGCGTGTTTTCCGGTTGACTTGTACAGCTGTACGAGCGAGTAAGTACGATGTGAGCTACGTGACATTCACCGACCGAGTCGTTTCCGTGTCCGAACCGCTCCGTATGTCTCGGTCGGAAGCTAACCGTGGCGTGCAATGGATGCGATTTACAACCAAGCCAGTACGATGCACGCGTCGGACAGCCTGTGCGAGCAGGAGTGTCCGGCTCGCAAAACGTCAAGGTGGTTGCCTTTGGGGGTCCGCGTCGGACCCCTGACACCCGCAGCCCTACGACTCGGACACAGGGGGAGACCTATGGGTCTCCCCAACACAGGCATGTACGGTGCGAATGGCACCGATGCGTACCCACTGTAGGGGGCGCACTTGTCCGCGACGTACCCATTCAGTCAATGGGAGCCCATGCATGCGTCGTACGACCGGCTCCCATTGACTTCTATGGGAGTCCGACCGAACCGAGTGCGGCAGCATACGGCTGCATCGTACTCGCTGGGTCGGACTGCAGGCCTCCGGCTCGGTCGGAAAACACTCCGGATTCTGCTCGATCGGAGTACTTTCCGACCCGGATCGGAATCGGCCCCTTTATAGTGCTTAAAATCATATGCCCCAAAGTGACGCAATAGGATTTTAAGCACTATAAAGGGGCCGATTCCGATCCGGGTCGGAGAGCACTTCCTGAAGTTCCTGTTGAGGGTTCAAAGAGTCCAAAACACAAATCCAAGGGTCTAGAAGCTCTGAGATCATCCTTGTAAGTTTGGAACTACCGTTCCCACAATGCACCTGCCCACATCCTGTCCAATGAACCCACTCCAGGCTGAGGACTTCTTGAGGGAGATAATGCAGGGAAGCTCTGTTAACCTGTTGCTTTCAGTGAGTCCAGTCCTTAATCCTTTTTGAAGCAAGGCAAAGTCCTCTGGGTTGTAGTTCCAAGTGTGCAGTAGACATAGTCTTTTAGATTGCAATCCTCTTGGGTAAAGACCAGGGTTCCAGCAGGGCAGTCCTTCTTCTTGTTGTTTCAGGCAGCAAATTCCAATCCAAAACTCGAACTTGAACTGAGTTTTTATGCAGCTCTCACATATTTATTCAATATTCTGGGGCGACAAGCAGGTGGGCACCCCTGTCCAATTGAGTGGATGATGCCACCCAGAAGCATGACATCTTTTTCCAAAGTGTGGCATATTCTTTTCCCACAAAGCATTTCACTATAAAATTTAAGGTGGACGAATCCTGTCCAGGAGAGCAAGACCTGGCTAAACCAACCTCCTAGTCTGGCTCATCTCCATTAGCCCTCTCCCTCCAGACCTGTAAATTCCTTTCCTGATCCCGACATCTGGCTGGGGGTACAAGATGGCATTCCTTACTGTGCTCCTCTCTTTGAAGCCAGCTGCAGAGCTCCACCCATTAAATAGCCTGTACTCTATGAGGCCACTTATCACCTCATCAAGGCAGCATGCCTTAGCCTGTTGAGGCTGATCAATCAAGAGAGGCTGAAAGAAAGCTGAATTTTGGCTCATAGAAAAGAAAGTTTTTTAACTTTTTTCTGTACTAGTTATGATAAATTTAACAGTCTTTGAATGAAGTTTTTAACTCCTCCCATGCAACGTTTCTTGTTAAATAACATATTCCAATGTTAGCCTATGGAGCAAATAATCTACAATGGGGGAAAACAAAATTGGCAGTTTTTCCTTCACCAGGGCATATAAAACATTTCGGACCAGATGTACGACCCTTTTTTGCGCCCGCAAATGGGAGATCCTCCAGTTTGCGACCGCAAAAAAGGGTAATGGCATGTACAAATACTATTTTGCGAATCAAAGACTCGCAAAACAGCATTTGCAACTCCAGCTATTAGGAAGGGGCGTCCCTTCCTAATAGCAAGTTACCATGCCATGTACAATTGTTTTGCAACCGCATTTGCGGCCGCAAAATACTCGCAGTTTACCACCTACTTCAAGTAGGTGGTAAACCGCTCGCAAATGGGAACGGGTCACCAGGGGACCCCTTCCCCTTTGTGAGTATGTGAGAAAATATTTTTAAGAGCAGGCAGGGACCACTGCCTGCCCTTAAAAAAATTAAACTGAAAAGTTTCATTTTTCTTTTTTAAATGCATCCCGTTTTCCTTTAAGGTAAACAGGTGCATTTTTTTTTAAAAAAGACTGCTTTAATTAAAAGCAGTCCCAGACATGGTGGTCTGCTGACCCCTGCAGGCCACCATCCCTGTGGAGTGCTAGCCATTCCTAATGGGTCGCACATTGCGCCTGCCCCATTAATATTCATGGGGCATGCAATTTGCGACCCCATCTATGTACAACTGCCGCTTTTCTGGGCCGGAAATTCCACATCTTACTGGGGAACCAATCATTGAGGGAGGGGGAGGAGTTAGCCCCGCACTTGGCCATTAAATGACGGACGTAGCGTGGGAGCGCTCGTCTTAGGTACGACTGCCGCGTTTTTGTGTTGGGAAATACATTTTCTTAACTGACTCGCTGTTCGGCCTGTTTAGAATTGTTTTAACAATTTGATGCTGCTGTACTTTTTTTTTTTTAATAGCTGTTGAATTTGAATCTGCTTGTTTTGCTTTTACTTAACTTGCACTGGCACAGAGCCCTTCCGTTTCCTTTCTGGTTCCAGGCACTTGGGCCAGAAACTCTGCATCTTACTGGGTAACCAATCATTGCGGGAAGGGGGGAGGAGCTAGCTCCGCACATGGCCATTAAATGACGCCCGTAGCGTGGGAGAGCCCATCTTAGGTACGACTGTTGTGTTTCTGTGTTGGGCAATACATTTTCCTAACTGACTCGCTGCTCGGCCTTTTTAGAATTGTTTTAACAATTTGATACTGCTGCACTATTTTTTTTTTATTCTGTGCTACTCCAAATTGGAGCTGTAATCCTTGCACGTTAGCTTGCAACGTGCTTGATACAGCTACTTAAACTTGACACCTTCGGTATCTTGAAGCATAGCGAGTCTTTTCCTGAAGTCAACTTTGAGCCTTCCCGCCCGGATCACATATCAGGCATCTCACACAGCAAAGACAAAAGTGACGAGTAAATTTATTGACTTGGGGCTTATGTTGGCTCAGAGAGAGATTACGTGGCACTGGAAGTCCCGGGAGGGCCCATCAATCGGGCGGTGGATCTCCGAGTTATTAAAATGGTCTAGATGTGAGAGTGAAGTCAGACGGCGCCAAGCGATTAAGGCGGACAATGAAAAGGGGTTAGAATGGGTAAGGGCATGGGAGCAGATCGAGCAGGCCCTGCAGGATTGCCGGCTCGAGCGGGCGGAACGGGAGCGCGAGGAGAACGGAGTTCCTTGAGGCTGAGGACAATAGATGTACCCCTGATGGATGGCACGACTTAGAGTTAGGGACCACTGGAGGGGCCCACAACAGCAGCAGTTGGGGGGTGGGATGGGAGGGGGGGGAGTTCCCTGAGGTGGGAGGGTAATGTTATATTGAGTTGGATGAGGAATGTAGCTGTTAGGACAGAAAAGCAGAGGCTCCCATGGGGCATGATCCAGGCACCGCTGTGAGGCGATAGGTGTGTTACATTGCTTAACTGTCTATATATGCCGCCCGGCCCCCGGGATGTGGGCTGAATGGCTGTGTGCATTGCTAAACCGAAGAATATGATCGGAGATTGTAGGGGGTGCCGGTTGCCCCGATGGTTATGTTGCTGAAAATGTTGCAATAAAAAACATGTTTTAAAAAAAAAAAATCACATATCAGGCAAAAGAATTATACAAATCCTGACCCTTCAATCCCCCATTGTCATGAGCGGACTGAACTCACAGTTACATATCTGAACACTCGTTCTTTGCTTCAACACCAATTAGAAATATTTCAGCTTTTGGACTCAGATAAACTGGATATACTCTTTCTTACCAAAACCTCGCTCACTGCAGAATCTACTCCAGACATATTAGCAGCACTGCCTAACAGTTATTACATCCTTCAGGCTAATAGGACCACTGGGAAAGCAGGGGGAGGGGTAGGAGCCCATAGTGCATCAGAAGTTACAGTTCACATCTCTCGCTGCTGCGGGCATGCCATCAGGCGACTGCCTAATTCTAAAAACTCGATTCCCCAAGTTTCCCCCTTATCTGTGTAATGATCTATAGATCCCCTTATCATATGCCATTATACCCCCAACTATTAGGTGAAAAGATCTCGAACCTAGCCATCAACTACACTAAAATCCCTATAATTGTAGATTTTAATTATTGGGCCAATGATATTATGAGCAGTACCAGTTCTGCTGAACTGACGGATCTACTCTCTGGGCTGAATTGTACCCAGCATGTGATTGTTCCCACTCACGATAAAGGTAATACTCTTGACCAAGTTTAGACATCTGACAGGACGGTCTCTAATTTAATGATCTCTCCTTGCACCTGGTTGGATCACTATTTTATTACATTCGCCCTCTCCAATGTTCACTTAACCAAGCCACATATTGGCGGGCCGCATGGCAAGAAAGTGGAGACGCTCCAATATGGGAGACTTCTGCACTTTGCTGGCTACTACAGCTCCATCAGAGCAGCAGTTAATTAACAATCAAGCAGAAAGAATCAAATTATGGCTTGAATCCGCCAGTGACAGCTTTGCACCCATTAAGAAAGTCAAGATAGTTATACCTCATGATGCGCAACGCTGGTTCTTTGTAGACCTAAAACTTCAGAAACTTGCCCTACGTCAAGCAGAACATAACTGGAGTTAAAATTACTCCTCAGACAAAAAATATATATTTTTAATCTAGCTAAAAGAATAAAAAAAATGCCATTTTACAAACAAAGACCGCCTATTTTTCTAAGAAGATATTAAGCTCTGTTAATAAATTCAAGTAAATCTTTTGTGGCTGAACTATCCAAGCCGGATAGAGTCACAGCAAAACCTGCCCCCACTCAAGCTCTATGTGACTCCCTCAATACTTATTTTATCGAACAAATTGCCACCATTAAGTCTAGCATACCCATCAATACCTCCCCTATAGCCCAACCATTTACATTCAGGAACCCTCAATTGCTAGAACAGGTCCCTCTCATTTCCAGGGAATCCTTTTTCAGCCTTCTAAGGAAGGTTGGATCCAGCTCCCTACTGACATCTGCCCTCCGCACATATTAAGGGAAGCTTATTTCACTTGCCCGGATCCTCCTCTCGCGCTTCTGTATTATTCCCTCAAGCAGGGCACTGTTTCAAATGTATTCAAAGAAGAGGAAATTGTTCCCATCCTAAAGAAAACAGGGTCATACCCCCTAGCCCTTACTAACTATTGCCCTATCTCTCTGCTCCCCTATTTATCTAAGGTTTTGGAACCACATGTGGGAAGTTGCCTGAGCTCCTTTATTGAACACTCCTACTGTCTTGACCCCCACCAGGCGGCCTTCCGACCTGCTCTTTCCACGGAGACCGTCATCCTTACGGTTTTTGACGAACTTAGGAGAGGAACTGATAAGGGCATTACCCAGGCCCTGGTACTACTTGATCTTTCCGCAGCTTTTGACACGATCGACCATGATCTTCTAGCTGATCATGTCGGCAATGCCGGGATCCAGGGCCTGGCCCTTAAGTGGCTTTTACCCCTTCTGAAAGACCGCTCTCCAGCTGTTCGCCTTGCCCACTTCTCCTCCCCCAAAGTCAAATTAGCCTGTGGGGTGCCACAGGGCTCTTCTCTCTCACTGCTTCTTTTTAACCTGTACTTACTGCCCCAGATCCGCTCTCTCGGAGAAAGGAAGGTGGGCACCTTCAACTATGCCGACAACCTCCAACTGAGATTTGAAATCGATCAGTCAGCATCTTCTGTGTCCAATTTCCAATCCACCATGCGATTTATAAGTGAGTGGATGAACAGTAACCATCTGAAATTGAACCCCGAAAAAACGGAGCTGATCCTAATCGGCGGGCCAGCTAAGACCTGGAACTCCAACTTCTGGCAAACCGAATGGGAAATCCTCCTCTCCCCGCGAGCTCAATCAAAAGTCTGGGCATTATCGTCGACAGTGATCTGTCGCTGAAAGTCCAGATTGGGTCAGTGATCTCCTCCTGTTTATTTCACCTTCGAAAGATCGGGAAGATCAGCAGATTTCTTACCACAGAAGCCCTGACCCAAGTTGTTCTGGCCTTAGTCATCTCCTGCATTGATTATGCCAGCTCACTTTATGTTGGTTTCCTGCCATATCAACCAAAACGTTTGCAGCAGGTGCAAAATCAGACGGCCAGACTAATCTACCAACAGCCCAAATGGCACCATGTCACATCACTAATGGAAAGATTACACTGGCTCCCAGTAGCCAACTGTTGCGCATTTAAGCTGGGGTGCATCACCTTTAACCCCTTCCATGCAGCACAAATTCCGCCGTGGTGCGAGGGGGGGCGGGGCTGGGCGTGGCGCTCAGGTGCTCAGGACGGCTCCCGGCCATCATAAATCACGGTGGGCGTGTGCTCATGACGGCCGGGAGCCGTCCGAACTCGCGGAGCGGCAACGGTCGGACGGCTCCCGGCCGTCATGAGCACACGACTACCGTGACTCATGACGGCCGGGAGCCGTCCTGAGCATGGAAGGGGTTAAAGCTCTTTATGGCAACAGCCCAGCATTTATATCCTCTCGGATTCAGCGATACGTCCCTTCTCGGGATCTCAGGTCTACCTATCTTAATCTTCTGGTCACCCCGTCCTTTGAATGCAAGAAACATGGGGGACTAAGATTTGTGGTCTTGGCCCCCCTATTCAGGAATTCCCTCCCTCTCGATAATAGATTGCTGACCTCCTACGCTCAGTTTAGGAAACTTTCAAAGACCTTCCACCAGGCATATGACTAAACCTCTCAAGAGGCAGTACCCCCTGGACTCCAGCGCCATTAAAGCCGTTTGGTGTACGTGCGCTTTACAAGTTTATTTAACATTAAATAAAATAACATAACATAACATAAGGAATTGCAAACACTGTCTGAGATTATACATCCCAATTTGCGAGCCGATCTTCTCCGGGTATGAGCAATGTGGTCATGTAGAGGGTGACCAGTAAGCAGACCCCTCTCCAGTCTGAGGCGAGCTAGGTGTAGGCTGCTGGGCACATTGCCAGTAGTAGTACATCAAGGTAGAGGCACCCCACTACATATCATTATTACAGGTTATACTCTTGCAATTTCTATTCACCCCGATGTGTATTCTCCCCTTCCCCCTAAAACACAAGGAATACACTGGTAGCTTCTCCTTACCCTCTATCCATGTGTACCCTCCTGCCTCTGAGTTTCCTGTGTCTTGGCATTGCATCAGTAAAGTGCCATTCAACCCACCTCCATGGGACCTGTTGTCACTTTCGTTCCCCAAATTGTTGGCTCTGCAGTTGAACTAAACTTTGGGGCTCCACTTGCTGTTCATAAATACGTCTCCAGTTACACTAAGCACTAGCCTTTATCCACAGGTTAGTACTTGTGCGGACATATTATTGCACTGAGCTGAGGACTTGGTGAGCTCCAAGCAACCCTTGCGGGGGCTCGTTTTAGGCCCTGTGTTCCCATACTATGTTTGCACCTTTTTCTTGAGTTTGTCTAACTTGGACTGGATTTCATCCTGCTTTGTCAGGATGTAAACAACTTCAGGTACAATACCGTACTTGGTTAGGTTGACTGTGACTTTTTGTGGAGCTATAGTGTTGGGCTGGAATTTTACTTTTATTCGGCATCGGTATATGTGTATGAGGCACAAGGTTTTGTTGGGCGGTACCTCCTCGGACAGGTATAATCTATTTGAACCTACTGCATGGGGTATCAATGAGCAAATTTAGCAGGAGTTGGTAGAAACTTTGCACCCCACTGAGGTCATGTGCTGCTACCAGGTGTGGTGTAATAGTGCATTATGTAATGCATGTGGGATGTCGTCACTGTGTGTGGTGGAGTTGTATGTTAAATGGGTTACATCCCAGGACTCATGCTGGATCACTTTACCTGGTGACCTCAGCTGAAACTTGACCTGTTCCTGTAAGGTGACACATAGCTGAAAAAACATCGAAGCACATAAGGCAAAAGACAATACACAGATGAATGTTTTCAGTCGGTGTATGAAAGAGTAGATGTAAAGTCCGGGGGAGCCCTAGGGGTGCTCCTATCCACAAAGTGTTTGCAAAGTCCAGGGTAAGCTCTATGGGTGCTTCTTTCCCCAAAGTGTTTATAGTTCATATAAGCAAAGTCTGTGACGGTGACTCCTTTAGTGGTGGTGGTAGTGATGGGTCCAAGCGAATATCTGACAAGTGGTACTATGACCCTTTCCCTTCAACCTTGACAGCTGTAGGAGTTGAAAAGATTACTTTCCAGGTCCCTTCAAACTTGCTGTCTCTCTACTGGTGATGAAAGTTGCAGATCAGGACTCGGTGGCCGGGCTATGGGATGGTGTAGTGTAGGTCCACAGAGGGGCCAACCGCCTTCCCTTGGGCAACTTTTTTAGAGATAGGTTTACGAAATGTTGCCCATTGTCTGATTGGATGACCTCTGGTACATCCCACCTGGGTAAGACTTCTTGAACCACAAATGTAGCTGAAGCTTTAGTGCCTCAGTGTGTGCAGGGGCCCAACTTCTATCCACCTAGAGAAGGGGCAGACCACTACTATTATATATCTGTAAGTGGCACATCTGACGATCATGTCGATGAAATCTATGTATAGTGCCTAGAATGGCCCAGAGGGTCTCAGATAGATGAGGCTATGACCTTCAGTATGGTTTTAGGTGAGTACCCCTGGCATACTGTGCACTCATTAAGGTGCATAAAGGTCATTTCTGCTAATTAAGGAATAGACCAGTCTAGTCGTAGGTGGGTGAGCATGCTCTCTTTAGGGGTGTGTGCCAGGAGATGGAGCTGGTTCAGGCTAGTGTTGAGTAGGCTTTGGGGTATGACAAGTCTACCTATAAAAGTATCCCTGTACATGAGATTGTGGGGGGTCTGCATGCATCCTTTAGATTCCCAGAGTTCTTACTCATGTGCTTCCTGTATTTCCCTGAGGTATAATCTAGCTGTATCGGTGTACAGTAGTTTGGACGGTGGTGAGGAGTCCTCTGGAGGTTGCGTCTCAGCCTCCTGTACTGGGAACTTGTGAATTGCTCCCGTAGGCTGCCTCCTTTCTTGCCCCGTCGATGAGTGCATTGCCCCTGGTGATAAAGTACTGGCCTCCAATATGTGCGGTGCACTTGATACCTGCTATTTGTTTTGGCAGCGTTTTGAGGAAGCCCCTTCATTTCCATCTACTAACACTGGAATGTACGGTAGTTGTAATATAGGCTGAGTTGGAACATACTGTAATGATGTCCCCTGTGCCTTGTGTGAGGGCCTCAATGAGTGCCATCAATTCGGCTGCTTGTGCAGAGAGGCACAGGAGCAATGTCAGCTGTGCTGTGATTTACAGGAAATCTGAGGATGTCTGACTATCTCCTGTGACCACTGCTGCCTCTTTATGCCTAACACTTGTTTCTTGATCTATGACAGAGGAGCCATCTATGAATATTTAATTATTGGGGATCAGGTCTTCTGCCCTGGCGGATTCGTATGGTGCCTGCACTAGGTAGTTGTAGACTTCCTGTCCTTGTAGTTTATAGGCAATGAAGGTGGCTGGGTTGATGATATGGCAACATACTATGTTGAGCACTAGCCTGGAAAGCATAAGCTCATATCCTGAGACTCGTTGGGTGGTCAGGGTGGCTTTCCCTCTCTGTATGATTGTGAACACTGCGTGTTCGGTGTGCAGTGTGAGTGATTTATGCACCATGATTTATGCCTCTGATGTTTATGCTTATGAGGTTATTGCATAATGTGTTTATGCTGGTGAGGCTTATTGCATGTGTTTATGCTTATGAGGTTTGTGCATAATGTGTTTTATGCCTAATGTGATGCTTAGTGCATAATGTGATTTATGTTACAGGATATAATGCTGAGTACAGTATTTTGCCAGTAATTACTGGTTGTGTTCCACATTTAATATTTGCGCTTTGTGATGGTTCTGACAGTGGCCCAATTGGCCCTGTCATGTGTATATAATCCCCTGTAAATATTGCCTAGTGCCAGTTGGCACAGTGAGTATGGTGTGATTACTATTCTAATGTGCTTTGGATAATACAAAGGCTATTTTTATATATAACCTTGTGTGGAGTTCATTTTGTAGTGTGCCTAGTGTGTTGCTGCTGTGTGTGTGTTGCGCAAAAGCTTTACACATTGCCTCTGGGAGAAGCCTGACTGCTCGTGCCAAGCTACCAAGGGGGTGAGCAGGGGTTATCTTCAGCGTGTAACTCCCTTGCCCTGACTAGAGTGGTGGTTTCTGCCTGGCTTAGGTGCCAGTCCTAGCCAACCAGAAATCCCATTTCTAACAGGGTGGCTTTCCCTTTCTGTATGATTGCGAACACTGCGTGTTTGGTGTGCAGTGTGAGGGTGCCCCCATGATGATGGGGGTGCTTTTGTCCACTGCAAACGCTGCAATACACAATGATTTTGTGCCCTGTGGTGTACTTCTGGGTGAGTACTGCCGTCATCACCCGCCATTCCCTAAAGCTGAACAGGAAGAACTCCATGTTATAGTCAGTGGTCCCAAATGCAGATGCGTTCTTGACTTCTTTTTTTAATCGGGTGAAGGCATCCTGCATCTCAGGGGTCCATGTCAGTTGGGTACCACTGGACTTTGCATTCTTTATTGTGGCCAACAATCGAAGACCCATTGCCTGACATAGTTGCAGAGCCTGTGGAATCTTTTCATCTTCTTCTTTGTCTGGCGTGGTGCTATTGCTCTAATGTTGTGTGTTAGCACAGGTGTAACACGTAGTCCTGAGGCTTAGATGAACTGACCCAAATGGCTGACCTCCTGTAGTTCATATTGTACTATCTTTGTCCACTTTGTAGCCTCCTCTGCTAACATAGTGAGGAGGACTACAGTGCCTTGTCTGCATATCAATTCAGTGGGGCTGCATATCAGGATATTGTCAGCATATTGTAACAGGGTGCTGTTACATTGGAAAATGGACAAGTGATGCCTAAGGGGCCTATTAAAGATACTTGGTGACTCACAGCACCCTTGAGGCGACCTTTGAAAGAGTGGTTGAGCTCCTCTAAGTGTGAATGCCGTTAGGTACTGGTTGCCGGGTGGAGCAAAATGCTGAAGAAAGGACTTTTAACATCTATGACTGAGAAGTACACAGTGTTGGTTGAGATGTCGGTCAGTATGATGGAGGGGTCTGGTACCACAGGGAAGTCTGGAACCACTATATCATTTAGGGGGCACAGGTCCTGTACTAGGTGCAAAGTTCCCCCCTTTGCCTTCTTCATGGTGTGTGTGGGGTTATTACAGGGTGACTCCCCTGCACGGAGTATTCCCTGATCAATGATGTCCTGTATTGTGGGGGCTATGCATTCCTCTGCTTCTCTGGTCTACATGTCTGTGTAAACACCCAGCCCACAACACGGTCAGGAAGACTAAAACATCTTTGTGTGATCATTAGGTGTATGTGTTCTTGGGCGGGTATGATAATTTGTATGGCATGAATCAGTATGCATGGGGAAGTGAGAGGCTAGTATGTGTATGTGGTGGATCTATAGGGGTTTTATAGAAAAGATCTTTCACTTGGATGAAAATGTTCATGAAGATTGTTTCCTTGTCAATTAAATTGATAATACATATGTAAAAAAAGATAAATGAAAAAAAATATGAACATAATGTATGCCTTTTAACTTTTTGATAAAGATAATGTAATAAATGATTTTTCTGAAGAAAAAAATTGATAAAGTAACAACTGGTTTGCATGTTATGTCTCTAATCTAATGATAGTAGCCCATTGGAGCTGGTCTAGCCCTGCAAAAAAGAAATATAGGTCAAGTGGGGGGTTTTGAGAATCTGTTTTTTTTTTTGTTGTCCCCCTTTTCTCCCAGACCTACAATTGAAAAGGCAGAGGGGGTTCCTGTATCAATGAGATTGCTTCAAAGACGTACACATAAGTCCTAGGCCAGGAGACAGGACATCCGTTGGTTAATGCAGGCTTGCAGCTCACCTTTTTCTTCAATATCCTGAAAAAGGGACTGCCAACCAAATTACAAAATGGACTAGACAACATAGTTAGGTTGGACACAAAACCACAGCCAGAGATACAGGCCCATATCATACATTATGCAAGAAGAAAATAGAAAAATACAAAGACAAAGACAGGCATGTCCAAGTACAGTGAGACACAGCTAAGTTGGTACAACAGAAATTTAAATAGACAAATTTGAAGGGAGTGGTTATGGCCCCAGCCACACAGATGGCCGCGATCCCCATGGGAAGAGACACACAGCAATTTCAGGTCTTTCAAACTAATGATCGAAGGGCAAGAAGAGGTACCAGTGAAAGAGGAAGGGGAGGCCCAATGAAAGATAATGGAGAATGCTTCAACTGTTGTAAGATGGGACGCCTTGCAGGAGATTGCAGGACCATAATGTATGACAAGCAACAGAGATCCAGGTGGGAGGCAAGAAACACATACAACATTTAGCTCCAGCCCAATAGCAACCTATAACACCTTCAGACGCAGAACACTTATTCCTCCGAGTGGGCCCCACCCCAAAGAGGTCGTCTAGGAATCCCTTCCTCACCACAAACACAGATGGACAGGCCTCACCAATGGCAGGATCAGTAGACTGCAGGGAACCCATCCCAAACATTAGCAAAGGGCCCAGGGTTCCCTGAAGCACAAGGAGGAGCAAAAGGATGGTGAGGGAGCTGACTGTTCCAGCCCCAGAACCCGTACCAGGTCCATTGAAGGTACCCAGGATACTCCGTGGGGCATATTCTCAAGGATCTATCGCCGAGTTATCGGCACTTTATCGCAGTCAAAGTTGCGATAAATTTATCGCCCCATTCACAAGCTAGTGCTAACAGCCCATATCACCAGTTTACCTGCGATAGCAGTCGCAAAAAACATCAGCACAGATGACCCCGGCAACTAACGCTAATGAGATGCAGAGTATGCGTTCCCGTGCAAAAAGCCGCAACAACACCACTCCACAACATTCTCAACGACCAGCCAGATCGGAGATAAAATCACAAAACATGCGATAAGGCGCGTTAGCAGCAGGATTTTAACACTTGCTCTTACCTGGTTTAAAGTCGGACGACAACCGGCACCAGAAAAGGGAGCACAGCCCACAGCCACACTTGAAGAACAACAGATGCCCTGGAGCAACTGAACATGCAGCCAGGAGCCCCAATACGGCAACAACACCCACAGCCACCACCTCCAGGACCCTTTCCCCCCCCCCCGGCCCCATCCCAGGCCCCCCCCCCTTTGGACAGAGATATTGCACATCATCTCCACAAAATCATGAACCAAACGATTTGCCTGAAGTCGCACAATCACAACACCTAACATAGATGTGTGGTCAGAAAAAGGGAAATCATACATTAATCTCATAATATCCAAATAATACCTTTATTACAGAATAAACCCAAAACAACAATTCTGAAGAGTCATGGCGGGTCTTCTCAGGACATTCTGTAAGTCACAGCCTGCAAGACAGAAATCTAGATAAAAAGGTGTGTCATGTGCTCATCAAAGTACAGAGAGAGAGAGCGAAAGAGAGAATGAGAGAGAGATAAGGAGATAAAGAGAGGGAGAGAGGGAGAGAGAGAGAGGGAGAGAGAGGGGGAGAGAGGGAGAGAGAAAGAGAGAGAGAGAGAGGGAGAGAGAGAGAGAGGGAGAGAGAAAGAGAGAGAGAGAGAGAGAGAGAGAGAGAGAGAGAGAGAGAAAGCGAGAGAGAGAGAGAGGGAGAGAGGGATAGAGAGAGAGAGGGAGAGAGGGAGAGTGGGAGAGAGAGAGAAAGAGGGAGAGATAGTGTCTACACTGCGGACCCAGGCCTCACTGCTCACCTGCTGCCACCGGTGTGTCTCCAACCACGTGCCGGTATACACTGCAGTCCCCCAGGTCCCTTATCTGAAACAGTTTCCAGAGACATAAATGGCAGACTCCATGCAGTTGCACATGCCATCATCACTTGCCCGCCGCTGCGCACACAGGCTGCTGCGCCCCAGCCCCCCCGCCGCTCAGAGGTGATTGCCCGCCCCTGCGCAACCAGGCTTCAGTGCTCACCTTCCACCACCGACGTGTCTCCAATAAGGGTGGGCGTAGTTCGCGAAGTAGCACTTCGCGAAGCTACGCAAAGTGAAGTTCGCACTACGCGAGCTACGTGTAGCACTTCGCGAACTGCGTAGTAACATGTTCGCACTGTGCAAGATGTTGTTTTCAATGATTGCACAGTGCGGACAAGCAACCGGCACTGTGCAATCATTGAAAACGGCATCTTGCACAGTGCGAGCTGTAGTTTTCTGCTGCTCGAGTAGATTTTTCTCGAGCGGCAGCTTTCTCAACGCAAACTGGTAGTTTCTCATCGCGAGCGGTCGCGAGCATACGCGACCCCTCGCAATGAGAAACCTGACCTCCTCACGTTGGGAATCTCGCCGGGAGGTTTATTTTCCATGCTCGCGATCGCCTACTTGATGTTGCTGATCGCGAACAAGGAAAAAGTCTCGCCGGGATGTCATTTTGCTTGCTCGCGGTCGCCAACTTGACGTTGAGGACCGCGAACAAGCAAAAAATGACCGCAGCACTACGCAACACTACGCTACGCGTGTTCGCACTGTGCTACGTGCAGTTCGCGTAGTGCGAAGTAGCGCGAACTTCGCAAACTACGCGTGCGTAGCGTAGTGCTTCGCCCAGGGTTAGTCTCCAAGAGGGCCCACCATGTGCAGGTGAGAGCTCCAAGCCCGTGGCCGACGACCATGGCACCCTACACATCATGCAGCCCCGCACCGCAGCCCACCAGGTCACACACTTGATTCTGGGTCTTGATTTCGCAATGGCAGAGAACATATCAGTACACACGGCATCATCGCAGGCTGCACACCCGCTCAGCTCTTGAGGTGCCACTAACTCTATGAACCGCGAGGCAACTCCACGTGGTGGGAGGCCCACACTGCCCGCTGGCTCAGGCCTACACTGCGGTCCAGCAGGTCTCACACTAATCCTTGCCAGTCCGGACCGCCAGGACGGCACATCATTGTAGGCTGCAGAACCGCTCAGCACTTTAGGTGCCCCTACCTCACTGCACTGAAAGACTCCGTCCTGTGGCGGTGTGCCAGTGCCTGCCGCAGTGTATCCGGTGCCACCAAGTCTGTGCACCGCTAGCCATGTACTACTTATGATTGAGTTCAGTGGTGAGTACGCCATCATGTCACCCCCTGCACTGGGCAATGTGAGATGGCAGGGCCCTATGCCGTCATGCATAAATGATAACCACACGGAGACACCCAGTTAGAGAGTGGAAATGGCGTCCAGCATGTGCGCCAGGCTGTGGCATGCTAACAACTAGACCTGTGAGCAGCAGATCCCTACAGGGAAGACCTGGGACATGTAGCGTTGTCATCCCCCCCTGCGAGCGTAAGCGGAGTGGGCTGTCCTGGCGTATGCCAGTCCAGCGTAAGTGTGTGAACAATGACCCCGGGGCTCTGGGCATGGTACCGTCCTGGGCTGGACAAGGAAGTTGTAGTGTTGGCGCCACCTGGACCACAATCGGCAATGTGTCACCCTGTGACCCAAGTCCCACACATGAGCAACATGGACGTAAGGGGAAATCCCTGACCCTACATTCATCCATACTTCCACACTTGAAGGATCATAGACATGACACATCTGTGTTAACATGAATGTTTATTGCACATTCAGTGGAGTGTTGCAGCTGGTGCAGTACAGGGCCATGCAAACCCCACTTTACATTGTTGGCCCGTGGAGGGCCAGCCAGAGTCCGTCAGGGAATGACAAGTACATCAGAAGAGGAGGAGTTCAGTTTGCAGTCTGATAGCTGTGTCATTGGTGACCAAACAGAATATGGCAGTCAATGTCGAGGTCCAAGGTGATTGTTGCAGAGTGCATTGGGGGACAGTGGAAGGTGATGATGCAGAGGGCAGTACCAAGCAGAAACAGGCCACATGGCGGAGAAGAATGATACTGCCTCCTTCTGACCACAAAGGCAGATTCATCCGCATCTTCGTCCTCTGCTGTTGCATGTGCCTCACATGTGGGTGGTGGTATTCTGTCCCCAGCACTGTTTGGCAGTGACATCTCAAGTGCCGGAGGTGGAATGTCTGCCGCACTGTGTGGCACTGACACATCAGGGGCCGGAGATGTGGATGGGGTGGTAGCAGCAGCATGCATCAGCGCCAGGCCTTTTGGCAGCAATGCCATGAGGAGGGTCTTTAGGGCATTGAGGGACCCAGCTACCTCTCGCTGGTGTGCAGCCATGGCAGCCACTCTTTCCACCTGCGTCTGCTCCATGTTCTCCATGATCATCCGCATGTGTCCCAACTCCCGGGCGAGATCGCTGGAGGCACTCTGACTAGACAGTCGTTCTTGTCACAGAGTCAGGACTCTAGCAATGTCAGCCATGATTCGTTGGAGAGCATGGAGCACAGTGTGGGTGTCCGTTAGGGACTGTGAGTGGTCCCTGATGGGACTTAGACACCCACGTATGACGTCTAGTTTGACTGCCATGCGGTCAAACCCCACCTGCACCTGTTCAGCCAGCTTCTCCTGGCACCCCAAGACATGGCGTTGGAAGGCCATGTGTTCGTCGGGGAGGTCCTGGGAGGCAGCCGTGGTGGCGGGTGCTGCCTGCTGTGTGTGCTGTCCAGGGGGTGGGTTCTCCTCGTGGCAGCTGGGCTGCCCTGCTCCTGGAAGTGGGCTGCAGCGGCTCTCCACGAGCTGTTGGAGGACGTCGGAGTCGAAGGTGTGGTGGTCCTCTTCATCATCAGAGAAGAGACGTTCAGACTGCTCTGCAGGAGGTGTTGGATTTTCCCCTGCAATGTAAAGGGGAGATGCAGTTTAGCATTGCCTTCACATGTATGTTGACGCATTGTACATGTTTACATTCTGACTGCATGACAGTGTACATTGTGACTGTTTGGGGGAAGCTGCCTATTTGATGCGGGACAGTGGACATTCCGACTACATCACAGATGTGTGTTTGTACTTGTACATTGTCAACGCACATTTCCCTGCAATGCCAAATGTGATTGGCCAGTTTCTACGCACATGCGGCACCAGTTGTGTCCTCTGTTCTGTTGTGGACATGTTGCAGTTTGTACCACATCCTTGTCAATGTTGATGTGCTCTGCATGTAATGTGTGTGTGCCGCATTTTGGGAGAGTCGCCCCTGCAGCTCTGATTTAGCTGCCCCTTATCCCTTACATGTGGTGTGCCTCTGGTTTCTGTGCTTATGCAGTGCTGAGATGTTGCATACTTGTGTGCTTTGGTCTCTTGGTGGGAGTTGGGGATCTGGGCATAGTTTGTCCGCAGATGTTCTATGCTTAGTTGTGCATGAGTGCCATTGTGCCCATCTACCCCCATCCCCCAAGTCCCTGGTCGTTACTCACCCTGTTGCTGTTGTGTCTGGTCATGTTGAGCAGTGTCTGGGCCCCCAACTCCTGCCACCGTCTCCCCACTGATGACTGTGTACACCATTTCCTCCATTTCGTCCAGCTCCTCCTGTGGCGCTGGACTCCTACCTCCAGTCTGCATTGCTGCCTTCCAGTAGTATGCGAGTTTCTGCTTGGTTTTGCGCTTCACATCATTCCAGCTTCTCTTGACCTCTTCCATTGTCCTCTTCAGCACTCCGACTGCATTCACCTTTTCCACGATGGTCTGCCATATTCCATTGTCAGTTGCCAGTGACACAGTGGAGGTGACAAACAGTAGTTGATGGTGTTCCACCACCTCCGTTATCAGGATCCTGTTTTCCTGTGCACTGAACTGCTTCTTACTACTCTTCTTGTACTTGGCCTTCCCTGACCCCGAGGTCCCAGGCTGGTCCTCCAGGGGGCTTGTGGGGTTCCGGTTGTCCTCAGTACTTGCTCCGGCTACCTCCATTGTGCTTCACTGTTGTTTGGCTTTTGTTGTGTTTTTTTTTACTTTTATAGTGCATTTGGGAATTGCAGGCCTGCGGCAGGTTTTCGCTGATTTTTTTTATCGCGACTTGGGGGATCGCAGGTTTTTCCGCATTCGTGTTTCGCATTTTTTCGGCGTTGCGTTGATTTTAACGCTGTCATTTGAAGCGTAATCGTGGGACTATCACATGGTGCAGTCGGGTTGAGAATACTACATTAACACAGCGTTGTTTTCCCGCGATATGTAAAGTTGCGGTAAACTAATTTTGCGATGATTATCACACGTTCTTGAGAATATTCCCCCATGTCTCTTGTATTGTCAGTCACACACAGGTCGGATGAGGAACCTACTGTGACGGTGACTACCAATGACATACCTTACACCTTCCTAGTGGACACCGGGGCCACAAGATCTTTCTTCAAGAAAGGGAATGGCCCCCTATCACGGAACACCATGTACACGCAGGAGCATTCAAAGATTGTAAAAAGTGTTCCCTTCCCCAAAATACTTGACTTGAAGATGGGTAGAAACCAACTCCAGGGTTGAATACTGTATCATCCTTCATCCCCTACTAGCCTTCGGGGGAGAGATTTGATTGCCAAACCATACATGGCCATCCAGTTTTCAGAAGATGTCGCCATTACTTGCTCAACCCCCGGCGATCTCCCCCTTACGACTTCTGACCCTAAGACCCAACTCTGGTAAGGGGGACACAGTCCAGGCCTCCCCAATAGACCAGGCGGCATTCTCCAAGGCAACCTCATTGACATCGCACCAACGATATTAGGGAGACAAGTACTGCAGCTCCAGGAATTCCTATTCCGTAATGAATTGCACAAAGAACGGGAGCCCCCGGAGGAGAAACTAGTGACAGTTGAGGCAGTGGAGATCAGACCCACTTACGGAGTCTTGATGGTCTCAGACGTACAGCTATTCGCTGACTAACCAGGAGCTTCAACAATAGTCTTTGAAGATCCCATAGACATCAGAGTCAAACTGCACTCAGGACCTAACGCCTGTCTCCACTGCACCATCCCTCAGGGATCAAGCTTTCACACAGGTACCCTTACAGCTATGGGCAACTGTTCTGCATGACGTGGGGCTCCTTAACAACACTGAACCAGTTAGGATCACACTCAGGGAAGGAGCAATCCTCCCTGAAGTAAAACAGTAGACCTGTCTGTGTAAACACCCAGTCCACAACACGGTCACGAATACTAAAACATCTTTGTCCCTCGTATGACCATTATGTGTATGTGTTCTTGGGTGGGTATTTTAATTTCTATGGCATGAATGAGTATGTGTGTGGAAGTGAGAGGCTAGTATGTGTCTGTGGTGGATCTATAGGGGATTTATAGAAAAGATCTTTCACTTGGATGAAAATGTTCGTGAAGATTACTTTTCCTAATCAATGAAATGAATAATACATATGCAAAAAAAGAAAAATGAAAACAATTATGAACATAATGTATGGCTTTTAACTTTTTGATACAGATAATGAAGAAGAAAATAAAAAAATATTTTGATAAAGTTACGACTGCTTTGCATGTTATGTCTCTAATCTAATGATAGTAGCCCATTGGAGCTGGTCTAGCCCTGCAAAAAAAGAAATATAGGTCAAGTGGGAGGTTTTGAGAATCCATCTTTGAAGCAATCTACTGTGCAAAATGAATCGGCTCATAGAAGAAGGAGCTTCAGCGTAGGTGTAGCTATAAGAGTATGGGTAAGATGTAGGTGCAAAAGTATTCAGTATTTATTCCAAATAATGAATTGCAAAATTATGCTAGTACATCTCAAATTTGATGTTTTAACTATCAAAAAGAGACAGTCTCTGCATATGTCTCAGAAACTCTGGTGTGTTTTTAATCTCATTGGATAATTAATTTGGCTTCTATTTCTCTTCACCTTTTTTCTGTATTCTTTCTCTAATGTGTCTCTCAACAGAGGCAGTGGCTGCAATTTGTTTTGTAGATTTCTTGGTATGTGCTCTGCCCAGTGTGCTTATACCCTAAAATGTAAATCTCTTTCTCACATGCACTTATGTTATTATTTAATAGCACATACATAACTGCCATATGTGGCATTCTCGTGTTGCAGTTTAAAGATGCTTAAATCTTTGGGGGCTTTCATTACCACGCTTCTTACAGCCATGAAACAACATAACATACCAGGTCCATTTATAGAAAATATGGTACCGCCCGGTACTATTGATAGAAAAAGGATGTATCACATACATATTTTTCAAACCAAAATATCCTTTGCGCTGTAACCAAAACCACATACTAGTTTTAATAAATAATAAGCTTTGGGGCATATGTACAAGCTCTGTGTGCAACCAAAAGTGACGTCCCGGCGACACACAGGGCTTAGCCATATCTACAGACCATGTAACGCCACCCTGCGTGGCTTTTCATGACCTTGTAGATATGGAGTAAGGCGAGACAGCACAAGTCGCTGCCTTGCCTTGCTCTGCGCCAAAGAGGCGTTCCGTGGGTGTTGCTGTGGGTGTTCCCATTCGACACCCTTGGAATCTGATGAGGCTCCAGATATAAAACATCAGGTAAACCTGGTGCTGCGCCAACATTTTGCTCCTCACTAGAGCAGGCGTAATGAGGAGAAATGTTTACAATTCTTCTAGTTTTTTCCTCTTTCCACGTGTCTTGTATTCTGCAGCACACATAGAAAGAGGAAAACACCTCTTGTGATTGTTTTTGTGCAGGAAGGTGCCCCTTACTGTACAATAACAACCATGCCAACAAAACAGGCACCCTTGCATCATGATGCAAGGGTGCCAGCATTGGAACACAGCTGCAAAATGCCTGCTGGCTGAAAGGACAGGAATGCACCGTATCTTGTAAATACGGTGTATTCCTGCCCTTTCAAATTGGCGTACGACAGCGCAGCAAAATGATTTGCGACGCTGCCCTACGCCAACTCCTTGTAAATATGCCCCTTGATGTCACATAATGTCTTGCGCTTTCCTATATTTCAGTTTTATTGCACCTATCTGATTGATTGGAGTGTTGGATCTGACTATAAAACACCCCACTGCATTTTCAAGATGTTTTGGAACTGTTTTGGGGTTTTAATGCATATAATGATAATTCTGATGATTTGTGTGTCTTGCTTGCCTACACTCATTTATTTGGGTTGTAATATCTTTGGTCCTTTTTGGTGGATGTGGTCTGTCATCCACATACATAAACATCTCTCAGTGTGGGTAACCTTTCTACACCTTTTGTAAGTTTTGATAACTGATAAGACAGATCTCAGAGAAAATGTGTGCAAGTCTAGTACTTAAAAGTATTACTCCAATGGGAGGTTGGGGGGGTTGGGAGGGGCTAGAAATACCAGCCCTGGGTAAGTGGGCAAAATATTCGGGCACATTTTGAAATATGCCAAATTAACCCTTTTGTTCTGCATAGAGAGTGGAATCAGGGTTGATGTGTTGCTCCACAGCCTCAAAATGAAATCTGTATACAGTTGCTTTTCAGGAGCACTATGAGAGGCCTGTCAATGTACGCACTGCATTAAGGTAATTATATTTCCCGGTCAGCTGACAGTGCTCTTGAAAGGAGCTTCCCCATCTCGGAAGCCTGTGTGCAGCATAGACTTGCAGGGCATTATTTACAAGCCCCTTGCATCACTTTTAATATGGGAGAAACTGACGGTAGGCGGACAAAAACAGCGATGCGTCAATTTTCACAGTGCAACCCTTCCAACACCTTGGATGCACCGTATTTACAATATGGCGCTCATTGGTGTAGATATGTAAGGATTTCTGACGTATCTGGTGGTGCAAAAATGACTCATTGCTGGAGTGTGTCGGAAAACTGACGCAACTCCAGCAATGTGTCATAAACCATGGGTGAGTCCCATGTGTAAGACCTGTGTCAATCATTACGCCTGCTTGAAGCAGGTGTAAGGATTTTTGGCACAGCCCTTCTACGAGACTTTTTTATGGCGGGAACACCCACCCTGCATACAACATACCTGACGCAGGTATAATGTAGCGCAGGCCTTTACAAAGTGACAAACAAGTTACTTACCTTTCGTAATGCACTATCTGGTAGAGACTCTACCTAGCTGCAGATTCCTTACCTTTGAATCTCCCAGACATGAGGCTGGATCCAGAAACTTTTACTGAGCAACGCCCTTTGCATGTGCCGTCGGGTGACTCCAATCAGACCCGCGTGACCTAATCGGCAGCATCAATTATGACGTCGCCAAACCTATATAGGCGCCACCCAGGCACGCAGACGTTAGTATGTCGGTTTTTTTTCACACCAGAAGCGCAGAGCCATGAAGTAACTGACGTAGTAGTGTGCAAAACTAGGACACCGATGGGGGAGTGACCCTAGCCCTACTATATTGGTCCACAAAGCGGGAGGTATGGGTGGAGCTGTAAGGAATCTGCAGCTAGATAGAGTCTCTACCAGATTATGCATTACCGAAGGTAAGTAACTTGTTCATCTGATAGAGACTTTTAGCTGCAAATTCTTTACCTTTGAACTAGATACCCAAGCCATACCATCCCAGCGGTGGTCTGCGTACCGATGCCCTATACTAGGAAGTCCTGCAGGACCGAGCGGGCAAAGTGCCCATCCCTGCAGACCTGACTGTCCAGGCAGTAGTGTTTTGCAAATGTGTGCAAAGATGCCAACATTGCTGCCTGACAGATGTATTGAACTTGGACAACCGAAGCCAAGGCCGTAGTTGTAGCCTTTCCCCTGGTGGAATGGACACTTAATCCCTCAGGGGGCTGCTTCTTTGACAGGGCATAACAGATCTTGATGCAGAGAACGACCCAGCGAGAAATAGTCCTTTTCTGCACTGCCCTGCTCTTCTTAGCTCCCATGTACGCCACAAAAAGCTGGTCGTCCACCCGGAACTCTTTTATGCAGTCAAGGTAGAACAACAGCGCTCTTTTTGTGTGCAGCTGGTGGAGACACTCCTCTTCCTTAGAGGTATGCGGGGAGCAAAGAAGGTGGGCAACTTGATGGACTGACCCAGATGGGACGGGGTCACAACTTTGGTAAAAAGGAGGCCCGGGTGCGAAGCACCACTTTGTCTGGAAACGACATAACATAAGGATAAGGAGGCGAGCAAGATAACTCCTGCAACTCACTCACTCACCCTCTGCACCAATGTAATCGCAAATTAGAAGGCTGTTTTGATGGTCAACAGCTGGAGGGGACAATTACGTAAAGGCTCAAAGGAAGCAAACATCAGGTATGTGAGGATCAAATTAAGGTCCCAATGTGGCATAACAAAGGGTGTGGGTGAAAACAAATTAGCCAGCCCTTTTATGTATCTATGAACGATAGAATTGAAGAGAGAGGGCTGGTCTGGCGGCTGCAAAAAAGCAGACAGAGCAGAAAGGAGAGTTCCCAAAGCAGAGCCCTGTTAGGCAAGGGTCAGAATAGACAAAAGGACAGTGGAAAGAGAAGCAGAAAGAGGGTTGATGGACCTTTCTGCACAGTACAAATTTCTGCCAACCACAGGCATATACCTTCATAGTGGAGGGCCACCTGACAGCCAAAATAATGTTACAGACTTCGGGAGCAAGGTCAAAAGCTATCAACTGCCGTCGCTCAATTTCCGCGCATGGAGGAGCAGTTGAGAGGTTCGGGTGAAGGACCCTCTCCTGCTGCAAAAGAAGTTCCTCACGAAGGGGCAGCCTGATCGGTGGATCGATGCTCATTCTCAGAAGCTCTGGATACCAAACTCTCCTTGCCCAGTCCGGAGCCACAAGGATAAATTGAGCCCAGTCATTCCTGATCTTCTTCAGAACCCTTGGCAGGAGTGGTATGGATGGAAAGGCGCAAATCGCAATAAAAGGCTTCGCTGAGCGATAGCCACCTTGGAAACTCCAGCAAGCAGTACTGCTGACTCTGCGCATTCTGTTTGGAGGCGAATAAATCTAACCAAGGTTCTCCCCACTGCTGAAAGAGACCTTACACCATCTCCGACTGGAGACACCATTCGTGATACGCTAGGCATCGACGGCTGAGTATGTCCACCCTGGCATTCAGAGAACATGCCAGGTGTTGAACCATTAGGGTTTTGTCCTGCAGCCATATCCAGAGATGCAGGCCTTCTTGACAAAGGGTCCACGACCTCAACCCGCCCTGCTTGTTGCAGTACCATATGGTGGTGTTGTCCATGAACACTTGCACTAGCTTCCCCTTGACAGAGGGAAGAAATGCTTTCAATGCCAATTGAAATGCTCGGAGCTCCAACAGATTTATGTAGAGCCCCTACTCCACTGGAGACCAGTGTCCCTTGATCTCCACCTCTCCCGGATGGACGCCCCATCCCAGAAGTGACGCATCTGTCACTACTTTGAGTTTTGGTTGGGGAAGGGCAAGGGGTCTGCCTTTGACCCAATCACAGTTTGTCAACCACCACTGCAGATCTCTTGCAGTTCCTTCTGAGATCTGGACCATGTCGGTGAAAATTCCTTGATGCTGTGCCCACTGGAACTTCAGGTCCCACTGAAGAGCCTACTTACGCCACCTGGCATGTTTTATCAAAAGGATGCAGGAGGCCATGAGGCCCAACAGCCTCAGAGTCAGTCTCACTGAAATCCAGGATAGAGGCTGAAACATTGGAATCATAACCTGAATATCCTGTACTGGCTGCTTGGGAGGATTGGCCAAAAACTGTACTGTGTCTAGAACTGCTCCGATGAAAGGTAGCGTCTGATAAGGAGTCAGGTGTGAGTTCGGCACATTTATAGAGAACCCCAACAAATGCTGGAGGTCCGCCGTTGTCTGAAGGTGGCAGAGGACAGTCTGGGGAGAGGACGCCATCAAGCCAGTCATCAAGGTAGGGGAAGACTGACGCCCCTAACCTGCGCAGATGAGCTGCGACCACCGCCATCACCTTGGTGAACACCCAAGAGGCACTGGTAAGGCCAAAAGGGAGCACTGTAAACTGAAAGTGCTCAAGACCTACCCTGAACCGCAAGTAACGTCTGTGGCCAGGCAGTATAGGAATTTGAAAATACGCATTCTGCAGGTCTAATGCTACCATCCTGTCTTCCTGGTCTAGGGCAACAAGACCTGAGCTAGAATGAGCTTCTTGAACTTCTCCTTCTTGATGAAGAGCTTGACGGTCCCAATAACTAAAATGGGCTGCAACCCTTTGTTCTTCTTTGGAATCAGAAAGTAGCGGGAATAACAATTACTGTCTACTTCTGAAACCAGGACCCTTTCTATAGCTCCTTTGGACAAGTGAGCTGTAACTTTCTCTTGGAGCAATTTCAGATGATCCTCCGTCAGCCGTTCCTGATTTGGCAGAATGAAAGGTGAAAAAGAAAGGAAACGAAGATAGCCCTCCTGGACATTATTCAAGACCCACTTGTCTGATGTTATTGATCTCCAGTGGGGGAGATGATGACAATTTCTCCCACCAACTGGAGTAGTGTGGTCCTGCAGAGTCAGCCTAAGAGTGCTTGAAGGCTGCGGCTGCGGGGGGCAGTGTGGTGGATGACTTCTGGCCTCAATTCCTGGTTCAGAATGCACAGCGTTCATGTCCTTGCATGGCTTGGGCAGTCTGTGCAGTACAGTGGCTGGAATAAACTACTGACATGGCTGGAAACCCCTTCCGTTGCCACAAAAGGGACGAAAGGAAGACTGGCCACGAGTAGTGGAGGAGAGGCCCAAGGACAGGCCAAAGCTTGAGAGTCCTTGAACCTGACCAGGGCTGAATCTGCCTTTTCCCCAAAAGGACGGGTTCCATCAAAGGGCATGTCCAACAGATTGGACTGCCATTGCCCAAGAAGCATGTTGTTCGTAGACTGGTGTGGCGCCTCAAGGCCACTGTCGTTGAAATAGATCTGCCCAGTGAATCCGTCGTATCCAGGCTACACCGTATGGTGAATTTTGCTGCATCTCTCCAACGCTTGACTGCTTGGGAGAGCACAGCCCGGGCCTCTTCCAGGACTTGTAGCAGCATTTGAACAACCGTCTCCCAAAGGGAGTGGGTGAAACGGCCCAATAAGCATGCAATATTCACTGACTGCAATGCCAGGCTGGATGAAGAAAACAACTTTTTCCCGAATTAGTCCAACCTCTTGGATTCCCTATACGGAGGGGCAGAAGGGAACACTCCCTGGGAAGTACAGGCCTGCACCACTAATCTTTCAGGGGTGGAATGTTGGCTGAGGAACTTCGGTGAAGGGTGATGGCGGCGTGCAATCTTCCTATTCACAGGAGCACCTGTGCTAGGCTTGGACCACGTGCCTAGTAGAATGTCTGTAAGTGCTTCATTAAAGGGCAAAAGGGGTTCAGAAGTGGAAGCCCCAGGTTGAAGCACTTTGGTCAGTAGATTAGTCCTGACCTGAACTGAGGGCAGTTCTAGTCCAAGGGCCTAAGCTGCCCTTTTATCCACCATGGCATAGGATGCCCCCTCCTCCGTAGCCACTGCTGGTTGAGAGAGCATACCAGTATCTGGAGAAGTGTCCAGTCCACTGGCTTTTGCAAGTTTCCCATACCAGTCCAAACGCTCTGCAGAGTCATCCTGTTGATCCAGAGAGTCCATAGACCCCTGCCATTTCTCTCCTGAGCCTAGCACATCTTTAAAGTGCTCAGGCAACAACGTAGAACCCCTGGGTTCAATCGGCGCCAGAATCAGCGTAGAGCTCCGTGTCGTAGGAGATGGGAATGGGGTTACTCATGCTGCAGGGCATTCTGTCTTCATTTAGTCTTTTTATTTAATTCGGGAAAGGAGAACCCAGCGCAAATGAGCGTAATTGCCCAAATTGCATCTGCTTACCGCAAATTAACAAAACATCCCAACAGCGCCTCGCCGGGGCTAATAATGGAAATTTAAATTGAAACAACTCTAGTGTCTATTGCTGAATTTTTCAGAAGATGAGCTATCAATGCTAAGAAGAGATTAAGGTCGAATCAGGATAAAGTTGTGCAGTATTAATCACATTCTCACAACAGCACAATAAGGAATAAAAATGGCAATGTCCACAACCAGATAAGTAAAAAGATTAAGATGTTGTAAGAAAGATAAGACAAAATATTGGATTCAAAGGTTTTAGGCAAATTAGGAAGTACAGCTGTAAGTAGTAGTAAAAAAAGTAACATTCAACATAAATGAAAAAGCTATAATATTGAAAAATATTAACGTCAAAAATGTTAAAAAGCAACACATCAAAGTTCATGACAAAAAAGGTAAATTCAGAAATATGATCATCAATGAAAATTAATGGTATATATACCTTTAAACTAAATAGAAACTGTGGAATTTTCAGACAATGTTCCATCTGTGTCTGGTGTGCTGGAGGGGAGTTGGGGAATAGAAATTGTTTTGTGGAATGTCTTAACCCCTTCGCTGCTAGGCCTTTTCCCCTCCTGTGCTAAGCCTTTTTTGGGCTATTTGAGGTAGTGCGCGCTTAGGCCCCTGTAACTTTTTGACCACATTAGGTATCCACGCCAAATTTGCGTCCTTTTCTTCCATCATCTTGGGGATTGTAAAGGTACCCAGGGTTTGTGGATTCTCCTAGAGGGTTCCCAGAAATTAGTCAAAATACAGCAATTTTTTTTTTTTGTGTGAAAAATGTGAAAAACGGGCTGCAAATGAAAGCTTCTGGGTTTTTCTCTGCAAATGGTATCAAAAAAGGGTTTGTGGGGCTGAAATCACAATTTCTCCAGCTTTTAGGGAATGACAGAATTTTGTTAGAAAACCAACATTTTTTACACAGTTTTGGCATTTTTCTGGGACATACCCTATTTTTGCTATTTTTTGTGCTTTCAACCTCCTTCCAGTTAACGGTAGAAATGGGTACAAAAACAATAATGGATCCTGGAAAGCTATACATTTTTGAAAAGTAGACAAAATTCTGAATTCAGAAAGGGGTCATTTGTGTAGATCCATCAAGGTTTCTTTATAGAAATTTACAGGCAAATATAGGAAAAATTAAAAATTTGTTGAAAAAAGCAGCCTTTTGAGTCAACGTTTTTACCTGTAACTTCTTCGAATTATGACATCTCTTTGAAAGCAATGTACCGTTACATCCGGTAGACCTTCCTGGTTGTGGGGACATATAGGACTTGTAGGTTCACCAAGAGCCCAACGAACCCAGAGTAGAAAAATGAGCAGCATTTTGTAATGTTTTTTTTTTTTGGTCCGGGTATATAGCAATTATTGTGGGAAAATGTATACATGGAAAAATCGGTATGAAAGTCACCTATGTATTTCTGAAATGGGAACAAATTACAGAGTTCAGAAACAGTGCATATTTGCACATTTTCGAAATTGGGAATACTCATATTTGCATGACAATTATTGGTCATTTTTCAAAATGACTTTTTTTTTACACAATGTCTTTCATTTGGAAGGGAGAAATGCATCAAAAATCAATAGGTAATAACAGTTGCTTTACAAATTTGAACTACCCTAAGTCTCCCGATAAAAATGGTACCTCACTTGTGTGGGTAGGCATAGTGCCCACGACAGGAAGTGGCTCAAAACCTAAGGTGAACACACCACATTTTCACACTGAAAATTTACACTTTTTTTGCAAAGAGTCTAGCTGTAGTTTTTGAACCCTAGCCCTGCCGGCACCTAGGGAAACCTAGCAAACCTATACATTTTTGAAAACTAGACACCCAGGGGAATCCAGGATGGGGTGACTTGACTGCCTCCCACCATGGTCTGTTACCCAGAATCCCTTGCAAACGTAAAAAATTGACAAAAAAAACACATTTTCCCCACATTTCTGTGATGGAAAGTTCTGGAATCTGCGTGGATCCACAAATTTCCACCCACCCCGCGTTCCCCAAAGTCCTACGAGAAAAATGGTACCTCACTTGTGCGGGTCGGCATAGTGCCCGCGACAGGAAACGGTGCAAAACGCAACGTGGTTTTGCAGTGCAAAATGACCCTTTTTTTGGCAAAGTGACTAGCTGTAGATTTTGAACCCTAGGCCTGCCGGCACCTAGGGAAACCTAGCAAACCTATACATTTTTGAAAACTAGACACCCAGGGGAATCCAGGATGGGGTGGCTTGACTGCCTCCCACCATGGTCTGTTACCCAGAATCCCTTGCAAACATAAAAAATTGACAAAAAAAACACATTTTCCCCACATTTCTGTGATGGAAAGTTCTGGAATCTGCGTGGATCCACAAATTTCCACCCACCCCGCGTTCCCCAAAGTCCTACGAGAAAAATGGTACCTCACTTGTGCGGGTCGGCCTAGTGCCCGCGACAGGAAACGGCGCAAAACGCAACGTGGTTTTGCAGTGAAAAATGACCCTTTTTTTGGCAAAGTGACTAGCTGTAGATTTTGTACCCTAGCCCTGCCGGCACCTAGGGAAACCTAGCAAACCTATACATTTTTGAAAACTAGACACCCAGGGGAATCCAGGATGGGGTGACTTGACTGCCTCCCACCATGGTCTGTTACCCAGAATCCCTTGCAAACGTAAAAAATTGACAAAAAAAATGCATTTTCCCCACATTTCTGTGATGGAAAGTTCTGGAATCTGCGTGGACCCACAAATTTCCACCCACCCCGCGTTCCCCAAAGTCCTACGAGAAAAATGGTACCTCACTTGTGCGGGTCGGCATAGTGCCCGCGACAGGAAACGGTGCAAAACGCAACGTGGTTTTGCAGTGCAAAATGACCCTTTTTTTGGCAAAGTGACTAGCTGTAGATTTTGAACCCTAGCCCTGCCGGCACCTAGGGAAACCTAGCAAACCTATACATTTTTGAAAACTAGACACCCAGGGGAATCCAGGATGGGGTGGCTTGACTGCCTCCCACCATGGTCTGTTACCCAGAATCCCTTGCAAACGTAAAAAATTGACCAAAAAAACACATTTTCCCCACATTTCTGTGATGGAAAGTTCTGGAATCTGCGTGGATCCACAAATTTCCACCCACCCCGCGTTCCCCAAAGTCCTACGAGAAAAATGGTACCTCACTTGTGCGGGTCTACCTAGTGCCCGCGACAGGAAACGGCGCAAAACGCAACGTGGTTTTGCAGTGAAAAATGACCCTTTTTTTGGCAAAGTGACTAGCTGTAGATTTTGAACCCTAGCCCTGCCGGCACCTAGGGAAACCTAGCAAACCTATACATTTTTGAAAACTAGACACCCAGGGGAATCCAGGATGGGGTGACTTGACTGCCTCCCACCATGGTCTGTTACCCAGAATCCCTTGCAAACGTAAAAAATTGACAAAAAAAACACATTTTCCCCACATTTCTGTGATGGAAAGTTCTGGAATCTGCGTGGATCCACAAATTTCCACCCACCCCGCGTTCCCCAAAGTCCTACGAGAAAAATGGTACCTCACTTGTGCGGGTCGGCATAGTGCCCGCGACAGGAAACGGTGCAAAACGCAACGTGGTTTTGCAGTGCAAAATGACCCTTTTTTTAGCAAATTGACTAGCTGTAGATTTTGAACCCTAGCCCTGCCGGCACCTAGGGAAACCTAGCAAACCTATACATTTTTGAAAACTAGACACCCAGGGGAATCCAGGATGGGGTGACTTGACTGCCTCCCACCATGGTCTGTTACCCAGAATCCCTTGCAAACGTAAAAAATTGACAAAAAAAACACATTTTCCCCACATTTCTGTGATGGAAAGTTCTGGAATCTGCGTGGATCCACAAATTTCTACCCACCCCGCGTTCCCCAAAGTCCTACGAGAAAAATGGTACCTCACTTGTGCGGGTCGGCATAGTGCCCGCGACAGGAAACGGCGCAAAACGCAACGTGGTTTTGCAGTGCAAAATGACCCTTTTTTTGGCAAAGTGACTAGCTGTAGATTTTGAACCCTAGCCCTGCCGGCACCTAGGGAAACCTAGCAAACCTATACATTTTTGAAAGCTAGACACCCAGGGGAATCCAGGATGGGGTGGCTTGACTGCCTCCCACCATGGTCTGTTACCCAGAATCACTTGCAAACGTAAAAAATTGACAAAAAAAACACATTTTCCCCACATTTCTGTGATGGAAAGTTCTGGAATCTGCGTGGATCCACAAATTTCCACCCACCCCGCGTTCCCCAAAGTCCTACGAGAAAAATGGTACCTCACTTGTGCGGGTCGGCCTAGTGCCCGCGACAGGAAACGGCGCAAAACGCAACGTGGTTTTGCAGTGAAAAATGACCCTTTTTTTGGCAAAGTAACTAGCTGTAGATTTTGTACCCTAGCCCTGCCGGCACCTAGGGGAAACCTAGCAAACCTATACATTTTTGAAAACTAGACACCCAGGGGAATCCAGGATGGGGTGACTTGACTGCCTCCCACCATGGTCTGTTACCCAGAATCCCTTGCAAACGTAAAAAATTGACAAAAAAAACACATTTTCCCCACATTTCTGTGATGGAAAGTTCTGGAATCTGCGTGGATCCACAAATTTCCACCCACCCCGCGTTCCCCAAAGTCCTACGAGAAAAATGGTACCTCACTTGTGCGGGTCGGCATAGTGCCCGCGACAGGAAACGGTGCAAAACGCAACGTGGTTTTGCAGTGCAAAATGACCCTTTTTTTAGCAAAGTGACTAGCTGTAGATTTTGAACCCTAGCCCTGCCGGCACCTAGGGAAACCTAGCAAACCTATACATTTTTGAAAACTAGACACCCAGGGGAATCCAGGATGGGGTGGCTTGACTGCCTCCCACCATGGTCTGTTACCCAGAATCCCTTGCAAACGTAAAAAATTGACAAAAAAACACATTTTCCCCACATTTCTGTGATGGAAAGTTCTGGAATCTGCATGGATCCACAAATTTCCACCCACCCCTCGTTCCCCAAAGTCCTACGAGAAAAATGGTACCTCACTTGTGCGGGTCGGCCTAGTGCCCGCGACCGGAAACGGTGCAAAACGCAACGTGGTTTTGCAGTGAAAAATGACCCTTTTTTTGGCAAAGTGACTAGCTGTAGATTTTGTACCCTAGCCCTGCCGGCACCTAGGGAAACCTAGCAAACCTATACATTTTTGAAAACTAGACACCCAGGGGAATCCAGGATGGGGTGGCTTGACTGCCTCCCACCATGGTCTGTTACCCAGAATCACTTGCAAACGTAAAAAATTGACAAAAAAAACACATTTTCCCCACATTTCTGTGATGGAAAGTTCTGGAATCTGCGTGGATCCACAAATTTCCACCCACCCCGCGTTCCCCAAAGTCCTACGAGAAAAATGGTACCTCACTTGTGCGGGTCGGCCTAGTGCCCGCGACAGGAAACGGCGCAAAACGCAACGTGGTTTTGCAGTGAAAAATTACCCTTTTTTTGGCAAAGTAACTAGCTGTAGATTTTGTACCCTAGCCCTGCCGGCACCTAGGGGAAACCTAGCAAACCTATACATTTTTGAAAACTAGACACCCAGGGGAATCCAGGATGGGGTGACTTGACTGCCTCCCACCATGGTCTGTTACCCAGAATCCCTTGCAAACGTAAAAAATTGACAAAAAAAACACATTTTCCCCACATTTCTGTGATGGAAAGTTCTGGAATCTGCGTGGATCCACAAATTTCCACCCACCCCGCGTTCCCCAAAGTCCTACGAGAAAAATGGTACCTCACTTGTGCGGGTCGGCATAGTGCCCGCGACAGGAAACGGTGCAAAACGCAACGTGGTTTTGCAGTGCAAAATGACCCTTTTTTTAGCAAAGTGACTAGCTGTAGATTTTGAACCCTAGCCCTGCCGGCACCTAGGGAAACCTAGCAAACCTATACATTTTTGAAAACTAGACACCCAGGGGAATCCAGGATGGGGTGGCTTGACTGCCTCCCACCATGGTCTGTTACCCAGAATCCCTTGCAAACGTAAAAAATTGACAAAAAAACACATTTTCCCCACATTTCTGTGATGGAAAGTTCTGGAATCTGCATGGATCCACAAATTTCCACCCACCCCTCGTTCCCCAAAGTCCTACGAGAAAAATGGTACCTCACTTGTGCGGGTCGGCCTAGTGCCCGCGACCGGAAACGGTGCAAAACGCAACGTGGTTTTGCAGTGAAAAATGACCCTTTTTTTGGCAAAGTGACTAGCTGTAGATTTTGTACCCTAGTCCTGCCGGCACCTAGGGAAACCTAGCAAACCTATACATTTTTGAAAACTAGACACCCAGGGGAATCCAGGATGGGGTGACTTGACTGCCTCCCACCATGGTCTGTTACCCAGAATCCCTTGCAAACGTAAAAAATTGACAAAAAAAACACATTTTCCCCACATTTCTGTGATGGAAAGTTCTGGAATCTGCGTGGATCCACAATTTTCCACCCACCCCACGTTCCCCAAAGTCCTACGAGAAAAATGGTACCTCACTTGTGCGGGTCGGCCTAGTGCCCGCGACAGGAAACGGTGCAAAACGCAACGTGGTTTTGCAGTGAAAAATGACCCTTTTTTTGGCAAAGTGACTAGCTGTAGATTTTGTACCCTAGCCCTGCCGGCACCTAGGGAAACCTAGCAAACCTATACATTTTTGAAAACTAGACACCCAGGGGAATCCAGGATGGGGTGACTTGACTGCCTCCCACCATGGTCTGTTACCCAGAATCCCTTGCAAACATAAAAAATTGTCCAAAAAAACACATTTTCCCCACATTTCTGTGATGGAAAGTTCTGGAATCTGCGTGGATCCACAAACTTCCACCCACCCCGCGTTCCCCAAAGTCCTACGAGAAAAATGGTACCTCACTTGTGCGGGTCGGCATAGTGCCCGCGACAGGAAACGGTGCAAAACGCAACGTGGTTTTGCAGTGCAAAGTGACCCTTTTTTTGGCAAAGTGACTAGCTGTAGATTTTGAACCCTAGCCCTGCCGGCACCTAGGGAAACCTAGCAAACCTATACATTTTTGAAAACTAGACACCCAGGGGAATCCAGGATGGGGTGGCTTGACTGCCTCCCACCATGGTCTATTACCCAGAATCCCTTGCAAACGTAAAAAATTGACAAAAAAAACACATTTTCCCCACATTTCTGTGATGGAACGTTCTGGAATCTGCGTGGATCCACAAATTTCCACCCACCCCGCGTTCCCCAAAGTCCTACGAGAAAAATGGTACCTCACTTGTGCGGGTCGGCATAGTGCCCGCAACAGGAAACGGTGCAAAACGCAACGTGGTTTTGCAGTGCAAAATGACCCTTTTTTTGGCAAAGTGACTAGCTGTAGATTTTGAACCCTAGCCCTGCCGGCACCTAGGGAAACCTAGCAAACCTATACATTTTTGAAAACTAGACACCCAGGGGAATCCAGGATGGGGTGGCTTGACTGCCTCCCACCATGGTCTGTTACCCAGAATCCCTTGCAAACGTAAAAAATTGACAAAAAAAACACATTTTCCCCACATTTCTGTGATGGAAAGTTCTGGAATCTGCGTGGATCCACAAATTTCCACCCACCCCGCGTTCCCCAAAGTCCTACGAGAAAAATGGTACCTCACTTGTGCGGGTCGGCATAGTGCCCGCGACAGGAAACGGCGCAAAACGCAACGTGGTTTTGTAGCGAAAAATGACCCTTTTTTTGGCAAAGTGACTAGCTGTAGATTTTGAACCCTAGCCCTGCCGGCACCTAGGGAAACCTAGCAAACCTATACATTTTTGAAAACTAGACACCCGGTGGCTTCCAGGGAGGTATGGCTTGCGTGGATCCCCCAACGTTTCCTTACCCAGAATCCCCTGCAAACCTCATTTTTTGCTCAAAAAATCACTTTTTTCACACATTTTGGGGTGGGAAAGTAGTGGCATCACCGGGCTCACACAAATTTACCGCCACCCAGCGTTCCCCCAGGTCTCCCGGTAAAAATGGTGCCTCACTTGTGTGGGAGGCCCAAGTACCCGCGGCAGGCAAGGACAACAAACGTAGTGAGGCGACATTTGGGATAGGCAATGTTGATGTCGCCTCACTACGTTTGTTGTCCTTGCCTGCCGCGGGTACTTGGGCCTCCCACACAAGTGAGGCACCATTTTTACCGGGAGACCTGGGGGAACGCTGGGTGGTGGAAAATTTGTGTGAGCCCGGTGATGCCACTACTTTCCCACCCCAAAATGTGTGAAAAAAGTGATTTTTTGATCAAAAAATGAGGTTTGCAGGGGATTCTGGGTAAGGAAACGTTGGGGGATCCACGCAAGCCATACCTCCCTGGAAGCCGCCGGGTGTCTAGTTTTCAAAAATGCCTGGGTTTGGTAGGTTTCCCTAGATGGCCGCCGCGCAACGGGCCAAAAACCAAAGTGACCCCCCTTGCAAAACCAGGTGGTTTGGCGATAGGCCATTTTGATGTCGCCTCACTACGTTTGGGGCCCTTGCCTGCCGCGGGTACTTGGGCCTCCCACACAAGTGAGGCACCATTTTTACCGGGAGACCTGGGGGAACGCTGGGTGGTGGTAAATTTGTGTGAGCCCGGTGATGCCACTACTTTCCCACCCCAAAATGTGTAAAAAAAGTGATTTGTTGAGCAAAAAATGAGGTTTGCAGGGGATTCTGGGTAAGGAAACGTTGGGGGATCCACGCAAGCCATACCTCCCTGGAAGCCGCCGGGTGTCTAGTTTTCAAAAATGCCTGGGTTTGGTAGGTTTCCCTAGATGGCCGCCGCGCACCAGGCCAAAAACCAAAGTGACCCCCCTTGAAAAACCAGGTGGTTTGGCGATAGGCCATCTTGATGTCGCCTCACTACGTTTGTTGTCCTTGCCTGCCGCGGGTACTTGGGCCTCCCACACAAGTGAGGCACCATTTTTACCGGGAGACCTGGGGGAACGCTGGGTGGTGGTAAATTTGTGTGAGCCCGGTGATGCCACTACTTTCCCACCCCAAAATGTGTGAAAAAAGTGATTTTTGGGGCAAAAAATTTAGGTTTGCAGGGGATTCTGGGTAAGGAAACGTTGGGGGATCCACGCAAGCCATACCTCCCTGGAAGCCGCCGGGTGTCTAGTTTTCAGAAATGCGTGGGTTTGAAAGGTTTCCCATAGATGGCCGCCGAGCCCTGGGCAAAAAAACAAAGTAACCCCCCTTGCAAAACCAGATTAACTATTGTTACTACAGCGTGAGAATTTAGGAATAATACTGCAAAGAAAATGTGGCAGACAGTTTGAGGTTTACAGGACAATGGGGATAAAAAATATTTTTCAAATCACTAGAGAGACATCACCATGAACTCCCAAGGGTTTTCGACAATATCTACAGTTGGTGGATTATTCTTACATGGAAAGTGTACCTTGGCAGAGAAACTAAAGACAAAGATTCCTGCACAACCATCTATTCCTCAAACACACACACATACTGGTTGGATTTGGCACGAGGGCGAGTCATGGTTCAGTGTATTAAATTTTATTAACAAGAGATTTCACAAAAATGAAATGCACTGTCAATAATTAAATTCACAAAAAACCAAACCAATGACTTGCAGCTCGTGAGCTGTAAAGCCACGTCAAGGCACCAACCACTTTACAGGCCATTCACACACCTTTCATACGTGATACAAACAAGACCATTCGCACCACCAGGTACAAAAGCAACACAGTACAAAAATCACCAAAAAGGGACAAGGTACACCCTGCTTCAGAAAGACAAATATTACTGCACAGCCATCTAACCCGCAAGCACACACATATACTGGTTGGATTTGGCACGAGGGTGAGTGATGGTTCAGTAGATAAAATTGTATTACCAAGTGATTTCACAAAACATGAAATGCACTGGTAATAATTGAAAGGGCAAGAAACTGAACCATTGACTCACAGCTCGTGAGCTGTAAAGCCACGACAAGGCACCAACCTCTTTACAGGCCATTCATACACCTTTCATACGTGTGAGACATACAAAACCATTCACACCGCCAGCCGCGGGCCCATCACATAACAAAACTCACACCAGCACACAGCGCCATTCAAGGGCCCATCACTTTCACACGCCCACAATCCAGACACAGCAACTACACAGGCTGAAGGATTGCGTGGAGTGGCACTCAGGTAGCAGTGTGTGTAGTGACCAGCAGAAAGTCACTACTCACACACAGCCAGCCAAGCACCAGTCGACACACACCGCTAGCCAAACGCCAGTCCACGCACACCGCTAGCCAAGCGCCAGTCCAGGCACACCGCCATCCAATCGCCAGTCCAGGCACACCGGCAGCCAATCGCCAATCCACCTACACCGCCAGCCAAGCTCCAGTCCACGGACACCACCAGACAAGCACCAGTCCGCACACACCACCAGTCCACGCACACCGCCAGCCAAGTACCAGTCCACGCACACCGCCAGCCAAGCACCATTCCACGCACACCGCCAGCCAAGCTCCAGTCCACACACACCACCAGACAAGCTCCAGTCCACGGACACCACCAGCCAAGCTCCAGTCCACGGACACCACCAGCCAAACACCAGTCCGCACACACCACCAGTCCACACACACCGCCAGCCAAGTACCAGTCCACGCACACCACCAGCCAAGCACCATTCCACGCACACCGCCAGCCAAGCACCATTCCACGCACACCGCCAGCCAAGCACCATTCCACGCACACCACCAGCCACGCACCAGTCCACGCACACCGCCAGTCCATGCACACCGCCAGTCCACGCACACCGTCAGCCAAGCACCATTCCACACACACCACCAACCAAGTGCCAGTCCACACACACCAACAGCCAAGCGCAAGCCTACACACACCACCATCACATTTTGGATTTTTTTAGAAAAAAATAAAAACACAAACAAATTGCAAATAGATACAAATCTTCTAACAGAAAATCAGCAACTAAATACATTGCACTAACACCAACCTTGAAACAGAATCATATTTTCCAAAGAATACAGACCAGGCAGTTCACTTTACCACTCATGAATCTTCCCAGAAATTTTTACGCGTGTGGTACGCTCGGAAACAAGCAGAGAGACACAGTGCAGGATGAGAGGGACAATCGGGGCAGTACATACGACTCTCCTTCCGCAAACCTCTTCGCCAACAGACTCTACATCTCCTACTGGGAAAATCTTTTGCGGGTGTGGGAGGAATGTGATCTGGAAAGTGGCGTTCTTTCAATCTAGCAACATCCTCCACCAGTCCAACTCTAGGAACACTTGCCTGTTCCACTACAACAAGGCTGCCTATTACAGACTCCTGAAACTTAGCAAAAGTCATCTTTGACTCAGGGCAAGAATCCTGGAACACAACAAAAGCATTAAACATTGCCAAGTGGAAAAGATGGATAGCCAACTTCTTGTACCAAATGTAAGCCTTACGAAGAGCAGTGTAAGGTTCCAACCTCTGATCTACTCTGTCAACACCACCCATGTGCCTATTATAGTCTAAAATGCATACAGGTTTGCGCGCTTCAGCGACCTGACCCCAAACAGTCACAGGTGCAGTGCTTTCATCATGGATGGAAGTCAGCATGTAGACATCTCTCCTGTCTGTAAACTTCACAGCAAGAAGCTCCTGGCAACGCAACGCACTGCACTGTCCCCGCACAAGCTTTTGACAAACAAGTTCTTTCGGAAAACCTTTACGGTTACAGCGGATTGTGCCACAAGCAAAAGTGTCCACTTTGGCCAATTCCCTGAACAACCGCACACCAGTGTAGAAGTTATCTACATATAAATGGTGGCCTTTGTTAAAAAATCCTCTACCAAGTTCCCAAACAATTTTCTCAGTCACTCCAAAAGTGGACGGACAACCAGGGAGGTTAAACCTAGATTCCTTACCGGTGTACACCCTGAAATTAGAGACATATCCAGTCCTACTGTCACACAGCATATACAGCTTTATTCCATAGCGTGCCCTCTTACTAGGAATGTATTGCCTAAAAACCAAGCGGCCCTTGAACAACACCAAAGACTCATCCACTGCAATTTCTCTACCAGGGGCATAAATCTCAGAAAATCGATCAACAAAGTGATCAAGGACAGGCCTAATCTTAAAAAGACGGTCACAATCAGGGTGATCTCGTGGCAACGCTAAACCATTATCAACAAAGTGCATCATCCGAAGCAGAAGCAAATACCTGTCACGACTCATGACTGCCGGAAAAATAGATGTTGCCATCAAGGGACTGCTAGACCAATATGAAGCCAATGATGGCTTCCTTAGCAAGCCCATCAAAAAAGTTAAACCCAAGAACTTCTTCATCTCTTCAACATTTGTGGGAGTCCACCGGGTAGCTCTAGAGTGTGGCTTAAGACTGGCACTGTTGTCCCTCAAAAACTGTTCGGCATACAAATTAGTCTGCTCAACAATCTCTGCCAAAAACACATCGTCCATAAACAACTGAAAAAAATTTACAGGCAAAAAGTTCTCAGTATTCACTCTAGACCCTGGAACACCAGTAAACTCTGGAAATTCCGGCTGCACCATGCCAGGGGCAACCCAGAGGTCATCACTATCAACGGGAAGCCTTGCAGCCCCAGCCTGCAGCCCAGATGCCTCTTGCCGCACTACACCAACGGGAAGCCTTGCAGCCCCAGCCTGCAGCCCAGATGCCTCTTGCCGCACTACACCAACGGGAAGCCTTGCAGCCCCAGCCTGCAGCCCAAATGTCTCTTGCCGCACTACACCAACGGGAAGCCTTGCAGCCGCAGGCTGCAGCCCAGATGCCTCTTGCCGCACTATCGGCACATCAGTCTCCTCCTCTAACACAGGCACTTCATCCGCACTAAGAGTATCTTCATCATCCGATGACCCCATACGGAGAGAAAACTCACTGCCAGAATCGTCCCCTGCCCCCTCTCCCTCAGAAGCAGAGTCATTCTCTGACCCAATATCAGAGGAAGACTCAAACAGCAAACCAACAACCTGCTGAGCAGTCATCCTGCGGCTAGCCATTATACTTACTAAGATAGATGACTGCACAAACAAGTCAACAACAACCAACAATGTGCAAACCAAGTAAGTAAAGAAATGTGTACCTTTTATCACAAAGATCAATGTACTCAAAAACTATACAATCCAATTACAAGAGACAGCTGCACTCACCAGAAACAAACTCTGCAGTGACACAGCAAAGACCAACGATATCAAACTAGAAAGAAGAAAAAAAAACAAAATTACTCACAAGACAACAAAATACACATCGAGCACCAATGCAAAAAGTTTTTGACACTCAAAAACCCAACATACTGCTATTATTACACCATTTGCAAAAAAAAACAGGCAGAGAAATCAAACACATTTGCATTGTACAAAAAAACAGTCTCTTACCAAACTACACAAACAGCAGAACCACCAGTACCAAAAGGTCAACGTGAAAAGAAGAAAAGCCTTCACCTAGAACAAAAAAGTAAACAAAAAAAAACATTACAATTGGAAATCACAAAAAATATAACAATAAACATTATAACATGCCATGTCACTACCCAAATGGTCAATCGGGTTGTGTGCCAGGTGGGGCAGAAAGCAGCAGGAAAAAAAGGCTACTCAGTCCCAGGGCGGGTGAGCCAAATACATATAACAAATTGCACCCTGGAAGCGAGGGGTCACTTCTATTTCTAATTGAACTAATTCCCTGGTGTCTAGTGGGCTTTTCTGCCCCCAATGGGAGCAGAAACGGCAAAAAAATAAAACCGATCTGCCCCCAGAGGGGGCAGAAAAGTCTTCAAAAAATGTAGGGGCCCAAGGAAGCGAAGGGGTCGCTTCCTACAATAATATTTATATCCCTGGTGTCTAGTGGGCTTTTCTGCCCCCCCCCTAGGAGCAGAAACGGACAGAAAGACAACCAATCTGCCCCCAGGGGGGGGCAGAAAAGTCTTCAAAATAATTAGGCCGCAAAGGAAGCGACCCTTGCCCAAGGGGTCGCTTCCTACATAAAGAAAAAGACATCCCTGGTGTCTAGTGGGCTTTTCTGCCCCCCCAGGGGGCAGAAACGGGCAGAAAGACGACCGATCTGCCCCCAGGGGGGGCAGAAAAGTCTTCTAATTATTTTCCCACCCAAGGAAGTGACCCTTGCCCAAGGGGTCACTTCCTACATAACATAAAAGACATCCCTGGTGTCTAGTGGGCTTTTCTGCCCCCCCTGGGGGCAGAAACGGGCAGAAAGAAGACCGATCTGCCCCCAGGGGGGGCAGAAAAGACTTCGAAAAATTTTGCCCCCCAGGAAGCGACCCTTGCCTAAGGGGTCGCTTCCCAAATTCAAATAAACAAATCCCTGGTGTCTAGTGGGCTTTTCTGCCCCCCCTGGGGGCAGAAACGCGCAGAAAGCGGACCGATCTGCCCCCAGGGGGGGCAGAAAAGACTTCGAAAAATTTTGCCCCCCAGGAAGCGACCCTTGCCTAAGGGGTCGCTTCCCAAATTCAAATAAACAAATCCCTGGTGTCTAGTGGGCTTTTCTGCCCCCCCTGGGGGCAGAAACGCGCAGAAAGCGGACCGATCTGCCCCCAGGGGGGACAGAAAAGACTTCGAGAAATTTTGCACCCCAGGAAGCGACCCTTGCCTAAGGGGTCGCTTCCCAAATCCAAATAAACAAATCCCTGGTGTCTAGTGGGGCATCCCTACTCCACGATCGCGACGCTGTGCGCGATCGTGGAGCAGGAATGCCCTGTATTGAGACATCGGGGGAGAGGAAATACTCTTTCCTCTCCCCCGATGCCTCAATACAAAAGAAATCACCCCCGCGGCCCCCACCGGACAACGGAACCTACCTCTTGCTGCCTTGGACGCGCTGGAAGAAATGGATTCCAGCGCGTCCAACGCTTCCTGATGACGCCGGCGCGCGCTGTGCGCGCTGACGTCATCAGAAAGCGTGGGGGGGGCTCGGGGGGGGGTCGGGGGTGGCAGCGGAAGCTCTTCCGCTGCCACCCCCGTAAAGGGGGGCAAGATCGAGGCACAAGGGGGGGAGCGCCAGCGCTTCCCCCAGGGGCTGTCCTCATGACGGAACGGTTCCGTCATGAGCACAGCCCAACCGATGCTCATGACGGAACCGTTCCGTCATGAGCATCGAAGGGGTTAAAGATTCCAGGCTCTTGGACAGTTTAGCCTGATCCCCCAACATTTCTGTTCTTCTGCACACTACCCATATCACATAGAACAGCTACAGGGAAAATTCAAAAGACAAAATATCTCAAAATAAATGGATATAATGATGTTACTATCAAAATGACTGTAAAACTAAATATAGAACAAAAGCAAAAATAAACCTTAACGAAGTTCATGGTACAAAAATCTGTTTATATATGAATATATGAAAACAACAAGTATAACCAATTAAAAATACCAGTAAAAATGTCACTTTAAAAATCCAATAGTAACTATCAAAAACATTGAAAATAATAAAAAATGTAAATAAAGAACTTTCATACTGTTGATGGGACCTACGCACCTCCCATGACTGGCTGTGCAGCAGTAGCCGTCAAATAGAAGGTGGTTGTGTGTCCCACTGTCATTTTTTCATTTGAAAATCTTAGCTCTTGACTATGAACAACCAGAAGCAGTATCGGATTAAACGCCAAAAGGCTTCACAGCGTGAGGGGTTGGTCTACTCTGCATTCCAATTGAAAAAGATGCGCCTGTAACAAATGTGAAAGCCACAGGAGGGTCCACTCTCCAGGAGATTTGAAACTTCTCCTGGAGCTCCTGATCACCTTCAGATATCTGATATAGAGCTTCCCAAGTGGTCTCAGGTCACAATGTGACTTGATGTTCACACCATCACCAACACAACCAGTACCCTAATCACTAATCCCAAGAACACTGCCAATATCACCCCACCACCATCACGCATCATCAATATGCCCACCACTAACACCACACCAACAAATCCACCAATAATACCACGTACACTGGCTCTAACACTGCCATTATCAACACCAGCAGTACTAACTCTGATTCTACCATGAGTAGCACCAACAAAAACACCACTGAGCTATTTTCTGATTATAATCATATTTGCATATTGAAATTAATTACTTGAGATTGCTTAACTAATCATCAACTAGGCCTCAACTCCATCTTGGAAAGATGGCTGATGCTGTCTGATATTAATCATGGTCTGGTTATATTCTCTCATTTGACACCACACACAGCAAAGTTTTGTAAGATTCAAGGTTCTTCCTGTTAGTACACTGTAGACTGAACACCTATGAGACTTTCCATTGTTTATTGTAACAGGTTTGTTAAGTCATCTCCAATGACCTTGGGTCAGAATCAATATTGATGTAGTGGGCTAGTGTTTACTGGCACATGGTCAGGATAGAAAATACTTTTGCGTTACCATGCAGGAATACTATTCTCTTATTCCGCATTGCATTATACCTGCATGTATTTACTGCCTGCACAGTGGTGGAAATGTTCATCCTTTTCACTGTTCTTGTGATGCTAATTACACTAATCTGTTTCATCCTACAAATTATTGCAGCACACATATTTTACACAAGAATCACCATGCTTCAAAAAATATTGAAAAGCTGTGCTGACTATTTCTTGTGCAGTATTTTGGGTATGCATGAGAGTCCAAACAAAAGGTTCTAGATCTCTTACCATGATTTCCTTAGGGAATCAGGGCTGTCATGGTCTGAGGTTGGACACACATTTGGTGTCCTATAAGGTACGGGGTCCAGATGAATCACTGTGGGCAAGCAGGAGGATTTATTTATTTTTTATTTTTTTTAAGAGTTTTCTATAGCGCTAGCCAGGCCCGAAGGTATCGGAGCGCTTTACAACATTGTCACACGTAGGTTAAACATTAACACTCTAGAATGTACATAGATTTAAGAAGCATCAAACAATATCATCACATTGCACAAAATTACACTTGTAGGATATGGTATCACATTGGTATGTACATTGACACATGTTGCTTCAGGTACTGTCGTTTTAGATAGCACAATGAGTCTTGACGGGATGAGACCAGGGAGAGGGGGGAGAGGAGGTGGTCATTAGGCGAGTGAGGTAGATGTCTTGATGTCACAGGTGACTATGGGCTACTGTGGGTAAGCTTCGGTGGTTTGGCTAAGGCTATCCATTTACTAGAGATCGGTTGATGAGGAGGTCTTTGAGCTGTCTTTTGAATTCTAGGTAAGAGGGGTTGGTTCTGATATGGACTGGTATGGAGTTCCATATTTTGGGTGCATTTCCTGTGAAGGATCGAGATGCGTTTTTTTGTTTGAGGGTTTTCGGAGGGATGAGGAGTAGAGTGTTGGTACTCCTTAGGCTTCTTGTCTGACCGGCTTTTTGGAGTTTTGAGGCCAGGTAGGCGGGTTTCCCTGTGAGTAGCACTTTGTGGGTGAGGCAGGCAGTTCTGAAGTTGGCACGCTTTTCAATTGGGAGCCATTTTAGCTCTTTGAGTGCAGGCGAAATGTGTTCATGTTTCTTTATTCCAGTGACCATTCTGGCTGCTGCATTTAGAGTTGATCTGAAGGGAGCTAGGTGTGATTTTGCTGCTTTAGTGAGGGTTGCATTTTCGTAGTCCAGTCTAGACAAAACCAAGGATTGAGTGGCTTGTTTGAGGTCATTTTGAGGGATGAAGGGTTTTATTTTGCTAAGTAGTTTAAGGTTGATGAAGGCGCTCTTTGCAGTGTTCTTGATGTGTTTGCTCATGTCTAATTTAGGATCCAGGGTGATTCTCAGTCATTTTACAGAGTCAGCTAGTGTGGGGTTGTAGTTGAGAGCATCAATAGCTTTTAGCCATTCTGTGATTTGGTGGTTCTTCTCCTTTTTGGAGATGAGGAGGATTTCCGTTTTGTCTTGGTTTAGTTTCAAGTGGTTGCGTGATAGCCAATGTTTGACTTCTCTTAGAGTATCGTTCAGTCTCTGAATGTCATCAATGGAGGAGGTTTCCAGATAGATCAGGGTATCGTCTTCATAGAGGTGGGAGGGAATGTTGTTTCTTTTGAGTATGGCGGCAAGGGGTTCCATATAGATGTTGAATAGTTGTGGGGGGAGTACTGATCCTTGGAGACACCCCTGTTGACTGGTGGTAATTCTGATAGGAAGTTTTTGATTTTTATTCTTTGGGTGCAGTTTTGTAGGAAGGAGGTGAACCATTGTAGGACCACTTCTTCCGCTCCTGCCCTTTCTTGTAGTTCCTTGGTGAGTAGTTTGTGGTCAACCGTATCGAAGGCTGCCGATAGGTCCAGAAGTATGAGTAAGCAGCATAGACCTGTATCTAGAGATTTGTGCATATCATCTATTACAATTAGGATCGTTGTCTCTGTGCTGCAACCTTTTCTGAAGCCCGATTGGTGGGGGTTTAGAAGGTTGATGTTGTCTAGGTGTTGGGTGAGTTGGATTAGGGCACATTTTTCCAGTATTTTCGCTAGGAGATGGAGGCTGGAAACGGGTCTGAAGTTATTCAGGTCATTTGTAGCAGAGCCCGTTTTTTTCAGTAGAGGTGTTACTTGGCCAATTTTGAGGCAATCTGGGATGATTCCAGTCTGCAGGGAGCTGTTTATAATTTTGGTCCAATGTGGGGCTAGGGAAAGTTTGAGCTATTTGCCAGTTGGGCAGGTATGGGATCCAGGACATATGCTGAGGGTTTGGAGCTGGCAATCATTTTAATTACCTCTGTTTTGGTGATGGGATTGAAAGACTTCCATATGTATGAGGGGTGCTTGGGTATGATATCTTCTGTCCCTGTGAGTGATTTCCAGTCGGGGGGATCGCGGTGAATGTCCAAGGAGAGTTCTATCTTGGTTATTTTGTCATTGAAGAAGTTGGCAAAGTTATCGCACAGGACTTTGGAGGCCTCCACTGGTGTCGAAGAGGGCATGGAGGTTAGTTGCCTGATGATATTGAAGAGTTCTTTGGGCCTGTTTTTCGCGTTGCCAAGGGCATTGTAGAAGGAGGAGGTTTTTTAATTCTTTATGTGTTTTTTGTATTTTTCGCGTATTGATTTGAGTTTAGTTTGTAGGATTGTGGACGGGTTGTTTAGCCAGAGTCTTTCTGTTGCTCTTAGTTTTCTTCCTTCTGAGTTTATTTTTGTGTTGAACCACGATCTGGATGGTATGTTTCTGGTTCTTTTTAGTTTCAGGGGGGCTATTTGGTCCATAATGGAAGTCATAGTGATTTTGTAGTGGGAGATGAATTCATTTGTAGAGAGCTCCTCATTGTGTATGGGGTGGAGGGAGCTTACCCTTTCTTCTAGGTCTGCCAGGGAAATCTGGCTTATATTTCTTGTCCAGCAAGGGGGGTCCTGCGTATTTGGTTGGCGGGGGCTCGTTTGGTTGATGTGGAATAGGATGCTATGGTGATCAGACCAGTCAACAGGCAGGTTGTGGTCGATTAAGACTGTGTCTGCTTCAGCAATAATGGCATCCATGATTGAATCTGTTGTGAGTTCCCTTTGTGCAGTGTTGGGTGAGGTTGTTATTGATTAGAAGATCGTTTAAGGTTTTGATTAGTGAGTTGTTTTCCTCATTCCAGTGTAGATTGAGGTTGCCTAGAATTATGTTGTTGGTCTTTGAGTGAGCACTGAGCTATATCAGATCTGAGAGGTATTCCCTGAATGCGGGGGTGCTACCTGGCAGATGGTAGAGGAGATGATAGAGTAGTGTTTTGTTGTCGCTTGACTTAATGGTGGTAGCAAGGCCTTCGTAGGAGTTATACTCGAGGGCGTCGGTTTCTTTCACAGAGATGTTGTTCTTGTGTATGATAGCTATGCCTCCTCCTTTCTGATTTTTCCTGTCTTTATGGATGATTGTGAAGCCTGGGGGTACAAGCATGTCCATAATTGGGGAGGAAAACTCATTTAGCCATGTTTTGGTGATAAACGTGATGTCTATGTCATGGATGAGGATGGTCTCAGCCAGTTCTGTTGCATGTTTGTTGGCCGATCTGCAGTTGATGAGCATGCAGTTGGTATTGGATCCCCCGTTTTTGAGTTTCTTCTTTAAGAGGGCCCTGGGGATATGGGTGAGGAAGGCTGGGGTTCAGGAGGATCTTGGAGGGGAGTTGTCTCTTCCAAAACCAGTGACAACCTGGATCTTGGAGCTAGACGTGGCAGTGGTGGGTGTGTTGTATGTGGTGGCAAGTTCCATTGCTTCACTCATGGACGTTGCAGCCTTTGTTCTTTTGGGTTTCTGTGTTTGGTTCAGGAGGGGGTTGTGGTCCAACTGGGCTGACCACAACCTTTGGGTGGTCTTGTGTGATTAGTGTTGGTGACTGCGGGTGTCGTATGTGGGTGCTGATTGGGTTTTTGTAGTGTGTTAAGGTTAAGTAAGATTTCAGTGAGGCCTCGTATTATCATTCCTAGCTGACTTTCTAGTAGAGCAAGTCATTTGGTCGTCATTGCGGAGGAGGGGGGTGTGGGAGTTCCGATAGGATCGGTGGGACATAGTGGCTGGGGCTAGGCCAACATATCCTGAGGGTGTGAATGGAATCAGTCTACCACAATCCTGACGTTTATGTTGTCTGACAAACGCACAGTTTTACAGACGAAGGTATAAGCCGTACAACATTACCTAGTGGGTTTTAATGACATTTCATATTTCTAAATAGTGATTTGTTAAAGAAAAGATACATTTGCTCATCCAATGCTGACTGTGCAGCTCTTTATTGATTTCTATTATTAAATTAATTATCAAAAAACCCTGAATTTGGTGGTGAGTCAGATGTTTTTGGTCTATAAAGAGAAGTGTCCTGAATCTCTCCCATTTGGTTGGGTTTCTTTTGGACTGAGGCTGTTTTCCTGATTTTGCTTATTGAAAGCCATTGTATCAACTGATTTCCTATGTTCTACGATGGATTTTTCCTACTGAGATATATCTTTGTCTCATGCTTTAATATTTTAATAAACCTACATGGTTTTCTCTAAATTACTGATCTCAAACTCCGTTTTTAGGTCAGTCCATTTTTCTTCTTGACTGTATTTTTGCAAGGCTGTTTAAATCTTATCCTTAGGGACACATTGAATCATCTGTTCTTGAGGTCAACACCATTCCTGTCCCCGCAATCTGGGAGCCATTATTATGCAGATCATTGAAGTGATTGCGTCAACACACCCACATCACCATTACTACCAATACTTGCAATACCTGCAATATAACCCCAGAAACAACTAATTATTTTGCCAGCAACACCGCTAACATATGCTACCACCAACATATCACCTCTGTGAGGAAATGTGGTGTATTATATCAGGGATACTCAAAGTACGGCCAGGGGGCCGCATGCGGCCCTCCTGACCCTTAATTGTGCCCCTCCCACCCCCTCACCCGGTGGGCACAATTAAGGGATGTTCACTTGATAGAGCAGGATCAGAAAGTTGTGAAACAAAAAGGCATACTTTATTGACACGTTTACTAAAGTAATGATAAAGAAGACAAGACGGTGTCCTAGACAACTTATCTTTTGGGACACCTTTATTTTTAAAAACATCTTGCACTAAACATGTAAAACATGATAAACTCTCTGCAAATTTAAAAAAGTGTACTTTATTAACATGCATGTGCGTTTTTACCTTGGTAGATTAGATTTTATTACTGCATTGAGAGGCACTGTTATCAGTGATAGTTTTTAAACATGATTTTGGAAACATTCATGACACCCCCATTCTGGAAACAATGCCATTAGTGAACGAAGAGCCAGGTCATTTGTCAGGTGCACCTTGCGTGTAGCCTTGGTTGTTATATAATTGGAATAGCATTATAGTTTAATAAATAAAACAGAAATAACAGTTTTGTACAGTACACATCTTTAAATCACATATTTTAAGGGGCTCTCATGTATGGTAATGAAGAAATAGGAGGCAGAGTGAAATTAACCAATTGCCTAGGATCAAACAATTTCGTCAAGTGGGGAAGCCAGGACTGATACCAGGTTTTCACATTGTACATTTTGCAATTTGCCTAAGTAGAGGGAGAGAGCAAATGGTTTACCTCTCCTGGGCTTGTGAATCTTTCTGTTTTTTGCACTGACTGCTCTGCTTTTAATTTCGTTCCTTTTTAAAATTACTGACACCTGGTTTTAACATTTGTTTAACTATTGCTTTTTATCCTGTTGTCTTTTGTAATCTTGGCTGGCACATCAGGGGCTTTTTATAAACGTGTGTTAGCTTAAAATTGGATCCGCTTACCCGCACTCTCTGCAGCCCACACTAGCTCGAGGTATTTTGTCCTGCCCGGCCGCCATCTTGGGTCAGGCACGCGTGAGCAGCAACACCTGGGGTCTGTAGGCAACACACTATTTAGCATGCGCGCTGCGCGAACGCGCGCAGCGGGCGCGCCGCTGGCGTGCCCAAGGCGCGCCTAAGGCAAGCCCGTCTGCGCCCGTCCGCGTCCCGGCTGTGGCCGTGGCCCCCCACTCTGCTTCACAGACGGGGGGAACGCGCGCAGCCCTGATGTACGGTAGGGATGCGCTATGTAACTTGTTCTTATCTGTATGCTCCTCTCACCCTCAGTTCGATTTGGCAGATGCTCAAGAGCATGTCTGTTCTATATGTGGCTTTTGTCTCCCGGACCCCTCCTCGACTGTCTCATTCGCCCCAGGCAGTCGGCCAAAGCAGGATACAGCTCCGCCCATCTCTGCCGGCTTAATTAATGTACGTTCACTTAAAAAACATCACGCCGACATCTCTGAGCTCCTTTCTGATCACCCGGTTGATCTTCTGTTTCTTACGGAAACGTGGCTCGATTCCAACTCTGACCCTTTTATCACCCTGGCTATCCCTCCGGGGTACAAAGTTGCTAGGGCCGACCGATTAGATGGAAGGGGGGTGGTGTTGCGGTTATTTTCAGAGAAAAGTGGGAGCTTATTAGGGGTGAGTCTTATGACTGGGGGCCTGGAGAAGCGTTAGACTTTAGCATCAGGCTGTCCCCTCACTTTCTTTTAGGGGGGTCGCTGGTCTATCGCCCCCCCTGGCCCGGCCAATGCCACCATTCAGGAGTGGGGTGATAAGCTAATTTCTAGGGCGCTTCGTTTCCCCCATTTCCTATTCCTCGGCGACTTGAATATCCATTTGGATCAGGGGTCGGGTACTGATGCTATGCTTCTTAAAGATATGCTTCAGCTTGCCCAGTTATCCCAATGAGTTCTACTCCCTACACATCAGGCTGGACACATCCTTGATCCTATCTGCTCTAATTTTAACATTCTTGCAGAGGATCCTCTTCCCCTTGTGTGGTCGGACCATCTCATTACTTTTTTCTCCTGGAAGGCTGGCCCTCCCCTTGCTGCAGAATCTATCTCGCGGAAACCGACCTTCAAAAAGGTGGATCTCGCCTCTCTGGCTGGGGCCTTGGCGGCTTCTAGGCCGTCCCTTACGGGTGATCTTGCAGAGAGCTTGGCGACTTTTACTAACTGGCTTGACAAGTCTATGTCTTCGCTTGCCACTCCCACCTCCTCCCGGTCTTCGAGAGTTTCGCCATCTAAACCTTGGTTTTCGCATGATTTACGCCTGCTCAAACAAGAGTGCAAGAAGCTGGAGCGGATTTGGCGTCGTCAAAAGTATTGTCCTTTGGCCAAGGCCGCTTTGAGGGCCAGGCAAAAGATCTATTACTCGGCCATCCTCCTGGTTAAAAAACAATACTTTACTGACCGTATTGAGCAGGCTGGCAATAATTCAAAGGAGATATTCCATATAGTCCAGCGCTTCACAGCCCCTGCTGCTCTTAAGTGTTCGGGCCCGGTCTCTGATGACTGGTGCAATACCCTTTCCTGTTTCTTCTCGGATAAAATCCGGTTGATACAGCAGTCCCTAATGGTATGTGCAGCTCCATGGCTGGATGACGGACAGACGGTGCCTCTTCAGGGTGCCTCAAAGCACGCCCTGTCAGTCTTCTCGCCGGTTGACCTCGCCAGCACTCTCAAACTGCTTAAAGGCCTCAAGTCCGGCTCCCCCACGGATTGCTGTCCAGCTAGATTGCTGGCAGCGGTCGCAGAGACCATTAATTCGGAGGTCAATGTCATTATCAACCTCTCTCTTGAGGAGGCTTGGGTTCCACCGGAATGGAAACAGGCCAAAATTCTTTCTTTATTGAAGAAACCGGCCCTTGACCCCTCGCTGCCCTGTAATTACCGTCCTATCTCCCTCCACCCCAGCCTTGCTAAGGTATGTGAGAAGGCAGTGACTAGACAACTCTCCGATTTTGTGAAAAGATCTGAGGCCCTGCACCCAGCCCAGTCTGGGTTTCGGGCTTCTTATAGCACGGAGTCGGCGCTAGTTGAGATCTCGGAGGCGATTCGGGACTGTTTAGATGCGGGTGGCAGAGCAGCTCTGGTGATGCTTGATCTGTCAGCCGCATTTGATACGGTGCCACATGCCAGACTGCTTTCCCGCCTCTCCCAGATTGGTGTCTCTGGCCTGGCTTTAGCCTGGCTGAGGTCCTTTCTGGAGGGCCGTACCCAACAGGTTTGGCTGCCTCCCGCTGCCTCACTTCTACAGGAGGTCTCTACCGGTGTGCCCCAGGGCTCGTCACTTAGCCCCCTCCTTTTTAACATCTATGTTACACCGCTGGTCTTCTTGGCCGAGAAGCTGGGGACTAAGGTGATAGCCTATGCTGACGACACCCAGCTTCTTTTCACCTGGAGCAAGGGGGATGATTCCGTGCTGCCTGTACAGAAGTGTTTGTCCTCGGTATTTGGTTGGCTTGCCAGGGCTCAACTCAAATGCAATGAAGACAAATCGGAGATTCTTCTCTATGGTAACTTCCCCTCGGACTTTAGATGTAAGATTTGGCCCCCGGACCTTTCCCCCCCCCTCTTCCAAGGGGAGCTCTGTAAAAAATCTTGGAGTGTGGTTCGAGGACAATCTGTCTTTCTCGGTCCAGGTGAAGAAGATCTCGGGTGGTTGTTTTGGCCTTCTTAAGGTTCTCAGGAGTTTTCTCCCACTTCTCCCTAGAACGGCGAAGGAAACGGTTGTTCGGGCTTTGGTTTTGTCCCGCCTGGACTACGCCAATGCCCTCTATGTTGGCCTGCCTGGCTACTACTTGAACAAACTTCAAGTGATCCAGAATGTGGCCGCTAGGCTCATTCTTGGTATCGCTAGAAGGTACAGTGTCCGCTCTCATCTTCAGGCCCTGCACTGGCTGCCCCTGATTGAGAGGGTTAAGTTCAAGGCTTTGGTCATTGCCCACAAGGCCCTACATAATTTGGGTCCTATCTATCTGCAGAGGAGGTTCGCCTTTTATGTTCCGACTAGAACCCTTCGCTCATCAGCTCTTTTACTTGCGAGGGTTCCGCGCTTCTCTCGGTCTAGGATTGGGGGCAGCTCGCTTGCTGTCAAAGCTGCCGCTGCATGGAATTCTCTCCCATTTTTCCTGCGAAATACCCAGGACCCAGGCTGTTTTAAGCGTCTCCTTAAAACTTATCTGTTTCCATAAGCCTTTTCTTGCTCCTACCTTGGCTCTACCCCCCTTGGGTTCGCGCTGGAACACTCTTCGGAGTAACTACTGCGCGTTATAAAAATATTTTAACATAACATAACAATTCAACCACCAGATGAGTATCTCTTTCTCTTTCACATTTTACATTAGAACGTAATGCTTTGACTTTAATTCTTAGTGCATGAGAATAGACCATTGGTTGCAGACAGAAGTCACATGAAGGCTCTGTTTGTTGGCCACACCGTGCATTTGCTTTGCGTCCCCCTAAGCCCACCTTTCATCACTGCAACTTGCGCATTGCTGGCATCAGTGCATCTTCTCAGGCATGCCACAGGCAGTACTCTGCAGCGCCCGGGGAAATGTTTGCGAGTACCCATGTATTATATGGTGCGGTTTTGCATGTAATACACTTACCAACCCTTTTAGGACCAGTAGCCATTGGTGCCGATTACGATCCTGTAAAAACCGGGTACGAACCGTCGGACGGAGCATATTCTCCGTCCGACGCGTACCCGGTCGTAACAATATACAAACATGGAATTACGATTCGCACGGAAACTCCATTTCCGTACGAATCGTACAAAACCCCGACCGACGAAAATAAACATACAAATGCGATCCGGGAAAGCGCCGACGTGACGTCGGGACGCACGCAGCCTGCCATTCACGAACCAGGAATTACGATTCGCACCGACGTCATCCCGCACGGACAATATTTTCCGGCTGCCAAAAACTGCCGGGAAATCAGGACGACGCGAACAAGGAGTACCTGTACGCGACGGACAGACATGGACCCGAACCTACGTGTCATCCCGGCCCTCATAGCAGTCGACCTCCTCTACAGGTTCAGACGCAGACGCCGCAGAAGGTCAGAACAACTAAGGGAGGGGGAAAAGGGGTGGGGCAGGACCAGGGGCAGGCCACAAAACCCCCACCAAAGTCACACAGCACACATGCCCTGGACATACCTGACCCCCAGGCCCTGGTCACTACGAGGGAGTGGGGGCGTGTCCAGCAAAGCCAGCGTCCGCCACAACGGAAGTGCCTGACGACGCGAACCGGCAACACAACAATACAGGTACGTCCCGTACCCACGCCTTAAGAGCGTGGGTACGAGTCGTACCACGCCCACACCTATGTCACCCCAACAATGGCGGGACGGCTGTACCCACGTGGCAAAGGCCTGGGTATGGCCCGCACAAGCATTCCACAGCATGGGTACGGATATGTACGGACCGTACCCCTACCCGCGTATGCATGGAGCGTACCCCCCACCCCAACCGTGTATGTACGACCCGTACCCCCACCCCCGTATGCATGGAGCATACCCCAACCGTGTATGTACGACACGTACCCCCACCTCGTATGCATGGAGTGTACCCCAACCCCAACAGTGTAAGTACGACCCGTACCCCACCCGCGTACGTATGGAGCGTACTCCCACCCCAACAGTGTAAGTACGACCCGTACCCCCATGGAGCGAACCCACACACGTGTATGTTCTAAGCGTACATATTGTTAAATAGGAGGGGTGTGTGCAGAGTCCTCCCAGCAGTGCCCAGACACAGGAGTGGTGTGTGCCTAACACTCACAGCAGTGCCCAGACACAGGAGGGGTGGGTGCAGAGTCCTTCCAGCAGTGCCCAGACACAGGAGTGGTGTGTGCAGAGTCCTCCCAGCAGTGCCCAGTCACAAGAGGGGTGTGTGCAGAGTCCTCCCAGCAGTGCCCAGACGCAGGAGGGGTGGGTGTAGAGTCCTCCCAGCAGTGCCCAGTCACAAGAGGGGTGTGTGCCTAACACTCACAGCAGTGCCCATGGAACGCAAAGGGTGGAGTAGCCACAGATACCATACCCACAAATTTCAGTCAGGTGCACAAAGACCCTGCAGTACATGTACCACATGTGTGTGAGGCTGGGAGTATACGCATGCATAGCGCAGAAAAGAAAACATGTCCACATGAAGTCATGTCAATAGTCCACATACACAAGTACAATGACTACCAAGGATGCCACGAATGATGCAGGTGGAGACATCGCTCAGCATGCATGTGCAAAGTTGAAGGAGTCCGTCACACACCCAGCTAATGTACACACAGCTCAGCGTCAGGGTACACAGAGGAAGGAATACACCTTTGGACAATTTCACCATGCAGCAACTGCTTACATGAACAGAGAAACCTAGCTAACACCGTGTGATGGCACACAGATCCCAGGGTCCCCCCTATGACCAGCACACTACTACATTTCCCACACACCCAACACATGAACACCACCCAAAACCATGTAGCAGCCCCACCAACAGCAATACCAGCAAAGCAGTACTGTTCCAAGGGGAAAAAAATAAATTGCTTTATTCAGCATGAACCAAAAAATCTTGTTTGTAGGAAGTTCAATATTTACAAAGCCCATAGGGCAGTCCAGAAGTCACAGCTGGATGGGGGACACAGTGGGATGCGTGTCCCCTAGCTTGCCTGCACAGTTAGATTCCGTCGTCTTCCACAGGGGTGAGGGCATCATGTGGGGGGGAAGAACCAGGCACCGCAGGGACAGGAGGGTGAAGGGTAGGCGTCGTGGGTGCAGGGATGGAGGACTCCACCACAGGGGGTGGGGCAGGGCCAAAGGCGGAGGCCAGGATCTCGCTGCACACCTTAGCAAGGTCCTCCAGGGAATCCCCTGCACCCAAAGGAACCACAGGCCCCAAGGAGGGGGGGTTCAGAGGGATGGGTCGCAGCGCCACTGGGGGAGGGTGTAGACAGGGGGGGGGAATCAACCACCCTGACCGGGGACTCCCTTGACCGCTTGCGGGGTGGTGTCACTGTGGGGCTCAGGGACAGAGCGGCCATGAAGGAGTCTTTGTGTGATATGTGGCCAGGAGAGCTGAGGGGAGGGGATTTGGAGGGAGTGGATTTGGTGGAATGCGGACTCCCACTCTGGCTGCGTGTCTTACGTTTGCCCCCCGACCCAGTGGGTGTGCCTACTTCACCCTGTGTGTGCGTGCCAGGAGGTGTGCGGGTGACCTTCCCTGCTGGTGTGGTGCCTGTGTCCGTCGTGGTGGGTGCATGCTGACGTCTGGGTGTACGTGGGACAGGCATGGGAGTGGGAGGTGTGGATGGGGCAGGGGTAGGGGGTTGGACGTAGCGCTGCAGGAGACCCACTGCTGCAGTCAGTGTCGAGTCTATCAACCTCAGCAAGCTGCGTTGGTCAGCCTGCGATGAGTGAATGCCCTCCAAGTATGCCTCCATGTTGTTGAGGACCTGGCTGTGGCCATGGAGGACATTAAGGATCGCAGCCTGACCAATCTGCAACTGCCGCTGGATGTCCACAGACTCGGCATTGGCGGCAGCAGTGGAGACAGGGGCAGGGGGTGCGGTGCCTGGCAGGAAGGAGACATGTGGTGACCGGGCACGTTGGGAAGGGACACGAGCAAGTGGGAGGCGGCTGATGGCAATGGAGGGGGTGGGGTGCGATGTCGTGCCGCTGTCAGCTGGTGGTGCAGCCTCCACCCACTCGGAGAGATCATCCTCGGACCCGTCGGCTTCATATTCGGTGGTGCCAGTGGACAGGTCCTCGGCCTCTCTCTCCTCCGCCTCTGTACCACTCAATGTGCCAGCCACGATGTCAACGCTGGCACTGGTGCTCGGTCCCTCCGCTCCGCTGGGGTCATGTCTCCCTCCGTGTCCCCCGACGATGCTGTGGGCAAGATGAAGAGACAGCAATTAATCACACACCTGTATACATATGTCACATGAGTCCAATCTACATAGGTTACAGTGCATAGCCTGAAAAGAAAGATCAGTAACATCTACAAAACAAGGTACAGATGTAGGGCATGCAACACACAGTTGGTTGACCCACCATGCCAATGAAAATCCATGGAGAGCATGACACAATAGCAAATGACATGAAATGGAGTTTGACATAGGAGCCAGGCCCTGGGGACAATCCAGCACTGCATCTGCACCACACAGCGTTGCCGACAATAGGGATGAGGAGGGACCAAATCCATGAGCTTGAGGCACATGCTGCATAGGTAATACTCAAAACATGCCCAACATGACTGGCTCACTGCACCTTCTGTGTATGTCCAGCCAAACATCACACACTGGCCAGAACTAGCAAGGAGATTTCAGGTTTTGACATGTAGGCTTTCCCCGCACCAACCACCCCCTACATGAGACAATTTGTTGAGACACAGGTGGCACATACATCTCTTAGTCTGGGTGAAATACACAGGGGCTGCATAAATGCAAGATTGGACGCCAAATACCCGAGGTGCGCCTGTCCAAATAATCTTATACAAATGGCCAGCATCAGATGATTGTAACAAGATACACAGGCACTGGCCACTGTGACTATGAACAAGGAAAATCGGGTCAGGCTGTACAGTGGACACTTGTACTACATTTCACGTCAATATACATGGTGCCAGGGGACAATGGCACAGAGCACAACCTATGCTGTAGACACTGAGAGTGTCCACGTTTTGTGATGACACACATGACACCTAGGAAAATATGACCCAGGGGACAGTAGTGGCAACACAGCTCCAGTGGTCCTGAATGGGAATGACTGCAACACACGCCACCATCCCTGCACTATGCGTATCGCACACTCATGCACATCATGTCACAGGCCACAACATAGGACATGCGCACTGTAAGGCATGACACTTGTGAGACTAACTCCCATGTCTGTACTCTGCATCAGTGCCAACTGACATGGAACCCACATGTACTGAACTGGACAGGGCACAGGCAAGGTCCCAAAACCTGTTACACACCACCCCCACACATGATGCTACAGGCATAGTTCACGTGGAGGAAGTGACAGCCTAGATAACCTTGTGAAGGAGTGACTACACACAGGATAGGGAACACATTGCAAGGAGGGGAAGGGAGGCAGGAGAGCACAGCTATACAGTGGGTAACTGGATCTGCACAGCACCTTTAAACCCTGGCAGTGTATCCATGCAACTGTGCACTTACAAATGCTGGTGAAACACAACAAGCACACATGTACCTAACCCCTTCCTGCTGCTGCATCTCCTGTAAGCGCCTCTCCAAGTCTGGAAAGACCACCGGCAGCACACGCTTGTGGATGTGGCTCAGTCGGCGGCGCCCGCGGTTCTTATGGCTCTTAGGTGAGTCCCCCAGCAGGACCCGTGCGATCCTCCGCGTCCAGCACCGGATATCCTGCCAGCGTTTCCTCACCAGGGACAGGCGCCGCTTCCGACCATCCGCACTCCTCACGGCGCTGACTGCGGTCAGCCATATCTGCTCCTTGGCAGAGGCGCCTACCTGTGAGGATGAACAAGTGACACTACATCAATACACCTGGCACATGTCACAGAGACACATATTAGAACACATTTGCTGTTTACAACAAAGCATAGTATGCATCCTACGCATTGCACCTTTGTCATAGGGACATGATCCTCTGGGGAAGGGCAAAAGCAGTACGTGCCATTGAAAGGACACAGGTGGAATGAGGGCAACTACACAATCAATGATCCAGGCTCACACTGTGCATCAGAAGGTACACCAGGATAATGTGCAGCACCTCTGAGCAGTCACATGCCACAGGCCACTGACGCTACCGCAGCAGAGTACACAGACACACACAGGCACAGGAAATTCACCTGCCATTGCCAAATGCAGTGACAAACCTCACTCTGCACATGTGCCACTAGACTGGGGGGGGGGCCTCACAGGTGTGGGGCTGGCTCTGCACGTCAGACACACAGCACTGCTCCCTGCTCACATCACATGGCCAGGGTATATCCATCCCTCATGCAGCTGGGGTGCTACACTCCACATATGCACCCACCCACATGACAGGGGACTTACACACACACCCATGTCGAGGGTACGAACACATCATGTGGACACTCTCAGCACAGGTACACAGAACTAACACACATCTGTGGGTACAGTCACCTGTCACACTGGGCTGACCACATAATCACATGAGGACTGTAGAGGCATCATTCCCAGGAGGATAAGACAGGCAGAATGTGGCATGCACCATGCAGTGATTGTCACAGTAAACACGATGCAAGTGAGGACGGCAGACATGCACCACTGCATGCTCTGGCTGGGAGACATCAGGCATTCCCCCCCCTGGGACCCCCCTACAGTACATACCATGTGTGAGACACCTGGACACAATGCCAGAAGTCACAGTCACAAAAAAGGGACACAGTCTGTGCTCGTGGACTCTGCACTCACCTGATACCCTGATCGCCCATACAGCATGGGGTACTGTGGGAGGATCACATCCAGCAAAGCCATGTTCTCCTCCAGGGTGAAGGGCTGTGACCTCTCCACAGACCTTGACATGGTTCCAGGGAATCAGTAGCAGCAGCTGGGTCGTGGAATACAGAGATGTGCAGGGAAGTGCTCCCTCATGGGACCTGGCTGCCTTATATCTGCCTTGCTGGCCTGTTTCATGCACAGGAGTACAGAGTGATTGGTCACTCACATTTGCATCCTATGTTTCCTCCAATCCCTTCAAACCTAGCACAGTCAGTGGGTTCTTATTGTGTTTTTTTCTTCAGCATGATGTCAACCCCACAAACACATTGCAAAAAAGTAGATTCATTCCAACTGACTTCTGCTGTGCACCTTCCAGAACAAATTCAAACTTTAAACTTGGTCTCCATGACAACCAGCATGCATGTAGGCCTTAATACTTGTCCCTCATGGGTCCCCTATGTAATTTTGAGCTTCACACACAGGTACGGTGCGTTCCGGGGCCCTAGGGCACCCCAAATGCATAGCAACGGCCCGTACAGGCGTGTGTACGGACCGTACCACTATGAGTACGCATACGCAAGAACACCCATAGTGGTACGGACCGTACACATGCCTGTACGTTCACTATCACTATGGGTGTCCTCGCGTATCCGTACTCGTAGTGGTACGGCCCGTACACACGCCTGTACGTTCACTATCACTATGGGTGTCCTCGCGTATGCGTACTCGTAGTGGTACGGCCCATACACACGCCTGTACGTTCACTATCACTACGAGTACGCATACGCAATAACACCCATAGTGATAGTGAACGTACAGGCGTGTGTACGGGCCGTACCACTACGAGTACGCATACGCGAGAACACCCATAGTGATAGTGAACGTACAGGCGTGTGTACGGGCCGTACCACTACGAGTACGCATACGCGAGGACACCCATAGTGATAGTGAACGTACAGGCGTGTGTACGGGCCGTACCACTACGAGTACGCATATGCGAGGACAACCATAGTGATAGTAAACGTACAGGCGTGTGTACGGGCCGTACCACTACGAGTACGCATACGCCAGCACACCCATAGTGATAGTGAACGTACGCACGCGTGTACGGGCCGTACCACTATGGGTGTTCTCGCGGATGCGTACTCATGGTGGTACGGACCGTACACACGCCTGTACGCTCACTATCACTATGGGTACGCATACGGCAGCACTCCCATAGTGACAGTGAACGTACGCACGCGTGTACGGTCCGTACCACTATGGGTGTGCTCGCATATGCGTACTCATGGTGGTACAGACCGTACACACGCCTGTACGCTCACTATCACTATGGGTACGCATACGGCAGCACTCCCATAGTGACAGTGAACGTACGCACGTGTGTACGGTCCGTACCACTATGGGTGTGCTCGCGTATGCGTACTCCTGGTGGTACGGACCGTACACACACCTGTACGCTCACTATCATTATGGGTACGCATACGGCAGCACTCCCATAGTGATACGGGAACGTACACAGGCCCTCTTAGCGAAAGTACGGTGGTTTTCACACATCTCAGTGGTGACAGGCAGCACACAGGAAGGAATAGGGATGACATACTTGTCCATGGATGGACATCAAGGCATTGTCTGGGCAGTACTACATGTGTGGGGCACAGGTGTGAAAGGCTGTGATGTGGCACATTACTCCAGAGTCGAGAAGGCACCAGATGTATGATGAGATGTGTACACATGTAATGTGTGACGGTGCAATGTGTGCCAGGCATGCCCTTGACTCCTTTGACATGTGTGCATGTCGTACTGCACACTTGGGATGAGCGTCACTGACATGGCACGGACAACAACACACGGAAGTGTCCCCTGAGGCCCGGTACAGGGGTTACCACACCTGACATGTCACTACCCACGGTGCACGATGTGACTATGTCATGTATGTGTGGGGGATTTCCATTAGCTTGATGTTGGAGCTCCCTCAAAAGCTGCAGCTGTTGCAGCAACCAACATGTGTCTGTGTGTAGATGGACATGGCACACTGTTCCGCACACCATGCCACATGTGGTATCGGATGTGAGGTGCGTATGTATGCATGGGACATGGAGTAGCGTAACAAGGACATGTCTGCATCCTCTCTATGAATGTGTGGTGAGTCATCACATGTACACCTTAATGGCAAGGTGTGTGGGCTGTCCTAGTGTAATGTCATGTGACCTGTGGCTCTAGTGTTCCACTACCAGTCTCTGCAATCGACATCCTACTTCTGCTGATGTGTGGATGTATGTCACTCCTGTGTTGCGTCTGGCTGTTCACTTACACTGGGACACAGCTAATCCCATGCCATGGCATGTGGAGGTTCACAATCTCCGTGTGTAGCTGGGTCTTGGTAGGAGTGACACCTGGCAGCCATACGTATCCAGAGCATGTGGCACATACCTGACTCCGTATGTAGCATATGTGTATAGACAGATTAACATGTGCTCAGTACAAATAACTTGTTGTTGTGGTGCACTCACTCTTCCTTGTCACTTCCAAATTACTGCAGAGCGCCGCCTGTTCCCCGACCAATTCCGGACTTGGCTGCCATGCGGGAGAATGCCTGAATCTGGTGCTACCGGTTCCCCCAACGGTTGATTCTGGTTTTGACGGCGAGGCTGGCACCACACCTGCAACCGCTGCACAGGTATCCTACGGCACTGACACCCAAGCTGAAGGTAATGGCAGCCCTACATTTTCTAGCCACGGGTACCTTTCAAAATACCATAGCTCATGATGGTGGCATGTCCCAGAGCATGTTCTGCCATGTGCTGCATGGTTTCTTAGAGGCCATGTTGCTTCACCTGGATGACTTCATCCATTTCCCAACCCCTGAAATGTTGACTGGGGTCAAGCGTGGATTCTATGCTCTAGGAGGGATGCCCCATGTCATTGGGTCCATAGATGGGACACATGTGGCTTTGGTACCACCACAGGCACAGGAGGTAGCGTACAGGAATCGCAAGCACTAGCACTCCATCAATGCCCTTGTGGTGTGTCTGTCCAACATGATGATTTCACATGTCTGTGATCGTTTTCCAGGATCAGCACACGATGCCTACATCATGAGGCGTAGCAGGGTGCCTGAAATGATGACGCAGCTGCGCAACGAACGAGCATGTGTTGTTGGTGGGTACAGTCTGTCTGTCCTGTATTTTGCGTAGACTTCCAGCACGACCGCTTCTCCTGTCCTACTTATGTCCATGTGCTTTCCATGTAGGGGACGCTGGCTATCCCAACATGCCATGGCTGATCACACCTCTCCGCAACCCCAGCACGCCGGCCCAGCTCCGCTACAACACCGCCCATGGCCGGACAAGGCGAGTGATAGAGAGGACGTTTGGCCTCCTGAAGAGCTGATTCCGATGCCTCCACAAGACCGGCGGCGCCCTCCCGTATGCCCCGGCGAAGGTCTGCAAAATCTTCATGGTCTGCTGCATGCTGCACAACATGGCAGTTGACAAAGCTGTGCGACTCATCCTGGATCAAGATGACCAGGACCATCCACCCGTGGAAGACGAAGGGCTTGGCAATGGGGCTAGTGATGTGGAGGATGTGGAGCCGCAAGAGGACATCCGGAGTCGGCTCATACGCGACTTCTTTGCTTAGTGGTGAGTACCAGTGTCTGAGTGTGCACGCATTGGTCCCCGTATGGCATGTGTTGCGATGTGTGTCTCCATCTGCATGTATGGCACGTGAGTCAGAGGTGTGTGTGGATGTGTCACTGGAGTGATGGTGCCAGCGATGAGTGTATTTCCCCAGTCACAATTGTGACCTAGCATGTTGTCATCCATACATGTGTCGAGTACATGCACATGCAAGTGGCTGTGCTTTTTGTGGCTGACTTCTTGTGTGTCTCTCTTCCCCAGGTACTTGCGCATGCCGTCTGCTGCTTGCATTGTTGTGGCACTGCTATTCCTCATGGACACGTCATCGTGTGCTGACTCAGCGTTACACGCACGGACAAGTTTGGAAGTCTCCTTAGGGTAAGGGATGCATCAGGGGTGTATTGGGTGTGGCAGTAGTTCACAATGTATGCACACTGCCCCTGTCCATGTTTGGTTCCTCTGCAGACATGTTGCATCACCATGGTACACATGACATGCAGATGGGTACACCTGAATAGATGGTCAAACTTGTTGACATTGGTTTCAAATAAAGGGGATAAAGGGGGCTTTTTCCGCTCACAGAGGAGTTGGAGGTCCAGTCAGGTAGAGTGCCCCAACAGTAAGACTACCAAGAAGAGTATTACCTGCTGTTCCTCAATTGAAGGAGAAAATGAAGGTGAATCAACAAGAGAGCTGGATTAGACTACATATACGCTGTATGCGAAGTGGGTAATCCTTTTGTTGGATATTAATGCCCTCACACACCCTTTCAGGTGTCATGCTTCATCATCTGGGCTGCTCCTCGTCGGGCCGGCGGTGCAATGCCTAACGGGCTCCCTAAAAAGGGGCACTTTATCGGAGTTCCAACAGCCGTTTGGTGAAGTGCGGGTATGGGGGCCTGATTAATGTAGATATGGAAAAGTGATTTTAAAACAGGGTTGAAAGTACCAGTGTGGGAATTCAATTTTATTCTAAAGGTCTCCTTCCCTGATTAAAAAAGTGTGTTTGGCACTCAGTAGAGTTTACTGTCTCTAATTAGAGTGCTTAAAATTAGTGTTAGTGGTCAACATGTTTCTCGCTCTGAGCTCGTGCACTCGCGATTCTTCAGGGCCACAACAGAACTTGGTGGGCTCAGCATGAGCCGAGGAACCTCTAAAAGTAGGTGTCTGCCCCGCTCACGCTGTACTTCTAGACCTACCCGAGCCACAGACTCGGTGGCTCGGGTAGGTCTAGAAGTACAGCGTGAGCGGGGCAGACACCTACTTTTAGAGGTTCCTCGGCTCATGCTGAGCCCACCAAGTTCTGTTGTGGCCCGCAGTCCTACTGAATAGGGTAGCACCATACCATGACAGGTATTTTAGCTAAATGATTTTTCACATAACTTGTTGTGATTGAGAGACAAAAAATTCCGTATAGTCCTCTCCCCCCCTTTTTATTGTAGATAGTCATCATAGGTCCTGAAGAATCGCGAGTGCACGAGCTCAGAGCGAGAAACATGTTGACCACTAACACTAATTTTAAGCACTCTAATTAGAGACATTAAACTCTACTGAGTGCCAAACACACTTTTTTAATCAGGGAAGGAGACCTTTAGAATAAAATTGAATTCCCACACTGGTACTTTCAACCCTGTTTTAAAATCACTTTTCCATATCTACATTAATCAGGCCCCCATACCCGCACTTCACCAAATGGCTGTTGGATTAAAGAACTCCGATAAAGTGCCCCTTTTTAGGGAGCCCGTTAGGCATTGCACCGCCGGCCCGACGAGGAGCAGCCCAGATGATGAAGCATGACACCTGAAAGGGTGTGTGAGGGCATTAATATCCAACAAAAGGATTACCCACTTCGCATACAGCGTATATGTAGTCTAATCCAGCTCTCTTGTTGATTCACCTTCATTTTCTCCTTCAATTGAGGAACAGCAGGTAATACTCTTCTTGGTAGTCAAACTTGTTGACAGTCATCAGTGATGGGATTGTGGAATGTGATGATGGCATCAATGTGTGTAACACTGCCCTCGGACACATACGGTTTGCATTGGCTTGACATGGTGTGGGACTTCCACATCAGCGGATCAATGGTGTATGGCAGTCTCTCCGTGAGCAGCAGGGGGTGTTTAGCTGTTAGCCGACATTTTGTGTGCCAGTTCCATGGATATCACACATTTGTGCTGCAGAAGGGGGGTGCCAGTGTTGGACCCACATGTTAGTCCACATGACCCGTTCATGTGTACTCCGACTTGCCTCTGCAATCCCAAATACATGACTAATAAAGGTGTCCCTATGCCTCCAAGGTGCCTCTTCTCTGTCAATGCTGGTGTGTTGCCACGGTGCATCCGGCATGTCTGGCATGGTTTTCCGTGATAGTGGCTATGTGTCTATGTGTAGAGTAGCAAGATGCAAGCTGTTTGTGTGGGATTAGACTCTGTATTGTGCATGATGTCCATGACTGTGTGGGTATTGTGACATGTGCCATCCCCATGCATCCAACGTTGGCCAGGCCACCATTCTCTGCATCCACCTGACTCAAGCTTGCAGGTCATGTTTCTGCCACCTGTCTACACATACCTGGGTGCCCCCCAGGACACTCGACATGATCCCTGACCTCTGCGCATGACTGTTGCTGTACTCAATATGTCTGTCGGCACGGTTGTGCGGCCACCCCCTCAGCTGGTTGGGCCCATCACGGGTGTGTATGGTGCTCCATGTCTGTCTTGCCTAATACACTGTGACCCGTGTGTCCTTTGCCAGACTCAGGCCCCAGGGTGTGGATGGTTGAAGTCAAATGAGAACTCAGGCATGTTTAGACTTTACAAGACACATGTAAGGTAATAATGCAACCAGCAGGCATCTTCTCTTCATGGTGTGACTTTTTATTTTAGTGGGGAGGGGGGGGGGGGGGTTTGACATGAGGGGCTTTCCGGGTGTGTGGAATCCAAAGTTCACTAGGGGAGTTGGTGTCCTTGCCATTAGAAATCCTCAGAGTCCATGCCACAGTCTTTGTCAACATTGGTCAGACAGTGACCAGCAAGGCCATGTGGCAGAGAATGTCTTTTGATGCTGTGCTGCTGTTGCTCCAGTGGGCCAGGTGCCAGGCCAGGTGTCCTGGGAGATGGTGCTGTAGCGCCGACCCTCACGGTCTTTTACGTGGATGACCCGCCCTCCTGCGGGGACCCTCAGAAGCAGGCCGTGACGATGTTTGGGATGCTCCATCGGATGTTTCCTCCTCCTCCTGATCCCTCCCTGTGGGTGGTGATGTTCTACGCCTTCTGGCACAGGGAGGGTTGCCCATGTTGTCGGCCATCCGACGGAGTGTACTGTGAATTCCTGTGAACACCGTCACAAGCTCAGCCTGTCTGTCCTCCATCCTCGTTGGTGTTGCAGTAGACAGGCATGTTGCTCCGCATGTTGCTGGGCCTGCTGGGTCTTGATCCCCTCGAGGATGGACACAACCTGGGCCATGCCCGTGGTGTCCTGCCGGTATGTGTCCAGGATGTTTCGGACATGGGAATATACCGGTTCCCCAGCCAACTGGTCAGGCTGGCGCCTCCGCCGTCCTCCACTCCCACCACCCCTGCCCACTTGCACCTGGCATGCCCTTGTGGGCACATCGGGTCTCCGGGACCCCTGAGGGGTGGCATTGGCGTTGTCGCCTGCCTCCTCCTGGGTGCCCGGGACACCGTGTCCCTCCTGGCCAGCCTGGCTGCATTGTGGTGGTGGGGCAGGGATCCTGGGTGTCTCCTGGAATGTGGCAGGAGTGGGGGGGGTGGTTGGCCCAGTTGTACCTGACGCAGGTGCTGCAGGTCGTTGGACACCAGAGGGGCCAGGTTGGTCGGGGTCGGGTTCGTCCACAGAGTGGTGAGAGTCGTCGCTGCCGGTGGCTCCTTCATCCCGCCGAGCGGGGTCCTGTGAGTCTTTCCCCCCAGTGTTGGGGGTTGATCCACGACGTTGACCTGTGTGTGAGAGAGACAATGTTAATTTTGTTCCATGCAACATCCATGTTTCATTCGTTTCAAAGTTGGCACATTTCCTCTGGCAATTTGGATATGTCTTGCATTCCACTCACAGTGCACTTGTGCATGGGTATGTCCCTTGGGCACAGCTTTTGCGACTTTACCTATGTGTGGCACAGTCTTACTTGCTGCGTCAAGTGTGACTGCAGTCAGCAGTGGAGTGGGCAGGTGTGGCGAGCCATGCATTGGCGCATTCCGTGTAGCACTGTACGTGGGCACATGGAGTTGTTCCACACACTTATATGATGCAGGTAGCTGTCGTGCTCGTGCACAGGTTGTGACATGGCCCTGTGTTTGGCCATGGAGGAGAGGGGGGGTGCTGGCACTGGCCACCCTTGTCTACATGCACGCAGTCCACCTGCTGACGAGCAGACATTCCCACACACCACAAGGCTGATTTGCTCTCCCTGTATCTCCCTCCCTCTCTGTCCCCCTCTCCCTCCCTCTGTGTGTCGACCTCCTCCCTCTGTCTGTCTCCCTGTGTCTCCCTCCCTCTCTGTCCCCCTCTCCCTCCCTCTGTGTGTCGGCCTCCTCCCTCTGTCCGTCTCCCTTTGTCTCCCTCCCTCTCTGTCCCCCTCTCCCTCCCTCTGTGTGTCACCCTCTGTCACCTCAGCCCAGCTTCCTGGGCACACACTGTTAGCAGATCTTTGAATGGCCCTTGGATTGTTGATGTGAGTTTGTTTCTGATCTCCAGGCACCCATTGGTTGTAGTGTCTGTGTCTGCACTGCTGCTGTGGTGGTGTGTGCTGCCACTCTTTCACAGTGTTGGCTGTTCATTAGCTGCTGTCATGTGCAAAAACGTGCCTTCACCCCCATGTCTTAATGCAAGGCGTCTGCCATTTGCTGGCAAGTCTTTCCTGTGTGGGGACACACTGTTTGTCTGGCTGTGACCTAGGCCATATGGGCAGAGGGCATTGTTGTCTGCTTCTGAGTTGCACTATGTGATTTTCGGGCCCACCCTCCCGCCATCCAGCTTACCGTGTCATGTGTTGGTGTCTTCTTTGGCCTGTGACTTGACATTGTCCAGCTGGGTGCATGGGGCATGGTGGCGCCAGTGGCATGTGCGTGTTCATGGAGTGTGGTTGAGTCATGCGATAGCTTGGGGTGGTTGCGTGCCTGTTTGTGAGTTTGGTTGTGGATGACGTTCCCCCCATGTGAGGTGCGTTGTTTGTGTACTCACCTGGGTCTTGGAGTCCTCCTAATCCTTCGACTGCCTCCACCGGCAGTACGGCCATCACCCTCTCCTCCCAGGGATGGTAGTGTACGGGTCTGCGGGACGGCCCTCCTCCAGTGACGTTGGCCTGGTTGTGTTCATCCGTCATCTTGGCTCGGACCCTCCTCCGCAGATCGTACCACCTGGCTTGGCATTCCTGCTTGTTCCTTCTGGTGTCCGCAACAGCATTCACAGCATCGACGATGGTCTGCCACATGGCTGTTTTTGCTGAAGGGCTGGTCTGTCTGACCAATGTTCCAAAGAGGTGTGGCTCGACTCTGAGGATTTCATCGACAAGGACCTCCAACTCTCGGCTAGTGAACTTTGGATTCTTGTTAGTGGGCATGGTGAGGAGTGTGGGTGTGGATGGTGGGGGGGGGTGTGGATGGTTGTGGGTGTGTGGGTGTGGTTGTGCAGGTGTGTGTGTGAATGTGATGAGGGGGTGTTTGTGAAGGTGTGTGTGTGAAGGTGTGCAAGTGTAAGGTGTGGTAAAGCTTCTAGTATGGTGCTGTAGGTTGTCTGTGGGGTCTGGCAGCAGTGAGTCTGTTGCAAAGGCTCATGGTTTGTGTTTGTGGGCCCTTTTTATTGGTCCATTGGGGGGTGTGGCTGTGTTTGAACTTTGGGTGGGTGTGTTATAAGGAGTGGTTGTGTTTTGGGCCTCTGTTTGTTTTTGGCAGTTGCAGGTCAGTGAATGTGTTGTTTTAGTGGTTATTGGACATGTTTTGTGGCTTAGTGCCATTCGATTGGTGTATTCTTGTGTCGTTTTGGTTTGTCCTGGTTGTGTACGTGCATTTTTTGCGTGTGTACGGTGTGTACATGGGCCATTTTGTTGTACAGTGCTGTCCTTGTGTGTGGCTTGGTATGACTCGTACATGCGGTTGTGATGTTGGGGCCTGGGGTGCGCTCCGTACTTAGAATGTTGTGGTGGGGGTACGCTCCATGCATAGACGGGTGGGGGTACGACTCTACCGTACATGGGTGTAGATACACGGGGGTACGACACGAACGTAGAGGGGGGGTAGGACACGTACACGGGTGTACATACACGGGGGGTACGACACGTACACGGGTGTACATGCACGGGGGTACGACACGTACACGGGTGTACATGCACGGGGGGCACAACACGTACACGGGTGTACATACACGGGGGGTATGACACGTACACGGGTGTACATGCACGGGGGTACGACACGTACACAGGTGTACATACACGGGGGTACGACACGTACACGGGTGTACATACACGGGGGTAAGACACGTACACGGGTGTACATACACGGGGGTACGATACGTACACAGGTGTACATGCACGGGGGTACGACACGTACACGGGTGTACATACAGGGGGGGGTACGACACGTACACGGGTGTACATACACGGGGGTACGATACGTACACGGGTGTACATGCACGGGGGTACGACACGAACGTACACGGGTGTAAATACAGGGGGGTATGACACAAACGTACACGGGGGTACGACACGTACACGGGTGTACATACACGGGGGGTACGACACGTACACGGGTGTACATGCACGGGGGGTACGACATGTACACGGGTGTACATACACGGGGGTACGACACGTACACGGGTGTACATACACGGGGGGTACGACACGTACACGGATGTACATTCACGGGGGTACGATACGTACACGGGTGTACATGCACGGGGGTACGACACGTACACGGGTGTACATACAGGGGGGGTACGACACGTACACGGGTGTACATACACGGGGGTACGATACGTACACGGGTGTACATGCACGGGGGTACGACATGAACGTACACAGGTGTAAATACAGGGGGGTACGACACGAACGTACACGGGGGTACGACACGTACACGGGTGTACATACACGGGGGTACGACACGTACACGGGTGTACATACACGGGGGTACGACACGTACACGGGTGTACATGCACGGGGGTACGATACGTACACGGGTGTACATACACGGGGGGTACGACACGTACACGGGTGTACATGCACGGGGGTACGACACGTACACGGGTGTACATACACGGGGGTACGACACGTACACGGGTGTACATACACGGGGGGTACGATACGTACACGGGTGTACATGCACGGGGGTACGACACGTACACGGGTGTACATACACGGGGGTACGACACATACACGGGTGTACATACAGGGGGGTACGACACGTACACGGGTGTACATACACGGGGGTATGATACATACACGGGTGTACATGCACGGGGGTACGACACGAACGTACACGGGTGTAAATACGGGGGGTACGACACGAACGTACATGGGGGGTACGACACGTACACGGGTGTACATACACGGGGGGTACGACACGTACACGGGTGTACATGCATGGGGGTACGACACGTACACAGGTGTACATACATGGGGGGTACGACTCGAACGTACACGGGTGTACATACACGGGGGGTACGACACGTACACGGGTGTACATCCACAGGGTACGACACGTACACGGGTGTACATACACGGGGGTACGACACGTACACGGGTGTACATACACGGGGGTATGATACGTACACGGGTGTACATGCACGGGGGGTACGACATGTACACGGGTGTACATACACGGGGGTAGGACACGTACACGGGTGTACATACAGGGGGGTACGACACGTACACAGGTGTACATACACGGGGGTACGATACGTACACGGGTGTACATGCACGGGGGTACGACACGAATGTACACGGGTGTAAATACGGGGGGTACGACACGAACGTACACGGGGGTACGACACGTACACGGGTGTACATGCACGGGGGGTACGACACGTACACGGGTGTACATACAAGGGGGGGATACGACTCGAACGTACACAGGTGTACATACACGGGGGGTACGACACGTACACGGGTGTACATACACGGGGGTACGACACGTACACGGGTGTACATACACGGGAGGTACGACACATACACGGGTGTACATACACAGGGGGTACGATACATACACGGGTGAACATGCATGGGGGTACGACACGTACACGGGTGTACATACACGGGGGGTACGACACGTACACGGGTGTACATACAGGGGGGGTAGGACACGTACACGGGTGTACATACACGGGGGTACGATACGTACACGGGTGTACATGCACGGGGGTACGACACGAACGTACACGGGTGTAAATACGGGGGGTACGACACGAACGTACACGGGGGTACAACACATACACGGGTGTACATACACGGGGGGATACGACACGTACACGGGTGTACATGCACGGGTGGACGACACGTACACGGGTGTACATACACGGGGGTACGACACGTACACGGGTGTACATACACGGGGGTACGATACGTACACGGGTGTACATGCACGGGGGTACGACACGAACGTACACGGGGTAAATACTGGGGGTACGACACGAACGTACAGGGGGGGTACGACACGTACACGGGTGTACATACACGGGGGGTACGACACGTACACGGGTGTACATGCACGGGGGGTACGACACGTACACGGGTGTACATACACGGGGGGTACGACACGTACACGGGTGTACATACACGGGGGTACGACACGTACACAGGTGTACATACAGGGGGGGTACGACACGTACATGGTGTACATACACGGGGGTACGATATGTACACGGGTGTACATGCACGGGGGTACGACACGAACGTACATGGGTGTAAATACGGGGGGTACGACACGAACGTACACGGGGGTACGACACGTACACGGATGTACATACACGGGGGGGTACGACACGTACACGGGTGTACATGCACGGGGGGTACGACACATACACGGGTGTACATACATGGGGGTACGACACGTACACGGGTGTACATGCACGGGGGTACGACACGAACGTACATGGGTGTAAATACGGGGGTTACGACACGAACGTACAGGGGGGTACGACACGTACACAGGTGTACATACACGGGGGTACGACACATACACGGGTGTACATGCACAGGGGTACGACACGTACACGGGTGTACATACACGGGGGGTACGACACGTACATGGGTGTACATGCACGGGGGTACGACACGTACACGGGTGTACATACACGGGGGATATGACACGTACACGGGTGTACATACAGGGGGGGTACGACACGTACACGGGTGTACATACACGGATGGGGGTGTACATACATGGGGGTACGACTCGAACGTACGGGGGCTGGGGGGAGTGTTGGGCGCGTATGCGGGCACATGTCTCCATGGTTGCTATGGGAGTTCGGTGCGGACGGTGTTTTTTCCATACGGTTGTAACATCGGACGCACGGGATGGATCGTGATTCCGCGGTCGGACTTCACTTTTCACATTTGTACGGTAAATCGTCCGAGGACGTGTCGGACACATTTTCCGACCCGAGGACGTGTGGGGAACTATTCCGAATGCGAATCGTATGGTCTTTTTCCCATGTGAATCGTAATTGGCAGTTTGTACGGCACTTGTACGATTCGTACGGTAAAACGACCGGATACGAGTCGTACGGGGAAAATTTTTACAGGATCGTGATCGGCACCATTGTGTTTCAAATCTTTAGGTCAGCCATGGGTAGGTATGGCTCTGAACAGCAAGACTTATACAAAAGAACAAGTGTAAAGCATTTAAACAGCACCAAAACAATTGAAGAAATCAACAAGACACTCAAGGAATCCGACATCAATCTATAAAAACAGACTGTATTTTTATGTATTTTCATACACCACCACAAAAAAGATCCACCAGAGGGTTTCAGAGATATGAAGTTTACTGCAAACAAGCACTGGCAAAATTAATGAATTTGCCACTTACAAACCTTTCATCAAAAAGTCACTTCAGATGACCAACTCCAATGGGGAACCAGTCAGAGGGACCAGCAACCTCCTCAGAAATAGTTAACTCACCATGTGAAGCAGTCTTTAGTCAATTCAAGGCTGCAGTGGTTTCCTATGGAAGTGGTCCTGATACAAGGGATGAAGGATGCTGAAGATGCTCAAGGATGCTGTGGATGCGATGTGGTCAACAGGGTCTTCTTGCGGCTACTCATTAGTCCTCAAAGAGGGTGAGGCGGTTCTGGTTACAGGGTTAAGGTCCCAGGCAGTCCTCTCAATGCTGGTAGAAGTCCAGTCACCAGTGGGCTACCAGTCGCTGGTATCGCAGTACCAACCAAATCCTTCCATGGGTGATAACTTGGCTTCTGGGTGATCAAGATGCACTCTGAGACTCTCCTGGGCTCAGCATACATGGGTGAAACTTTGTGCATTGAGTCCTGGTCTCTTGTACTGCATGGCGGCTGTTGGCAGTGGTCTGAAGATTATGGGCAACCAACTTGCCCCAGCAATCTTCTCAGCTGTTGGCCCTATAGTGTGAACATGCCAGCCTACTGACCATTGGAGCCTCTTTCCTTGGCTGAGCTCTGGAGACAACCTGGAGGATGCAGCAGGCACAGTCCATTGTCTTTGCTATCCATCAGGTTCAGCAGGTGCAGTGCACGCTGGTCCAGCCTCTCTTTGAAGGTTCCACAGTGCAGCAGGGAAGTCCTTCTTCAGTGCTTCTTAGTTCAGATGAGATCTGAGGTCTGGGTGCCAGGGGTGCCCTATTTATGTTCAGAAAGTGCCCTCAGGGTAGATGCGGTTGGTAACCAATGGGCTACTAGTGTCGTGTAGTTCCTAGGACCGCCCCAGGACCTGCACGTTTTGGATGAACTAAACTGGTATGCAGATAGATTCTGGACACCCCCACAGGATGAGTCGACCGTTAGAGCAGCTAGCTCCACAGTGCCACTACCACCCCCCTTATTCTACAGTGGTGCAGGTATTTTCTGTCAACCACTGACAACCCAGAGACCTCAGGTATCGTGGAAAACAATACAGTATCTTTCCCTCAGTCACTGGTGCTTACTTTTCTCAGAATACACATAGATTGACAATTGGAACGCTTTTAATAATTATTTATTGATCAAGCCTTAGTCTAGTATGATACATATTCGCAGCGACAATCAAAAGACAGGAGCAGACAAATGTAATCGCTAGCACCAATATTGTAAATAGCAGATACATTTCTACCATATTGCTATTAAGATTAATAAAAGCAGATTATATAAAACAAAAGCATTGGCGTACTCCTATGATACGTAGCCTACCTAAATTTACCTAGCCTAGATATGTAGGTGAAGCATATATATGTAAGTGCTAGGATATATCCTAATGGAGCCAAGAATTCCCCAGGGATGGTTGATGGTTCTGAATAAGGACCTGGTCTCTGCGTCGAGGATGGCACCCTGCAAGGGATATCAGGTCTCTGCCTCTTGAAGGATCAGCCTGCAGAGTCTCGGTCCAGCCTGGAAGGAATTATCCTCTCTTTCTGTGAGGGAGAGTGAGGGTCTGTTAAACTAAAGTGGTCACTCAAGGGTTTCTTCTAAAATCAATAGTTGTGAAAACAGTCGCTAATCCTCTGCTAATCCTTTTCTAAACAAACATGCACAGCTGGTTGTTGGCCATAGATGAAAAAAGTGGTGACCCTTATACAGAATAAATCTGCCGTGCCTGGGGACATGTTTATGTACATCAGGTACAGGGATTAAGATAGGATACCGAGAGCCTGGTGTCGAAGAGACAGAAGTAAGCTACTAGGTAAAAGGTCACCTGTGTAGGACCCTTATGTCGTGTGGATGAGAAAAAATGTATGTAATTGGTATGTACACGATAGGACTGTCCTAAAGGACATGACACTAGGTTCCCTCCTTCCTGATGACCCCTTCCTGGGAAGTGTGGCATCTGGCTCTCACAAGATGCACTATTCTGCCGGTGCGCAGTCAAAATATTGTTTTTTTAATATCGACTAACATTAATATCAAGTTGTTAATATCGTAGGTACAGAATATTGAAGTCAAGAATATTGTTGACCAGAATATCGACCTTAAGGTAAGTAATATTGTTTTTCTTAATATCAATGTAAGTAATATCGAAGTAAGTAATATCGTTAGCAGAAATATCGTTGTCAATAATATCAATATTTTTATTGGTGTTATGTATTTTAGTATGTATTTTATATGTATGTATAAAAATAGTTTTAATGTATTTTCATTATTTTCAAATATATGTATTAAAGGTTTAGAAATTTGTAATTTTTTGTAAGTAAATTTAGCATTTTAGTATCAGAGCGGGTTGTGGGTTTATAGGGGAATAGGGTGGGAAGTAATTTAATTATAATTAATTAATTAATATGTTTTTATTTATTGGTATTGATTATTGATTTATTGTTAATTAATTTTACATTGTTAATTAATTTTTATTAATTGATTAATTGATAATTACATTAATTGCGATATTTTTATGTTTATGGGGCAATAGGGTGGGAAGTAATTTAATGTTATTTAAGTAAATATTTATTTAATTTTAGTCTGTTAATTTAACCCCGACGGTATCCAACACTTACCCTACTGTTGCACTCAGTGGAGTGGGAATAGTAATTTTTACCCCTACGTTATCCAACACTTTCCCTACTGTTGCACTTGCTGGAGTGGGAATAGTAATTTTTACCCCTACGCTATCCAACACTTTCCCTACTGTTGCACTCACTGGAGTGGGAATAGTAATTTTTACCCCTACGCTATCCAACACTTTCCCTACTGTTGCACTCACTGGAGTGGAAATAGTCATTTTTATCCCTACGCTATCCAACACCTTCCCTACTGCTGCACTCACTGGAGTGGGAATAGTACATTTTACCCCTACGCTATCCAACACTTTCCCTACTGTTGCACTCACTGGAGTGAGAATAGCAATTTTTCCCCTACACTATCCAACAATTTTCCCTACTGTTGCACTCCCTGGTGTTGGAATAGTAATTTTAACCCCTACGCTATCCAACATTTACCCTACTGTTGCACTGTTTGGAGTGTGAATAGTAATTTTATTCGCTCCACTATCTAATTTTTTGTAATATTTCAGCTAATGTAGTATAGAATTAATTTAAAAAAGATTAAAAATATATATATTTTTTTAATTTGTTACATATATTTATTTAATTTTTATTTATATTATTGTTTTATGTGTATAGATGTATTTATAATTTATAATATTTTTTTCAATAATATATTAGTTATTAAAATAATTATTAAAACACATTAATAAGTAAGTGTATATATTATATATTTATGTATATATTTAATATATTTATAAATGATATATATATATATTATTTATAATTTTTAAACATTTAAAAATATTTTTAACTATGTTTCTTTTAATTATATGTATTATTTACTTTATTTTACTTTATTTTTTTAACTTAAAAAAACGATATTTTTAATAACGATATTTTTGACATCGATATATTTTTTCAATATTTTTGTACTTACCATAATGTAGATAGGATGTCGATATTCTTGACTTCGATATTCATGCTGCGATATTTCTGTAGGTCGATATTCTGACCTTCGATATTCTGTCAGTGATTCCTATTCTGCCCTCTCCCAACATGGCACAACCACTCTCACAGTGTCCAAAGTTCTCTAGACCAGCCCATTGGTGTAGCTACCAAGGGGGCTACACACCCCTGAAAAAACAATTTGACAACAGATTTCCCCTCTCCTTCCCAGTAGCCAGCTTTTCTGCTTAAACAATTGGGCTGCACCTCTTCCCACGTATTCCCCATTTGCTCATCAAAGGTGATTTTATCTTTGAAGCTCACCTTTTAGGCCAACACCTGTGAGGCTTGCTGCAGGAGGGAGGTAAGACCTCTTTCCAGTGAATGCTCCCATTGTCTCCTTTCCAGGGAGTTGTTAGCTTATCTCTTAAGGAGTGCATTAGGACGCTGTCTTGGGTTGAAGCGCCTTGTATAACTGTTAAGGGCACAGGATATTAAAGGCAACAAAGGGGAACTTTGTAAAAGTAGCATGCTGTAACTTGTTATATTTAAATTGACTTGGTAATCAAGTTGGGCTTAATGTAAAGAATTGTTTGACACCTTGGAGTACCAGCTTTGGGCGCACAGCTAACACAAATGAGGGGTCAGCATGTTACCCTGTACTTGCCAACAGAACGACCAAGTCATTCCACAGTAAAAATGTCAGTTTCACATTGTACTGCCAGAACGCGTAAAATACATGTTCTGCCCATGAAATATGCTGTACCATGCCTTAAAGCTGGCTAGGCCTGCATAGCGGTGACTTATACATGTTGCAGGGGTACACTTGGCTTTGCCTTGGCTATAAATGGCAATGTTGGGCTAGCAGTTCGAAACTGCTTTTCCGGTCTGCAATGATAGACTTGTTTTACCTTTGTCACAACCAGGGCGGCAAAACAAGTGCTGCAAACCCTGGGATGATTCTCTAACTTACAGGCCCTGGGTACCATATACTAGGAACTTACCAGTAAGTTAGCCTATGCCAATTGGGTTTAGCCAATGTAACATACAAGTTTTGGAGTCATGGTATCTGCACTGATGTCTGGTTATCAGGCCTCAGTGTACTCTAAGAGCAGAAAAACCAGCAGCGTCAGTAAAAAAAACTTAGGGTTGAACATACAAAAAGAGGTATTTTCTTAAAACCTCCAACACTGCCAACACAAATATCATCACCAAAGCGTCTGCCACTACCGCTACCACCAATACTTCCACCAAAACTACAAATGCCACCACCACGAATACCACCACCAAAACCAACACTAACACAACCATTACTAATACCACTATTACCAATAAGAGCAACACATTGACAATATCTCACCACAAATGCCACCACCATTGCACCACCACCACAGCACCAACACCACTCCACCACTACTTCTACTAACAAGCATTGTCAAAGCCAAAAAATCTGGCTTTAATGTTTTACATGGAAATACTATTTTTGCATGGCTGTATTTGCATATATTGTCACATTAAACCTAGACCTACTGATTTTGTTGTTTATAATAATATTATTAAATGGACAGATAAAAAATTTACAAGCTATCAATCAAAAAGCAAAAAACAAGGTCTCCTGTAAAACATATCGTCTTTACCTGCAGCTTCTGGCCATGCACAACTTACCTAAAAAGAATTAGAACCCTTACTAATGCTTTAGGCCACTGCTGAAGTGAGCCCAGGTGATTAAAGCATGAAGGAAGTCCTTAACTTCCTCCGGCTCCTCTGAAATGATCTGGGGCTGTGATAAGAGGTCACCCAACTCAGATTCCGGAATGGTGTTACAACCTCAAATTTTGAAAACTCTCACTGCACACCATTGCCTGCCAAGAACCACATCTTCTAACCAATAGACAGGCCGAATTTTCTATTGCCATATCCTAAGCCTAAACCTTGGTGCCAGGCCCAGGTAATAATGAATCTGTTATCAAAAGAACTCCAAAACACATCAAACTTTGCTTATTTGGCCTCTGTTAAGAGTCTGAAACTTTACTATCCTTAAACTGTTCCACTTACATTAAATGCTTTGATGTGGCTGAGCAGCTACATCTTTTAGCAATACGAATAATATATGAGCTTCAAGTACCAACTGATATCATTTGAAATCAGGTATAAATCCTGTTCATTCTTGTGCTTGACCTTCTTGCATTGCATTTCATATTTATAGATTAGCGCTTCTAAAAGATGTAGTTAAAAACAGACAGTAGTCTGCATTAATCCTATAGACTTTGAGATTCCGCGTGAACTTAATAGGAAAGTAGGTAGCTGGTGGAGATTAAAGGAATATTTCATAGCAGTGCTCTAAGCAGCTGGAAGGCTCAGAACCTTAAGTGATCTTTTTGGCAAGGTACAGGGGGCTGAACCATGAATGGCTTTGTGGACGATGGTTAATCACTTGAACCAAGCCCCATGATTCTCAGATATCTATCCTACTTGTGGGCAATGTGGTGAGGTATATACTCACTTTGGTGAATGAAAGAGAGTCTAATGTCAGAGGCATCAATAAATAAGTTACTGACCAACGGTAATGCTCTATGTTGTTGATACTCTATCTATCCATAGATTCCTCACTTCTAAACTATCCCCAGATGCCAGACAGGATCTGGAAACTTTTACACAGCAGCGCTCCAACACACCAGTAGGTGACACCATGCGGCTCTGTGTTGACTTTGTTCCGTCCGGAAGTGGTAAATGATACAGCATATAAGCACCACCCTGGCTCACTGATGTCAGTTTCTTTCTTGACTCTGTCCTTAGTCTAGGATGCAGAGCCCAAAATCCAAGCAGTTTAACAGTGTGCAGATCTCTAGCCTGTGATATTTCTAGAATGAAAAAGAGACAATTCCACATAACAGGGAGGCGGGAGGGCATTGACGAATTTTCCGTTCAATAAAGTATCCACAAGAGTGTTGTGTTATCAAAGGTAGGTAACTTGTTCTTCTGACATATACTTTTAATCACAGATTTCTCATCTTTAGCATGGATACCAAAGCAGTTCCTCCCAAGGTGGTGGGTCTATGGAATAGGCTCAGACCAAAAGTCGGGCAGCACAAAATTGGTAAAACGATCTTCTCGTCACACAAGACTGTCCTGGTTGGAGCCCTTTGCAAACATGTGCACTGATGCCCACGTCTCAGCCTGACAACTGTTGAGAACAGACCCTATACATGTCAAAACTGTGGTAGCAGCCTTGGCTGCGGTGGAATGAGTTCTTGGTCCTTCCAGAGTCTTTTTTTTGGCCATTTCATAGCAGATCTTTATGCATAGTCTATCTACCTCCACTGTCTGCATTACCTTGCCTTTCAGCATTGCCTTGTGTTGTAAATGGTAAGGTAGGCAGCAGGACACTTCTTAGTAGTTACAAGTTAGGTTTATTAGGTTACAGCAGAGCAACACACCTGGCCAGCTGACCAGACCACCAACTGACAAGAGTAGAACACTCTGGTACAAGTTAGAACACTCACAGGTATTCTGGGAGGCTAAGGAGGTAAGAACAGTAAGGAAGGGCTAATGACCTCTGTCAGCCATATTACAAGAAGAATCAATATACAACATATCTTCCTCCTTTACAGAAAAAAGAAATAAATAAACAAATCACAAACATGAAGCTTAACGAATGGGAGACAACAGCAATAATCATTAAGACAGATAGGAGGTCTACGACGTCTTGAACTATTTTTAGTTCAAAGGCAAAAGAGTATTTTGGGACAAAGATTGTAACAGTGAAGTGTGAGGTGAGACACAACACTAAAAACAACTAATAGGCATCACAACTACCTACTCCCCTTAGACTGACAAAATCAGGATAAGACAGTCCACTCTCTCAAATCCGTTTCCGTCCACCAACACTTTCCGTTCTAAGTTGAAGTTGAACAGTTCAACATAAGCCTCCGTGCTTTACAGATACTACAGTCTTAGATACTCTTCGAGAACTCCAGACTTAGGTACTCTTCAAGATTTCTAAGTGCAGTATCGCATGTGATGTTATGAGATTTAATTTTAGCTTGAAGTTTTCTCTCTTCAAAAGATGGACACATAGTCTTAGTTGTGACTAGCTTTGTCTTTGTCTAGTTCTGGGACCATTGCCACGGTTGTGGCCCCCCACTTAGTTCTAGTTCTGGGAAATTTGTCCATCCTTGGTGTTAGCACTGGGACCTTTGTCCCCGTTTTTGGGACTTTCTGTCCAGGCTCTCTCTGCTCTGATTCTGGGACATTTGTCCGCTCATGGTGTTAGCACTGGGATCTTTGTCCCCGTTTTTGGACTTTCTGTCCAGGCTCTCCATTCTGGTACTGGGACAGTCATTGTCTTCCGGGAGGAACTTTGTCCCTTCTGCTCGACCATTGTCCATTCTTAGTTTTGGAAGGACCTTTGTCCCCTCATGGTTCTGGGACCAGTCTTTGCCCCCATCTGTATCTGGTTCTGGTGTCTCCAAGCTGATCTTAAGCTTTTTGCCCCAAATATGGGCTGTCAGAAATGTTACTGCTTTTAATTCCCTGATACAGAGTGTTTCCATCTCATTTCTGGTTTAGTTTACTTGGTGCTAAGTGTTCTTGTTTTTTTTTTTTTAACTTCAATGGCACTAGGTCACTCCAACACCCTTATGACCACATCTTAAAGTGCTGTGTTTACCGGCATGATAGCCTCTACATTTTCTGGTTGTTAAGTCAGAATTTATCAACGTGGCAGGCGTTGGGTAATACAAAGTCATACACCTGCAGCAAGTCTCTCTATTTCCCTGTGTGTCGATAACACAGATTTAATGAAAATAAAATACCTCATAGTCCACAAGGTGACACTGTGGTCAAGAGTTTCACACAGTTAAAGACTTTAAATACACTTACGAGTGCACACACCATCCAATTCATTGTTGTTCCTAAGTTCAACCTCCAAGAACTATGTCATTGATTTGAACCAGGAGTGAACACTTTAGAATATGATCGAAATATGAAGTCAGATCCCTTGACAAAACGTGTGCAGAAAGCAGGTAAAGGTGCTTTTTTTTTAATGTGAAGCTCCAGGGCAACACTGAAAGCGTCAGACTCTTACAAGCCCATAGCGTAACTTGTGAAATCTTTTTCTTCCCACCAAAGTACACAGACATCAGACAGGCAGTGCTTGCGCTTTTGTCACTCTTAGATTTCGCGACGTATATTCAGGGAGTCAGTTTAAAGCAAGAGTTCACTTACCAAATTCGTTCCTGCTTCACAACATAGAAATTAGAGACAGGCACGATGACGCTCGTTTGCATTGTGTTCCGCTAACCCTTTTGATAAGAAGCAACAAAATGGCTGCCTGGCGTCGCGTTGTGTAATTTCACGTTGCGCGATGATGCGCTCTGGGAGGGTTACTGTGCCAACGCAGTGCTCCTTGGCAACAATGAGAGGCTTCCTCGAGACGCTGCTTCCTAGCAATGCATGGTTTGGAGCCAGTTCTCTTACAGTCCAAGATGAAGTTCTGGACCAGGTGTCTCGGTTCTGGTTCTTTCTCTTGGGTTATGGGCCTCTAGATGTGGTTTGGGTCTCTAAGTTACCTTTGAATGTAATTTATTTGTGGACAAACTGTCTCAGTACTGTGGGCTATAAGGCCCAGTTCTAATTGCGGAACGTTTGTCCCGGTTCAAAGAACCCCTTGTCACGATTTTCTGTCGTGGTACTGGAACTCTTGTCGTCACGAATCTTGGTCGTGAACTCTCCCGGTCCTGGGACACATTTTTTCCTATACCGGTGCTGATTCTGGGACATCTGTTGTCCCCTTCTAGTTCGGTCGGTCCTGGGACTTCCATTTGTCCACTCCCGGTACTAATTCTGGGACATCCGTTGTCCCCCTCTAGATAGGTTGGAACCTTTGTACTCTCTTTTTTTTTTCTTCTGGGACCTTTGTCTCCTTCCAGTCCTGGGACATCCTTTGGCCTCTCCCGGTTTCTGGTTCTGCCGGTCCTGGGACTAGCTTTGTCCTCTCCCGGTCCTGGTCCAAGGCTACACTTCCCGGTTCTGGACCCACTGTCCAAACCGTAGACATTTGTCCCTTCCTGGTTCTCCTGGTCAGCAATATTACAAGAAGAATCAATATACAACACCTTGCCTATTTTTGCCCAGAGAAAACCACACAAAATGTTCATCATCCACCGGATCGACCGCATTTGGGGTCCAGCCGATGGATCTCTCCTCCTCTTTCGAGGGCTAAGGCAGAGCAGAAAATGTTGGGGGAGTGATGGATTGCTGGACGTGAAAAGGAGTCACAACTTTTGGCAAAAAAGTTGGTGTAAGACAGCCGGATCGAGAGAGCCTGAAGCTCACTCACACAATGAGGTGAAATAATGCAAAACAATGAATGCAGCTTCAGAGTCAGAGGACACACTGAGCAGCTGTGCATTGGCTCACATACAGTGCACATAAGGAAACTCACGACCAAATTGAGATCCTATTGTGTCATCAGAAAGGGTTTGAGGAAAAATGCGTGTTAAACCTTTTAGAAACCTCATCACAAAAGGTGATTTAAACAAGGATCGCTGGTTGGGCCATTTCTGGGCCAATGACAAAACAAACATTTAAACATCCAACAGCTTCACTTGTAGCCGGTCTGTTTTGCAGACATCAAACAAGGCCACAAATGTGCCCCAGAACACTACGGAAATAGGGTTTGTAAAGAGGTGCCCTGCAGCATAGATAGCCTCCAGAAGTTCAGGAAGGAGATTGGATGCCGTCAGCTGCCACCACTCAATCTCCATATATGGAAATGTATATTGTGCAATCCCATGTGCAGAAGCTTGCCCTGCTGCAGCTACAGAAGGTCCTCCTAAAACGGAAACTTGATCGGAGACCAGATGCTCATTCCCAGAAGTTCCAGATATCATACTCTCCTGGCCAAATCCGGAACACTAGGATGACTTGAGCCCAGTCTTAGAGAAGGAAGGGTGGGAAAATATATAGGAGGCTTGTGCACCGCTCAAGCTGAAAGCGGTCTCCCAGGGAAACTGGTCCCTGGTTGCTTGTGTTCCAGTTCAAGGGATGACCTAGCCTGGCAACTCATGCTAGACCCATTGGATCAGTGTCAAGACTGATTTACATATGGCTGAGTCCAAACAGGTTAGCACAAAAATAATGGACTGGGATGCGGCCTGAGTGATTACTAGTGGCTGAGGCTAATTCAAGCACTCCATTCATCACTTGTTTGTATACTTTAGTGTGTTCCCCAGGGAAAACCTTCTTGGGAAGTATAATGTGAAAAAGCATTGACTCTGCGCGTTCTCAGTGGTGCTGAAAAGATCCAGCCAATGTTCTCCCCATTGTTGGAAATTACCTTGTGCCCCTCTGCCACCTCAGGATGCAACCGCCATTCATGATCCACCAGGCACCAACAGATGAGCTCCTCTGCCTTGGCATTCATAGATTCCAAAGAGCCTCTTGATACAGAGCATTCAACCCCACATCAACATGTTTGTTGCAGTACCATATGTCTGTGGTGTTGTCCGTGAGGACGTGCACCACCCTCCTTTTGATGGACAGTAGGAAATCGTTCAGTACCAGGAGAACAGCAAACAACTTCAAAAGATTAATGTGAAGTCAGGTCGGGAGTCTTCCGACCTCCACCTCTCCCAGATGACCTCCCCAACCTAGTAATGATTCATCCTTCACCCCTGACAGCTGAAAGTGAGGAAGGGAGAGGGGTCTGTTGCTGGTCTAAATATGAGCAAGCAGCCACCACTGCAGATCTTTTGCTGTTTCCTCTGAAACCTGGATGGAATCCAAGAGTTTCCCTTGTTGCCAGGCTGACTGAGACTTCAAGTTCCACTGCAGAGCCTGCATATGTTGCTTGGCTTAGTCGACGAGCAGGATACAGGGGACCAAGAGAACAAGAAGCCTCAGTGGTGCTTATATGCAGCTCCGTTCTTCACATCCAACCAGAATAAGGTAAATGTGGAGCTTCACTACACCACCTACCGGCATGATGGATCATTGCTGTGTAAAAGTTTCCAGATCCAGTCTGAAACCTGGGGATATTCTAAAGAGGATGAATTTACGTTTAGGAGTATCCATCAGAAAAATGTACTGGGTAATTTAAATTGTTCATAACTGCCCATTGACCATATCAAAAGCCTTCTCCATATCTAGGAATGAACTGCTTTGGAAAGCTCATGAATGTGAACAATATCCATAAATTGTGGCTAGGCTTTCCTGTTTTAGTTTTAAACATATAATAACTATTAAAACTCCACCACATAAAATAAAATAGCCCATATCAGTGTAAACATATAAACCATGATGAACACCTTGAAATCTACAAAAGAAAATCCTTTTAAAAGAAAATATAATGCGAGAGAATGTAATATTTTATTTCTTCTTGAATGCACCAACACAATGTGACTTTGAAAAATATAAGTCAAAAGCAAGAAAGCCTGGAGGACTAAGATTAGTCTGCTTGTATTTTGTTGTTTAGGAATGTCACTAAAATGTTGTTTCTTTTTACCTTTTGTTTCTTCCAGTTTTGTGTGCTTGGATTCAAGTCGCAGGGCTTAAAAGTATAATTTCAGATCTGATCTACTTACTATATACACTGCAGAGAATTTGGGCATATTAAACTCATATTTGATTGTTTGGCAGTGTTTAGTCATGGCTGGCAAACAGCTGACCCAATAAAGTGTGGTCAATATGCACTATTTCATTTTCCCATTGACACAGAATGGGTAAAACCCTTTAATACATCACACCTCTTTGCTAGCATGATTGCATGTCAACTTCCAAACATTCAATACAAAGTGCAGTGAAGGGTACCTGCGAAACGTTATGTCACTATGTACATGAGACAGTGGTAAAAGGATTTCAAACGAGTTTCTACATACCAACGTAGCATAACAACAAAAATGTATGGCTGGAGCCTGTCCCGTTGTCATGTGCGACACTTTCAGCTCAGTCTGGCTTTCTAGCCATCTGCACTTTACTAATAGGGTTTTTGAACCCATATTGCAATGTTCACAGCATAATTCCAAATCTCCCAATTCAATGAGATGTCGGTGTTATAAAGTCAGGGCTGACAAAGTATGAGACACTTGGTAGCTATAAATATCCACACAACAATAGCAGCACCACTTTCAAGAAGTCAGGTAAAGATTGCAAAAAAGCAATGATAAGCATCATGTTTTAGAATGGAGGGCTAGACATTAATTAAACCCGGGCAAAATGTTTTTATGCTGGAGTAACTGGAGTAATTTTGAGTTACTCTTTTTATGTAAAATGACTGAAAAGCACACAACTATGCCTGTTCACGTAATTATGAGTAATTTGGAACAAAAATCCTACTGCAGGAGAGAATAGGAACAACGAATTTAGAGTGCACAAGCAGCTACTGGCAGCTGCTTGATGTTCTGCAGCACAAAATGTATTAGGTGGGTCCATTTTGGACGTAAGTGTGCATTTTGCGCTAAATGCTTAGTTATACTCCTTGCATAATTATGTGTAATTTTGCTGTAATTTCACGCAATTACATTAGAGCAAATTATGTGAGTTATGTCCACCCCTAAATTTATCTGGTGTAATTCACATTTTTTAAAGTTCCACAAGGTAGTTTAGATTTGGCAGGGCTGACTGTATCATAATAATTAATAAGGAGTTTGCAAGTGACTCCCAAACTATGTCCAGGAATTTGCTTTTTGTAAAGCAGTGGAATATAAGTCTTTCTTCCTTTCTTCATCTAGTAGTGTTGCAATACAGATAGAGTCCTGAGAGAGTGAGTGAGAGAGGTAATGAGATGTGAAAGAGAGCCCGTAAGCAGCAGTGCAATATAGAGCCTTCTGTGCTGAACACAGGCTACCCTGCAATACATTTTTTTATTAAATATATGCATTATACTAATTATTGTAAAAAAAGCAGCTTGTGTTGTAAATCCTGGTAAACACTGTTTTTGTCTATGACTGAGGCACCACAACTGAATAAACACCGATTAACATCAAAAAGGTTGGGAAGCACACAGAAAAACACCACTCATATCCCCCTAAAAAAGACACTGAAAAGAGAAAAATCTAGTTATGGCCAAATTCATGTGTGGAGTTTTAGGATGATATCCCCCTTACTGCAAAGACATTTTTTTTAGGGGGGGGAGGGGGGGTTCTTTTGCCCCCTGGACAAATACACTCAATAGGGCTAGAAATGCATTTGGTCTAATAAATTGCCTTTGGCATGAGCAACGGTGACAACCCAAAGGGAATTCATCTACAATAGATGGTGTTAATAGCATACGACATCTATATGGCGCACACACTAATCATACTTATTATTTTGTCAAGGTAAATATATATATATAGGTCCAGAATATTAGATCAACACTTATGTACATGGATTTTCATTGAAAAGATAGGGCCTCATTATAAGTGAACATTCAACAATAACCAGCCCCATCTGAATTATGAGATCTGTGGACACACCGCTGACAGCAGCCGAAATCACTGGGTGAACATAAAGCCATAATGACAAAATATTGGGAGAACTGGACACAGAATTACTTATTTATCAAGTAATTCCTTATTTTTTAGTGAATCCTCTGGGCCTTACAAATAATGAAACAGATTTTTCTCATACCAAAAGTTATTGGTACCCCAAGTATCTGTAACTGCAGGGGTGAGGAAATACTGTTCAAAGTCCCAATCAGTCCTACAGCAGGACATGGCAGTAGTCTACACGTTGCACTTAATATTGTTGCAGCATGATATACTGTCACTTAATAATATTGTGACATATGTCCGCAGGAAGGCTATCTGGATGAGCCAGATTTAGAGTTCAGTGTAGAGGGTGATTTGCCACAAATGTGTGAAGGATGTTGCCAGGCACACTGGCGGTCCACCTGCTCTATTGACAGTGAGGAGGACCATCATGTTTCTGGCAGTGATGCTCATGCTGCTGACAGACACCCTGCACTGATGTCCAGATGGAGTTTGGGCCGTGGGTGTAAGTACATCCGATCATTTTAGAGCAGATGGAAATGATGCATTATTTTCTGTTCATGACAGTGAGGGAAAGCCTGGCAGATCTAAAGAGAACATTATAAAAATGGCACCCACACACTGGACCCGATCTCACATGGTGTCAGGGTCACTAGTACTTTGTTTTTGAAAAGTACAGTCCCACGTTCGGATTTTTAAGTAAGGTAGGCTAGAAATTCTCAATAATGATAATAAACATGTGCTTTGATATTCATTGAGTAAAATAGTTGTCCGAGATTAGGTATTAATCGTCACTTACGAACAAGTTACTTACCTTCGGTAACACATTTTCTGGTAGAGATAGGATCTAGCCGCAGATTCCTTACTTTAGAATCGTCCCCAGGCGCGAGACTGGATCCAGAAATATTTTCCTATAGCATATCCGCGCATCGGTAGAAGGTGCTGCATGACTCCGTATCAATGTTGTCCACCGGATATGACATCGAAGGAGTCCACATAATTCCCTCTCCGACATCAGTTTCTTCTGTGACTATTTTCCGCGCTCAAAACATGAAGCCACATGTAGAGACTGCCTATTGAAAAAGTGAGCTAAAACAAAAAACACCCTTGTATCTGATAATCACTGATTTCTTTTTTTACATTATGATATGAATGCCACAATGCTTTGTGTGAGAACAAAAAAGACTCAGGGTCTCATTTACAAGGCCCCTGCGCCACTGCTCGTCACTTTTAATTATGCTCCAGTGGCTCACATTGCAGTGTCTCATCTACAAGGCCACATAAAGCCACCCTGCGTGCCTTTTTCATGGCCTTCTAGATACAGTGCCTTGAGACCCTCGCAGGTGAATAACGCGCTTTATAAACCCCTGATTGATTGATTAATTGGTGTCAGGCAACGCAGCGCAAATCGCTGCGTAGCCTCACACGTGCCATGGGCATTACGGTGGGTGTTCCCACATAACACTCATGGCATTTGACACATTCCCAGATTTATAACGTTCTTTATACCTGGGAATGCGTCAAACACCTACACCTCCCCAAGGGAGGTGTAGGGGAGGTGTAACAAAGAGAATTAACATTATTTCTCCTTGTTTTTTCCTCTTTCTATGTGTTCTGCATTCAACAGCACATATAGAAGGAGGGAATTGCCTCCATTGATTTTTTGGGGGACAGGAAGGTGTCCATTCCTGCACAAAAACAATTGTTCCCACAACATAGACACCCTTGCACCATGATGTAAGGTTGCCTGCATGGGCGCATGGCAGCCAAATAAGCGCCAGTGCAGGGAGAAAGGATAGTATTGCGCCGTATCTGATAAATATGGCACATTCTTGCCATTTTCATTTGCCATAGGGCAGCACAGCAGGAAGGCTTGTGGTGCTGCCCTATGGCAAACTATTGCAAATAAGGTCCTCAGTTCGCAGAGTAGAGAGAATTGGGGGTCGATAAGGAATCTGCGGCTAGATCCTGTCTCTACAAGATAATGCATTACCAAAGGTAAGTAACTTGTTCATCTGATAGAGACATCTAGCCACAGAGTCCTTACTTTAAGAATCAGATACCAAAGTAGTACCATCCCCAGAAACTGATACTATTAAAAGTGTCTTACTAGAACAAAAATTTCTAGACCAAGGGAAAAAGACCATACATTCATAGTAATGTAGGTGAGAAATAACATACTCCACCACATATATTCCGTTGGCAGGAACCCCAGGTAAGAAAAGTCGTAAGACATTAAAACCTTGGGAACAAAATATCCATGTTAGTATGGCAAATCTGCATCAGAAGCCAACCGAAAACATGAATATAAAACTATTCGTGCCCTTAGTGGGATCCAAACCCATGCGTTCTCACCCCACAATAACTGTGGACAGGAACAGTAACAAAAGCTATATATATATTCACTTAAAAAACCATAGGTTTCACACATTTTATAGTTAGTTGGACATTTCACTCGTAAAAAACCAATGAAATTCCCCCGTTATAGTTAGTTCAGATAACTATAACTCACGCGCCCGCAATCCACTGCTCATGATGTCACATATTATATCACTCATGACTTGGTCAGTGGCATCACTCATGACATCACTGATGACATCATCCTTGTGATAGAGTGGCGGTCGCGCGAATTATAGTTATCTGAACTAACTATAATGGGGGAATTTCATTGGTTTTTTACGAGTGAAATGTCCAACTAACTATAACATGTGTTAAACCTATGGCTTTTTAGGTGAATTTGCAAGGTTTTTTAAATGCTAATTCCTAACTATAACGTGTGTGAAACCTATGGTTTTTTCAGTGAATTTGTACGTTTTTTTAAATGCTAAGTTATGTATGTATTATTATATTTTTTATATATTTATTTTACAATACACTACGTATTAAAACGTTTTTTGTTTTTTTTAGGGTTTTTCACGGTGCACGCACCCAGCGATTTTTTGAAAAAAATTTAAATGTTTATTTCTGCCTTTGGGGTCCTTCAGGGACCCCCTGACAAAGGCTAGGGGGTCAGGAACTCTCTACCCTGCCCCCTTTTTACGTTTGCCACCTTCCTTTTTCACTCTCGCACTCAAAACAAACAAAATGGCAGCCGACACTTCCTGATTTCGACCGATTCGAACGTTGGCTGACATTTAACCACCAATCAGAATTACGCTTGCGCACGTTTGGGTGCGCGCACTGTGCGCGGTCATGGATATTTATGTGCTTTTAACTCAATTTTCTCAGGAACTACTGAACAGATTGACTCCATATATGCAAAAGGCACTTCCCTGACCTGAGGATTACCTCTTTGCCAAATTTCAAGTAATTCTGTTCAGCCGTTCGGGATGTACCTTCGACTAAAGGTCCTCTGGGAAAATGCATGGGGAAAACGCGTTTTGCGACCCCCCTTTTTTCTCGGCCTCCGCTTGACGAATCCCCCCGAGACTTTCAGGGTAGGAGCTGAGCGGAGCGCCCCATTAGTTTTGAAAATTTAGCGAAGATTTGTCAACCAGCACCAAAGTTATTCAAAATAGAATTTTGAGATTTCCTATGGAAACACGGTCCTAACTATAACTATCTACTGGCGACCGCCAGTAGATAATATGTATATTCACTGAAAAAACCATAGGTTTCAGGGACGTTATAGTTAGTTGGACATTTCACTCGTACAAAAGTAGAGACATTCGGCCGTTATAGTTAGTAGAGCTAGCTATAACTCGCGCCCCCGCAATGCCCTGCTGATGACATCACATGTTACATCACTCATGACATGGTAACTGCGATAGCTTCCGCAAAAAAACATTGCCACGGATGAGAGCGACAACTAACGCTAATGATATGCAGAGTAAGCGTTCCTGTACAAAAAAACACAAAAACACCACTTCCCGATATTTTTAATGACCAGCCAAATCTGTGATGCAATTCAAAAACAGGCGTTAAGCCGCGTTAGCTGTAGGAATTTAACATCTGCCTTTTACTGGTGTAAAGCAGGACGACTGCCAACAGTATGAAAGGAAGCCCAGCCCAGAACCACATCTGAAGATCAACTCATGTCATAGAGCTACTGACCATGCAGCTCCAACACCCAAGAAGGCCACAACACCCACTGCCACTACCCCCAGGCCCTCCCCCTCAGACCACCCCCCCTACTACCACCGAGGCAGCGCAGAACAGAACAGCGGACCTTCCCAAAATGGCATGGCCCCTCAGCCACACAATAGCTGAATGTTGGGAGATGTGGGAACCAAGTATGTGTGAAGGAGGCAAGTCACCCACCAATAACAATGCACACAAGGCCAAGTGAAGCGGTAATGTGCTAGACAGACCTCACTATGCAGAGAACAGACCTCTCCATGTGTACATATACTGCTGGTGCTTGTACTGTTGTGGACAGTGGACACAACCATGTTACCTCAGGCAGTGGGGAAGATCTCGGTTGTGTACCTGTGTAAGTGGAACCGGAAAAGGAGTGGGCTGGTCCAACATACACCACTCTAGCGTAGAAGTGTGAATAAATCGGCCAGAGCTCTGGGCATGGTTCACTTCTGGAAGGCCAACGCGTCTGCCAGAGCAGCAGCCCGCACCCTGCCATGAGGCCGCCGGCGTGGCCTCCTCGACACAGGCCCCCTGCGAACCCAGCAGCACAGCACCGCAGAGTTATGTCTGTACAGACTACTGCCTTCGATGTACACTGCGGACAGCAGGGCTCACAATTCAGATTGGGTCGCGATTGCAGATGACGCAGTCCAGTAGGCAAGAGACATTGCTCCCAGTGTGGCCCGCCCTGACCACGCATCATCGCAGGCTGCGCACATGCTGATTGCTTCAGGTGCACTATCTCACTGCACCACAGTTCATCGCCACGTAGCCCTATTAAGGCAGAATTGTGAGAAAGTGGCTCTGTATATACTGTTCCCTAATAGGTACAGGGTGTACAGAGTCCACAGTCCCCCAGAGGCTGATAGAGGTCAAAGTTAGGTATGACCTTACTCTCAAAAGTGGTAGCTTGGTCGAGCAGTAAGGCAGTACCAGAGGACAGTGTAAAGCATTTATTGTAGACACTCAGTCAGCAAATGGTTTCACACACTCAATAACTGAACTCTAGGCCAATGATTTGTATATATAAAATATATGCTTGTTTTATTTTTAGAACCACAAGGGGGTAAAAATATACTTTCTCAGAATGAGAGGTTGAATATAAATACTTTTGTTTCAAGCAATAAATTTGTGTAAACAGTCACAGTTGGTTGCAATAAACAATCCTATTTCCTAAACATAACAATGCATTGAGCTCAATGGTAAATTCAGGTTATTTGTAATAAATTACTTTTCAGATTACTTTTGGAATTCCAGGTCTGGATCCTAGAACCAGCCTGGGGTCAGTATTCAGAATCAAGTGATGAAAGTCGACTTAATAACTGTAATGATTTTTAGATAATATTTAGCTATTTCAAAAGTTAGCACTTAGAAAATATTTCACAGAAAACATTCAATGGATCTCTATGGCAAGAAATTCAAATTGCAGGTAGAGTACTTTATCGTTACTTTAGTAATCCAGGACTGGGTGCCTAGACCCAGGACTGGGGTCCTTATCAAAAGCAGGTAAGTAATTTCGTTTGCAGAAATGGTACGATTTTAAAAGAATATTTCAAATTTGCAAAAGTAGACACTTAGAAGAAATTTCACAGAAAAGCAGACAATGGTTTCCTATGGGAGAAAAATGAGTTAGAAGTAAGTATAGTTGTGAACACTTTTCAGAGTCAGGGCTGGGCACCAAGATCCAGCACTGGGAGCTCACCTAGGAGCAGGTGAGTAAATTCGTTTTTGTCACTTGGCTGATTTTTGGTGAATTTTTGCAGTTTTGAAAAGTTCACACTTAGAAGATGTTTGAAGAAAAAGCCAGTCAATGTTACCCTATGAGGAAAATGAAGTTAGCGGTTTAAGGGTAAGTACTCGACTGGTAGTGTTGAAATTCCGGGCATGGACTCAGGGGTCCCCCAGTGTCAGGTAGGTACAGTTGGTTCACCCTCAGCGGTTTCAGGACGGCCGGGTGCAGAGAGAGTTGGGCCCAATGTTATCCTATGAGGGATAGGGGGGGCCTTGGTTGGTGGCTGCTGTCTGGCAAGCCACGCGGCTGTGGGAGCTGGGCTCCTGGTCACTTACTCAGGGCAAGTGGGGAAGTAGGTTAGAGTAGAGAGGGCACTGCCAGGGCCACTCGGGCGGCTGGGTGCAGGGTGCTTTTGAGCCTTAGGGCGCTCAATGGAAATCAATGGGAATGTTCCGGTTTGGAAAGAGGCTGCAGGCTCGGGGACGAGGATGTTTCAGGTGCCACCACCACTTCGAGAGGTAAGTTGGGTAGTTGTAGGTTAGGTGGGTACCCCGGGATTGGGCACAGGGGGTCGCAGGGCGCCGGGTGCAGGGGTGCCTTTTGACGTCGGGAATCTTACCCTCTGGTTGATCGCGGCTGGGGTGGCACTTGGTTCTGAGGCTGCAGGCTTCTTCCGGGATGTCGAGGGGGGTCCTTGGGTGCCGGACTCTGGGTCACAGTCGCCGTGGGGTCGTCCTCTGGGTCTTTGTCCACTCCGGCACTGGCCAGGCTTGGCTGGTGCAGAGTGTGTTGGGTCCGCGGTCCCGGGCTGGTGCCAGGGATAGCAAGTAGGTTTCTTGAGTAGAGCCTCTACTCGTGGGAGTCCCAGGGGCTTAGAGCTAAAAGGTAGCCAGGTCCTCCGGGGTTGGTGAGGTTGCTGGCCACGTGGGATGCCGCGCTGGTGCAGGTTCGAGAGTCGACAGGCCGGTAGGGCTGGAGCCAAAGCAGTTGGTGTCTTCTTCTCTTTTTAGCAGCTGCAGGGCAGGTCTTTGTTCTTCTTGCTCTTCTTGTCGTTTTTCTATCTGGAATCTGAGGAAGGAAGGTTCAGGGGGCCCCTAAATACTAGATTTAGGGGCGTTACAGGTAGGTGAAGGCCAGGGACCAATGGGTCCTTGTCCTGGGGTGGGTACACCCCCTATCCTGCCTCTCTCCTGTGGGAGGGGGGCAGTAGCCTAATCCTGATAGGGTAGGGCCTCCCATCTTCAAGATGGCGAGAGCCCGGAGATGTGCTTCACCTCGCCTCCCCCACCTGAGGGGTGGGGTGGGCAGGCTGGCACATCCCCTGTCCTTGTATGGGGTTTCCGGCCAAGCTTCCCGCCAGAGTGGGGGGTTGCAGTGGCCTGGGGAAACTCCAACTGGCGGCATGCCTTTGAAGCTTCCCTTTGCTCATCCTGGGGGAGGAGATTTCTCACCTCACCCAGGATGTGCATTGTTGCAGGCCCGGGAGAGCAGGGGCTCTCCCACCCAGGGGTCCAGCAACGTGTCTGCTGTGTGGCAGCCTGGGCAGCCTCAGAGCAGACGTGGATTGCAAGTTAGCTGTAAGGGGGCATCTTCTAAGATGCCCTCTGGGGTGCTTAGTACATTAAATCCTACACTGGCATCAGTGTGGGTTCAATGTGCTGAGAAGTTTGATACCAAACTTCCCAGGCTTCAGTGTTGCCAATATGGTGCTGTGGAGCTCGTGTTTGACAAGCTCTCAGCACCATGTATTCTTAAATGACAGCACTGCACTTACAGTGCCCAGGAATGGACCCGGGTACTGTAGGGGCACAGGGCTCCTGCTCCTGTGCCCACACCATAGGCGTAATGCACCCAGCTAGAGGGGTGGCTGACATATGCCTTGGCAGTGTAGGTGATGGGCATGGTACACAGTGATGTGTGCCATGTCGACTCTTTGTTTTGTCCTGCACCCAGACACTCAGCCTGCAAGGGCAGTGTGTGTGTGTAAGGGTACAGGGCCTCTGAGGGTGGCACAATGAGTGCTGCAGCCCTTAGAGGCCTTCCCTGGTCACAAGGCCCTGGGTACCTAGGGTACCATTTACTAGGGGCTGACATGTGGCTAGGGTTTGCCAATTTGGAGTTTGTGTGGTTTAAGGAAGGAACATAGGCCCTGGGCACCTGATTGGCAGGAACCCAGGGTACACTCAATCGAAGTACATTCAGCAATTTAGCAAAAAGTGGGGGCATACCATGCAAGAAAGATGGCACTTTCTCACACAACCCCCCCCCAAACGAAAGGTGATGAGACTAACCTTGTCCTATGGAGTCTTCATTGTCTAAGTGGAAGAACCTGGAAAGTCCATCTGCATTGGCATGGGCAGTCCCTGGTCTGTGTTCCACTTCAAAGTCCATTCCCTGTAGGGAGATGGACCACCTCAGTAGTTTTGGATTTTCCCCTTTCATCTGCATTAGCCATCTGAGAGGTCTGTGGTCAGTTTGAACTAGGAAGTGAGTGCCAAACAAGTATGGCCTCAGCTTCTTCAGGGACCAAACCACAGCAAAGGCCTCCCTCTCAATGGCACTCCAACGCTGCTCTCTAGGGAGTAGTCTTCTGCTTATAAAAGCAACAGGTTGGTCTTGGCCTTCATCATTGGTCTGGGATAGGACCGCTCCTATCCCTAGCTCAGAGGCATCAGTCTGCACTATGAACTGCTTGGCATAATCTGGAGCTTTTAGAATTGGTGCTGAGCACATTGCTTCTTTTAGGGTGTCAAAAGCCTTTTGACAACTAACTGTCCAGTTAACTTTCTTGGGCATTTTCTTGGAGGTGAGTTCTGTGAGGGGGGTCACAATGGACCCATACCCCTTCACAAACCTCCTGTAGTACCCAGTCAAGCCAAGGAATGCCCTGACTTGGGTCTGGGTTGTTGGAGCTATCCAGTCCATGATGGCCTGGATTTTGGGTTGTAAGGGCTGTACCTGGCCTCCACCTACAAGGTGGCCCAAGTACACCACAGTGCCCTGCCCTATCTGGCATTTGGATGCTTTGATAGTGAGACCTGCACTCTGCAGAGCCTCTAAAACCTTCCCAAGGTGGATCAGGTGATCCTGCCAGGTGGAGCTAAAGACAGCAATATCATCAAGATAAGCTGCACTAAAGGACTCCAACCCAGCCAGGACATGGTTCACCAACCTCTGGAAGGTGGCAGGGGCATTCTTTAACCCAAAGGGCATCACAGTAAACTGATAATGCCCATCAGGGGTGGAGAATGCTGTCTTTTCTTTTGCTCCTGGGGCCATGCCAATCTGCCAGTACCCTGCAGTTAAGTCAAAGGTACTGAGAAATTTGGCAGCCCCCAATTTGTCTATCAGTTCATCTGCTCTTGGGATAGGGTGAGCATCTGTCTTGGTGACAGAGTTGAGCCCTCTATAGTCCACACAGAACCTCATCTCTCTCTTTTCACCCTGTTGATGAGGTTTGGGGACCAGAACCACTGGGCTAGCCCAGGGGCTCTCTGAAGGCTCAATGACCCCTAACTCCAGCATCTTGCTGACCTCAGCTTTGATGCTTTCCTTGACTTGATCTGACTGTCGATAGATTTTGTTCTTGACAGGTGCACTGTCACCAGTGTCCACATCATGGGTACACCAGCTTGTCAGACCAGGGGTCAGGGAAAAGAGGCTAGCATATTGTTGCAAGACTTGCTTGCAGTCAGTCTGCTGTTGGGCAGAGAGGGTGTCTGAGAAAATCACACCATCTACTGACCCATCTTTTGGGCTGTAGGATAGGAGGTCAGGGAGTGGCTCACTCTCTGCTTCCTGTTCTTCATCAGTCACCATCAGCATGGTGATGTCAGCCCTATCATTGTAGAGTTTAAGGTGGTTCACATGGATGACCCTTTTGGGTGTCCTGCTAGTGCCCAGGTCAACTAGATAGGTGACCTCACTCTTTCTCTCTAGGATAGGGTAAGGGCCACTCCATTTGTCTTGGAGAGCCCTTGGTGCCACTGGCTCCAAAACCCACACCTGTTGCCCTGGTTGAAATTCAACCAGTGCAGCTTTTTGGTCATACCAGTGCTTCTGGAGCTCCTGGCTGGCCTCAAGGTTCTTGGATGCTTTTTCCATATACTCAGCCATTCTGGACCTTAGGCCAAGCACATAGTCCACTATGTCCTGTTTGGGTTCTTGAAGAGGCCTCTCCCAGCCCTCCTTTACAAGACACAGTGGTCCCCTTACAGGATGACCAAACAGAAGTTCAAAGGGTGAGAAACCTACTCCCTTCTGTGGCACTTCCCTGTAGGCGAAAAGCAAGCATGGTAATAGGACATCCCACCTCCTTTTGAGTTTCTCAGGGAGTCCCATGATCATACCTTTCAATGTCTTGTTGAACCTCTCAACAAGGCCATTGGTTTGTGGGTGGTAGGGTGTAGTAAACTTGTACTGCACTCCACACTCTTTCCACATGTGTGTTAGGTAAGCAGACATGAAGTTGGAACCTCTGTCTGAAACCACCTCCTTAGGAAAACCCACCCTGGTGAAGACACCCAGGAGGGCCTTGGCTACTGCAGGAGCTGTAGTAGTCCTAAGTGGAATTGCTTCAGGGTACCTAGTAGCATGATCCACTACTACTAGAATGAATTTGTTCCCTGAGGCTGTGGGAGGTTCGAGTGGACCCACAATGTCCACACCTACCCTTTCAAAGGGGACCCCCACCACTGGTAGTGGAATGAGGGGGGCCTTTGGGTGGCCACCTGTCTTGCCACTGGCCTGACAGGTAACACAGGAGCTGACAAACTCCTTCACCTTTTGGTGCATCTGGGGCCAGTAAAAGTGACTCACTAACCTTTCCCAAGTTTTGGATTGCCCCAGATGTCCAGCTAGGGGGATGTCATGAGCCAAAGTTAGGAGGAACTCCCTGTACTTCTGTGGCACTACCACCCTCCTGGTGGCTCCAGGAGTGGGGTCTCTTGCCTCAGCATACAGTAATCCCTCTTCCCAATAAGCTCTGTGGGTACCACTGACATCTCCCCTGGCTTCTGAAGCAGCTTGTTGTCTCAGGCTTTCAAGAGTGGGACAGTCTCGCTGACCCTGGCACAGCTCTTCCCTAGAGGGTCCCCCTGGGCCCAAGAGTTCAACCTGGTAAGGGTCAAGCTCCATGGACTCAGTTCCCTCAGAGGTATCTACATCCTCTCCGGGGGGAGAGGGGTTCTGAGTGTTTGGCTGTACAGAAGCTGGTCCCCCAGTCTTCTTGCCCTTCCTCTTGGTTGGTTGGGCCATTATTCCAGGCTCCAAACCTACTTTTTCACCCTTCCTCTTGCTCTGTGCTCTGGTTTGCACACACACCAATTCAGGGATGCCCAGCATGGCTGCATGGGCCTTTAACTCAACCTCAGCCCAGGCTGAGGTTTCCAGATCATTTCCAAGCAGACATGCAGCTGGCAACTTTGGAGAGACCACTACCTGTTTCAGGCCAGTAACCCCCCCCCAGCCTAATGTTACCATGGCCATGGGATGACTAGTGGTGACACTGTCAGCGTTGGTGACTGGGTAAGACTTCCCAATCAAGTATTGCTCAGGGGAAACCAGTGTGTCTTTCACCATAGTGACACTGGCACCTGTATCCCTCAGAGCTTCTACCCTAGTTCCATTCACCCAGGGGTACTGTAAGTATTTCTTCAAGTTGGGGGGCCACACAGCCACAGTGGCAAACTCCACTTCTCCCAAGGAGACTAAACTTGCTTCAGTGTGTTCCCAGATTTGCTCAGGGTACACCTCTGATCCCATTTGTATACTTGCTGCCCCAGGAGTGGCTGTACTGGGTGCCTTAGGGGCTTTGTTTTGGGGGCAAGATACAGTTAGGTGTCCCTGCTTCTTACAGGTATTACAAAAGGCCTTTAAGGGATCAAAGTTCTTCCCCCTATATGGTTGGGGCACATAGGGAGTAGTTTGGGTCCCACCCACCTGAACAGGTTTTTGGGGCCCTTTGGAAGACTCAGACTTTTTATCTTGGGGATTCTCACCACCTTTCCCCTGGGGAGGTTTTGTGACCACCTTCTTTTGGTCACCCCCAGTGGTTGTCTTGGTCACCCTAGTCTTGACCCAGTGGTCCGCCTTCTTTCCCAATTCTTGGGGAGAAATTAGACCTAGGTCTACCAAATGCTGATGCAACTTTTCATTTGTGCAGTTACTCAAAATATGTTCCTTCATGAATAAATTGTACAATCCAGTAAAATCCTGCACACCATGTCCAGCTAACCAACCATCCAGTGTCTTCACTGAGAAATCTACAAAATCAATCCAGGACTGGGTCTGGGTTTTGTGAGCCCCCCTGAACCTAATTCTATACTCCTCAGTGGTGAATCCAAATCCCTCAATCAGAGCTTTCTTCATGAGGTCATAGGATCCTGCTTCTGGCCCAGAGAGAGTCAGAAGCCTGTCCCTGCAGTTACCAGAGAACAGTTCCCACAGGAGTGCCCCCCAGAGAGGTTTCTTTACTTTCCTGATATCACAAGCCCTCTCAAAGGCTGTGAACCATTTGGTGATATCATCACCTTCCTCAAATTTAGGGACAATCCCTTTGGGGATTTTAAGGTCAGAAGTTTCCTCCCTATCCTTGTTTTTATTATTGCTGCCACCATTGATGGGTGCTAAACCCATCTCTCTCCTTTCCTTTTCTAGAGCCAGCAGCCTGGACTCTAGATCTATTCTTTTGGCCAGCCTCACAAGGCTGTCCTCTTCACTGGGGGGTCCCCCAGTGTTGTCTCTGGGACCAGAGCCACCTGTGTGGTCTCTAGGTGCCCAGATGCTATGTCTTGAGTTGGAGGGTATGGGTGCCATCTCCTCCCTAGGGAATAGTATGGGGAGGTTGCTGTCCTCCTCCCCTGTTTCCCTTTCCTCATCTGACTGGCCATCACCATGTTCAGATGGGTGGTGTTTAGCATACTCAGCCAGGAGCTCCTGGAGCCCTTGTTTGGATGGATGCTGACCCATTTGTAAATTTTTGAGTTTACATAAGGACCTCAATTCCTTGAAAGACAAGTGTAAGTAAGGTGTGAGGTCGAGCTCCTCCACCAGGTCCATGTTATTATTATCACTAATAGCTGGGTTTGTTTGAGACATTCTAACCTGACAGTTCTAACCCTCTACCCTGACTATAGTGACTTTTATTTTTCTAAAATTCTAATGGGACTTAAGCAAGGCCCTAGCAAGACTTTTAGTAATTTTGGAAAAACCAATCAGAATTCTAAAGGCAATTTTTAAGAGTTCTGTCGTGTGATCAGATGGTAACCAAGTAGTCCAACAAATGCAAGTTTGTATCCCACCGCTGATCCACCAATGTGAGAAAGTGGCTCTGTATATACTGTTCCCTAATAGGTACAGGGTGTACAGAGTCCACAGTCCCCCAGAGGCTGATAGAGGTCAAAGTTAGGTATGACCTTACTCTCAAAAGTGGTAGCTTGGTCGAGCAGTAAGGCAGTACCAGAGGACAGTGTAAAGCATTTATTGTACACACTCAGTCAGCAAATGGTTTCACACACTCAATAACTGAACTCTAGGCCAATGATTTGTATATATAAAATATATGCTTGTTTTATTTTTAGAACCACAAGGGGGTAAAAATATACTTTCTCAGAATGAGAGGTTGAATATAAATACTTTTGTTTCAAGCAATAAATTTGTGTAAACAGTCACAGTTGGTTGCAATAAACAATCCTATTTCCTAAACATAACAATGCATTGAGCTCAATGGTAAATTCAGGTTATTTGTAATAAATTACTTTTCAGATTACTTTTGGAATTCCAGGTCTGGATCCTAGAACCAGCCTGGGGTCAGTATTCAGAATCAAGTGATGAAAGTCGACTTAATAACTGTAATGATTTTTAGATAATATTTAGCTATTTCAAAAGTTAGCACTTAGAAAATATTTCACAGAAAACATTCAATGGATCTCTATGGCAAGAAATTCAAATTGCAGGTAGAGTACTTTATCGTTACTTTAGTAATCCAGGACTGGGTGCCTAGACCCAGGACTGGGGTCCTTATCAAAAGCAGGTAAGTAATTTCGTTTGCAGAAATGGTACGATTTTAAAAGAATATTTCAAATTTGCAAAAGTAGACACTTAGAAGAAATTTCACAGAAAAGCAGACAATGGTTTCCTATGGGAGAAAAATGAGTTAGAAGTAAGTATAGTTGTGAACACTTTTCAGAGTCAGGGCTGGGCACCAAGATCCAGCACTGGGAGCTCACCTAGGAGCAGGTGAGTAAATTCGTTTTTGTCACTTGGCTGATTTTTGGTGAATTTTTGCAGTTTTGAAAAGTTCACACTTAGAAGATTTTTGAAGAAAAAGCCAGTCAATGTTACCCTATGAGGAAAATGAAGTTAGCGGTTTAAGGGTAAGTACTCGACTGGTAGTGTTGAAATTCCGGGCATGGACTCAGGGGTCCCCCAGTGTCAGGTAGGTACAGTTGGTTCACCCTCAGCGGTTTCAGGACGGCCGGGTGCAGAGAGAGTTGGGCCCAATGTTATCCTATGAGGGATAGGGGGGGCCTTGGTTGGTGGCTGCTGTCTGGCAAGCCACGCGGCTGTGGGAGCTGGGCTCCTGGTCACTTACTCAGGGCAAGTGGGGAAGTAGGTTAGAGTAGAGAGGGCACTGCCAGGGCCACTCGGGCGGCTGGGTGCAGGGTGCTTTTGAGCCTTAGGGCGCTCAATGGAAATCAATGGGAATGTTCCGGTTTGGAAAGAGGCTGCAGGCTCGGGGACGAGGATGTTTCAGGTGCCACCACCACTTCGAGAGGTAAGTTGGGTAGTTGTAGGTTAGGTGGGTACCCCGGGATTGGGCACAGGGGGTCGCAGGGCGCCGGGTGCAGGGGTGCCTTTTGACGTCGGGAATCTTACCCTCTGGTTGATCGCGGCTGGGGTGGCACTTGGTTCTGAGGCTGCAGGCTTCTTCCGGGATGTCGAGGGGGGTCCTTGGGTGCCGGACTCTGGGTCACAGTCGCCGTGGGGTCGTCCTCTGGGTCTTTGTCCACTCCGGCACTGGCCAGGCTTGGCTGGTGCAGAGTGTGTTGGGTCCGCGGTCCCGGGCTGGTGCCAGGGATAGCAAGTAGGTTTCTTGAGTAGAGCCTCTACTCGTGGGAGTCCCAGGGGCTTAGAGCTAAAAGGTAGCCAGGTCCTCCGGGGTTGGTGAGGTTGCTGGCCACGTGGGATGCCGCGCTGGTGCAGGTTCGAGAGTCGACAGGCCGGTAGGGCTGGGGCCAAAGCAGTTGGTGTCTTCTTCTCTTTTTAGCAGCTGCAGGGCAGGTCTTTGTTCTTCTTGCTCTTCTTGTCGTTTTTCTATCTGGAATCTGAGGAAGGAAGGTTCAGGGGGCCCCTAAATACTAGATTTAGGGGCGTTACAGGTAGGTGAAGGCCAGGGACCAATGGGTCCTTGTCCTGGGGTGGGTACACCCCCTATCCTGCCTCTCTCCTGTGGGAGGGGGGCAGTAGCCTAATCCTGATAGGGTAGGGCCTCCCATCTTCAAGATGGCGAGAGCCCGGAGATGTGCTTCACCTCGCCTCCCCCACCTGAGGGGTGGGGTGGGCAGGCTGGCACATCCCCTGTCCTTGTATGGGGTTTCCGGCCAAGCTTCCCGCCAGAGTGGGGGGTTGCAGTGGCCTGGGGAAACTCCAACTGGCGGCATGCCTTTGAAGCTTCCCTTTGCTCATCCTGGGGGAGGAGATTTCTCACCTCACCCAGGATGTGCATTGTTGCAGGCCCGGGAGAGCAGGGGCTCTCCCACCCAGGGGTCCAGCAACGTGTCTGCTGTGTGGCAGCCTGGGCAGCCTCAGAGCAGACGTGGATTGCAAGTTAGCTGTAAGGGGGCATCTTCTAAGATGCCCTCTGGGGTGCTTAGTACATTAAATCCTACACTGGCATCAGTGTGGGTTCAATGTGCTGAGAAGTTTGATACCAAACTTCCCAGGCTTCAGTGTTGCCAATATGGTGCTGTGGAGCTCGTGTTTGACAAGCTCTCAGCACCATGTATTCTTAAATGACAGCACTGCACTTACAGTGCCCAGGAATGGACCCGGGTACTGTAGGGGCACAGGGCTCCTGCTCCTGTGCCCACACCATAGGCGTAATGCACCCAGCTAGAGGGGTGGCTGACATATGCCTTGGCAGTGTAGGTGATGGGCATCGTACACAGTGATGTGTGCCATGTCGACTCTTTGTTTTGTCCTGCACCCAGACACTCAGCCTGCAAGGGCAGTGTGTGTGTGTAAGGGTACAGGGCCTCTGAGGGTGGCACAATGAGTGCTGCAGCCCTTAGAGGCCTTCCCTGGTCACAAGGCCCTGGGTACCTAGGGTACCATTTACTAGGGGCTGACATGTGGCTAGGGTTTGCCAATTTGGAGTTTGTGTGGTTTAAGGAAGGAACATAGGCCCTGGGCACCTGATTGGCAGGAACCCAGGGTACACTCAATCGAAGTACATTCAGCAATTTAGCAAAAAGTGGGGGCATACCATGCAAGAAAGATGGCACTTTCTCACAAGAATTCATTAGGCAAAAGACATTGCTCCCAGTGCAGTCCGCCCGGACCACGCATCATCGCTGGATGCACACACGCTGAGTGGTTCAGGTGCCACTGGCACTAACTCAGTGCACTGCAAGTCACAGTCATGTGGCCTTATTGACGCAGAATTCATTAGGCAAAAGACATTGCTCCCAGTGCGGTCCGCCCGAACCACGTATCATCGCTGGCTGCACACACGCTGAGTACTTCAGGTACCACTAACCTTGTGTAGCTCAAGTCCACTCCACGTGGCTGTGGGCCCTTGCTGACCGCTGCCTCCAGCCTACACTGCGGTCAGCAGGGCTCACAATTCAAATTCAATCTTAATTGATTTATTTCAGAGTCCAGTAAGCAACTAACTATAACATCCCTGAAACCTACACATTTTGACAATGTATTCAATACATATTTCATCTTTTGTTCCATACGCCTACACTGCTGTCAGCAGTGCTCAAAATTCGAATTCAATATTGACTTATTAATTGCAGAGAGAATTGTACTCTATGTCCTCGGATTTTGTCAAGAGGAAGTGGCAAAAAGCATTCCTCGATGTCTGCGCTGACTACTGCCTTCCATCTACACTGCGGACAGCAGGGCTCAGAATTCAGATCGAGTCGCGATTGCAGATGACGCAGTTTAGTAGGCAACAGACATTGCTCCCAGTGCGGCCCGCCCGCACCACACATCATCGCTGGCTGCGCACACGCTGAATGCTTCTGATGCCACTAACTCAGTGTACCACAAGTCACCGCCACGTGGCCTAATTGACACAGAATTTGTTAGGCAAAAGACATTGCTCCCAGTACGGCCCGCCCGGACCACGCATCATCGCTGGCTGTGCACACGCTGAGTGCTTCAGGTACCACTAACTCTGTGCAGCTCAAGTCAATGCCACATGGCTGTAGGCCCATGCTGACCGTTGCGTCCAGTCTACACTGCAGTCATCAGGGCTCACAATTAAAATATAAGGTAATCCATGTACAAAAGGGAAGGTGCACCAAAATAAAAATCAATGTCCTCCAAGTGTATCCAAATAATATCCTTTTAGTATCCTTGCTTCAAGAACTGGTTGTATATCAGTTATAGCATTAATTTAATGACCAAATTCATCTTGCAAGTCCAATAGAACACTGAATGGCAGTCTACAATGCAGACATCAGAGCTCACAATTCAGATTCAGTTTTGATTTATTAATTGCAGAGTGAAATGTACTCTGTCCTCGGATTTTGTCAAGAGGAAGTGACAAAAAGCATTCCTTGATGTCTGTGCTGACTACTGCCTTCGATATGCAGGGCTCACAATTCAGATCGAGTCGCGATTGCAGATGATGCAGTCCAGTAGGCAACAGACAGTGCTCCCAGTGCGGCCCGCCCGCACCACGCATCATCGCTGACTGCGCACACGCTGAATGCTTCTGATGCCCCTACCTCAGTGCACCACAACTCATGGACCCTTTATGATAAAATCTTTTGTGTATGATTTCAGATCTGCTGCCACTACCTTAGTGCACCACAAGTCATGGATCCTTTACGATAAAATCTTTTGTGTGTTATTTCACATCTGGTGCCCCTACCTTAGTGCAGCACAAGTCATGGACCCTTTATGATTGAATCTCTGTTTGTGATCCAATGATTACTGTTGTACTTGTTGCCAGCACCAACCATTCCCTGAGGACTGGCTTACACTCACCCCACACGCATCCAGCACAGATGTCACTGGACATGTGACCCTGGTAATAAAAAGGGTCCGAGCGTGCACATACCCAGTTCCACTATCTATCTAACTGTGTCTGTGTGTTCATTATGTATGCATGATGCCCCTGGCCCCTACCATATTATATTGTGCTGTGGACAGCGTATGCAACCATGTTACCTCTGGCAGTGAGGAAGACTTTGGTTATGTAACTTTGTCTGGGTCATTGTATAACTACATGGGTAGAGACTGGATCATTAGAGTACTGCAAGGAGAGTGTATAATGAATGTATAAGTGCTTGGGGATTGGCGGAGTGATTGGATAAGTACATATGTTGGCGGAGCCTAACCCCCGAGCACGAGCTTGGCTCTAGTTGGCTGCCCTCCATGTGCCAAAAACTGAAATTTGGGCTTTGCATGGCCCTGTATTGCTACAGCTGCAACACTCCACTGAATGTGCAATAAACATTCATATCCACACAGATGTGTCATGTCCACGATCTTTTATTTGTGGAAGTATGGATAAATGTAGGGTCAGTGACCACCCCCTACCTTCCATGTTGGCAGTGTTGTGGGACTTGGGTCACAGGGTGACAAATTGGCGCTTGCGGCCCGGGTGGTGGCAGCACTACAACAGGGACACCCGCATCAATTCATTCCTCATACAGCCCAGGACAGAGCCACGCCCAGAGATCCGGAGTCATTCTTCACAGCCTCACGCAGGACTGGCATAAGCCAGGCCAGCCCACTCCACTTACGCTTACAGGGAGGGATGACAACGCTACATGGCCCAGATTTTCATTCTAGTGATCTGCTCATCATAGGTCTAGTTGTCAGTACGACACAGCCACTCCCTCACGGCTGGTTTACACCCACACCACACCCATCAAGCAAAGGCATCACAGGACACTTGACCCTGCCAATAATAAAAAGGACCAAGCACACGTGCTCGACGCCATTTCCATTTCAGACTTGGTGGCACCGGATGCACTGCAGCCGGCACAGGCACACCCCCACGGGACGATGACTTTCGGTGCACTGAGGTAGGGGCACTGTAAGTGCTGAGCGGGTGTGCAGCCTGCGATGATGCCCCGTCCCGGCGGTCCAGACAGTTCAGGTTTTGTGTGCCCTACTGGACCGCAATGTAGGCCTGAGCCATTGGACAGCATGGGTCTACCGCCACGTGGCGTGAGCTCGCTGGTCAGAGAGGTAGTGGCACCCCAAGGGCTGAGTGGGTGTGCAATCTGCGATGATGGCGAGTGCACTGGTATGTCCTCTGCTATGGCAAAATCAAGACGCAGCACCAAATGTGAGACCTGGTGGCCTGCGGAGCAGGCTGCATGATGTGGAGAGTGCCCTGTCCGCGGGCCCCTGGCTTGGGGCTTACAGCGGCATGTGGTGGGCCCTCTTTTTTACACGCAGGTGGCAGAAGGTGAGCAGTGAGGCCTGGGTGCACAGGAATGGGCAGACGCCTCTGGGCCGCAGGAGTGGATGGTTTGCAGCAGCCTGGGTGCTTTGTTGCAGTGCCTGCAGATGCAGGGGAGTGACTCCTTCACTCCAAAAGAGATTTCTTTGGGTGTCTTTGACGACCACAGGCCTGGAGAAGAACCTGAATGAAGCACAGGCGGAGACGATGCAGAAGACTGGCATGATGACGAGACCAGAAGCAGCAGGAGGCTTCCAGATACAGTCTCGGTTCCCAAACCAAAGTCCAACAAAGTCCAAACTGCCCAGACGTTGAAGATGAAGTGGTTTCGGATCTGAATCTTGTCCCTTGATGAATCTGAATCGCCACCCACAAGTAAGGCCTTCAAGTTCCCAAAGGAGAGGTTTGGGACGATTCAGGGGTCCCTACCTAAGGAGGGGCTGGACAGAGGGGAAGATACTCCCACGTTCTTTGTCCAGTTTCGTGCCAGAGCGAGAGGCAGCAGCTCCCTGAACTTCGTACAACTGGAGTATGCAAGGAGGGCACCAAAAATGCCTTTCAAAGCAGTCAGGTGGCGCTGGCTAGTGCCCCCACACCAGCCCAATACACTAAGTCCTGTCTGGGAGGTGGTTACACAACCCTGTGATAGGAAACTGAATGTTCTACCTTCCCCTGCTTGAGCTTGGCTCAGCAGCAATAGTTTGATGTTAGACTGTGAAAGGATGGTATCTGGAATACACGGGGGCTCCTTAGGGGAGACCCCCAATACATGGGATCCTACCTCCAATAATGGAATCAGTGTTGGGGTAGGATTCCAACATGTTTGATTCCAAACATGACTGGTTTCTGTGCAACCAATATATAGTTAAGTTACAATTACAAAATAGTCCCTAACAGGAGAGATTCACACAGAAAACAATAAAGATAGGCCTGAAATCAGTGCTATATTAAAGCTGTCTAGCCAGACAGAAAATGTAATAATGTATCAAATCACATAAAACTCAAGAATAAAGTGGGACACAACCCTGCGTCCAACGCATCATATAAACAAAGACACAAATGAACAGAAATACACAAATTCAGAAAAAGGTTCAGGCAGGACAAAAAATGCTTGTAACTTGTATAAAGAAATACAAAAAGCAAACAATATGTAGAGACACCGTTACAATAAGTAGATCAAAAAGACTTAAGAAAAAATGGTCTGTAACATATAAAGGTGGTACACCTCTTCCATCCAGATGTCGTGTACTAGGTGTTGATACAATACTCATGCTGGATTTAAATTCGTAAGAAACAACGATCTCAAGGTGCAGCAATGGATTAAGACCCTAAAGTGTTATTGCGTAGGTGCTACGGGTGAAATGGCAGACTTGCATGCAAGTGCTATAATGGCGTGAGTTGTGATGGGCTAAGTGTGATAGCAGAGGGCAAGCAAGGAGGCAATTGAGATAATGCCAGGAAGGGATTACTGCGGTCGCACGGAGGTACATTAAATCACTCGAGCTTCTTGGTGCTGGTAAAAAGAAACAAATTACAGGAATAGCCACCAATTGTATGGTCTAAAACCAATATGGACATGTGTTACCTCTTACCATAGCAAAGGAGATAGGGTGGGATTGAGGAAATTCCCAATTGAGGGTACTGCTATGGAGAGGCACGGTAACCTAGTAAGAAGATAGAAGGCGAATAGACAGTGAGAGTGCTGTGGAGGTTGGCACATGAAGGATAAAAAAGCCAGCTGCTGAAGGGCTTACCTAATTACACAAATAATGACAACCAATCCAATTTGGAAATATATGAAAGGTGCTGTGAGTCACGCAACAATGATGCGAGTACTCCTGAGCCAGTACAATGACCTGTGCGGGGAGATAACAGCAGGTCTTGCCGGTGACGGGGCTTACCCGTGTATCCTTCGGTATTCCGGTGTGCTCGGGGAGTGAGCGAGCCGGGAGGAGGGTATATCTGCTGCTATAAATCGTACCTCCTCCCTGCTATTTGACCCCTACCTGCTCCCCCCCACCTAAGTGGTTCAACCCCAAGTTAACCTGCTCTCTATGAGGTTATCTCAGGACTCCCGGACTACCTCAATGCTGCTCAGCACACTTGGACTTCCGAACCTATATGTAGAATACTGCTTTATTGTTTCCACCACAAGACAACGTACACTCTATGAGGTTATCTCAGGACGCAAGTACTACCTCAACGCTGCTCAGCACACGCGGACTTTCTGAACCTATATGTAGAATACGGCTTTATTGTATGAATCTTATTCAAAAACTGCTGTGAAACGTACTCTAAAACTGCTGTGAAGCGCTCCGATACCCTCGGGTCAGGCTAGCGCTATATAAAACTCCTTAATAAAAATAATAAATAAATAACTTTGAAAAAAATAAATAAACGTTTTTGTTTCATTTTTTAAGGGCAGGTAGTGATCCCTGGGACCACTGCCTGCCCCTAAAAATATCTTCCCCTGCATTTGCAAAGTGGAAGGGGTCCCCTGAGGACCCCTTCCCATTTGTGAGTGCATTATCACCCTCTTGAAGAGGGCTGTAAATTGCAAGTGTTTTGCGACCGCAATTGCAGTCGCAAAACATTTATACATGGAGAAGAGAGTCCCTATTAGGAAGGGACACCCTTGAAACGCCCATTCCATACAGCGAGTCGCAATTCCTATTTAGCAGGTCGTGAAACAATTTTGACTCGCTAAATAGGAATTATACATGACCCTATTCATTTTTTGCATGTGTAAACGAGTCGTTAAACCATTTGTGCATGCACGTTGGGGTCATGCATCTGGCCCTCTATGTATAAAATGGCTGACCGCACCTCCAAAGCCTGGAGAATCTACTCCTGGGTTTGTGGGGGTGTCTTGCTCATGCAAGGCACCCTCACACTTATAATAAAGAACCCTGCCTTCATGATTGAAAAGCCTACCTTTGGGGTGACTTATAGGTTTTAAGTGCAGTGACCTTAGATATAAAGAAACTCATATCTGTTGTGAGGGTTGCTAACACCAACTAACACAGGCTACAATGTCAGGCCTGTAGTCACACTTTGAGTGGTCTGTCATGGGTGGCACAACACATGCTGCCGCCCATGGGAGACCCCTGATGTACCTATGCCCTGGGTACCTTAGTACCATATAGTCGGGATTTAGAAGGGTACACCAGTAGCCAATAAGGAAGGTACCAAAGAACTTACTATAGTCCAATTTAGGGCGAGAGCACATTGACTGGTGTCCTGATTAGCAGGAACCCAGTCAGTCTAGTCAGGAAACAGAATGACACTAGAAGAAAGTGGGTGTGACCATGAAAGCAGATCCTACTTTCCTACACTTCAGATGCGACTTCAGGATGGGAATGTGAAAATACGCATCCTGTGTATCGATTGACACCATCCAGTCTTCTAGAGCAAGAGGAACCTGAGCCAGTATCAGCATTTTGAATTTTTCCTGTTTGTGGTAAAAATCAAAAACCCTGAGTTCTAGGATTGGCCTCAAATGGATGTCCTTTTTGGGAATCAGGAAGTACCAGGAGTAAGCATCCTTGACCCCTTTCCTGCTCTGGATCCACCTCGATTGCACCTTTTTGCAACAGTGACAGAACCTCCTGGAGAAGCAGAAAGTGCTCTTCCATGCAAAAGTCCTGACTGGGAGGGAAAGGAGGGTGGAACTCCAGGAAGGGTAGGGCATACCCATTCTCTACTATGTTCAACACCCAGAGATCTGTAGTAAAAGACCTCTAAAATTGTAGAAAATGGGACAATCGTCCTCCCCTGGGACAACTATGCTCTAGGCTGGTGGAGCTAGGGCTGCTTCCCTGCCACACCAGATGGATGTGCAGAAGAGGAGGCCTGTTGTTGCACAGCACCCCACAGATATTCTCTACCCTTTCCCCTTTAGGATCTGTGTGAGAAGCTGGCTTGGTATATGATGCACACTTATATAAGCAGGCACCCTGCACCAATCCAGACAACCCTTATTTCTATGTTCTTAGACAAGCTTAGAAAGCTCTCTAAGTGGTAGCTGTGGAGAACAGCCTTCAGGCTTAGTCCAGAAGGAGTGTAAAGCAGCTTGTTTTCCCAGAACATAATCCTATAGGTTAGATTAAGTGAAAAAGAACCACACAATATATTTATAAAAATATGTATTTATTGCTAACACAAACAGATAATTCCTAGCCGGAGATATACACAATGGACACAATACTTTTCAATAGAAACAGGTAAGTAGCACGAACACACAGTGGTCGCCAGGGGGAGACCAAACCATATACTAAAATAATGGTATGTGAACCACGACTCGAGTCAAGACTATACCCAAAAGACATAGAAGTGCTGGGGACCCAAGGAACCACCTGAGTTAAGTAACAAGGAACTCCAACGAGGCCGTGTGCAGTGTGGGAACATGACCTGGAACGAGCTCCCCGTCAACATCAGATGCTCACAAACCCTGCACACCTCCAGGAAGGACCTAAAGACCTGGCTCTTCGACTGATCCGGAGCTCCCCCCCCCAGTGCCTTGAGACCCTCATGGGTGAGTAGCGCGCTTTACAAACCCCTGATTGATTGATTGATTGATTGATTGATTGATTGATTGATTGAACGCGGGCTCAATACAAGTCAATGGGTAAGTAGCGTTTGCAATTTTAAAGAAGAAGGACCCTTCCTAGTGGGCCCTGAAGAAACCCAGTGGAAGACAGAAGGTTGGAGAGCCATCCCACCTGTGGACACCCTAGGACCCAGGACACCTACATCAGGGAAGCCAGGTGCATAGGTGTAAAGTTTTGGCGGAAACCGCCGTCAAACTCAATGGAGGACTTCAGGAAGATGCTGCTGCTGGTGTAGGTGAAAGTGTCCGGTGGAAGCCAAGGGTGGATTAAAGTCAAGAAGTATGAATGATCTAAAGGAGCACTCCTGTTATTTTTAAAAAACAAATTTTTTAGAAAGATAATGAAAATGGCGAGCAACAATGGCTGACACGCTGTCTACACGTGTCTTGAAACATATACTGCATTTAAGTTTCTACTATTTGACATGTGAAACTTTATTTGCACTATTGTTAATATAGTCACGCAATGTTCACATATGTTTATGCTTGCTCACCCTGCATATTGTATTTTAAGATTATATTATTTACATTGCTTACAGATTCAGCCCCTGAAGAAGGGCCGATGGGGCCTGAAATGCATTGGGCGGTGTTCTTGAAAGATTAAAAGAATGAAATTCTACACAAAATGTCAATCTGTGATTGGAACAGATTAAATCTGTATATGTTATAAGCGCATTTGCCTATGTTTTGGAATTATTTTATTGTTTGGCATTTTGTCATATTACACATTTTGGAGTTGATTACCACTATTGATTTTTTTAACGTTGTTAAGTTTGTATAGCAAAAGCATTTAGGCAACAATGCACAGAGGTCAGGTTGCACAACTTGAACTATGTAGTATATGTTTTAAGACACTTGTAAACTGCGTGTCAGCCCCTGTTGCACACCATTTTCATTATCTTTCTAAAAAATTTGTTTTTTAAAAATAACAGGAGTGCTCCTTTAGATCATTCATTATTATTTGACGCCTGTCTTACCAAAAGGAAGCACCCAATTATGGGGCTGATTCCGATCCGTGTAAAATATTCCCCGTACGAATCGTATCCGGATTTTTTTACATACGAATCGTACAAGTCCCGTACAAACTTGCAAGTACGATTCGTATGTAAAAAACTCCATACGAATCGCATTGGGAAAATTCCCCGACACGTCCCCGGGTCGGAAAAAGTGTCCGACACGTCCCCGGACAGTTTTACCTACAATTCGGGAAACCGAAGTCCGAACGCGCAAGTACGATCAGTCCCGTCCGTCCGAATGCACAACTGTATGGTAAAAACACCGTACGGAGCGAACCTCTATAGCAACCATGTAGACGTCCAAACATGTGCCCGCATACGCGCCGAACACCCCCCCAGCCCCCCGCGGATGTACGCGCCAGACCCCTAGCCCCCCGTGGACAGACGCGCCGGACCCCCAGCCCCCCCGCGGATGTACGGCGCGGACCCCCACCCGCGTATATACAGTGCGGACCGCCACCCCCGTATGTACGGTACGGACCCCCACCCCCGTATGTACGGTGCAGACCCCCACCCCCGTATGTACGGCGCGGACCCCCACCCGCATATGTATGGTGCAGACCCCCACCTCCATATGTACGGTGCGGACCCCCACCCCCCCGTATGTACGGTGCGGACCCTCACCCCCGTATGTATGGTTGGACCCCCACCCCCGTATGTACGGTGCGGATCCCCAACCCCCCGTATGTACGGCGCGGACCCCCACCGTACATACGGGGGTGGGGGTCCGGCGCGTCCGTCCGCGGGGGGGCTGGGGGTCCGGTGCATCCATCCGCGGGGGGCTGGGGGTCCGGCGCAGACATCCGTGGGGGGGCTGGGGGTCCCGGCGCATACATCCACGGGGGGCTGGGGGTCCGGTGCATACATGCGCGGGGGGGCTGGGGGTCTGGCGCGTCCTTCCACGGGGGGCTGGGGGTCCAGCGCGTACATCCGCGGGGGCTGGGGGCCCGGCGCGTACATGCGCGGGGGAGCTGGGGGTCCGGCGCGTCCGTCCACGAGGGGGCTGGGGGTCCAGCGCGTACATCCGCGTGGGGGCTGGGGGTCCAGCGCGTACATCCGTGGGGGGGCTGGGGGTCCGGCGCGTCCGTCCGCGGGGGGGCTGGGGGTCCGGCGCGTCCGTCCGCGGGGGGCTGGGGGTCCGGTGTGTACATCCGGGGGGGGGCTGGGGGTCCGGCGCGTACATCCGCGGGGGGCTGGGGGGGTGTTCGGCACGTACCGGGCGCCCTTTTCCTCACGCTTCGCGGCGTACTTGGCTTTTCCGGCACTTTTTGGGTGCCATAAAAATATTGCCGTCCGGAGTGCTGTCGGTACGAATCGTACTTGCTGGAACGTAAAAGGCTGCCTAACTCCGTCCGCATGTCGCGTATGCGCTGTCCCGGATCACATTCAGATGTATTTTTGTGTCGGTCGGTGTTTTGTACGATTCGTACGGAAATGGTGTTTCCGTACGAATCGTACTTGCATGTTTGTATGGTGTTTTTACCGGGTACGAGTCGGATGGAGAAAACGCTCCGTCCGACGATTCGTACCCGGTTTCTCCAGGATCTGAATCGGACCCTATGTCTTTTGACGCCATCACCAGTTTAACAGATAATCGAGCAAGCACATTGGCTTACACTAAAGAGCAAGCATGTGAAATATACTCTCTCATACAAGACGTCAGAACGTTCAATGTGCAGGGAAGCACCCTACAAAAGCAACTTAAACAATTGGAATTCCTAACCAGGAGACAACTAAATCAGCACCTGCATGCTTCCACACTAGTGCAGTATCATCGGACGAAAAGGATCCCGAGAGGCTTAAGACAGTCCATAAAACCTATGTTGTTCAGGTTTCAGTTCAAGAAAGAGTTCATGGACCGATGGTACGCGGTACTCAATAAATGCTCCTTAGATCTTATCTTACTACTTATTGAAGAACTGGCAGTAGTTATTAAAGAAATTACTGAAGAAATTGCATTGATTCAAACGGATTTAGAGACAAGAATGGACATAGATGATTGGAATAAAGTTTGGGAGGACATGAATACCAAACTGGATGTATATTCCAAGGAACTACAGCAGGGTAAATTAAGAAAATACAAGCGAGATACCTTGGACTACAAGCTCAACGAGGTATATACCTATGCTGAGGTAAATGCCCAAAGAAGAGTTTTTTATAAAAAACAAGCTAATACATCTTCAGATGAGAGAGTGGCAACCAAGGGTGATACCAATATTAACAGAGCACCACCAAGGATAGATAAAAACATCGACACATCGTGTGGAACCATAGGAGGAGAATCAGTTGAACATGCTTCAACATCTATGTCTTTTTTAGTACAGGAGACGGATACCAGTCAACCACCAGGAAAATCAGGAGGAAAACCAGGAGAAGTCAAAGAAAGACTAAGACAAAACTTGAGAAGCCAGAAAATGACTTAATAGTTAACATCTCATCCGTTGATCTTACTTCACAACAAATCAATATCTTGAATAAAGGATTAGGATATTCCTAATTATCAAATGAATGTTCTTGAAAATGAAATAGATTTATTCAAGTTCATGCGATTGTCATGTTTAAGATATTTTTTTGCCTCACTTAGTACTGTAGACATACAACGTCCAGAACCTGAATTCATTGAATTGAAAAGAAAATATACTTTCCAAGCACCAACATCCCAGAAAAGTCTGGATGGTTTTGAAAATTTGGTTAAAAACGATCTTCTTAAAATGAACATCAGGGATCCAAAAGAACCATTCTCACCAAACATGAGAGAAACATGTTGAATGCTTTAGCACTTGATTCTAGAATCGTGATACAAAAAGCTGATAAGGGAGGAGCCATAGTTATCATGGACAAAAAATTGTACACGTCTAAAGTAGTAGAACACATCTCTGATTCCAGTACTTATCTTCAATTGGAACAAGATCCGACTCAAGACTTGGTGTCCACATTTGAAATCATATTGGATAAAGCCACAGAGATGGGTTGGATTACGAATAACACTCATACATATCTAACAGTTACCAATCCAAGAAGACCTGGACTGTATAAGTTACCCAAGATCCACAAAAACGTGCATGATCTCCCACAGAGACCGATCGTTACGGGGTGTGGAACCATCTTCGAACCTATTGGCCAATATATAGATTATTTTCTGCAGCCTTTTGTTCAGGATTGGAATTCATAAATAAAAGACACCACACATTTTCTCCAGTAGCTACGTACAGTAAAATCAGACAAATACATCATTTGCGCACTTTAGATGTCAAGGCACTATATACGTCCATTCCCCATTCTGGGGTCAAGGAGGCAGTTGAATGGGCCCTATTTTTTATTTCTGGTATTTATAAAGCGCGACACTCATCCCATAGGATATCACGGCGCTATAAGAAAAAGGGGGACTATTGAGATTTATGCAGAGGGAGTTAGTTTTTTGGAAAGAGGTGGGTTTTTAGTTTTTTGCCGGAACTGTAGAAGGTTTGTAGTGTGTCTAAGATCCATGGGTAGCTCGTTCCATCTTTTGGCCGCCAGATGTGAAAAGGCTCGTCCACCTGTCCTTGCCCTGAAAATGCGTTTAGGTTTTGCCAGGGCTGAGTTATTGGACCTTAGGTTCCTGTTTGGAATATAGAATTTGATTTTAAAACAACATGCCATAGGAGCAGATAAAGTTTTTATATTGGAAATGTTGCACTTCTGCCTCCATCACAGCTATTTTGAATGGGACAATAAATATTTTTTGCAATTAAAAGGAACTTCAATGGGATTTGCTGGGGCTCCAGCTTATGCTAACACCTATATGGCTAAGTTTGAGGACTCTTTTATATATTGTGACAAAGAATGGTCGGAGAATCTGTCATTATATTGTCGATTCATAGATGACATATTTCTACTTTGGAACAACAGCTGGGAATTATTGGAAGCTAAAATCAAACCATTGAATTCGTTCAATGAAAATATTCAGTTCACCAACACCATGAATAGGAAATCTCTCCTTTTTTTGGATGTACTAGTGACCATCGAGGAAGGTATGATACATACGGAAGTTTATCATAAACCAACGGACTAGAACAATGCTCTAGCGTTCACGAGCTTCCATCCTCAGAGTTTGATTCACAATCTCCCATATTCACAATTATTAAGAGCCAAAAGTATTTGTTCTGATGATACCACTTTACAGACAAACATTTCCATTTCTAACGAGAGCTATTTATCCAAAGGTTACCCAGAGTTTATTCTGGATCAAGCCATTTGCAAGATGGAAAATAGATCACGTGACAGTCTCTTAGAAACAAAAGGCAAATCAAATGTCAACAGACAAGTGTTCGTATCGAAATGTTCTACTTGCACACGACAAGTCAAAAAGATCATCAATCATCGATGCGAAATACTAGCAAACGAAAGTGACTTTCAAGATCTGTTCAAGAACGAACCTTTATTTGCCTATAGAAGATCTTTAAATCTGAAAGAAATGTTAAAGCCCAAATCAGCAGAAAGCATTCAATAATATAAAGGTACCAGACGATGTCAAAATTGCGTACATTGCAAAAATGTGATATGCTGTGCCAGTATACAGCATCCCCAGATGGGAGAGACGATAAAAATCAAACACAATGCAGATTGCAATTCCAAAAATCTGATATACGCAATCAAATGTACTTACGGACTACTGTATATAGGTAAAATTGAGAGGAAGATAAAAACACAAATTTCTGAACATAAGAGCACCATCCGCAATTGCAATACGAAAAGCAGTCTATCAGTTCATTGGATGAAATGCAGGTACACCATTGCCCAAATGAAATTCCAGGTGATAGAGATGGTCAAACCAGCACCCGGTAGGGATCGGACGAGGACTTTATTACAAAGAGAAATTCATTGGATAAAGAGACTAGATACCCAAGATCCTAAAGGGATTAATGATAAAGTAGATTTGGGGTGTTTTTTGTGATCCTACACTATGTGGATAGCAGAGTAGGTGCTTTCAAGTACTAATTGTGATTCTGTTGACAGTATAAAGTAACAGGATGGACATTGCGATCATATTCCCATGATTATTGTTTACAAATGACAGCATGTTATTCATTTATGTATCATACACATTAGTTTATCGTTTATAATGACAGAGTGTTATTCATACATGTGTGATTTAGTTTTTTCCTTTCTTCTTGTTTCACACATCTTACTGTCTTAGGATGTATTATTCCGTGGGATTCCACCAGTCTTTCACGGCATACTGTGCACACTGGAACAGGTTTCGGCATCTGTGGATTTGGTTTTTGTATTCTTTCCATGTATTTGGACCCAGCTTTTGCACACCCCACTGATTTTGGTACCGTCGCGTTTTTTCACCTTTTAAAGATGGCGCCCATACTTTTCAGACCTTGCTAGCAGTCCGTCATTTTATTCGATCTTATTAACGTCACCTCCGCTGCTTGCGAGGTACACGTTCATCAGCTGTTCAGGAGTTGATACCAGCGCGCCGTGGAGTTTGGAATACCAGAGTTTTGGTGTAGTACGAAGGTCCGTTTCTAGCATGTACGACGTATCTGTTACTGCCATTTTGGCATTTTTTTCAGCGAGGAGACGGTGCATGGTACAGTTAGCGAGATTATCGTGTGGTCTATTTATTTTTCAGATGTGACACCACGAACTTGTGGCACCAATGAGGATATAGGTCAAGGTTGGATGTCTTCGGTAAACAGTGCACCATCGTGACTCTCCCTCTTGGGTTCTATGTATTTTTTCACATCACTACGGGCACTTCATCATTCATTTTTCATTGCGGTTACGTTGGGGTCCGCCTGATTCGGGGAATGTATAATACATTGACGTTGAGCATTGTTTATCGATTTCATCACACTGAGCACTTTTTTTCTTTCATCCTTCGGTTCTGTCTCCCTTTTTTCTAAAAACTCTTTTTAAGTTTCTACTATTTGACATGTGAAACTTTATTTGCACTATTGTTAACATTGTCACGCAATGTTCACATATGTTTATGCTCGCTTACCCTGCATATTACATTTTAAAAGAATATTATTTAGATTGCTTGCTGATTCATACCCTGAAGTAGGGCCGATGGGGCCTGAAATGCATTGGGCGGGGTTCTTGAAAGATTAAAAGAATGAAATTCTCCACAAAATGTCAATCTGTGATTGGAACAGATTAAATCTGTATATGTTATAAGCGCATTTGCCTATGTTTTGGAATCATTTTATTGTTTGGCATTTTGTCATATTACACATTTTGGAGTTGATTACCAATATTGATTTTTTTTACGTTAAGTTTGTATAGCAAAAGCATTTAGGCAACAGTGCACAGAGGTCAGGTTGCACAACTTGATCTATGTAGTTAAAGTCAAGAAGTACCTGCAAGCAGAAGGGACAGCATCTATGTCACTCAGGAGTGACCAGGAGGCACAGAAGACAAATGCCCACCGTTGTCGAGGGTAGCAGGAGATCTGACGGTGACCTTGGAACTGCAGTTGTGCGGACCAGGCGACGCTGAGGAAGACCAGGAGCCATGCACGAGCTGTCCCACATCGGATGTCGAGAGTTGAGAGGTCAGTGTCCGTTGGGAGCAACAACAGGCCTTTGCAACTGCAACTAACTAGGAAAGTGAAGAAAGTACAGTGTTGGGACCAGCAAGGTCCAGGTGACTCACCACAAGCAGGAGAGTCAGGGCAGGCCCGAGCAATCATGGGAGCCCACTGAATTCAAAGTTGACCCTCAAGAGGACCCACAGGCCAGAGGCACTGGAGTCCCGAGAAGATCTAGAGCAGCTCACCAATGATGCAAGCCCATGATGCAAGTGATGTGGTGAGGACAAAGATCTTGGTCACAGGAGATGTTTGAGGTCGGGCTACTTGGGGCCTGAAGATCTTGGTGGAAGGAAGCCAACAAGCCTTTGCAACTGCAAGTAAATGTGGTGCACAGGGGTTTGGTTCCTGCAGCTCTGACGAGGGATATTGGCCTCAAATTTGGTGAGATGACAGTGCAGGTCTCGAGGGATGTGAAGAACAATGACCTATGCTACTGGGCCTTTCGGAGTCCATGGGAGCCCAGGATCAGTAGACAAGTCAGCTTAGCTGCGGTGCCTGCAGATGCAGGGAAGTAACTCCTTCACTTCAAGGGAGATTCCTTCAGGTGTCTTGGATGCCCACAGGCCTTGGAATGTTCCTGTATGGAGCACAGACACAGATGTTGCAGCAGATGAGCAGGGCAACGAGATCAGGAGCAGCAGAAGTCTACCCAGTTGCAGCCTTGATGCCCAGAGCGAAGTCCAGAGTGTCCAGACCGTCAAAGAAGAAGTGGTGTCTTGAAATGAATCTTGCCCCACGACAAATCTAGGGACCCACCCACAGGTAAGCCCTTAAGTACCCTCAGGAAAGGGTTGGGACGATTCAGGGTTCCCTCCCCGGGGAGGGGTCAGACAGTAGGGAGGATATCCCCATGTCCTTTTTCCAGTTTCACGCCAGAGCGGGAGCCACTGGCTCCCTGCGCTGGTTTGAACTGGACTATGCAAGGAGGACACCAAATGTGCCCCTCAATAAGACTGAGTGGCACTGACAAGCGCTCCAACCTGGCCCCAGTGCACTAAACCCTGCCTGTGAGGTGGTCACACCTCCCTCTGACAGGATATCTACTGTTCTGCCTTCCCCTGCTCGAGCCTGGCTCAGCAGCAGGAGGGTAGAATTGTGTCTCTAGTCAGCTGCAGCCATGTTGTGCTTTCATGGTCTAGAAGACTGGTACCGGGAGCACTGAGTGCCTCCTGTAGGAGCTTTACAGTGCATGGAATCATACCTCCAACACTGTTTACAGCGTGCGGTATGATTCAAACATGTTTTATACCAAACATTACAGTGTTCAGTACAACCAGTTTAGAGATGGTTTTCGCGTAACGAAGCATGGCCACTCTATGTATTGTAATGGCTGATGCACTTACAACCCGGGAGAATGGACTCCGAAGGTTGAAGGGGTGTCCTGCTCATGAAGGGGCACCCTCACATTTGAAACCGAGCACCCTGCCTTCAGGATTGAAAAGCATGTTTTAGGGGTCACTATAGGTTTTAAGTGCAGTGACCTCAGATATAGGGAAACCTATATCTGTCGTAAGAGGTGCTAGCACCAGCTTACACAGGCTGCAATGGCAGGCCTGTAGGTACAGTTTGAATGATCTCCCATGGGTGGCATAATACATGCTTCAGCCAATGGGGGACACCTGATGTACCTATGCCCTGGATACCTCAGTACCACTACTAGGGACTAATAAGGGTACACCAGTGTCCAGTCTGGGATGTACCTAAGTGTTTACCATATCAATTTAGGGGAGAAAGCACAGAGACTTGGGTCCTGGTAAGCAGGATCCCAATCAGACTAGTCAGAAACAGCATAGCACCAGGCAAAAAGTGGGGGTAACCATAAAACCACATCCTACTTTCCTACAATCTGTTTAAGGGATTTGCCTGCTGTTGCGCTGCTGTGGCTGTTGCATGGCACGAAAGGACAAGTTCTTCCCAAAGCCACAAAACTTGCGGAACTATCCAAAGCTCCTGGGCTGAGACTGAAGTCCCAATAACCTTGCCGTGGCTTTACTGTCTTCAAAGCGCTGCAGCGCCAAAATCCGCTTTTGCCCCAAACAGGCAAGATCCATTGAGTGGCAGATTCAGTAAAGTAGCATGGACATCAGGAGAGAACCCTGAACCACACAATCAAGCATGACTCCTAGTAGCCACAGATGATTCCATTGCCCTGGCTACCGAATCAGCAGTGTCCAGACCAGACTGTATCACCTGGCGGGCAGTGACTCGAGCATCCGACAGCACCTCCGAGAAATATCCTTGGACCTCCTCAGGCAGTTTTGGAACCACCTCCCTATTAGAGTCCATGAGGGCATGGATGTTGTGACCCAGAAGGCATGTGGCATTTGTTGACTTGAGGGCCATACTCCCTGAGGAGAACACCTTCTTTGCCGATTGCTCCATGGATTTCAACTTCCTATCTGCAGGTGCAGATGGGAAGGAATCTGCAGACCGCCTCGAGGAGCACCAAGCCTGGATGACCGAGCTTTCTGGCGAAGGATGGGTGGTCAGAAAAGCAGGATCCCTCAGAGCCACCTTGTACCAGAGCAGCTCTGACAGACATCAAGAATTGGCTCTGTCAAAGCCTCATTTAAGGGACGTAAAGGGTCTGAAATAGAGGAAAGAGAATGGAGCACTTCCATCAGGCTATTTGACTTTAATTCCGCTGTGTGAAGGGGCAATTCCAAGAGATCCGCAGCCTTCTGATCACAGCATGATAAGTGGTCACCTCCTGCATCGGCAGACCTTTTGGAGATGAAAACTCCCATTCAGGAGAGGTATCCAGACAACTAGCCTCTTGTAAGCCTTCAAAATCCGAATCAAGATCCACAATCCCCTATTCCTCAGCCTCTCCATGCTCTTCCTGGTACTCTTCCTCCTGCAATAGCCTTTGTGACTCTCTCCCAGACCTCATCCTCTGAACAGGCATCGGCAGTGCCAGATGTGGAGCCAGTGACTTCAGCATTGGCATCAAAGGGTGACCTTCAGGAACGGAAGTCGACACTGTCGAGGTCGAGTTGGTGCCTGTTCAGAACCAGACGGTAATGGAGATGAACCATCGAGTGGCACTTGCCCCTCCAAAGATTGTAAAGACGTCGAAAATATCGGCGTTGGAAGAGGCCAACTCCTTGGAGCCATAGGCATAACAGGCATGAGAGGTGCCTGAGGAAAGTGAGGGGGCAAAACTCCCAGGGAGTATGCCAACGAACCCATGGGGCCAACAGGTGCACCAGTAGGGTTTGTTGCTCTGACGAACAAGCCAACATTGCATTTAAAAAATGCTACGGATTTGTACCCAGAGTCATGAAAGAAGGATTCATCGGATCTAATACTACAGGCTCTGAAGCCAGTTGGAGAGACTGCAAGTTCATCTCCGGCTGCGGTGCCAGAGGCCCTGGACCCAGAGGTGGAGTAACTGACATGAGTTCCCTTTTTGGAGGTGGAGTAGTCGAGTTCGGCAACGGTGGAGGTGTTGCATCTCTCGGAGATGGTTGAGTAACTGCTCTCGGAGACATGGCCGGAGTCCCCTCAGGTGAAGGAGACGGAGAGATCGCGTCCCTTCGATGATGTCTGGGACATTGCAACACTGATTTCAGAGCTGCATCCTTCAACGAGCGACGCCGAGAACCATGGCACTGCTTTTTCTTTTCTTCTACGAAGACCTCTAAGTACTCTGAGTCGCCGACTTGGAACGGGACCTCGACCTCCTGCGATCCCTTCTCTGCTTCTTGGCCTTGGCCATGAATAATTTCGCCTCCATCTCCTTCAGCACTTTAGGATTCATGCGCTTGCACAAAGTACACTCTCTAACGTCGTGGTCTGACGAAAGACACTATAAATAGTCTTCATGGGTGTCAGTGATGGACATGTGACCCCAACATTCATGGCTTGAAACCTGATTTTTTTGAGTAGTCGTCATCAATAGCTACAAAGTCACTGCAATCCACAACAAAGAAACTCCCAGAAATGGAGAGCCTTGGAAAAAACTGTTACTCATCGGTAAAAAGGGAACTGACGTCAGCCCGCCAACAAGGTCTTCCTATGGCTCCAATGACGTAATGCGGAGTCGCGTGCGGAGTCATTCCATTGTGACGTGGGAGAGATGAATAGAAAAGTTTCTGTGGAATGCTGCGCATTGGGATAATTCTAAAGGTGAGGAATCCACAGGCAGATGTATACTTCAGAAAAATAGAAGCAAACAATTAATGCAGATGAACATTTCATCCAAGTGAAAAAGAAGCAAAAAAGAGAGAAACAAACAAAATTACAAATATGTCTTAAGAAATACTATATGCATCCATGTTTCATCTGCTATAATTCATGCTTACAAGCCACTCCTTGGTTTTCTTGCAAGATTTATTTTTAAAAGGTAGCAAACTGTCATATTTGGTGTCGTAGTGCTCGTGTTAAAAGTGATGGAATTTGGTTTTAGGGCAGGGACGTTCAGACGGGGGTCTTAGACGTGAGTTTAAAAGGTGTTTGATAGATGCAGGCAACCCGGTTTGGAGGTGGGAGTCTCAGAAGTTGCTCAAATGGTTTACAGGCAGAATTACCAACATAAGTGTGATTTTACCTAGGATGGTTTGCACGTCAAAAATAGAGGCATGGTTGGCCTCACATGGATTGTAGCTAATCAGTTTCAATCTGAAAGATTCAAACTTTTAAGAAATAATAATAATCCACATTTGTAAAGCGCGAACAATCACCCGTAAGGGTCTCTAGGCGCTGGGGGCCCCAGATTCTGGAGTCAGTCGCCCTGGCCGCTGCAACACACCTCTTCCCTCTTCCCAAAAAGGTTTGTGAGCAGGCTCATGCTGTTTATGTGCTCTAAAAGTTAACCTGGATTTATTGGCGTTTTTCAAGTGATAGGCACTTGCCTGCATTTGTGATCCTAATCGTATCTTGAGGGAGTAGATAGTCATGCTTGGTTAAGAGCAAAGTGAGGACTATGACCACCTTCCTCCATTCTTGGTTACCGCCACTTGGGATTTTGTTTTTGAAAAACAGAAACTTTTGCTGGGAAGGATGCCTCATAGGACATGGCGGCCTCTCAGTAGACTTTCTGAGCCCTGCTGCTTGCTGTCATCCACCCTGACCTCTGCCACTCTGACGCTGGACGGACGCCTGCAAAACTCTAATCCTCAGATGGCGGGCTCAGTTGTGAGCTGTGTACAGAAGTTTGCTTGTTTCTACTAAACTAACATCATGCCAGGCAAATTTGCATTATGAATAACAAATAATGTTTTTGTATAAACATTTGCCTCACATCAGAAACCAGAAATATTATGAATGCTTGGTTGATTTTCCTCTTTACGAAATATGTGTTATTGCTCTTGGAAAAGTATGTGAATTGGCTTTCTTTTGTTTTCTTTGTTCATAGCACACGCCTCAGTAAGTCCCATTACAGCTGGCAGACATCCAGAGCTGTAGACAAAAGAGCTTTGTTTTCTTGACACTGAATACACTGCAGGAGTTTTAAAAAAAATGAAAATTGCTACACGTAGCCCACAAATTGATTTGACTTTTTCTAGAATATTAAAGGAATGTTATACTGTTTTTTTTGCAGGTCAGGAGACAGGAAGCACGGATTGCTTATCTTTAATTGCGGCGTTCTATGTAGCAGTGAAATCTAGTCTTCCACCCACTTCTAAGCACATGGAAATACTTACTCATTTTCTTTTTTTTTCATTGGAATAGTATTTCTTTCATCTGCAAGACTGCAACTAATATATAGATACCACATTGAATAGCTATAATTGTGTTGATTATATGCAAAACATTTCGGAGTTGAATTTTCAGAGGAATATTATTTTTTTATTTGGAAAACACTCTAGGATATTCTGAAAGATTTACAACTTTCTCTTGCAGTTTAGTGGTTCCAAAACTAAGTTAACAGTTTTAAATAAAACATGAACCATCTCAAGTGAGGTTAAAAAGCACATCCGACAACGTCCTTGGGGTCTATTGTGATTCCTCCCTTTTGAAACAGTTTGGTCAGTATGTAAACACGGCCCAATATTGCGCTACATTCCCATCTTGTGGTAGTTCCACATTTCAACTTATACGTTCAATAAATCATTACCTTGAGTGTTTCTAGTTGACAGGCCCTAAACAGGCAATGCAATGCTATTCACTTATGTCACTTGTGCATGAACAACTGGCTACAAACATGGAAGATATGTGGCGCCGCGGCCAGGGCGAGTGACTCCGGGATCTGGGGATCACGGTTCGATCCCCTACGCCGGTGTTGTGTAATATCTGGTATCCGCTTGGGATTGTGTATCCTCTGGCCTTCGGCAGAATCCGGTTGGACACCTCGAACGAGCCCACGGAAGCCCCGCCCACCGCTGGAGAGGCAACCCTCTGCTTTAGCAGGCAGAAGCAGCAGCGCTCCGAGCAAAGCTGCTGTTGGAACTGCACCTTTCTGCTCTAAAGCAGAGGAGCCATCTCATTCATACAGGGTTAAGAGTCGACGCCGTATTTTGATTCCCTCATGGCAATTTCACCAGTTTACAAATGATGAGAAATCGTATGATTGGAAGTGACTCCGTAACCAGGATGATTAAAACAGCGCACATGACATGAAAGGCTTGGTGGCATGTCTTCCATGTTTGTATTATTTTACTATGAGTCCCTCTAACTTGTATTTAGGCCACCTTTCACTCATTTAAAAAGCAACAGAGGAAGTGTCACATTAGTACTTTGAAATGCGAGTACCTTGCTCCAATTTTGAAACTCTCTGGCAGACATTCGTTTTTTTAAATTAATTGAGGGGTTTACATCTAGGTAAGCACAGCGCTATGTTTTATATTGTCATATGTACAATGATAATTTTTTAGTTAATTTTAATAATAAGGGCCTTGGTAAAGCACAACTAGACACAAGGGGGCAGATTTACAAGCCCCTTGCGCCTCATTTATGCCGCCATTGCGTCACTTTTGTGACGCAGCGGCGGCGCAAATCCTGCGCCATGGTGCGGGGTGCTTACAACGTGACGCATCTGGGAGATGCGTCACGTTGTAAAGCCCTGCGCCACATGTAGGCATTCCTGCGCAGGAACGCCTCCTAAAAGTGGCTGAGTGAAATCTACAAGATTTCACTCAGTCACTTTTAGGCTCATGCTGCGTCAAAAACCTGCGCCTGCCTGAAGCAGGCGTAAGGATTGACGCAGCATTAGCAAGATAGAGCCCTCCAGAGCATTGCTGGAGCTGCATCGCGCTTGCGACGCAACTCCAGCAATGCGCCACTTTCACGGCACAGATGCGTCACGCATCTGTGCCGTTTTTTCCCTATGGTGCGCCGCATTGTAAATGCGGCGCATCCATGGTGGCGGTGCTGTGGCGCACAATAACTGGCGCATCCCTGCTGATATGCAGGGATGTGCCAGCTATTGTAAATCTGCCCCAAGATCCCTGCCCCAGTGCGCTTTGGGTGTGGACATTTACCAGGGGCACAAGACCCGATCTTCGGGGGGGGGGGGGGGGATTGGCTAACACTCCCAGCCAGGGCTGGCCCTAGCACTGGTTGCACACAGTGTAACAGTCTTTTTTGGGGGCCCCCTGCCCCATTTCCTCCTTCATGAATTCTCTCACTACCACTCACCAACAATGCACCTCATCTTGCTATAGCACCTTTCAGACAAACATTTAATTTTTTATAGCACTACTCATAGTTTGCTTACACTCAGTTCTGTGATCTGCATGGTACACTTTCTTGGTAGCAGGCACATTAATCCTCTGCGCTGCGTGGGTGGCAGGAGTGCCCATGTGAGTGCACGGTGAGTGATGCAACAGTGTGAGAGTAGGGTGAGTGAGGTGACCATATGAATTTGGGCGCGCATGTTAGTGCAGAGTGGGACTAATGAATGCATGGTTAGTGATGGGCTTGTTTGACTGAGATTGCAGAGTGAGGATTGAGGGGGAACAGGTGAGTGAAGTGTCATATAAGTGCAGGGTGAGTAGTGTGCTTGTGTGACTGCAGGGTGAGGTACAGGGTGAACAGCGCAAGTGCATTGTGAGTGCAGAGTGATCACTGCGAGTGCAGGCTGAGTGGGTAAATGGGGCATGGTGATCAGTGTGAGTGCATTGTGATCGCTATGAGTGAAGGGTGAGCATGAAAGTGAAGGGGCGAGAATGAGGAATGAGTTGTCTGAATGCAGGGTGCATTACCAGACACTTGGAGTAACTCAGCATGTTATTGACGGCGGTGTAGGGTTTCAGATAAAAGTTAAACTATTGCTAATATGCAGGGCTTTGAGTGGGATAAAAAAAAACGGGGGGTCTCTCAAAGGGGCGTGGCCAATATAATTAAAACATTTATGCTAAAAATCTGTGCTCAGCATAATATGCTGCCCGACTGGTATTTCGCTGCTTCTGTTATTGCCTCCAAATAAGTAACATTGCACCTACGGCAAGCCAGGACTATTCGCTTTGTCAAAGGTTGTTAGTTGCATAAGATAAATATACTACATGCATACATACATCTATGGCTTTGTGGTATATTATAATAGAAAATGTTTTAGTTCTTGTGCAAGCGGTTGTGGCATAATGGCTAGAGCTTCCAACTTTGGTGCTGAATAAGCAGGTTTCAGTCTCAGCTTCGGCTCAACATCCTGTGTTATAAGGGCAAATCACTTAATCGTCCGTGAGCTCGGAAAGATGGGAGGCTCACCAGGCCCATTGTGCCGGTACTTTGAGGCACAATGTATCAAGCTCGGAAGGGTGGGAGGCTAGCTAGTCCTGTCATACCTTCTTCAGCCAATCTGGCTGTTGTAAGCATGCAGAAGATTTCCAGAACACCCATGCACACTGTACCTCGGGATGACTAGCCCTTGTGCCAGCACACTGATGCACACTCTATTGAGCTCGTAATGTTAAGATGCTGACTAGGCCCGTTTTGCCAGCACACTGTGATGCATACTCTATCAACCTTGGAAAGACAGAGGGCTGACTAGGCCTGTCGTGCCAGCACCCTGGTGCATACTCTATCGAGCTCAGGAGGATACGTTGCTGACTAGGCCTCTTGTGCCAGCACTCTGAAGCACACTCTATCGAGCTCAGAAGTATAAGATGCTGACTATGCCTCTCGTGCCAGCACTCTGATGCAAACTGTGTCAACCTTAGAAGGACGGCGGGCTGACTAGGCCCATCGTGCCAGCAGTCTGGTGCACAGTCTATTGAGCTCAGAAGGATAAGATGCTGATTAGGCACTTCGTGCCAGCACTCTTATGCATGCTATATTTGGCTTGGAAGGATAAGATCCTGGTTAGGCCCCTTGTGTCAGCACTCTGATGCGTACTATATCCAGCACGGAAGGATAAGATGCTGATCAGGCAGCTCGTGCCAGCACTCTGATGCATACTATAACCATCTCAGAAGGATAAAATGCTGACTAGGCCCTTTGTGCCAGCACTCTAAAGCGTACTATATCCAGCTTGGGAAGATAAGATGCTGACTAAGCCCTTGTGCCAGCACTTTGATGCAAACTGTATCAACCTTGGAAGGACGAAGGCCTGACTAGGCCCATCGTGCCAGCACTCTGATGTGTACTATATCCAGCTCCGAAGGATAAGATGCTAACAAGGTGTGGAAATTTAGTTCGTAACTGAACATTATCCGCGCCATCTTGTCTCTTCCCAAGCGCCACACGCAGAAAACACGCGACGGCCATTTTAGGCACCATGGCCTCATTGCCGATCGCCGGCGCGTCCCTCTGGCGCTGCGAACATCCCCCCGCGCGCCGGCCACCCCCGCTCTCTCATACATGGGCCATAAACTCTCTCCTTCTGCGCGACCCTGCCATGGAACCACATCCCACGCCTGACCGACACCTTCTTTCATCCCATACATGGTCATACATCCCTTTGATAACCCCCTTCCTCTGCGCCCGATTGTTCGAACCGATCCCAGGCCATCACCTAGCCCCGCGGATGCAGTTTATTGCCCCTACTGTAAGGGAAACACCCCACATCAAAGGGATTACAGTAGATCAAGGCCCCCCACCCCCTGAGACCTGACCAGTCGCACACACCCCCGGGAATTGGCGGAATGTCCAGCTGTGTGATAGCCATCTCCTACTGAGGGTGGGGTGGAGACTTCTACTGTAGCTATGTGTGGGAGCGGATCTGAGCCGGGGATTCTGAGGATGTTCTTTCATGTATCAAAGCGATCTCAAGAATGTGCCATGTATGATAAACCTGTAATAAAGCAATAAACCTGTGTATAAGAGGCCAGGCCTCAGAGATGTGGTTAGAGCACCTCGAGACGATACTTTGCTGTCCGATTTGATGTGTTCTGCTCCGACGGAATAAAACTTTGTTTCCTGCCTTCCAGTCTCCGGCGCCTGCCTCTTTTGTTGGTTAATCATCGAATGGTGTAAGAGGCGATTACCGCCGGGCAATACTTGAATAGTTACCGACTGAACCTGCCTACAATTTAACAATTGGCGTCCCAAGCGTGGGGCCCATCAGCGACACGTGGATCCAGTGGGAGAGGTTCTGACGACAAAGTGAACGACTGCAACGATCGGGAAGAGCTCCTGCCTGATAGACCCTCGTCTGCCAGCCGATCATCCGAACTTCACTGGTTCCGAGCAGACCTCTCTCGAGTGATCTACGGTCCTGACTGGGAACCATCAGGAGTGCCGTGGCAAATACGGAGAGTAGAGGACGATCGGGCGCTGGAGGCGGAAGACGAGAAACTGTCCATGCGGTCCGGGTAAGGTCGTATAACACGACAAATTGCGAAACGATTGATTGATTGATTGAAAATACTAGTATTGCTTGTTTGATTGTTCTTTTTGAGATATTCGCTGTCTACAAACGGGGATATTCTCTCTCCCTTTGCAGATAGTGAAGGGTAGGTAACGCAGACTTTTGTCCCCCTTTGTCATCTGTCGTGCCTATTATTCTCCCCACTGATTGATTGTCCGAACATTGATTGTTTTTGACGAATAGTGCTTTTTGAGATATTCTCTGTTTGCAAATAACGTAGAATAGAAATATTCTGTCTAGTCTTTGCAGATAGTGAAGGGTAGGTAACGCGGACTTTTGTCCCCCGTTGTAACCCGTCGTGCCTATCTCTTTCTCACCATTGATTGATTGATTGTCCGAACACTGGTTGTTCGATATTGGTACTTTGGAGGTATTCTCTGCTTACAAATAACGTGGAATAGAGATATTCTGTCTAGTCTTTGCAAGCAGTGAAAAGATAGGTAGTGCAGACTTTTGTCCCCGTTGTAACCCGTCATGCCTATCTTCTCCCCACTGATTGGTAGTTGGTTCTGCCCGGACCGCTTATTAGAGGTGAACCATCCGGCTCCACTGGAAGGCACCCCTAAAAAGGACATGTTCACTAAATATGGACTAGTCGCTGTAGCTTATAGCAAACTATGGCATAAATATACAAAGAAGGACTCCGAAAGTCAGTGGCCACTGATGGGATCCTTTGATGATCATAAAATAGAAATGCTAGAAATAGCTCTACGTAGTAATAAAACGACGCCCACTATGCTCGACAGTTTCGGCATGTGGCGCAAAGAAACAACGCAACGGAAAAAGAGAGAAGAAGTAAAGACAGAAAAAGAACTACGAAAGGCAGCTCTCCTTGTCGCTAGAAAGTTAGAGGAGGAAATAAAGGAGAGAAAGGAAGCTAAACAAAAACAAGAATCTGAAACGTCAGGCCAGTGCCCTGTTAGGACCCCCTCTACGCTCTACCCTGAGTTGCCTTCCAAGCAACGGGCGAACGATGAATTGCTATTAGGTCTTCCAATCATCTACATGCCCCCTCCATACGCTCCCTCCCAACCTATAGTGCAGCACCCACAACCCCCGAATGCAAGCAAAAACAGTACCAGGGCCTCGATCCTCACGGCCTCCGCGCCGGCCGAGCCTCTTGTACTGAACACAACGTTAGCAATAACGTTAGATGACCCCGAGACGAGAAAGAAAGATTCCGCCAGAATGAATCGGCTAACTAAGGGTGAACGAGACGGAATCGATAAGGTAGTGAGAACACTAGTAGAACGGAAGGAAAGCGAGGAATATGTGACAGATATGTATAACTCATATGCCGACAACCACAGACGACACCTTGTCGTACGACTTTGTTATCACACTCTGAATGCCTATGAGGATAGGTACCAGGATAGAGGTCCCGAAGGCTTAGCAACCTTGTATAGAAAGGTTGATATTGGAGAAGGGGGAGAGGGCGATGTGACGGACCTCTTCACACGTACACTCGAAGTCTTCCGACATCTTAAAGAACACAGACAGATGACCAAGACAGAAACCCCCATAGCGACTGAACCCCAGGCAGGAAAAGCTGATACCATGATGCCCATCAAGGAAGCCGCTCCTTACTGGGTCCCCCCACGAGGTCAGGGAACACACGATGACATCAACCACCAAGATGCGAAGGGAAGGGCTGTATATAACTGGGTCTATCAGCCATGGGACCGACAAGACATCCTGACCTTTTGAAAAACCCTACCCGACTTAAGAAAGAACTCGACTGCCTTTTACACAGAACTAGGTACAGCCTTAGGTTCAACTATAATGACCTTGGCGGCTATCAATTTGTTCTTCGGGTTATGTCTGCCGGCTGATGTGTGGAAGCAAATCCGGAAAGTCGACCACGCTGAACCGTTCGGATATACCTGGGTGCAACTCAATACCATAGACAAGCAGCGAGAACCTGGACAGAACCTCTAAAAGCCATATTGGAACTCCCAGACAAGATTGTTCAGAAATTAAAGACCCTAATCCCAGAAAGGAAAGTAGACTGTTCGATAGTGACGGCTTGCCGCCAGAAACCCCAGGAGGATGTATCCGAATACTTCTCTCGATTCGAGACAGTGTTTTCCGATTATAGTGGCCAGGACATGACCACTGCAACCGGGCATCACCTCTTTGTCCACAATTATGTGAAGGGTCTGTCACAGGAAGTCTCCCAGAAGTTACAGACCAGCGAGAGTAGTTGGGCAGCCTCCAAACCCGTGGCTATCCTCCAGATGGCCCAGTACTACGAACACCAAAAGAATGAGAACGATAGGGCGTCCGAGAGAAAGAAAAAGGAGCTGAAGGAAAGGGTAATGATCGCACAGTTGCAAGGGGTGACCATAGGAAGGGAACCTCCCATGGGAAACTACCAACCGACTGCCCCTAGGTAACCACCCCCTAGAGACCATGCACCCGCACCCTACGTTGGACGCAGGGACTTAGACGAGAATCAGTGTGCGTTCTGTAAAGGGTTCGGACACTGGAAATCCCAGTGCCCGGTCCTTCTGGATATGAACAAGAATAGGGACACAAGAGACATAGCAAACAGCCCCAGAAATAGAGGACAGGGACGAGGGTACACGAACGACACCACCAGTGACAGGCCATATAGACCAAACACCTTCGACCGCCCCCGACAGAACCAGTGCCAGCAGTCCGACTACGAAAACACCCATGACTTTGCATAGGACCGCCAGGGGCAAGGGAGGGGTCCAGTCGAACTCCGTGTTGACCAGCAAGGTCCTTACGTCACCTCTAAGGTCCTGGGCACAAAGTCTCCATTTTTGGTAGACACTGGGGCGACACGTAGTGCGTTATCTAAACGGCTGATCCCAAGGGCACCCTTGTCTGGCTCACACGTAACCTCAATAGGCTTTGATGGAACGCCCTCCACTAATCCCTTCTCCGCACCAATCTCCTTTGACTTGGAAAATAACACCACTGACACGACATTTCTGCTCTCCTCCAACACCCCCGACGCCATTATGGGTCTTGATTTACTAAAACATTTCCGGGCTACCATCAGATGTTCCCCAGACGGAGTCCGAGTCATACTGCACGATAACCCAGATCTGTTCAGGCCTTGTCTCACACGACGTATGTTCTCCATAACCGATGCTGACCTGTCCCTACTTGACACGTTACCCACACATCTATGGGCTAAAACCGACTCAGACATAGGACGCATGGTGATCGACCCTGTACACATAACTGTCCGACCGGACGCAGTGCTCCCAAAGCTTCCACAGTATCGGATATCGCCCGAAGGCGAGAAGGCGTTGGTGGAAATCATCCAGTCCCTAGTCGATGCAGGAGTGGTAGAAGAAGTAGTTAGTAATGTTTGCAACAGCCCCATCCTACCCATTGTTAAGAAGCAAGGCGAGGGAGATGAAAAAGCATACTGCTTCATTGTCGACTTACGAGAGGTTAACAAGGTAGTCATACCTCAGTACCCCGTAGTCTCAGATATCACCACCATCCTCACCCTGATTCCGTCCACTGCCACTACCTTTACCGTTATTGACCTCAAGAACGCATTCTTTTCCATCCCCATCCACCCAGACAGCCGCTACCTTTTCGGCTTCACCTTAAAAGCCCGTTCGTACAGATTTTGTAGGGCACCACAGGGCTACACTGAGAGTCCCAGCATATATAGCCAGGCCCTCAAGAGACAACTGGATGCAGTTCAACCACCGGACGGAGTGGTGTTAATACAGTATGTCGATGATATTCTTTTGGCGGCCGACACCACTCCGCTCGCAGTCACAGCCACCATCCACCTCCTCCACTTCCTCGCGGAGAATGGTCACAAGGTCTCCAGGAAGAAGCTGCAATTCTGCCAACCCCAAGTGAACTACCTAGGCCACCTCCTATCCAAAGATGGGAGAAAGCTTACACCTGACCAAATTCAGACCATCCTAGAAACCCCCGTTCCCAAAACTCAGAAGCAAGTGCGGTCTCTGGTAGGCCTCACCTCTTTCTGTCGACAGTGGTTGCCAAACTTCAGTCTTCTTTAAGCCTGGGCGAAGCACTACGCTACGCTCGCGTAGTTTGCGAAGTTCGCGCTACTTCGCACTACGCGAACTGCACGTAGCACAGTGCGAACACGCGTAGCGTAGGGTTGCGTAGTGCTGCGGGCATTTTTTGCTTGCTCGTGGTCCTCAACGTCAAGTTGGCGACCGCGAGCAAGCAAAATGACATCCCGGCGAGACTTTTTCCTTGTTCGCGATCAGCAACTTCAAGTTGGCGATCGCGAGCATGGAAAATAAACCTCCCGGCGAGATTCCCAACGCGAGGAGGTCAGGTTTCTCATTGCGAGTGGTCGCGTATGCTCGCGACCGCTCGCGATGAGAAACTACCAGTTCGCGTTGAGAAAGCTGAAGCTCGAGTAAAAATCTACTCGAGCAGCAGAAAACTACAGCTCGCACTGTGCAAGATGCCATTTTCAATGATTGCACAGTGCCGGTTGCTTGTCCGCACTGTGCAATCATTGAAAACGACATCTGGCACAGTGCGAACAAGGTACTACGCAGTTCGCGAAGTGCTACGCGTAGCTCGCGTAGTGCGAACTTCACTTTGCGTAGCTTCGCGAAGTGCTATTTCGCGAACTACGCCCAGGCCTAGTCTTATTGTAAAACCTCTGCTTTTCCTGTTGGCTAAAGATGTCCCCTTCCCCCTCCCCTGGACACCCGAATGCCAATCCGCCTTCAAAGAATTACGAGAGGCCCTTTGCTCAGCACCAGTCCTAGGAACCCCAGACTACACTAAACCTTTCTCGCTCTTCACCCACGAAAGGGAGGGATGCGCGTTGTCTGTTCTAACCCAGTCCATAGGTCCCAAGCAACGCCCTTGTGCCTACTTCTCTGCCACTCTTGACCCTGTAGCCAGAGCTTTGCCCGCCTGCCTTCGAACGGTAGCCGCTGTTGCTGTCTCTATCCGACAAAGTGAGGGGATCGTGCTTTCAAACCCCCTCACCGTGCTAGTACCCCATGCAGTTGACACCCTCCTGAACCAGACTAAGACTCAACACCTGACTAGCGCACGACTGACTGGTAATGAACTGACTCTGCTTGCACCCCACATCACGTTGAAACGATGCACCACTCTGAACCCAGCCACTCTGCTACCTCTCCCTAACAATGACCCCAATGCGTCCCCTATACATGACTGTGTGACCCTCACCGACGAACAGACCAAGAGTAGGGTTGACCTCCGAGATACTGCCTTCCCAGATCCTGACGGAGAGCTGTGGGTAGATGGCTCATGCATCAAGCTCCCCGACGGCACCACTTCAGCCGCCTATGCAGTCACCACGGCCCGAACAGTTGTTGAGACAGCCCGCATCACACAGCGATCCGCACAGGCGGCTGAACTGATTGCTCTCACACGAGCATGCATCCTAGCAGCTGGGACAACCGCAAACATTTACACCGACAGCCAGTACGCCTTCGGGGTGGTTCACCACTTTGGGCTCCTATGGAAGGAGAGGGGATTCCTGACTTCCCATGGCACACCCATCCTACATGGAGATCTAGTCTCCGCTCTGACCGAAGCAGTCCTCCTCCCCACACGGCTAGCTGTGATCAAATGCCAGGCACACAAAAAGGTGACGGACATTATAGGACAGGGAAATGCGCTGGCTGACATCACTGCCCGAACCACAGCCGAGAATAGGTCAACAACACGCATGTACGTGACCAGGTCACAAACTGAAAAATGGAAGGATGCTAGGGAAACCATTAGAGACATACAATTGGCCAGCTCACCACACGAATTGGCTGAATGGGCACGGGTGGGATTGAAAGATGATGAAGGCTGCTGGCGAACTAGAGACAAAAACAAGTGGTTGCTACCTGACTCATACCTGATTCCCATGCTGACCATGACACACTCCCCCGCACACATAGGGTCTGCCCCCATGATTGAACTCATCTCCAAAGTCTGGCACAACGACAAAATCCCAGACTCAGCTAAACGCCTAGTCCAACAATGTCTGATATGCCTCCAACACAACCCTGGTAAAGGAACTGCTGTGCCCCGGGGAGGGTTTGGGGTTCCTAGTCACCCCTTTGAGGTCCTACAGATGGACTACATTCAGTTAGAAAGGTGCCAAACCCTGAAGTACGTGCTTGTCATTGTGTGCGCCTTCAGCAAATGGGTGGAAGCCTACCCAACCCGTGACAACACTGCTATGACTACCGCAAAAGTACTACTGAAAGAATTCTTCCCCCGTTACGGCCTTTGTCGAATTTTGTGGAGCGACAACGGCCCCCACTTCGTAGCCGAAGTTATCCAACTCATCTTAAAAGGGTTGGGTGTAAAACAGAAATTTCACGCGGTCTTCCACCCCCAATCTGCAGGCTTGGTTGAGCGACATAATGCCACATTGAAACTCAAACTAGCCAAAATAGTTGCCACCACAGGACTGAAATGGCCAGACGCCCTCACACTAGCATTGCTATCAATGCTCTCCACTCCTACCAGACACCACTTAACCCCCTACGAGGTCGTCTTCGGGCGACCCATGAACCTTTGGACAGCACCAAAACCAGCATCCATTCACGACGTCCCGGACGTCCTCATGTCTGACTATCTGTACAATCTAACTAAAACGTTGTCTGTTATCCATCAGCAGGTGCTGCAAGCCATTCCCGATGCTTCCAGGGGCCCCGGACACGACATCCAACCCGGCGACTTTGTCCTAGTGCGCAACTTCCAGCGCACCAAGAGTCTGGAGCCCTGGTGGACGGGCCCCCTGCAAGTCCTGATCACCACCCGAACAGCTCTTCGAGTGGAGGGGAAACGTAATTGGCTGCATGCACACCACTGCAAGAAGGTATCATCGACCCTAACGACCGCCGACAACATCACCGCCCAAGAGGAACTTCTGGACAAGGACCGACCATCCCTGAGCTGCTGCCCGAATACAGAGACACTTGAATTGACTGAATATCCCGATCCCACTGTGCCATCCAAAGAAGGGTATAACCTACGACGCAAGGAGGGAACTTCGGCTAAGCAGACCACGAACTAAGTTGAAATCTCAGAGCGGTTGCCTAGTCACCTCAAAGGCCTCCAGGAGAGAAACTAAACAAAGTCTGTGGTTCTGCCCGCTACCGAGTCCCTTGAAGGTGATGGAAGCACCCGACATGAAGATGATGGAAGCAACCGGACGTCCGAAGATCCACTACAAAAATCCAAAGACTGACCAAATGCACAGCTCAAAGACCATTGCACTTTTTGTTACCCATCTCCTTTGCCTCCTTCTCATGGTCACTTTCTGGATCCTGGAAGAAAACGCACCCGCTCATAAGACATTGCTGACCACTGCCCAACCCACCACCATGAAAGAACACCATCTGATTTCACTTTCACCCCAACTCCGAGAAAGACGTAAGGAGTTCTGGAATAACTCTTTTGTGCAACTGCTCCACCAACACAACTTTGCCGCCAATGCCACTAACTGCTGGATCTGTGGATTGCTACCACATGCCACTGGACATTCCATACTCCACTGGAGCACAGTTCATGGATGCAGTAAAGGGACTTGTTCCACTGTGGGGTCCAATGGCAAACAGCCGTGCCATCCGGCACCTAACCCAGGCAGTCGAAACCACAATGAACATTACAGCCGGCATCCTCACCAACAACACCGCTGAGCTTCAGGCCGTCCGCCTGGTAGCTCTTCAGAACCGCCTCGTTCTAGACGTGGTTCTGGCTGATCGTGGAGGAGCATGCCGCATCATTGGGTCCAGCTGTTGTACCTACGTACCGGATAGCTCACCCTCAGTCTACAAGGCGATTGAACACCTCCACAGACTTTCCGCAGAGGTTCATCAGGAGCAAGAAGGATGGTCGCTTGGGAGTTGGTTTTGGGACACTATTAAAAGTTGGGGGTGGAGGTTGTTTACGTTTATCCTAATACCGACTGTGGTACTGTGTGGATGCTGCTTGGGGATTCAATGCTTGCCACCTCTATGTTCACTTTTCGCGAACTGCATCTGCCCTAAGACTCTGAACTTTGAAGCAGAACATATGAAAGCTCTGTACGAGGTAGAAGTTCGTTGTATTATGGGGATAGATCCGAACTAAAACAAGCTGGCGAGATATGTTAAAAGTGAGGACTGTGGAAATTTAGTTCGTAACTGAACATTATCCGCGCCATCTTGTCTCTCCCCAAGCGCCTCACGCAGAAAACACGCGACGGCCATTTTAGGCACCATGGCCTCATTGCCGATCGCCGGCGCGTCCCTCTGGCGCTGCGAACATCCCCCCGCGCGCCGGCCACCCCCGCTCTCTCATACATGGGCCATAAACTCTCTCCTTCTGCGCGACCCTGCCATGGAACCACATCCCACGCCTGACCGACACCTTCTTTCATCTCATACATGGTCATACATCCCTTTGATAACCCCCTTCCTCTGCGCCCGATTGTTCGAACCGATCCCAGGCCATCACCTAGCCCCGCGGATGCAGTTTATTGCCCCTACTGTAAGGGAAACACCCCACATCAAAGGGATTACAGTAGATCAAGGCCCCCCACCCCCTGAGACCCGACCAGTCGCACACACCCCCGGGAATTGGCGGAATGTCCAGCTGTGTGATAGCCATCTCCTACTGAGGGTGGGGTGGGGACTTCTACTGTAGCTATGTGTGGGAGCGGATCTGAGCCGGGGATTCTGAGGATGTTCTTTCATGTATCAAAGCGATCTCAAGAATGTGCCATGTATGATAAACCTGTAATAAAGCAATAAACCTGTGTATAAGAGGCCAGGCCTCAGAGATGTGGTTAGAGCACCTCGAGACGATACTTTGCTGTCCGATTTGATGTGTTCTGCTCCGACGGAATAAAACTTTGTTTCCTGCCTTCCAGTCTCCGGCGCCTGCCTCTTTTGTTGGTTAATCATCGAATGGTGTAAGAGGCGATTACCGCCGGGCAATACTTTAAAAGTTACCGACTGAACCTGCTTACCATTTAACAAAGGCCCCTCGTCCAAGCACTCTGATGCATGCTATATCCAGCGTGGAAGGATAAGATGCTGATCAGGCCCCTCTTGTGGGCACTGTGATGCGTACTATATCCAGCTCCAAAAGATAAGATGCTGATTAGGCCCCTCGCGCCATTAGTCTGATCCATAGTCTATCCAGCTTGAAAGGATAAGATGCTGACTAGTCCCCTCGTGCCAGCACTCTGATGCACACTCTATTGAGCTCAGAAGGATAAGATACTGACTAGCCACCTCGTGCCAGCGCTCTGATGCATACTATATCCAGCTTGGAAGGATAAGATGCTGATCAGGCCCCTCTTGCGGGCACTCTGATGCGTGCTTTTTCCAGCTCCAAAGTATAAGATGCTGATTAGGCCCCTCGTGCCAGCACTCTGATGCATACTGTATCCAGCTCAGAAGGATAAGATGCTGATCAAGCCCCTCATGTCAGCACTCTGATGCACACTCTATTGAGCTTGGAAGGATAAAATGCTGACTAGGCCCCTAGACCCAGCAATATAAAGCACATTGTATCGACCTTGGAAGGATGGAGGGCTTACTAGGCCCATCGTACCAGCACTCCACTGTATACTATATCCAGCTCCGAAGGATAAGATGCTGACTAGGCCCCTCGTGCCAGCACTCTGATGTGTACTATATCCAGCTCCGAATGACAAGATGATGACTAGACCCTTCATGCCAGCACTCTGATGCATACTACATTAAGCTCAGAAGGATAATATGCTGACTAGGCCCCTCATCCCAGCAATCTGAAGCACACGGTCGACCTTGGAAGGACAGAGTGCTGACTAGGCCCGTCGTACCAGCACTCTGATGTATACTATATTCAGCTCCAAAGGATAAGATGCTGACTAGGCCCTCATGCCAGAACTCTGATGCATACTATATCGAGCTCTAAAGGATAAGATGCTGACTAGGCCCCTCATGCCAGCACTCTGATGCATACTCTATCAAGCTCAGAAGGATAAGATGCTGACTAGGCTCCTCATTGCTAGCACTCTGATCTACACTCTATCGAACTCAGAAGGATAAGATGCTGACTTGGCCCCTCATCCTAGCACTCTGACGCATACTACATTCAGCTCAGAAGGATAAGATGCTGACTAGGCCCCTCATCCTAGTACTCTGAAACACACTCTTTCAACTTTGGAAGGACAGAGGGCTGACTAGGCCCTTCGTGCCAGCACTCTGATGCGTACTAAATTCAGCTCAGAAGGATAAAATGCTAATTAGGCCCCTCATGCCAGCACTCTGATGCGTACTATATTCAGCTCAGAAGGATAAGATGCTGATTAGGCACCTCGAGCCAGAACTCTGATGCGTACTATATCCAGCTTAGAAGGATAAGATGCTGATTAGGCACCTCGTGCCAGCACTCTGATACATACCTAATACAGCTCAAAAGGATAAGGTTTTGACTAGGCACCTCATGCCAGCACTCTGATGCACACTCTATTGAGCTCAGAAAGATAGGATGCTGAAAACTCCCCTCATGTCAGCTCTTCGATGCATACTATATCCAGCTGGGAAGGATAAGATGCTGACTAGGCCCCTCGTGCCAGCACTCTGATGTGTACTACATTCAACTCAGAAGGATAAGATGCTGATTAGGCCCTTGTGCCAGCACTCTGATACATACTATAAACAGCTCGGAAGTATAAGATGCCAATTGGGCCCCTCGTGCCAGCACTCTGATCCGTACTAGATCCAGCTCGGAGGGATAATTTGCTGATTAGGCCGCTCGTGCCAGCACTCTGACGCGTACTATATCCAGCTCGGAAGGTTAAGATGCTGATTAGGCCATTGTGCCAGCACTGTGATTCATAGTATATCCAGCTCAGAATGATAAGATTCTGATTAGGCCCCTCGTTCCAGCACTCTGATGTACACTCTATTACGCTCGGGAGGATAAGATGCTGATTAGGTCCCTCGAGCCATCACTGCCATGCATACTATATCAAGGTTGGAAGGATGAGATGCTGACTAGGCCCCTCGTGCCAGCATTCTGATGCACACTATATCCAGCTGGGAAGGATAAGATACTGACTTGGCCCCTCGAGCCAGAAATCTGAAGCACACTGTATCGACCTTGGAAAGACAGAGGGCTGACTAGGCCCGTCGTACCAGCACTCTAATGCATACTATATCCAGCTCCAAAGGATAAGATGCTGACTAGGCCACTCGTGCCAGCACTCTGATGCGTACTATATCGAGCTCAGAAGGATAAGATGTTAATTATGCCCCTCATGCCAGCACTCTGATGCACACTCTATCGAGCTTGGAAGGATAAGATGCTGATTAGGTCCCTCGTGCCAGCACTCCAATGCATACTATATCAAGGTTGAAAGGATAAGATGCTGAGTAGGCCTGCTATGCCAGCACTCATTTGCGTACCATATCCAGCTCGGAAGGATAAGATGCCCATTAGGACCCTCGTGCCAGCACTCTGATGCGTACTATATCCTGCTCGGAAGGAACGCATGCTGACTTGCCCCGTCACCTCTTCTGCAGATAGTCTGGCAGTTGTAAGTACAATGATGATTCCTAGTACACTGCATGTGTTGCAAGTGTATCTGGTGACTCTGGGATCACCTCAGCCGCAATCTGTGCTTGAGGCATGCACACTGGCTACTGTGATCCAGAAACAACTCAATTGAATCTCTTTTGAGAACGGGTGAGGGGTTCGATGGCCCAGGCATCTTTTGGTGATCGAACTGCTGCAGGATCACAGTCACCCTGCTACATGACACTGGAACCTCAATGTACTGACAGCAAACACGTCTCTGACTCAGAGATACCGGTGCACCAGCAGAAACGAACAGGTGCTGTGTAATATTTGGTATCCTCTTGGGATCGTGTATCCCCTGCTCTTCGGGAGACTACGAGGTCCTGCCTATTGGACATCTCGGGCTGGCCCACAGCAGCCCCGCCCACCTCAGGTGAGGCGAACCTCGGCTTTAGCAGGCAGAAGCAGCAGCGCTCCAAGCAAAGCTGTTGCCCCAGTCGCTCTGTTTACGGGGACACTAAGAAAGGGTCCTATTAAAGTGCTTAACTGTTTGTTTATCTTGCCTTGACCTCTGACTGTTTGAACTAAAATGCACTACATGTAAAACAAAGGAGAAAATAAACGTAGATCTCGAATGCTAAACGAAAAGATTCGTTTAAGGAAATGAAACGAAATTAACATGAGTAAAAGATCATAATAAGGGAGGGGAACCATCACATTAATAGAAAAAAGCAAAGAAAAATTGTAAAAACAAGAAGGAAACAACAGATATTTACAGCACTGAAAAAACTGAGAGAGAACGCATGAGAGGAAAATGGAGAAAGACCTTTTGGTTTTTAATAATAAAAAGTATTAAAATCTTTAAAGATGCTACAGGGACAGATCCGAAAGGCCTTCCATTATTGCATGTAGACGTGCCTTGTGATGATATCTCATATGACTCTGGATCCCTATTGAACTCAGAGCTAATGAAAATCATCCAACAAACATTGTGTAAAATATGATAAAGTCAAAGAAGTGTATTTCAACCTGCTGCAAGTTGCATTGTGGCACTTGAAGACTTTTCTTTTAACCGGTGCTGGATGTGGTAAAAATGGCTAAAGGATCCCATAAATTGGGGCTGACGTGGTAGATGAACGGACTGGACGAGCCCTGCCAAGTTTTCCATGTCCCCAGTCTAGATTTGTTTTTAAAATTCTGGGACTTGTAGTCCTGTTCATTCCATTACAAAAATGAACTGCAAATTTGAGAATTCAAAGAAAAACCTGGCTAGAACAGCACATCATGCATTGATCAGTGAAACTTGGCAGCAATGCTAGAGTCACAAGTGGCAGAGATAAGAGGAGCAGGGGTTAGTATTCAACACACACACACACATAAATATATATATAAACTGTCCTGGAGATAGTTGGCAATGGACTGTATTTTTCGAGGTATCGAATTTTCCAGGACCGACTCGACAAGGAACCAAGCCTGGGGCTGCTGCCTTGGCAGCCTGTGACTGCATGGGGAGCCGGGTGAGATTACTGCTTACCTCACAGCCCGGTTTGTTTCCAAGTTGGGACTGGGGCGTTGGGGACCGGAGGGAGCTCCTAGCACCATTCAGCACGCAATCACCAGTTGGCATACAGCCCCCTCCTTTTGCTTGGCACAACACAGCGCTTACTGAAGTTACATCGATCCAGCCTTCACACGTACCTTCGTGACGCATGCTGGGAGTAGTAGTCTCCCATTAGACTGCTGCATTCCCAGTGCAGCTGGGTCAGCTGATCTCTCGCCAATGGGAGTGCCTGAGTAAATTCAAAAGGAGGGAGTAGGTGATTGCGGGGTATTAGCAACACCTGAGGATGGCGGACAAACCGAAATGCATTGTCACTGCTGTACCGGTGAATAAAGAGCTTCCAAAGTATTCCCCGCTCTGTCCTTGTGGTTTACTTTGAGGAGTGGCCTGTTGGAGATATTTGTCACGGTGGCCAACTACGCGAAAGAAGGACCAGCCCTGCAAAGAGTCCTGGAGATAGTTGGCAATGGACTGTATTTTTCGAGGAATCGAATTTTCCAGGACCGCCTCGACAAGGAACCAAGCCAGTGGCTGCTGCTTTGGCAGTCTGTGACTGCACGGGGAGGCGGGTGAGATTACTGCTTGCCTCACAGCCCGGTTTGTTTCCAAGTTGGGACTGGGGCGTTGGGGACCGGAGGGAGCTCCTAGCCCCATTCAGCATGCAATAGCCAGTTGGCATACAGCCCCCTCCTTTTGCTTGGCACAACACAGCACTTACTGAAATTACATCGATCCAGCTGCCACACTTACCTTCGTGATGCATGCTGGGAGTAGTAGTCTCCCATTAGACTACTGCGTTCCCAGTGCTGCTGGGTCAGCTGATCTCTCGCCAATGGGAGTGCCTGAGTAAATTCAAAAGGAGGGAGTAGGTGATTGCGGGGTATTAGCAGCACCTGAGGAAGGCGGACAAGCTGAAATGCATTGTGCACGGCTTTACCGGTGAATAAAGAGCTTCCAAAGTATTCCCTGCTGTGTCCTTGTGGTTTACTTTGAGGAGTGGCCTGTTGGAGATATTTGTCGCGGTGGCCAACTACGCGAAACAAGGACAAGCCCTGCAAAGTGTCCTGGAGAAGGTTGGCAATGTACTGTGTTTTTCAAGGGATCAAATTTTCCAGGACCGCCTCGACAAGGAACAAAGCCTGTGGCTGCTGCCTTGGCAGCCTGTGACTGTACGGGGAGGCGGGTGAGATTACTGCTTGCCTCACAGCCCGGTTTGTTTCCAAGTTGGGGCTGGGGCATTGGGGACCGGAGAGAGCGCCTAGCACCATTCAGCACGCAATCACCAGTTGGCATACAGCCCCCTCCTTTTGCTTGGCACAACACAGCGCTTACTGAAGTTACATCGATCCAGCTGCCACACTTACCTTCGTGATGCATGCTGGGAGTATTAGTCTCCCATTAGACTGCTGCGTTCCCAGTGCAGCTGAGTCAGCTGATCTCTCGCCAATGGGAGTGCCTAAGTAAATTCAAAAGGAGGGAGTAGGTGATTGCAGGGTATTAGCAGCACCTGAGGAAGGCAGACAAGCCGAAATGCATTGTGCACTGCTGTACTGGTGAATAAAGAGCTTCCAAAGTATTCCCCGCCGTGTCCTTGTGGTTTACTTTGAGGCATGGCCTGTTGGAGATATATATTATCTACTGGCGGTCGCCAGTAGATAGTTATAGTTAGGACCGTGTTTTCATAGGAAATCCGCAACATTCTATTTGGAATAACTTTGGCGCCGGTTGACGAATCCTCGCGCAATTTTCAAAATAGGTGGGGCGCTCCGCTCCGCTCCTACCCTGAAAGTCTCGGGGGGATTCGTCAAGCGGGGGCTGAGAAAAAAGGGGGGTCCCAAAACACGTTTTCCCCATGCAATTTTCCATAGGGACCTTTAGTCCAAGGTACAGCCCGAACGGCTGAACAGAATTACTTGAAATTTGGCAGAGAGGTAGTCCTCAGCTCAGGGAAGTGCCAATCTGTTCAGTAGTTCCTGAGAAAATCAAAAGTAAAATCATATATATATGTGGGCGGAGCCTAACCTCACATCTCATCCTGAGATCTGATTGTCTGTCAGCACTTCATCCAAGAAGTGTTGGCAGCCATCTTGGGACCAATATACATGATAGCACCTCATTAAAAAGCATTGCAGTTAATAGAAGGTTTTAAGACTTTAGTTACATTATAAATCATTTGTTGATGGTACCATACTCATTTTAGGAATTGTGGTATGTTCTAAGGGGATTTCACCATGTGAAAAAGCCTTCTGCTGGGATATCATGATTGAGAGAAAAATATTTTCTCATGCTTTTCCCACAGAGGTTTGGAAGGAGAGCTTATTTTATGTAAATTCACATTATCTTTCTCAGTCATGTGAGAATGAAGTCTGACATTCTCAGTAAAACATGTACATCCAACAAGGGCAGAGACTGTCAGATGATTCCTTTGTGTTCTACTGCAGCTTCCCAGAGTGTTCCAAAGAACAACTAGAGCGCTAGCAGTCCTACTTATGATAAACGTATGGCACACCTGAAGCCATCTTGCTTGGATTAAAGTGGTAACTCTTAAAACATTTAATTTAAAAAGGAACAAAATGAGGGGGTTCATTTTTCCATAAAAAGTATGAGTAGTGCTGCATAAAGAATAATTAGGGCACATTTTGAGTGACTTCTCAAATCCTCTTCTATTTCATTAAAAAATTCTGACATGCAGACTGAAACATGCACTTTCAATACCAGCAGCAGTTTTCCCTGGTGAGCAGTAGCTTTACTACAGTGATCTAATGAGCAAAAAGAGTGCTAACATTCTGAATTTATGGCAAATGTGTGACACATCTGAATGCCTTCTTGATGGAATCAAAGTAAAAAGCTGAAAGTATTTCCTACTGAGGAGACTGCAGTAAATGAGGAAATTAGGAAACTTCATAACAAATAAGTCTCCCAAGATGGCCACCAGAGACAAAAGAGCCCAAATGTAGCCCAAATATCACCCAGATGTAGCCCAAGTATAGCCCAATGACAGAATGTCCCAGAGTGTTCTTAAAAACAACTAGAGCGCTTACTGTCTTCATTATGACAAAAGTATGGCACACCTGAAGCCATCTTGATTGGAATAAACTGGTAACACTTAAAACATTTAATATAAAAAGGAACACTGTTAGACCTGGCACCTTGGCGTGAGTTTCCCTTCCACTTTTTGATGGTGTGCCTCGATTGTTTTGCTGGTGTTGTCCGCTCAGGGCACTGCGCCACGGCTAATCCGTGCCGCAGTGCAAGTGCTCCCTAGGTAAGGTGTACCTGTAATTGATGTCCATGATTGGGTTATTGGATTCACTGTCAGTCCCCAGTAAAGTGCACCAGGGGTGCCAGGGCTTGTGAATGCCAATGCTGCTGGTGGGCTTGCAGCGCTGGTTGCGCCACCCACGGAAGCGGCCTTGTAAAATGTGTCTAGGGTCTGCCACCGCAGACCCTGTGCGCGGTCCGGGACCGTCGCGCTGACTGCGCAAGTGCCCCCACTTGCCAGTCCCTAAACCTTCCCTTACCTACATATTAGCCACCCCTCTGGTAGGCCCAAGGGCAGGGTGCATTGTAGGCATAAGGTAAGACATGCCCTGGTGTGGGTGGCATGTCTTAGTAGTGAATTACAGCCCTTGTCGTTTTTCACTATTGAAGGCTACCTGCTCTCCATAGGCCAGAATGGGCTGCTGGGATCACGCCAACGCTGTGACCCCAGTGGACTCAGAGAGCATGGTAGAAGTGTCAAGTTTAGTATGCCTGAACTCCGGATGATAAAATACTTCTTGTAGTCAAGTTTATTTTAGTATCCTGGGTTTGTAAATGCTACTTTTAGAAAGTTAGTATTTACTGACCTGACCCTCTCAGTCCGCCTCTGCTGTATGTGTGTGTGTTCTGCCCAGCAACAGTAAGGAGCAGGGTTGGGGAATCCCCAGAGACAGGTTGGCTGCCAGGTGGTGGGTAGAGAGATTACACCTGGATGGGTGGGAGGAGTACACCTTGACTCTTGAATAGACCTGTGCTCTGCCACCACAAAGCCGGCGCCACCCCCTGTGGGGCGGCTGATGTCTCTGCCCTGCTGCTGAAAGGAAAGAGCAGAGTCACCATAACAAAGTGCTCCAGAACTGGACTGAGCCAGGCCTAGGCCCCCTGGCGCTAAAGAACAAAAGAATCATGGTATAAAAGTAGGAGCCTGGCTCCTAAGAAATCGGAATCCTGTTTACCACAAAGAACCTCTGCCCGACTAGAAGGAGAAGAAGACGCCGGAGGAGCTGGCCTGCTGCTTGCCTTGCTGAGAAAGGAGAGGAAGAGACTTACTGAAAAGACTTTGCTACTTTGTGCTTGAACATTCTCCAAGGGCTTGATCTGAGCTTGCCCCCTGAACTGAACCCCAGGAACAGTGGGTTCTCTGTGCTTCTTGCTCGTCCTCCAATTCGAGCCGTGTGTGCATCCCGCTGGAAAAGAGACTGCGCCCCTCATCGCCCCTCCTAGGGCCGTGACACTCAGAAGCTCGCCTGCCTCCAACCCGTGAGAGCCCCGCTCCGTCCGGAGCCGCTCTCTGTTCCCGGGCCAGGCCGCCTGCATCCCTGTCACCGCCTGCCATTGGAGTGCGCTGAACGCGCTATCACCCCTCCTGCCGGAAGCCGTCCGACGACTGTGATCTACGCCGGGTCACCCAGCTGCACTGACTGTGCCCTGTGACCCCGCTTCGCTATCCCCGGACATCTCAGGCCGCGCCGCCCCCGCTGTGGAGACCCTCCTGCACCGCCGTGCCAAAGGGTCGCTGGCCGCGCCTGCCTACGTGCCCACACCTGCTGATTGAGGACCCAAGAACACTTCCCAAGCTGAGAGTCGCACCGACCTGTGCCGACTCTCCCCATCACGAAAGAAGTTCCAGTATCGGGCCCGGGGCCCGCAACGCCTTATTTCCCCGTTCGCAGGAACCGATCTCTGTGAGTACTGGACCTACAAGTAAAGAGACTACGAACTATCCATTTGAAGCTACGAACAATGAACATTTGCCCGCTTTACAACCTGGTGGCATAGCGAAAACGTTATTGGTCTTGTGATAAGTCTGCTGAGATATATATACCTTATTTTTACATAAAGCAACGTATTTTTATATATATCCAAGTCTGGTGTCCGTTTCTGGGGGGATTAATGTATTTACTGTGTGTATGATTGTAAGTGCTTAACCAACAACGCCTGAGGAATCGCCTTGGCTGCTCACGCCACGCACCTAGAGGGTGAGCAAGGGTCATTCGCGAGGGGTTATCCTGCGCCCTGAGGTGGAGGAGAGGGTTCCTGCTTGACACAAGGGCAACCTTGCGCCAACCAGAGATCCCCGACTCTAACATTGTTGGCAGCGGTTGGGATTTCGGATTTGCACTTGTAATTTGCATACAGTGAATTATTAATCACCAGATAGTGAGGGCAGACCAAATAACGCAGCCACAGGTTTGTAATTGTTGAACTTTGTTGAGACATCTGCCATTACTGCAACCATGCCTGGCTCGCACTCCGCTGGAAGAGCACTCTCTGTGATTTCTGGAATAGATGAGGTGGATTGGGAGAGACTGGAAGGCTACACGATGGAGCAATTGAAAGGCTACAGTGTACAATTCAGAGTCCCCCATGCTGGATGCAAGAGGAAGCCCCAGTACCCCAAGGCGTTGAGAGCCTGGAAGGAGTCACGAGACCTACGGAATGCGGGGGACATCGTTCCACCCGACAACCTTGAGGAGCCCAGCAGAGTCCGGTCGCCAGAGGAGCTGGCAGACAGGGCAGCCGACAGGGCGCATGCAATGGAGATGGCAAAGTTGGCCGGACAAATGGAAATGGAAAAGCAGAAGTTGGCCCTGGAGGCACAACAACGCCAAATGGATCATGATATCAGATTGAAGGAGTTGGAGCTGAAGGCGAAAAGTTTGGACACCGCTCCTTCTGGTGGCAGCACTCCACCAGTGCAGGTAGAGTCCAAGGTGTACATCCCCAAAGATGTAGTAAAGGAGTATTTCAGAAAGGATGACATAGGGCAGTGGTTTAGGGCCTACGAGGTGGCCATGTCCTCACACCGGGTCCCTGAGAAAGACTGGGGAGCGGGGTTGTGGGGGAGGTTCCTTGCTGAAGGGCGTGACACACTGTTAGATTTACCCTTAGATCTCCAAACCTCATACCCCCATATGAAGGAAGCTTTAATGACCAGGTATGGGTTAACTCCGGAGCTATATAGACAGCGGTTCAGGGAGACGAAGAAGATCCCTGAGAGTACGTATGTGGAATATGTGACCTTTTTCTGCAGAGCGCTGGATGGTTGGGTGAAGGGTAGCAAAGCGAATGATTATCAAGGGCTGCTTGATTTAATTGCATGGGAGCACTTGTCCAGTCAATGTTTTCCTGAGCTACGCCAGCACCTGATAGATAGCAAGCTGTCCAACCCGAGGAAGCTTGCTGAGGAGGCGGACCGCTGGCTCAGCACCAGGGTCCACAAGGGTCAAGTGGGAGACTCCACCAAAGGTGGGCAGGGTCCCCAGCAGAAGAGTGGGGGGGACAAGGGTAAACAGAAGGGGTTCCAAAAAGGCCCCCAAAGTAATTCCCAAGGGAACCAGCAGAAGGGTTCTCAGCCTCCCCCAACCCCGCAGCAGAACGGGGCCCCGACAGGTAGACCTGTTCCAAAGGGGCCCTTCAATTGTTATAGGTGTGGTGACCCGGGTCACATTGCCTCTGATCCTAAGTGTCGCCTGTTTGGTAAGACCGCACCCACTGGTGCTCCACCCCGGCAAGTAGCTAGTGTTAACTTTGGGGAGGAGGTAGCAGTCCAGGAGGGTGGGGGTCCCGGGCAGATGACCCTAGTCTCGCTAGGAGACAGTGAGATGGTCCCTGTAACCTACCTGCCCTCTAACACTAAGAAATATGGGCAGGTGGTGACCATCAATGGAAAGAAGGTTGAGGCTCTTAGAGATACAGGAGCCAGCGTGACCTCGGTGAGGCAACACCTGGTGTCTCAAGAGCAAATTGTACCCAATGCCTACTGGAGGGTTGTCAATGCTGACAACGTAGAGAGTCGTTGTCCAATGGCTCAAGTTCCCTTTGAGTGGGGGGAGGTCTCTGGTACTCTACAAGTCGCTGTGAGAACTGACATGCCTGTAGACTGTCTGCTAGGGAACGACCTGGAGAGTTCCCCTTGGGAAAAGGTGGAGAAGACCACGCATCTGAGGATGGTGGGTCTACCCGACTGGGCGTGCGTGACCACCCGGTCCATGGCAGCCAGTAGGGGTGTTGAGAGGGTCCTGGAGCCTGAGGGAGAGGTCCAGGAACCGGCCTTAGGGAGAAGGCGCAGGAGGCGCGGGAAACCGGCCCCCGAAGTTCCCACGGCCCAGGAGGAAGTAGACCCTGAGGGGGATACTCTGGAGCCTACCGGGGAACAGATTGCCGAACTGGGAGATCTGCCTGAGCTGACCCATTGGCAGCAAGAAGGAGGTCCCTCCAGGGAGGAATTCTGCAGGGAGCAGAAAGAATGCCCTTCTCTCGTGGGTATGCGGCAACAGGCTGCAGACCAGGCCAATGGTGTTCAGGCCAAAACACACTACGTGTACTGGGAGAGTGACCTCCTGTATTCCGAGCCTAAGGCTGCTGAACCTGGGTCAGCCCGTGTGCTGGTGGTACCCCAGAAGTTCAGAACCTTCCTACTGGGGCTGGCTCACGATGTGCCTTTAGCAGGACATTTGGGGATGGACAAGACCTATGACAGGCTTGTCACCCACTTTTACTGGCCCCAAATGCATAAGAATTCAGATTCCTACTGCAGAACCTGTCAGACTTGCCAGGCAAGTGGTAAGAGCGGAGGGAAGCACAAGGCTCCTCTGCAACCTTTCCCTGTGGTCGGTACGCCATTCCAACGAGTGGGTATTGATATTGTGGGGCCTCTGGATCCCAAGACAGCCCTGGGCAACAGGTTCATCCTGGTCTTGGTGGACCATGCCACCCGGTACCCTGAAGCCATCCCTCTGAGGACAGTGACGGCCCCCGTGGTGGGACGGGCACTGATGGGAATTTTCTCCCGAGTGGGATTCCCTCTAGAGGTGGTGAGCGACAGGGGGACCAATTTCATATCCAAGTATATGAAATCCCTGTGGAAGGAGTGTGGGGTAACTTACAAGTTCACCACTCCTTACCATCCCCAAGGAAATGGGTTGGTTGAGAGATTCAACCGAACCCTCAAAGGCATGATCATGGGCCTGGACGGTCCAATGAGGCGTAAGTGGGACGTCCTCTTGCCATGCCTGCTCTTCGCTTACCGAGAGGTGCCACAGAAGTCTCTAGGGTTCAGCCCCTTTGAGCTTCTGTATGGTCACCCGGTAAGAGGACCTCTGAGTTTGGTAAAGGAAGGCTGGGAGCAATCTCCCAGGAAACCTCCCCAGAATGTATATAGTTACATGCTGGCCTTCCGAAACCAGACTCGGCGTTTCAGGCAACTTGCTGAGGCAAATCTGGAAGCCAGCCAGGAGGAGATGAAGCGGTGGTACGACCGGAATGCCACTCTGGTAGAGCTTCAACCTGGACAAAAGGTGTGGGTCTTGGCCCCAGTGGAGCCTTGTGCACTTCAGGATAAGTGGACAGGTCCATTTGAGGTTGTGGAGCGCAAAAGTCCTATCACCTACTTGGTGGACATGCAGACTCCCAGGAACCCTTTGAGGGTCCTACATGTTAACCGCCTTAAGCCCCACTTAGAGAGGACCGAAGTGGGCATGCTGCTGGCCACTGATGATGGAATGGAAGAGGAGACCGAGCCTCTTCCTGACCTCTTAGTGGCCTCTGAGAAAGATGGGTCAGTGGATGGAGTTAACCTCTCACCCACCCTGACGCCCGAACAACAGGAAGATTGCCGCCACTTGCTGGGACAATTTTCCGACCGATTCTCCCTGGTTCCTGGTGTCACAGATTGGTGCGTCCATGATGTGGACACAGGAGACAGCTTACCTGTGAAGCACAAGGCTTACAGGGTAACTGACAGGGTCAGAGCTTGCATTAAGGAGGAGGTCTCCAAAATGCTTGCGCTAGGGGTGGTTGAGTCCTCCAGCAGTCCTTGGTCCAGCCCCGTGGTCTTGGTCCCAAAGGCTGCTGCGCCGGGAGCCACACCTGAACTCCGGTTCTGTGTGGACTACAGAGGACTCAATTCAGTAACGAAGACTGACGCGCACCCCATCCCCAGAGCTGACGAGCTCATTGATCGGCTGGGGGCTGCCCGGTTCCTCAGTACGTTTGATTTAACGTCTGGGTACTGGCAGATCGCCTTGACCGATGGGGCCAAAGAGAGGTCAGCATTCTCTACACCAGATGGGCACTTCCAGTTCCGAGTCATGCCATTTGGGATGAAGAATGCCCCTGCCACCTTTCAGAGGTTGGTCAACCAGGTACTGGTTGGGCTGGATGCGTTCAGTGCCGCCTACCTGGATGACATCGCAGTGTTCAGTGCCACCTGGCCTGAACACCTGCGCCACCTCTGGGAAGTGTTGATGGCTCTGCGCCGAGCAGGCCTCACGATCAAGGCAAGCCAGTGCCAGATCGGGCAGGGTTCCGTGGTGTACTTGGGACACCAAGTGGGGAGTGGCAAGGTGGCACCCTTGCAACCCAAAATCGAGACCATCCTGGCTTGGGAACCCCCCAAGACGCAGACCGCAGTGAGGGCCTTCCTGGGGCTCACTGGGTACTACAGGAGGTTTGTCAAGGGCTATGGAACGATCGTTGCCCCCTTGACAGAGCTGACTTCGAAGAAGCAGCCCAGGAACGTGATTTGGACTGACACCTGTCAGAAAGCTTTCGACACCCTGAAGACTGCCATGTGCACGGCGCCCGTGCTCCTGGCCCCTGACTTCTCCAAGGAATTCCTAGTACAGACAGACGCTTCAGAGCATGGTGTAGGGGCTGTTCTCTCACAGATGACTGAGGAGGGCTGGGACCAACCCGTAGCCTTCATCAGTAGGAGGTTACTTCCACGGGAAAGTAGGTGGAGTGCAATTGAGCGAGAAGCATTTGCTGTGGTCTGGGCGCTGAAGAAGCTAAGACCCTACTTGTTTGGGTCTCACTTCCGGGTTCAGACGGACCACAGGCCCCTCAGATGGTTGATGCAAATGAGGGGTGAGAACCCGAAGCTGTTGAGGTGGTCCATCTCCCTACAGGGTATGGACTTTACGGTGGAACACCGTCCTGGTACAGATCACGCCAACGCTGACGGTCTGTCCAGGTATTTCCGCCTTAGTGACGAGGAACCCCCTGGGCAAGGGTAGTTCTCCCCACATTTCAGCTGGAGGGGACACGTGTTAGACCTGGCACCTTGGCGTGAGTTTCCCTTCCACTTTTTGATGGTGTGCCTCGATTGTTTTGCTGGTGTTGTCCGCTCAGGGCACTGCGCCATGGCTAATCCGTGCCGCAGTGCAAGTGCTCCCTAGGTAAGGTGTACCTGTAATTGATGTCCATGATTGGGTTATTGGATTCACTGTCAGTCCCCAGTAAAGTGCACCAGGGGTGCCAGGGCTTGTGAATGCCAATGCTGCTGGTGGGCTTGCAGCGCTGGTTGCGCCACCCACGGAAGCGGCCTTGTAAAATGTGTCTAGGGTCTGCCACCGCAGACCCTGTGCGCGGTCCGGGACCGTCGCGCTGACTGCGCAAGTGCCCCCACTTGCCAGTCCCTAAACCTTCCCTTACCTACATATTAGCCACCCCTCTGGTAGGCCCAAGGGCAGGGTGCATTGTAGGCATAAGGTAAGACATGCCCTGGTGTGGGTGGCATATCTTAGTAGTGAATTACAGCCCTTGTCGTTTTTCACTATTGAAGGCTACCTGCTCTCCATAGGCCAGAATGGGCTGCTGGGATCACGCCAACGCTGTGACACCAGTGGACTCAGAGAGCATGGTAGAAGTGTCAAGTTTAGTATGCCTGAACTCCGGATGATAAAATACTTCTTGTAGTCAAGTTTATTTTAGTATCCTGGGTTTGTAAATGCTACTTTTAGAAAGTTAGTATTTACTGACCTGACCCTCTCAGTCCGCCTCTGCTGTATGTGTGTGTGTTCTGCCCAGCAACAGTAAGGAGCAGGGTTGGGGAATCCCCAGAGACAGGTTGGCTGCCAGGTGGTGGGTAGAGAGATTACACCTGGATGGGTGGGAGGAGTACACCTTGACTCTTGAATAGACCTGTGCTCTGCCACCACAAAGCCGGCGCCACCCCCTGTGGGGCGGCTGATGTCTCTGCCCTGCTGCTGAAAGGAAAGAGCAGAGTCACCATAACAAAGTGCTCCAGAACTGGACTGAGCCAGGCCTAGGCCCCCTGGCGCTAAAGAACAAAAGAATCATGGTATAAAAGTAGGAGCCTGGCTCCTAAGAAATCGGAATCCTGTTTACCACAAAGAACCTCTGCCCGACTAGAAGGAGAAGAAGACGCCGGAGGAGCTGGCCTGCTGCTTGCCTTGCTGAGAAAGGAGAGGAAGAGACTTACTGAAAAGACTTTGCTACTTTGTGCTTGAACATTCTCCAAGGGCTTGATCTGAGCTTGCCCCCTGAACTGAACCCCAGGAACAGTGGGTTCTCTGTGCTTCTTGCTCGTCCTCCAATTCGAGCCGTGTGTGCATCCCGCTGGAAAAGAGACTGCGCCCCTCATCGCCCCTCCTAGGGCCGTGACACTCAGAAGCTCGCCTGCCTCCAACCCGTGAGAGCCCCGCTCCGTCCGGAGCCGCTCTCTGTTCCCGGGCCAGGCCGCCTGCATCCCTGTCACCGCCTGCCATTGGAGTGCGCTGAACGCGCTATCACCCCTCCTGCCGGAAGCCGTCCGACGACTGTGATCTACGCCGGGTCACCCAGCTGCACTGACTGTGCCCTGTGACCCCGCTTTGCTATCCCCGGACATCTCAGGCCGCGCCGCCCCCGCTGTGGAGACCCTCCTGCACCGCCGTGCCAAAGGGTCGCTGGCCGCGCCTGCCTACGTGCCCACACCTGCTGATTGAGGACCCAAGAACACTTCCCAAGCTGAGAGTCGCACCGACCTGTGCCGACTCTCCCCATCACGAAAGAAGTTCCAGTATCGGGCCCGGGGCCCGCAACGCCTTATTTCCCCGTTCGCAGGAACCGATCTCTGTGAGTACTGGACCTACAAGTAAAGAGACTACGAACTATCCATTTGAAGCTACGAACAACGAACATTTGCCCGCTTTACAACCTGGTGGCATAGCGAAAACGTTATTGGTCTTGTGATAAGTCTGCTGAGATATATATACCTTATTTTTACATCAAGCAACGTATTTTTATATATATCCAAGTCTGGTGTCCGTTTCTGGGGGGATTAATGTATTTACTGTGTGTATGATTGTAAGTGCTTAACCAACAACGCCTGAGGAATCGCCTTGGCTGCTCACGCCACGCACCTAGAGGGTGAGCAAGGGTCATTCGCGAGGGGTTATCCTGCGCCCTGACGTGGAGGAGAGGGTTCCTGCTTGACACAAGGGCAACCTTGCGCCAACCAGAGATCCCCGACTCTAACAAACACAATGAAGGGGTTCATTTTGCCATAGAAATTATGATTAATGCTGAAGAAAGAAAATGAGGGCACATTTTGAGTGACTTCTCAAATCCTCTTCTATTTCATTAAAAAATTCTGACATGCAGACTGAAACATGCACTTTTAATACCAGGAGCAGACTTCTATGGTGAACAGTAGTTTTACTACAGTGATCTAAAGAGCAACTAGAGTGCTAACATTCAGAATTTATGGCAAATGTGTGACATATCTGAATACCTTCATGATGGAATCAAAGTAAAAAACTGAAAGCATTTCCTACTGAGGAGTCTGCAGTACATGAGGAAATTAGTAAACTTCATAATAAATAAATCTCCCAAGATGGCCACCCGAGACAAAAGAGCCCAAATGTAGCCCAAAATCACCCAGATGTAGCCCAAATATAGCCCAAAGACAGAAGTGTGCAAAACACTTATTATTTTGTGTTTTTGCAGTGTTATATAGTGCAGACTTGTCAGGTATTGGAGTGCTTTACATGAGCATTGGTTACTTCACACAAGAACAAATTCATTTTGGTTGTAGACATGGGGAGACTAAGTGATTTGACCAGAATCACAGAATGTCGAGCTGAAGCAGAAACTCCAACCTGGTTCCCCAGTTGCAAAGTCTGCAGTTCTGGAAGTAACACCACATCCTCTCCCCTAAGTGCAACATTTAATGAAGTGGTCAACTGGATAAAAAAACATAAAGATAACAAATAATTTAAAAGTGCTTTGAAGCTATTTGAAAACTCAGAAAATATGTCCTTATTTTAGTCTTTTAGAGCACTAACCATAATTTTGATGCCAATAAGACCCTCTCATATATGTAATTTCTAAAGGAAATGCTCTAGGTATTACAGTTTTGATTACATCAAAATGACGTCAGGCGTTCCACACTTTTGTAATAAATATAGAATGTTAGCAATCTAGTTGTTCATTAGGATACTGTTGAGAGGCAGAGGCCAGGGGCACGGACTCTGAAAATTGAAGGCAGGTAGGAGGGTGCAAAGGCAACAATTTAACCACACTGAGCAGGCAGGAAGGGCCGTGGCAGCACAACAGACTATGGAGGGCAGTGGAAAGGGGGGCAGGGGCAACAAACCAACAATACAGGACTTGCAAGAGAGGCTGTGGCAATGTAATAGGCCATTGTGGGCAGAAGGAAGAGGCAATGGTAGTACAACCATACATGCCAACAGACCCGATTCAGCCAGGAAACGTCCAATGTTTTTAAGCTCAAATGGGCTTTATTTGATCTGTCTCCTGTCTACAATCTCCTCTTTTTCAATGTAACTCAAAGGGGAAAATCAATACCCCAGTTTTTTTTCAAAATCCCCCTCTTACCAAGTTCAAAATGTTCGCAAGTATGGTACATTGGATCATGGAAGGAAATGGGGTAGGGACATGGACTTGGATAACAGAGGACAGGAGGAACATGGAGAGGTGCACCAAACTGACCCTGCAGGGCAGGCATCAGGGTTTGCAGCAGCACAATACACCACACAGGGCATGCGGGACGGGAGTGCAGCACAACAATCCATCGAAAGCAAGAGGGAGGGGACAGGACCATGCACATGGACAACAGAGAACAGAGGGGCAAGAGGCAATGGTAGCTAGCTGACCATAATGGACAGACAGGAGAGAAACCTGCAGCATAACAGACCATAAAGGGCAGGAGGGACGGATCAGGGGCATTTCAATGGAACAGACAAGCCAGGAGGGAGGGAGTAGGGGTCTGCACATGTAAACAGAGAGCTGGGGGCAAGGGGGCAGGGCAGGAGCAGTAAGATAGCTATGGAGGTCAGGCAGGATGGGCACTAGAAGCAAGACACACCATGAAGAGCAACAGTGAGACTGTGATGGCATACACACAGACCATGGAGGGAAGGTGGGAGGGGGTATGGGGCAGGGGCAGCTAACTGACCACACAGGGAAGGTGGGAGGGGGCATGGCAGCACAGAAGACCATGCATGGCAAGTGGGAGGGTTAGTGGCAGCACAATGGCTATGATGGGCAAGAAGGAGGGTGCAGGGGCATGCACAAAGGACGATGGAGGATAGAAGGGAGGGTCAGGACCTGTGCACAGACAAGAAAGTTCAGGGGAAGGGGCCTCACAACAGACCGCATGGGGCAGGCAGGAGGAGCAGTTGCAGCACAACAGACCAGGGAGGGCAGAAGGGTGTGGCAGTACAATGGACCATGTAGGACCGGAGGAAGAGGATAGGGGCATGGCATGTGGACAGGCAGGGTGGAGGTGGCAGGGACAGGTTACAGTCATCTGACAATGCTAGGCAGGTGGGAGGGGAGTGGCAGCTCAACAGAACACTCAGAGTAGATAGGAGTGGCAGGTCCATGGAACATGGTGGGCAAAAAGGATGGAGCAGGGACATGCACAAAGACATCGGAGGGCAGGGGGAAGGAGAATAGGGGCAGCAAGTTAAGCACAGAGTTTAAGCAGGAGGTCAATGATGGGGCATAGAATTGGGCAATTGAGGGCAGGAGGAGTGGACTGGTACATCATACTAAATTGAGGGCAGGGGCAGCACATCAGACCATGCATGGCAGGAGGGAGGAGGCTAGTCCATGGATTCACACAACAGAGGATAGGGAGGAGGGGGATGGGGCAGCAAGCTAACTGTTCAGAGAAGGCGGGTATTAGGAACTTTATTGTTTTTAAAACGTGTGTCTGTGCGAACTACTTAAAATATGAACAAGTATGCAGCATAATCTCACTTTTATTCAGGAAGAAGAGGACGTTTGTGACTGTGACTCCGGGCTCACTTGGCAGAAACACCCCCTGACCCTCCACCCCCTATCGCAAAATGTAATGCCCGTGAAAAGGGTAGGTGAACACAGTGTTAGATAGAACATAGTCCTGAGAGCACGATTGAAAATGAAAACTAGATATAGTGTATGGTATAAACTATGCACCACAAAGTGTGATATAAGATGAACCGGGCGTGAAATATAATATGCAATACATTGTGCGCAATGACAGATTCATTGGAGAGCGCGAGATAGCACAGGCACTAGCGCGTGCTATGTGATATGCGCCTTGGAGTGTAATATGCACAGGGCAGTGTTGTGTAACCTAATTAGTCTCTAAAGTTGTAATATAAAATATGTGCTGGGGATTGTAACGTTGCATATGCACTGTGACAAATATATGGATCCCAGATTGTAATATGTATGGCATAGCACTGTGCGTTATAACATAGGCATCGAGGAAGGCACGTTAGATGGGGCAATATAACCCGTGCGAAGACAAGTGTGGCATGACATATTCACGGGGTGGTGTTACAGTGCACATGGGCTAGAGAGTGTCATAGCATATGCACTAGCTAGTGGAATACAACACAGAGGTGTGTGGCACTCAGCAGGTAATGGTGGGTGTAACACAGCATTGGGCTCTGTCAGGAGCACGCTGTGACTCTCAAGTGATGTTCGTCCCCTTTCCAGAGAGTAAAATAAAAAGTATTACACATCCGGCAGTGGATGTGTGTTTTATTAACCGTGAGGGGGGTTTCTTGCATAGTTTTGGTCGAATTTTTGTTGAATCCCCTTTGAATGGCTTGGTGTGCATGTGTATTAAATGTGCCCGTCAATAGCTACCCATGTTTGTATAAATAAACGACAAGGGTGTCTACCGGGATTAGGCACGGTAGGGCATCAGACATGTCAGAGCTTCACTAGTGGTGTAAATACATTCCACATGGATTCATTGTATGCATAGTCGGCTTTTAATGAATATCACGCAAATCGTCATGGTGATAGGTACGTACGGTTTGTCCAACTTGTCCTAGGTGTGTCTATAAATATATATTTTTTAAAAATAATAAAAAACAGTGGCCAGCCCTGGGGATTGGGGTCAAAAAAATATAATTAGGAGACAGGCCCTGGGGGATGGGGTCATCAGGGCCAATAAATTAGAATAAGAAGGGGAACCACACAGCCCCCCTTCTTAAAAAATTAAAATAAATAAAAGACTGGCATCGCGCCGGAGGCCACGCCCCCTCCTTGCAGCACTCTGCAAACACGCCCCCTGGCGAGTTGTAAGTTGGGGAATTAATTCCTCTTCAATACTGAGGGTCCCTGAGGGCCAACTAGCCCAACAGGCATCTCCAGTATGCGCCAGGGAGCTGCGCTGCAGACAGGTGTTCTGAGGACAAGCCCCTTTTTACACCTCTCTGCAACGCAGCTCTGGAGGTACCTAGTGGTCTAGTTTGACCCTAGGGACCCTTAGGATTCAAGGGGACTTAATCTCTCAACTTAGAACAGCCACAGGGCGCGTTTACACAGTGGTGAAGGGAGGGGACGGGCCTGAGGTGACGTGTGCAAACACGCACTATGGCACGTTTTAAATTGGGGATATAATTTCCCTTCAATACTGACGGCCCCTGGGGGCTAACTAGCCCACCAAGTGCTTCCAGTAAGCGCCACTTAGCTGTATTGCAGAGAGGTGGTCCAGGCTGTGCCACTTTTTACACCTCTCTGCAACGCAGCTCTGTGGCACTTACTGGAGGTACCTAGTGGTCTAGTTGGACCCTAGGGACCCTCAGGATTCAAATGAACTTAATCTCCCAACTAAAAACGGACACAGGGCGTGTTTACACAGTGGTGAAGGGAGGGGACGGGGCCTGAGTTAACGTGTGCAAAAACGCCCTGTAGCCTGTTTTAAGAGGTAGTTTTAATCCCCCTGCCCTATTATATACTAGGGGCTTACAGAGGAGGTCATGCTAATCACAGGGGGACCCCAACGCATAATGTTCCCTAGTGTATGTAGGTGTTTTCACTGTATTCTAAGTGTCTTTTAACATAGCACTGGCTCTAGGACTGGTTAGTCAGACTCAGTTACCACCAGTATCCGTCTGAAAAAGTTGAGGGTACAGGATGATTTTGCAACAAGGCTTCTTTCTGCTCTTCTTTTTGTTCTTTCTGCACGTTATGCTTCTTCCTGCACTTTTATTCGTCTTTGAGGACTTCTGTTGCTTCTTTCTGCACTTCTTTTTTTTCTTTCTGTGGATTTTTTCTTCTTTCTTCACATGTCCTATCTCTGTAGGCATAGTTAGAAATTAGCATTTAAAAAACCTTTGAAATTCACAGAAAAAACCATAGGTTTCAGGCACGTTATAGTTAGGAATTAGCATTTAAAAAACCTCAGAAATTCACTGAAAAAACCATAGGTTTCAGGGGTGTTATAGTTAGCTGGACTTTTCACTTGTACAAAACCATTGAAATTCCCCCGTTATAGTTAGTTCAGCTAACTATAACTCGCGCGCCCGCAATGCACTGCTGATGACGTCACATATTACATCACTCATGACATGGTCAGTGACATCACTCATGACATCACTGAGGACATCTCAAATGACATCACTGATGACATCACTGATGACATCATCCTTGTGATAGAGTGGCAGACCTCCTCTCACCCTAATATAACCTTTGATACACACATTCAAAAATAGAGACTAAAATTTTCAAAACAATGGACATACCAATACCAGTTACAACAACCTCTTCAGTAATTCTAAGATCCACATACACATCCACTCATTCACCAACAGTCCTATACAGTCACTCATACATGTACTCACTCATCATATGTACTCATACCTATACATCCTGTTACACAATGTCACTCATCCATAGAGTTACTCACACACATAGTCACTCATGCTAATAAAGAATCAAACATACATTTACTTGCATATACAGTTATACACACACCACCACACTTACTTCTACGGAAACTTACACAAACTTAGTCTTTTAAACAATCACTTATAGAAACACATACTTATTCATACAGGAACTCTTTCAATCTCTCACTCTCACATATACTCACTTATATACACCAATAGTCACATATACTAGTTTAAAACATATGTAGTTACTCATAAAGACACTATTGAGACAGTCATTCACTCACTAACACACCCTTACACACACTCATCCACCCATACAGTCCTGCACACATGCTGTCTTCAACACATACAAACAGTGAGTCACTCATTCATGCACCTATGCACTACGTAATACCCCCCACCGAACCATGCAGCCATCTTGATTGGAATAAACTGGTAACACTTAAAACATTTAATATAAAAAGGAACACAATGAAGGGGTTCATTTTGCCATAGAAATTATGATTAATGCTGAAGAAAGAAAATGAGGGCACATTTTGAGTGACTTCTCAAATCCTCTTCTATTTCATTAAAAAATTCTGACATGCAGACTGAAACATGCACTTTTAATACCAGGAGCAGACTTCAATGGTGAACAGTAGTTTTACTACAGTGATCTAAAGAGCAACTAGAGTGCTAACATTCAGAATTTATGGCAAATGTGTGACATATCTGAATACCTTCATGATGGAATCAAAGTAAAAAACTGAAAGCATTTCCTACTGAGGAGTCTGCAGTACATGAGGAAATTAGTAAACTTCATAATAAATAAATCTCCCAAGATGGCCACCCGAGACAAAAGAGCCCAAATGTAGCCCAAAATCACCCAGATGTAGCCCAAATATAGCCCAAAGACAGAAGTGTGCAAAACACTTATTATTTTGTGTTTTTGCAGTGTTATATAGTGCAGACTTGTCAGGTATTGGAGTGCTTTACATGAGCATTGGTTACTTCACACAAGAACAAATTCATTTTGGTTGTAGACATGGGGAGACTAAGTGATTTGACCAGAATCACAGAATGTCGAGCTGAAGCAGAAACTCCAACCTGGTTCCCCAGTTGCAAAGTCTGCAGTTCTGGAAGTAACACCACATCCTCTCCCCTAAGTGCAACATTTAATGAAGTGGTCAACTGGATAAAAAAACATAAAGATAACAAATAATTTAAAAGTGCTTTGAAGCTATTTGAAAACTCAGAAAATATGTCCTTATTTTAGTCTTTTAGAGCACTAACCATAATTTTGATGCCAATAAGACCCTCTCATATATGTAATTTCTAAAGGAAATGCTCTAGGTATTACAGTTTTGATTACATCAAAATGACGTCAGGCGTTCCACACTTTTGTAATAAATATAGAATGTTAGCAATCTAGTTGTTCATTAGGATACTGTTGAGAGGCAGAGGCCAGGGGCACGGACTCTGAAAATTGAAGGCAGGTAGGAGGGTGCAAAGGCAACAATTTAACCACACTGAGCAGGCAGGAAGGGCCGTGGCAGCACAACAGACTATGGAGGGCAGTGGAAAGGGGGGCAGGGGCAACAAACCAACAATACAGGACTTGCAAGAGAGGCTGTGGCAATGTAATAGGCCATTGTGGGCAGAAGGAAGAGGCAATGGTAGTACAACCATACATGCCAACAGACCCGATTCAGCCAGGAAACGTCCAATGTTTTTAAGCTCAAATGGGCTTTATTTGATCTGTCTCCTGTCTACAATCTCCTCTTTTTCAATGTAACTCAAAGGGGAAAATCAATACCCCAGTTTTTTTTCAAAATCCCCCTCTTACCAAGTTCAAAATGTTCGCAAGTATGGTACATTGGATCATGGAAGGAAATGGGGTAGGGACATGGACTTGGATAACAGAGGACAGGAGGAACATGGAGAGGTGCACCAAACTGACCCTGCAGGGCAGGCATCAGGGTTTGCAGCAGCACAATACACCACACAGGGCATGCGGGACGGGAGTGCAGCACAACAATCCATCGAAAGCAAGAGGGAGGGGACAGGACCATGCACATGGACAACAGAGAACAGAGGGGCAAGAGGCAATGGTAGCTAGCTGACCATAATGGACAGACAGGAGAGAAACCTGCAGCATAACAGACCATAAAGGGCAGGAGGGACGGATCAGGGGCATTTCAATGGAACAGACAAGCCAGGAGGGAGGGAGTAGGGGTCTGCACATGTAAACAGAGAGCTGGGGGCAAGGGGGCAGGGCAGGAGCAGTAAGATAGCTATGGAGGTCAGGCAGGATGGGCACTAGAAGCAAGACACACCATGAAGAGCAACAGTGAGACTGTGATGGCATACACACAGACCATGGAGGGAAGGTGGGAGGGGGTATGGGGCAGGGGCAGCTAACTGACCACACAGGGAAGGTGGGAGGGGGCATGGCAGCACAGAAGACCATGCATGGCAAGTGGGAGGGTTAGTGGCAGCACAATGGCTATGATGGGCAAGAAGGAGGGTGCAGGGGCATGCACAAAGGACGATGGAGGATAGAAGGGAGGGTCAGGACCTGTGCACAGACAAGAAAGTTCAGGGGAAGGGGCCTCACAACAGACCGCATGGGGCAGGCAGGAGGAGCAGTTGCAGCACAACAGACCAGGGAGGGCAGAAGGGTGTGGCAGTACAATGGACCATGTAGGACCGGAGGAAGAGGATAGGGGCATGGCATGTGGACAGGCAGGGTGGAGGTGGCAGGGACAGGTTACAGTCATCTGACAATGCTAGGCAGGTGGGAGGGGAGTGGCAGCTCAACAGAACACTCAGAGTAGATAGGAGTGGCAGGTCCATGGAACATGGTGGGCAAAAAGGATGGAGCAGGGACATGCACAAAGACATCGGAGGGCAGGGGGAAGGAGAATAGGGGCAGCAAGTTAAGCACAGAGTTTAAGCAGGAGGTCAATGATGGGGCATAGAATTGGGCAATTGAGGGCAGGAGGAGTGGACTGCTACATCATACTAAATTGAGGGCAGTGGCAGCACATCAGACCATGCATGGCAGGAGGGAGGAGGCTAGTCCATGGATTCACACAACAGAGGATAGGGAGGAGGGGGATGGGGCAGCAAGCTAACTGTTCAGAGAAGGCGGGTATTAGGAACTTTATTGTTTTTAAAACGTGTGTCTGTGCGAACTACTTAAAATATGAACAAGTATGCAGCATAATCTCACTTTTATTCAGGAAGAAGAGGACGTTTGTGACTGTGACTCCGGGCTCACTTGGCAGAAACACCCCCTGACCCTCCACCCCCTATCGCAAAATGTAATGCCCGTGAAAAGGGTAGGTGAACACAGTGTTAGATAGAACATAGTCCTGAGAGCACGATTGAAAATGAAAACTAGATATAGTGTATGGTATAAACTATGCACCACAAAGTGTGATATAAGATGAACCGGGCGTGAAATATAATATGCAATACATTGTGCGCAATGACAGATTCATTGGAGAGCGCGAGATAGCACAGGCACTAGCGCGTGCTATGTGATATGCGCCTTGGAGTGTAATATGCACAGGGCAGTGTTGTGTAACCTAATTAGTCTCTAAAGTTGTAATATAAAATATGTGCTGGGGATTGTAACGTTGCATATGCACTGTGACAAATATATGGATCCCAGATTGTAATATGTATGGCATAGCACTGTGCGTTATAACATAGGCATCGAGGAAGGCACGTTAGATGGGGCAATATAACCCGTGCGAAGACAAGTGTGGCATGACATATTCACGGGGTGGTGTTACAGTGCACATGGGCTAGAGAGTGTCATAGCATATGCACTAGCTAGTGGAATACAACACAGAGGTGTGTGGCACTCAGCAGGTAATGGTGGGTGTAACACAGCATTGGGCTCTGTCAGGAGCACGCTGTGACTCTCAAGTGATGTTCGTCCCCTTTCCAGAGAGTAAAATAAAAAGTATTACACATCCGGCAGTGGATGTGTGTTTTATTAACCGTGAGGGGGGTTTCTTGCATAGTTTTGGTCGAATTTTTGTTGAATCCCCTTTGAATGGCTTGGTGTGCATGTGTATTAAATGTGCCCGTCAATAGCTACCCATGTTTGTATAAATAAACGACAAGGGTGTCTACCGGGATTAGGCACGGTAGGGCATCAGACATGTCAGAGCTTCACTAGTGGTGTAAATACATTCCACATGGATTCATTGTATGCATAGTCGGCTTTTAATGAATATCACGCAAATCGTCATGGTGATAGGTACGTACGGTTTGTCCAACTTGTCCTAGGTGTGTCTATAAATATATATTTTTTAAAAATAATAAAAAACAGTGGCCAGCCCTGGGGATTGGGGTCAAAAAAATATAATTAGGAGACAGGCCCTGGGGGATGGGGTCATCAGGGCCAATAAATTAGAATAAGAAGGGGAACCACACAGCCCCCCTTCTTAAAAAATTAAAATAAATAAAAGACTGGCATCGCGCCGGAGGCCACGCCCCCTCCTTGCAGCACTCTGCAAACACGCCCCCTGGCGAGTTGTAAGTTGGGGAATTAATTCCTCTTCAATACTGAGGGTCCCTGAGGGCCAACTAGCCCAACAGGCATCTCCAGTATGCGCCAGGGAGCTGCGCTGCAGACAGGTGTTCTGAGGACAAGCCCCTTTTACACCTCTCTGCAACGCAGCTCTGGAGGTACCTAGTGGTCTAGTTTGACCCTAGGGACCCTTAGGATTCAAGGGGACTTAATCTCTCAACTTAGAACAGCCACAGGGCGCGTTTACACAGTGGTGAAGGGAGGGGACGGGCCTGAGGTGACGTGTGCAAACACGCACTATGGCACGTTTTAAATTGGGGATATAATTTCCCTTCAATACTGACGGCCCCTGGGGGCTAACTAGCCCACCAAGTGCTTCCAGTAAGCGCCACTGAGCTGTATTGCAGAGAGGTGGTCCAGGCCGTGCCACTTTTTACACCTCTCTGCAACGCAGCTCTGTGGCACTTACTGGAGGTACCTAGTGGTCTAGTTGGACCCTAGGGACCCTCAGGATTCAAATGAACTTAATCTCCCAACTAAAAACGGACACAGGGCGTGTTTACACAGTGGTGAAGGGAGGGGACGGGGCCTGAGTTAACGTGTGCAAAAACGCCCTGTAGCCTGTTTTAAGAGGTAGTTTTAATCCCCCTGCCCTATTATATACTAGGGGCTTACAGAGGAGGTCATGCTAATCACAGGGGGACCCCAACGCATAATGTTCCCTAGTGTATGTAGGTGTTTTCACTGTATTCTAAGTGTCTTTTAACATAGCACTGGCTCTAGGACTGGTTAGTCAGACTCAGTTACCACCAGTATCCGTCTGAAAAAGTTGAGGGTACAGGATGATTTTGCAACAAGGCTTCTTTCTGCTCTTCTTTTTGTTCTTTCTGCACGTTATGCTTCTTCCTGCACTTTTATTCGTCTTTGAGGACTTCTGTTGCTTCTTTCTGCACTTCTTTTTTTTCTTTCTGTGGATTTTTTCTTCTTTCTTCACATGTCCTATCTCTGTAGGCATAGTTAGAAATTAGCATTTAAAAAACCTTTGAAATTCACAGAAAAAACCATAGGTTTCAGGCACGTTATAGTTAGGAATTAGCATTTAAAAAACCTCAGAAATTCACTGAAAAAACCATAGGTTTCAGGGGTGTTATAGTTAGCTGGACTTTTCACTTGTACAAAACCATTGAAATTCCCCCGTTATAGTTAGTTCAGCTAACTATAACTCGCGCGCCCGCAATGCACTGCTGATGACGTCACATATTACATCACTCATGACATGGTCAGTGACATCACTCATGACATCACTGAGGACATCTCAAATGACATCACTGATGACATCACTGATGACATCATCCTTGTGATAGAGTGGCAGACCTCCTCTCACCCTAATATAACCTTTGATACACACATTCAAAAATAGAGACTAAAATTTTCAAAACAATGGACATACCAATACCAGTTACAACAACCTCTTCAGTAATTCTAAGATCCACATACACATCCACTCATTCACCAACAGTCCTATACAGTCACTCATACATGTACTCACTCATCATATGTACTCATACCTATACATCCTGTTACACAATGTCACTCATCCATAGAGTTACTCACACACATAGTCACTCATGCTAATAAAGAATCAAACATACATTTACTTGCATATACAGTTATACACACACCACCACACTTACTTCTACGGAAACTTACACAAACTTAGTCTTTTAAACAATCACTTATAGAAACACATACTTATTCATACAGGAACTCTTTCAATCTCTCACTCTCACATATACTCACTTATATACACCAATAGTCACATATACTAGTTTAAAACATATGTAGTTACTCATAAAGACACTATTGAGACAGTCATTCACTCACTAACACACCCTTACACACACTCATCCACCCATACAGTCCTGCACACATGCTGTCTTCAACACATACAAACAGTGAGTCACTCATTCATGCACCTATGCACTACGTAATACCCCCCACCGAACCATGCAGCCATCTTGATTGGAATAAACTGGTAACACTTAAAACATTTAATATAAAAAGGAACACAATGAAGGGGTTCATTTTGCCATAGAAATTATGATTAATGCTGAAGAAAGAAAATGAGGGCACATTTTGAGTGACTTCTCAAATCCTCTTCTATTTCATTAAAAAATTCTGACATGCAGACTGAAACATGCACTTTTAATACCAGGAGCAGACTTCTATGGTGAACAGTAGTTTTACTACAGTGATCTAAAGAGCAACTAGAGTGCTAACATTCAGAATTTATGGCAAATGTGTGACATATCTGAATACCTTCATGATGGAATCAAAGTAAAAAACTGAAAGCATTTCCTACTGAGGAGTCTGCAGTACATGAGGAAATTAGTAAACTTCATAATAAATAAATCTCCCAAGATGGCCACCCGAGACAAAAGAGCCCAAATGTAGCCCAAAATCACCCAGATGTAGCCCAAATATAGCCCAAAGACAGAAGTGTGCAAAACACTTATTATTTTGTGTTTTTGCAGTGTTATATAGTGCAGACTTGTCAGGTATTGGAGTGCTTTACATGAGCATTGGTTACTTCACACAAGAACAAATTCATTTTGGTTGTAGACATGGGGAGACTAAGTGATTTGACCAGAATCACAGAATGTCGAGCTGAAGCAGAAACTCCAACCTGGTTCCCCAGTTGCAAAGTCTGCAGTTCTGGAAGTAACACCACATCCTCTCCCCTAAGTGCAACATTTAATGAAGTGGTCAACTGGATAAAAAAACATAAAGATAACAAATAATTTAAAAGTGCTTTGAAGCTATTTGAAAACTCAGAAAATATGTCCTTATTTTAGTCTTTTAGAGCACTAACCATAATTTTGATGCCAATAAGACCCTCTCATATATGTAATTTCTAAAGGAAATGCTCTAGGTATTACAGTTTTGATTACATCAAAATGACGTCAGGCGTTCCACACTTTTGTAATAAATATAGAATGTTAGCAATCTAGTTGTTCATTAGGATACTGTTGAGAGGCAGAGGCCAGGGGCACGGACTCTGAAAATTGAAGGCAGGTAGGAGGGTGCAAAGGCAACAATTTAACCACACTGAGCAGGCAGGAAGGGCCGTGGCAGCACAACAGACTATGGAGGGCAGTGGAAAGGGGGGCAGGGGCAACAAACCAACAATACAGGACTTGCAAGAGAGGCTGTGGCAATGTAATAGGCCATTGTGGGCAGAAGGAAGAGGCAATGGTAGTACAACCATACATGCCAACAGACCCGATTCAGCCAGGAAACGTCCAATGTTTTTAAGCTCAAATGGGCTTTATTTGATCTGTCTCCTGTCTACAATCTCCTCTTTTTCAATGTAACTCAAAGGGGAAAATCAATACCCCAGTTTTTTTTCAAAATCCCCCTCTTACCAAGTTCAAAATGTTCGCAAGTATGGTACATTGGATCATGGAAGGAAATGGGGTAGGGACATGGACTTGGATAACAGAGGACAGGAGGAACATGGAGAGGTGCACCAAACTGACCCTGCAGGGCAGGCATCAGGGTTTGCAGCAGCACAATACACCACACAGGGCATGCGGGACGGGAGTGCAGCACAACAATCCATCGAAAGCAAGAGGGAGGGGACAGGACCATGCACATGGACAACAGAGAACAGAGGGGCAAGAGGCAATGGTAGCTAGCTGACCATAATGGACAGACAGGAGAGAAACCTGCAGCATACAGACCATAAAGGGCAGGAGGGACGGATCAGGGGCATTTCAATGGAACAGACAAGCCAGGAGGGAGGGAGTAGGGGTCTGCACATGTAAACAGAGAGCTGGGGGCAAGGGGGCAGGGCAGGAGCAGTAAGATAGCTATGGAGGTCAGGCAGGATGGGCACTAGAAGCAAGACACACCATGAAGAGCAACAGTGAGACTGTGATGGCATACACACAGACCATGGAGGGAAGGTGGGAGGGGGTATGGGGCAGGGGCAGCTAACTGACCACACAGGGAAGGTGGGAGGGGGCATGGCAGCACAGAAGACCATGCATGGCAAGTGGGAGGGTTAGTGGCAGCACAATGGCTATGATGGGCAAGAAGGAGGGTGCAGGGGCATGCACAAAGGACGATGGAGGATAGAAGGGAGGGTCAGGACCTGTGCACAGACAAGAAAGTTCAGGGGAAGGGGCCTCACAACAGACCGCATGGGGCAGGCAGGAGGAGCAGTTGCAGCACAACAGACCAGGGAGGGCAGAAGGGTGTGGCAGTACAATGGACCATGTAGGACCGGAGGAAGAGGATAGGGGCATGGCATGTGGACAGGCAGGGTGGAGGTGGCAGGGACAGGTTACAGTCATCTGACAATGCTAGGCAGGTGGGAGGGGAGTGGCAGCTCAACAGAACACTCAGAGTAGATAGGAGTGGCAGGTCCATGGAACATGGTGGGCAAAAAGGATGGAGCAGGGACATGCACAAAGACATCGGAGGGCAGGGGGAAGGAGAATAGGGGCAGCAAGTTAAGCACAGAGTTTAAGCAGGAGGTCAATGATGGGGCATAGAATTGGGCAATTGAGGGCAGGAGGAGTGGACTGGTACATCATACTAAATTGAGGGCAGTGGCAGCACATCAGACCATGCATGGCAGGAGGGAGGAGGCTAGTCCATGGATTCACACAACAGAGGATAGGGAGGAGGGGGATGGGGCAGCAAGCTAACTGTTCAGAGAAGGCGGGTATTAGGAACTTTATTGTTTTTAAAACGTGTGTCTGTGCGAACTACTTAAAATATGAACAAGTATGCAGCATAATCTCACTTTTATTCAGGAAGAAGAGGACGTTTGTGACTGTGACTCCGGGCTCACTTGGCAGAAACACCCCCTGACCCTCCACCCCCTATCGCAAAATGTAATGCCCGTGAAAAGGGTAGGTGAACACAGTGTTAGATAGAACATAGTCCTGAGAGCACGATTGAAAATGAAAACTAGATATAGTGTATGGTATAAACTATGCACCACAAAGTGTGATATAAGATGAACCGGGCGTGAAATATAATATGCAATACATTGTGCGCAATGACAGATTCATTGGAGAGCGCGATATAGCACAGGCACTAGCGCGTGCTATGTGATATGCGCCTTGGAGTGTAATATGCACAGGGCAGTGTTGTGTAACCTAATTAGTCTCTAAAGTTGTAATATAAAATATGTGCTGGGGATTGTAACGTTGCATATGCACTGTGACAAATATATGGATCCCAGATTGTAATATGTATGGCATAGCACTGTGCGTTATAACATAGGCATCGAGGAAGGCACGTTAGATGGGGCAATATAACCTGTGCGAAGACAAGTGTGGCATGACATATTCACGGGGTGGTGTTACAGTGCACATGGGCTAGAGAGTGTCATAGCATATGCACTAGCTAGTGGAATACAACACAGAGGTGTGTGGCACTCAGCAGGTAATGGTGGGTGTAACACAGCATTGGGCTCTGTCAGGAGCACGCTGTGACTCTCAAGTGATGTTCGTCCCCTTTCCAGAGAGTAAAATAAAAAGTATTACACATCCGGCAGTGGATGTGTGTTTTATTAACCGTGAGGGGGGTTTCTTGCATAGTTTTGGTCGAATTTTTGTTGAATCCCCTTTGAATGGCTTGGTGTGCATGTGTATTAAATGTGCCCGTCAATAGCTACCCATGTTTGTATAAATAAACGACAAGGGTGTCTACCGGGATTAGGCACGGTAGGGCATCAGACATGTCAGAGCTTCACTAGTGGTGTAAATACATTCCACATGGATTCATTGTATGCATAGTCGGCTTTTAATGAATATCACGCAAATCGTCATGGTGATAGGTATGTACGGTTTGTCCAACTTGTCCTAGGTGTGTCTATAAATATATATTTTTTAAAAATAATAAAAAACAGTGGCCAGCCCTGGGGATTGGGGTCAAAAAAATATAATTAGGAGACAGGCCCTGGGGATGGGGTCATCAGGGCCAATAAATTAGAATAAGAAGGGGAACCACACAGCCCCCCTTCTTAAAAAATTAAAATAAATAAAAGACTGGCATCGCGCCGGAGGCCACGCCCCCTCCTTGCAGCACTCTGCAAACACGCCCCCTGGCGAGTTGTAAGTTGGGGAATTAATTCCTCTTCAATACTGAGGGTCCCTGAGGGCCAACTAGCCCAACAGGCATCTCCAGTATGCGCCAGGGAGCTGCGCTGCAGACAGGTGTTCTGAGGACAAGCCCCTTTTTACACCTCTCTGCAACGCAGCTCTGGAGGTACCTAGAGGTCTAGTTTGACCCTAGGGACCCTTAGGATTCAAGGGGACTTAATCTCTCAACTTAGAACAGCCACAGGGCGCGTTTACACAGTGGTGAAGGGAGGGGACGGGCCTGAGGTGACGTGTGCAAACACGCACTATGGCACGTTTTAAATTGGGGATATAATTTCCCTTCAATACTGACGGCCCCTGGGGGCTAACTAGCCCACCAAGTGCTTCCAGTAAGCGCCACTGAGCTGTATTGCAGAGAGGTGGTCCAGGCCGTGCCACTTTTTACACCTCTCTGCAACGCAGCTCTGTGGCACTTACTGGAGGTACCTAGTGGTCTAGTTGGACCCTAGGGACCCTCAGGATTCAAATTAACTTAATCTCCCAACTAAAAACGGACACAGGGCGTGTTTACACAGTGGTGAAGGGAGGGGACGGGGCCTGAGTTAACGTGTGCAAAAACGCCCTGTAGCCTGTTTTAAGAGGTAGTTTTAATCCCCCTGCCCTATTATATACTAGGGGCTTACAGAGGAGGTCATGCTAATCACAGGGGGACCCCAACGCATAATGTTCCCTAGTGTATGTAGGTGTTTTCACTGTATTCTAAGTGTCTTTTAACATAGCACTGGCTCTAGGACTGGTTAGTCAGACTCAGTTACCACCAGTATCCGTCTGAAAAAGTTGAGGGTACAGGATGATTTTGCAACAAGGCTTCTTTCTGCTCTTCTTTTTGTTCTTTCTGCACGTTATGCTTCTTCCTGCACTTTTATTCGTCTTTGAGGACTTCTGTTGCTTCTTTCTGCACTTCTTTTTTTTCTTTCTGTGGATTTTTTCTTCTTTCTTCACATGTCCTATCTCTGTAGGCATAGTTAGAAATTAGCATTTAAAAAACCTTTGAAATTCACAGAAAAAACCATAGGTTTCAGGCACGTTATAGTTAGGAATTAGCATTTAAAAAACCTCAGAAATTCACTGAAAAAACCATAGGTTTCAGGGGTGTTATAGTTAGCTGGACTTTTCACTTGTACAAAACCATTGAAATTCCCCCGTTATAGTTAGTTCAGCTAACTATAACTCGCGCGCCCGCAATGCACTGCTGATGACGTCACATATTACATCACTCATGACATGGTCAGTGACATCACTCATGACATCACTGAGGACATCTCAAATGACATCACTGATGACATCACTGATGACATCATCCTTGTGATAGAGTGGCAGACCTCCTCTCACCCTAATATAACCTTTGATACACACATTCAAAAATAGAGACTAAAATTTTCAAAACAATGGACATACCAATACCAGTTACAACAACCTCTTCAGTAATTCTAAGATCCACATACACATCCACTCATTCACCAACAGTCCTATACAGTCACTCATACATGTACTCACTCATCATATGTACTCATACCTATACATCCTGTTACACAATGTCACTCATCCATAGAGTTACTCACACACATAGTCACTCATGCTAATAAAGAATCAAACATACATTTACTTGCATATACAGTTATACACACACCACCACACTTACTTCTACGGAAACTTACACAAACTTAGTCTTTTAAACAATCACTTATAGAAACACATACTTATTCATACAGGAACTCTTTCAATCTCTCACTCTCACATATACTCACTTATATACACCAATAGTCACATATACTAGTTTAAAACATATGTAGTTACTCATAAAGACACTATTGAGACAGTCATTCACTCACTAACACACCCTTACACACACTCATCCACCCATACAGTCCTGCACACATGCTGTCTTCAACACATACAAACAGTGAGTCACTCATTCATGCACCTATGCACTACGTAATACCCCCCGCCGAACCATGCAGCCATCTTGATTGGAATAAACTGGTAACACTTAAAACATTTAATATAAAAAGGAACACAATGAAGGGGTTCATTTTGCCATAGAAATTATGATTAATGCTGAAGAAAGAAAATGAGGGCACATTTTGAGTGACTTCTCAAATCCTCTTCTATTTCATTAAAAAATTCTGACATGCAGACTGAAACATGCACTTTTAATACCAGGAGCAGACTTCTATGGTGAACAGTAGTTTTACTACAGTGATCTAAAGAGCAACTAGAGTGCTAACATTCAGAATTTATGGCAAATGTGTGACATATCTGAATACCTTCATGATGGAATCAAAGTAAAAAACTGAAAGCATTTCCTACTGAGGAGTCTGCAGTACATGAGGAAATTAGTAAACTTCATAATAAATAAATCTCCCAAGATGGCCACCCGAGACAAAAGAGCCCAAATGTAGCCCAAAATCACCCAGATGTAGCCCAAATATAGCCCAAAGACAGAAGTGTGCAAAACACTTATTATTTTGTGTTTTTGCAGTGTTATATAGTGCAGACTTGTCAGGTATTGGAGTGCTTTACATGAGCATTGGTTACATCACACAAGAACAAATTCATTTTGGTTGTAGACATGGGGAGACTAAGTGATTTGACCAGAATCACAGAATGTCGAGCTGAAGCAGAAACTCCAACCTGGTTCCCCAGTTGCAAAGTCTGCAGTTCTGGAAGTAACACCACACCCTCTCCCCTAAGTGCAACATTTAATGAAGTGGTCAACTGGATAAAAAAACATAAAGATAACAAATAATTTAAAAGTGCTTTGAAGCTATTTGAAAACTCAGAAAATATGTCCTTATTTTAGTCTTTTAGAGCACTAACCATAATTTTGATGCCAATAAGACCCTCTCATATATGTAATTTCTAAAGGAAATGCTCTAGGTATTACAGTTTTGATTACATCAAAATGACGTCAGGCGTTCCACACTTTTGTAATAAATATAGAATGTTAGCAATCTAGTTGTTCATTAGGATACTGTTGAGAGGCAGAGGCCAGGGGCACGGACTCTGAAAATTGAAGGCAGGTAGGAGGGTGCAAAGGCAACAATTTAACCACACTGAGCAGGCAGGAAGGGCCGTGGCAGCACAACAGACTATGGAGGGCAGTGGAAAGGGGGGCAGGGGCAACAAACCAACAATACAGGACTTGCAAGAGAGGCTGTGGCAATGTAATAGGCCATTGTGGGCAGAAGGAAGAGGCAATGGTAGTACAACCATACATGCCAAAAGACCCGATTCAGCCAGGAAACGTCCAATGTTTTTAAGCTCAAATGGGCTTTATTTGATCTGTCTCCTGTCTACAATCTCCTCTTTTTCAATGTAACTCAAAGGGGAAAATCAATACCCCAGTTTTTTTTCAAAATCCCCCTCTTACCAAGTTCAAAATGTTCGCAAGTATGGTACATTGGATCATGGAAGGAAATGGGGTAGGGACATGGACTTGGATAACAGAGGACAGGAGGAACATGGAGAGGTGCACCAAACTGACCCTGCAGGGCAGGCATCAGGGTTTGCAGCAGCACAATACACCACACAGGGCATGCGGGACGGGAGTGCAGCACAACAATCCATCGAAAGCAAGAGGGAGGGGACAGGACCATGCACATGGACAACAGAGAACAGAGGGGCAAGAGGCAATGGTAGCTAGCTGACCATAATGGACAGACAGGAGAGAAACCTGCAGCATAACAGACCATAAAGGGCAGGAGGGACGGATCAGGGGCATTTCAATGGAACAGACAAGCCAGGAGGGAGGGAGTAGGGGTCTGCACATGTAAACAGAGAGCTGGGGGCAAGGGGGCAGGGCAGGAGCAGTAAGATAGCTATGGAGGTCAGGCAGGATGGGCACTAGAAGCAAGACACACCATGAAGAGCAACAGTGAGACTGTGATGGCATACACACAGACCATGGAGGGAAGGTGGGAGGGGGTATGGGGCAGGGGCAGCTAACTGACCACACAGGGAAGGTGGGAGGGGGCATGGCAGCACAGAAGACCATGCATGGCAAGTGGGAGGGTTAGTGGCAGCACAATGGCTATGATGGGCAAGAAGGAGGGTGCAGGGGCATGCCCAAAGGACGATGGAGGATAGAAGGGAGGGTCAGGACCTGTGCACAGACAAGAAAGTTCAGGGGAAGGGGCCTCACAACAGACCGCATGGGGCAGGCAGGAGGAGCAGTTGCAGCACAACAGACCAGGGAGGGCAGAAGGGTGTGGCAGTACAATGGACCATGTAGGACCGGAGGAAGAGGATAGGGGCATGGCATGTGGACAGGCAGGGTGGAGGTGGCAGGGACAGGTTACAGTCATCTGACAATGCTAGGCAGGTGGGAGGGGAGTGGCAGCTCAACAGAACACTCAGAGTAGATAGGAGTGGCAGGTCCATGGAACATGGTGGGCAAAAAGGATGGAGCAGGGACATGCACAAAGACATCGGAGGGCAGGGGGAAGGAGAATAGGGGCAGCAAGTTAAGCACAGAGTTTAAGCAGGAGGTCAATGATGGGGCATAGAATTGGGCAATTGAGGGCAGGAGGAGTGGACTGCTACATCATACTAAATTGAGGGCAGTGGCAGCACATCAGACCATGCATGGCAGGAGGGAGGAGGCTAGTCCATGGATTCACACAACAGAGGATAGGGAGGAGGGGGATGGGGCAGCAAGCTAACTGTTCAGAGAAGGCGGGTATTAGGAACTTTATTGTTTTTAAAACGTGTGTCTGTGCGAACTACTTAAAATATGAACAAGTATGCAGCATAATCTCACTTTTATTCAGGAAGAAGAGGACGTTTGTGACTGTGACTCCGGGCTCACTTGGCAGAAACACCCCCTGACCCTCCACCCCCTATCGCAAAATGTAATGCCCGTGAAAAGGGTAGGTGAACACAGTGTTAGATAGAACATAGTCCTGAGAGCACGATTGAAAATGAAAACTAGATATAGTGTATGGTATAAACTATGCACCACAAAGTGTGATATAAGATGAACCGGGCGTGAAATATAATATGCAATACATTGTGCGCAATGACAGATTCATTGGAGAGCGCGAGATAGCACAGGCACTAGCGCGTGCTATGTGATATGCGCCTTGGAGTGTAATATGCACAGGGCAGTGTTGTGTAACCTAATTAGTCTCTAAAGTTGTAATATAAAATATGTGCTGGGGATTGTAACGTTGCATATGCACTGTGACAAATATATGGATCCCAGATTGTAATATGTATGGCATAGCACTGTGCGTTATAACATAGGCATCGAGGAAGGCACGTTAGATGGGGCAATATAACCCGTGCGAAGACAAGTGTGGCATGACATATTCACGGGGTGGTGTTACAGTGCACATGGGCTAGAGAGTGTCATAGCATACGCACTAGCTAGTGGAATACAACACAGAGGTGTGTGGCACTCAGCAGGTAATGGTGGGTGTAACACAGCATTGGGCTCTGTCAGGAGCACGCTGTGACTCTCAAGTGATGTTCGTCCCCTTTCCAGAGAGTAAAATAAAAAGTATTACACATCCGGCAGTGGATGTGTGTTTTATTAACCGTGAGGGGGGTTTCTTGCATAGTTTTGGTCGAATTTTTGTTGAATCCCCTTTGAATGGCTTGGTGTGCATGTGTATTAAATGTGCCCGTCAATAGCTACCCATGTTTGTATAAATAAACGACAAGGGTGTCTACCGGGATTAGGCACGGTAGGGCATCAGACATGTCAGAGCTTCACTAGTGGTGTAAATACATTCCACATGGATTCATTGTATGCATAGTCGGCTTTTAATGAATATCACGCAAATCGTCATGGTGATAGGTACGTACGGTTTGTCCAACTTGTCCTAGGTGTGTCTATAAATATATATTTTTTAAAAATAATAAAAAACAGTGGCCGGCCCTGGGGATTGGGGTCAAAAAGATATAATTAGGAGACAGGCCCTGGGGGATGGGGTCATCAGGGCCAATAAATTAGAATAAGAAGGGGAACCACACAGCCCCCCTTCTTAAAAAATTAAAATAAATAAAAGACTGGCATCGCGCCGGAGGCCACGCCCCCTCCTTGCAGCACTCTGCAAACACGCCCCCTGGCGAGTTGTAAGTTGGGGAATTAATTCCTCTTCAATACTGAGGGTCCCTGAGGGCCAACTAGCCCAACAGGCATCTCCAGTATGCGCCAGGGAGCTGCGCTGCAGACAGGTGTTCTGAGGACAAGCCCCTTTTTACACCTCTCTGCAACGCAGCTCTGGAGGTACCTAGTGGTCTAGTTTGACCCTAGGGACCCTTAGGATTCAAGGGGACTTAATCTCTCAACTTAGAACAGCCACAGGGCGCGTTTACACAGTGGTGAAGGGAGGGGACGGGCCTGAGGTGACGTGTGCAAACACGCACTATGGCACGTTTTAAATTGGGGATATAATTTCCCTTCAATACTGACGGCCCCTGGGGGCTAACTAGCCCACCAAGTGCTTCCAGTAAGCGCCACTGAGCTGTATTGCAGAGAGGTGGTCCAGGCCGTGCCACTTTTTACACCTCTCTGCAACGCAGCTCTGTGGCACTTACTGGAGGTACCTAGTGGTCTAGTTGGACCCTAGGGACCCTCAGGATTCAAATGAACTTAATCTCCCAACTAAAAACGGACACAGGGCGTGTTTACACAGTGGTGAAGGGAGGGGACGGGGCCTGAGTTAACGTGTGCAAAAACGCCCTGTAGCCTGTTTTAAGGGGTAGTTTTAATCCCCCTGCCCTATTATATACTAGGGGCTTACAGAGGAGGTCATGCTAATCACAGGGGGACCCCAACGCATAATGTTCCCTAGTGTATGTAGGTGTTTTCACTGTATTCTAAGTGTCTTTTAACATAGCACTGGCTCTAGGACTGGTTAGTCAGACTCAGTTACCACCAGTATCCGTCTGAAAAAGTTGAGGGTACAGGATGATTTTGCAACAAGGCTTCTTTCTGCTCTTCTTTTTGTTCTTTCTGCACGTTATGCTTCTTAGTGCACTTTTATTCGTCTTTGAGGACTTCTGTTGCTTCTTTCTGCACTTCTTTTTTTTCTTTCTGTGGATTTTTTCTTCTTTCTTCACATGTCCTATCTCTGTAGGCATAGTTAGAAATTAGCATTTAAAAAACCTTTGAAATTCACAGAAAAAACCATAGGTTTCAGGCACGTTATAGTTAGGAATTAGCATTTAAAAAACCTCAGAAATTCACTGAAAAAACCATAGGTTTCAGGGGTGTTATAGTTAGCTGGACTTTTCACTTGTACAAAACCATTGAAATTCCCCCGTTATAGTTAGTTCAGCTAACTATAACTCGCGCGCCCGCAATGCACTGCTGATGACGTCACATATTACATCACTCATGACATGGTCAGTGACATCACTCATGACATCACTGAGGACATCTCAAATGACATCACTGATGACATCACTGATGACATCATCCTTGTGATAGAGTGGCAGACCTCCTCTCACCCTAATATAACCTTTGATACACACATTCAAAAATAGAGACTAAAATTTTCAAAACAATGGACATACCAATACCAGTTACAACAACCTCTTCAGTAATTCTAAGATCCACATACACATCCACTCATTCACCAACAGTCCTATACAGTCACTCATACATGTACTCACTCATCATATGTACTCATACCTATACATCCTGTTACACAATGTCACTCATCCATAGAGTTACTCACACACATAGTCACTCATGCTAATAAAGAATCAAACATACATTTACTTGCATATACAGTTATACACACACCACCACACTTACTTCTACGGAAACTTACACAAACTTAGTCTTTTAAACAATCACTTATAGAAACACATACTTATTCATACAGGAACTCTTTCAATCTCTCACTCTCACATATACTCACTTATATACACCAATAGTCACATATACTAGTTTAAAACATATGTAGTTACTCATAAAGACACTATTGAGACAGTCATTCACTCACTAACACACCCTTACACACACTCATCCACCCATACAGTCCTGCACACATGCTGTCTTCAACACATACAAACAGTGAGTCACTCATTCATGCACCTATGCACTACGTAATACCCCCCGCCGAACCATGCAGCCATCTTGATTGGAATAAACTGGTAACACTTAAAACATTTAATATAAAAAGGAACACAATGAAGGGGTTCATTTTGCCATAGAAATTATGATTAATGCTGAAGAAAGAAAATGAGGGCACATTTTGAGTGACTTCTCAAATCCTCTTCTATTTCATTAAAAAATTCTGACATGCAGACTGAAACATGCACTTTTAATACCAGGAGCAGACTTCTATGGTGAACAGTAGTTTTACTACAGTGATCTAAAGAGCAACTAGAGTGCTAACATTCAGAATTTATGGCAAATGTGTGACATATCTGAATACCTTCATGATGGAATCAAAGTAAAAAACTGAAAGCATTTCCTACTGAGGAGTCTGCAGTACATGAGGAAATTAGTAAACTTCATAATAAATAAATCTCCCAAGATGGCCACCCGAGACAAAAGAGCCCAAATGTAGCCCAAAATCACCCAGATGTAGCCCAAATATAGCCCAAAGACAGAAGTGTGCAAAACACTTATTATTTTGTGTTTTTGCAGTGTTATATAGTGCAGACTTGTCAGGTATTGGAGTGCTTTACATGAGCATTGGTTACATCACACAAGAACAAATTCATTTTGGTTGTAGACATGGGGAGACTAAGTGATTTGACCAGAATCACAGAATGTCGAGCTGAAGCAGAAACTCCAACCTGGTTCCCCAGTTGCAAAGTCTGCAGTTCTGGAAGTAACACCACACCCTCTCCCCTAAGTGCAACATTTAATGAAGTGGTCAACTGGATAAAAAAACATAAAGATAACAAATAATTTAAAAGTGCTTTGAAGCTATTTGAAAACTCAGAAAATATGTCCTTATTTTAGTCTTTTAGAGCACTAACCATAATTTTGATGCCAATAAGACCCTCTCATATATGTAATTTCTAAAGGAAATGCTCTAGGTATTACAGTTTTGATTACATCAAAATGACGTCAGGCGTTCCACACTTTTGTAATAAATATAGAATGTTAGCAATCTAGTTGTTCATTAGGATACTGTTGAGAGGCAGAGGCCAGGGGCACGGACTCTGAAAATTGAAGGCAGGTAGGAGGGTGCAAAGGCAACAATTTAACCACACTGAGCAGGCAGGAAGGGCCGTGGCAGCACAACAGACTATGGAGGGCAGTGGAAAGGGGGGCAGGGGCAACAAACCAACAATACAGGACTTGCAAGAGAGGCTGTGGCAATGTAATAGGCCATTGTGGGCAGAAGGAAGAGGCAATGGTAGTACAACCATACATGCCAAAAGACCCGATTCAGCCAGGAAACGTCCAATGTTTTTAAGCTCAAATGGGCTTTATTTGATCTGTCTCCTGTCTACAATATCCTCTTTTTCAATGTAACTCAAAGGGGAAAATCAATACCCCAGTTTTTTTTCAAAATCCCCCTCTTACCAAGTTCAAAATGTTCGCAAGTATGGTACATTGGATCATGGAAGGAAATGGGGTAGGGACATGGACTTGGATAACAGAGGACAGGAGGAACATGGAGAGGTGCACCAAACTGACCCTGCAGGGCAGGCATCAGGGTTTGCAGCAGCACAATACACCACACAGGGCATGCGGGACGGGAGTGCAGCACAACAATCCATCGAAAGCAAGAGGGAGGGGACAGGACCATGCACATGGACAACAGAGAACAGAGGGGCAAGAGGCAATGGTAGCTAGCTGACCATAATGGACAGACAGGAGAGAAACCTGCAGCATAACAGACCATAAAGGGCAGGAGGGACGGATCAGGGGCATTTCAATGGAACAGACAAGCCAGGAGGGAGGGAGTAGGGGTCTGCACATGTAAACAGAGAGCTGGGGGCAAGGGGGCAGGGCAGGAGCAGTAAGATAGCTATGGAGGTCAGGCAGGATGGGCACTAGAAGCAAGACACACCATGAAGAGCAACAGTGAGACTGTGATGGCATACACACAGACCATGGAGGGAAGGTGGGAGGGGGTATGGGGCAGGGGCAGCTAACTGACCACACAGGGAAGGTGGGAGGGGGCATGGCAGCACAGAAGACCATGCATGGCAAGTGGGAGGGTTAGTGGCAGCACAATGGCTATGATGGGCAAGAAGGAGGGTGCAGGGGCATGCCCAAAGGACGATGGAGGATAGAAGGGAGGGTCAGGACCTGTGCACAGACAAGAAAGTTCAGGGGAAGGGGCCTCACAACAGACCGCATGGGGCAGGCAGGAGGAGCAGTTGCAGCACAACAGACCAGGGAGGGCAGAAGGGTGTGGCAGTACAATGGACCATGTAGGACCGGAGGAAGAGGATAGGGGCATGGCATGTGGACAGGCAGGGTGGAGGTGGCAGGGACAGGTTACAGTCATCTGACAATGCTAGGCAGGTGGGAGGGGAGTGGCAGCTCAACAGAACACTCAGAGTAGATAGGAGTGGCAGGTCCATGGAACATGGTGGGCAAAAAGGATGGAGCAGGGACATGCACAAAGACATCGGAGGGCAGGGGGAAGGAGAATAGGGGCAGCAAGTTAAGCACAGAGTTTAAGCAGGAGGTCAATGATGGGGCATAGAATTGGGCAATTGAGGGCAGGAGGAGTGGACTGGTACATCATACTAAATTGAGGGCAGTGGCAGCACATCAGACCATGCATGGCAGGAGGGAGGAGGCTAGTCCATGGATTCACACAACAGAGGATAGGGAGGAGGGGGATGGGGCAGCAAGCTAACTGTTCAGAGAAGGCGGGTATTAGGAACTTTATTGTTTTTAAAACGTGTGTCTGTGCGAACTACTTAAAATATGAACAAGTATGCAGCATAATCTCACTTTTATTCAGGAAGAAGAGGACGTTTGTGACTGTGACTCCGGGCTCACTTGGCAGAAACACCCCCTGACCCTCCACCCCCTATCGCAAAATGTAATGCCCGTGAAAAGGGTAGGTGAACACAGTGTTAGATAGAACATAGTCCTGAGAGCACGATTGAAAATGAAAACTAGATATAGTGTATGGTATAAACTATGCACCACAAAGTGTGATATAAGATGAACCGGGCGTGAAATATAATATGCAATACATTGTGCGCAATGACAGATTCATTGGAGAGCGCGAGATAGCACAGGCACTAGCGCGTGCTATGTGATATGCGCCTTGGAGTGTAATATGCACAGGGCAGTGTTGTGTAACCTAATTAGTCTCTAAAGTTGTAATATAAAATATGTGCTGGGGATTGTAACGTTGCATATGCACTGTGACAAATATATGGATCCCAGATTGTAATATGTATGGCATAGCACTGTGCGTTATAACATAGGCATCGAGGAAGGCACGTTAGATGGGGCAATATAACCCGTGCGAAGACAAGTGTGGCATGACATATTCACGGGGTGGTGTTACAGTGCACATGGGCTAGAGAGTGTCATAGCATACGCACTAGCTAGTGGAATACAACACAGAGGTGTGTGGCACTCAGCAGGTAATGGTGGGTGTAACACAGCATTGGGCTCTGTCAGGAGCACGCTGTGACTCTCAAGTGATGTTCGTCCCCTTTCCAGAGAGTAAAATAAAAAGTATTACACATCCGGCAGTGGATGTGTGTTTTATTAACCGTGAGGGGGGTTTCTTGCATAGTTTTGGTCGAATTTTTGTTGAATCCCCTTTGAATGGCTTGGTGTGCATGTGTATTAAATGTGCCCGTCAATAGCTACCCATGTTTGTATAAATAAACGACAAGGGTGTCTACCGGGATTAGGCACGGTAGGGCATCAGACATGTCAGAGCTTCACTAGTGGTGTAAATACATTCCACATGGATTCATTGTATGCATAGTCGGCTTTTAATGAATATCACGCAAATCGTCATGGTGATAGGTACGTACGGTTTGTCCAACTTGTCCTAGGTGTGTCTATAAATATATATTTTTTAAAAATAATAAAAAACAGTGGCCGGCCCTGGGGATTGGGGTCAAAAAGATATAATTAGGAGACAGGCCCTGGGGGATGGGGTCATCAGGGCCAATAAATTAGAATAAGAAGGGGAACCACACAGCCCCCCTTCTTAAAAAATTAAAATAAATAAAAGACTGGCATCGCGCCGGAGGCCACGCCCCCTCCTTGCAGCACTCTGCAAACACGCCCCCTGGCGAGTTGTAAGTTGGGGAATTAATTCCTCTTCAATACTGAGGGTCCCTGAGGGCCAACTAGCCCAACAGGCATCTCCAGTATGCGCCAGGGAGCTGCGCTGCAGACAGGTGTTCTGAGGACAAGCCCCTTTTTACACCTCTCTGCAACGCAGCTCTGGAGGTACCTAGTGGTCTAGTTTGACCCTAGGGACCCTTAGGATTCAAGGGGACTTAATCTCTCAACTTAGAACAGCCACAGGGCGCGTTTACACAGTGGTGAAGGGAGGGGACGGGCCTGAGGTGACGTGTGCAAACACGCACTATGGCACGTTTTAAATTGGGGATATAATTTCCCTTCAATACTGACGGCCCCTGGGGGCTAACTAGCCCACCAAGTGCTTCCAGTAAGCGCCACTGAGCTGTATTGCAGAGAGGTGGTCCAGGCCGTGCCACTTTTTACACCTCTCTGCAACGCAGCTCTGTGGCACTTACTGGAGGTACCTAGTGGTCTAGTTGGACCCTAGGGACCCTCAGGATTCAAATGAACTTAATCTCCCAACTAAAAACGGACACAGGGCGTGTTTACACAGTGGTGAAGGGAGGGGACGGGGCCTGAGTTAACGTGTGCAAAAACGCCCTGTAGCCTGTTTTAAGGGGTAGTTTTAATCCCCCTGCCCTATTATATACTAGGGGCTTACAGAGGAGGTCATGCTAATCACAGGGGGACCCCAACGCATAATGTTCCCTAGTGTATGTAGGTGTTTTCACTGTATTCTAAGTGTCTTTTAACATAGCACTGGCTCTAGGACTGGTTAGTCAGACTCAGTTACCACCAGTATCCGTCTGAAAAAGTTGAGGGTACAGGATGATTTTGCAACAAGGCTTCTTTCTGCTCTTCTTTTTGTTCTTTCTGCACGTTATGCTTCTTAGTGCACTTTTATTCGTCTTTGAGGACTTCTGTTGCTTCTTTCTGCACTTCTTTTTTTTCTTTCTGTGGATTTTTTCTTCTTTCTTCACATGTCCTATCTCTGTAGGCATAGTTAGAAATTAGCATTTAAAAAACCTTTGAAATTCACAGAAAAAACCATAGGTTTCAGGCACGTTATAGTTAGGAATTAGCATTTAAAAAACCTCAGAAATTCACTGAAAAAACCATAGGTTTCAGGGGTGTTATAGTTAGCTGGACTTTTCACTTGTACAAAACCATTGAAATTCCCCCGTTATAGTTAGTTCAGCTAACTATAACTCGCGCGCCCGCAATGCACTGCTGATGACGTCACATATTACATCACTCATGACATGGTCAGTGACATCACTCATGACATCACTGAGGACATCTCAAATGACATCACTGATGACATCACTGATGACATCATCCTTGTGATAGAGTGGCAGACCTCCTCTCACCCTAATATAACCTTTGATACACACATTCAAAAATAGAGACTAAAATTTTCAAAACAATGGACATACCAATACCAGTTACAACAACCTCTTCAGTAATTCTAAGATCCACATACACATCCACTCATTCACCAACAGTCCTATACAGTCACTCATACATGTACTCACTCATCATATGTACTCATACCTATACATCCTGTTACACAATGTCACTCATCCATAGAGTTACTCACACACATAGTCACTCATGCTAATAAAGAATCAAACATACATTTACTTGCATATACAGTTATACACACACCACCACACTTACTTCTACGGAAACTTACACAAACTTAGTCTTTTAAACAATCACTTATAGAAACACATACTTATTCATACAGGAACTCTTTCAATCTCTCACTCTCACATATACTCACTTATATACACCAATAGTCACATATACTAGTTTAAAACATATGTAGTTACTCATAAAGACACTATTGAGACAGTCATTCACTCACTAACACACCCTTACACACACTCATCCACCCATACAGTCCTGCACACATGCTGTCTTCAACACATACAAACAGTGAGTCACTCATTCATGCACCTATGCACTACGTAATACCCCCCACCGAACCATGCAGACACTCAGACTGATACTCAAAAAAACAACTAATAACCTATATAGACACCCATGTAGCTACTCACCAACCCATGCAGCCACTTATACACAAAGTGAGAGACTGATACAGATATTTACATATTTAAACATTACTCACTAAGCCATGTATTCACTATGATACACTTAATCAGTCAGTTACACAATCAATTTTTCAAAAACAAATCATCCATTTAGACACTTATATACCCATTTATTCTTCCATCGACCTTGAGATATACATATATAAAACATATTTAATTTTCAGAAAAACACATATTCACTGGATGATGTCATCAGTGATGTCATTTGAGATGTCATCAGTGATGTCATGAGTGATGTCACTGACCATGTCATGAGTGATGTATTATGTGACGTCATCAGCAGTGCATTGCGGGCGCGCGAGTTATAGTTAGCTGAACTAACTATAACGGGGGAATTTCAATGGTTTTGTACAAGTGAAAAATCCAGCTAACTATAACACCCCTGAAAACCTAAGGTTTTTTCAGTGAATATATATATATATATATATATATATATTTATATTTATATTTTTAATATAGTTCTAACATTTTATAATTTATTCAAATAATTAGTTATCAATTAATATTAAGTAAATATATATATATATATTACATTTTGGTGCCGATTCCGTTCCGTTAAAAATAATTTTGGTACGACCCTTATCCGTATTATTTTACGTACGAGTCGTACAAGTACCGTACAAACGGCCAAGTACGATTCATACGTGAAAAATATCAACGAATAGCGTCGGGCAAAGTCTACAAGAGTGCGTCGGAAAGTTTTTACGTCCGAATATCGTCGGGAAAAGTGTACGAGAGTGAGCCGGACATTTTTACGTGCAAATCATAAACCACAAGTCCGAGCGCGCAAGTACGATCCCGACCGTCCGTCCGAATACACAATCGCACGTAAAATGGCCCGTACGGAGCCAACGCAGTAGCACACATGTACACGGGTAAACTTATGCCCGTGTACGAGCCGTACAGCCCCCCCACCCCCAAATATGTCAGCACCGTACACCACCCTGTCCGCACTGTACCCCAGCCCCGCAACTGTACGCACCGTACCCCCCATGTACGCGCCTTCCCCCCATGTGCGCGCATCACCCCTGCATTTACGCGCCATACCTCCGCATGTATGCGCTGTACCCCAGGGCCGCACGTGAACGCACCGTACCCCCACCGCATGTACGCGCCTTACCCCCCCATGTACGCACCGTACCTCCGCATGTACGCGCCGTACCCCAGGCCCGCACGTGTACGCACCGTACCCCCACCGCATGTACGCGCCGAACTCCAACACCGTACCCCAGCACCCTCACCCAGCATCGCGTATGTATGGATCGTACCTACGCGAAAAAGACTCATACAGAACCAGGACACCGTAAAACAGCACAAGGAGGGTCAATTCGACTCGCACAACACCACAAAACACGTCTACATGACAAAATACATCTCAATGACTGACCTGGCACATCCAAACAGGCAAACAGAGGCCCCAAATCACAACCACCTCTTATAACACACCCACCAAAATTCAAACACAGCCACACCCAAAAATTGACCAATAAAAAGGGCCCACACACACAACCCATGAGCCTTTGCAACAGACCCACTGCTGCCAGACCCCAGAGAGAAACAACTCCACATTACTCATACCTTCACTACACCTTCACTCACACACCTTCACACAACCTCCTCCACAAACATCCTCCTCTTCACATTCACACACACACCGTCACATTCACACCCACACACCCACAACCACCCACCCCCACACCCACACCATGCCCACAGACAAGAATCCAAAGTTCACAACGGCGGAGCTGGACCTCCTTGTCAACGAAGTCATCAGAGTCGAGCCACAGCTGTTTGGAACATTGGTCAGACAGACCAGCATAGCTGAAAAGTCTGCCATGTGGCAGAGGATTGTCGATAAGGTGAATGCTGTTGCGCCCATCCGAAGGACCAGGCATGAATGCCAAGCCAGGTGGTACGATCTGCGCAGGGCGGTCAAGAGGAAAATGAATGAAGAATATGCCCAGAGTAACATCACTGGAGGTGGGCCGCCCCGCAGACCTGTACACTACCACCCCTGGGAGGAGAAGGTGATGGCCCTGCTACCGCCGGTGGGAGTACACAGAGTCGAAGGAGTCGCAGAGCCTGGTGAGTACACAAACAACTTGCGTAACATGGGGGCAATGGGGTCCACACCACATATACACCAAATGCACGCAACTTCCCCCAAGCACTCACCGCACACAACCACACTAAAGAACCACGCTCATGCCACTAACGTCTCCATGCACCCTTCACAAATCAAGGCAAGGCCATGTCCAAGGCTACAACAACCACAAACACAAGACTGGATGTCCGGGAGGCTGGGCCCCACACAACACATTGTGAAAATGAGACGCAGACACCAATGCCCTCAGCCCATATGGCATAGGTACATACCCATGTACAATGCACAGGGACTGGCAAAGTACTGACAAGGTAGCTGACACTTGGCCCTGCTGTATGCAGCAGAAGGCCCTCCTGGGACCACTGTACACTCAAACACCAACTCCACAAGCACAGGTATCTAGCACAGGAACTCACACTCACTGTCATGCCAGCATGCACAATGAGGGGACAGACACATCACCTGGGAGACCCAATGACAACTCACACTACACACAACAGCAGGCCCGGTCACAACCCCCCCCCCCCTAACACAAGCACACACCCCCGGGGCAGGCAACGGATTTACACACTCCCACAATGGACATGTGACACAACAAGACCAATCCAGAGCCAAATAAGCATCAGAGCCAACAATCTACAGGTCAAACACTCAGGAGAACATCCCAATCTGTCCCCCGCAACATACCCATCCCCAAGTGGACATTGAGAGGAATGCTAGGCACATCCAACTACCTGGAGGAACTGTGTCAACTTGAATATGTATGAAACATAGATGTTGCATGAAACACCATTAACATTGTCTCTCTCTCACACACAGGGCAACGTCGTCGATCTCCCCCCAACCCTGGGGGGGAAGAATCACAGTCCCAGGCTCCGCGTGAAGACGATCCCACCAGCAGCGACGACTCTCACCACTCCGTGGATGACCCCGACCAACCTGGACCCTCTGTTGCCCAAGCCCCTGCAGCACCTGCATCAGGTACATCTGTGCCAACCACCCCCCCATTCCTGCCACATCCCAGGACACACCCAGGAGCCCTGCTCACACTGAACAACAGAGCCAGTCTGACCAGGAGGGACAAGGTTCCCCGGGCACCCAGGAGTAGGCAGGCAACCCTGCAAATGCCATCCCTCAGGGGTCCCGTAGACCCCACAAGGGCAGGCCAGGCTCAAGTGGGCAGGGGTGGTGGGAGTGGAGGCAGGCGGAGGCGCGAACCTGACCAGCTAGCTCAGGCCACCGGTATGTCACACATACGCAACATCCTGGACTCATACCGGCGTGACACCAGAGGCATCAACCAGGTCGTGTCAAGACTCTCCGAGATGCAGGGGACCCTCGATGAGATTAAGAACCTGCAGGTCGAGCATCATGCCAGTCATCAACAACACCAAGGACGGATGGAGGCAAGACTGGCTGAGCTCCTGGCGGTGCACAGGGACATGAGCCAATCACTCCGTCAGATCGCCCAAAGCATGGGCAACCCTCCCTGTGCCACCAGGCATAGACCAGCACCAGACACAGGGAGGGAGGAGGAGGATTCATCTGATGGAGCGTCCCCAGCATCGTCAAGGCCTGCATCTGAGGGTCCCTGGAGGAAGGTGGGTTGTCCACGGAAAAGACCGTGAGAGTCAGCGGACCATCCCCATCTCCCAGGTCACCTGGCCTGGCACCTGGCCCTCTGGCGCAACAGCAGCACCTCATCCAATGACATTCTCTGCCACATGGACTTGCTGGTCACAGTCTGACCAATGATGACCAACACTGTGCCCTGGACTCTGATGACTTCCAATGCCAAGGATACCATCTCCCCCTGTGAACTTTGGATTCTATTCCCCCGGTAGAGCACCTAATTTCATCTACCAAAACACGTACCCCACCGCAAATAAATATATCACTTTGGTCATGAGACGTTCCTGTCATTTTGCATTATTCAACGACATATGTGTGTGGAAATGTCTAACTATGCCAGAGTGTTGAACTAACTCCAGCCATCCATACCCTGGGATCAGAGTCTGGTACAGGACACACATGGGTCACAAGGTATCATTCAATGTAGGCATGGAGCACAACACTCACCTGTGATGGCCTCTGGCTGCTGAGGGGGTGCTTGCTAAACTGTGCGGAGAGACCTATTTGGGAGTTTATCATCAAGGCGTAGAGGTCATGGCTCATGTGGAGGTTCCCGGGGAGCGAGTCCCAGGTATGTGTGGCCAGTTGGGAGAACAATGTCCTGTATGCTGGAGTACGGTGGATGTGAAGAACGGTGGCCAGGGCAAGGTTGGATGCACGGAGATGGCCCAACGGGATCTAGGATGACAGACGTACAATATTGGTTTGGGGTCGGGGTTGTGGACTGCCTCCTGAGTGTGGGTGGGGAGTGTGGAGGTCATCCTGCAGCAGACAGTGATCCATTGCAGCTATCTATGGTGGACGGTGAGGTGGCTGGGGCGCAGGGTGTTGAAGCTGAGGTGTGCAGATGCCCCCTGGAAGTGGACCAGTTTCCTGGGAGTTTGGATGTACTTGCTCTGTAGAGGGCAGGGCAATATTTGACACAGATGTTGTCATGGACCTGGGGGATGGTCTGTCTTTTCTTGGAGTGGATCTATCTGTGGATCATGTGCATAATGCAGAGGGCGTTGCAGCATGAGGTACAGATGCTGTGGACTAGCATGGCATATTGTGAGCGAGCCAAACATGATGCACACCATCTTGTGTGTGTGGCCACTGGGTGCTTGTGCAGGGCTCTTGCGGGTGAGACAAAGGCACTTGACCCAGCTGGAAGGGGACAATCCTCAGATGATCACCTCAGTCCTGTACAAGTCCAGCCTCAGGTGGCTCGTGTTCAGCCATTCATCAATGGATCTCATGCATACTTGAATGATGGAACTGCCAATGTCTGTGTCTTTGTTGAGGGTGAGGAGCACCTGGCTGTCAATGGCATACGAGCTGATGATGAGGTGCTGTGCGCATGTGATGGTGGAGAGGGGGGTCCTGGACACACTGTAGATTGACATGCTGAGAGATGATACCTGTGCCATGTCCCAGACGATGACACCATACTACATGCTAAAGCCTTGAGTCCCACTCCCATGCCCTTGCTGTGCTACAGAGCCTGTGGGGAGTATTAGGGACGTGACAGGGCCTGGAAGGTGGGGCAGCGCAGTGTAGGCAGTTGGAGTTGCACACTCAGCATGCAAAGGTGTCGTGTGTGTGCCCAGGGTATATCTGACAGTAGGCGTTAGATGTGCGGATGGACATAGCTCGGAGTGTGGCTGATACATCAGACTGTAGTGTGATGTGGGTTATGCAAGGACAGGATGGTGGTGCAATGTGCACCTTGCATGTGCTGATGGTCCAGCCTTTGGCACCGCATGGCGGCAACAGTGGCATAGACAAGCTGAGGACAGCCAAATGAATGGGTGGAGGGAGGAAGTGAGGAGCATCTTGGAGGCGTGTGTGTTGGCAAATCTGGATACTCTGTGGGCCCTTGCTGCAGGGGCCGCAGCAACATGCGGCCTCTCCTTGCAAAATGACAGAATTTGCACACAAAGACTAGGATGTCAGAAGGACAACTGCAACAGGCGCATGTGTAAAGTAAGGAGTGTCCAGTGTCAGATGACACACCCAGAGACAATGCATGCACAGTCACCAAAGAAGCATGACACCGGATCAGGAAACTGAAGGCCAACCTGCGCACAGGAGACACACCCTCAGCAGCTGTTGATAGCCCATTGTGTGGACCAACATGCCAAAAAACATACACGACCATGTACTTCATGCCCAATAGGGAGCCTAATCCATGAGCAACTGCATGCATGTTGCTAAACTACACATGGACTCCTATGCATAATCTTCCACAACTATGCCAGATATGCCACATGCAAAGTGGCAAGAGACCTGCATTGACAGAGATGAGGCACCTTGGAATGTGATGAACACCTTTATTACTCAGCCTCACACTAAGGGAAATGCATCAATTGGAACAGACTCACAGGTCATTTGGCTGACCATGTGTGACCTACACTGGACACCCCCTTCAACACACAGATGTGGTAAATCCTACTGAGCTGGCACACAAGTGAAGGGGTTGAGCCTAACACCCCTTGCTGCACACGGAGAGTCTACAATTCCCCATTGAGCCTCATATGGGGATGTCCCACACTATGTCCACCATTAGCATCCCGTATGTTCCTGAGGGACGATATACGCACATTGATGCCTTCATCAGAATCCACAAAACATCACAGATGACTGTCAGGAAGGGTGACTATCAATTCATGGGAGCCATGCAACACGTCATGTGGCCCATTGTGAGTCGACATGTATGCATCGTAACACAACATGCACAGGAGCAGTCCCCACATATCACGAACACGTACCACCCACAAAATGCCTTGCTGCACTCCTTACCCCAAATGACTTTTCACCATGTCTGTGCATGTAACTCTGATCCAGCACACATTGCAATACTCATGAGGATTAGCAGGAGGGCAATGATGACATGAGCAGATGACAGCCGCAAGAACCTGGGGAGGCCAGACACACAACAAGTCAGCGAAGAGCTAGTAATCCACAGACATGTACATGTACTCTACAGGAATGATGTTGTCACCATGCCCTTAATAAATTTAGTGTCCCAGCTAATATGTGTGGAATGACATCATCACTTGAATGACACATCAGAACACACCTCCAAGTCACTTAGCACACAGTCAGCTCGACACACACATTGCAACACATGCCACACTAGGCTCAAAGCGTGCACACTCAGACACAGGGACTCACCATCATGAGATGAAGTTGCGGATAAGCTGACTCCAGATGTCCTCATCCTCATCCTCACTTGCCACGTGCCCGAGCCCTTCATCCTCCACGGGTGGATGATCCTGCTCATCCGGATCAAGGATGAGTGGCACGGCCTTCTCCACTGCCATGTTTGCAGCATGCAGCACACAATGAAGATTTTGCAGACCTTCACCGGGGCATATGGGAGGGCGCCGCCGGTCTTGTGGAGGCACCGGAATCTGCTCTTCAGGAGTCCAAACGTCCTCTGAATCACACGCCTCGTCTGCCCATGGGTGTCGTTGTACCGGTGTTCTGCGGCTGTTCTGGGGTTACGGAGAGACGTCATCAACCGTGGCATGTTGGGATAGCCAGAGTCCCCTACATGGAAACATCATGTGAAGAAGTGGGTCAGGAGATGCCGTAAGATACAAAGAAAGTGCTAAACACAGCACTAACAGAGTATACCCACCAACAAGACATGCTCGTTCCGCGTGCAGCTGCAGCATCATTTCTGGCACCCTGCTACGCCTCATGATGTATGCATCGTGTGCGGACCCTGGAAAACGAGAACAGACATGGGAAATCAGCATGTTAGCAAGACACACCACAAGGGCATTAATGGAGTGGTAATGTTTTCTGTTTCTATAGGCTACCTCCTGTGCCTGTGGTGGTACCAAAGCCACATGTGTCCCATCAATGGCCCCAATTACATGAGGCATCCCTCCCAGGGCATAGAACTCACCCTTGACACCTGTCAACTGCTCACGAGTGGGAAAATGGATAAATTCATCCAGGTGCACCAACATGGCTTCTATAACATCATGCAGGACACGGCTGAACATTGTCTGGGACATGCCACCGACATCAGCTATTGTCAATTGAAACGTGCCGGTGGCAAAACAATGTAGGGCTGCCATCACCTTCATCTTGGGGGTCAGAGCTGTAGGATACCTGTGTTGTGGTTGGAGGTGTGGTGCAAGCCGGCGGGTCAAGTCCTCTATCAACTCTTGCGAGAAGCGGTATCTGCGTATGCAGTCATGTTCACGCATGGCATCCAGGTCTGGCATTTGTCTGGGGAGAGGCGGTGCCCTGCAGAGATTTGGAAGGAATAACGAAGAGTGAGTACATTACTACACCAATGTCACTGAGGTGAGCACATGTTCAACAGCTAATACACATCTGCTTAATACAGAGTCTGTGCTGTGCAATACATCCAGGACACGTAGGCCAGCCAGGTGATACTCCTACGAAGAGCCAGTCACAATAGTTGCATGGCAATGTTGATGTGACATGCCATTAAAATACCTGTGGGCCAGTGTAAGTGACAAGCCAGACACATTACATGAGTGACAGACATCCACATATCAGCATTTGAAGGATGTCATCTCATACAGACAGCTGGCGGGAGTCTAGACGCACAGGTCACATGTCATCTGGAAAAGGACAGATAACACACATTTCCATGAAGGGGTACATGTCAAAAACTGATGACACAGACATTGAGAGAATGCAGATATTGCCTCATGTCAGGAAGTCATCTTCGAACCATCACGACACATGTAGCGTGTGATTCCACATGTGGCATGGTGTGCGTATATGTGTGTCATGCACATATGCACACAGACACATGTTGGATGCTGCAACAGCAGATGGAGTTGACGGAACACCAACGGAAAGCTCATGGGAACACATGACACACACATGACATAGTCACATCGTGGCACGCTGGGAGTCACATGTCAGGTGTAATTATCCGTGTACCTGGCATCAGGGGACAGTTGCGTGTGTTGCTGACTGTGCCATACCAGTGATGCAGTGCTTGACACGTGTGTCGTACATGCACACATGTGCAAAGTGTGAAGGGGAAGTGTGCCACGTAGTGCCCCATCACACATGACATGTGTAAACAGCTCATCACACATCTATTGTGCCACAACATGAGGAGACATGTGCCACATCACTGCCTGACACACCTAGGCCCTGCTAATGAAGGACTGCACTGACAATGACTTGATGTACAGCCTTGTGCGAGTCTGACACCTCCATTCCTTTTGTGTGCGCCTCCTATCACCAGTGTAAGCTGTGAAAGGCAGTACATACGCTCTGAGGGCATGTGTAGGGCCTGTACTCACGCGTGAGTACCTGCCGTACACGCTTGAGTACGTGCCTATCACTATAGTTGGGGGTACCGTAGGGCCTAGTGATACGGCACGTACTCACGCGTGTACGGCCCATACACGCGTGAGTACGTGCCTATCACTATTGTTGGGGGTACCGTAGGGCCTAGTGATACGGCACGTACTCACGCGTGTACGACCCGTACACATGTGAGTATGTGCCTATCACTATTGTTGGGGGTACCGTAGGGCCTAGTGATACGGCACGTACTCAGGCGTGTACGGCCCGTACACACGTGAGTACGTGCCTATCACTATTGTTGGGGGTACCGTAGGGCCTAGTGATACGGCACGTACTCACGCATGTACGGGCCATACACGCGTGAGTACGTGCCTATCACTATTGTTGGGGGTACCGTAGGGCCTAGTGATACGGCACATACTCACGCGTGTACGGCCCGTACACGCATGAGTACATGCCTATCTCTATTGTTGGGGTACCGTAGGGCCTAGTGATACGGCATGTACTCACGCATGTACGGGCCGTACATGCGTGAGTACATGCCTATCACTATTGTTGGGGGTACCGTAGGGCCTAGTGATACGGCACGTACTCACGCGTGTGCGGCCCATACACGCGTGAGTACGTGCCTATCACTATTTTTGGGGGTACCGTAGGGCCTAGTGATACGGCACGTACTCATGCGTGTACGGGCCGTACACGCGTGAGTATGTGCCGTATCACTAGGCCCTATGGTACCCCCAACTATAGTGATAGGCACGTACTCACGCGTGTACGGCCCGTACACGCATGAGTACGTGCCGTATCACTAGGCCCTACGGTACCCCCAACTATAGTGATAGGCACGTACTCACGCGTGTACGGGCCGTACACGCGTGAGTACGTGCCGTATCACTAGGCCCTACGGTACCCCCAACTATAGTGATAGGCACGTACTCACGCGTGTACGGCCCATACATGCGTGAGTACGTGCTGTATCACTAGGCCCTACGGTACCCCCAACTATAGTGATAGGCACGTACTCACGCGTGTACGGGCCGTACACGCGTGAGTACGTGCCGTATCACTAGGCCCTACGGTACCGCCAACTATAGTGATAGGCACGTACTCACGCGTGTACGGCCCGTACATGCGTGAGTACGTGCCTCTCACTGTAGTGATGGTGCCCTAGGGGTACGTGTGAAACGCGCCGTACCTGTGTGGAGATTTAAGAATTACAATGGGGACACATGAGGGACAAGTATTAGGGCCTAAATGCATGCTGGTTGTCATGGATACCGAGTTTCAAGTTCAAAATTTAACATCATGTGGTCTGGAAAAAGCAGTTGGCCACATTATACATTGTTGCAAAGTGGTTGTTGACTTGACATGATGCTGCAAAATCGAAAGATGCAAAGGCTGTCACTGGTGTATGTTTAAAGGGATTGGAGGAAACGTAGGATGCAAATGAGTCTGACCAATCACTCTGTACTCCTGTAAATGAAATAGGCCAGCAAGGCAGATATAAGGCAGCCAGAACCCATGAGAGGGCACTTGCCTGCACAATATGTCAGTCGATACCACTGCTGCTGTATTGTCTCCCTCTGGCACCATGTCAAGGACTGTGGAGAGGGCCCAGCCTTTCACCCAGGAGGAGAACGAGGCCCTGCTGGATGTGATTCTCCCACGGTACCCCATGCTGTATGGTTGACCAGGGGAGCAGGTGAGTGCTGACTCCACTACCTTTGCCTGTGCACCTTTATTGTGTCTGTCACTTCTGGCATTGTGGCCAGGTGTGACAGACATGCAATGTTGGTTGGAGTGGGTCCCAGGGGGGGGGATGGTTTATGTCTCTCATGCAGGGCTTGATGTAGTTCATGTGTGCACTCCTAACTTGCATTGTGCTTACTGTGACATTCACTGCATAGTGCATGGCACATTCAGCCAGCCTAATCCTCTTGGGCATTCTTGTTCTATTGTCCTGCGGTGATTCAGTGGTCACCCCGGTGTGACAGGTGACTGCACCCACAGATGTGTGTGAGAGTTGAGTGGAGCTGTGGTGAGAGAGGTGAGAGTGTCCAAATGATGTGTACGCCCCCTGGACATTGATGTGTGTGAATGTTTCTTGTCATGTGGGTGAGTGTCTATGTGGAGTGTTGCACCACAGCTGCATGGAGGAGGCAACTGCTCAATCCATCTGATGTGTGAAGTAAGCCGTGCTGTGTGTCTGACTTTCTGAGCTAGCCCCACACCTGTGACCCCCCCCCCCTGGCAAGTGGCACATGTGCAGAGTGAGGTTTGCATCTGCTGTTGCCAATGGCAGGTGATTGATGTGTGCCTGTGTGTGTCTGTGTACTCTGCTGAGGTTTCGTCAGTGGCCTGGGGCATGTGACTGCTTTGCGGTGCTGTCCATCAGCCTTGTGTTGCTTGGGATGCACAGTGTGTGCCATGATCACGGATTGTTTCGCACCCCTCATGCCACCTGTGTACTTACTATGCCATGTAGTGCATTGGTGCGTCCACAGTGGAAAAAGTCCCTATGACTAAGGTGCTATTACTTGCCAGCATACTATGCCCTGTTCAACAATTCTAAGATGTTCAAATGTGTGTCTCTGTGACATGGTGCAGGTGTAGTGATGTTGTCCCACTTTGTCATCCACACAGGTATCCCCTTACCACAAGGGGAAGATCTGGAAGGATGCCGTCAAGGCCGTGCAATCGGTGGAGGGTCGCAGTCGGCGCCTGCCACAAGTGAGGAAGAGATGGCAGGACATCCGGTGCTGGACCCGGAGAATCGCCCGGGTCATGCTGAAGGACTCACCTCCTCCCAAGCATGGCAGGCGCCGGCGCCTGACCCACCAGATGCGGCGTGTCCTGGCGGTGGTCTTCCCTGACCTGGATAGGCGGATACAGGAGTTACAGCAGCAGGAAGGGGGTAGGTACATGTGTGTTTGTTGTGTGTCGCCAGCTTTTGTAGCTGCTCAGTCGCCTGGATACACTGCCAGGCTATATATGTGCAGTGCATATCCTGTTCCCCAAAGTCAGCCTGTGCTGTTCTTCCTCCCTTCCCCTCCTTGACATGTGTTACCTCGTCTGTGTGTTATCACTATTGCACATGGTCATCTAGGCTGCCAGTTTATCAAGGTGCACACTGCTTTCAACATCATGTGTGGGGGTGGTCTACCTGTGCCCTGTCCAGTTCAGTCATTTGGGGGTGCATAATTGTTGGCACTGATGCTGAGTCTCAACATAGGAGTGTGAGGGTTCAAATGAACAGACTTGCAGCATGCATTACCAATGTTGTGGCCTCAGACATGATGTGCATGAGTGGGATATATGCATAGTGCCGGGACGGTTGCTCCTGTAACAGTCAGTTCATTCCAGGACCATGGAGCAGTGTGCACACTACAGTCCCCTGACAAAGCCTGCCATCCTACTCATGTGTGTCATCCAACACTGTGCACATTCACTGTGGGTTCATCATGGCTCTGCCTCTGTGGCATTGTTCCCTGGCCTAGGTAGTAGTTTTTACATGTGTGATACATTTGCCCACTGGACAGGGATACACCAGTTTGCTTGTGCATACTCACACTGGGCAGTGCCTGTGTGGCTATTCACAACAATCTGTTGATGTTTGTTTGTGACCAATATGTTTTGGCAGCCCTACAAGGTGATGTCGTGTTAATGAAACTAGTTTTCAAGCACAGTTATTGTAACCCTGAATAAGAGGTGTCACTTCTTGATCGGTATCAGTCACATTGACTCAGGTATGGGTGGGTGTGTGCGGGAGGGGCGTACATGTTCAACCCTTATGTTTCATTGCCAGTTCTGACTTGTGTGTGATGATTCGCAGTACAGAAGGTCATCGTGCAGTGCCCCCGTGATGTTGGCCAGTGCTTAATGTTCGTGCTTCATTGCCTGTGTCAGTTTTTGACAATCTTGTATCCTGCGTGTACATTTTTGGCACCTGTGTGTGGTTCAGATGCTACACAGTTGTGAATTTGTGTGCTGACATCTGTGGGTACATTCTGGCTTGCCATGAGGGGGAACCCACAGTACAGCTAGGCTTTTTTGCTAAACAATTGCAGGCCCATTAGCTTATGCATTGTCCTGGGTGTGGACATGTGTGCCACTCCAGATGACAGTCAGTAGGTCATATGTGTAGCCAACTGTGTGATGAGGTGATGGATAGCCATGTGACAAATTACATTATTCAAGTTGTTACTCAGAGAAAATGTCCATTGGCACTCACTACACCTGTCGACATGTCTCAATGTTTCATATGCTTGACCTTGTTGTTTGGTTGTGAAGGACAATGATGTGCCTGCATGACAGATGTCTCCCAATGAAGTGCACAAGACACCCCCTTTACACTTTCCAGGGACACGCTGGCACATTTTAAAGTAAGGCACAGTTTGAACAAAACTTGTTTGGAGTTCATACATATACAAGTTCCCACAGTGTGCTAGCATTTGGGTTAGTCCTTGGTTGTTGCTGATACCAACTTACGAGTGTCAAGTCATCCAGACCACCCTGGTGCCATGTATATGTACTTACTGATACGCCATTTCTGCCTAACAGTGGCTGATTTGAATGAGTCTGGCAGCTCAGACAATGACTGTGTACATGTAGTTTGGTGTGCACCTCTTTGTGTGACTTCTGCTATACAGACACATGTGTGTTGTGTTCACAGAGTGCCACATTCACACATGCTAGACATGTCCATTGTGTAAAGGGTTGTGATTCTCCAGGAGTCACAATGTATTTCTTTGGGGTGTCAAAGGTACTCACAGGTCTCTGAGTGTGGGGACACCTTCTGCATTGGCATGTGGTATTTGGCCTTGGGTGCGAAAATACTGTTTGGTTCACAGTGAATAAGAGGTGGCTTGCCTTCATAGTCTTGCTGTGCTCAACTGATCCCAGACACTAGCTTCTCATGATCTTGTGATTTCAAGTTATTTGCTGTTGTGTCCTAATTTTCATTGTTTCCAAGTGGCATGGTGGGTCAACCAACTGGGGAGTGCAGGGCTTACATATGTAGGGAGTATCCTAGATGTTACTCATGATGCCTTTCCTGATATGCACTGTTGCCTATTTTGTTTGGACTCATGTGTCAGATGTATACAGGTGACAGATTTTTTCCTGTCTCTTCACCTTGCCCACAGCATTATCGGAGGACACCGTGGGAGACACAGGCACGGACGTGGAGGAGGGATCGAGCAGTGGTGCCACCACTACTGAGGAGTCGGTGGAATCTATTGGCACGGAGGGCGAGGGGAGTGAGACGGAGGACCTGCCCAGTACCAACACTGACTACGAGGCAGACGGGTCCGAGGCTGAGCTCCCAGAGGGGGTGGAGACTGCTCCCACAGCTGAAAGCAGCAGTGCATCTCTCACCGCCCCCTCCATTCCCATCACCATCCTCCCACTTGCTCGGGTCCCTTCTGTCTGTGCTAGGCCACACCGTGTCTCCTTCGTGCCAGGCACCGCACCCCCTGCCCCCCCTGCTGCCCTCCCTGCCGAGTCTGTGGACATTCAGCGGCAGTTGCAAGTTGGGCAGACATCTATCCTGACTGTCCTCCATTGCCACACCAGACTGCTGACCCAGATGGTGTCATACATGGAGGGCATGTCATCAGCGATGTCTGACCAACGGATGTGGCTGAGGTCCCTGGACTCGTCACTGACGGCAGTAGTGAGTCACCTGCAGCGCTGTGTCCGCCCCTACCCCTGCCCCATCCACAAGTCCCACACCCATGCCTGTCCCAAGCACACCAAGACATCCACACACACGCACCCCACCAGACAGAAGCAGCACACCACCAAGTAAGGGCAAGCGCACACCTCCTGACACGCACACTCAGGGGGAAGCAGGCACACCCACTGGGTCTGGGGCACACAGGCAGGCACGCAGCCACAGTCCTCGTCCACATGACTCACTCCCCAGTCCCTCCAATGTCACTCCCCTTGGCTCCCCTACCCCAGATTCGGAGAAGGAGGCCTACTTTGCTGGGCTGGGCCTCAGCCCCACTAGTTCACCTGGCTGGAAACGGTCAAGGAACTCCACGGGTAGGAGAGTTAAGTCCCCCAGCCCGTCCACCACCTCCCCCAGTAGTGCTGCAACCCATCCCTCCGACCCCCCCCCCCTCCTTGCAGCCTGTTGTTTCTCCGGGTGCAGGGGAGACGCTTGAAGAACTGGCAGAAGTGTGCAGCGCCGAGCTCGCCTCCACCTTTGGCGCTGCCCCGCCCCCTGTGGTGGAGTCCTCCGTCCCGGCACCCACCACACCTACCCTTCCCCCTCCTGTCCCTGCGGTGCCTGGTGCTTCCCCACATGATGCCTCCCCCCAGTCGACGACACAGTCTTGTGATGTGCAGGCAAGCTAGGGGAGACGCATGGCCATGTGTCCCCCCCAAGAACTGATGATATGGACTGGCCATTGGCCTTTGTGAATAGTCTGATTTACACATTATTATTTTCATGCTGAATAAAGCATTTTCTTTTTCGTTTGAAAAGTCTTGCATTTCAGGTATTGATGTTGATGCTGATGCTACAGGAGTTGGGGTTGTGGGCATGTGTTATGTTTCAGGGAAATGTTGTAGTCTGCTGCTCATGGGGTGGGACCTGGTATCTGCATGCCATCACAAGGTCTCTGCAAAGATTCTTTGTCGTGTATGCTCTTTGTGTTTGGAGACATTGTCCCAAGGAGTGTTCCTTCCTCTGTGGCACCTGACATCTCCCCTGCAGAGAGTTGCACAATTGTTGTGTTGCCCTGTGTCTACATTTCCTTTGTTGGTGATGGATCCCTTCAACTCTGGCCATGCCTGCTCAGCAATGTCTCCGGCTGCATCGTCTGTGCCATCCTTGGTACTCCCTGTACTTGTGTATAGAGTATTTTGCCATGCCTTCATGGAGAAATTGTCCCTTTTCCGCACAATGCATGTGTGTAATCCCAGCCTAGTACACATATGGTACTTGTTCTGCTGGGTATTTGAACACCTGACTCACAATTGTGGCCATTGTATCTGTGGGAACTCCACCCTATTCCTTCCATGACAGACAACATCTTGGTGGCTGGCCCAGCACCTGAACATTCCTATCAGTCCTGGGATGTGCGTGACAGTGTGTGTTCTCTTTGACTCTCTTAGTTTATTAGGCAGTGACATGACTATACTTGTGGCATGATCTCAGTGTGTGTATTGTGCTGCATCTGCCAGGGGTGGGTATGCATGTGTTATTTGTCCTCACACCCACATGTGGTGTGTCATGCAGTGGGGGAAAGACATCCATCCTCCTGGGAGTGGGACACTGCTGTCAGTGATGTGTTGTTATGGCACTATCATCATTGTCCAAAGTTAGGGATACGCGTGGTACGGCCCGTACACATGCTCTGGGGGCGTGGGTACGGGCCGTACCACCATTGTGGAGGTGACGTAGGGGTATGCGTTGTACGGACCGTACCCACGCTCTGGGGGCGTGGGTACGGGTCGTACACGCGTACCCCTACATCACCACTGCAATGGTGGTACGGACCGTACCCACGCTCTGAGGGGCGTGGGTACGTCCCGTACCACCATTGTGGTGGTGACGGGTACGCGTCCACGTCCACTTCCGTTGTGGCGGGACGTGGGATTGGTGGACACGCCCCCCGAAGTGACCAGACCATGGAGGTAATTAATGTGCAGGATATATTAGTTTTTTGTGGGGTGTGGGTTATGTTTCATGCCCCTTGCACCCCCCCCCTTTGCCCCTGTGGGTTGTTCTGACCTTCTGCGGCGTCTGCGGCGGTTTCTGAACACGAGGTCGTAGGTTATGAGGGCCGGGATGACGCGTAGGTTGGGGTCCATCGCTGTCCGTCGCGTACCGGTGCTCCATGTTCGCGTCGTCCTCAATTTCCCGGCAGTTTTTGGCTCCCGTAAAAAATGCTACGTGCGGAGTGATGTAGGCACGAATCGTACATGCTGGTCCGTAAAACGCTGCCTGACTCCGTCCGGACGTCGCATATGCGCCGTCCAGAATCAGATTTGTATGTATTTTTTTGCCGGTCGGTGTTTTTTACGACTCGTACGGAAATGGTATTTCTGTGCGAATCGTACTTGCGAGTTTGTAAGGTGTTTTTCCCGGGTACGAGTCGGACGGAGAAAACGCTCCGTACGACCATTTGTACCCGGGTTTTACAGGATCGGAATCGGCACCTTTATATATATGTGTTTAATTTATTGTTACATTACATTGTTATTAATTATAATTGTTAACAGTTTCTAATAATAAAAAAAAAAATTATGTTATATGTATTATTTAATTTATTTTACATTTTTTCTTATTCATTTTAAAAAACAATGTTTTTACTTCAATATTTTTAACAACTATAGTTTTTTCGATGTATTTAAGTACCTACCATTAACAAGATAGGATGTCGATATTTTTTACATCAATATTTATGTCCCGATATTTTGGGAACTCGATATTCTGTCACTCGGTATTTTTTCAGTGATTCTTGTCCATCTCATCCTGAAATGGGCGCATCCTGAGATGATAAAACAGGATCAGTGGTATGCATGCAGACATCATCCCTAAAAGGGATTTGAAAAGTCAGATCGGAAGAGACTCTCTTCTCTTGATGGAATTTGCCAGAACGAGAAATCGTCGCTGATGTTCCTCTGCAGGGTTGCTTTTAAGCAGACCATGTCCAGTTGCACTCATAGGAAAACAATCTTTTGTGACGGATTCTGAGTGGATTTTTGTTGATTTATAGTCAGACCCAAACTTTTGAAGAGAGTTGTGCAGGCCTTTGTGGACTCTCTCGCTTCTCGCTAGGACGGAGTCTTGATGAGCCAGTCGTCCTGATATAGGAAGACTTGATGTTTTCGCTGTCTGAGAAATGCTGCAATTGGAGAGAGACACTTGGGAAAAATTCTGGGCGCTGCCTTGAAGCCAAATGGTAGCAGTCTGAACTGGTAGTGGCATCCGGCTACCACAAATCCCAGGTATTTTCTGTGTTTTGGGGGAATAGGTATATGGAAATAGGCGTCATGGAGGTCTAATGTTTTCATGAAATCGTTATGGTTCAGGAGCTTCAGTACCTCTTGCAATGTTATCAAATTAAATCAAGCTTTATTCGGTATATAATATATAACCATAAAAGCATTCTATACAAACACAATTCTCCATAATAAAACTGCTTTAAAAATTATTTGTTGCATATTAACTTTCCAATCTGGAATTTCACATACCAAGGGTTTCACCGCAAACAGTTTCCAATAAAAGACATTTAAAATGTGATCAGTGCATGATAATTTCTCAGCCTAGAAAGAAAATGATGATATAGATATAAGCTCACAAAAAACACTAAAGAATAAAATACATAGATACAGTTTATAGTAGATTGAATCATGAGTTACTACTTATTATAGTTATATCTCCATCACCTGACAATTGTATTGGAGTGATGAAAATACAGTAGACTAATCAACAAAGGTAGGGACCTATTGATTTTCATATGTTAGTATTTCCAAATGTGAGAGGTTCGTTCTTCTCTTGATTGCCATTTGGATAAATAAAATAACTGCATTACATGTTTTTACATTTTCCAAATTACAAATATGATAAAAATCAGATTTATAGGTATACAAACTGTTATCAATAAATAGGGATCGTAAAATTGGTTTCCTGATGTCCCGATAAAAATTACAAAAAAGTATAAAATGCAATGTGTTCTGGGAAGACTTTCAATTATGTGGGCAGTTAGGTAGATTAAAGCTCCACTTTCCCATTCTAGGGAATGTGATCTGGTAATGCAGGGTGCCCATCCTTAACCTTGTTAAATAAAATCTGTGTTGCACATTTCTAGTAAAAACAAGGTACGGCTGGACACCCAACGAAAGTGGACCTTCAAAAAATGATCTAACACTCAATTTTGTGCTTGACTCAGCATCTCTTATAGATTCCCTAGAGTTTATTAGTCTCATATTTAACTCTCCTTTATTGTAAGCCTGGATAGACTTGGGATCATAAACATTGATTGCCACATTGCAGTCCACTAAAAGACTAAATATACTGTAGCCAAAGGATTTTTCTACAATAGTCAAGTGTGATGCAATCCATTATTATGTCTTTGGCAAATTGGGTCTCATCTTTAGTCCAGATCTATGCCAAAGTGTAAGTGCAGCCATGCTAATGAAATCGCTGATAAAGGGTACTCCTGTCTACTTATGGGCAATATATGAGGCAGTTGTATTTGGGACTGCTAGCACCCTCCTTAAAAATTTATTTTCAAGGGTTTGTAGTAACGAAGTATTTGCTCTTCCCCATAAAGCTCCTCCATAGCATGCACCTGTATTACACTTACTCCTATATAACATAGGGATTTCTCGTACTGGCTTATTACCTATTTTATTAGAGAATCTAATGATGGCCTTGCTTGATCGAATAAACATTAGCTTACATAGATCAATATGTGTACTCTAGGAACCATTCCCATTAAAAAGTAGTCCTAAATATAAGAATGATATTGTCCTTTCAATATGTACACCTTCCACATGGTGATTTCTGCTCTTGGCTTTACCTTTCCCACAGGTCATCATGACTAGAGTTTTACTCAAGTTTTATTTCAAATCTTTTCCAGTCATGAAATGTGTGAAGTTATCTATCAAACACTGAAGGTCATTAGCAGTTCTAGATATTAGGGCAGCATCATCTGCATATAAAAGTACTGGAATTATACATTTACCTAGAGTGGGGACATCAGCTTTTAAATTCTACAGTAAAAAATCAACATTATTAATATATAACAAAAATAAAAGGGGTGCAAGGACACAGCCTTGTCTGATCCCACGAGTGACTCTAAAATGAGGGGTGCATTCCCCTTTTGGGCCATGACCAATCCTTGAAATTAAGTGAGCATATATTTGAGATAAATAAACAATTATATTGTGTGGGGCACCCATCCCTTCCAGCGTTTGCCACAACTTGGCATGGTTGACTAAATTGAATGCGCTGGTAAGGTCAACAAAACAAATGTGGAGTTGACCTTCTTTGGCGATGGTATACTTCCCTATTAGCAACTCGAGGTTAACGCACTGCTCGACCATTCCAATACTCCCTTCTAAAACCATACTGGGCTTCGGTTAAGATGTTATTCTCATTTGCCCAGCATTCCAGTCTATCTAGCATAATTCTACCCATCAATTTAGATGTAGAATCCAGTAGGGATATTGGGCGGTAGCATTTTACGTTTCCTCTATCACCTTTTTTGAAAATAGGGAGAATTGTACTTTCCACCCAGGTTGTGGGTAGCACCCCTCCAATGATAGCATTAAAAAGCTTAACTGAGATATGGAACCAAAAGTCAATACTAGACTTAAAGATATCTATAGGGACCCCATCTGGTCCTGTGGCCTTACCACTTGCAATTTTCTTTAGGGCATTTTTAATCTCCTCTACGGTGATAAGTACTATCTTAACAATGGTCAGTAAAATAATTACTATTTTCATCAGTCTCAGTGATATCTTTTGTGGGGTTAAAAAACATTTCCTCAGGAGTCACTAGTGTTTCCACCTTAACAGAGGAATAATCTTTAAATAATGGTTGGTCTATTGATTTCCAAAATAAGATAGCATCCTTAATCTCAGCCGCTTGAATCAGACTTTCCCATGCTGTCCCTTGGATTTCTGTTTTTCTCAAGTTTAGGGCTTGTTTATAGCTTTTCCAGGGGGAGCAGACTCTCTCTATCCCTCGTTTTTACTTTTCATACTTCCTTTAAATCCATATTTATTCTGGAGCACTGCTGATCAAAGCAAAAACCAAAGGAAATGATGGACGGAGTGTTGCCCATTGCAAGCACTCACCCCCAGTCAACTGATCTGGGTTTAATCCATCACCGTTCTTTAGCCCACTCTGCCACCCCAGTTCAGACATGGCCATATGCAAATCAGTCTGGCCCTGTGCCTCATGGGAACAGTCCAGCCCGAACTGCCAAGCCATGTCTTCCCTGGACCAGAAACAAGCTTCCTAGGACCGGTTTCTGGCATTTCAGCCGTCTTCAGCCAGGCTTGCTTGAATCCAGTGGCAAAGTGAGCAAGGGACTCACGTCTGAGCATACCCTGCCAACTTATGGCGAACAAAGCAAAAACCAAAGGAAATGATGGACAGAGTGTTGAACATTGCAAGCACTCACCCCCAGTCAACTGATCAGGGTTTAATCCATCACCGTTCTTTAGCCCACTCTGCCACCCCAGTTCAGACATGGCCATATGCAAATCAGTCTGGCCCTGTGCCTCATGGGAACAGTCCAGCCCGAACTGCCAAGCCATGTCTTCCCTGGACCAGAAACAAGCTTCCTAGGACCGGTTTCTGGCATTTCAGCCGTCTTCAGCCAGGCTTGCTTGAATCCAGTGGCAAAGTGAGCAAGGGACTCACGTCTGAGCATACCCTGCCAACTTATGGCGAACAAAGCAAAAACCAAAGGAAATGATGGACAGAGTGTTGAACATTGCAAGCACTCACCCCCAGTCAACTGATCAGGGTTTAATCCATCACCGTTCTTTAGCCCACTCTGCCACCCCAGTTCAGACATGGCCATATGCAAATCAGTCTGACCCTGTGCCTCATGGGAACAGTCCAGCCCGAACTGCCAAGCCATGTCTTCCCTGGACCAGAAACAAGCTTCCTAGGACCGGTTTCTGGCATTTCAGCCGTCTTCAGCCAGGCTTGCTTGAATCCGTTGGCAAAGTGAGCAAGGGACTCACGTCTGAGCATACCCTGCCAACTTATGGCGAACAAAGCAAAAACCAAAGGAAATGATGGATGGAGTGTTGAACATTGCAAGCACTCACCTCCAGTCAATTGATCTGGGTTTAACCCATCACCGTTCTTTAACCCACTCTGACACCCCAGTTCAGACATGGCCATATGCAAATCAGTCTGACCCTGTGCCTCATGGGAACAGTCCAGCCCGAACTGCCAAACCATGTCTTCCCTGGACCAGAAACAAGCTTCCTAGGACCGGTTTCTGGCATTTCAGCCATCTTCAGCCAGGCTTGCTTGAATCCAGTGGCAAAGTGAGCAAGGGACTCACGTCTGAGCATACCCTGCCAACTTATGGCGAACAAAGCAAAAACCAAAGGAAATGATGGACGGAGTGTTGAACATTGCAAGCACTCACCCCCAGTCAACTGATCTGGGTTTAATCCATCACCGTTCTTTAGCCCACTCTGCCACCCCAGTTCAGACATGGCCATATGCAAATCAGTCTGACCCTGTGCCTCATGGGAACAGTCCAGCCCGAACTGCCAAGCCATGTCCTCCCTTTGGTTTTTGCACTGCTGATCAAACCATCTAGGGCAATGATCCCTATTTTTCTTGTTTCTCATCTTCAATCAAGATATCAGCAGCAATTTTTGGAAAGTGCTCACGATGTCAACATTTGTGGAGGATTTATCCAAACAGGTATTTATATGTTGGTGATTTTTTTAAACTATATTTTCCATAAATCTGTGGGTTTAATTCCTGACCACTTAATGGAGATCCCATTCTCACCTTGCATACCTTCTCTTGTTGATATAGGCCAGATTTCAATATTAAAAGTAGCAGGTGATGGTCACTAAACAAACTAGCCTGTATATAACATTTTCCAACAAGAGTCTTACAGTTCCCTGAAACTAGAACATGATCAATGCACGATGAAGACCTAGCCCCTTCATATGTTTGGGTAACATTTTCTCCCTCATGTTCGCCGGGCTCCATAATTTCTAGATTATATTTGTGCATAGCAGAATTAATCGCTTCTCCATAAGAATTGTGCAGAAAGTGAGAGATAGGGTCACCATTATTATCGCTATAGCCACATTGTTTCCCTATTGGAATCTTACATAGTTCACAATTAAAATCACCAGCTCAGATTAGTAGAAACTCATCCCCAACCCATTTAGAAAAACATCCAACTCCTCTTCCAGTGAAGTGATCACCCCATGTCTCGTACTGTCAAAGACATTGTTATAAAAATGTATCACTACAATGTATTGTTTCCCTTTAACACAAAAGATTAAAAACTGAAAATGCTGTAATTTTGCATAAACTTTCTTTAGTATCAATGGAGAGGATACTGAGGATAAGGCTGCTAAACCTCCTCTTGCTCTCCCTGCCTTTGATGTGATTGCTTGAGTAGAAATCTTTTTAAAACCATTAATAAAGAATGTTTCTGTGAGCCAGGTTTATTGTATTAAGATTAAAGTACAGTTCTGTATACTTTTTAGCCATACATTATCGTGTAGCTTATTTTTAACCCCTGCAACGTTCCATGACATGATTGTTAGGAATCCCTGTAATGGCTAGCCAATTGGTTTGTTGACAACAGGGCTAGTTAGAGGGGTAATGTGATCACCATCTTTCAGTTGCGCTACACCCTCACCCATTCAATCAATTTCACTGCAACTTCTTATAGGAGCAAACCTATTAGGCATGGTAGGTATCATATGCAGTACAGTGTTGTGGAAATTTCTACTAGTTGTTTGGAGGGGCTCATTTCTTGGTCTATAAAAATAGCCAAGTGGAACAGCAGCGATAATGTCATCAGGACAATTAAATGGCCAAACATATTTGACTGATATTTCACCTAGCAAAGAACCCACCACTTCTGGACTATGAAAGTTCACAACAACACAATCTCCTTTGCATGATTTTTCCATTCTGCCCACCCAGCTCACTCTTCTTAACTCCTGAGAGAGAGTAATAGTACTGCAGTGAGAATTTGAGGAGAACCAGTGCACAACCCGATTCTTTAGAGTCCCCCAAGTCTCTATGGAGTTGGCAATCAGTTTTGGAATGTTTTTTAGAACAATTACGTAGTGGGTTGCCTGAGGGGGTAGAGGGAGAGATACTTCGCCAGGCCTCATCGGTCGTTGAAGTCCTTCTGTTTCTGGATAAAGTTTATTCTGTGAGTTATTTTGTGGATTATTATCCCTTAGTTTTGCGACAGAATGTACTCTGGGTGCTTCCTTTATGTGGCACACCAATGTTGGGTGAATTTTTCCTGTTTCTGTTTCTGGTACGGAAATATGGCCTGTATTCTCTCGTCCGAATTACTACTAGGCATTACCCTTTGGGATGTTTTCAGTGACAGTAAATTTGTGACCAATTCAGTTAAATGAATAATGTCTTTTTGCACTAACTTGATTTCTGACATAACTCACCTTTCAAAATTATCGATTTTTGCATGTAGATTTTTTAACAGAGTATCAATACCTTGCAAGTAATTCGTTGAATCTCCTACCCCCATTCCTTTTACATCCGGTTTAGCTTTTTTTCCCTTTTTTTGCTTAGTTTTCTGATTTTGATTTTGGGAGCTTGCTTTCATATTTACTGGGTGCTGTTTACTCTTTTTTACTGGTAGAGAAACCAATTCAGAATTATCTGATAGGTTTGATATGTCAAGTGGGAGTATCGACACACAGGGGCCCACTCTTGTGGGGCCAGACAAATTAATTATGTTAGATGTGTTAGATGTGTTGACCTCCTTATTTTTACTTGTGTACTGATCTTCAGATACAGAGAGAGGGTGCGCCGTATCTACCAGAGCTGTCTTTGTCTCTTTTTGGGCTGCATTTAGTGCCGTTTTTGTAGCCGCCAACAACTCCTCCACTTGTACTATCTCGTTGTTGATAAGGCCCATGTCACTTTTCAAATAGTTAGTGATTGGCACATTTTTGCCTGTAGAGCTCCCATTGCTCCTATTGCTTGGTGTCAATTTTCTTTTGCCCATTCTTTCAAGTATTCTTCAGTAATTATTATATAATAATATAACAGGCTCCTTACCGGTTATCCAATTTCCAAGTCGTAGGACCAAAGGGTAAAGCCCAGCCCAGCCTCCTCTGGTCTCGGATGGGCTTCGCTGCAGGAGAACCGCCTACCTGAAATGCGCCTCCTGGCAAGTGGAAGGCATCCCTGGTGTTCGTCCTGCAGGTCCCGCAGGGCAAGCAGGGAAATGGAGTCCCCTGTACTCCACTGAACTTTGGTGCAAGATTCGGTCTCCGCAATGTTATCATTCTGAAAGATTGTTTTTTTAGATACAGACTGAGATTTCAAAGGTCCAGAATTGTTCTTCACTGCCTTAACTTCTTTTTGATTAAGAAGAAACAGAAGTAGAAACCTGTGCCCCTGCTTGAGAATGGTACTTTCTCTATTGCCCCTTTGTTCAGCATGTTTTTTACCTCTTTCTGAAGAGCCCTGAGATGCTTGTGGTGGGAGGCTTGTGGATGGTTTGTGGGGGGGGTTTGGGTAAATTCTAGAGTGTGTTCCAATTGAACTAGGCGTAGAACCCACTGGTCCGTAGTAATAGTTTGCCACTGGAGGAGGAAGTATGAAATGTTGCCTCCCAGGCGGGCAGGATGAGACTGAAATGATTGGCTTAGTGGACTGAGAGTTGAAACCGGAGCCTGAGGTATATCACTGACTGCAGTTAGTATCCTTGCCGGCCTGGGATGTCTTTCCTCCATTCGCACTGACATAGGATGTCTGAGGTGGTTGTCTTTGTTGAAACTGAGGTCTCTATGACTGTGAGGTGGAAGAATATGGCGGATAATGGTACTGCTGATATCCTCCACTATAGGAAGGTTGACTTCTACCCTTTGACCCCCGAAAGGGAGCTTTTCTGAACTGTAGCATCCCCAAAGACTTTGTCAGTATCTCTGTCTGCCTTAATGGTTTTAAGGGCTTCCTCTACATGGCTGCCAAAAAGACCCTCTCCATCATATGGAAGTTCCAATATTTTGTTTTGAACCGCAGGACTAAAAGAGGTTGCTTTAAGACAGCCCTGTCTTCGTAGAACTGCTGCTCCAGCTAGTTTTCTAAAACCTGTTACAGCAACATCCATAGCTGAATCTATTATCTCGTTTGATGTTCTCTCTCCTTCATGCAATATCTTTTTTGCCTCCTCTTCAACATCTTCCGGCAGTTGATCAATTTAAGACTCAATGTCAGAAGACATTTGCCGATCATACCGTCCTAAGATCGCCTTTTCTGTTAGAGCTGACATTGACGAGAATCTTTTTCCAATAGAATCCAGACGTCTGCCCTCTCTATCCCGAGGTGCAGAAAGAGATACCGTAGGATTTTTTGAGCGGTGTTGAGTGGCCTGCATCACTACTGAGTCCAGTTTTGAGTCCAGTTTTGAGTGCCCTGTGAGGCACACTGGGGCGTCATCAGTGGTCTTATATGTTTTATCCAGACGTGGAAGCACCGCTGGCACAGAGGCTGGGTTTTTCATTATTCTAAACCTTCCTCCCAGATATAATCAATTATGGGATTAGCTCTAACTGACTTACAAAATGATTCATTGAAGTCATATAAGAAACAGTCTGCTTGCTTGGAAGGCATTGGTATGGCAATCCTTGTTGCTGCACGCTCCAACAAATTGAGAAATCCCCCAATATCTTCTGTTGGGAAATGTACCGGAGGAGGTATTGGTGAGGCTGGTGAAAACATCCTGTAGTCATCCCATTCTGAAGCTGTATCATGAAGTTCCCGTTCTTTATACGAAGATGCTGGTCCCAGGAGGGGAACAGATTGTGGAGTATTTGGTACCGAAAGCACCGTAGGAGCATTAAGTCTTGCTGGCGATGTCGCCTGAGTAGGAGGAGGAAATTTAGACAGACCTGAAGGTGGGAAGCTCTGCCTATAGTCCTGCAGCATGAATTACAAATCAGATGGTAATGCAGATGGCATTATGACCATTTCTTCATGATACTGCTGATGTTGCTCAGACTGGGTAAAATAGGCTTGACCATAGTATTGCTGGTCATCATCATCATCATCTGGCTGGCACTTGACGTGCAATTCTGACAGGCTATATGCGTCCCCAAAGAGACCTTCTTCTTCTTCTGAATCTACATCTTCTAAAAGGTGGGTTGGTAAAAGAGGAGTAAATGTATTGGGTGAGGTGTGTTCAGGCGTAATTTCTGATGCCAGAATCTTTTTTGGCGTAGCCAGCTTTACAGATATAACCTTCGTCGATGATTGCGTCGACGGATGTGTTAACAATTGCGTAGACAACAATGTCTTCCCTTCCACAGCCTTTAATGTGCTTGCCATAGGTGATGTCATCAACGACAATGATTTTGTCGACGTGGGGGGACTTCGTCGACACCTGTGGAGTCGTGGACGGTAAAGACTTCAACGACGCCGATGACTTTATCTTAGTCTACGGCAACGTGTCCGTCGATGGTGGTGTACTTGACGACGGCGATGACCTTGCCGACCGCTGCTGCGTCTCGACCTTCTTTCCATCGACGGTGGCGATGTTGACGATGACCTCATCGGCGGTATTTTCTTTGATGATTTAGCGACTTTGACGTTGATGATGAGTGCTTCGTCAACGATGTGTCAACCTCCTTGTGTGATATTAAGGAAATGGTTGATGAAACCGGACCTCATGTCAAGGATGTCAAGGTCGTCGTCGACGATGAGAGAGCCATAGAGCATGTCGTTGACGTGCCAGAAATGCATCCTCTTTTAGTCGACAGATCTGGGATACTTTTCTCTGACTGAGAACTCCCTGACGAAATAGCAGAAGTATGTTTTTTAAAAGTCAGTTTATGTTACGCAGGAGGTGTTTTTTTTGTTCAGAAACAGTCTTTGATGGCTGTTCTTTTTAATGAGAATCTTTGCTCTCAGAGGAAGATTCAAAAGAGGACTTCTTAGTGCATTTTTTAGCAGGCTCCTTATCAGACTGATATGAATCTCTTGCCCTTTTTACCGAGATATTTGTAGAGGTAGACTTGTCACTCTCGGAGTCGTACACATGGTCTGATCTAGTTTTCAATTTCTGAAGCCAGATGAGAAGACGTCCTTCCCTGTCTCTAAGGGTCTTATTTGAAAAAGTACGACACATCTTGCATTCTGACACCTTATGAGATGGATATAGGCAGTACATTCAATTTTTGTGAGGATCATCAACATAAAGTCTCTTCTTCAGGCAAGTGGCACATTCTCTGAATAGAGCCTTCTTAGCCTTGTCAGATATAGTCCATATAAAATGAAGACCCACCGAAAGTAGGAAACAGGGAGATAATGTCTTGTTCTTACAAAAGATCACAAAATTGTACTTTACTGTAGAAAAAGACAAAATTCTTCAATCAGACGAGAAAGCTGAGCAGAGTTCAGAGGAGACTCCCTAGCACAATGTGTGGTAGAAAATCTAAGGCTCTGAGCTTCCCTCAGGAGTGTTCTAGAGGTTGATTGATGCTGATTGGTTGGGGCATAATTGTGGTCCTTTCTTTAGTAAGGACTATGATAGATTATTAAACTAAGAGGCCTAGGCCTTCTTTATTTTATATCTATTAGTGTATTATGATTATTTAAGTGTACTACTACTACTACTTCTACCACTACTATTACTACTTTAAGTACGGGGGACTCTCATCATGACGTCGGGGAATGATTCAAGCATGTGAATCTATTAAAGTTCCAATACTGAAGTAAACCAGGCTGATGTCTCCTGATATCTTTAATTGAAAATGTTGGCTAAATTACGTGCTAGCATATGGGCGACAGTAAAACAGTAGTAACTGACCTGATTCACCCTGACCAGAAATCATTTATGTCACATGGAGCACAGTATCCAACGGGATTTCTATTAGCTGGCATAGAGCCAATGGTTGAGTGGGCCACTAGCTCTATTATTTTTTGACCTAGAGAAGGCTTTTGATAGTGTATCCTGGGGTTCATGCTTCTGGAACAGGTGGGTCAGGGCCACTATTTCTTAGCCTACACTCAAGCACTTTGCAACCGCTTTGATGCTAGAGCAAGAGTGGGAAGCTCTCTATCTGATCATATACCATTGGCGAGAGGGGTAAAGACAGGGATGCCCTCTCTCCCTTCTACTGTTTGCTGTCATGATGGAGCCCCTGGCCCGCAGAATCTAGGAGTCTGAGATAATAACTTGTTTCAGATGGTCAGAGGCCTTAGAGAATAACATCTCACTGTATGTTGACCACTTCCTGATTGATAAAAGGTGACACAGCTCAGTCCAGCCTGCCAATGACCCAATTGATGTATGATTTCAGTCAGTACACTGGGTTTGGGGTAAATTGGGCAAAGACAACACTCTACTGGTATCTGGTGCTGATGATTAATGGGCCCTGGTCAGTAGGAAGAGGGATCCAAGTTAATACCCGCTAACTTAAATACTTGGGGCTCACCCTATGGGTTCAGAAAAGATTCCCTGATCCAAAAGTATACTGACTCTGTCCACAAAGACACAAAGTCCAGGATGCCACTGCCTTTATCTGTGATGTAGAGAATCACCATCATGAAAACAATCACTCTCCCTATCATCCTGTACACAAAGCAAAATGACCCCTTTTTCCTGCCAGGCAGCTATCTCCAGTCCCTGACATCTGTGTTAAGATCCTTCCTACGAAATATGGGATATGCCAGGATGTCCTTTATGAAATGCTTTAAATCAACACATGATTGCGGTTTAGGGATCAGCACTAAATCGAATTACTGGGCTGCCCATCTGATAGTGGCAAATTATCGGATCCATTCTGTAAATGTTAGATTTGTTATAGATTCAGTTTTTGTTGTGGAGCTCCGGAACATGGGGGAAAACCCACCAACATGTTTCCTTTATCGGGGGAACACCCTAAAGGCATGCCATCTGCAACACAAGAAGTCTTCAATGCCTGGAAAGCGTTGACCAAACATTGGTTGAGTAGGCCAGTCCCCAGAAAATACTCCACTATGGGAGGAGACAGTCCTCCAGGAAGTGCTACTCTGTCAGTAGTCTCCACCCTTACAGGGTATATAACACTAAGATTCACTAACCTTAAATCATGCTTTTGGGTCTTTGTATGATAGAATCCCTACTACATTACCTTCAGAGATCCAATTTTTTTTATTTTTGATTTTGTTTCCAGATCTGGTGCTGGGTACATTACTACAGGAACCTGCTATGACTATTGAAGATGGGCTACAACTAAAGAAGGTAAAGGCTATGTCTATTTTATCTTCTCACCCACTTCCTTTCTTTACATTCTGTTTTTACTTTATGCTATTTATCTCTGCCTTCCAATATATGCTGGAGTGGTTTAAGAAGGAGAGAAAGCATTTGGCCATTTGAAAAAAATCAGAATTAGCTGATCATTTGGTGCTGTTTGGGCAAACGCTGTGGTCCCAGCTTTTTTGTTTTTGTTCTTTTTGTTTGAGCCACCTTTATTTCTGCTAGAGCAGGCATTGTGGGCTCAACTGTTGTGCTGAAGTGGTTCCTCTTACTGTCCTACAGCAGAAAGAAGATAGCACCAGGAGATAAGCCAAGCCATACTCAGTTTCTTCAGTGGGTCTCCTCAATAACCCTAGCTCAATAAAATTGGTAATGGTTCAATTCCCAACTCAGGATTCCCTTTTGAGTGGGATTCGGATTGTGGCGCGTTAAGAGGACCCGTCCAACAAGTGTCTGGGGCTTCACTGGCGACTGTATTTATATTGGGCTTCAAAGAAGTAACTATCTCTCACTTCATAATATCATATGCTGGGATTATCATTTTGCCTCCTAAAATCTGCCTTTGTTGCAGTGCACAAGCAGCTATTGTAGATCTTAAAATCAATGCATGTTTTGTCACATTAAGTCTTTTATGCCATTTATGCACTTTTTCACTGCAAAAGGACTATTTTAATGCCGTTTTGTCAGGACTTGACCCTAACAAGTTCCTTACCTTTGATGACACTTTTTCTGGTGGATACTGTATCTACCTGCAGATTCCTCACATTTTGGATAGCCCAATGCACCAGCATTCCACTGAAACTTTTAGTGACAGCTCTCCAATGTTGAAAAGGGTGTCACAAGGCCCATGGTGCCACATGTGACACTGCGTGACGTCCCTGGGGCCATAAGAAGCCCTCGTCTGAATGATGTGTCAGTTCCGAGGGCGGTGTCGAGCAGCAAAGGCTATGTGCCGGTTCTGCGGCAGATGCGCCACACTGCAGAGGAGATGTATCAGTTCTGCTGAATTCACAAATAGGCTGGCAGAGCACCTTTAGGCCCACTCCGAACGGTACAGGACTGGGAGGGCACCATTTGGGGGGGCAGGACTCACAGATGACAGAGTCAGGGTGCTAGGTTCAAGATTGTTGGAAGCCTGTTATGTCCCTTAGTTTTCTGATCAGGAGGCCAGCCAACTAGCCCTTGGAGTCACTCAGGGGTCTCGGGTTTTGAGATGCTGGTCCAGTTCTTCTCACCCAGTAGTCTTTCAGAGCAGAAGTCCAGTAGAGTGGCAGTCCTTTCAGGAGCACCACGGTCCTTCTTTCTGGCAGAGTCTACAGGTCCAGAAGTGTACTTATGGGTCTACAGGCCAATATTTATACCTGGTACCTTGAAGTACAGGAAGCTTCTAGAAGTTGAGAGGAAGTGGCGCCTGGGGTACACCACCGCAGACAAAGCCTTGTATAGGGAAGCCATCAGAACCTACAAAGACGAAATAAAAACGGCACAATCTTCCTATTTTTGTGGCAAAATTATGAAGGCTAGATCTAAACCGAGAGAGATTTATCAAATAGTAAAAAGTCTCACCAAGCTGCCCTTCTGTAGCCCCAAATGACAATCCCACCACGAGCTGCAATGATCTAGCAGAATTTTTTTATCAGAAAATAAACAAAATCTATGTAACATTTACAGCCTCAACCCTGGAACATCCCAGGGTTGAACCTCAGCCCCCCGCCAGGGTAGAGGGCCACTTATGAATTACTCTGGATCACTTCCCCTTAGTGGACCTAGAGTCACTAGAATCCATGACACTTCAGGTGAAGTCAGGGTCCCCAAACGACCCAGCCCCACCCCGCATTATGACTACCGCTAGCAAAGTCATTCTTCCCACTCTCATGGAGTTGCTTAACAACTCCCTGATAAAAGGAAGTGTGCCTCCAACTTGGAAGCAAGCTATGGTGCGAGGACTCCGGAAGAAGCCCAATCTAGACCCCAATAATTATAATAACTACCGTCCTATTTCCCTCCTGCCCTGGGTGAGCAAGATCCTGGAGAGACACATCAACTTACATCTCACAAGGTTTCTCGAATCTAACCATTTACTTGATGTCTCACAGACAGGGTTCCGCCCCAAACATGGGACGGAAACGGCTCTGTTAGCCGTGACAGAAGAAACCAGGCGGATCCTGGATCGAGGGGGGTCAGTGGCAGTCATCCTCCTCGATCTGAGCGCCGCGTTTGATACGGTGTCTCATAAAACTTTGTTATGCCGATTGCTTGACCTAGGAGTGTCAGGAGACGCTCTGGCCTGGCTAGGATCCTTTTTGAATGAAAGGACCTTCCAAGTCTTTGACGGAGATGCCATCTCCACAAGCAAACCGTTGGACTGTGGGGTACCGCAAGGCTCATCACTAAGCCCTACACTGTTCAACGTGTACATGAGGCCGCTGGCTGAGATCGTCCGCCCATTTGGCATTAAGATCGTCACCTATGCGGACGACACTCAGCTAGTGGTCTCCCTAGCACAGAAGAACAGTGAGCCGGTACAGGCCAATCTATCGTCCTGTATGGAAGAGATCAGGAGATGGATGACGGCATCCTCTCTTAAACTCAACGGCGATAAGACTGAGCTCATGGTGCTCGGCCCCCCAGCTTTGTCTACCATCGACCGCCTATGACCCATCACCTTAGGCTCTCCCCCAAGTCCTAAAGACGATATCAAAAGCTTGGGGCTCTGGCTTGACAAATCCCTAACCCTTAACACCCAAGCTACAAAAACATCTGCAACCTGTTTCGGGATTATCAGGATGTTGAGAAAAATCCTTCCATTTCTGCCCTTTGAAGCCAAACAAGTTGTTATTCAAGGTCTTATTCAATCTCGACTTGATTTCAACAATGCCCTTTACTTAGGGATGCCGGAATACGTGCTGCAAAAACTCCAGCGGATCCAGAACTGCGCTGCACGCATGCTGCTGCAGATCCCACGCAGAGTATCAGCGGTGCCCGGGCTGAGGATCCTACACTGGCTCCCTGTCAGGGAGAGAATAAAATTTAAAGCCATGTGTATTTCCCACCAAGCCTATTGGAGAACTGGCCCTAAAATTAACCACTCCCTGCTCTCCCCCTACTATCCCGGCAAACATCTTCGATCCACCCATGCATTCCTAGCAGTAACCCCCCGGTTCAAGAGGTAAAGAGCAGGAGGAAGGTCCTTCATGCTCAACGCTGCCAAGGTGTGGAACTCCCTTCCCCCACTCCTCAGATCGAATCCTGACCTGTCATCCTTCCGCAAGGAGCTTAAAACGTTTCTTTTCAGCAACTAACTCACCCTTCGCTGCTCTCCTCAAGGCACTATCTTTCTCTACTAGCGCTTGGATGCCTTAGGGCAGCAGTCGCGCTTAATAAAACCCCTTTTCATTTCATTTCATTCATTTCAAGTTTCCAGCCCCCTGAGGTGTCAGGCACCCCCTTCCTACTTGTCTCGGCCCTGCATTGTCTGGGGTTACCAAAGACTAGAAACACACCCTTTGTTAGAGTGATCAAGCTGGATATTTGTGATGTAAAAGTGCGGTAGGTGACAGCTCCTCCTCCTCGTTAACTCAGAGTGGCTCATCCTGCCAATACCTATCTTCCCTTTGCCTTACTGTCTGGAAGCAATACACAAAGACCAACTGCCAGCTACACTTAGTCATGTGACCCAGGATCAAGCTGCATGTGCCACATGGTTAGAACAAGAAAATTCCAACTTTCTAAAACTGGCATTCAATGAATTGTGACAAAAAATCTGACTCTACCATTAAAGAGGGTTTGTGATTATAATTGTCTCAACACCAATATCGAACTGTCTGCCTGCTCCCAATTGGAAATTACAGCTTATAAACTGTGATAAAATGAGATAAGGTAACTCCAATGCTATACTACGGGAGAGGTAGGCCTTGCAGTACTGTAAAAACGAATTTAGGAGTTTTTACTACCAGGACAAGTAAAACTTAAAAGTACATGGCCTGCTTTTTGAATGCACTGAATCCTGCCCTTTAAGCTGTTCAGGGCCTACCCTAGAGATGACTAATATGTATTAAAATAGAAGGATTTGCCTGGCAAAAGGTTTATTGTTTCAGGTCAAAATGGCACTTTTGAAACTTCACACACAAGCTGGGACATGTTTAAAGGTCTACTTAAGTGGGTGGCACAATCAGTGTTGCAGACCCTCTGGTGACATTTAATTTCCAGGCCATGGGCACATGTAGTGCCACTTTACTAGAGACTTACAAGTAACTTAAATAGGCCAATTGGGCATAATCCAATTCTACCAAGTTGTAAGGATGAATCACACGCTAGTTAGTTCTGATTAGAAGTGGTATAGTGTGCAGAGTCCTAAATCCAGCAAAAACAAAATCAGCAAAACAGGAGAATTGACGGCAAAATGTTAGGGGAGAACCATGCCAAAGATGCCAGGTCTAACAATGAGGATTTGCTGACTGTGATAAATGAAAAAATAAGTTTATTTTGGAATTCTATATTATTTTAGCGATGCCTTACATGCTGATTTAAAATTTGTAGGAAGGGAAAAGGGATGGCTGAGAAGTTCATGAGCCCCGCTTTCTAACTCTGACATCTGGAAGTACTTTTATATGGCCAGATGTACATAGTGATTACCGAATAGCACGTTTTTTTGATTTGCTATTTGGGAATCGTAAACACCCATGTACTAATGTGTCTTTGGCACATTTGCGATTCCCAGTGGATTGAAAATAGACCTACCTCATTAATATTCATGAGTTAGGTCTCAGTTTGTGACACGTTGGAAATCACTACAATCACAGGAATGGTGACCTGCTGGGGTATTGTATGTAATAATGCTATACATTGATAAATAACAAGAAAGGAAAACTGTTCAGTAATGAGTTCTAGGCACAACCAGTTCCTTGCATCAGGACTAGAGTTGCTTTAAATCCCCTAGTAGGATATGAAAAATAGTATGGTGTCTTTGTGATGCCATAAACATCACTAAAAGATATCTAGTTGTGATGCTCATGACAAAAATAAAATGTAAGAAGTTAGTAACCACCTTTTAAAGCAATGCCTACATCAGCTGTCATTTTTACAAAATATTTTATTTTTTGCAATACCATACATTCTCAGTAAGAGCTCTAAGAAACCAGACTTTGTTTGAATAATATTACCTGATTCCCATGAAATGAAATGAGCGTTCCATAACACAAACATATTTATTAACCTTTTTTTTTTTTTTTAAAAAGAATGATAAAGTTTTACAGAAAATATTCCTGTTTTATCGCCCTACCATCAAGGCTGCATCCCCATACTCATATCTCACAGTTCAGCATCATTCCTTGTTAAATCTCTCAACATATGTAGAATTACCATGAAGTAACCCATTTCCTAATTTTAGCTTGGCACAGTGGATATTCTCGGTCCGGATTCTGCGAAAGTCCAGCGTGACTTCTTTTCTCCAAAGAGATGGACTTTTAAATGTAATTTTTTTCTTTAATGAGATAAATGCTATTCAGATGTCGATGATAATTATTTTTCTTCGGTAGGGCTTTCTAGATTGAAGTTAATAATAATGTCTCATCTGATTGGGCTTTTAAAAAAAGGGTGAAGATCTGGCATTATAAACTGAATCTAAAAAGGAAGGAGGTTGGCAAAAGGGGAATGAAGGAAAGGGGTCCCTTAATACAAAACATGCGTTGATGCCTAATTTTGACATGAACAATGAACGTGTCTTTTTGTCCTTTTTAAAGGGGTTTCACTTGATTGCTCCTCCATGGCAGGCACTTCCTCCAGCTCTTTCGAATTCTTCTTAAGATTTCAAACATCCTGAAGCAGGTTGTGCTGCTGGCCGCTTCTCGGCGTGTGTTTTGCTCGCTGGTTTCTGGAGCCACAGCCTGGTGGAAAGGCGATGAGAAAAAGATATGATCGTTGCTGGGTTACTTTCTTTAGGACGGTGTTATTTATTGTGCTTGTACACTATGCTCTAATCCAGGCCACCCTACCAATTACATTTTTTACATTTTAACCAAACGTATTGCAACATGGATGGCGTAGATTTTTGTGCATCAGCAGTAGGTATCTTGTAACTCATTCACTCAAACACTTTGAGACCAAAATGCTCCCGGGAGGGACAGACAAACACAATAACAGAGAAGAAAGCAATCAAACCATGGGCAGGTAAGTGAGATAGAACCAAAGCCATGCAATCTTGACTAAGGGGCTGACCCTATGCCCACTTTAAGTATTTGTTATATATTGAAAGCAAAAGGTCAAGGAAACAACGTGATTAACTCTCAAATTTTGATTTCATACTAATAAAACAGCTGTAATTGTGGGCAATCGGACTGTTATTCATCTAGGCCTTGCTGGCACTGTACCTGTTGAAATATTAATGATGATGCCATGACAACAGATCGTGGGGGGCGTTCCCAACTGCATTCGAAGACCGCATTGAAATAAAGTTATGCAAGATGTGTGAAGTTCATCACAAGATTTATTTTTATGTGTTTCCTTTTCTTTTCATGGATTACACTCTTTGTTCATTTAGTAATATCCTTTTAAATTAATTTTGGTCAAACTCATGTATCCATAACAAAAATACGCCCAATGCATTTCGGGCAGTGCCCTTCATCAGGCCTTTATCCTGTAAAAATAAAGGAAAGTTTAGCTCAGTCCTATCTAGTACAGTATTTCAATCCCAAAAATCAACAATGTTATAGATGGTAAGTTGAGTTGAAGGCTTATACATCTCCAATGAATCATGTGTGATATCAGAAAAACCAACTAAAAAGATTCTAGATGTCGCTCCCAGTAAGTTCATGTGTTTTGCATGCTCATACAATCAACAGAGGAACAGTGTATTAATGAATTTGTCAAGTGAAAGGTCTGTGAGATAAACAATTGTTACCCAGAACCTGCCGGTGGTGACAGTGCTCGGCGAGTGAAATATGCAATAACGGACCTATAATAAATCTAACGCCACATGTATATCAAAAAAGTGGCCATGCTGGTGACTGTGAACTGACATTAGCGCAAACACAAGTGAAACTTACTGAAATGATGTATGTCGATTGCGAAAAGTTTGTAGACCCTTTTCTACATTTTCATTGGTCTCAAAGTTTTAGCCTTTACGAATAACGTGAAGTGGTGTTACAAAAAGATTATAATACAAGTACTTTTAAACGCATGCTGCTGTGCTCAGTCTAAGAACTTACCCAATAAAAACCGCAAAGTTACGAAGACCGTTTCCGCGGCGCCATAGTTAGTGTGCTCGATATTAGGTGAACCGGTTAAAAATCCTTACTTCACCAGGAAGTGCATAACATACGTAACGCGTAAGTAAAACATCCCCGAAACTCCAATGGTGAAAAAGGTAGAGAAAATACTCACTGTGAAAGAAGGCTCGGGATGAAAAAAGCGTCAGACAGCATAAACAATTATAAGAAGTGAATATCATTGGCAAGCTAAAGTGAGTTATGGAAAAAGGCTTAGATAAATTTTATATCTGCCAGCTCCTTCCTGTGTAAAAAACCTAATACTACAAAAAGGTTATCTCTATATAATGCCGTGCTGTTTCCAAGCCCCTACCCAAACCTTTCTTCCAAAAGTAATATGTAGAAAGAATATACACTGGGTAATGACACATCCCTACTGTAGCCAAAGAATGAAATTATGACAGTGATCAATCATGTTACTGACTTTAGAAATCCCCCAAAAGTAACGTTGTGTACATGTTAAAATACTCATGTGGATATGCATATGTGGGGAAAACAGAGAGGAAAATGAAGATACACCTGAATGAACACAAAAGCAACATTCGAACAAAAAATCAGACATGCACTGTTGCAACCCATGTTTACCTCGACAACCACAATATTAGCCAACTAAGGTTCTAGATCCTTGAACAAGTTCCTATTATACAGGGAAGAGACAATACTCAATTCTTGCTACAAAGAGAAATCTTTTTGGTTAACCACCTTGACACAGTCCATCGTAAACATCTTAATGAATGCATGGTTTTAAGTTGATTCCTATAGATGGTTAAATTCATGGCTTGACATTCAGGATATACATTTAATAGGAGCAGGATCTCCATCAAAAGCATCATTTAGCTTATTTACCAAAAGTGTCATTCAGTCCAATTATGTTATACACTGTGAATACTTTACATCTGCATCTCTTGGAAAATCCATATAATGGGATTTCGAAAGTCAGTTACATGATTAATCACTATTATAATTTTATTCTTTGGCTACAGTAGGGATGTGTTATTACCCAGCGTATATTTTTTTGTACATATTACTTTTGGTAGAAAAGTTTAGGTAGGGACTTGGAAACAGCACAACACTATGTATAGATAACCTTTTTGTAGTATTACGTTTTTTACACAGGGAGGAGCTGACAGATATTGGATTTATCAGACCCTTTTTCCATAACTCACTTGCTCGCCAGTAACATTCACTTCCTATAATTGTTTATACTGTCTGATGCTTTTTTCATCGCAAGTCTTTTTTCACAGTGAGTCTTCTCTTAATCTTTTTCACCATTGGAGTTTTGGGTAAGTTTTACTTACGCGTTACGTATTTTATGCACTTTCGGGTGAGGTAAGGATTTATATCCGGTTCACCTTATATCGGAGCACACTAATTATGACACAGCGGGAACCGGTCTTTGTAACTTCACGTTTTTTATCGTGTAAGTTCTTAGCCTGAGCACTGAAGCGTGCATTTAAAAGTACTTGTATTATTATCATCTGGCAACATCACTTTACGTTATTCTTAAAGGCTAAAACTTTGGGAACATTGAAAATGTAGAAACGGGTCTAAAACCTTTTCCGCAATCGACATACATCATTACAGTAAGGTTCACTCGCGTTCGCATTAATGTCAGTTCACAGACACCAGCATGGTCACTCTTTTGATTTACATGTGGTGTTTCATTTATTATAGATCTGTTATTACATATTTCACTCACCAAGCACTGTCACCTCCCTTAGGTTCTGGGTAACGATTGTTTATCTCACAGACCTTTCTCTTGACAAATTCATTAAGACACTGTTCCTCTGTTGATTCTATGAGCATGCAAATGGCATTAACTTACTGGGAGCAACATCTAGAATCTTTTTTGTTGGTTTTCCTAAAATCATGCATGATTCATTGGATATGTATAAGCCTTCACCTCACATTACAACCTATGACATTGATTATTTTTGGGATTGAAGTACTGTACTTAATAGAACTGAGCTCAAGTTTCCATTATTTTTACAGGATCAAGCCCCTGATGAAGGACACTGCCCGAAATGCATTGGGTGTATTTATGTTACGGATACATGAGTTTGACCAGAATTAATTAAAAATGATATCACTACATGAACAAAGAATGTAATCCATGAAAAGAAAGCGAAACAAATAAAAATAATTCTTGTGATGAACTTTACACATCTTGCATAGTCTTCGAGTGCGGTTGGGGACGCCCCCCCATGATCGGGGGACAGCACATCATTGATATTCTATTTCTCATATTTAGGTGGATTCACCCACCAGCACCACCTGACAAGTTTAGTTTAATTCACCAAGTGTACCAGTGAGAGCGTGAGTCTCACCACAAGTTGGACTGCATACCTGCTGAAATATTGACATCTACACCCTTGTCTGAAAAGAAGAGCAGTGCATGCACGTGCATTGCCAACTATGTAGATGGACATAAGTGAACAAGGAAGTTTAGAAAAAGAGAGAAAGAGGAAGGAAAAACAGAATGAGAGTTAAAATAGGTAGGAGAGGAGGATAGAAAGAGATGGTAAAAAAGAAAAAAGTAGGCAATATAGGAGAGGAAAAAGGCAGAGAGTAAAAGAGGGGATTGGAAATAAATGCGAGCAGGATGAGAGACAGACTGCAAGGAGAAACAGTGAGGGAGCGAGGGAATAGAAAGGGAGAGAGACAGAGAAATATAGAAATAGAGGGAGAGAGAAAGAGATACTGGAGAGGAAGAGGCAGCTAGACAAAGGAAGAGAGAGAGAAACAGACGTTGACAAACAGGTTGAGACATAACTTGAGGAGTAGGTAACTGAAGAGAGATAAAGAAGGGAATATGGTTAGAGCTGGAAAGAAAAATAGCTAGAGAGAGAAAGTGAGAAAGGAACATGGAGAAATAGGTATAGAGTGGTATTAGGATATAGAGAGCGAGAAAGTGAGAAAAAGTGTCATGATTTTAGCAGGGCAAATAGGCTGTTGGGGGGAGAAATAATGTAAAGGAAGAGGAGAAGAAGAAGAACAATGCAAAAGTGTGGAGGGAGACCCAAGTTGCCACTTTACAAATGTCAACTATAAGGACACCTCTAACCAAAGCAGAAGTAGAAGACATAGTTGTAGCAGAATGAGCTCTAATACCTGCAGGCGTTTTTTTTGTTAGTCATTGCATAGCAGATCTTTATGCACGGTATAATTTAGCTGGACAATGTCCTGTAATGCACCGCTGTTCCTTTCATCTTGCCCACAGAGCCACCAAACAGCCGATCATCCAGCTGGAGATAAGGAGTTCTGCCCACATAAAAGGTCACTGCATAATGCCTTACAAGTGATCATAATCCAAATGTATTAACCATGATAATGAATATTAAGTCAGTAACACAGTTAACATTCAATATTTAGGCTACATGAATCAAAAGAGGTGGACAAAACCACTATTGTTTTTAAAATATATTTTTTGTATGTCTCCCTGTAATTTAGAAGGACATTTTATTCTTGGAATATACACTAGGTGAACTACTAAACCATGATCGTTTGCAGTATCAATAACTTTGGTTTGCACTGTTGATCTGATTTCTGTGGGACTATATTCCCCTCTTTGAACAAATGGAATATAAAAAGAAATGTGTAATGTCCCCATTATGTCAACATCCTTTTAAAATGTAGGTGATTTATATAATGACATTTATTTGTTTTAGTGTCTGTTGTGTAATTACATAATAGCGTGATTAAGGGGCTCTCAACGTCGGCAATCACTATTATGGTGATGTTATCGGGATTAAAGTCATGTGACATCACCTCGTAGGAGGATTTAGTGTCAAAGATCATATGATGCCACTCCCTGTTATGTAACTAGGTGAAAGGATGGGTATGCAATTTCAATTCTGCTACCACTGGATTTTGGTGAAAGGTACCTAGGTGAAAGGATGGGTATGCGATGTCAGTTCGGCTTCCCCTGGATTCTGCTGAATCGACTTCGAGTGCTACTCATTCTTTACCCTTTACTCAGTGCAGAGTGCATATGCTTTAAAGGGTGTAACAGGTGATGTTTGCATCTCCACCTCCCAGAAAGAGATGGGAATGAAAATATGTACCCCACCGCTTATGCATTTCTTGAGTGGTGACATACAGGGTCAGCAATGCAGATCGTGCCTATTTCTGTCTCCTGTCTGTGGATTTCCTACTCCTGGTGAGGTGGTCCCTGTGTTCTGAACTGCCAGCGTGGAGCATGATGTATGCTAGATGCAGATTGTCCGATTTTTTTTTTTTGTTCATTCTGAATTCAAAAAGCAAGGTCTTGATTCATGAGGCCACTTTACAAATGCTTATATGTGCACACTGAGCTACACTGCCATCAGGTATAAGGGGATTTTTTAAATATTTTATAGTTTTTCAATGTTTAATAAACAAGTTACTTACCTTCGGTAACGCTTTTTCTGGTGGATACAGTATCTGCCTGTGGATTCCTCACCTTATGAATATCCCCCTCTGCGCCAGCATTCCGGAAACCTTTCGTAGCTCTCTGCGTCGACGAGTTTATCACAGCGTCATGGCACCACACGCAGCTCCGCATGACGTCACCGGAGCTATAAGAAGACCACGTCGGCGTGATGACGTCAGTTCCATCCATTTTTTCCATGCAACAGAGGCAAAGCGGGCGGACCGACATAGAGACAACGTATACATAGTATACAGAATTCACACAAATACACTCAGTGTATAAAGAAAGAAGAAAGCTTGCACTTCAAACATGACAAAAGTAAGTAAACAGAGGTAATAAAGTCTTGAGTACACATAATACGTCAAAAAACAAAAACCTCAGCTTTTATGGTATAAAAGGGTGGACAACGGGAGGTGGGTGGGTCTGTGAGGAATCCACAGGCAGATACTGTACCCACCAGAAAAAGCGTTACCAAAGGTAAGTAACTTGTTCTTCTGATGGATACATCTGCCTGTGGATTCCTCACCTATGAATACAATCCCACAGCAGTTCCTCTCCCGGAGGTGGGTGTCCACCCTTCTATACCAAAAAGTCCTGCAAAACAGAGAGCGCAAAATGGCCATCCCTCCTCACTTCGGAATCTAAGCAGTAATGCTTCGCGAAAGTGTGGAGGGAGGCCCAAGTTGCGGCCTTACAGATGTCCAAAACAGGTACACCTCTAGACAATGCAGAAGTAGAAGATTTAGACCTGGTGGAATGAGTACGAATGCCTACAGGAGGCTCCTTACCAGCCAGGGAGTAGCACATCTTGATGCACAAGATGATCCATCTTGATAAAGTGCGCTTGTGCACCGCCTTGCCCTTCATACGACCAGCATATCCAATAAAGAGCTGATCATCCTGACGAAAGTCTTTTGTTCTGTCCAAATAGAAGCTAATCACCCTCTTTGGATCTAAACAATGAAGTCTCTCCTCCTCCTTCGAAGGGTGAGGGGGAGGATAGAAAGTAGGAAGGGTAATGGACTGACCTAGGTGGAAGGGAGTCACCACCTTAGGCAGAAAAGCAGCCCTGGTCCTAAGTACCATCCTTTCAGCATGTATTGTCAGAAAAGGCGGTTTTTAACTCAAAGCCTGGAGTTCACTCACCCTCCTGGCCGAGGTGATAGCTACCAGGAAGACCGTTTCAAAAGTTAAGTCTTAAAGGACAACTATGCATCGGTTCGAATGATGAACCCATTAAAAAAGTTAACACCAAATTCAAGTCCCACTGGTGCATAATAAAAGGAGTGGGAGGAAACATGTTTGTCAGCCCCTTAAAAAATCTTAAGACTATAGGAGACTTAAATAAAGAAGGCTAATCAGGTAAACACAAAAATGCCGACAAAGCCGACAAATTCCCTTTAACAGTGGCCACAGCAAAACACTGCTGCGCCAAATGAAGAGAAAAACAAAGAACAGCAGATAGATGAGCTTTCAAGGGATCAATAGATTTCTCTCCGCACCACTTAACAAATTTAGACCACCTGTATGAATAGACAGACTTGGTGGAGTGTCGCCTGGCCAATATTATAACGCCCACCACGTCAGGCGGGAGAGAAAAAGAATTCAAGTTGCCAAGTTCAATCTCCAGGCATGAAGGTGCAGGCTCTGGAGGTGGGGGTGTAGAACTTGCCCCTCCATCTGAGAGAGGTGGTCTCCCCTAAGAGGGAGACGGAGCGGAGGGTGTGATGAGAGGTGAAGAAGGTCCGTGTACCACACCCTTCTTGGCCAATCCGGGGCGATCAAAATAACTTGGGCCCGGTCTTGGCGAATCTTCCTCAGAACCCGAGGAATCAAGGGTATGGGAGGAAACACGTAAAGGAGTTGCGAGCCCCAACTCAACTGAAACGCGTCCCCCAACGCTCCCTGCACCGGAAACTGGAGACTGCAGAATGATGGGCAGTGCGCGTTCTCGTGAGTGGCAAACAGGTCCACCCGAGGAGTCTCCCACGTCTGGAAGATGTGTCGGACTACCTCTGGAAGAAGCCTCCACTCATGGTCGGCGGAGAACTGCCGACTGAGACTGTCCGCATGCACGTTCAGAACCCCGGCCAGATGATTTGCCATCAAACAAATCCGATGATCCTGAGCCCAGGACCAGAGTCGCAACGCCTCTCTGCAGAGACGGTATAACCCTACTCCTCCCTACTTGTTGACATACCACATCGCAGCAGTGTTGTCCGTCAGGTCTTGAACAGACTGACCGCGAGGGGAAGGGAGAAAGGCTTTGAGCGCCAAACGTATCGCCCGCAGTTCCAAAAGGTTGATGTGAAACAACCTTTCTTCTGGAGACCAAAAACCATTGATCTCCAGATTCCCCAGATGTGCTCCCCACCCTCGGGTAGAGGGATCCGTTATCACTTTGGCCACCGATGGAGGAAGATGGAAAGGCTTTCCTTGAGACAGATTGCCCTCCACACTCCACCAAGACAGATCCGCTGCAGCTTCTCTGGAGATCCTCACAGACTCCCCGGGATTTCCGTTGTGCTGATACCACTGCCTGCGGAGACACCACTGGAGCGCCGTCATATGCCAGCGTGCATGGTTGACCAACAGGATGCAGGAAGCGAACAGACCGAGCAGGCAAAGGACCTTCAGAACTGGAACAACCGCTCCATTGTAAAACAAGGGAATCATTTCCTGTATGTCGAGAATCCTTTGAGGTGGAGGGAATGCTCGACACACAGTGGTATCCAGTACCGCCCCTATGAACAGGTTGCGCTGTGAGGACACCAGGTGAGACTTGGGTACATCTATTGAAAATCCCAATTTGTACAACAGCTGGGTAGTTACCTGCAGATGACGACACACCATCTCTGGAGACTCTGCCTTCAGAAGACAGTCATCCAGGTATGGGAAAACCGGATTCACCAATCCTTCTGAGATGGGCTGCCCCCACTGCCATCACCTTGGTGAAGACTCGAGGTGCAGTAGTAAGACCAAACGGAAGGACCGCAAACTGGTAATGTTGCGACCCAACCGTGAAACAGAGATACTTCCTGTGTGACTTCAGGATTGGGATGTGGAAATACGCATCCTGCAAGTCGATGGGCACCATCCAGTCCTCTTGTTGCAGCGCCTGAAGAACCTGTGCTAGAGTGAGCATCTTGAGAAATAGATTCAAGATTCTGAGGTCCAGGATAGGACGTAGCCTGCCATCCTTCTTGGGAATCAGGAAATACCAGGAGTAGCATCCCTGACCCCTTTCCTGCTCTGGAACCACCTCTATCGCACCTTTTTGTAACAGGGTAAGAACCTCCTTCTGAAGGAGAAGCAAATGATCCTCCGTGCAAAACCCTTGGCAAGGAGGGTAAGGAGGGAATTCCCTGAAGAGAAGGGTATACCCATTTTCCACAAGATCTAGGACCCAAAGGTCCGAAGTTATTAATCTCCAGTCTTGAAAAAAATGGGTAAGCCGACCTCCCACAGGACACACATGATCCAGGATGGCGGATCTAGGGCTGCTTTCCTGCATTACCGGGAAGGGGAGGGGAGGTAGAGGAGGAGGAGGAAGAGGGATGTCGTCCAGCTACACGAATTGTAATAGCAATGGGGTAACCCAGTATCCCTCAGAACCTGGGCAATCGTATACAAAAGTAACAGTGGTTCTGTCGGGTGAAAATTATTTCTTAACCATTGAACCAATCTTTGGTTTATTCATAGAAAGGAAAATTAGTCATAAGCAACACACACAAAAACCATAAAGGGTATTCAAGAGTTTTATAAATTGCGTCATTTAGAAATACCCAAATTACATTTTGTAAGGCTGTCAAAGCACAAAGTGAAATATAATTTGTGACAAGGTGACATGTGGTGCTCAGTGATGTAGTGATAGTGCGTAATATATACAAAGTGACTAGAAGGATTTCGATGATTTAAAAGAAGGCCAGGAAAACAAATATTTCAATAGGTCTGCAGACTGAATAAATAGGTCTTTGTGCAGAGTCTTTCAACTGGTCCAGGGGATATTTGTCGACGTTTCAACCCAGGATCTGCACTACTATCTAGTCAATGCAGGTCTTCATCAGGACAGGGACAGGGAAGTGACAGCCTGTTGAATAGTAAGGTGTATGGTCAGGTGTGCTTAAAATGTGGAGTGCTGAAACTAATCATAGCAAGCGTGGTGAAGACTCACCTAAAAAAGCCCACTGCTGCTTGCAAGGCGTGTTAAAGGATCCTCGTTTAGTTAGGCAAAGGCCCTTATGGGAGCATGAGTCTCCTGTACAACATAAATTCTTCCTCTGTGGGGATTTCTAGATGAGGAAATGAAAAATAGTAAAGGACTAGCCCTTTAATGGCAGTGTTAACTGTAGATCGACCAGATGTATGTTTATTTATGTGCTTATGATCACTCACCCAGTCTTGAGGTACGATCACTCTTAGTTCTCTCAATAAAGGTTCTGGGTGGAAGAAGGGATTAATAAGCCTCATGCGAGCAGATCGCATCACCTCACACATCTATGCAATCTATACCTTCACTACTCTTGCGCTCACCTTATTATTAGAAAACCGGAGTCTCAGGTTACTCGAAGGCAACCTCTGCCTTTACCTCTGTAGGATTTATACAGAGGGTTTTGCTGCTGTTGTTGTTGCTGCTGAGGCTGACGGGAAGGAAAGGAAGGAAAGGAAGACTTTCCAAAACCACGGTACCTTCTGTAACCAAACCCTCTTGACTGAGACTGCAAACCCAGAGATTTTGCCGTGGCTTTACTGTCTTTAAATCTCTGCAAGGCCAAGTCCGCTTTCTCCCCGAAGAGATTAGAACCATCAAAAGGAAGGTATGAAAGGGCAGCCTGCACATCAGGTGAGAATCCTAACGATCTTAACCAAGCATGCCTCCTAGTGGCAACAGACAAGCTCATCACCCTTGCCACTGAATCTAAAGTGTCCAAACCCGACTGGATTACTTGTTGAGCAGCAGCCTGGGAGTCCATCAAGACCTCATTCAAGTTGTTCCGATCCTCTTCAGACAACTTAGGGAGAATCTGCCTGGCAGAGTCCATGAGGGCGTGGATATATCTGCCCAATAGACAAGTTGCATTTGTGGACTTTAGTGCCATACTGGCCGAAGAAAATACTTTCTTTGCCGATTGCTCAAGCTTTTTTGAATCTCTATCTGCCAGTGCTTGAGGGAAAGACCCAACCGACTGCTTCAAACAAGAAGCTTGAACTACCAGGCTTTGAGGTGACGGCTGAGACGACAGGAAATCAGGGTCCACTGGTGCCGGCCTATATCTCCTTGAAACAAATCTAGAAACCGCAGGAGCAGAAAGAGGATTACTCCAGACTTCCAATATCGGCTCCGTCAGAGCATCATTGAATGGTAAAAGAGGTTCCACCACAGCAGAAGGAGAATGAAGCACCTCTGTTAAAAGATTAGGCTTATATTCAGCCATAGGAAGCTGTAGGTCCAACAGTTCAGCTGCTTTCTTGATAACAACATGGCAAGGAGCTACATCGTTAGAAGGAGAAGCCTTCTGTAAAGCAAAGTATCCTTCTGAAGAGACATCCAAACCACTTGCTTCACACAGATCTTCCAATAAGTCCTCAGACTCATAAATTTCTCCTTCCTCTGTCACCAGCCCGATATTGTTCCTCTTCAATAAGCCTTTGAGCTTCCCTTCTCGAACGCATCCTCGGCTGCGGCGTCGGTGGCGCCATCCGTGGCGTCGACGGATCCGCGGCAACGGCGTCGAAGTAGGCTCCGTGACAGGGATCCGCGTCGAACGAACCCTGGAAGAGGGGGCGCCGGACGGAGCCGGAGACTGCTCAAGCAGCGTTGACACCCTCAGCGCCGGATACTGCCATGACGGCGCCATCGGCATAAAAGGCATACAGGGGGCCGGAGGATAATGCTGAGGCACGCCCAAATTAAATGCCAAAGGGCCCATGGGACCTGAAGGTGCTCCAGAGGGGCATGTGGCTGTGGTAAAAATACCATACATCGCATTCATAAACTGCGACGGATCCGATCCCAGCGCCGGGAACGAAGGAAACTGCACCGGTTCGACTTCCTTACGAGGAGTCCCTAGAGTCGGATCCACTGGAGTAACAGGTGGAGCCACAGGAGCAGCAGGAAACTCTTCCTCTACCGGATTCAAATCCCCATCCGAAGCCGGAGAATCAACCGGCACCGGAGACTGCATCGGAGAACCCAACACAGGAGAACGGTCTGGAGAAGCCTGTGGAGACTCGGAAGGTGAAGGAGAAATAACATCCTTGGTACGACTGTCGAGGAGCAGGAGAAGACGACTTCGAAGCTCGAGACTTGGACGATCGACATCGAGACCCATGCCTCTTTTTCTTCTTTTGCCTTCTCTTGGATCCATGCGAAGTCGACGACCTCGACTTGTATCTCTTACGACCTCTTTTCTCCTTTCTCCCCTTGGACAGGTAGAGTTTGGCCTCTCTCTCCTTCAGCGCTTTAGGGTTCATTTTTCTACAGGATGAATAACCTTCGAAGTCGTGATCACTGGAGAGGCACCAGAGACAGTCATCATGCGGGTCAGTAATAGACATGTGACCTCCGCATTCCTTGCAGGGCTTGAAACCCGACTTCCTAGGAACAGACATAGTCGAAACAATAACAAATAAAGTCTCGAAACAAAGTAGCAGTTGAAAGACAGGAGAGTCCCAGAAAAAAAGGAAATGACGTCATCACGCCGACATGGTCTTCATATGGCTCCGGTGATGTCATGCAGAACTGCGTGTGGAGCCATGACGCTGTGACGACCTCGTCGGCGCAGAGAGGTAGGAAAAGTTTCCGGAATGCTGGTGCAGAGGGGGATATTCATAAGGTGAGGAATCCACAGGCAGATGTATCCATCAGAAGCATGTTTTTGTAGTTTTTTGGGGAGTGGACATGTAAGAAAACCATTGTACCTGATTGGGATGGAGGTCCTGCTCCTGGGTATTCTTCGTCAACACAGATTTAGAGCTCTGAAAGTTGAAAAAAGAAGACTATTGACATACCAAAGTGGGCTATTACAGGCATATATTGACTGGGTATGGTGGAAGAACAAGCTATCAACTAGTAAAAGTTATTGACATTTCACAAAAGAAGAATTCCACTTGCAGTTCAGGTTAAGCACAAAATGTAAATTGCTTTATTTATAACACATACATTCGGCTGTATCATGTCATCAAAAACCTGCTCACAGGAAGTGGATACACAAATGGGTTTTACATCCATTGTATGTTGGTTAACTAATTTAGAAAGTGTTCCCAATATATAATTTTGAATCAATTTTACAATACGGAAGCCTGTGCAGTGTTTTTGGAAATGCAAAAAGAAAAAAGACATATTCTACATTATTTTTTTCCACTTCTAGATATGTATCTATTTGGGTGATTAGTTTATTTCTAACATTCTCCAAACTGTTCTACTTATCCTTCATTATTTTGGGATTTTGTATTCGGGAATATAAGCAAGAAAATAAAATTGAGTTTAAAAATTCCTAATTTTCTGTGAGTTTTTTCTTACTCTAATAATGAGAAATATCCAGATATTATAGGAATACATTAAAACATATTTCAATTTAAATATGATATCAGAAGCAAATATCACATTTCAAAATGGCAGCCTTGTTACACAGTACATTGACGCTGTTTATGCACCTGGTACTGGTGAAATGGCACTATCGCAAAGCTCGCTCTTGACCTGTGAACAAGGCTTTCGCCAAAACACATCCAGGTCACAGCCACTTGTAAAATAAACATCAGGTTGCTGCAGTATCAATAATGATGTTTTTTTTTCGAAGGGTGGGGTTAACAAACAAGTTACTTAGCTTCGGCGACGCATTATCTACTAGAGACAGGATCTATCCACAGAGTCCTTACTTCAGAATATTCCCCAGGCTCGAGACTGGATCCGGAAACGTTTCCCCCCAGCACATCTATGCATCGGTAGAGGACATCGCGCAACTCTGTATCAACATCATCAACTGGATGTGATGTTGACGGAGTCCATATAACTTCCTCCATGACGCACTGATGTCAGTTTCTTCAATGACTATTTTCCGCACTCAAAGCGTGGAGCCACAGCTAGAGATTGCCTATTGAAATAGTGTGCTACAATAAAAGACACCTTTGTGTCAAATAATTACTTGATTATTCCTTCTTTTCTTTTTTTATTTTGGGGATGTGAATGACCATAATTAGATCTTTGAGACAGAAGAAGACTCAGTTTGCAGAGTGGAAAAGACGGGGGTCATTAAGGAACCTGCAGCTAAATCCTGTCTCTACCAGATAATGCATTACAGAAGGTAAGTAACTTGTTCATTTCACAAAGACGTCTAGCCACAGATTCCCTACTTTAGAAGCAAATGCCAATGCCATACAATCCCTGGATTTTTGCTGGTGTCACTCTGCTAGTCTGACGAGGATCCTGTTAATCAGGACCCCACTCACTGTGCTCTCTCCCTAAAATAGACTATAGTAAGTACTGAGGTACCATTCTAATTGGCTCCAGGTGTACCCATCTAAGTCCCACGTATATGGTACCCAGGTCCCAGGGCATAGGTACTCCAGGTACCTATGAGCTGCAGCTTATAATATGCCACCCATGAGAGACCACTCAAACTGTGACTCCAGGCCTGCCATTGCAGCCTGTGTGAGCGGACTACTCACCACAGATATAAGTTTACTTATATCTGAGGTCACTGCACATAAAACTTATAGGACACCCCCTACAAACCCAAGAGTCTATTCTCTAGACTTTGTAAGTGTGGTCAGCCGTTTTAAACATATATTGGACATCAAGTCAAATAAGAGATGTCTAACTATATATTAGCTGCACCGAAACCGGTCTTGTTTGGAATCAAACATGTTGGAATCCTACCCCAAAACTGAGTCCCCATTGGGAGACCCTTGTATTCCCGGTACCAGCCTTTCAGGGGCTAACAGCAAGCTAGTGCTGTTGCTGACCACAGACATGATTCTGTCCTCCTGCTGCTGAGCCAGGCTCAAGCTGGGGAAGGTAGGACAATTGGTTTCCTGTCAAAGGGAGGTGTAACCATCTCCCAGACAGGATTTATTGTATTGGGCTGGGGTGGGGACGTCTGCCAGCGCAACCAGACTGCTTTGAAGGGCACATTTGGTGCCAGTGATAAGCTTGCTTAGTATATGGTGCACACTTATGTAGTGGGCACCCTGCACTAATCCAGACAACCCTTATGGTGATTTTAGTGGTCTTAGACAACCTTAGAAAGCTCACTAAGTGGTAGCTGTGGAGAGCAGCATTAAGGCTTAGTCCAGAAGGAGTGTAAAGCAGCTTGTCTTACCAGAAGAACAAGTTACTTAACTTTGGTAACGCTTTTCTGGTGGATACAATATCTGCATGTGGATTCCTCACGGTCCCTCCCGCCTCCCTGTTGTCCAACTGTTTTTACCCAAAACAAAAATGTTTTACCTGTTTGACATGAATGTTTTTAATATGTCTTAATCATGCTTATGTTTTGATAGTGAGAAATGCTTGGTCTGTTGCTATTTCTCCATGCCTTTTCTGGATATGTATTTGTATATAGATATATTTAGTATACTATGTATATATGTGGAAATGTGTCGGTCCGCCCGTTTGCCTTGGTGGCACGAAAAAATGGGTGGAACTGACATCAGCACGCCGACAAGGTCTTCTTATGGCTCCGGTGACGTCATACGGAGTCACGAGCAGAGCCGTGTTTTATGTTGTCCTCGTCGACGTGGGAGAGCTAGGAAATAATTTCCGCGGAATGCTGGAGCAGGGGGTACTCAGAAGGTGAGGAATCCACATGCAGAAGTATCCATCAGAACATTAGCTTATAGGTCTAGATGACATGAAAAAGCACCACACAGTGTATTTATAAAAATATCTATTTATTAAAAGACACTCACTAACACATACAAATATTTCTTAGCCGGAGATATACACAATGCACACAATTATTTTCAATAGAAACAGGTAAGTAGCACGAAATACCCAGTGGTCACCAAGGGGAGACCAAACCATATACTAAAATAGTGGTATGCGAACCACGACTCAAGTTAAGACTATACCCAGAAGACATAGAAGTGCCAAAGACCCAAGGAATCACCTGAGGTAAGTAACCAGGAGCCCCACGGAAGCCCTGCTCAGAGAGGGAATACGGCTGCGGGTTGAATGTAAGTCACTTGGTAAGTCGCCGTTGCAATCGTAAAGAAGAAGGATTCATCTCAGTGGACCCTGAAGAAATCCAGTGGGAGACAGAAGGTTGGAGAGACACCCCACCCGTGGATACCTTTGGAACCAGGAAACGTACACCAGGGAAGCTGGGTGCATAGGTGTGAAGTTGAGTCGGAAATCGCCGTCAAACTCAATGGAGGACTTCAGGAAGATGCCGCTGCTGGAGAAAGTGAAGGTGTACGGTAGAACCCAAAGGTGGATTCAAGTTGGGAAGTACCTGCAAGCAGAGGGGACAGAGTCTATGCCACTTGGAAGCGACCAGGAGGCCTGGAAGACGAATGTCCACTGAATTTGAGTCTTGAAGGAGTGCTGACAGGGACCTTGAAACTGCAGCTGTGTGGACCAGGCAATGCTGAGGAAGACCAGGAGCTATGAACCAAGACTGCATCTGGAAGACTCCTGCTGCTCCTGGTCTCGTCATCCTGCCAGTCTGCTGCGTCGTCTGTTCCTGTGCTCAATCCAGGTTCTTCTCCAGGCCTGTGGGCATCAAAGACACCCGAAGGAATCTCACTTGGAGTGAAGGAGTCACTCCCCTGCATCTGCAGGCACTGCAACAAAGCTGACCGGTCTGCGCTCCTGAGCTCCTACAGACTCAGAAAAGTTTAACAATGCAGGTCATAGTTCTGCAACTCACTCAAGGCCTGCGCTGTCTTCTCAGCAAATTTGAAGCCAGCATCCCTCTTCGGAACTGCTGGAGCAGTTCCCCTGTGCACTGCTTAATTTGCCATCGCCAAGGCTTGTTGACTCTCTTTTCCAGAGATCTTTGGGCTCTAAAAAGCTCCGGACTCCAGTATCTCCTGCTACCAAGATCTTTGTCCTCACAGCATTCTATGCACCATGGGTCTGCATTCTTTGTGAACTGCTTGAGGTCCTCTTGCAACTCTTGTGCCTTCAGCCTGTGGGTCCTCTTGAGGGACTTCTTTGACTCCAGTGGGATCCTCTGCTTGCTTGGTGCCTGATCTGACTCTCCTTCACATGGCGAGTCCCTTGGACCTTGCCAGTCCAGACAGTGCACATTCTTCGCTTTCTTCGTCTGTTGCTGCTGCCAAGGCTTGTTGGTGCTCCCACCGGACACTGACCCCCTGGCTCTCAACTTCCAATGTGGGACAGCTCGTGAACAGCTCCTCACATTTGCAGCGACAAGGTCACCGTCAACTCTACTGCATCTTCGTCCAGCGGTGGTCGTCCGTCTTCGTGCCTCCTGTTCACTCCTGAGTGCCATAGACTCTGTCCCCTCTGTTTGCAGTTACCTCTCTTCAAGAATCCACCCTTGGATTCAACTGGACACTTTTACCTTCTTTACCAGCTGCATCTTTACTGAAGCCGTCCGTTGTGGTCTACGGCGGTTTCCGACGTCACTTGACACCTATGCACCCAGCTTCCCTGGTGTTGGTATCCTGGTTCCTGGGGTATCCACAGGTGGAGTGACTCTCCAACCTTTCATCTTCCACAAGGTTTTTTCAGGGTCCTTTGGGAAGGGTCCTTCATCTTGAAAACTTTGACCGTGACTTCCCTATTGACTTGTATTGAGCACCCCGTCGGGTTCTCGCTTTGCACATGGCCTCCGTGGGGTTCCTGGGTACTTACTTTGGGAGGCTCCTTGGGTCCCCGGCTCTTCTCAGGTCCTTAGTCCAGTCTTGACTTTGGTCATGGTTCCCTTTCCACTTTCATAGTATATGGTTTGGTCTTCCCCTCGAGACCACTATGTATTTGTGCTTCTTACCTGTTCTATTGTTCAAGTATTGTTTGTACTGTGATTATATCTATGTGTAGGACATATACTAATGTGTTAGTGAGTGTTTATAATAAAATCATATTTTTATACCTACACTGTGTACTCGTTTTTCACTTAACCTACAGTATATGATTTGTAATGGTAAAACAAGCTGCTTTACAGTACTTCTGGATTAGGCCTGAAGGCTGCTCTCCACAGCTACCAATTACAGAGCTTTTTATGGTTGTCTAAGACCACTAACATCACCATAAGGGTTGTCTGGATTAGTGCAGGGTGCTTCACTTAAATATGTGTGCACCATATACTAAGCCAGCCAACCACATTGGTGTGCAGTGGTTGGGATCTAAGCCTGCATTTTTTTACCAACTAATCTAGGTGTGGATTAATTGAAAACCCGTCACTAGCATTAGACACATATAATATTGATTTTAGACAAGTAAGTACCACTGAACTTTTAGATTGGTTGTTAAGGGTCTAGCACAACACTTTCTCCAATCTTAGGAAATTTAGTTTCCAGTAGGGTAGGTAGGTGCAACACCACACTACACATAGACACCATGGGGCAGATTTATAAGCCCCTTGCGCCACTTTTGCATCATTTTTTACATGGGAAAAGTGACGCAAAAGTGGTGCAAGGGGCTTGTAAATCTGCCCCCATGTCTTTAGTAATGGACCTCAATGGGGCCCATACTTCTAAATAAAGTGGTCTTAAGTTCCAGGAACTAAGGACCCTGTGTACTTCTAGGAAGTTAAAGGTGGTAACCCAACCACAATGCACCCATTATAGCTGCTTATCCTAGATGATCTCCAGAACACTGACAGGTCACAGGGACAGGACAAAGTGGGTTGGGATGCTCCAGGAGATGGGTTAGGAGGGGTTACCCCTAGTGCCTCTAATTCTGAGCATGACCAAGAGGAGTCTCATGACTCCACCTTGGTGAACTTTGATCCCCCAGGGAACAGTACAGATGAGACAGAGGGTATCCCTAAAGGCAGGTCCCCCTTTGTCCCTCCTTGGAGGGTGCAGAGGATACAGAGGAGGTCTAGGTCCTACTCTGCAAATTTCAATGCTTCTGGGAACTCCATAGGGACCTCCAGCTCTAGCAAGAGGGGGGACTCTTTAGAAAGAAAATACCACCTGGTCAAACTTGGGAGAGTCAGACTCAAGCTCAGGCAAGAACAGTTGGCCCTTGATAAAGAGACTCTGGAAGTACAGAGGGCTAAGAAGAATTTGGGACTAGAGACCCATGGTGGCAGCACTAGTGTCCCTAGAGTCAGGGAAAACCCCTTTGATACTAGGAACCTGAGCAGGATACTCCCTCCTTACCAAGAGGGGGATGACATCCATAAATGGATTACTGCTTTAGAGAGGGTCTGTAAAGTTCAGAAGGTCCCTCAAGTGAAGTGGGCAACCATTCTGTGGCTCTCCTTTGCTAACAAAGTTAGAGACAAATCCTCACTGTTAGGGAAGAGAAGGCTGACAACTACACAGTTTTGAAGAGTATCCTCAGATGGGTTTGGCTTAACCACTGAGCAATACAGAGTTAAGTTCAGGGATACTTAGAAGGCACCTACTCAAGACTGGGTTGATTTCATAGACAGTACTATTAAGGCTCTGGAAGGCTGGCTTCATTGAAGCTAAGTAAAGGACTGAGTGATTGTACAATTGTTAATGAGGGAGTACATCCTTAATAATTGTCAGAATCAACTACTGCACCAGTACCTGCGGACTCTGAGCTAACCACACCCCAAGAATTGGGAAAGAAGGTATACAAATGGTTCCGCACCAGGGTTAAGCAGAAAAACCATGGTGGTGGAGGTGAAGGGTGGAGACAAGGGCAACCACAAAAAGGACTCTTCTGAAGCTCCCCAAAAACCTGCATCTGATGGTAAGTCCCAAAATTCCAAGAAGGGCAAAAAGAAACCTTGGTGTTATTGGCGTGAAGTAAAAACCCATTTGAAAAGAGATGCTGATTGTCCTAAGGCCAAAGAGACTACTATCACTGCCTCTGAAGCACCTGTGTCCCCTAGCACCAGTACAAGTGGTAGTACAACAACCAAGGAATTAGTAGGGTTAACCTTGGGTTCTGAGGTAGGTTCTGGCCGTGTGAGAACTCCCACCCAGGCTGTCCTTATCTATGTTGGTGGCAAGGATCTTGCCACCTTACTAGTAAGTCCCACTAACTTGGGCAAGTATAGACCACAACCTTTATTCTGGGTGACAATTTGGAAATTTCAGCCTGGTCTGAAGTAGAGTTCAGGACACATCCAGAGATGATGGGAATCTCTGCCAGTGCATTTGCTCTCACCAGAGCTCAGGCCAAACAGCATAGCACTGAAGGAGCACTGGATCCTGGAAGATTGGCCCAGCTGGCTCCTAAGAGAAGCAGCAGGAAGGGTAAAGATTTATCCTCCTCCCAAACTCCAGTGAGCATCAGTGTCCTGAGGGAGATGATCTCAGTCCTTGTGAAGTAACTGTCCCAGAGGACCTTAGGCCTGGACAAGCAGAGTTCTTTAGGGCAGGGGGCCCTTCCAGGGCAGACTAGAGTTTGGAGCAGAAATCCTGTCCCTCTCTTGAACAGCTCAGACAGCAAGCTTCTGCTGAGGAGACAGGGAATGTCAGTGGACCCCATACAATCTATTGGGTCGATGGGCTGCTGTTCTCTGAGAGTAGAGAGCCCAAACCTGGTGTCACCAGGAGGATGGTAATACCCCCGAAGTTCAGAGGTTTTCTTCTCCCCCTGATACATGACATTCCCCTTTCAGTCAGTCAGTCAATACTTTATTTCGGCTAACAGTAGCCATAAAAGTCAACACATAAAACACAATACATGAATCCATGATACAAATACACAATACATAAGTCCATGGTGAACAAATTACATACAATTTATGATGGTGAATATTTATCCAAGATTAAGCAATACCAGATAAAATATAAATAACACATTAAATTAGCTAAAAGCCAGAATTCTTATAGTAAGTAATATAAAAAATGAGGTAGACTTGAGAATAATCTGGTAACTAAAGGAGTCCATGGTTCCTCTTTCTATGATTACAATTTATGACCACAGCGTTTCCTAATAAGGTATACATTGAATAAATATCTACTTATACCATATACCATTACTTGGGAGGAGTTGAATTTTAATATGCGCTCAGCTACTTTATATGACTCAATCCCCATATTCCTACAGAGGGGTTTGATCCAAGAGGTCCTTGGTTTCTTGTAAGCCGGACAGAAAAAAAGAATGTGGGGAATATCTTCCCTAGCCCCAAGGGGACACATAGTACACAGATCCAATCCATTTTCTCCAGCCCACCTGCATGTGTAGGAGTTTAACAATAGAACCCCATACCTAAATTGTAGATAGAGAGATTTTGCTAAGGGAGGAGCAATCTCATCCATAAATTCCTCAAAATTAGGTGAATCTTTTGCGTTTAAAAAATTCTGGGTCAAAGTACCAATACGAGAACCCAGGGTTAGTTCACCATTAACGTGGGACCAAAAGGTTGCCTTGAGGAGTTTTTTGGAAAACTGAGTCAAATTATGGGGCTCCTCCCAAAAAGTAAAAAGCCCTAATCTCTTAAACGATGTACAAATATATTTCAGCCATGGGGTTTTCAAATACACGTCCACTTTAATTAGTTCGATCAACCCATCCTTATAGTCTATCAGCTCAGGGGTTGACCATATCCTAATCCAATACAATAATAGTCTTAGTGAAGCCAAGTGCTCTGTTCTTTTGAGATTGATGTCTAAAAACAGGGGGACAACTGGAGTACGAGTCGGTATTTTAAGTAGACTACGCACAAATGTATTTTCTATCATCCCAAATTTGGTAGAATTACTGTATCCCCATATCTCGGCACCATAAAGGGCTGCTGATTGAGCCTTGGCTCTAAAGACCTCCAGTGCTGGTGTAATAGCTTTGGAGCTACTTGCTCCGTGCACCTTTAGGATAGGGAAAGAGTTCTGTTTGAGAGACAGTAAGCTTTTATTTAGCTGGCCTTGCCAGGACAGCTTGTTATCTAATATCAAACCCAAATAGTTAAAACGTTCTACCTTTTCCAGTGTGCGGTTCTCTAAGAGCAAGTTTTTCCTAAACGTTTTGGTTGGGTTTATGGCCATGTATTTTGTTTTCTTTGGGTTAATTTCTAGCCCCTTTTCCACGCAATAATTATGGAAGGTATTAACCAAATTTTGCAAACCTCTCGGGGTCTGAGAGATAAGGATAGTATCGTCGGCAAAAAGTAAGGAGGTAATTGATTCACCGACTAATTTTGGGGAGTCGTGAGCACAGTTCCTCAGGTATGTTGGAATATCATTAACGTACAGTGAAAACAATGTGGGCGCTAATACGCATCCTTGACGCACCCCTCTATCTACAGGAATCGCTTTAGATAGTTCTCCTGCTTTTCCCCATCTGATTTTTGCATAATTCCCTGTATGGAGTTTGATGAGTCCATTAAGTAACTCGCCAGGGATGTCTAACTTCTTTAGTGTAGACCACAGCAACTTCCGGGGAACGAGATCAAAAGCAGCCCTTAAATCTATAAATGCAACATAAAGACTACCCTGTCTGATTTTTATGTATTTCCAACAAATACACATAAATCTGAACACCTGGTCAACTGTGCTTACTTTAGATCTAAAGCCAGCTTGGTATTTTGACAGTAGTTTCGTCTCCTCAATCCAAATTAAAATCCTATTTAAAATATGTCTGGCGAAAATCTTTTGTAAAACATCAATTAAACTAATGGGGCGGTAGTTGCTAGGATCATGGCGATCACCTTTTTTAAAAATTGTTATAATTTCTGCCCCTTTCCATGATTCTGGAATGGGTGTACCGGCCACAATTGAGTTACTTAAAAAGTTAATGTACGGCCCCCACACATTGACATCGTGTTTCAACAAGTCACCAGGAATTTTGTCAGGGCCTGGAGCCTTACCTATTTTTACAGCTAATAATGCCTGAACTGTTTCTTCTAAGGTAAAATGTAATGGTACAGTACTACTAACTGGATTAACGTCTACATTAACTAGGGACAAATCATCCTTACTAATCGTGTAAAGTTTAGAAAAGTGATCACACCAGGTCAGTTCGTCCAGAAAAATATCCTTGGGTGATCTACCCTTTTTATTTCCCTTAGCAATTAGATTCCAGAACGTACTTTGGTTATGTAATTTAGCTGCACTCAGTAAGTCATCCCAAAGATTAGCATCCCATGCTTTTTTAGCTTGACTCTGGGTGTTTTTATAGATCAGTCTTGCATTTTTTATATCACATTGGCTCCCATTTTTTACTACGTGAATCAATTGTGATTTAGCAACCCTACAATCTTGGTTATACCATTGGTTTCCTGGTTCGACCTGATCCATAGTTTTATTCCCTTCTTTTTTATAAACCTTACTCAGAAGGGGAGATAATGCGTCGACCAACTTCAAGTGTAAGTCAAGAACTCCCCGGGTGCCTAAGGATGGCATTTGGGGAGACCCTATGATTTCACTGAATTTGTTATAAATGTTGGCCAGCGCTTCTTTTTTACCCGCAATGTAAGACCATTTTATAGCACGTCTATTATTAGAAATCTATATATCTCCAATTTGGAGATTCAATGGGCCTTCTGCAGGTAATCTTAGAAGGAAAAGGGCAGGGTCTAACCATAATTGGAGGGGAAAGTGATCACTCTCTATTCTGGAGTCAACCTTAAAATCAATTAATGATCTCCATAAATTTCGAGAGGCCATTACGAAGTCAATATGTGATCTGATACTTCCCTTGAAATAAGTGGGAGCTGACGGAGTGTCTGAAGGAAAGCGACCATTACATGATCTTAGATCGTGTGATACAGTCATCTGTAGGATCTGTGTGGCGGCTATTGTACTTTTAGCATAACTTGTGGCCTCCAGGGGCATGATACCACTAGCAGTATCTTGTTCAACAAACAGACTATCAAGAACCTGGATAGGTTCGTATTTACAGTTAAAATCTCCACAAATTAAAACACGAGCATTAACTCCCAATCCATCTAGGGTGGAGTCCAGGGTGTCTATCAACTTAGATTCTCTATTTGATGGATAAGGTCTATTGTATATGTTTAATAAGTAAATAACACTTTTGTTACTAGTCACAATTTTTAGTCCTAACAAGTCCGGGCAGGGAGTAGACAACTGGCTAACCTCTATTTCTAGGGAAACTTTAACCCAGATAACCAGCCCCCCGGATGCCCTTCCCCTGTTGGATGGCATCGCTTTAGAGCAAAAAGTTTTATATCCTACTCTATGAGGGGATTCTACCATCCAGGTTTCCTGAAGGGCAATTATATCATGTTTTCCAAAAAATGAGCATACTGCCACATCCATCAGGTTCCTAGAGAGGCCAGCAATGTTCCAAGACAATAGGCTGACGTTAAAATCCTCAATTAGCTTTTGAGAAATTCCCCTTAATCCAATGTCGTCACTAGTATTATTAGACGCTGGCAAGTTATCTAATACCATTGTATATTTATCAATGACAATTTTATTGCCTAATGTCTTTGCCTGTGCTGTAGTTATCTTTGGAACAATATCAAGCCCAGCTTCTACTTGTACTCCCTGCTTACTTCCAAAGGGCCCATCTGTCTGTGACTGCTCATCCAGTAGGTTAGAAGGAAACCCCAGTGCCACCGTATTTTTAGAGCCAGGGTTTCCACAACCGTTAAAAGTCTCTAAAGGGTGAGTAACCAGCAATGAGACTAGGCTCTTATTTATATCAGCCTCTGGGAGTCAATCATTTTCATCTAGGTCCCTCAACACTGCATATCTATTTGCCATAGGGATTTCAAATTGTAATGGTTTATTATCAATGCGGATAGGACTATCCTCGATTGTTCTTTGGAATAATCTATCTGGGTGTCTGTAAAAATAACCCAAGGGGTGTACACGTACAGCATTTCCTCCTGATGCAAGGGAAGCTGCCCTTAGGAGTGTAGTTGCCACATGCTGGGGATGTCTGAAGTTTATTATAACACAATCCCCCTTACATGTTTTCCTTGTATTACCTAACCAGGCAACTCTTCTAGTGGACAATATTTGGTTTGAGAAGTTCGTGGGGAAACCACAGTTTTTATTTAGCCAAGCAACTGATTTCCTCTTAAGTGAATCATGAGATTCATCCGAGACTTTAAGAGTACCAGGGACAAGTGGGGGGACATTCGACAAAATAACCACATATGGTTCACAAGCTGGTGGAAGGTTGGCACAAATTGGTTTTTGTGCTATAGCTATAGGACCCTTGATACTAGATGGATCTGTGTTGGTTCGAATACCACCACCAGCTGGTTGTAATGTTGTCATGCAGCCAGTTAAAGTTAAATTTCCCTCCTCTAGAGGGGGATCCGGAGCAGTATGAACAGGTTTCAGTGGTACCTTAGGCGGTATGATAGGCGGTACAATATGCTGTTTCAATCCCTCCACAAGACCACCCAGCCTTGATACCTCTAATGACAGGGTTTCAATTTTGTCTACAAAAGGCTTGATCATAAGCACCAATTTTTCCTCCAGAATTTTGGCTATAGTCTCAGCGAGAGTAAAACTCTCAGCTTCATTACGTGTCTATGTTTTAGCATGAGCCACAACGGGCCTCCGGGGTTGATCTGACAATGATTTATGGTGTACACTACCCTTCTTAAATTGAGACTTTCGACATTTTCTAACTGCTCTTTTCGGAGGAGAAGGAGGGACTTCAAGCTCGCTCTGGGACTCCGATATATCTTGGCTTACAATATTAACCTCATTGTCCACAATGCAATCAGATGAGTTACCCACTAAGGTTGCTTCGCTTAAAAAATTCCCTATAGCTGACCCGTGGGCACCATCATCTATAGATAACTCTGGATTATCTTCCGGAGTCGCCTTCCCAAGGGACTTCCGTCTTTCATTATTTATCATGCTGACCCTTTTGACCAAGTAATTGTCCATCGTTATTTTAGCCTTTGCCATCATAAGCACTGATTAGGTCATAGACAATTACAATGTAGTTGATATCACAAATAATCCCAAGGAAACAGGATTAACACTAGTACACTATAGCAGTAAATTTAAAACTTTTACACCAACAAGTTAGGAATTTTTAAAGACAGAACAGTAACCAATAATAATACGCTTAAATGTATAACCTATGAACACACGACTCTAACACAATCAGGAGAAGCTCATGTCTGACTGAGTCCATTAAAAGGGAATACTTGCAAGAGCGTGACCACTACGCAATCAAGGGGGGTGGCCCGACCCGACCGCCTACGACCTCCTTACGGCCTCACAACGGCCCGCCCTTTGCCCTGGATTAGCCCGGCGTCGCCCGCGCGCGTCCCGCGTCGCGGGGGTCGCGGTGGTGTTATATGCGCCTCCTGGCGCGAAAACTGCGTGGGCGGCTCCCCTGCCACAACCGGTTCTGGGGAATGTAGTCCCGTCCCCACTCCGCGGCCGCAGATGGTGGAAGCGGCGGCGGGGGACGGAGCTTGGGTGACAGGGGGTGTCCGGCGTCAGGGAGCAGGAGCGGCAATCAGCGATATCCCTGGTAAGTCCGAGTGAACAGTGGAGCCCGCTCTGCCGGGGTCGCGGTGGTGTTATATGCGGCTCCTGGCGCGAAAACTGCGTGGGCGGCTCCTCTGCCGCAACCGGTTCTGGGGAATGTAGTCCCGTCCCCACTCCGCGGCCGCAGATGGTGGAAGCGGCGGCGGGGGACGGAGCTTGGGTGACAGGGGGTGTCCGGCGTCAGGGAGCAGGAGCGGCAATCAGCGATATCCCTGGTAAGTCCGAGTGAACAGTGGAGCCCGCTCTGCCGGGGTCGCGGTGGTGTTATATGCGCCTCCTGGCGCGAAAACTGCGTGGGCGGCTCCCCTGCCGCAACCGGTTCTGGGGAATGTAGTCCCGTCCCCACTCCACGGCCGCAGATGGTGGAAGCGGCGGCGGGGGACGGAGCTTGGGTGACAGGGGGTGTCCGGCGTCAGGGAGCAGGAGCGGCAATCAGCGATATCCCTGGTAAGTCCGAGTGAACAGTGGAGCCCGCTCTGCCGGGGTCGCGGTGGTGTTATATGCGCCTCCTGGCGCGAAAACTGCGTGGGCGGCTCCCCTGCCGCAACCGGTTCTGGGGAATGTAGTCCCGTCCCCACTCCGCGGCCGCAGATGGTGGAAGCGGCGGCGGGGGACGGAGCTTGGGTGACAGGGGGTGTCCGGCGTCAGGGAGCAGGAGCGGCAATCAGCGATATCCCTGGTAAGTCCGAGTGAACAGTGGAGCCCCTTTCAGGAAATCTTGGGCAAAGCAAGACATGGGACAGACTTTTCCCTCATTTTCACTGACCCCACATGTCTGAAGACACCAATGAGTTTTGTCACTCCTGTGCCACTTGCCAAGCCAGTGGTATATCAGGTGGCACTACAATGGCCCCCTTAATTCCACTTGCAGTGGTTGGGACTCGCTTTGAGAGGGTAGGGATAGACATTGTAGGTCCTTTAGACCCTCCAACAGCATTTGGACACAGTGATATCCTAGTGGTGGTGGACCATGCCACTAGCTATCCAGAGGCTATTCTCCTTAGAACCAGTACAGCTCCTGTAGTGGCCAGAGCCCTCCTAGGAATCTTTTCCAGAGAGGACTTCCCTAAGGAGGTCTTAACAGACAGAGTACGAATCTCATGTCTGGTTAAATCACTGTAATGTGGAAAGAGTATGGAGTAAACTACAAGTTTACCACACCGTACCATCCACAGTGCAATGTGCTTGTTGAAAGGTTCAGCAATGCCCTCAAGGGAAGATCATGGGACTTCCAGAAAAGCTCAGGCAAAAATGGGATGTCTTACTACCCTGCCTTCTCTTTGCCTACATAGAGGTTCAACAGAAGGGGGTTGGTTACAGCCCATTTGAACTTCTGTTTGGACATCCAGTTAGGGGTCCATTGTGTCAGTTAAGGAGAGCTGGGAGCAACCTTTCTAACCTCCTAAACAGTATATTGTGGACTATGTCCTTGGCCTGCGTTCACGTATGGCTGAGTACATGAAGAAGGCTAGCAAATCCTTGAGGCCAGCCAGGAGCTTCAGAAGGGTTGGCATGACAAAAAGTCTGTACTTACTCGATATAAGCCAGGTCAGAAATTGGGGGTGTTGGAGCCTGTGGCCCCAGCAGCTCTACAAGATAAGTAGAGTGGACCCCATACAATCCTTGAAAAGAAAGGTGAGGTCACCTATTTGGTAGACCTAGGAACTCCTAAAAGTCCCCACAGGGTACGTCATGTGAACCACCTCAAACCTCTTATTGACAGGGCTGACATGAGCTTGTTCATGGCCACTGATGAGGGACAAGAGGAAGAGAGTGGTCTCAGGACCCTGTTGATGGGTCAGCGGATTGAGTAGCCTTAGCAGGCAGCCTCCCTGACCAGTAGCAAGCTGATTGCAGGAAATTCTTCAATCAGTTTGCCCACGTGTTCTCTCTGACACCCAGTCAAACCACTTAGTGTACCCATGAAGTGGACACAGTTGATAGTCTGCCTGTAAAAAGTAAAATGTACAAACAGCCTGACCATGTCAGAGACTGCATTAAGATTCAGGTCCAAAGGATGATGGAGTTGGAGGTCATTGACACTTCAGATAGTCCAAAGGATGGTCCAGTGGTCCTTGTGCCAAATCTCACACCAAAGATGGCAAGAGAGACATGAGTTTGTGTGTGGACTACAGAGGCCTCAATGCAGTCACTAGGACTGATGCCCATCCAATTCCAAGGGCAGATAAGCTGATTGACACTCTGGCCTCAGCGAAGTATCTGAGTAAATTTGACCTGACTGCAGGCTACTGGCAAATCAGACATGCTGAGAATGCCAAGCATAAAGAGCAAGTTACTTACCTTCGGTAACGCTTTTTCTGGTGGATACAGTATCTGCCTGTTGATTCCTCACCTTATGAATACCCCCTGCACCAGCATTCCGTGGGAAATTCTTTCCTAGCTCTCCCACGTTGACGAGGACGTCACAATAGCACGGCTGCGCTCGCAACACCGTATGACGTCATCGGAGCCATAAGAGGACCTCGTCGGCGTGCTGACGTCAGTTCCACCCATTTTTGCCGCACCACCGAGGCAAACGGGAGACCGACACATTTTCAAATGTAAACATAGCATACAAAATATATACATATATATAAATTCACAAATGCATAATCAATAAAGACATAGAGAAATAGCAACTGAATAAGCATTTCTCATTATTAAAATATCAACATGATTAAGACATATTAAAATAAAATCTTTTTTGGTAGAAACAGATGGACAACGGTGAGGCGGGCGGGGCAGTGAGGAATCCTCAGGCAGATACTGTATCCACCAGAAAAAGCGTTACCGAAGATAAGTAACTTGTTCTTTATGCTTGGCATTCTCAGCATGTCTGATTTGCCAGTAGCCTGCAGTCAAGTCAAATTTACTCAGATACTTCGCTGAGGCCAGAGTGTCAATCAGCTTATCTGATGGATACTTCTGCCTGTGGATTCCTCACCTTATGAATAGATTCCCAAAGCCGTACCTCTCCTGGAGGAGGGTGTCCACCTGACTAGACTAAAAAACTCTTGTAAAACAGAACGAGCCAAATGGCCATCCTTCCTAACCTCAGAGTCCAAGCAGTAATGCTTCGCAATGGTGTGGAGGGAGGCCCAAGTTGCTGCCTTACAAATGTCATCAACAGGAACACCGCTAGCCAAAGCAGAAGAAGTAGGCTTAGTTCTGGTGGAATGAGCTCTGATACCTTCTGGAGGGTCCTTCTTGGCCAAGTCGTAGCAAATCTTGATGCACAAGATAATCCACCTGGAGAGTGTCCTCTTGTTCACAGCCTTGCCTTTCATCTTCCCAACATAGCCCACAAAAAGCTGATCGTCCAGTCTCAGATCTCTTGTCCGATCCAAGTAAAAGCTGACAGCTCTCTTAGGGTCCAAACGATGCAGTCTCTTCTCCTCCTTGGAAGGGTGAGGGGGAGGATAGAAGGTAGGTAAAGTAATGGATTGTCCCAAATGAAAAGGGGTAACCACCTTGGGAAGGAAAGCAGCCCTGGTCCTTAAGACCAACTTATCTTCATGAATGGTCAAGAAAGGAGATTTCGAACTAAGAGCCTGAAGCTCACTTACCCTCCTAGCCGAGATAATGGCAATCAAGAAAACCGTTGTAAAAGAAAGAAGCCTCAACGGGCAAGTATGAAGAGGCTCAAACGGAGAACCCATTAAAAAGGTAAGAACGAGATTCAAGTCCTACTGAGGCATATTGAAAGGTGTGGGAGGGAACTTATTTGTAAGACCTTTAATGAACCTCATGACAATAGGGGACTTAAATAAAGACGGCTGGTCCGGCAAACATAGAAAAGCTGACAAGGCTGACAAATAGCCCTTAACAGTGGCTACAGTACAACCTTGTTGTGCCAAAGAGAGTGAAAACTCCAGAATATTAGACAAAGGGGCCTTCAAAGGGTCAATGTCTCTCTCTCCGCGCCACCTAACAAATCTGGACCTTCTGGAAGAGTAAACAGACTTAGTGGAGTGTCGCCTGGATGATAAAATAACATCCACTATATCCGGCGGGAGAAAGAAGGAACTCAGGTTGCCCCGTTCAATCACCAGGCCTGAAGGTGCAGGCTCTGGAGGTGGGAGTGTAGAACCTGCCCCTGCGACTGCGAGAGGAGGTCTGCCCTGAGAGGGAGACGGAGCAGAGGGTGCGATGAGAGGTGAAGGAAATCTGTGTACCACACCTGGGACAATCAATGTAACTTGGGCCCAGTCTTGGCGAATCTTCCTCAGAACCCGAGGAATCAAGGGTATGGGAGAAAACGCGTAAAGGAGTTGCGAGCTCCATTCCAACTGAAACGCGCCCCCCGGCGCTCCCCGCATTTGATACTGAAGACTGCAGAACGACGGACAGTGCACGTTCTCGTGAGTGGGAAACAGGTCCAATCGATGAGACCCCCACATCTGAAAGATGTGATGGATCACCTCCTGATGAAGCCGCCACTCGTAATCGGCCGAGTAACGCCGACTGAGACTGCTCGCACGAACATTCCTCACAACGGCCAGATGATTTGCAAACACACAAATCTGATGGTTCTGAGCCCAGGACCAGAGTTGCAGAGCCTCTCGACAGACGATACGACCCTACCCTCCCTGTTTGTTGATGTACCACATCGCTGTAGTATTGTCCGCCAGGACCTGAACCGACTGACTGGGAAGGGAAGGAAGGAAAGCCATTAGTGCCAAACGTATCACCCGCAATTCCAAAAGGGTGTTGTGCAGCAACCTTTCCTCTGGAGACCAAAGACCAAAGACCTCCAGATCCCTCAGATGAGCACCCCACCCTAGAGTGGAGGCATCTGTGATCACTGTGGCCACCGGTGGAGGAGGCTGAAAGGGCTTTCCTTGAGACAGGTTGCCCTGCACACTCCACCAAATCAACTCCGCTGCAGCTTCTCTGGAGATTTTGATCTTCTCCCCAAGATCTCCGTTGTGCTGATACCACTGCCTGCAGAGACACCACTGGAGTGCAACATAATGCAGGAAGCAAACAGACCGAGCAGGCGAAGAACCTTCAGGACCGCAACAACCGCTCTATCGTGAAATAACGGAATCATCTCTCGAATGTCAAGAATCCTCTGCAGAGGAGGGCAAGCTTGACACTCAGAAGTGTACAGTATTGCCCATATGAACAGGCTGCACTGAGAAGGCACCAGGTGAGACTTGGGTACATTTATCGAAAAACCCAAATTGAATAACAGGAGAGCTGTTACCTGCAAGTGGCACGAAACCAACTCTGGAGACTCCCCTTTTAACAGCCAGTCATCCAGGTAGGGGAAAACAGGAACCCCTGACTTTCTGAGATGAGCTGCTACCACTGCCATCACCTTTGTGAAGACTCGAGGTGCGGAAGTAAGACCGAATGGAAGAACCTCAAACTGATAATGTTGGGACCATACCGTGAACCAGAGATACTTTCGATGCGACCTCAGAATGGGAGGATGAAAATACGCATCCTGTAGATCGATGGACACTATTCAGTCTTCCTGTTGCAGCGCAAGAAGAACCTGAGCCAACGTCAACATTTTGAACTTCTCCTGTCTGAGGTAAAGGTTCAAAATCCTGAGGTCCAGGATTGGCCTTAAACGACCGTCCTTTTTGGGGATCAGGAAATACCGGGAGTAGCAACCCTGACCCCTTTGCTGCTCCGGAACCACCTCTATCGCACCTTTTTGTAGCAAGGTAAGAACTTCCTGCTGTAAAAACAGTAAGTGGTCCTCTGAGCACCAACCCTGGCGAGGAGGGTAAGGAGGAGGAAACTCCAAAAAAGGGAGTCCGTATCCATTCTCTACAAGATTCAAGACCCAACGATCTGACGTGATCAGTCTCCACTCTTGTAGAAAATGGGACACCAGACTTCCAACTGGACCAACATGTTCTAAGATGGGGGATCTAGAACTGCCTTCCTGATGTAGCAATGGTGGCGGGTGGGGAAGTAGAGTAAAAGGATGAGGATTGTTGTCGATCTGCACCTCTGAGGCCTCTTTTATTCCTCCCTCTGTATGACTTGTATAAGGAATTCTGCTGTTGCTGACCCTGTTGAGATTGCTGATGGCCACAAAAGGAAGCCGATCTCCCAAATCCACGATACCGCTTGTAGCTGTATCCTCTGGACTGCACCTGGAGGCCTAGAGACCTTGCAGTAGCCCTGCTGTCTTTAAAATGCTCTAAGGCTGAGTTCGCCTTTGAACTAAAGAGGTATGACCCATCAAAGGGCAAATCCAGCAAAGTCACCTGAACATCAGGTGAGAATCAGACGAACAAAGCCAAGCCTGCCTCCTTTCAGCCAGGGAAGATCCCATCACACGACCTACAGAGTCAGCAGTGTCCAGGCCTGATTGAATCACCTGACGTGCCGCAGCCTGCGAATCAGAAAGGACTTCCATGAAATTAGCCCAATCCTACTCAGGCAACTTAGGAGCTAGCTGCATGACTGAGTCCATTAAATCATGGATATACCGTCCAAGAAGACAGGTAGCATTAGTGGATTTAAGTGCCATACTTGAATAAGAGAACACCTTCTTTGCCGCCTGCTCCATCTTTTTAGAATCCCTATCACCAAGAATGGTAGGGAAAGGACCAGAAGACTGCTTTGAACAAGAAGCCTGGATAACTAGACTTTTCGGCGTAGGATGAGAGGATAAAAACTCCGGATCACTAGGAGCAGGCCTGTACCTTCTAGCGATGGAGCGAGAAACCGCAGGAGCAAGACAAAGGCTTCTGCCATACCTCCAAGCATCCGTAACGGGAAGCAACGGTTCAGTAGTGGAAGAAGAAGTATTAAGAACTTCCTTAAGAATATTAGATTTCACCTCAGCCGAGGGAAGCTGTAAACCAAGTAAATCAGCCGACTTCCTTATGACCACATGATAAGGAGCAATGTCTTGCACAACACCAGCATTAGCAGATGGGAGATTATACTCAGGAGAAGTATCCAAGCCACTAGCCTCGCGGAGGACCTCAAACTTATCCATAGAATCAATGATCTCCCCTTCCTCCTGATTCTGTGCATATTCCTCCTCTTCAAGGATCCTCTGCGCCTCTCTCCTAGAGCGTTGTTAGGAATCGGCGTTGGCGGCACCACATGCGACATCGGTGAAGCCATCAACGACGTAGATGGAGGAGCATCGGCTTCGAACCTCGACGCCAATCGAACTCGAGGCGGAGCCGAGTCAACAGCCGAAGAAGTCCATGGAGCCAGAGTGGAGGACCTCGGCGCCGGAAAATGCCAAGCCGGAGTTGATGGCAAGAAAGGCATAAAGGGTGCCTGAGGATAAAATTGAGGAACACCCAAGTTAAAGGCCAAAGGACCCACGGGGCCCGAAGGCGCACCGGATGGAGCAGAGGCCCTGACAAACAAGCCAAACATCGCATTAAGAAAATGCGAAGAGTCTGACCCAGGAGCAGGAAAAGCAGGATATGGATCCGTACCTTCCTGAGGTCGAGCTGGAGGCTGCGGAGCCGGGGACGGCACCCGCACTGGAGAAGTCACCCGACCTGGAGACGACTCCCTAGGCACCGGAGACATCGCTGGAGACGGTGAGTCTTCATGTTACGAAGAGCCTTTCGAAGCCGGCGATACCGGATCCAGAGATGGAACCGGCGTCACCTGAGGAGAAGATGGAGAAACAAAGTCCTTTCTTTGAGGCCGTTCAGCCGGAGTCGGCGACCTCGACCTTGAGGCCCTGGTCTTCGAAGAACGGTGTCGAGAGCCATGCCTCCTCTTGGAATTCTTATGTTTCCTCAACTTCGATGTATGGGACGACGAAGACTTCACCCTCTTACGACCTCTCTTCTCCTTTTTGGCTTTGGCCATAAACAACTTAGCTTCACGCTCCTTAATGGCCTTCGGATTCATCTTCCTGCTGCTTCAACACTCCTCGACGTCATGATCCGAAGATAAACACCAGAGGCAATCTTCATGCTGGTTCGTGATTGACATATGCCCGCCACATTCTCTGCAGGGTTTAAACCCGGTCTTCCTGGAAGTAGCCATCAGGAACCAACAAGAGATACAAAGTTTTCTTAGAAGAAAATGGAGAGCCCTAAGAAAAACCGTTAAGCGTCAACGGCACGGAAAAAAGGGAACTGACGTCAGCACGCCGACGAGGTCCTCTTATGTCTCCGATGATGTCATACGGTGTCGCGAGCGGAGCCGTGGTATTGTGATGTCCTCGTTGACGTGGGAGAGCTAGAAAAGAATTTCCAGCGGAATGCTGGCGCAGGGGGTATTCTTAAGGTGAGGAATCCACAGGCAGAAGTATCCATCAGAAACAGCATTTCCAACCCCTAATGGACATTATCAACTTATTGTGATGCCCTTTGATCCAACAAATGCACCTGCCACATTTCAGAGGCTGGTGAACAAAAGTCCTAACAGGCCTGGAAGCCTACAGCACAGCATATCTAGCTGATATTGCTGTCTTTAGTTCCACCCGGGAGGATCACCTAGTCCAGCTCAGAAATGTTCTGGAGGCCCTGCAAAAGGCAGGCCTCACTATCAATGCCACAAAGTGCCAGATAGGGCAGAGTAATGTTATATACTTGGGTCACCTGGTAGGTGCAGGCCAAGTTCAGCCATTTGAGAGCAAAATCCAGATCATGAAGGACTGGGTTCCTCTCACTACCCAGGCTCGGGTCAGAGCTTTCCTGGGCCTGACTGGGTACTACAGGAGGGGTCTTAAGGGATATGGGTTCATTGGGACTCCTCTTAATGATCTCACCTCCAAGAGAATGCCAAAGAAAATAATTTTGACAGTTAGTTGTCAAAACGCATTTGATGACCTGAAGCAAGCCATGTGCACTGCTTCCATTCTACAAAGTCCTGATTATTTCAAAGCCTTCATTGTCCAGACAGATGCTTCTGAGATTGGGGTAGGAGCTGTGTTATCACAACTTAATGCTGAGGGCCATGATCAATCAGTAATGTTTATAAGCAGAAGGGTGACCCCCAGGGAGAAACGTTGGTCAGCTATTGAGAGGGAGGACTTTGCTGTGGTCTGAGCCTTGAAGAAGTTGCGAACATAGCTTTTTCGTATTCACTTCATTGTTCAGACAGACCATAAGCCCCACTTATGGCTTAAACAGATGAAGCTTTTGAGGTGGTCCATTTCCCTACAGGGGATGAACTTTTCAGTGGAACATAGACCTGGGAGTAACCATGCCAACGCAGAGGGCCTCTCCAGATATTTCCACTTAGAAAATGAAGACTCAACAGGGCAATGTAAGTCTCATCTCCTTGTGTTGGGGGCGGGGGTTGTGTAGGAAAATAGGATCTGCTTTCATGGTCACTCCCCCTTTTTGCTGGTGTCACTCTGTCTTTCTGACTAGTCTGTCTGGTATCTTGCTAATCAGGACCCCAGTCACTGTGCTCTCTCCCTAAATTGGACTATGGTAAGTACTTTGGTATCTTCAAATTGGCTACTGGTGTACCCTTTTGAGTCCCTAATATATGGTATTAAGGTACCCAGGGAATAGGTACACCAGGGGTCTCCCACAGGCTGCTGCATGAATTATGCCACCCATGAGAGACCACTTGAACTGTGACTACAGGCCTGCCATTGCAGCCTGTGTAAGCTGGTGTTAGCACCACTCACCACAGATATAACTTTCCTTATATCTAAGTTCACTGAACTTAAAACCTATGAGTCACCCCTAAGTTAGGCATTTCAATCTGGAAGACAGGGTGCTTGGTTCTAAGTGTGAGGGTGCCCTGCATGTTGCAGACAACCCCATCAAATTCAGGAGTCGATTATCCAGGCTTTGTAAGTGCAGTCAGACATTTTATACATATAGTGGACATCAAGTCAAGTCAAATATCAGATGCCTAACTATATATTGGCTGCACCAAAACCTGTCCTGTTTGGTATCAAACATGTTGAAATCCTACCCCAACACCGATTCCAGTGATGGATGTAGGATCCCATGTACTGGGGGGTTCCCTGGGAGGGCTGCCTGAAATGTCCCAACCCTTTCCTTAGGGTACTTAGGAGCTTATCTGTGGGTAGGTGTTCAGATTAGTCGTGGAACAAGATTTACATCTGAAACCACTTAATCTTCAACTATCTGGGCACTCTGGATGACGACTTGGGAACCAAGACTGCAGTTGGAAGACTTCTCCAGGCCTATGGGTCATCAAAGACTCCCTTGGTGTGAAGGAGTCACTACCATGCATCTGCAGGCACCGCAACGAAGCTGACAGGTCTGCTGCTCCTGAGCTCCCAAGAGCTCGGAATGGTTCAGTAATGTAGGTGGTGGTTCTGCAACTCCCTCAAGCCCTGCAGTGTCTTCTAAGCAAGCTTGAAGCCAGTATCCTTGTTCGGAACCGCTGGAGCAGTACCCCTGTGCACCGTGTCGACTTGCCGCTGCCAAGGCTTGTTGACTCTCTTCCCCAGAGATCTTCAGGCTCCAAGTAGCTCCAGTCTCCATCATCTCCTGCTTCTAGTATATTCCTCCTCACCGCATCCTCTGCACTGTGGGTCTGCATTTTTGGTGAGCTGCTTGAGATCCTCCTGCGACTCCTGTACTTCAGCCTGTGGGTCCTCTTGAGGGTCTTCTTTGACTCCAGTGGGCTCCCCCGCTTGCTCGGGCCTGTTCTGTCTCTCCTGCATTTAGTGAGTCCCAACACTGCACCTACTTCGCTTTCTTCATCTGATGTTGCTGCCACAGCTTGTTGGTGCTGCAGCTGGACACTGACCCCCTGCCTCTCGACTTCCGATGTAGGACAGGTCGTAAATGGCTGCTGGTCTTACACAGCATCACCTGGTCATCACAGCTGCAGCGACAAGGTTCCCGTCAACTCTCCTGCATCTTTGTCTATCTGTGGTCATTGGTCTTCCGTGCCTCCTGGCCACTACCAGTGGCATAGACTCTGTCCCCCCTGCTTGCAGGTACTCCTTTTCAAGAATCCACCCTTGGATTCCATTGTGGTTTACAGTGATTTCCGATGTCACTTGACACCTATACACCCAGATTAGGTATAAATGGCCGCACACTGCTCGTCACACCAGCAAGTTGCCCCAAGGAACTGTGGACGATGTAGTAGCGACGGCGAGTACGCCTATGCTACGAAGTGTATGAATAAGTATGTGTCGCATTAGCCATCCCTGGACACGTGTTTCGAGGTAGTTGCCTCTCGTCAGCAGGGAGCAGGTAAGTGTAGAGGGGTGCCGCATGGACTGCCAGTAATTAAAAACAGGTAAAGTACCTTTCACGGCGCGCAGGTGCTGGTCAAAGACTCGTCAGTCCGCTGGCTCAGGAGAGCCGTAATGTATCAGGTATAAATGGCCGCACACTGCTCGTCACACCAGCAAGTTGCCCCAAGGAACTGTGGACGATGTAGTAGCGACGGCGAGTACGCCTATGCTACGAAGTGTATGAATAAGTATGTGTCGCATTAGCCATCCCTGGACACGTGTTTCGAGGTAGTTGCCTCTCGTCAGCAGGGAGCAGGTAAGTGTAGAGGGGTGCCGCATGGACTGCCAGTAATTAAAAACAGGTAAAGTACATTTCACGGCGCGCAGGTGCTGGTCAAAGACTCGTCAGTCCGCTGGCTCAGGAGAGCCGTAATGTATCAGGTATAAATGGCCGCACACTGCTCGTCACACCAGCAAGTTGCCCCAAGGAACTGTGGACGATGTAGTAGCGACGGCGAGTACGCCTATGCTACGAAGTGTATGAATAAGTATGTGTCGCATTAGCCATCCCTGGACACGTGTTTCGAGGTAGTTGCCTCTCGTCAGCAGGGAGCAGGTAAGTGTAGAGGGGTGCCGCATGGACTGCCAGTAATTAAAAACAGGTAAAGTACCTTTCACGGCGCGCAGGTGCTGGTCAAAGACTCGTCAGTCCGCTGGCTCAGGAGAGCCGTAATGTATCAGGTATAAATGGCCGCACACTGCTCGTCACACCAGCAAGTTGCCCCAAGGAACTGTGGACGATGTAGTAGCGACGGCGAGTACGCCTATGCTACGAAGTGTATGAATAAGTATGTGTCGCATTAGCCATCCCTGGACACGTGTTTCGAGGTAGTTGCCTCTCGTCAGCAGGGAGCAGGTAAGTGTAGAGGGGTGCCGCATGGACTGCCAGTAATTAAAACTATTTTCTCTACTGAGGAGGGAAGTTTATCCCGAAACCCGAGCCATGTCTCGGGCGATATTTTAAAACCCGGGACATGTATCGGGTCTAGAGATCATCAGTTCAACAAGTACTTACTTGCACCCACTGGGGTGAACCACTCAAGAACTTCATGTTAGAGATCATCAGTTCAACAAGTACTGACTTGCACCCACTGGGGTGAACCACTCAAGAACTCCATGTACCAGCTTCCCCAGGGGCGACTCGGAGGAGGGGCTAGCAGAGTGCGGTCCATTGCGATTGTTTCTACAAATATGGCTCCCTTGAGCTTTGAGCTGACGAGCTCCTGGACGACGCACCTGCGTGCCTGTGCGGGCAACGAGGCCTTTGACGGTTGTTTGGCGGCCCTCTTTTCCACCCCTAACTATTTTCTCTACTGAGGAGGGAAGTTTATCCCGAAACCCGAGCCATGTCTCGGGCGATATTTTAAAACCCGGGACATGTATCGGGTCTAGAGATCATCAGTTCAACAAGTACTTACTTGCACCCACTGGGGTGAACCACTCAAGAACTTCATGTTAGAGATCATCAGTTCAACAAGTACTGACTTGCACCCACTGGGGTGAACCACTCAAGAACTCCATGTACCAGCTTCCCCAGGGGCGACTCGGAGGAGGGGCTAGCAGAGTGCGGTCCATTGCGATTGTTTCTACAAATATGGCTCCCTTGAGCTTTGAGCTGACGAGCTCCTGGACGACGCACCTGCGTGCCTGTGCGGGCAACGAGGCCTTTGACGGTTGTTTGGCGGCCCTCTTTTCCACCCCTAACTATTTTCTCTACTGAGGAGGGAAGTTTATCCCGAAACCCGAGCCATGTCTCGGGCGATATTTTAAAACCCGGGACATGTATCGGGTCTAGAGATCATCAGTTCAACAAGTACTTACTTGCACCCACTGGGGTGAACCACTCAAGAACTTCATGTTAGAGATCATCAGTTCAACAAGTACTGACTTGCACCCACTGGGGTGAACCACTCAAGAACTCCATGTACCAGCTTCCCCAGGGGCGACTCGGAGGAGGGGCTAGCAGAGTGCGGTCCATTGCGATTGTTTCTACAAATATGGCTCCCTTGAGCTTTGAGCTGACGAGCTCCTGGACGACGCACCTGCGTGCCTGTGCGGGCAACGAGGCCTTTGACGGTTGTTTGGCGGCCCTCTTTTCCACCCCTAACTATTTTCTCTACTGAGGAGGGAAGTTTATCCCGAAACCCGAGCCATGTCTCGGGCGATATTTTAAAACCCGGGACATGTATCGGGTCTAGAGATCATCAGTTCAACAAGTACTTACTTGCACCCACTGGGGTGAACCACTCAAGAACTTCATGTTAGAGATCATCAGTTCAACAAGTACTGACTTGCACCCACTGGGGTGAACCACTCAAGAACTCCATGTACCAGCTTCCCCAGGGGCGACTCGGAGGAGGGGCTAGCAGAGTGCGGTCCATTGCGATTGTTTCTACAAATATGGCTCCCTTGAGCTTTGAGCTGACGAGCTCCTGGACGACGCACCTGCGTGCCTGTGCGGGCAACGAGGCCTTTGACGGTTGTTTGGCGGCCCTCTTTTCCACCCCTAACTATTTTCTCTACTGAGGAGGGAAGTTTATCCCGAAACCCGAGCCATGTCTCGGGCGATATTTTAAAACCCGGGACATGTATCGGGTCTAGAGATCATCAGTTCAACAAGTACTTACTTGCACCCACTGGGGTGAACCACTCAAGAACTTCATGTTAGAGATCATCAGTTCAACAAGTACTGACTTGCACCCACTGGGGTGAACCACTCAAGAACTCCATGTACCAGCTTCCCCAGGGGCGACTCGGAGGAGGGGCTAGCAGAGTGCGGTCCATTGCGATTGTTTCTACAAATATGGCTCCCTTGAGCTTTGAGCTGACGAGCTCCTGGACGACGCACCTGCGTGCCTGTGCGGGCAACGAGGCCTTTGACGGTTGTTTGGCGGCCCTCTTTTCCACCCCTAACTATTTTCTCTACTGAGGAGGGAAGTTTATCCCGAAACCCGAGCCATGTCTCGGGCGATATTTTAAAACCCGGGACATGTATCGGGTCTAGAGATCATCAGTTCAACAAGTACTTACTTGCACCCACTGGGGTGAACCACTCAAGAACTTCATGTTAGAGATCATCAGTTCAACAAGTACTGACTTGCACCCACTGGGGTGAACCACTCAAGAACTCCATGTACCAGCTTCCCCAGGGGCGACTCGGAGGAGGGGCTAGCAGAGTGCGGTCCATTGCGATTGTTTCTACAAATATGGCTCCCTTGAGCTTTGAGCTGACGAGCTCCTGGACGACGCACCTGCGTGCCTGTGCGGGCAACGAGGCCTTTGACGGTTGTTTGGCGGCCCTCTTTTCCACCCCTAACTATTTTCTCTACTGAGGAGGGAAGTTTATCCCGAAACCCGAGCCATGTCTCGGGCGATATTTTAAAACCCGGGACATGTATCGGGTCTAGAGATCATCAGTTCAACAAGTACTTACTTGCACCCACTGGGGTGAACCACTCAAGAACTTCATGTTAGAGATCATCAGTTCAACAAGTACTGACTTGCACCCACTGGGGTGAACCACTCAAGAACTCCATGTACCAGCTTCCCCAGGGGCGACTCGGAGGAGGGGCTAGCAGAGTGCGGTCCATTGCGATTGTTTCTACATATACACCCAGATTACCTGGTTCCTGGGGAATTCACGGGTGGGGTGACTCTCCAACCTTCCATCTTCCATGGAGTTTCTTCAGGGTCCTTCTTTTTGAAAACTGCAACAGTGACTTCTCCTTTGACCTGTATTGAGCACGCAGTCAGATTTCCACTCTGCATACGGCCTCCTGGGTACTTACCTTGGGTGGTCCCCGGGTCCCTGGCTCTTCTCAGTCTTCTGGGTCCAGTTTTGACTTCGGTCATGGTTCGCAATCCACTTTCTTGGTACAGGGGCGGCTCCTCCACTAGGGCAGAGGAGCAGCGCCCCTAGTGCTTCCTCACTCTGCGAGCAAGCCAAAACATAAAATCGCAATAACTAAAAGTTATTACCATTTTATGTTTCCTTTGTGCATTGCGGGTGGGTGGGTGTTCCGGGCTGCTCTGCTCTTTGAGCAGGGCAGGGGAGGATTGGTTTGCACACTCCTGCATTCGCAAAGACTGTTTGGTTGGTCCCAAAATCACCATAATGGTTGTCTGGATTAGTGCAGGGTGCTTCACTCAAATAAGTGTGCACCATTTACTAAGCCAGCCTCCTACACTTAGTAACAAAAGTCATAAAGACTTTAAAAGCATGGTGATCACATCACCCCTTAAAATAAGACAACATTGCGAAATGACCCTATGAAAAGAATCCCATTTGCTCTTTTATCCAGGCCTGAACTGTGTATTTGAACCTGTGGAACACAGAACGGCAGACCACTACTTTTATGCCATATAAAGACCTATACTAGTCAGGACTGCCCTGCAAATTACACAGAGAAAAAAACATCTCCTGTGGAGAAAACATAACAAATGTTCTTATCACAAAGCAGTCGAAGTCAACAATAGGTACTATTGGCATAGAAGCAGACTGACCAAGGGGCATATCAGCAAGGACCGGTGATAATTATCGCTCAGTGCTCTTAGCTCGAGGATAATTATCGCCGGCTAATGCTGGATTGTATTCTATCAGCAACGCTTATCTCAAAAGCGATACAATTCCAAGCGCAAGCTGCCAAAAGTGCGATTATCGCTGGGAAACCAGCGATAATCGCACAACGTTTGGCGAAAGCTTGATGATAGGGCAGGGCATACTTAGCCATTATATCCACCTTCCATTGGATATAATGGCTAAGTCAGACTGAAAGCAGGCTTAAGGAAAGTAGCGATAACCGAGGTTAGCGCTACTTTTCTTATCGCTATGCTGTTTAGCATGCAGCTTGTTAATTGGAGAAATGTCGGTTAGCGACATTTCCCACGTTATTTAGATGTGGAATGCCCACTTTGCATCTCATTAGAGATGCAAAGGGAGGCGTAGGGAAAAAGGGTGCTAACATGCGATTATGCATGTTAGCACACTCTTGTTAATAGGGCAATACATTTATCTCGGCTTTTTTAGGCTTTTAAAGCCAAAAAAGCGGAGATAAAGCCCTTGTTAATATGCCGCCAATATCTCTAGGAAATACTACAGATAGAGACATAGGAGTAAAAGAGTTAAACCCCTATATATCAACAAAGGAAATCCATATTTAAGTATACAAAAATAAAGTCTAATAATCCGAAGAGAATACTAAAATAATAGTACGGAACTAAAGTTGGATCATACCAGGACTTGGGGATCCTGGAGCGTTCCCGTTACCTTCTCTTCCTCGAATGGGACCGGGATCTACAAGGAGTCATGTCCGACGGTGTTGACTTCCAGGCCACAAGAAGCTTCAAAGATCGCTTCGGCAAGCCCTTCAGCGCAATGGCCCGGCACTCCGTGTACGACTTAGAGTCATGGTCACTCTTGAGACACCACAAGCAGTTGAGATGGGGGTCAGTTACTGACATGGAGCGGTGACAGGTGCCACACAGTTTGAACCCTGTTCGTCATCCCTCGACACACAAGAAAAAAATCTCTCGACAAAATTTGGAAAAATGTTTTTCAAAGAGAAAAAGATGAGTAGCTCTTCTCTGGATCAGTGTTTAACTGGCATGGAACGAAAAGAGCTGACATTCACGCACCTGGGTGTCGCCTACATAGGTGACCGCGATGTCACAACTGATGCCAATGACTCAGTCGATGTCATGCGGAGCCGAACGGAGTCACCCGCAGGCATGCAGGTGTACTGCTCAAGTGAAAGTTTCGAGATCCAGTCTGATGCTTGGGAAATTCAAAGGTAAGGAATCTGTAGCTAGATGGAGTCTCTACCAGATAATGCATTACCAAAGGTAAGTAACTTGTTCTTCAGGCTTAGTCCAGAAGGAGGGTAAAGCAGCTGGTTTTACCAGCATTTAACCTTACGGTATGGGTTAAGTGAAAAGGAACCACACAGTTTAGTTATAATAAATATGTATTCATTTTTAACACTCACTAACATACAGTATCTCCTACCTGGAGATACATTTATAATACACACAATATGTGTCAATAGAATAAGCAAGAAGCACATATACACAGTGGTCCACATGGGAGTACCAAACCCTATGCTAAAATAGTGGAATGCGATCCAAGACTCAAGACAAGAGTGAACCCAGAAGGTGAGGAATCCACAGGGAGATGCATCCATCAGAAATTGTGTCTGCCAGATAATGAGTTACCGAAGGTTAGTAACTTGGTCATTAACAGAACACTACACTGGTCATAACCAGATGAAGTACGTATTGTACCTCAGTCATGTAGAAATACATTTCTACACAGATCGGTAAAAATAATTCAACCAAAGCTTTCAAAAACATCTCAGGTGGTCTTATCAGATACACCAGCTCTGAATCGTCGTAAAGCAGAATCAGCCTGTTCACCAAGTAAATGAGCACCATCAAGCAAAATATTTTTAAGGCTTTCCTGCACAGACTCTGAAAACCCAGAATGACACAACCATGCATGTCTGTTCAGTGCAACCAACTGAACCATAGATCCACCTAGAGAATCGGTGGTATCTATACTACATTGTATGGTGAATTTCGCACCTGAGGAGCCATCTAGCATCATCTGCAGGAGTTCACTCCTGGCTTCCTCATGGGGAAGCCAACTGCTGCCACACAAAGTCCCATAAAGCATGAGAAAACCTGCCCAAAATACATCTAGTGTTTACCGACCTAAATGTCGAGCTGTTGGAAGAGAATATATTCCTCCCACAACATTAAAGCCATCTTGACTCTTTATTTGATGAAACCAAGGGAAGGACACTAGAGTCTGGTGTAGCTGTAGCAGCTTGAACCACCAGCGTTTTGTGGTGGAATATCCCAGGAGACAAAGTAGGTCCCCAATGGACATTGATTAATTAGTATCATCTATTGCAATTCCATGATATACACCACCTGAATCACTTACTGCAATATTGATTGGATGTGCATAAATGCCCCTAATGATGCAATTGTAATTGAATATTATACATGTTAAACAATAATGCGAAATAATATTAAATGTCCCGATATCATAGAAGCACATTCGAATGTATCTGAATTTAAGTATGATACCCGTGGAAAATATCACATGCGTTAACCATTTCAAAGAGACAACCTTGTTAAACAGTATATTGACTCCGGAATGTTTGTCCTTTGTTAATGTTTATGCACTACATGGTATTGGTTAAATGGCACTATCACAGAGCTCACTCTTGACCCGTGTACAAGCCTTTCACCAAAACGAAAGTTTTGCATTGCTGCAGTATCAATGAATACATGGTTTTTCCAGATGAGGTGATTGAGAAGTTTTGATGATAATTCAAGCCCTTCCCCGCCTGCCCGTGTACCACCGTCACAATGGCCGATGGGTGGGGCTGAACTTTGGCTGGATGCGAAATATATGTACAGATTTGATTTCTCAAGGGTCACCTCTGCTCACTTCAGTCAACTGGTAGGTTTGGGTGTATCTGCTGCAGAAAGTGTGGGAAAGACCAAAATATTCTCCCTAATTCTCAAGGCAGTGAAGACTTGTGGAAATAGGACTTTGGGGAAAATAACTTTAAGTAAGGAAAGAAAGGATTGTAAGATTAATTTTTAAATCTGTATAAATTGTTAACTAAACTGGTGCATTGAGACATATTAAAAACAAGCATTGGCATAGCCAATAGGTCTCGTCTTTGGGACCTTATAAGTGTTAAGCCATGCAACAGTTGATGTTATTGCACCAAGGATATTGTACTACATAACTAAATACTTATAAGGTTCCAAAGGCGAGACCTATTGGCTATGCCAATGCTTGTTTTTTCTTCTTCTGGTGTATAGGCCCAGATTGGATACATCAACAGTCAACACACGTTTCAGTGGTATATATTTGTTCTATCACCTTCTTCAGGACAGTATTAGCTTTAGCTGTGTACATAAAGCATCAGGAGGAGAAAAATTGGTAAATCTAATAACAAAACAAATAAATAATGTGTAATACTTTTCAAACACTATCATATACCAGTTCTGGACATTTTCACAGCATATTATTTTAGACTGAAAGTATTTCCCAAATAAATTTAAAAAACACCGTGGGATTTATTTCTGTGTGATAAGTAATTCAGGGTAGTCAGACCTTTCTTCCATCCATTCAATATATAGCTGACGTCTCAGTAGGCCATGGTAAGGGTCAGTTTACACATGTGGCCCTTGCGGGGCAGCACATGCTGCTCCTATCCTGGCGGGGAGCATTGCAGTAGTGACGCAGACGCTCTGTCTAAATCACACAAGACCCCTCTCAGAACAAAGGGTGCCAAAAAATTGTTTTTTCTTTCCAGAGGATACTGTAAGCCAGTGGTTTCCGGTGATCGGCACCAGCACTTAATTGTTAGCACCAGCTCTAGTGGCAGCCCACCACATGGAAGCGCTGTCTGAGATGAGCACAACAACCATGTTTATTAAATCAAATAACATTTAAAATGAATAATACCAGCCTCTCAAGCCACTAGTATAGCTTATATGCCCTGAAATTGTCTGAATTGTCACACTTGTAGTAGTGCGATGGTTAGGTGTTTTGTTGGTAGTGTCATTGACAGCGCTGGCAGGGGCATTGTGTGGTGCAGGCTGCAGTGGACTTCTGAGAAGGGCCCTGGTGCTTAATTTATTACAAATTAAGAGCTGTTCCTTTCTCAATGTTCAGACACTTTCAACTGCTGCTGCTTGCATTGCTCGCCCATTAGCAGGGATAAGCTGTGCTTGCACTTGAAAAGCAATCTCTGCCCTCAGACCGACTGGGCTGTTTACCCTGTGATTGTCTAGAAGAAAATGGGCAGAAAGTCAACAGCTGCATTTTATTTTGCATTTCACAAGTCTGCCCAGTGAGACTAGGATATATGAGACCATCAGACATCCCTGGCTTTTCAGCTAGCAGTATGTTGCATTGTGGGGCTTGGAGTTTTGCTTTTTACCCTTTCATTGTGGTCTTGGAGCCCCTGCATGTGAAATGCTGTTGGCTCAAATGCCAAAATGTCTGACGGTATTATACATAAAATGGAACTACTTGAGTTGTTAGCTATGTCTAAAAGATTTTACAAAATCGGCTAGTCCATATCAAAAACTACTTATTTCACTCATAACACCAAAAGTCAAATTTGCCCACATATTTAGTGAGAGTTTACTCACATCATGCATTAAAACAAGCATTGACAATGTAAACTTTTGTTTTTGTGTGGTGGAAAGGTTTGTGTTGAGTTTCGCAACAGAATATAAGGTACAACACGGACAGCAGTCGTGCAAGCTTCCGTAACACATAGAGTAAGTAAAAGACAGATGACAGTAGCCAAAGGAATATCACACATTTGTATCATACATGCAACAGCACTGGTGCAAGACACATAGCTAATACAGCAAAGAGGGAATGAGAGATGTTAAAGGACTGATTTATGCTTTGTGAAAACAGACATACACTTGCAAGAAGTACAAAACCTCTGGAACAGACAGCCATTTCTCCTATGCAATTATCATGTATGCGTGTACTAATATAGGATGATGAACCATATCCTACCTAGTGTGGTATTCTTTATCAGTGGGCTCCATATTTAGCACTCTAAAGCATGCAAGTCTGTCATTCTTTACTGTCTACAGTCTCCAGTTATGGGTGAAGCTAAGTCCCTTATGTTGACATTTATGTTCTACCTTTGTTAAACTGTCACACCTATATTAAAATTCTACGTGGTGAGCTAAAATGGTTTAAACTGTTGTTTCCCTACCACAAGGTTAAAGAAGGGTCGAGCAATGAACCCTGCTTCTCTTTTCCATCAACATGTTTCGGCATTCAAATATTAGTAATCTGGATTGTTTCACTTTAGCAATTTATAATCACTGCACTGAGTTGCTTTTATTAGAATTAGTGAACCGCACCCCTTTTGCTCTGATAATTTTATTAAAGCCTAGAGAGGAAGTCTGTTGTCTTGGTTCTCTAATGTGAGCTTTTATTGTTATTGAAGGAACAACATTATTGTGTATTAAACCACATACAATAGTTTTTTTTTTACTGTGCCTGTCCTGATCTGAGTTATTTCAAGGTGCTCTGAAATGTCATAAACAATTAATAATAAATAATGAATAATAAAATAATGACAGTGAAGAAAAGTAACTAGCAAGGGTCACTCAGTTTGGTCAAGCTGGGAAGGTGGGATTGAAACCAGGTTTTTTTTATTAGACCTTCTTCACTTTAGAGCCCAATGGCTTTCACACACTTCCTCATCTGTGCCCTGATGACAACTTTATTAGTGACTGAAAAGGCAAGTAATTTTTGCCTAGCGCCTCCTAGAGAAGTCCTTTATTGTTGTTATATATGGAACCATATTATTGTCTATTAAACTATGTCCAAGAGGGTTTTTTGTAGATGCACATTCTGACTCTAATTATTTTACGGTGCTCTCGTGTAATGGCCACAGTAAAGGAGATCCTGTGAGCAAAAGCGATGTTCGGGGTCACACGGTTTGGTCAAGCTGGGATTGAAACCAGTGACTCTGGATCAGGGCCTGCAATAGGTTTTTGGCCCCAGGGTTCAGAGAAGCTTCTGACTGGCTTGAGCATGTTATGCAAGAGCATTGAAAATATCCTTTATATTTGCCATAAGATGAATCAACTGCGGTGGAAATACCTCTTCATCATAGAACAGGTACAACTTGTGCAGAAAAAGTGCAAGCTTCCCTCCTTCAGAGGACAGGTACAGCCAGGGCAACAGCAGCGCATACTTTACACTACCACCAGATGTGAACAAATCAGACAGCAGCAAAGCCAATGCTGGCTCTTCGCAGACTAGGCAGAGAATGGCAGCTGGAACGGGCTTCCCTCTCCCACAGAAGACAGTAAATGCAAGCTTCCCTTCCCGGCAGCACAGGTCCAGCCAGACAGACATGCACAGGGTTTCATCTCTCGCAGAGAATGTACAGGTAAGGCATGAGTGACATGAGGCCACGTCATGGGTAATAGGCGCTATATAAAATGTAGTTACAGACAGATCTCTGGAGCAGGTGTCTAACTCACCGAGAGCAGAGCATTCTGACACCATTCTCACTTGGGTATTGTTCCTCGCCACTATCCTGAAAGCCTTGCTGCTGTCACTCATAGACCTGCGGTTTGTGTCGATTCTGTGGTTTTCCACACATTGGCATCCACAGACATTAACATGGCGCTGAGGAAGATAGTGAGTCTGCTCAAGGAGTTCGTGGTGGATGGCGACCACATGTTCATACGCACCCTCACCACCTTCCGCAACTACACCTGGACTTCACGCTGGGCATCGAGTTCGAGGAGTACCTGGGCTTTATCGGCGGGCGCAAGTTTAAGGTGAGTGCGACCAAAGTGCCTGTGGCGTTCTCAACCGCTTTTAGGAGCTAGGTTATCAGCTGAATGTTTCTGTGTTTTAGGGAGCAGGGGGGCAGTTGAACCACCGAAAGAAGCTAAATTGAGGGCTCAGAGAGAACTAACTCACTTCTAGGCGCTAGAATACAAACTAACCACTACTGACCACTACTTCTAAATGTCAGGGTTCGGAATAAGCCATGTCTCAGAGCAAATGATATTGACTTGGAACAAATTGCGTTCTCTCTAGAGGTGACATGGCAAGGTGCCAGGAGCCATATTGCAGGCAAAGGGCCGGAGGTTGTAGACGGTGCACCGGAGGGCTCGCTGAACGGTGTGACGTAGGTTTATATCTCGCTCCCACCCCCCGCTGTCAGAGAAGGTTGTTGGGTCTATGAGAGAAGTGGCCCCCACTCCTCTCAAGGACACTCTGAGGCTGAAGAGTGGTGGGGCCCAGGGGTGGCATGTCAGGAGCAGTGAAAGTACAGTGTGACGGGGGAATGTGTGTGGGGGTGTCAGAGCAAAGGGGAAGGTGAAAGTCGATGTGATAAGTGATGGGGTGAGAGAACGGGCCAGATGTGAAGGGAGGGGGAAGAGAGACGAGAGGAGGAGGGTAGAAAACGTGAAAGGAGTGAGGCAACAGCTGGGAGCCCAGAGGAGCGAGACACGGCGAGGAGGGAGGCGGGGTGTTTGATAAAACCGTGGAAAGATATATGGACCTTGAAGTAGAAGAGAGAGGGAGAACGAACAAGAAAAAAGAAAACATATGCCCCCTGCGAGACTGTAGGCGCTGAGGGTGGAAGGGTGGGGGGAGTGCAGCCGAGAGCTCACAGAGCGTTTCCCTTGTGGGAACGAGCAGGGGCACCATCCAAGCTCGCTCCCGCAAGGGAATAGCCAAACGAGCATGCTTTGCTGTTGAAAGCAATGCAATGCGTGCACGTTTTTCGCTGAAAAGCAAATCGATTACAAGAGGTCCCCTAAGCAGCGCATGCACGCTGCGTAGGCGAGACCTAAAAAGAAAACTATTCCTTGCTAAGAAAATAGTAGTAGGTGTGTTTCTTAGTGTATTCCATACTGTTAGGACTGTTTCTTAAGACAATCTTAAATCTGTAATAGGGAAGGGATGGCTAGAAGATATTCCTTACAGTTTAACAATAGGCACGGGCATGACCGAAGAGAGTATGAAATGATTGCTTGCTTACTAAATGAGGCACCAATATTATACTTTAATCCCACTTATAGGTGTGGCAAAAGGGAAATAACTCACTTTATGGTGTAAGTACAGAAATATCACAAGACCTTTCACACCGATGACAGGCCATTGTAATTGTAATGATATGTTTAAAAATAAGAGTTGGAGCATGTTTAGGAGAGGTGGGTCGGAATTTCGAAACTTTAAGTGTTCAGTTAACAACTGACTCGCTATGAATCTGTATGCAAGTGATGCACTCTGTCCCTACAGGATCCCCATCCTACCCATGAAAGTTCATCCATATCATGTACTAATTTTGTCAGTTTTTTAATGACGCAGTAGTGTTATTAGGCCCACTGTACAGTTTTTATTGCATTTGGCTTCCTGGTTATAGATGTCTTTGTCTACTCAGTATGGTTCAATGTGGATTGGAGCTTGACATTTTTCAATAAATCAGAATGATTTTTTCAAAATTTGGTTTCAATAAATACCTTTTAGACCCTTTCTATTGTACTAAAAGAACAAGTTACTTACCTTCGGTAACGCTTTTTCTAGTGGGTACAGTATCTGCCTGTGGATTCCTCACCTTTTGAATTACCCCTTGTGCCAGCTTTCAACAAAAACTTTTCCTACCTCTCCCACGTTGACGAGGACGTCACAATGGCACTGTCTCGCTTGCGACTCCGTATGACATCCTCGGAGCCATAGGAACACCTCGTCGGCGTGCTGCTGTCAGTTCCACCCATTTTTTCCGTGCCCTCGAGGCGAACAGGCGACTGACAACATAATGCAAGTATACACAGTATACAATATATACAGGAATACCTACAGTATATAGGTAAGGGGGAAAATCTCAAACCAAAGCAGTTCCTAACAACAAAAAGTATGGCAAGCAAATGAAATAGAAAAACAACAATGTCATACAATGAAAATCTTTTCGGTATACGTAGGTAGACAACGGAGAGGAGGGTGGGTCAGTGAGGAATCCACAGGCAGATACTGTATCTACCAGAGAAAGTGTTACAGAGGTAAGTAACTTGTTCTTCTGATTGATACATCTTACTGTGGATTCCTCGCCTTTTGACTTGAATCCCATAGCAGTCCCGCTCCCGCAGGTTGGTGTCCACCCACTCATACCAAAAAATACTGCAGCGCAGATCGTGAAAAATGGCCTAACCTAAGAATCCAAGCAATAATGCTTTGCGAAAGTGTGGAGGGAGGCCCACGTTGCAGCCTTACAAATGCCGACCACAGGGACACCTCTAGCCAAAGCAGATGCAGAACACTTTGTACTAGTAGAATGAGCTTAGATACCCTCAGGCGGCTCCTTCTTGGCCAGGACGTAGCATATCTTGATACACAAGATGATCCACCTGGACAGCATTCTCTTGTGGACGGCTTTGCCCTCCAATCTTCCCCACATAGCTGAGGTTCGGTGTGGGACGGAACGACACTTTTGAGTGGTGACGAATATGGATGAGTTTGGTGTCTGCGAACCGCAAATGACGAGTATAGTGGGTGTACTCAGTTTCACTATGCAACCACGTATGGTTCGTCTTATTTTTGGGTTTGTTCATCCGAACCCTCGGGTTCCATTTTAGATACAGCATCCATTTAGTTTCTTGCCCTCAAGTAGCCAGCGAACGGACTTTGTCCGCTTCGTGACCCTGGGATTCCCAAGCTTACACGAGGGACACGTGTTTCTTTGAGGGTGACTTTTTACGATGAGGGAAATGACACGGCGAAGGCAGATGGCCCCGCTCGAGGCTCATCTTGCCGTGCCGGTCTATTGTTTCAGTCATGCATACATTGGACACGAGGTCTTTGATCCCGTTATCAAGTTTCCTTTATTACTCCCAACACTCTTTCCTAATTTGTTGTGCATCCTTGTCCTTTCTTTGCATCTGTTTTCGTCCCTTTTCCTAATGTGTTTACGGTCAGGATGGAATGTGTTTTATTGCAGAAAAGATATGTTTTTACAGTTGGGAACCGACAATGCTGTTGTAATTATGTTCTGGCCCCCTGAAACATGAACACGACTCTTTTGACGTTTATTGTGGGAACTGAGTTGTAACCTTTGTTCGCCATACTATGCAATGGCAAAAACGTGTATAAAAGGAGCGATCCACTTTTGCAAATCAAAGCAGTCTCCGAGAACCTACACGTTGTGTACTTCTTGTGACCTCTGTATCCCTGCAGTAAATAAACGCTGATCTCTGACGTCGCTGGAAGTGTCCCGTGTCTCTGTGTTTTGTACGCCAGAACAGGTAACCCACGAAGGTTTCAGGTGTTGTTCCCTGGCACCGCTGGGTCTTAGAATAACCCAGTCCTTCAGTTGGCGCCCAATGTGGGGCGACATCAACGGTACCGATCCAAAGCCCGACGATCGTGAGGAACTTCGTGTGAAATCTCTGAGGGAAGGTGCACCCCGCTTCATTGATCCAGTTGTCGAAATAAGTGGCCCGAAGACTTTTCCCGCGAAGATCCCCGCCTCCTGACGGCTGCGACGGACTGATGCCCTGACTGTCGACCTGTTTTGGCGCCTGGCGTAGTCCTTTGTACGGCGAGACGATAGACGGGTCTTCCTGGTGACGCCATTGTTCTCTCAGTTAAATATTTGTGGGTCGCTCCCAGTGTTCCTTTGTTGTTTGCATGGTTCCATAGCATTTGTGGTTCTTAGTTGTTGGATTTTATTTGACGATTGCAATTGCCAAAAACCGAGGGTCTTGCATTTTTGTGCGAGGACATCATAATTCGATAGCCCTTGAAGTTTGTATACTCGGTTAGTGTGCCCGATGCCTGGCCGTAGTACTTTGTTTGGGTTTTTCAAATGTTGCAGAATGGATTCCCGGCTGGAGGATTCGTGTCCGATACCTCCGGTTGGAACTCCAATTTACGAGCTCTATAGTCGCCATGGCATGGGTCCTATCGTATATAATGAATATTGGGTCCGCTACACTAAAAATGATGGCGTTCTTAGTTGGCCATCACATGGTAGTTTCGAAACTGCCGTCTTAGATAATTTGGAAGCTAAACTGTTTAAAAAGAAGGCTAGGCCGGCCATGTTTGATTCCTTCCGGTTATGGCGGAAAGAGGCCAAGCAGAAAGAAATCAAACAAAGTAAGAAAAATAAAAAAGAAGGTGTCATTACGGTGATGCGAAATGCAGAACAGTATCAGCGAGACAAAGATGAGAAAGAGCAAGAAATTAGTGCTCGACTTCATCATACGGCGGTGGATAAATGTTATCCGGTGTTACCGTCTAGTGCCGATAAGACGGGTGAAGAAGCAATAGAGGATTCGCTACTATCTTATTTGTTGAAATCACCACCTCCCTATGCTCCCGATACTGTGGGTCCTGTGATTCTACCTCTTCCTCAACCTGCTGTTTTGGCGGCTGCTGGTCAGCCCGCCGTTCCTCCCGCTCTCCAGAATCCTCTTGTACCGCAGATTGTTCATCCTCCTTTACCGGCTTTTCTTCCTACTGCGCCTCTCCAAGTCCCTCCTCAGTCTGTCGTTCCCGCTACTCCTGGTGCCGCGTCCATTTCTATTGCCTCCACTCCTACTGTCGCTGCGCCTGCACCTTCTTCCTCTTCTCCTTCTGTTCGTAGCCGTCTCCTCACTGCTGTTGCTACTCTTTATTCTCCGCTTTTTGGGCCAATACTCGGCTCGACTCTTTCAGATGTTGCCCAGAGGCGCAGCCAGCTTCCTGATGGTAGGGAACGTGAATCGTTGGTAAAAATGGCACGTAAATGGATTCGTAATCCTGTTAAATACACTTCGCGTGTAGTGTTTGAAACATTTTCTCAGTTTAATGCGCCCACGCAACGACTCGTGTTTGAGGAAATGTGTAAATCGTTGAGGGAGGAGTGGGATCATGATGTGGTCGATAATGTACCGTCTGAGGTTTCTGAGCTCCAGCATCAATTCACGACTGGCGTGATTGTAGGTGATAAGGTTCGAGATGCTCTAGAACGCCTGTTATCCTTTCGGTGTACAGTGCAACCTCGAGCATTGTTTAAAGAAGAGACCGCAGAGTGGATGGCAAAACCTGGTCAATATCCTATGCGGGAAGTTCCTCCAGTGTGGATGCCAGGTGATCCTAATGCTAACCCTGTTGTCCCAGGCCGTTTTCAGAGAGTGTGGATACACCTCCCTTGGAAGCGATCGGAAGTTTTACAGGTGAAGCAAACTTTGCCTGATCCTCGTAAAAATCCTGCGGGTTATTATAAGGAGCTGTCCCAATTAGTGGATGCTACTGTTATGAACCTTGCTGATATTGACATGTTGTTTGGCAATGTAGTGCCTCGGCCGATTTGGGCGAAAATTCGTCACGAGAATCACGCGGCCGAGTTAGGCGGTGACTGGGCTGCCCTTACGGCGGCAGACGCTCAGCAAGTTGGTGGGGCTAAACCTGAACAGCTTATTGTGGAGCTGCCCCAGAGGATAATTACCCTTATGAAAACGCTTATGCCAGCGATGCGCGTCAATTGGGACAAGTTGTCCGCGTGCAAGCAAAAGAGGGATGAAAGCGTCTCCGATTTCTTTACGAGATTCGAGGAAGCATTTGTTGATCATAGGGGTCAGGACATGAGTTCGGAGGGTGGTCAGCGGTTGTTCGTTGATAAGTTTGTATCGAACTTGTTGCCCGAACTTAGCAACAAGTTGAAAAATTCTGAGAGTTCGTGGGCTGTTTCTACCACTGCTCAAATATTGGCTACGGCCCAATATTACGAAAATAGAGAAAAGGAAGAAAGTGAACGTGCAGATAAGAAAACAAAGGATCTTAAAACTAAGGTCTTATTGCAGCAAGCGTATCCTCCGCGCTCAAATTTCAGTGACTCGCAACAGCCAAATCGATCACAATCACAGTTTTCTAGGTCGCAGACGCGAAATGACTCTCCCGCACCTCGTTTTGTGTTGGGATATAATCAGTGTGCGTATTGTCGAGGGGAGGGCCATTTGAAGTTTAATTGTCCAGTTCTCCGTGATAGGAACAATGGTGTGTCAGCTCGAAGAGGTCGTAGTGGTCCTCAACAAGCTTCACGTGGTAGAGGTCGTGGAGTTACTCAGAATCAGGCCGAGCGTCTCGCCACTTAATCAGACTCGCAGAATTGTTTCGATCGACGCGACCTCTCGTCTGGTAGATCTGCACAGTATCATGTGGATGACTATTACGTCGAGCGTGATGTTGATACGGATGGTATCTACTAGGACAGCCGTAGACAAAGGAAGGGAGAAGTATCAGTTCCGGTTGATCAGAGAGGGCCTTATGTTGCAGTTGCTGCATTGGGCGTCGTTGAGCCTTTTCTGTTGGACACTGGTGCAGCAAAAAGTTCCATTATGCATTCGAAACTCCCTGGCGCACCTTTGTCTGGCTTAACGAATGTTTCCGTTGGATTCTCTGGCGCCCCCGTTAGCAATCCAGTTTCTCGCCCCTTGCCCCTTACGATTGGGTCTCATGAGTTAGAAGCTCCTTTGATTTTGACTACTGGTTGTGGTGAGAATCTTTTGGGCTTGGATTTGTTGAAGAGGTTACATGCGACTTTGTACTGCTCTCCTACAGGTGTGGAGCTTACATTGGGTGAGAGGGAGATTTCTCCTATGTATCTATCGATCGATAAGCTCCCACCGGAATTGAGTTCTCTTCCGGCTTCTTTGTGGGCGACAGGTCCCAATGATGTGGGCCTGCTGGATATACCACCTTATGTTGTTCAATTGAAAGTTGATGCGCGCTTACCACGCATACCACAGTATCGTATCTCCCTTGATGGTGAACGGGCACTATTAGCGATCATTTATGATCTGATCGATAAAGATGTTATCGAGGAGACACGAGGTAATGTGTGTAATAGTCCCGTGTTGCCTATTTTGAAGCGAACTGATCCCTCCAAGTCTCCCGTGTACCGTCTAGTTATTGACTTACGGGAAGTAAATACAATTGTTGTCCCGCAGTTTCCTGTGGTACCCGACATTACAGCTTTACTGACTCTGATTCCAGCCTCTGCATCATGGTTCTCGGTAATCGATCTGAAGAATGCGTTCTTTAGCATTCCGATTGCTGAGGACAGTCGTGATTTGTTCGGCTTTCATTAGGAGGTCGCAGCTTCCGGTTCAAACGTGCACCTCAAGGCTACTGTGAGAGCCCATCGATCTACAGCCAAGCTCTTAAGAGTCAACTGGATGCATTTGTGCTGCCGACTGGTGCGGCTTTGATTCAGTACGTCGACGATCTGTTGGTAGCTGCAGACACTGAACAAGTTTGCAAGACTGCTACTGTGTCACTGTTACAGCATCTCTGTGATTTACACCACAAAGTGTCACCTTCTAAACTACAATATTGTTGTCAAGAAGTTACCTACTTAGGTCACTTATTGTCAAAGGCGGGAAGAAGGTTGACCCCTGAAAGAATCGCAGCAATTGCGCGAATGGCTGTGCCGACGACTCAGAGAGATGTGCGTGCCTTTTTAGGTATCACGTCATACTGTAGACAGTGGATTCCAAATTTTTTGCTGTTAGCGAAGCCATTGATAGCTCTCACGTGCAAGGATGTTTCGACTCCCTTGCCATGGACGGAGGAATGTCAGAAAAGTTTTTCTGAACTACGTGATGCGTTGTGTTCGGCTCCTGTGTTAGGTACTCCTGATTACAGCAAGCCATTCACACTATACGTCCACGAGAGGGAAGGTTGTGCGTTAAGTGTTTTAACGCAACAATTTGGTGGCAAGCAGCGCCCGTGTGCATATTTTTCCTCGACCTTAGACCCGGTAGCCAGAGCGTTGCCAAGTTGCTTGAGGGCGACAGCGGCAGCAGCGGCGTCTATTCGGCAGTCCGCAGGTCTTATCATGGATAATATGCTCATGGTGATGGTTCCGCATGCGGTTGACACTCTCTTGAACCGGACAAAAACTCAATATCTGACGAGTGCAAGGTTGTCTGGGTACGAGCTGACCCTTTTGGCAAGTCATATACAGATCAAACGTTGTAATGTACTGAATCCGGCGACATTGTTGCCGATTAATATGGAATCAGATGATATACCACCACATGATTGTTATTTACGAACTGAGGAAGAAACAAAGGGTCGTGTGGACCTGAAAAACACTCCCTTGACAGATCCTGATGGTACTTTGTATGTGGATGGTTCCTGCTTCAAATTGCCGAATGGCGATGTGACGACTGCGTATGCTGTAGTGACGTTGAGCACGGTTGTGGAAACTGCGAGATTGAATCAGAATTCAGCACAAGCGGCAGAATTGATTGCATTGACAAGAGCGTGTGTTTTGTCTAAAGGAAAGCGAGTGAATGTGTTTACCGACAGTCAGTACGCATTCGGCGTTGCGCATAACTTTGGAAGACTGTGGAGAGAAAGAGGATTTATGACATCGCATGGCACGAAGATTCAACACGGGCAGCTCGTGAATGACCTTTTGGATGCACTTACATTGCCTAAACAAGTGGCGATCGTTAAATGTAGTGCACATCGGAAAGTGACGGATGATGTTGGTCGTGTGTCACGAGGCGAGCGGGGACACCGGACTGCATGGGGCGGACTGGTGGGAGGTGCCAGAGGTCACAGACAGTGTTATTTATGATGTGCAGGAAGACGACTGGAGAGTGACAGCCCCAGAAGAAACATCCTCAGACGTCTTCCCCTTTAACTGGGATCAGTTCCCTGGTGCGCACGCCCACAACTATGACGTGGTCGACGAACATCCAATAAGATCGGAGGCAGACAGACCCGTGGTGTGTGGCTACACCGGAGCGGAAGCAGGAGAGCGAAGGAGAACAGAGCCGAGCGAGACTACAGCAACGGAGAGGTCGGAGACGAGAGAGGCTACAGCGACGGAGAGGTCGGAGACGGGAGAGACTACGTCGAAGGAGAAGTCGGAGAAGGGAGGACTCCGCACCCACGTTTTGCCGAGCCGCGCCCACGGAGGAGCGTGGCTGACCCAGGTGCGTGAACGTTTCACGGGCTGGGTCGGGAGGAGGGAGAAGGTTGAAAAAGAACCTAAATGCCTCTCGCCGCCGCACTTGTAAATACTTCAAGCACTTGATCCTTTCTGCCCCCTCCTTCACTTGCACTACCTTTTCTGAGCACCCCGGTCGTTTAAAGAGGTTAGGAGATTAACACGAGAGCACCGGAGTGTACCCTTCACGTCCTGGGCCCTGGTCTGTCCTTAGCCTAACCACCCTACTGATCAGAGTCTTTGTTGGTTTTGTATCCCCTATATCGGTGAGGTCGGCATCGGGAGTCCTCTGACGTCCACCATCGGGACCCGTCCTTTGGCCAATCCACGCCTAGACGAACTGGAAAGCCGACCCCTTGGGGAAGAGACGCCAGAACCTGGATAGACAGCACAGAATCGTACTTCCGCAAATAAAACCCTCTCTAACTAGACGCCGTGTCCTGAGTCGTCTGTCCGAACCGTCCACAGTGGTGGAGAATGCGGGCACTGACCCGACCATCTGTACGGTGAAGATGGATGCATTGATTCAACATATGATCAAAGGACAAGAGAAGTTAGAATGGGCGGTGGAACGACAAATGGCCTCCGCTACTGCGGATCGTGAGGTGTTCAAGGACACGATCTCAGCCCAGATAGAAGGACTGCAAAAAGCGATAACCGAACCTCAGGCAGGTGTTGTACGGGAACCCAGGGGTCCTAGCCACCATACCCCTTCCGGGCTGTCCTTGCAGAAATACATTCCCGGCGAGGACCCAGATGCCTTCCTCACCAACTTCGAGAGGGTGGCCCGTGCATGTAGTTGGCCCCTGGAAAAATGGCCTTTCTTCCTGGCTCCGCTCCTGATAGGTGAAGCCCAGTCGGCATACCAGGTGGCTAACGCCAACGGGGACACCCCTTATGGGACCATTAAGGGTATCATATTGGATCATCTGGGACTGGATGCGGAGGCATATAGGGTGCGATTCAGGAAGGAGAAAGGAGCTCCCGGGGAAAATCCCAAAACGCTCTTCTTCCGACTCAAAATGGCTGCCGATAAATGGTTGACACCCGGAGTAAGTTCCAAGGAGGAGATCATGGAAAAGATCTACTTGGAACAATATCTCGAGGCCCTACCGTATCACACCCAAAGGTGGTTAAGGCAACATAGCCACCTGACCATACAACAGGCAGTGGAAATGGCTACCACCTTTTCCAGAGCGCAACCTAAGGGATTCGGAACAGAAGGGGAAAAGACTCGTAGTAGTCCCTACCGAATGGAACGGAGACCAAAATCCCTGGAGCCGCCGAAGACCCGACAGCTACGGCTCGAAATGCCCGGGTTGAAGGGTCCTCAATGTTTCGAGTGCAGGGAGTGGGGTCATATAGCCCGGGTGTGCCAAAAAAAGAGACCAACGGAAGAACCGATGGAGGTGGGGTACATACCCAAGTCCATTCTCTATACGGCGGAGATGGGGACGGCTTTCCACGTGAGTGTGCAGGTAAACGGTAACCCCCTAAAGGCCCTCTTAGACTCAGGCTGTAAGCAATCGGTGATACAGGGAACATGGGTGTCTCCTAAACAACTAGTCCCCGAGGCAACAGTGCACATTAGGTGTGTGCATGGCGATGTAAAACCTTACCCAGTCGCTGTTATCTCCCTCATACATCCAGGGAAGGGGTGGAAAACACACATAAGGGTGGGGGTTATGGACAACCTTCCCGAAGACCTCATTATAGGCACTGACAACCCCGATTTTCTGGAGATGTTCCGACGGGTACTCCATACCCCAGGGCAAGGCGGACCAAAAAGCAAAGAGCAATCCCCACCATCATCGGCCTTGTTAACCCCCGAACCATGGCTTACGGACCGTAGTTTTAAGTTCGCCCAAGCAAATGACGCTACTCTATACAATGCATGGGAACAAGCCCACAGCTCAGCAGATGTAGATTCTCCGGGGTACCCCAGATTCATCATTAAGTCAGGGCTCTTATACAGACAGGCTTCTCCATCAGACACCCACCAGCTACTGGTGCCCATTCCCTTTAGGGAACAGATAATGTTCTTTTCCCATGCACATCTTCTGGCAGGACACACAGGGACAGAAAAGACAACCCAAACCATACTACGTCATTTTTACTGGCCAGGGATATACCAGGACGTTAAAAACCATTGTCAGGCATGTGAGATTTGCCAGAGAAGGAACACCCACAGGCCACCGGGTGTCCCCTTACAGCCCTTACCCATAATAGGGACTCCATTTGAGAGGGTCGGGATGGATCTCATCGGCCCTCTACCCCGGACAAAAAAAGGCCACTTATACGTGTTGGTGATAGTGGATTACGCCACTCGCTTCCCCGAGGCCTTCCCCTTAAGGACCCCCAACACCCGCAACATTGCTGACTGTTTCTTGGAGCTGTTTTCCAGAGTGGGGTTCCCAAAGGAAATATTGACGGATCAGGGAACCCCGTTCATCTCTAGACTCATGAAAGAGGTATGTCGCCTACTGGATCTACGCCACATCCGTACGTCAGTTTACCATCCCCAGACGGACGGGCTAGTCGAGCGGTATAACGGCACTCTGAAGAACACGCTCAAGAAAATGTTGGAGGTGGAAGGACCAGAGTGGGACAGGCTATTACCCTTGGCCTTATACGTCATCCGAAGCCAGGTACAGAGTAGCCTCGGATGCTCTGCCTTTGAGCTATTGTACGGACGTAGACCTCGCAGTCTCCTAGAGATGACCAAGGAAGCCTGGGAGAAGGAGGAGATGCTGGATACAAGAGAGATGTTAGAGTATACCCAAACCTTAAAATCAAAACTCGGGAAACTCAGAGATTTGGCATATTCAAACCTGGCCAAAAGTCAAGAAAAACAGGCCGCCTATTACAATCGAGGGAAGAAGTGGCGGACCTTGACAGTGAACGATTGGGCCCTGGTCTTACTTCCTAACAGCATGAACAAATTGAAGAATGAATGGAAAGGTCCATTCCGAGTCATTGAAGCCATTGGGAAGACTACATACAAGTTACAGCTGTCACCCAGTCGGACTCAGGTGTATCATATGAACATGTTGAAGAAGTGGATAGGACCTCCACCGAAGACCGCCTCCCTTTCCCTTCCCACCAAGGGAAAAGAAGGGGATACTTTACAACAGCTCCCGATCAGCGACGAATTAAGCCCAAAGGAGAAGACCGAGCTCATGAAGGTCCTACAAACCCACGCTCCCATTTTTTCGGATCTACCGGGTCGCACCCATCTCGCTGAACATAAAATAGAGACTGCCCCGGGAAAGGTCGTCAAACTACGTCCTTATAGGATTCCCGCGGCAAGAAGACAAGCAGTACGGCAGGAAGTCCAGGAGATGCTGCGGTTGGGTGTGGTCAGACCCTCCAGGAGTGAGTGGTCCTCACCCATAGTGATGGTGCCTAAACCCGATGGCAGCATAAGATTCTGCATGGACTTCCGTGCACTGAATAATATCTCCTCATTCGACGCCTATCCCATTCCTCGCATCGATGAGCTGATTGAGAAACTCGGAAACGCCAGGTACATCTCGACCATCGACCTAACGAAAGGGTACTGGCAAGTACCCTTAAGAGAGGAGGATCGGAAAAAAACGGCGTTCTCGACACCCGATGGCTTGTTTGAATTTACGGTTCTACCCTTCGGGTTGCATGGCGCCCCGGCCACCTTTCAGAGACTCATGAATACCGTCCTGCAACAGTACCAGTCCTTTTCGTCAGCCTACCTTGATGACATTGTGATATTCAGCCCGGATTGGAACACACACCTCAAACATCTACACACCATCTTTTTGGCACTACGAAACGCCGGACTACATATCAATGCCAAAAAGTCCCGGATGGCGTTCCACAAAGTGAAGTATTTAGGGTATGTCTTAGGTCATGGCCTTATAGCCCCACAAAGCGAAAAGGTTAAAGCTATCACGGACACCCCCTTCCCTTCCACAAAAAAGGAGATGAGAGCCTTTCTGGGGTTGATAGGGTATTATCGGCGCTTTATCCCCAGCTTCGCTGAAGTGGCCAGCCCTCTTACAGATACCCTGCAGAAACATGTAAGCCCCCAGGTCTTCCACCGACCCACCACCCAGATGGTACAGGCCTTTGACTCACTGAAGCAGACCATCACCTCGAGTCAAGTGTTAACCTCCCCTGACTTCTCTCGCCCCTTTATTTTGCACACTGATGCGTCGGATCACGGGGTGGGAGCAGTGTTATCTCAGGAAACGGAGGAGGGGGTAGAGCATCCAGTGGTTTTTATCAGCAGGAAACTATTCCCTAGGGAGGTACGGTACCCCACCATTGAACGCGAATGTCTGGCGATCAAGTGGGCTACCGACAAGTTGCGTTACTACTTAGAGGGCCGTCCCTTCCTCCTCTATACTGACCATGCACCCCTCCAGTGGATGAGCCAGAACCTCTCCAACAATCCCAGGGTCCTCCGTTGGTTTCTATCCCTCCAGCCCTTTTCCTTTACCTTGAAACATCGAAAGGGGAAGGAGAACGCGAGAGCGGACTACTTGTCCCGGACCTTTCCTCTCCCCGATCGGGAGAATCCGGTGGTGGAGGAGTGTCACGAGGCGAGCGGGGACACCGGACTGCATGGGGCATACTGGTGGGAGGTGCCAGAGGTCACGGACAGTGTTATTTATGATTTGCAGGAAGACGACTGGAGAGTGACAGCCCCAGAAGAAACATCCTCAGACGTCTTCCCCTTTAACTGGGATCAGTTCCCTGGTGCGCACGCCCACAACTATGACGTGGTCGACGAACATCCAATAAGATCGGAGGCAGACAGACCCGTGGTGTGTGGCTACACCGGAGCGGAAGCAGGAGAGCGAAGGAGAACAGAGCCGAGCGAGACTACAGCAACGGAGAGGTCGGAGACGAGAGAGGCTACAGCGACGGAGAGGTCGGAGACGGGAGAGACTACGTCGAAGGAGAAGTCGGAGAAGGGAGGACTCCGCACCCACGTTTCGCCGAGCCGCGCCCACGGAGGAGCGTGGCTGACCCAGGTGCGTGAACGTTTCACGGGCTGGGTCGGGAGGAGGGAGAAGGTTGAAAAAGAACCTAAATGCCTCTCGCCGCCGCACTTGTAAATACTTCAAGCACTTGATCCTTTCTGCCCCCCCCTTCACTTGCACTACCTTTTCTGAGCACCCCGGTCGTTTAAAGAGGTTAGGAGATTAACACGAGAGCACCGGAGTGTACCCTTCACGTCCTCGGCCCTGGCCTGTCCTTAGCCTAACCACCCTACTGATCAGAGTCTTTGTTGGTTTTGTCTCCCCTATATCGGTGAGGTCGGCATCGGGAGTCCGCTGACGTCCACCACCGGGACCCGTCCTTTGGCCAATCCACGCCTAGACGACCTGGAAAGCCGACCCCTTGGGGAAGAGACGCCAGAACCTGGATAGACAGCACAGAATCGTACTTCCGCAAATAAAACCCTCTCTAACTAGACGCCGTGTCCTGAGTCGTCTGTCCGAACCGTCCACATCGTGGTAATGCGTTTGCGGATGAGATTGCTAAGGAAACGGCTAAGGATTTTACGACCCGAATGTATGTTACGAGTTCAGTGAGGTGGCCGACGGAGACTGGTATGTGTGAAAATACTGTTGAGAGTGTGAAAGCAATTCAGAACGAAGCTACTAAAGCTGAAAAGACCAAGTGGAAAGAAAGTACGGGGAAGTTGGATATGCATGGATGTTGGGTTGACCTGACGGAATATCAGAGGTGGATGTTACCAGATGCGTACGTATTAGCTGTCGTGACGATGGCTCATGGGTTGTCACATATTAGTGCAAAAGGAATATGTAGGTTCTTGTCCCCTGTATGGAAGAATGAGGGTATTGCTAAGTGTGCCGAGAGAGTGGTTAAGAATTGTATGGTGTGTTTGATGCACAATCCTGGCAAGGGCACCCCCACTCCACCTGGTCATTTTGCTCCTCCTGTCTGTCCCTTTGAGGTTATCCAACTGGACTTTATCCATATGGAGAGATGCAATAACCTGAAGTATGTTTTGGTTGTGGTTTGTGCGTTCTCCAGATGGATTGAGGCCTATCCTCTTAAGGATAATACTGCCCTGTCCACAGCGAAAATCCTGCTGAAGGAATACTTTCCTCGGTATGGAATGCCACGGATCGTGTGTTCGGATAAAGGAAGCGAGTTTGTGGGAAGTGTAATGCAGAGTGTGTGTAAGGGCCTTGGAATTCGTCAAAAATTCCATAGCGCTAATCATCCTCAGGCAGCGGGTTTGGTTGAAGGGTACAATGGTACCCTGAAACTCAAACTCGCAAAGATACAAGCTACGACTGGTCTATCATGGCCAGATGCCTTGCCTCTGGCTCTCCTATCAACCAGAGCGACTGTACACTCTCGAGTAGGGCTTAGCCCATATGAGATTGTGTTCGGCCGCCCTGCGAACATTTGGGGAGTCCCGAGACCTAAGGCTTTTGATAGTCTTGAGTATCCAATGCTAATCGATTACCTTCATGATTTGACCACTAAACTACGGTTAATCCATCAACAGGTCTTTGAAGCTCTACCGGCGCAGACAGAGGGTCCTGGACACCAGCTCCGGCCAGGCGACTGGGTCGTTACCCGGAATTTTGGTCGGAAACGTAACTTGGAGCCAAGATTCGTAGGACCCTTTCAAGTCTTGTTGACAACGAGGACTGCGGTTGGACTGGAGGGCCGGAAAAACTGGGTCCACGCTAGCCACACGAAGAAGGTACCGATCCCCTTACCAACAGACGGTTGGGTGAGAACTGGGATTTCGGCAGCGGAAACTGAGACTCCTTTACACTTTGTGCCGTTTAGTGACGCTCAACCTGTAGGGGATGATTTGTCACTGCCAAACCCACATGTGGAGTCATCGGTAGCAGAGAACCCAAGGTCTGATTCGTCGTTCACTTCATCGAACACTGTTGCGCCAGCTGAACAATTGTTTGTAGAGCAAACTCGACCTGGAAGAAGTCGATACTTGCTTCGTTCAAGGACTAATGAAAATTAGTTATATGTTTGCTTTTTGATGCTATGAGTATTATGAACAATTATATCCTTTCTTTTTGAGTTCTTATGTGCTTTTCACTGCTAAGAGATTTGTAATAAAACTGAACGTTTTGAGGAAACCCTACCATCCGGGTTACCGTAGGGCCGTGCGGGTACTCCTTTCTGTTTAGCAGGTTTCTGACGCTAGGTCGGTTACTTTTGTCGATTCCTGGGAACTCCTGGGGATCGATAATCGCTACTCAGAACGAAGTGCGTCAAGTACGTCACGGACGGTTTGTAGAGGATGGCATTCTCTAAGCTGTTGGAAGTAGAAAGGATGTCGGCGCAGAGATTAGAGTTACGGAGGGTTGTACGAACAAAATGTTTTCTGTTTCAGGTGTTCCTACTGTTTCTGACCGTATCTATGCTATTGGTGGGTGGTGTGTATTTTGGAGTACCGTTGTTATTACCTTCTGTTCCACCTACTCTTTCTCCCAAACTAAGCTCCCTCACCACTGTTTCCCCACATTCTTTTCATCCTTTGCCTCAACATGAACAGGTTAGACGTGCAGAATTTATGAATAACTCCTTCGTTCAACTTCTACATCAGCATCAGTTGGTGATGAATACTACCAATTGTTGGGTGTGTGGGTTAATGCCACATACCATGGATAGGGGTATTCCGTATTTGGTCCTTCCTTACAGCTCCCAGGGCTCAGCTCGAGCATTCCAAACTATGTTCCGTAGTGCACTAGATTCCTACCCCAGTCGAGAGCCACGTTCTGTCAATTTTGGTCCTGGGCCGTATCACAAGCCTTTGGCGATAGCGATAGCGGATTTAGATAGAGATGTTTTTGATGCATCGCTTATCCCAGATGAAGAAGTGCAGGCCTATAAGGATCTGAGCGAGGCTGAGTATAGTACGTCAGTGGGTGATAGACAGCTTAAGAGCTCGTCCCCAATATGGATTGTACCATACCTCGGTAATTTCTGCTTGAAAGGTTTGGGTCGAAATCCGAGAGCACAACTTGGGAACAGTGCTTGCACTGACACGTATGTTCTACCGATGCTCTCTTCCCCTGTTTTTCTGACCGCTAAGGGCACTTATTTTGTATGTTATGAACGCGCATATACATGGTTACCCCGTGATTTTTCGGGTACCTGTTATATTGCGAATCTTTTACCACCGACTTTCACAGTTGCCTCAGACTATCACAACACTAGAGTTGTGAGAGGCGTTATTAGCAAAGAGGATACTGCCGGTCAAGAAGCAGGAGACTTCTTTAAGGGTTTCTTGCCGTTTTGGGGACCTATGGTTAATAGTAGGAACCTAAGACAGTTGACCCGTGTAGTTGAGTCGACTGCTAATATCACTGCAAGTGCCCTTGGTAATTTAACAGCTGAACTTCAGGCGGATAGACTCATGACGTTGCAGAACCGTATGGTTCTAGATGTTGTTCTTGCAGATAGAGGTGGTATGTGTAAAGTTATCCATTCAAGTTGTTGCATTTTTATTCCTGACAATGCTCCAACTGTCTACCAAGCCATCTCGAAGTTGCACAAGATTTCCGAGTCCATACACGTGGTTTTGGGGCCTGATGTCAACTTGGGGTTGGAAGATTCTGATGATCGTAGGGGTTGTTGTAACGTTTCTGTTCACGTGTTGTCTTTGTGTGCAGTGTGGTCCTGCCTTATGTGGCCTCTGTGCTACAACGTGTATAAGACGGCCATCTGTTACTAAGGAGACGTTGATGAATAGAATGATGTTTCAGCAGCAGCTGAACGATCTGATGAATATTGAAATAGATTCCGATCTTGACTAGTGCTTGCCTACATGAGGGCAAAAGGAGCGTCTGAGGTTCCGTGTGGGACGGAACGACACTTTTGAGTGGTGACGAATATGGATGAGTTTGGTGTCTGCGAACCGCAAATGACGAGTATAGTGGGTGTACTCAGTTTCACTATGCAACCACGTATGGTTCGTCTTATTTTTGGGTTTGTTCATCCGAACCCTCGGGTTCCATTTTAGATACAGCATCCATTTAGTTTCTTGCCCTCAAGTAGCCAGCGAACGGACTTTGTCCGCTTCGTGACCCTGGGATTCCCAAGCTTACACGAGGGACACGTGTTTCTTTGAGGGTGACTTTTTACGATGAGGGAAATGACACGGCGAAGGCAGATGGCCCCGCTCGAGGCTCATCTTGCCGTGCCGGTCTATTGTTTCAGTCATGCATACATTGGACACGAGGTCTTTGATCCCGTTATCAAGTTTCCTTTATTACTCCCAACACTCTTTCCTAATTTGTTGTGCATCCTTGTCCTTTCTTTGCATCTGTTTTCGTCCCTTTTCCTAATGTGTTTACGGTCAGGATGGAATGTGTTTTATTGCAGAAAAGATATGTTTTTACAGTTGGGAACCGGCAATGCTGTTGTAATTATGTTCTGGCCCCCTGAAACATGAACACGACTCTTTTGAAGTTTATTGTGGGAACTGAGTTGTAACCTTTGTTCGCCATACTATGCAATGGCAAAAACGTGTATAAAAGGAGCGATCCACTTTTGCAAATCGAAGCAGTCTCCGAGAACCTACACGTTGTGTACTTCTTGTGACCTCTGTATCCCTGCAGTAAATAAACGCTGATCTCTGACGTCGCTGGAAGTGTCCCGTGTCTCTGTGTTTTGTACGCCAGAACAGGTAACCCACGAAGGTTTCAGGTGTTGTTCCCTGGCACCGCTGGGTCTTAGAATAACCCAGTCCTTCATAGCCAAGAGCTGGTTGTCCAACCTCAAGTCCCTGGTCCTGTCCAGGTTGAAGCTGACCGCCCTCTGAGGGTCCAGGTGGTGAAGTATCTCCTCCTCCTTGGAAGGGGGAGAGGGAGGATAGAAAATGGGTGAAGTGATAGATTGCCCTAGTTGGAAGGAAGGGACCACCTTAGGCAGGAAAGCAGCTCTGGTCCTAAGAACCATCTTATCTGCATATGATGAGGTAAATGGAGGCTTGGAACTAAGAGCCTGCAGCTCACTTACCCTCCTGACTGAGGTGATAGCCACCAGAAAAATAGTCTTAAACGAAAGCAACCTCAAAGGGCAATTATGAAGAGGCTCAAAAGGAGACCCCCATTAGAAATGTAAGTACTAAATTCAAATCCCACTGAGGCATTATGAAGGGGGTGGGAGGAAACCTTTCGGTGAGGCCCTTAATAAACCTCATGACAATGGGGAACTTAAATATAGACTGCTGGTCCGGCAAACAAAGGAAGGCCGACAGGGCCCACAGGTAGCCCTTAACCGTCGCCACAGCACAACCTTGCTGGGCCAAGGAAAGTGAAAAAACAAGTACATCTGATTAATGGGCCTTCAGAAGATCAATGAATTTCTCTCCACACCACTTCACAAACCTAGCCCATCTAGTGGAATACACAGACTTGGTGGAGTGTCTCCTGGACAATAAAAAAACATCCAGCATATCCAGTGGTAGAAAGAAAGAGCTCAGGTTGCCCCGTTCCATCTCCAGGCATGAAGATGCAGGCTCCGGAGGTGGGGGTGTAGAACCTGCCCTTGCGACTGCAAGAGGAGAGCTGCCCTGGGAGGGAGACAGAGCAGAGGGTGTGATGAGAGGTGAAGAAGATCTGTGTACCACACCCTTCTTAGCCAATCTGTGGCAATCAATATAACTTGGGCTCGGTCTTTGGGAATCTTACTCAGAACCCAAGGAATCAAGGGTATGGGAGTAATCGGGTGAAGAAGCCGAAAGCTCCAATCCAGTTGAAACGCGTCCCCCAATGGTCCTCGCATAGGATACTTGAGACTGCAGAATGATGGGCAGTGCACGTTCTCATGAGTGGCAAACAGGTCCACCTGAGGAGATTCCCACAACCTGAAGACGTGTTGAATCACCTTCGGGTGAAGCCTCCACTCGCGGTCGGCTGAGTACTGCCGAATGAGACTGTCCGCAGGCACGTTCAGCACCCCGGCCAAATGATTTTCAAGTACGCAAATCTAGTGGTCCTGAACTCAGGACCAGAGCCACAGAGTCTCTCTGCAGAGGTGATGTGAACCTGACTGCCTGCTTGTTGATATACCACATCGTGGTAGTGTTGTCAGTCAGGACTTGAACTGACTGACTGCAAAGGGAGAGAAGGAAGGCCCTGAGAGCCAAACTTATTGCCCGCAATTCCAGAAGGTTGATGTGGAGAAACCTTTCCTCTGGAGACCAAAGTCCCTTGACCTCCAGATACCCCAGATGTGCTCCTCACCCTAGAGTGGAGGCATTCGTGATCACTGTGGCCACGGGTGGAGGAGGTTGAAAAGGCCTCGCTAGAAACAGGTTGTCCGAAACACTCCACCAAGACAGCTCTGCTGCAGTGTCTCTGGAGATTCTGACCTTCTCCCTGAGATCTCCATTGTGCTGATACCACTGCCTGAGGAGGCACCACTAGAGTGCCCTCATGTGCCAGTGTGCATGGTTGACCAACAGTATGCAGGAAGCGAACAGACCGAGCAGGCTTAGGATCTTCAGGACTGGAACCACCGCTCCATCGTGCAACAGAGGAATCAATTCCTGAATGTTGAGAATCCTCTGCGGAGGTAAGAAAGTTGGACACGCGGTGGTGTCCAGTACAGCCCCCTCTGAACATGTTGCGCTGAGAAGGTACTAGGTGTGATTTGGGTACATTTATCGAGAAACCCTAGTCAAACAACAGCCGCGTTGTTACTTGCAGGTGATGCAGCACAAACTCTTACGACTTTGACTTGAGCAGCCAGTCAGCCAGATAGGAGAAAACAGGAGCCCCCAACCTTCTGAGATGAGCTGCTACCATCGCCATCACCTTTGTGAAGACCCGTGTTGCGGCCGTAAGTCCGAACGGAAGAACCGCAAACTGGTAGTGTTGAGATACCACCATAAAACGGGGATACTTCCGATGCGGCTTCAGAATGGGAAGATGAAAATAGGCATCCTGCTACACCATCCAGTTCTCCTGCTGCAGCGCCAGAAGAACCTGAACCAGGGTAAACATCTTGAACTTTTCTTGCTTGAGGTAAAAGTTCAAGATCATGAGATCTAGGATGGGCCTCAACCAACCGTCCTTCTTGGAGATCAAGAAATATCAGGAGTAGCACCCCTGACCTTGTTGCTGCTCTGAAACCACCTCTATCGCACCTTTCTGTAGGAAGGCAAGAACCACCGGCTCAGGAGCAGCAGATGGCCTCGAAAGGAAGCTGCCTTCCCAAAACCTTGAAACCTCCTGAATCCATAGCCCCTAGACTGGGATTGTAGGCCCAAGGATCTTGCAGTAGCCCTACTGGCCTTGAGGATTTGCAGAGCAGAATCCGCGTTCGTACCAAAATACCCGGAACCATCAAAAGGCAGATCAAGAAGAGTAGCCTGCACATCCAATGACAACCCTGAAGACCTGAGCCAGGCATGCCTCCTGGTAGCCTCAGAGGAGCCAGTCACCCTGGCCACAGAGTCTGCTGTATCTAGCCCTGACTGAATCACTTGATGGGTTGCAGCCTACGTATCTGTCAACACATCCAGGAAGTGACCATGGTCATCCTCAGGCAGTTTAGGAGCCACCTCTTTAGCAGAGACCATCAAAGTATGGATATACCTCTCCAACAAGCATGTGCCATTAGTCGATTTTAAGGCCATGCTTGCCGAGGAGAAAACCTTCTTGGCAGACTGCTCCAGTTTCTTTGAGCCCAGAAGGAAGCCTGAAACACCAAGCTCTCTGGCGAAGGGTGGGCAGTAGGAAAGCTGGATCACCTGGAGCAGGCTTATTTCGTCTCGCCACTGTACTTGCTACAACAGGGGCAGATAAGGGCTTCTGCCACACCTCCATAATTGGCTCTGGCAAAGGCTCATTGAAAGGCAGTAAAGGCTCAACAACAGAAGAAGGGGAATGTAACACCTCAGTCAGGATATTTGACTTGCTCTCAGCCGTGGCCTATTGTAGATCCAATAGGTCAGCAGCCTTCCTGATAATGGAATGGTTTGGAGCAACGTCCTGTGAAGGCAAGTCTTTTGGGGAAGAAAGCTCCCACTTCGGGGAACTGTCCAAGCCACTGGCCTCCTGAAGGTCCTCAAAGTCATCCACGGAGTCGAGGATTTCCCCTCTCCAGCCTGATCCTGCTGGTACTCCTCCTCCTCCAGCAGCCTTTGGGCCTTCCTCCTGGAACGCAACTTTGGGATCGGCGGCGGCGCGGGAGACATCGGCGCCGCATGGAAGGAGGACCCTCTGAAGCAGGCAGCGGTGCCACTCAAAGCCGGGAAGGCATCGGCCCAACACCAGACGGCACCGGAGACTGTGGTATGGGCATCGAAAATCTCAGCCTCGAGAATTGCCATGACAGAGCCGTCAGCATGAAGGGCATGAAAGGTGCTTGGACATATTGCTGGGGGATGCCCAAATTTTAAGCAAGCGGACCCATGGGGCCAGACGGCACACCGGTAGCCACATTTGCCTTGGCAAACATGCCAAACATCACATTCAGGAAATGCGATGGATCTGGTCCCGGACCCAGAAAGGGTGGATAAGAATCTGGAACTGCCAGGTCTGGATCTGACTGAGGCCGTGCTGCTGGCTGTGGCTGCAGTGCTGGGGACACCGGGGCAAGTACAGGTGAACTGTAAGAGCAGGCGAAGACTTCCTGGGTGCCAGCGAATCCCTTGGCGCCTATGAATCCCTCGGTGTCAGAGAGTGGACCGGAGTCACCTGCGGAGAAGGTGAGTATGGCAATCAGATGTCATCTTTTGCATGACGCTGCTGAACAGGAGAACCCGACCTTGAAGCCTAGTCCTTCGAAGATCGTTGCCGAGACCCATTTTGGCGCTTCTTCTTATGCTTTCTCGACTTCGAGGTGTCTGAGGTCAATGACTTTGACTTGGACCACTTGCGCCCCCTCTTCTCCTTTTCCGCCCAGGCCATGAAAAGCTTCACTCATGCTCCTTCAATGCCTTCGGATTTATCCTCCGACAGGACGAACATCCTTCGACGTCGTGATCCGAAGACAGGCACCGCAGACAATTGTTGTGGGGGTCCGTGATGGACATATGGCCCCCACACTCCCTCCAAGGCTTGAACCCTGACTTATTCAGTATAGCCACCACACTGCTACACCAAGGGCAAAAGTAGAAACAAAGTAATAGGAAGGAAATAATGAGTCCCAAAAAAAAACTTTACTAGTTGACGGCGCGGAAAAAATTAAACTGACTTCAGCACGCCGAAGAGGTCTTCTTATGGGTTCGATGACATCATACGGAGTCGCGAGCAGAGCCATGCCATTGTGACGTCCTCGTCGACATGGGAGAGCTAGGAAAAGGTTTCAGTGGAATGCTGGCACAAGGGGTAATTGAAAAGATGAGGAATCCACAGGCCGATGTATCCATCAGTTACTTTTAAATGTGAAATTAAGTAGTGGTTGAATACCGATGGGATCTATTAATTTTATTACAGTGGCACTTATATTTTTTGCTAATCTGTTAAATCATACCTCTTCCGGGGAAAAGCGTTGATCAGTGCTGCTGCTGTCTGTTTCTATATAACTCTGCTGGAATAGACACAAACAGAATATTGAGCTATCACAAGAACAAATATAATGCAATACATTCAGCATCTGATTTCATTTAAATGTAAATGATTGGTACCTAGTCGTTGGCAAAGCTATAATGTTATTGATAAATATTTGCAACTGTGTCAAATGGTATATCTATATAGATCTGGGCGCAACATTAGAATCCAAATACAGACACTCCAATGGATTCGCTCCTTCCTGACTAGAAGGATCCAGTCATTCAGCCCAGCACTGTACACCTCGGACGACCGTGACCTCATCTGCGGCGTTCCACAAAGATCCTCCCTGAGCCCGACCTTCTTCAATGCATACATGATCCCTCTAGCCAGCATCATATGCTCTCACATCAATGTCCTTGCTATACCAACGGCATGCAACTCATTCTCTCCCTTGTGGACAAGGGTCCCAGTGGCCACGTGGCCAGATCAAGTTCAATGCCTGCATGACTCAAATTGCCCACTAGATGAACTTCAACTGCCTAAAGCTGAACACCGACAAGACAAAAATAGTTATCTTTGGGAAGAGCACATCATCACCGTGGGACTCCACCTGCTCCAACAGAGATAGGATCAACACATGCCACCAGTACCCAAAACATAAACCTCAGGATCATCATCAAAAGCAAACTCTACATGACCGCGCAAGTCAATCCAGTCACCGCCTCATGCTTCTATACCCGGAAGATGCTGATAAAGATTTTCAAATGGCTTCCAATCAACACCTGGCAAACACTCACACACGTCCTGTCACGAGCAAGTTGAACTACGGTAAAAACCTCTATGCTGGGATTTAGAAAACACTCACCAAAAGGCAGAAAACCCTTCCGAACTCTGCAGCCAGAATCACTCTCACCTTTCCAAACGCACTAACATCACACCATACCTGAAGGAGATCCACTGACTCTTCACTCACAAACGAGCAAAACTCTTCATCCACACGTTCAAGCCAATACATAAAACTGAACCAGCATACCTCAACAATCACACATTTTATTTGCACCTGCATAATACACTCTCAAGAATTGACTGCATTCTTAAGAACAATGTCCTCAGTAAGATTGCCTCGGCACCAACAATCGAACCAATATTAATAGAGGATCACACGTGTATCTCAGTGGACATGTAATTGGTCACAAACTTCCCCCCAGTCAAAACAATGGAGATTCAATTAAGAAATTCTTAAAGACCAATCACTCATTGACAAAATGAACAAGTTACTTACCTTCGGTAACGCATTTCTGACACTCTATTTAGCTGCAGATTCCTTACCTTTGAATTCCCAGGCATCAGGCTGGAGCCGGAAACTTTTGCTGAGCAATATCCTTGCACGCAACGTCAAGTGGCTCTATTTGACTCCGCGTGACGTAGTTGGCATCAGTAACATTGTTATTATGTCGTGGTGCCTACATAGGCAACACCCAGGCTCGCGGACGTCAGTACTTTTCATTTTTCCACGCCAGAAGCACAGAGCCACGAAGTGACTGACGTAAACGTGTGCAAAACTAGGGCCCTGACAGGGGAGTAACCCTAGACCTACAACATCGGTCTGCAAAGCGGGGAGGCATGGGAGGGGATCTAAGGAATCTGCAGCTAGATAGAGTCTCTACCAGATAATGTGTTACCGAAGGTAAGTAACTTGTTCATCTGATAGACTTCTAGCTGCAGATTCCTTACCTTTGAATCAGATAACCGAGCCATACCATCCCGGCAGTGGGTTGAGAACTCAGGAGCTAGACTAAAAAGCCTTGCAGGACTGAGCGGGCAAAGTGCTCCTCCCTGGGCACTTGACCATCGAGGCAATAATGTTTTGAGAACATGTGCATTGATGCCCACGTCGCAGCCTTTTCCCTGGTGGAATGGGCCCTTAAACCCTCAGGGGGCTGCTTCTTCGCCAAAGCATAACCAATTTTAATGGCGAGAACAACCCAGAGAGAGATGGTTCTTTTCTGCACTGCCTTTCCCTTCTTTGCTCCCACATACCCCACCAAGAGTTGGTCATCCACCAGGAAATCTCTGGTGCGATCGAGGTAGAACGACAATGCTCTTTTTGGGTCAAGTCGGTGGAGATGCTCCTCTTCCTTAGAGGGCTGTGGGGGAGCAAAGAAGGTGGGCAAAGTAATGGACTGACTCAGATAGAATGGGGTCACAGAAAGGACATAAGATAAGGAGGCAAGCTGGGTAGCGCCTGCAATTCACTCACCCTCCGGGCTGATGTAATCGCCACTAAGAAGGCTATTTTGATGGTCAACAGCAGGAGGGGGCAATTGTGCAAGGGCTCGAAAGGAGTGCACATCAGATAAGTGAGGACCAAATTAAGATCCCATTGTGGCATAACAAAGGGAGTAGGTGGAAATAAATGAACCAACCCTTTCAGAAGAACAAGTTACTTACCTTCGGTAACGCTTTTTCTGGTGGATACAGTATCTGCCTGTGGATTTCTCTCCTTGTGAATATCCCGTGCACCAGCAACATTCAGAATGTTTTCGTAGCTCTCCACGCCAACGCTTGTGCACCGCTCTGCCTTTCCTGCAGCCAATGAAGCCCACGAAGAGCTGGTCATCCACTCGAAAGTCTTTAGTTCTATCGAAGTAAAAACTCACCGCCCTTTTGGGGTCCAAGCGGTAAAGCCGCTCCTCCTCCTTGGAAGGGTGAGGGGGAGGAAAGAAGGTAGGAAGAGTAATGGACTGCCCCAGATGAAAAAGAGTTACCACCTTAGGCTCAAAAGCAGCCCTGGTCTGAATACCATTCTTTCAGCATGAATGGTCAAGAACGGGGGTTTCGAACTTAGAGCTTGATGTTCACTTACCCTCCTTGCCGAGGTAATGGCAATGAGAAAATAGCCTTAAGGGACACTTGTGCAAGGGTTCAAAGGGAGAACCCATTAAGTAAGTTAAGACAAGATTTAAGTCCCATTGAGGTACAATGAATGGAGTGGGCGGAAATTTGTTGGTAAGGCCCTTAATGAACCGTAACACAATAGGTGATTTAAACAAGGACGGCTGATCCGGCAAGCAAAGGAATGCCGACAAAGCCGATAAATAACCCTTCACAGTAGCTACAGCAAAACCTTGCTGAGCTAGAGAGAGAGCAAACTGAAGGATGTTGGATAAACGAGCCCTCAAAGGGTCAATAGACTTCTCCCCACACCAATGGACAAATTTGGACCACCTATAGGAATAGATAGACTTGGTGGAGTGACGCCTGGCAGACAAAATCAAATCCACTACGTCAGGTGGGAGAGAAAAAGAATTCAGGTTGCCCCGTTCAATCTCCAGGCATGAAGATGTAAGCTCTGGAGGTGGGGGTGTAGAACCTGCCCCTGCGACTGCAAGAGGAGGTCTGCCCTGAGAGGGAGACGGAGCGGAGGGCACGAGGAGAGGTGGAGAAGATCTGTGTACCATACCCTTCTTGGCCAATCCGGGGCGATCAATATGACTTGGGCCCGGTCTTGGCGAATCTTCCTCATAACCCGAGGAATCAAGGGTATGGGAGGAAAAGCATAAAGGAGATGTGAGTCCCATCTCAACTGAAACGCGTCTCCCAACGCTGCCTGCATCGGATACTGGAGACTGCAGAATGACGGGCAGTGAGCGTTCTCGTGAGTGGCAAACAGGTCCACCCGAGGAGTTCCCCACATCCGAAAGACGTGACAAACCACCTCCGGATGGAGCCTCCACTCGTGGTCGGCAGAGAACTGCAGACTGAAACTGTCTGCACGTACGTTTAGAACTCCGACCAGATGATTTGGCATCAGACAAATCTGACGATCCTGAACCCAGGACCAGAGACGCAGAGCCTCTCCCTGCAGAGACAATGCGACCCCACCCCTCCCTGCTTGTTGACATAACACATCGCGGTAGTGTTGTCCGTCAGGACTTGAGCCGACTGACCGCTAAGGGAAGGGAGGAAGGCCTTGAGTGCCAAACTTTTTGCCCGCAATTCCAAAAGGTTGATGTGAAGCAACCTTTCCTCTGGAGACCAAAGACCCTTGATCTCCAGATCCCCCAGATGCGCACCCCACCCTAAAGTGGATGCATCCGTTATCACTGTGACCACCGATGAAGGTAGATGAAAGGGCTTTCCTTGAGACAGATTGCCCTCCACGCCCCACCAAGACAGATCCGCTGCAGCTTCTCTGGAGATCCTCACAGACTCTCTGAGATCTCCGTTGTGCTGATACCACTGCCTGCGGAGGCATCACTGGAGCGCCCTCATGTGCCAGCGTGCATGGTTGACCAACAGAATGCAGGAAGCAAACAGACCGAGCAGACGAAGGACCTTCAGGACTGGAACGACCGCTCCATTGTAAAACAAGGGAATCATTTCCTGTATGTCCAGAATCCTTTGTGGAGGTGGGAATGTTCGACACACAGTAGTGTCCAGTACCTCCCTTATGAACAGGTTGCGCTGAGAGGGCACCAGGTAACATTTGGGCATGTATATCGAGAAACCCAATTTGTACAACAGTTGAGGTGTAACCTGCAGATGATGAAGCATCTTCTCTGGCGACTCTGCTTTGAATCCCCGACCTTCTGAGATGGGCTGCCACCACTGCCATCACCTTGGCGAAGACTCGAGGTGCAGAAGTAAGACCAAACGGGAGAACCGCAAACTGAAAATGTTGCGATCCTACCGTGAAACGGAGATACTTCCTGTGCGACTTCAGGATAGGGATGTGGAAATACGCATCCTGCAAGTTGATGGACCCCATCCAGTCCTCCTGTTGCAGCGCTTGAAGAACCTGCGCAAGGGTGAGCATCTTGAACTTCTCCTGCTTCAGAAAAAGATTCAAGATCCTGAGATCCAGGATTGGACGTACCCTGCCATCCTTCTTGGGTATCAGGAAATACAGGGAGTAGCATCCCTGACCCCTTTCCCGCTCTGCAAACCACCTCTATCGCACCTTTTTTCAGTAATGTTAGGACTTCCTCCTGCAGGAGAAGAAGGTGGTCCTCCAAGCAAGCACCTTGGCAAGGAGGATAATTTGGAGGAAATTCCCGAAAGGGAAGAGCATACCTATTTTCCACAAGATTTAGAACCCAAAGGTCTGTAGTGTAGTGAGGTCTTGCAGAAAATGAGTAAGCCGACCCCCCACAGGACCAACATGATCCAGAATGGTGGATCTAGGGCTGCTTTGCAGTGGTAGGAGGGAGGGAGGAAGAGGAGGAGGAGGAGGGCTGACGACCTCCTGAATGACCTCTGTTCCTGACCCTGTAGGACTTATACAAGGTATTTTGCTGCTGCTGATGCTGCTGAGGCTGCCTGTAGGTCCGAAAGGACGACCTCCCAAAACCTCTGTATGTACCTGAATAAGGAACCTCTAGACTGAGCCTGCAGGCCCAGAGACTTAGCTGTGGCTTTGCTGTCCTTGAACCTCTCCAAGGCTGCATCTGCTTTCTTACCAAACAGTCCAGAACCATCAAAGGGTAGATATAGAAGTGTTGCCTGCACATCTGGAGAGAACTCCGACGACGTAAGCCAAGCACTTCTTCTTGTGGCAACCGAAGAGCTCATGATCCTCGGAACAGAGCCTGCAGTGTCCAAACCACTCTGTATAACCTGTCGTGCAGCAGCTTGAGTGTCCGACAAGACCTCATTAAAATTCTGCCTGTCCTCCTCTGACAATTTAGGAGCCAGCTGTTTTGCAGAATCCATCAGGGCGTGGATGTAACGGCCCAAAAGGCAGGTGGCATTTGTGGACTTCAAGGCCATACTTGCCGAGGAGAACGCCTTCTTTGCCGACTGGTCAAGCTTTTTAGACTCTCTATCGCTAGGAACTTGAGGAAAAGCTCCAGAAGACTTTTTCGAACAGGCAGCTTGAACCACCAGACTCGCAGGAGAAAGATGGGATGTTAGAAAGTCCGGATCTCCTGGAGCCGCCCAGTACCTCCTAGCAACAGATTTAGACCCTGCCGGACCTGAAAAGGGCTTACGCCAAACTCCATAACTGGCTCAGTGATGGCATCATTAAAAGGAAGCAAAGGTTCTACCACAGTGGAGGGGGAATGAAGAACCTCAGTTAAGATGTTGGACTTAAACTCAGCCGTTGGGAGCTGCAAGTCTAAGAGCTCCGCTGCCTTCCTTATGACTGTGTGGTAAGGAACCACATCCTTAGAGGGAGCATCTGAAGGAGGAGAAAGCTCCCATTCTGGGGACGTATCAAGACCACTTGCCTCTTTTAATTCTTCAAAAAAGTCATCTGACTCTTGAAGTTCACCCTCTTGCATTTCTTCTGCCTGATACCTTTGTTCTTCCAAAATACTCTGTGCCTCCCGCCTGGATCTCATCCTCGGAATCGGCGTCACCACACACGACTCCGACGGAGCCGGCGTTGAACACGGATCTGGAGGTACAGCCTGAGTCGAACGAGGTCGAGCTGGAGCTGGAGATGAAGGGAACCGCGTCGACTTCTTCGGCGCCGGGAATTGCCAGGATGGCGCCGCTGGTAGGAACGGCATAAAGGGAGCCTGAGCATAGGCCTGAGGAACCCCCAAATTAAAGGCCATTGGACCCATGGGACCCGAAGGTGCTCCAGAGGTGTACATTGCTCTTGCAAAGACACCATACATAGCATTCAAGTAATGCAATGGGTCTTGACCCGGGCCAGGGAAAGGTGGGTAAGGGCTCGATAAAGGCTCAGGCTGAGGCATTACCGGACTCGGGCCAATCGGCGCCGATGGTGGAGCCAATGGAGTCGAAGACTCATCAGGTAACGGCGCCTGTTCCACCGGAGCCAGAGAATGTGTCGTGTCGGAGATGGAGCCGGAGCCAGAGCCAGAGAACGTTCCGGAGAAGCTGCAGGCGAGGCCAGACAAACAGATGAAGCCGGATTCAAAGCCGAAGGATAAGGTGAAACATAGTACTTACGACGCCGAGTAACTGGTGAAGTCGACTTCGGAGCCGTCTCCTTATCTGAACGGCGTCGAGAGCCATGCCTCTTCTTCTTCTTATGCTTCTTTGATCTTGAAGCATGACCCGATGTCGACTTCGAACCTGACCTCGACCTGGACCTCGATCTCGATCACCTTTGACCTCTCTTCTCCTTTCTCATCTTCGCCATGAACAGCTTGGCCTCTCTCTCCTTTAAAGCCTTCAGGTTCATCTTACGGCAGCAAGAGCACCCCTCGACGTCGTGATCCGACGACAGGCAGCAGACACAATCTTCGTGCGGATCCGTGATGGACATATGTTTACCGCACTCTCTACAGGGCTTGAACCCTGACTTCCTCAACGACATCTTCTGGAAGAAACAAGATAGGACCAGAAACAATCCAGAAAAACAAAGTAACCAGTACAAGCTACGGAGAGTCCCAGAAAACCGTTAGCGTCGATGGCGCGGAAAAAAGGGAACTGACGTCATAACGCCGACGAGGTCCTCTTATGGCTCCAGTGACGTCAGTGGAGTCTCGTGCGGAGCCGCGCTGATGTGACGTCGTCCTCGCCGGCGTGGAGAGCTACGAAAAAATTCCGAATGTTGCTGGTGCAGGGGATATTCACAAGGTGAGGAATCCACTGGCAGATGTATCTATAGGAAATCTATTTACAATAGGAGATTTAAAGAGAAAAGGCTGGTCTAGCAGTCTCAAAAAGCAGACAGAGCAGAAAGGTAACCCTTGAGAGTTCCCAAAGTAGAGCCCTGCTGGGCAAGGGTAAGAACGAACAAAAGGGCAGTAGAAAGGGGTGCAGAAAGAGGGTCAATAGACCTTTCTGTACAGCATAATACAAATTTCTGCCAACGGCAGGCGAATACCGACTTAGTGGAGGGCCGCCTGGCCGCCAGAATAACATTACAGACTTTGGGAGGAAGGTCAAAGGCCATCAACTGCCGCCGCTCAATCTCCACGCATGGAGGCGCAGAGTTGACAGGTTCGGGTGGAGAATCCTCCCCTGCTGCTGTGACAGAAAATCCTCCCGAAGGGGCAGCCTGATCGGAGGATCGACACTCATGCTCGGAAGCTCTGGATACCAGACTCTCCTTGCCCAGTCCAGCGCCACAAGAAGGACTAGGGTTCAGTCACTCCTGATCTTCTTCAGAACCCTGGGCAAGAGTGGTATGAGCGGAAAGGCGTACAACAGGCCTGAGCACCACTCCCGTCGAAATACATCACCGGGCGATAGCCGCCTTGGAAACTCCAGTTCGCAATACTGCTGACTTTGTGCATTCTCTACAGAAACAAACAAATCTAACCAAGGTTCTCCCCACTGCTGAAAGATGCCTGCGCCACCTCCGACTGGAGACGCCATTCGGGATCCTGAAGGCATCCACGGCTGGGTTATGCCCTGCTGTTCCAGCCATGCCCAGAGACGCAGGGCCTCTCGACAAAGGGTCCACGACCCCACCCCGCCTTGCTTGTTGCAGTACCACATGGCGGTGGTGTTGTCCGTGAACACCTGCACCAACCTCCCCTTGACAGAGGGAAGAAATGCTATCAATACCTCTGAATCGCCCGGAGCCCCAACAAGTTTATGTGGGGCTCCGTCTCTGCCGGAGACCAGTGACCCCGGATCACCGCCTCTCCCATGTGGCTGCCCCATCCCAGAAGAGACGCATCCATCACGACTGTGAAATCTGGTTGGGGAAGGAAGAGAGGTCTGCGGCTGACCCAGTCGCAGTACATTAACCACCACTGCAGAACCTTCGCAGTTCCTTCTCAGATCTGAGCCACATCATGATATTTCCCCAATGCTGTGCCCATTGGAACTTCAAGTCCCACTGCAGAGCCCGCATAGGCCACCTGGCGTGTCTTACCAACAGGATGCAGGAGGCCATGAGACCCAACAGCCTCAGAGTCAGTATCACCGAAATCCAGGATAAAGGCTGAAACATCGGAAACATAACCTGAATATCCTGAACTCACTGCTCGGGTGGATAAGCCTGAAACTGCTCTGTGTCCAGAACAGCTCAGATGAAAGGGAGCATCTGAGAAGGAGTAAGATATGACTTTGACACGTTTATAGAGAACCCTAGCGAATGCAGGAGATTTGCCCTAGTCTGAATGTAGGAGATGACTGTTTAGGGCGAGGCTGCCTTCAACAGCCAGTCGTCGAGGTAGGGGAAAACTGACACCCCTAACCTGTGCAGTTGAGCTGCAACCAGCGCCATCACCTTGGTGAACACCCGAGGGGCACTGGTAAGGCCGAAGGGGAGCACGGTAAACTGAAAGTGCTCGAGCCCTACCTTGAACCGCAGGTAACGCCTGTGGCCTGGTAGGATCGGAATTTGGGAATAGACGTCCTGCAGGTCCTATGATACCATCCAGTCCTCTTGGTCTAGGGCAGACAAGACCTGAACCAAAGTGAGCATTTTGAATTTCTCCTTTTTGAGGAAGAGATTGACGGCCCTAAGATCCAAAATGGGCCGTGGCCCCTTGTTCTTCTTCGGAATCAGAAAGTAGCGGGAATAACATCCACTGCCTACTTCTGAAGCTGGGACCCTTTCTATAGCTCCTTTGGCCAAAAGATCTGTAACTTCTTCTTGGAGCAGTTTCAAATGATCCTCCGCCAGCCATTCCTGAGTTGGCAGAATAGTAGGAGGAAAAGAAAGGAAAGGTAGAGAATAGCCCATCTGGACGATCTGCAGGACCCACTTGTCCGATGCTATAGATCTCCAGTGGGGGAGATTATGTTGAATTCTCCTACCTACTAGAGTAGTGGGTTCCTGCAGAATCAGCCTAGGAGTGCTCAAAGGCTGCGGCTTCTGGGGCAGTGTAGTAGACGACTTCTGGCCTCCATTCTGAGGGCAGAATGTACCGTGTCCACGCACGGCTTGGGCAGTCTGTGAGGAACAGAGGCTGGGATAGGGTTGACACAGCTGGAAACCTCTTCCGTTGTCACGAAAGGGGCGAAAGGAAGATTGGCCATGAGGAGTGGAGGAGAGGCCCAAGGATCTAGCTGTAGCTCAAGAGTCCTTGAACCTGACCAGGGCAGAATCTGCCTTTTCCCCAAAAAGGCGGGTTCCATCAAAACGCATGTCCATCAAATCGGCCTAGATAACCCTTGAGAAGCCAGTTTTACAAAGCCAGGCTTGGTGCCTCAAGGCCACCGTGGTTGAAATTGATCTGCCCAGCGAATCGGTCGTATCCAAACTACACCGTATGGCAAATTTTGCTGCATCCCTAACATCCTTGACAGCTTGGGAGAGCACAGCCCGGGTCTCCTCTGGTACTTGTGGCAGCACCTGCGCAACCGTCTCCCAAAGAGAGTGGGAGAAATGGCCCAATATGCAAGCGTTATTCACCGACCACAATGCCAAACTGGAGGAAGAAAACATCTTCTACCCAAATGAGTCCAGTCTCTTGGATTGTCTATCCGGAGGGGCGGAAGGGAATGCGCCATGGGAAGTAGAGGCTTGCACCACCAAACTTTCCGGGGTGGGGTGTTGGCTGAGGAACTTTGGGTCACCCGGAGATGGGCGATGGTGGCGTGCAATTGTCCTATTCAAAGGAGCCCCTGTGCTAGGCTTGGACCATGTTCCTAGAAAGATGCCCGTAAGTGCCTCATTAAAATAGGGGTTCAGAGGTGGAAGCCCCAAGTTGAAGCACTTTGGTCAGGAGATTAGTCCTGACCTTCACTGAGGGCAACTCCAGTCCAAGGACCTCAGCTTCCCTCTTAACCACCATAGCATAGGACACCCCCTCCTCCATAGCCACTGTAGGAGGAGAGAGCATGCCAGTGTCTGGGGAAGTATCCAGACCACTGGCTTCCCCAAGTTCCCCATACCAGTCCATAGTCTCCTCAGAGACATCCTGGCTCTCCAATGAGTCTCCAGACTCCTCCCATTCCTCTGCTGAGCCCAGCACGTCCACAAAGTACTCAGGCGACAACTTAGAACCCCTAAATCCTGTCGACGTCGGAATCGGCATCGCTCAACACAGTTCTGGCTCCGTGTCATCGGGGATGAGGATAGGGCTTGCGTCACCGACAGGCAACGGCGACATCGCAGGCACCGACTTCGGGTTCGACGCCAGAGGAGGTCGCCTTGGCATGACTGTCGTCGACCTGGATCCGGGATCAGATCCCTGAGGCCCTACAGGCACAATGGCCGAAGCCGACGGCGTCAAACCCGATGGGGCCCCATCCGACCCCACGGGGCCCGAGGGCTCAACAGCGAGGTTGTTCCGCACAAATACACGCACATGGCCTCGTAAAAATCTTTTATTTGAGCGGGATTCGCTCCGGCTCCCTGAAAGGGAGAGAGGCGCAAAGTCGACTTAGACTCCAGCTCCGCAGAACCGTGCCTAGAGCGTTGGTGCTCCTTACCTCTCTCGACAACGGATACCAGCTGAGGTGAAGTCAAAGTCAGCTTGGACTTTTTCTTCTTCTTTTGCGTCTTCCCCAAGTGTCCAGACGACCTCGAATGGGAGGAGGAGGACTTAGGTCTCCGTGAGCGGTCCCGTGACCTTCTCATCTCCAAACAGGACCGTGAACTCCTAGGGGGTCTCGCTTAATGGTGTCGACTGCCGGGCCGTAAGCAACTTCCTCGCCCGCGCCCTCAAGGTCTTCGGAGCCATCGCCCGACAGTCTGAACACGACTTCGAATCGTGGTCATGTTCAAGAGACACAGACATACATGGTGGGGATGGGTAACCGACATCATGCGGGAACAAGTCCCGCATGGTTTAAAACCTGTCTTCCTACCAGACATCCCTCGCACACAAAGTCGCTACTCAAAAAATGTTGACAAAGATCGAGAAAAAAGCCTGCCAAAAAGCGGCAGAGGGGTAGCTCTTCCCGGATCGGCACTCAACTGGTGCGGGAACAAAAGAACTGACGTCCGCGCACCTAGTGGCGCCTATGTAGGCACGCGACATCATAACCAACACTACAGACGCCAACAACGTCACGAGGATCCCAATGGAGCCACCCGACGTTCCGCGCAAGGAGTATTGATCAGCAAAAGTTTCCGGATCTAGCCTGACACCTGGAAAATTCAAAGGTAAGGAATCTGCAGGTAGAAGTCTCTATCAGGTAAAATGCTCTATAATGACACTAACTAAATCTCTAAAGAAACCTTATGGGATGCCGTGAAGGCTACCATTAGAGGTGACCTTATTAACATCATGTCTAATATAAACAAACTAACAAACAAAAGTCTCAAAGTTCTGGGACAGTCAGTTAAACTGGAAAATACATTTTCTGTAGATAAAAACCAACTTAAGAGACTAAAATATGAGTACAACAAGCTTCTGAGCAGCAGGGCCAATATCTGGATACAATACAACAAAATGAAGAAATTCAAAGAGTCAAACAAAGCAGGTAAAACACTGCCAAATTACTTAAAATTCAAAAATAGCAATAACTATATCTCATATATTAAAATAAAGCAAATATTTATACACACATAAACTGGACAGTGGACCAATTTGCCTGCAATAAGCACCAACCTCAGAAAATAGACCAATAAATAGCCAAACGCAAAATTAATTCTGTGTGCCAACTTCAAAGGTGCCCTCTGTCCAAGGACACCACCCTTGTCAACAGGGTCAATCTTATGTATCTCTTATATTGAAACTGCACCACCTTCCAGAGATCACGCGTCGGCTGTGGCTTAATTATAAAGAAGAATAAAAGCATTTAAGAAGGAATCCCATTCATCTTTTCAATACGGACTCAATGTGAAATGATCTGATTGTACATATCTGGAAGGTGGTGTAGCTTCAATATAAGAGATAAATAAAGCAAATATGACTACCATAGACCCACTAGAAATATTTAAAGTCTTTTGCGAATTCTACAATGGCCTAAACAACCCCATAGAAATAGCACCAGCAGCCACTTGTGAGAAATACCTGGACAATATTCAACTTCCAACACTCTCTGAACCAGATCCCATATTCCTCAACCAACCTTTCGCCCGCAGAGAAATCACAAATATGATACATTCTCTAAAACAAAGTACCAGTGTCTGATAGCTTTACAACCACCTTCTATACAACATTGCTCAAACAAAATCCCTTTTCCAACATTTCAAAAGACAGTAAAATCATAGGTACAACCTCTGAAGCCACTTTCACCATAATTCACAAAGAAGGGAAGGATCCTATAGAGGTAAAAAATTACAGACCCATTTCCTTCCTAAACCTAGACTGTAAAATATATGCAGAAGTCTTGGCAACTTGGCTTGAGAGAATTCTCCCTTGACCAACAAACTGGGTTTTTTAAAGGTAGGCAAGGATCATACAATGTTAGAATCTTTTGCAACATCATTGAAAAAGCTATCTTTCTCATTTAACCCACAATGGTCATGGCCTTGGAAGCCGAAAAGTCATTCGATAAGGTCTCTTGGCACTTTTTACATGCTGTCTTGTGCAAATTGAAACTTGGAGATACGTTTATACGACAAGATTTTGCTTTAAATTCCCAACCTTCTGGGCATTAAGGTTAATGACTTCCTCTCAAATAAAATAAGCTTAGCACAAGGGAGTAGACAAGGTTTTCCCCCATCACCCCTACTCTATCTCTTAGCAATCAAACCCCTACTTGTCAACATCAGAACCAAGGCACTCTTTAAAGGTATTTCTATTGGGAAAACTTCCTACTAAGTTGCCGCCTATGGGAATGACATACTTACTTTCTCGCAAGAGGTGGAGATTGCCATCCCCGCAATCCTAGGCGATAATAACTCATTTGCAAAGGTCTCAGGTTACTCCTTGAAGCTAGAGAAAAATGAAGTCTTCCCTCTAAACAATTTAACTCTACCGAACATAGTAAATAACACTAAATGAATAAGTTACTTACCTTCGGTAACGCTTTTTCTGGTGGATACAGTATCTGCCTGTGGATTTCTCACCTTTTGAATATCCCCGGAATGCTGGCGCAGGGGATATTCAAAAGGTGAGGAATCCACAAGCAGATGTATCCATCAGAATTCATTGGCAGTCTTCACAGAGCAAATGTTTAGGTATATATTTCAAAGGTAATCTAGAAAACACAAAGAAACTAACTGAAGTGAAACTTCTAAAAAAGAATCAAAGAAACTTTTTCAGCCTTTTCGTCAAAATTCATGACCTGGTGGGGTCACGAGGGCACATATTGAAGAATCTCTAGCCAAACCATACTCCCTAATCACAATGCTAACCATGAAAACATCTCCATTTCAAAACGTGCATGCTATCCTTAAAGACATCATCTCGGCACTTAGAACACTTGATAAAATGCTACCATAGAGAATTAAAAATTCAGACTACGCATCCATATGGAATAAACCCCAAATTAAAATTGATGGCACTTCCCCATCATCGGCCCCTTGGTCATCAAAGAATATCTTATTTTCCAAAACCTTGGCCTATCGACATACCCCAAAACATTTGCAGAACTGCAAAACTCCTACAACCTGGAAAAAAATCGAATTTTAAAGCTTCCTCAAACTACAAGTCACTATAAAAAAGAATTCAAATCAGACCTGATTCCCCTTCTCTATAAATTATCCAACCTGCCTAATGCTGCTGCCACAGTCTACAAAACTCTAAACTCTTCCAAGACAAACAATAACTTCAATTCCAGAATCCAAACCAAATGGATAGAATTCACCCTCAATTCTACTCTTTAAAACTTGAGTGATGAAACTTGGAAAAAGATCTGGACTTATCAGACAAGGCTGGTACAGATAAAAGCGGTAGGGTGGGGTGGGAGAGAAGTCGACAGACAACGGAATAGAGAAAATAAAATAAATAAATAAATAAAAACCACCTAACTAGAGCAAGGTAAGTGCTTTATCTTGACAATTTTATTGTCCATATTCCGTTGTCTGTTGACCCCCTGCCCCCGCTCACTGCTTTTACCTGTACCGGCCGCGCCTGGGACTTATGCCTTTAAATAAAAAGTATATCCAACTCTCTCACAATGCAAATATTGGATACAACATTAGGTATATTGTGCTCCAGAGAAACTTTCCAAATTAGGGCTCTTGGATTCTGACATCTGCTGGAACTGCCAAACCTCTCCTGGCACCCTCAATCACATGTTTTTCCACTGCAAAAACTTCACTCCTTCTGGATGGAGGTTCAAAAGGTAATAAATGCTATCTTCAAAATTGATATTTCCCTCAATTTCTACACAGTGAACCTAGGTCCTTGGTATCATTCCCCTGCCTAGAAACTTAACCAACTAGACATGTATCTCTTTGACCTCCTACTAAAAAACATTCTTTGTCTATGGAAATTATTCCAAAATCTATCAATCCATACTTGGCGGGTGTGGGACTGTTTCACAATAAGCGCAGATAATACACTTATTAAAATAACTTCAACAGTCTCACATCTCAGAAACTATGGAACAAACTAGATTTATACATATAAAAAATCAAGCCTCCATGATTTAGAGCACAATATGTCCTAATTCCCAACGCTGACGTCTCTTCACTTCTCTTTCTTAGCTACTAATAATAGCAACAGTGCTGACCGCCTCATCCCTGTTTTTACAATACCTCTGACATCACTTTCTTCTCCTACCCCTCCTTCTCTATTCTAACTCGTCGTCCATCTTGGGCATTCTTCCCCCTTCACCCCCACCCTTTTCTGTCTTTCTCACTGGGGCCTATAATCATAGCCATCAATGTATCATACACATGTCTGTGCTGCACATCTGTTTATTCATCTGTCTGTATTGGACCCATGCATGGATGCATTCATAGAAAATATATATTGTCTTAGCTACAAATGTTCATTAACCCTCTTTATCACCCCCCTTTTCTTTTTTCTTTTTATATACCTAAAAATAAATACAATTCTTTGATTTCAAAAAAGAAATAAGAGCCTCTTCCTCACTTTGTGACTTCTGCAAAAAGCTGAAGACCTGGTGTTTCCAGTAGTCCAATTTGGCCCTAGGTGTGGCTAGATTCACACCTTCTCAGCGCCAAGAGACCCTCTCGAGTGATAGTGCACCCTACAAATCTGCATAACAGAGCATAGCTTCTGTAAACATTGCCCTCTTCACAGAGCTTTGTCAGAGGGAAACTTCCCAGCGAAAAGCACAGGAGCTTTTTCTTTTCCTGCAAAAACTAATATAAAGGAGAATTCTCTTTCACAAAAAAGATTTCTCCAGATTATTTATTGCAGAAAACGTGCTATTTGTTAGACTTTAACCCACTATCTTTTTAGGTTGAGCGTGAGCCAGTGCGCAAGCGCCGCTCTGTGAAGAGCTGTGGTAGTTGAGTACAGAGAGAAGCTTCGCCCCCTCCCCCGCCCTTATTTTTCATTGACTTGTGTGTTTGTCCTTTGTAAATGCTGGCCTCTGATTCATTATGAGGCTTGTTAGTCCCTCCTTAGTACAGACATGTCGTCAGTTGTATCCTCCCATGGCTACTGGCCCCTTTACTTGGTTGTTACACGGGCCTGTACTATTTCCTTCATGCACACGTAGCATCATGCTTCAGCTTTGTCTGTGCCTTCTCCTTTCACCCACCCCTCCCTCGTCCGCCCTCCCATTTGTCCGTGATGCCAAGTTGCCAACCATTTGCATTGCAATAGGTCTCGCGTAAATTGGAGACCGATTATATTGCAAATGCTTGTTTTTCATTGCAATAACACAGAAGCAAAACGAAAGTATCCACTCGCAGCGAATAGTGTGGTGAGCTCCTGGACATGTGACTGCCAGGCGCCTGAGGTCCTGGGAAGAGGTAGCAGGGAGCCGGGCTAAGGCTGAGTGTTGCACCCGCTGGTCCTCCATGGCGTTTTGGGAGCTGCTCTCTACCTTTGATTTCCAGAGAAACGTGCTGCCCCTGCTCCTGGACTCGAGCCCTGGGACCGACGGTTGCTAGCAGTTCTCAGGTAAAAGGAAACTGTCCCGAAAGAATGACAGACGGTATAGTCTTAGTTGAAGCGGAGGGGTAGCAGAGAGTAGGGGATTGTCAGTGTACATTTCAGAATTGGATAGAGCTTAAATGTAAAATAACTGCCCATTAGACAAAAATTTCATGTGTGTCACATTTAGCAGGGGCTAGATTTTAAGTCAGCCGCGCATGCATTCCGGGACTTGTAGTTTTTAATATGCCACTAACAGTTGCTGAAGGCCAGCGTGTATGACGTCCTCAGGCAATACTGGCTTTTCGCAACTTGTAGTTTTGCTTTCTACACTATAAATATGGACAGCTTGTAAAGTAACTTTGGCTTTAAAAGCCAGGGCTGTCTGAAAGTGTGTTGTGTGTGATACGGCTCACTTTACTTGCACGACTTTAAGCCAACTTTAAAGAGGACACATGAAGCCACCTTTTCCAGACTGCAAAGTGGTTTTAGGTGTACAACAGCCTGCAGAAAGTGTGACACATGACAAGTTGTGTTTTATTTTCCTTATAAATACTGTCTTAGGAATGATGAAGAAAAATGGAACAAGACCCAGCATGGAGTGCTGTTGGCTACAAATCCAGGACACATACGACATGCGTAGGGGTCGTGGGGTGCGCCCTACTGCTTTCTTCCTGATACAAAGGGCTCTCAGAGTTTAGAGTTGCCATGCTCCTGTGAACACATCTTACATTGTAAAACGCAGGAACTCGGCGCCCTTTAAGATTTCCTGGTTAAATTTGTTTCAGCATCCCTTCGATGTGTGTGGGGTGTCATTGATCAAGGTCTGAACAGTTCAGACTGAACCTTTAAAGGCCGGTCCCGCGTCTATGAGGGCCCCCGCCCACAGTCTTTAGTGGTTTGAGGATTACAATCAGGCTTTACTCCGGTTTCGTGTCCATTTCGAAATTGCACCATACTTCCTTACATGTGAGTTCTTAAGTTCGGGGATATTTAAGGGTAGAAGAACAAGTTACTTACCTTCGGTAACACTTTTTCTGGTGGATACAGTATCTGCCTGTGGATTCCTCACCTTGTGAATATCCCCTGCGCCAGCAACATTCGGAAACTTTTGTTAGCAGTCCACGCTGATGAGGTAGAAGACAACGTCACCGAGACACGGCTCCGCTCGCGACTCCGCTGACGTCACTGGCTCCATAAGAAGACCTCGTCGGCGTGATGACGTCAGTTCCGCCCTTTTTTCCGTGCCTTCGAGGCACACGGACGGACTGACAACAATATATACACATTATACACAGTACATAATTACAAGCAACACACACAGTGTGGAGAATAAATAGAAAGGCAAAAGAAATAACACAATGCCTTTGACAGTGACAAATACATCTTGAAACACAATGATATACTGAAGGTATACAAGGGTGGACAACGGGGAGGCGGGTGGGTCAGTGAGGAATCCACAGGCAGATACTGTATCCACCAGAAAAAGCGTTACCGAAGGTAAGTAACTTGTTCTTCTGATGGATACATCTGCCAGTGGATTCCTCACCCTGTGAAAAGATTCCCACAGCAGTCCCACTCCTGGAGGAGGGTGTCCACCCTTCTATACCAGAAAGTCCTGAAGGACGGAACGAGCAAAGTGTCCGTCCCTCCTCACCTCGGTGTCTAAGCAGTAATGCTTTGCGAAAGTGTGAAGGGAGGCCAAAGTTTCCGCCCTACAAATGTCCTCCACAGGAACACCTCTAGACAAAGCAGAAGTGGAAGACTTAGCTCTAGTGGAATGAGCCCTTAAATCCTCTGGAGGCTACTTACCAGCCAAAGAGTAGCATATCTTGATACACAAGACAATCCATCTGGAAAGGGTGCGCTTGTGCACCACTCTGCCTTTCCTGCAGCTAACAAAGCCCACGAAGAGCTGATCATCAACTCGAAAGTCTTTTCTCCTGTCAAGGTAGAAGCTCACCGCCCTCTTACGGTCCAAGCAGTGAAGTCTCTCCTCCTCCTTGGAAGGGTAAGGGGGAGGATGGAAGGTAGGGAGGGTAATGGACTGCCCCAGATGGAAAGGAGTTACCACATTTGGCAGAAAAGCAGCCCTGGTCCTGAGTACCATTCTTTCAGCATGAATGGTCAAGAATGGGGGTTTTGAACTCAGAGCTTGAAGCTCACTTACCCTCCTTGCCGAGGTGATCGCAATGAGAAAAACCGTCTTGAAAGACAACAATCTCAAGGGACACTTGTGCAAGGGCTCAAAGGGAGAACCCATAAGATAAGTTAAGACAAGGTTAAAGTCCAATTGAGGCACAATAAAAGGAGTAGGAGGAAACTTGTTTGTAAGGCCCTTTAAAAATCGTAAAACAATAGGTGATTTGAACAAAAACGGCTGATCCGGCAAACAAAGGAAAGCCGACAAAGCCGATAAGTATCCCTTTACAGTGGACACAGCAAAGTCTTGCTGAGCAAAAGAAAGGGCAAACTGCAGAATGTCAGATAAACGAGCCCTCAAAGGATCAATTGACTTCTCTCCACACCAGAGAACAAATTTAGACCACCTATAGGAATAGATAGATTTAGTGGAACGACGTCTGGCAGACAAAATTACATCTACCACATCTGGCGGGAGAAAGAAAGAATTCAGGTTGCCCCGTTCAATGTCCAGGCATGAAGGTGTAAGCTCTGGAGGTGGGGGTGTAGAACCTACCCCTCCGACTACGAGAGGAGGTCTGCCCTGAGAGGGAGACGGAGCGGAGCGCATGAGGAGAGGCTCAGAAGATCTGTATACCACACCCTTCTTGTCCAATCCGGGGCGATCAATATGAGTTGGGCCCGGTCTTGGCGAATCTTCCTCAGAACCCGAGGAATCAAGGGTATGGGAGGAAACACGTAAAGGAGATGTGAGTCCCCCCAAAGCTCCCTGCAACGGATACTGGAGACTGCAGAATGACGGGCAGTGAGCATTCTCGTTAGTGGCAAACAGGTCCACCCGAGGAGTTCCCCACATCCGAAAGACGTGACTAACCACCTCCGGATGAAGCCTCCACTCGTGGTCGGCGGAGAACTGCCGACTGAGACTGTCTGCACGTACGTTCAGAACCCCGGCCATATGATTTGCCATCAGACAAATCTGATGAACCTGAGCCCAGGACCAGAGACGCAGAGCCTCTCTCCAGAGACAATGCGATCCCACTCCTCCCTGCTTGTTGACATACCACATCGCGGTAGTGTTGTCCGTCAGGACTTGAAACGACTGACCGCGAAGGGAAGGGAGGAAGGCCTTGAGCGCCAAACGTATCGCCCGCAATTCCAGAAGGTTGATGTAAAGCAACCTTTCCTCTGGAGACCAAAGACCCTTGATCTCCAGATCCCCCAGATGAGCACCCCACCCTAAAGTGGATGTATCCGTTATTACTGTGGCCACCGATGAAGGTAGATGGAAGGGCTTTCCTTGAGACAGATTGCCCTCCACGCTCCACCACGACAGATCCGCCGCAGCTTCTCTGGAGATCCTCACAGACTCCCTGAGATCTCCTTTGTGCTGATACCACTGCCTGCGGAGGCACCACTGGAGCACCCTCATGTGCCAGCGTGCATGGTTGACCAACAGAATGCAGGAAGCAAACAGACCGAGCAGGCGAAGGACCTTCAGGACTGGAACAACCGCTCCATTGTAAAATAAAGGAATCAATTCCTGTATGTCGAGAATCCTCTGTGGAGGTGGGAATGCCCAACACACAGTAGTGTCCAGTACCGCACCTATGAACAGGTTACGCTGAGAGGGCACCAGGTGAGATTTGGCACGTTTATCGAGAAACCCAATTTGTACAACAGCTGAGTTGTAACCTGCAGATGATGAAGCACCTTCTCTGGCGACTCCGTTTTGATCAGCCAGTCGTCCAGATAGGGGAAAACTGAAATCCCCGACCTTCTGAGATGGGCTGCCACCACTGCCATCACCTTCGTGAAGACTCGAGGTGCAGTAGTAAGACCAAACGGAAGAACCGCAAACTGGTAATGCTGCGACCCTACCGTAAACCAGAGATACTTTCTGTGCGACTTCAGGATGGGGATGTGAAAATACGCATCCTGCAAGTCGATCGACACCATCCAGTCCTCCTGATTCAGCGCTTGAAGAACCTGCGCAAGGGTGAGCATCTTGAACTTCTCTTGCTTCAGATAAAGATTCAAGATCCTGAGGTCCAATATCGGACGCAATCTGCCGTCCTTTTTCGGAATCAGAAAATACCGGGAGTAGCATCCCTGACCCCACTCCTGCTCTGGAACCACCTCTATCGCACCTTTCTCTAGTAACTTCTGGACTTCCTCCTGGAGGAGAAGACGGTGGTTCTCTGAGCAAACCCCTTGACAAGGAGGGTAATTTGGGGGGAATTCCCGAAAGGGAAGGGCATACCCATTTTCTACAAGATCTAGAACCCAAAGGTCTGTAGTAACCGATTCCCAATCTTGTAGAAAATGGGTAAGCCGGCCCCCCACAGGACCAACATGATCCAGAATGGTGGATCTAGGGCTGCTTTGCGGTGGTGGGAGGGGCTGAGGAAGAGGAAGAGGAGGAGGAGGAGAGCTGCCGGCCACGAGTGCGACCCCTGATTCTGCCTCTGTACCACTTATACAGAGTGCTCTGCTGCTGCTGCTGCTGTTGCCGCTGTGGCTGTCCGTATAAACGAAAGGTAGACCTTCCGAAGCGCCTGTACCTCTTGAAAGAGCCTCTTGGCTGAGTTTGAAGGCCCAAAGATTTAGCCGTGGGCTTACTCTCCTTAAATCTTTCCAGCGCAGCATCCGCTTTCTTGCCAAAAAGACCAGAGCCGTCAAAAGGCAGGTCCAAGAGCATTGACTGGACATCAGGGGAAAATTCCGATGATTTCAGCCACACACCTCTCAAAGTGGCAACAGATGATCCCATGACTCTTGCCACAGAGTCAGCAGTGTCCAATCCACTCTGGATCACCTGACGCGCCGCCGCCTGGGCATTCGAAAGGATCTCATTAAAACCAACCTGTCCTCCTCTGATAGTTTCGGGGCTAGTTGTTTAGCTGAGTCCATGAGAGCATGTACATAACGTCCCAAGAGACAGGCAGCATTCGTTGATTTAAGAGCCATGCTGGCCAAAGAAAAGACCTTCTTGGCCGATTGATCCAGCTTTTTTGCTTCCCTTTCACTCGGGACCTGGAGAAATGAACCCGATGACTTCCTCGAACATGCAGCCTGAACAACCAGACTCTCAGGAGACGGGTGAGATGTTAAAAATTCCGTGCCTCCCGCAGCTGCCCGATACCGCCTGGCGACGACTTTTGAAACTGCCGGAGCAGAAAAGGGCTTACGCCCCACACCTCCATCACTGGCTCTAAGATGGCTTCGTTAAAAGGAAGCTTAGGTTCAGAAACAGCAGAAGGAGAGTGCAGAACTTCCGTCAAAATGTTCGGCTTGAACTCAGCAGACGGCAGCTGCAGATCTAAAAGTTCAGCCGCTTTTCTTATGACGGCATGGTATGGTGCCACATCCTTCGAAGGGACATCAGAAGGAGGAGTAATCTCCCCATGCCACTAGCCTCCTTCAACTCCTCAAAAACATTGTCCGGCTCCATGAGTTCCCCTTCTTCTACCTCCTCCGTAAGGTATCTTCGCTCATCCAGTATCCTCTGAGCTTCCCTCCTAGATCTCATTCTCACAACCGGCATCGGCGGCGCCGTGATCGAATCCGACGGCGCCGGTGCCGGCGTCGAACGTGGATCCACAGGAGCAGCCAGCGTCGAGCGAGGTCGAGTCGGCGCCTTGGAAAAGGGAGCGGCGTCGAAGTCCTCGGCGCCGGTAGATGCTAAGACGACGTCGCTGGAAAAAATGTCATGAAGGGAGCCTGAGGATAGGCTTAAGGAACTCCCAAACTAAAAGCCATAGGACCAAGAGGACCCGAAGGTGCACCAGAGGGGTACATGGCTCTGGAGAAGACACCATACATCACATTAAGATAATGCGTGGGGTCCTGACCTGGTCCTGGGAACGCAGGATACTGTTCAGGCATCACCGGACTCGGGCCAACCGGCGCCGATGGTGGAATCTGCGGGGCCGAAGGCTCACCCGGAACTTGCAGCTCCTCAATCAGAGTCGGCGACGAAGACGGAGCCGGTGATGGAACCGGCGTCGGAGATGGAGCCGGCGTCGGAGATGGAGCCGGTGCCGGAGAATGTTCCGGTGAAGCCACAGGCGAAGACAGGCCAACAGGTGAATCCGGAACGGGTGAGGGAGACACAAAGTCCTTACGGCGTCGGGAGGACGACGTCGATCTCGGAGCTGCATTCTTATTCGAGTGACGCCGAGAGGAATGCCTCCTCTTCTTCTTGTGCTTCCTGGATTTGGAAGCATGCCCCTAAGTCGACTTCGACGCCGACCTCGATCTCGACCTCGATCTTGACCTTGTCCTCGATTTTCTCTGGCCTCTTTTCTCTTTCTTCATCCTCGCGATGAAAAGCTTTGCTTCCCTCTCCTTGAGAGCCTTGGAACTCATCTTGCGGCAGCAAGAACATCCCTCGACATCATGGTCCGATGACAGGCACCATACGCAGTCGTCATGTGGATCCGTAATGGACATATGCTTCCCACATTCACGACAGGGTTTTAATCCTGACTTCTTCGTCGACATTTCTACAGAAGAAGACAAAGAGAAGCAGTAGAAAAACAAAGTAACAGTATAGCTACAGATAGAGATTCCCGAAATCCGTTGGCGTCGACGGCGCGGAAAAAAGGGAACTGACGTCATCACGCCAACGAGGTCTTCTTATGGAGCCGGTGGCGTCAGCGGAGTCGCGAGCGGAGCCGTGTCTCTGTGACGTCGTCTTCGACCTCATCGGCGTGGACTGCTACAAAAGTTTCCGAATGTTGCTGGTGCAGGGGATATTCACAAGGTGAGGAATCCACTGGCAGATGTATCCATCAGAAATGTGTGAACTTACAGCGGCCAATCATTCGAGAAACAGTATCGTTTCAGGGTAGAAGTGGTGCAAAGGCTCACTTTTAAACGTCATTTAGTAATACAAGTAGTTCGGATGCACAGTGTGAGAACCAGGACAGTGCCCGTAGTCCCATAGAGTGCGTGCTGCTTCAATACTGTGCAAATTAAAAGAGCTCGGGGTGCTACATGCCACAAGCTGGTGTGAGGATGACGTCGTCTCTGAGACGATTTTGGGCTACAAGTAAAGAACAAGTTACTTACCTTCGGTAACGCTTTTTGTGGTGGATACAGTATCTGCCTGTGGATTCCTCACCTTGTGAATATCCACTGCCCCAGCAACCTTCGAACATTTTTGTAGCTATCCACGACGACGAGGACGACGTCACAATAGCATGGCTTCGCTTGCGGCTTCACTGGAGCCATAAGAGGGCCTCGTCGGCGTGATGACATCAGTTCTGCACTTTTTTTCCATGCCTTCGGGCACACGGACGGACCGACAACAATATATATACAGTATACACAGTGCATAATATACAAACCAACACACACAGTGTGAATTCAATGCAGGAAAGCAAAAGAAATAACACACTTCCTTTGACAGTAAAAGATAAATTTGACACATTATTACTACTGTAGGTATACGAGGGTGGACAACGGGGAGGCGGGTGGGTCAGTGAGGAATCCATGAGCAGATACTGTATCCACCAGAAAAAGCGTTACCGAAGGTAAGTAACTTGTTCTTCTGATGGATACATCTGCCAGTGGATTCCTCACCTTGTAAATAGATTCCCACAGCAGTCCCCACTCCCGGAGGAGGGGGTCCACCCTTCTATACCAAAAAGTCCTGAAGTATGGAACGTGCAAAGTGTCCATCCCTCCTCACCTCGGTATCTAAGCAGTAATGCTTCGGGAAAGTGTGGAGGGAGGCCCAAGTTGCTGCTCTACAAATGTCCTACACAGGAACACCTCTAGATAAGGCAGATGTAGAAGACTTTGCCCTGGTAGAATGAGCCCATATACCCTCTGGATGTTCCTTACCGTCCAAAGAGTAACAGATCTTGATGCACAAGATAATCTATCTGGAAAGGGTGCGCTTGTGCACCGCTCTGCCTTTCCTGCAGCCAATGAAGCCCATGAAAAGCTGGTCATCCCCTCGAAAGTCTTTAGTTCTATAGAGGTAAAAGCTCACCGCCCTCTTAGTGACCAAGCGGTGAAGCCGCTCCTCCTCCTTGGAAGGGTGAGGGGGAGGATAGAAGGTAGGAAGGGTAATGGACTGCCCCAGATGGAAAGGAGTTACCACCTTTAGGCAGAAAAGCAGCCCTGGTCCTGCGTACCATTCTTTCAGCATGAATGGTCAAGAAAGGGGGTTTCGAACTCAGAGCTTGAAGCTCACTTACCCTCCTTGCCGAGGTAATGGCAATGAGAAAGACTGTTTTAAAAGATAATAGCCTTAAGGGACACTTGTGCAAGGGCTCAAAGGGAGAACCCATCAAGTAAGTGAAGACAAGATTTAAGTCCCATTGAGGCACAATAAATGGAGTGGGCGGAAATGTATTGGTAAGGCCCTTAATGAACCGTAACACAATAGGTGATTTAAACAAAGACGGCTGATCCGGCAAGCAAGGGAATGCCAACAAAGCCGATAAATAACCCTTCACAGTAGCTACAGCAAAACCTTGCTGAGATAGAGAGAGAGCAAACTGAAGGATGTTGGATAAACGTGCCCTCAAAGGGTCAATAGACTTCTCCCCACACTAATGGACAAATTTGGACCACCTATAGGAATAGATAGACTTGGTGGAGTGACGCCTGGCAGACAAAATCACGTCTACCACATCAGGTGGGAGAGAAAAAGAATTCAGGTTGCCCAGTTCAGTCTCCAGGCATGAAGGTGTAAGCTCTGGAGGTGGGGGTGTAGAACCTGCCCCTGCGACTGCAAGAGGAGGTCTGCCCTGAGAGGGAGACGGAGCGGAGGGCACGAGGAGAGGTGGAGAAGATCTGTATACCACTCCCTTGTTGGCCAATCCGGGGCGATCAATATGACTTGGGCCCGGTCTTGGCGAATCTTCCTCATAACCCGAGGAATCAAGGCTATGGGAGGAAGAGCATAAAGGAGATGTGAGTCCCATCTCAACTGAAACGCGTCTCCCAACGCTGCCTGCATCGGATACTGGAGACTGCAGAATGACGGGCAGTCAGCATTCTCTTGAGTGGCAAACAGGTCCACCCGAGGAGTTCTCCACGTCCAAAAGACATGATGAACCACCTCCGGATGGAGCCTCCACTCGTGGTCGGCAGAGTACTGCCGCATGAGACTGTCTGCATGCACGTTCAGAACTCTGGCCAGATGACATGCCATCAGACAAATCTGATGATCCTGAACCCAGGACCAGAGACGCAGAGCCTCTCTGCAGAGACAACTCGACCCACCTCCTCCCTGCTTGTTGACATACCACATCGCGGTAGTGTTGTCCGTCAGGACTTGAACCGACTGACCGCGAAGGGAAGGAAGGAAGGCCTTGTGTGCCAAACATATCGCCGGCAACTCCAAAAGGTTGATGTGAAGCAACCTTTCCTCTGGAGACCAAAGACCTTTGACCTCCAGATCCCCCAGATGCACACCCCACCCTAAAGTGGATGCATCCGTTATCACTGACCACCGATGGAGGTAGGTGAAAGGGCTTCCCTTGAGACAGATTGCCCTCCACGCTCCACCAAGACAGATCCGCTGCAGCTTCTCTGGATATCCTCCCAGACTCCCTAAGATCTCCGTTGTGCTGACACCACTGCCTGCAGAATGCAGGAAGCAAACAGACTGAGCAGACGAAGGACTTTCAGGACTGGATTGGCCGCTCCATTGTAAAACAAGGGAATCATTTCCTGTATGTCGAGAATCCTTTGTGGAGGTGGGAATGCTCGACACACAGTAGTGTCCAGTACCGCCCCTATGAACAGGATGCGCTGAGAGGGCACCAGGTGAGATTTGGGCACGTTTAGCAAGAAACCCAATTTGTACAACAGCTGAGTTGTAACCTGCAGATGATGAAGCACCTTCTCTGGCGACTCCGCTTTGATCAGTCAGTCATCCAGATAGGGGAAAACTGGAATCCCCGACCTTCTGAGATGGGCTGCCACCACTGCCATCACCTTGGTGAAGACTCGAGGTGCAGTAGTAAGACTAAACGGGAGAACCGCAAACTGATAATGTTGTGACCCTACCGTAAAACGGAGATACTTCCTGTGCGACTCCAGTTTCGGAATATGAAAATACGCATCCTGGAAGTCGATCGACACCATCCAGTCCTACTGTTGCAGTGCCTGAAGAACCTGCGCAAGGGTGAGCATCTTGAAATTCTCCCGCTTCAGAAAAAGGTTCAAGATCCTGAGATCCAGGATTGGACGTAGCCTGCCATCCTTCTTGGGTATCAGGAAATACCAGGAGTAGCATCCCTGACCCCTTTCCCGCTCTGGAACCACCTCTATCGCACCTTTTTTCAGCAACATAAGGACTTCCTCCTGCAGGAGAAGAAGGTGGTCCTCCGAGCAAGCACCTTGGCAAGGAGGGTAATTTGGAGAGAATTCTCGAAAGGGAAGAGCATACCCATTTTTTACAAGATTTAGAACCCAAAGGTCTGTAGTGACCGATTCCCAGTCTTGTAGAAAATGGGTAAGCCGACCCCCACACAGGACCAACATGATTTAGAATGGTGGATCTAGGGCTGCTTTGCAGTGGAAGGAGGGAGGGAGGAAAAGGAGGAGGAGGAGGAGAGCTGATGACCTTGTGGACGACCTCTGTTCCTGCCCCTGTAGTTCTTATACAGGGTATTTTGCTGCTGCTGCCTATAGGTCCGAAAGGATGACCTCCCAAAACCTCTGTTCCTCCTGTAAGAGGAACCTCTGGGCTGCGCCTGCAGGCTCAGAGACTTAGCCGTGGCTTTGCTGTCCTTGAACCTTTCCAAGGCTGCATCTGCTTTCTTTCCGAGAAGCCCAGAACCATCAAAGGGCAGGTCCAGAAGTGTTGCCTGCACATCTGGAGAGAACTCCGACGATTTAAGCCAAGCACTTCTCCTTGTGGCAACCGAGGAGCCCATGATCCTGGCAACAGAGTGTGCAGTGTCCAAACCACTCTGAATAACCTGTCGTGCAGCCACCTGAGTGTCCGACAAGACCTCATTAAAATTCTGCCTGTCCTCCTCAGACAATTTAGGAGCCAGTTGTTTTGCAGAATCCATAAGAGCGTGGATGTAACGGCTCAAAAGACAGGTGGCATTTGTGGACTTCAATGCCATACTCGCAGAGGAGAACACTTTCTTGGCTGACAAATCAAGCTTTTTCGACTCCCTATCACTAGGAACTCGTGGAAATGCCCCAGATGACTTCTTTGAACAGGCAGCTTGAATCACCAGACTTTCAGGAGAAGGATGGGATGTAAGAACGTCCGGATCTCCTGGAGCCACCCTGTACCTCCTAGCAACAGATTTAGACACTGCCGGAGCTGAAAAGGGCTTACGCCAAACCTCCATGACTGGCTCAATGATGGCATCATTAAAAGGAACCACAGGCTCTACCACAGTGGAAGGAGAATGAAGAACCTCCGTCATGATGTTGGATTTAAATTTAGCCGCTGAGAGCTGCAAGTCCAAGAGCTCCAATGCTTTCCTTATGACAGTGTGGTAAGGAGCCACATCCTTAGAGGGAGCATTTTTAGGAGGAGAAAGGTCCCATTCTGGGAACAAATCAAGGCCACTTGCCTCTTTTAGTTCCTCAAACAAGTCATCTGACTCTAGGAGCTCACCCTCTTCCATTTCTTCCACTGATACCTCTGCTCTTCCAAAATTCTCTGTGCCTCTCACCTGGATCGAATCCCCAGAACCAGCGTCGGCGGCGCCGCACACGACTCCGATGGAGCCGGAGCCAGCGTCGAACACGGATCCGGAGGCACAGCCTGAGTCGAACGAGGTCGAGCTGGAGCCGGAGAAGAAGGGATCGGCGTCGACGTCCTCAGCACATGGAAATGCCAAGATGGCGCCGCTGGAAAGAATGGCATAAAGGGAGCCTGAGCATAGGCCTGAGGAACCCTCCAAATTAAAGGCCATTGGACCTATGGGACCCGAAGGTGCTCCAGAGGGGTACATAGCTCTAGAAAAGACACCATACATGGCATTAAAATAATGCAATGGGTCTTGTACCGGGCCAGGAAAAGGGGGGTAAGGGTCAGACTGAGGCATTACCGGACTCGGGCCAATCGGCGCCGACGGTGGAGCCATTGGAGTCGAAGACTCATCAGGAATCGGAGCCTCTTCCACCGGAGCCGGAGAATGCGTCGGCGTCGGAGATGGAGCCAGAGCTGGATAGCGCTCCGGAGAAGCTGCAGGCAAAGCCGGGCAAACAGGTGAAGCCGGATTGGACACAGAAGGAGAGGGAGAAACATAGGACCCGATTCACAGAACTAACTTAAGACAAAATCCTAAACTTACTACCATTTTGGTATTCACAGAAGGCACTTACTCATTTTGGTATTCACAGGAGGCACTTACTCATTTCGGTATTCACAGAAGTTAGGAGTCCTAACTTTAGGACTCCTAAATGCCTTCTGTGAATACCGAAAGTCTTAAAGTTAGGATTTTTCTCAGTTTAGGAGTAGTAAAGTTAAATCCTAACTTTAAGACTTTCGGTATTCACAGAAGGCATTTAGGAGTCCTAAAGCTAGGACTCCTAACTTCTGTGAATACCGAAATGAGTAAGTGCCTTCTATGAATACCAAAATGAGTAAGTGCCTTCTGTGAATACCAAAATGGTAGTAAGTTTAGGATTTTGTCTTAAGTTAGTTCTGTGAATCGGGCCCATAGTCCTTACAACATCGAGGAACTGGTGAAGTCGATCTCGGAGCTGTCTCCTTATCCGAACGGCGTCGAGAGCCATTCCTCTTCTTCTTTTTATGTTTCTTTGACTTTGAAGCATGACCCAACGTCGACTTCGAACCTGACCTCGACCTCGACCTGGATCTTGATCTCGAACGCCTTCGACCTCTCTTCTCTTTCCTCATCTTCTCTATGAATAGCTTGGCTTCTCTCTCCTTTAATGCCTTTGGGTTCATCTTGCGGCAGCAAGAGCACCCCTCGACGTCGTGATCTGATGACAGGCACCAGACACAATCCTCGTGTGGATCCGTGATGGACATGTATTTACCACACGCCCTACAGGGCTTGAACCCTGACTTCCTTGTTGACATCCTTAAGAAAGAAGCAAGATGAGACCAGAAACACAAAGTAACTAGAAAAAGCTACGGAGAGTCCCAAAAAACCGTTAGCATCGACGGCGCGGAAAAAAGGGAACTGACGTCATCACGCCGAAGAGGCCCTCTTATAGCTCCAGTGACATCAGCGGAGCCATGCTATTGTGACGTCGTCCTCGTCGGCGTGGAGAGCTACAAAAATATCTGAAGGTTGCTGGCGCAGGGGATATTCACAAGGTGAGGAATCCACTGGCAGATGCATCCATCAGAATGTCTATTTCTGTTGTCTCCTGGTACATGCAGCAGCAGTGGTGATTGGGCCAGGAAATAAAACAGCTGGGGCACGGGCACCCTTTTAAAGCTGCCCTGCTTGTTCCATAATGCTTGAAGCTCGCCCAGTAATCCTGCCAAGCCAATAACACATTGCATATACCCGGGTACCTTCAGCTGTGCGTCCTTGCTTAAATCCCCTTGGAAACACCCTGTCCCTTCAAGGGTTGCTATTTATTAACCATGAAAACATCAATCGTAATATTTGGTAAATTAACCCGTACTGGTGCGAATATCCCCCTTAATTAACTACTCATTACCATGTATCTGGTAAAGCCAGTGCTAGTTTGCCTGGATACCACCAGTGGCTGACCTACCCCTCTCAGCATCTCATATGAGACAATTTCCTGCCAAATGATTTCAGATTGTCTGAGTAGAGCCACCAAATCTACAGTATCTCACTTTCACCCCACCCTCCTTGCAGCAGTTTGATAAGACAGCTTGAAACGATTTAAAGAATTCAAGAGAACGATATGATGTCACGAGGTGCTTCACGGCGGCAGCGATCTGTGGCTCTGTGACCAGCCCTTCTATCTCAAGTGCTAGTGCCTGATCATGTGAAAACTTTTGCAGCTTAATAGATGTCAAGAACTGGTATTTGCAGCCAGAGACAATTATGTGTGGTTTGGGAACTACTGCTGTTAGTATATCCGCTTGTCTGTGCAAATGATGTACATCCGGGTGAGGAATGGCTGCTAAGGCAATTGAGCGCAACAGCTTGAATCAGTTCTAATGATAAATGCATTTGCAATACAATAGGTCTCGCATTTCCTATTGGTATTGTAAATGACAATGCTTTTTATTATTGCAGGTTTTTTAAAATACATAAATAAAACGTATTGTCATTTACAATGCCAATAGCTCAAAAACTCGCAAATGCGAGACCTATTGCATTGCAAATGCTTGTTTAAAATGTCATCAACTTTATAATGCTGACAAGGATGGTGAAATTCAATCACAAATCTTGAAAAAGCCATCTCTGAAATATAATAAATAAGTGCCAACAATATGGGGGCCAGTCAACTGTTCACAGATGCACCAGAAGCTGTCATTTATGTGACACAATATGCATGCTCCATTTGGAAGACTCTCGCGAGTTTCATGTTGCTGGCCCATCCAAACCCATTTCACAATGGCTGACAGTTATTCACCTGTGAAGCCAGTTGAGGACTGCCATTTGAGCGCAGGTTATTATGTTGCCCGCTGAAACCCCCTGACATTGGTGTGCGTGAAAATGCTTAGCATAAAAAAAACAGGTAAGTCACTGCTGCTATGTTTGTCAGAACTCTGAACGGAGAGACCAGTTGTAATATCAAGGACTTAGAAACAGATGCACTTAATCGGGGTCCTCTACCTTACCTCTTAAGCTCTGATTGCCAAGCCTGGCAGTTCCCCTGGCACCATGCCCATTCGTCTCCAACCCACATCTATAGCCAGCATAGTACAAGTTTTATAAGCATATGTAGGACTATTCACAAAGGTGTCTTACACTTATGAGTAATTTACAGATGTACGTTTACTCTTACTATTTTGAGTAGCTTTGCTACTTTTGCCTATTCACCAAATCTGACTGTAAAGTTACTCAAAAGTGCTGATGTGCACGTTTCCACCACCTGAAACGGAGAGAGGAGCCAAACGTACCAGTGTAAGATACTACTGCCAAAATGAAACAGTAGTGAGTCTAGCAGCACACATGGCCAGCCCTGACACTAGACCAACCTTCCATAGAAAATAATGAAGGTAGGTTAAATATATAAATTAATATTTTAATGAAAAAAAAATCTAAAACTAAAATATACATATCTTTTGAATTTATAAATTAATGTAACATTACTTTTTACAAACGAATATAGTTAAAATACTTTAAAAAAATAATGCATAATCAGGATTTTTTTTTAACTTTTAAGTGAGAACTTATATTTTAATTTAAACTTCAGAAATGTGTTTTTAACTTAATTTAATATTTTTAATATCTATTAAAGAATTAATTCACAATTATGTTGATGGAGCTGTAGCATGTTTTTTATTTATTTTTGTCTACATTTAAAATAAATATATTGCATTGATTTACATTCGTTTTAGCATAAAATATTTTTGCTAATTTGTTAAAAAGTTTAATAAACATTTTTGAAGTTTCCCTATGCTTCACCATAGTGAGATCTCTATCACTGACTGTGGAATATCCCTATGGCAAGGTATCGGGAATATAAAAATAAATCCAATAGCACAAAAAAATGTAAACACATTACTCAGTCAAATATTAATCAAATGAATTCTAAATATTTATTTCAAATCTAGCAAAATAAGCTACACCACTATTAACTTGATTTTGTATTAAATTCCTAATTTATATATATTGAATTAAATAAAAATCATGTTTTGACGTTCTACATTACATACAAATTCTCAACTAAAGTAAAAAAATAAAAACATTTATGCGTTCATAATAAAAGTAATGCACATAATTATTTAAAAGTAAAAGTTACTTACCTTCGGTAACGTAATATCTGGAAGAGACAGAGTCTAAATGCAGATTCATTAACGTTTGAGTTCTCCCCAGGCGCCAGTCTGAAACCGGATATTTTTCAGCCGTACCTATGAGCACCGGGGGACGTCAGTGGAGCCATATAAGTCCCCTAAGGTGCACGGACATCAGTTTCTTCTGTGAAACCTTCCGCACCAGAACGCAGACCCACCATAGAAACTGGATGTGAAAATAGTGTGCCAAAAATCTTTGAAAATTAATAAAGAAGAAACATCAAATGGTGTGTTAATACGAGACATGGATTTTAAAGAAACCATCAACAAAATCATTAAAAAAACAGGGCTACATGAAACCCTGCGCCCTGGTGAATAACCCCCAAGTAAGGGAAGAAAAACATACACTCTATCGACCATTCATCAATTATAATGAATGGCATGGCAATAGCAAAACAAAAACTACAAAAACAACACCAAGCTGTTTGTTGAAACACATCACTATGTGACATTTTGATTGTGTCATGGTGATACTAAACAGGGACTTTCAAAGAAAGAGCAAATAAATCAATACTGCCCACTGGTGTCTAATCCAGTGTGAAAGAGAAAACACACCCCCACTCTACTGACCACACACATTTGGAAATGGATGGTGTGGCAACATCTAAAAAAAAGCTATGTGGCCATGCCAAGCGGTCTCTTGCGTCCCAACATAAGTTGGGATAGTGATACCGATATATAAACCAGTAGTGAAAAAATGGTATACCCCTTACCTCATAGGTCATTCGCAGAGTGGGGTGGGTGGGCAGGGAGTTAATGAATCTGCGGCTAAACTGTGTCTCTACCAGATATTACGTTATTGAAGGTAAGTAACTTTTACCTCTGATAGAGACATCTAGCTGCAGATTTCTAAACCTGTGAATTAAATACCATAGTTATACTCCACTGGAGGAGGGTCTGCAAACTAATCCTATAAAAGTTCTCAAAGAAAACCAGCCGGTCAAAACTAACAACCAACCAAATGTACATAGGAATAGTAGAACAAGAGCTTGGCTCTTAATACAATCCATGATCACTGTCAAAGAACTTATAAATAAAAAACAACCTTACCGGTCAGAGAGAATCAGCCATTGAAGGAAAGAGGGGGATGCTAAAGAACTACCTGTCAGTTAACAGACATTATCCACTATCCCCAAAGGGGAAAGAGATCTCAATGACCAAAAAGGGTGAAATGCATGGCAAAAGCCAGGTAATCTGCATTGTTCTTGACAATAAAGAAAATCAGAGAAAGAACTGTCCTGATAAAATCCCAAAGAAGGACTTTCAGAACCCATTTCCCCAAAGGAAAGATGAACAACAACACCTCCTTGGTATAAATAATTTAGTTTAGACAAAATGAGCATTCTATATTATTCAAATGCGCCAATTGTATAACATCTTGCTACAAAGATGTATATATGGATATAAATATATATGCAAACATAATTTGTGTCACCAGATACTCCGATCGGCCCTGCAATTCACAGAATTTCACTGGCCAATGACTACTGTCAGACCGCAAGGATGTACAAAGCTTGCCCTTGTACGCACTTCAGTGCCATAGTCCGACAGACTGAACACAACTTCGAGACGTGAATAGGCTTGAAACACCATGGCAAGCGAGAAAAAGAGAATCAACCGCATCTTTGATAAAAACCTCTTTCTTCTTGAAGAAAAAATATGTATAACACATATGACGCAGCCATGTATACTCTTTATACCTAAAAACTAAAACTGAGAAACAAGTTCCAAAAGAACAAGTTCCTTATCTTGGGTAACTCTTTTTCTGGTGGATACAGTATCTGCATGTGGATTCCTCACCTTTTGAATTCCCCCCTGAGCAGCATTCCATGGAAACCTTTTTCATAGCTCTCCCACGTTGACAAGGACGTCCCAATGGCATGCCTCTGCTTGCAAGTCCCCGTGATGTCATCGGAGCCATAAGAAGCCGTAGTCAGCCTGCTGATGTCAGTTTCACACATTTTTTCCGTGAATTCGAGGTGAACGGGTGAACCAACATTTCACAAGTAGAAACTGTATACAAAATATGCACATACTATTCAAGAAGAAAGGAAACTGGAAATCTTAAAACACAGACATTTCCTAGCGACAAGCATCATATATTTCGAATGCCAATGAATACAGCACTGTCATACCCAAAATTATTTTCAGTATAAGTAGGTAGACAACGGGAAGGTGGGGGGTCAGTGAGGTATCCACAGGCAGATACGGTATCCGCCAGAAAAAGCGTTACCAAAGGTAAGTAACTTGTTCTTCTGATGGATACATCTGCTTGTGGATTTCTCACCTTTTGAATTGAATCCCTAAGCAGTCCCGCTCCCGGAGGAGGGTGTCCACCCACCTATACCCAAAAGTCCTGCATCACACAGAATGTGCAAAATGGCGGTCCCTCCTCACCTCTGAATCTAAGCAGTAATGCTTCGCAAACGTAATGAGGGAGGCCCAAGTTGCCGCCTTGCAAATGTCCAATACAGGGACACCTCTAGCCAAAGTCGAAGAACAAGACTGAGCTCTGGTGGAATGAGCTTCAATACCTTCAGGAAGCTCCTTCTTGGCCACGGTGTAGCAGATCTTGATGCAGGGAATGATCCACCTGGACAGTGTTCGCTTGTGGACAGCCTTGCCCTTAATTTTTCCAACATATCCAACACAGAATTGATCGTCCAGCCTGAAGTCTTTAGACCTGTCCAGGTAGAAGCTGACCACCCTCTTAGTGTCCAGGCGGCGAAGTCTCTCCTCCTCCTTAGAAGAATGAGGGAGAGAATAGAAAGTGGGTAGTGATAGATTGCCCTAGATGGAAAGGAGTGACCACCTTTGGCAGGAAAACAGCTCTGGTCTTAAGAACCATCTTGCATGAATAGAGGTGAAAGGAGACTTAAAACTAAGAGCCTGTAGCTCACTAACCATCCCAGCCGAAGTAATTGCAACCAGAAAAATTGTCTTGAATGACAGCAACCTCAACGGACAACTGTGCAGAGGCTCAAATGGAGAACCGATCAGGAAAGTAAGAACTGAATTTAAATCCCACTGAGGCGGCATAATAAATGGAGTGAGAGGAAACATGTTAATGAGACCTTTAAGGAATCTCATGACTATAGGAGACTTAAACAAAGAGAGTTGACCTGATCAGCAAAGAGTGGCCGACAAGGCAGACAAGAAGCCCTTAACAGTTGCTACAGCACAACCCTGTAGAGCCTAGGAAAGAGAGAAACTCAGAATATCAGATACATGGGCCTTCAAGGGATCAATTTATCACTCTCCACACCATTTAACAAACTTGGCCCACCTACCAGAATAGACATATTTAGTTGAGTGTCTTCTGGCCGATAAAATAACATCCACCACATCCGGTGGGAGACAGAAAGAACTCAGGTTTCCCCATTCAATCTCCACGCATTAATGTGCAGACTCTGGAGGTGGGGGTGTAGAACCTGCCCCTGCAAGAGAAGGTCTGCCCTGAGAGGGAGATGGAGCGGAGAGTGAAATGAGAGGTGAAGGAGCTCTGTGTCCCATATCCTTCTTGGCCAATCCGGTGCGATCAATGTGACTTGGGCCCGGTCTTGGTGAATCTTCCTCAGAACCCAAGCAATTAAGGGTTTGAGAGGCAAAACGTAAAGTTGTGCGCTCCAATCCAACTGAAATAGGTCCCCCAACGCTCTCTGCATCGGATACTGGATACTGCAGAGCGACGGGCAGTGTACGTTCTCGTGAGTGCCAAACATGTCTAACTGAGGAAATCCCTACATCCTGAAACTTTGATGGACCACCTCCGGCTGAAGACGCCACTAGTGATTGGCCGAGTATTGCCGACTGAGACTGTCCGCTTGCACATTCAGCACCCCTGCCAGATGATTTGCAATTACACAAATCTGATGGCCCTGAGCCCAAGACCAGAGTCGCAGAGCCTCTCTGCAGAGACGATACAACCCTACTCCTCCCTGTTTTGTTATGTACTCCTTGACAGTAGTGTTGTCCCTCAGGACCAGAACTGACTGATCGCAAAGGGAGGGAAAAAAGCCCTTGAGAGCCAAACGTATCGCCTGCAATTCCAGAAGATTTATGTGAAGCAATCTTTCCTCTGGAGACCAAAGACCCTCGATCTCAAGGTTCCCCAGATGAGCACCCTAGCCCAGAGTAGAGGCATCCGTTATCACTGTGACTACTAGAGGTTGAAACGGCTTCACTTGAGACAGGTTGCCTGAAACAATCCACCATAACAGATCGGCTGCAGCGTATCTGGAGATTCTGAACATCTCCCTGAGATCCCCAGTGTGTTGAAACCACTGCCAGCATGCATGGTTGACCAACAGTATGCAGGAAACGAACAGACCGAGCAGGTGCAAAAACCTTTGGGACTGGAAAAGCCGCACCATTCTGAACATTGGGATCATAGCGTGGATGTCTAGAATCCTCTGAGGAGGCACAAAAGCACGACTCACAGTAGTATCCAGTACGGCCCCTATGAACAGGTTGCGCTGAGAGGGCACCAGGTGAGATTTGGGTACATTTATCGGTAAAAACCCAAGTCGAACAACAGTTGAGTTGTTACTTTCTAATGATGAAGCACCATCTCTGGTGACTTTGCCCTGATCAGCCAGTCATCCAGATAGGGGAAAACAGGAATCCCAACCTTCTGAGATGCACTGACACCACCGCCATCACCTTTGTGAAGACCCGTTGCACGGATGTAAGACAGAACAAAAGGACCGCAAACTGATAAAGTTGAGACCCCAGCACAAAACGGAGATAATTCCGGTGCGACTTCAGGGCAGGAATGTGAAAATACGCATCCTGTAAATCGATCAGCACCATACAGTCTTCATACTGCAGCGCCAGAAGAACCTGAGCTGGGGTCAACATCTTGAACTTCTCCTGCTTGAGGTAAAAATTCAAGATCCTGAGGTCTAGGATCGACCTAAATCGCTCGTCCTTTTTGGGGATCAGGAGATGCTGGGAGTAGCTTCCCTGACCCCTTTCCTGCTCCGGAACAACCTCTATCGCACCTTTCTGTAACAAGGACAGGACCTGTTGTTGCAGAAGCAACAGATGGACCTCTGAACTCCGGCCCTGGTGAGGAGGGAAAGAAGGGGGAAACTCCCAAAAAAGAAGTACGTACCCATTTTCTACAAGATTTAAAACCCAAAGATCTGACGTAACAGATTTCCAACTTTGTAGAAAATGAAACACCCGACCTCCCACGGGTCCAACATGCTCCAAGATGGGGGATCTAGAGCTGCTTCCCTGAAGAGCCAGTTGGGGGGACAAGAGAGGAAGAGGAGGAGGAGGAGACTTGTTGGCGAGAAACTCCCTGAAGACGACCTCTACCCTTCCTTCTGTATGTTCTGTACAGAGGCTTCATCTGTTGTTGCTGCTGCTGCCGGCCAGAAAAGGCACCGCCTTTCCTAAACCCCAAAATCTTTGGTACCCAAAGCCCCTAGGCTGAAATTGCAAACCTAGAGACCAATTACTGTCTTTAGAACGCTGTAGGGCTGTGTCTACCTTGGTCCCCAAAAGTCTGGAGCCATCAAAAGGAAGGTCCAACAGCGTGGCCTGGTGGCCTGAACATCAGGAGAGAACCCCAATCCTCTCCGCCGGGCATGCCTCCTAGTAGCCACCATGGAAACCATCACCCTGGTCATTGAGTCAGTCATGTGAAGCCCAGACTGAATCACCTGACGGGCCGCCGCTTGAGTGGCCGTCAGCACCTCAGCAAAGTGGCCCTAGACGTCCTCGGAATTTTAGGAATTACTTCCTTGGCTAAGTCCATCAACGCAAGGATGTAACATTCAAGCTGGCATGTAGCATTAGTCGACTTTAAGGCCAAACTGGCCGATGAAAATACCTTCTTTGCCGACTGTTCCACCTTGTTTGAGTCCCTATCCCCAGGAGTGGACAGGAAGGAACCTGAAGACTGCTTTGACAAACAGGAAGCCTAACCACCAAACTTTCAGATGAAGAGTGCATTGCCAAAAAAGCAGGACCCCAAGGCGCAACTTTATATCCCCTTGCCACTGATCTGGAAACAGCTGGGGTAGACATAGGCTTTTGCCACACTTCCAGAAAGGGTTCTGTCAAGGCTTCATTGAACAAAGGTAATGGTTCCATCACTGTTGAAGGGGAGTAAAGAACCTTCGTCAAAATGTTCGACTTCACCTCTGCTGAGGGTAACTGTATTTCCAGAAGGTCAGCAGCTTTCCTTCTCACAGAATGGTAGGATGAAACATCCTGAGAGGGAAGAGCTTTGGCAGAAAATAGTTCCCTCCCCCTCCCCCCCCCGGTGATGTATCCAGCCCACTGGCTTCTTGAAGCCCTTCAAAATCCTGCATGGGATCCAGTATCTCTCCCTCCTCTGCTTCTTCCTGTTGCTCCTGGAATTCCTCCTCTTCCAGAAGCCTCTGAGCCTCCCTTCTTGAATGCATCTTAGGTATCAGCATCTGCTGCGCCAGACGCGGCGCCGGTGATCTCAGAGCCGTAATCAATGGAGGCCCTTCAGTAGTGGCTGGCGGTGCCGCGCGAAGTCAGTACAGCTCCAGGCTGGAGCACGATGGTGCTGGAGAATAGTCTATCCTTCCATCCTGGGACAAGATCGGCAATGAGAACCTCAGCATCGGGAGAGGCCAAGACGGAGTAATTGGCATGAAGGGCATAAATGGTGCCTGGGCATAATGATGGTGAATGCCCATATTAAAGGAAAGCAGTTCCACGGGGCCACCATGCACACCGGATGGGTTAACCGACCTGTCAAACATGCCGTACATTGCAAATGCGAAGGATCCACGCCTGGAGCCGGGAAAGATAGGCACGGACCTGGAACCGCCTAATCTGGAACAGACTGAGGTCTTAAAGCTGGCTCTGGTTGCAGTGCAGAAGAAACCAGAGCCAGGGACAGAGATGCCTGAGGTGAAGGAGTTGATTTCTTGGACGCAAGAAAATTCCTCGGAGCCGGAGAACGCAGCAGCATCACCTGCGGTGAAGTAGAAGGCAATATGTCATCCTTCCTGTGACGCTGCATGACCGGGGAACCCGACTTCGGCCACTTGCCTTTAGAAGAGCGACGCCTGGACCCATGACTCTGCTTCTCCGTATGATTCCTCGAAGACCTCGGGTGTGTAGAGTCGGCGACTTCGACCTCAACTTTTTCCTCTTCTGACTTCTCTTTTCTTTCTTCACCTGAGCCATTTAAAACAACTTCTCTTCCCTCTCTTTGAGGGTCTTTGGGTTCATCCGACAACATGAAGAGCATCCCTCTACATCTTTGTCAGATGACAGGCTCCAAAGGCAATCTTCAAGGGGGTCTGAGACAGACATATGACCCCCACATTCCCTACAGGGTTTAAATCCAGACTTTTTCTGAGCAGCCATCATACAGAGTCAGTTTTCAGATGTTACTGTAGCAATGTAAACCACAAAGCAATGAAGAGTCCTAGAAAACCTGTTATGCGTTGACGGAACAAAAAAAAGGGAACTGAAGTCAGCATGCCGACGAGGTCTTCTTATATCTCCGATGACGTCAAGCGTATCCATTAGAAAGCGCTTTACAATAATATTGAAAATGGTAACGCACCTATTGGTGCAGTACCAAAATATCTCATAAAATTATTCCTTGTCAACAACAAGCACATACAGCCGCACCTGTGATACAAGGCAAATATGTTCGTAAGTCCAACAACTATGTGAAACACAGGAGCACATTTTATTATGTAAACATAGCATTCCAAAAAGTCACTCTAAAATGAGAGGTTTTGCAAAAATACACAGCCCAGTGGAAAAAAGGGTACTACGTAGCCAACACAACACCGTAGGTGACTTGCCGTAAGAAAATGCTGCCTTTCAAATGGTATCATAAAGAACTGACACCACAAGAAACAACAGTCATGATTCTTCACGATTGAGAAATGCAGAAAATAATAAGTATATCCTATCCAGAAGACAGGTAATGTTGTCAAGACTTTTATGGATGACTGGCAGCCTTGCCGCAGACCAAAACGGCCCAACATCCAGGACATATTGTCTGAGGTCAAGGACAACAAGCCATCAAAGTTACATTGGTCATGGGACACGTTGGTGCGTCCCAAACCTTCGGCTGCCAATTTACAGCACCACAATATGGAGCAGGGATGGGATTTGCCTGCAGTTGAGGTACTATTTATGCTTTCACTAGACACTGTTCCTTTACCATAAAGGAAGAACTCACAAGCAAATAGCATTCAAAATAATGCAAAGCATGCACTCTGAGCCAGAGGAACGCTTCAACTTGCTGAAGCACCTGCTTGCTCCCAGATTAGAACCGAAAGTTCCTATACACTAGCCTACAACTGGCACAACAATAAGTCTCTAAAAGAAACACTTAAGAAGAAAGACATGAAAATTGCATACTGAACTGCTTTGAAGAAGCATACGTCAGATCTGCTTCCATACAGGAAGTCACCTCTCTTAATGATAGCCTCTTGAGCAGAAAGCTCATCCTCAGAGGCCACAGAACAAAAGGAACTTTGCTCAGTCATCTAAATCAATACACAAATAAACAAACATTGGCATAGCCAAAAGGTCTCGCCTTTGGGACCTTATAAGTATTTAGTTATGCAGCACAATATCCTTGGTGCAACAACAAGGATATTTACAAAGCGGTGGTCCCTCGGGTGAGGAAGGCCCGCACGGGAGGGCGCTCTTTCAGCTGCAAAGCCCCACAGCTGTGGAACTCGCTTCCTCTTTCGCTGCGCAGCACTGTCAATTTGTTCCAGTTCAGGAAGAGCCTGAAGACCTGGCTTTTTAATCTTTAGGCTGTTCTTATTGCTTCAGTTTCAGTTCTTTTTCTCATTCTTTTGCTGTGTTGTGTTATTTTTATTCTGAGATGCGGGTGGAAAGCGCCGGGACACTCTTTTCGAGTAGCCGTGCGCTATAAAAGAACGCTGTAACATAACATAACATAACATAACAACAACTGTTGCATGGCTAAACACTTATAAGGTCCCAAAGGCGAGACCTATTGGCTATGCCAATGCTTGTTTTTCGTTCTTACCTGTGCCCTATATTCTTTCTGATCATTGTGTTCTGTTCGGTTGCTGTTATATATACATTTTCTTGTCATGCTGCCATGTGCAGAGACAACGGGCCCTCCTGGCAGATCGTCTTTGTTGCATGAGAGGCACAGAGGAGGAAGTGTTGCTGAGCGTTCCGGCATCTGTGCGCTGGACCAGGCGGTGATGAGGCAATTGCCAGGAGACTACACCCGAAGCGCACCCTGTGATGTGGGCGGAGTGGTGAGATGCAGCAGGTGTAAAGGCCTGCATGGCCAGTGACAGGTGCAGAGCAGCGCAAAGCAGCGATGTTGACCCAGAGGGTGGGGGGAGACTCTCACCTCCGTAACCAGGCATATGGGCAATGTGCGGTCTGCCTCAGTATGTGCTGGGTGATGTCTTCTCCGTGAGGCCTGCACAGCTCAAGACCAGAAGCAGGTGGATCAAATCAGGGTCAGTATAGGCGAGGATGTACAGGGTGCAGTTCCAGGACATGTTGTCCCCGCTGGGGTGGTGCTTGGTGGTTGTTACATCTACAACGTGTGCCACCGAGCACCGACGGTGCATGTACATAGAAGCACTGTGTGCCTCAGGGCATGTGTATTGTAGTGTAACAATTATAGGGTGCTGCTTAATACCCCTGTGCCGGGTACTGAAGCACTTGTTCCGGTACCCATTAAGAGAGATGTGTTCAATGTGTTCCCACCCTCATTTGTATCTGAGGGAACACGTATGGAGCGGATGTGTGCGTCTTCTCATTATGTGTGTTGACCATGGAAATATTAAAATTGTAATTTTGTACAGGTTTTGTTTGATGAACATTTGTGGTATATTAGTAGCTGGTTTCATTGGTAGTATGCGATTTACTGTGGCCCTTCTCACTGAGTATTCAGACTCCTAGCAGCGCAGTGACACACTTATAGCACACTTAAGATGGTTAATATCGCATCACGTATTCTCTGCACTCACATACACCAGCAGGACAATGACTGTTTTTCAAGCCATTGAACTTATTTACTAATAAAAACGGGTAATTAGTGAAGAGCAGAGACCTCGGTGCGAGGGTAAGCTCCAAGACTCTATGGTCCCAGTGCCACAATCAATGGAAATTGAGGTCTTTGTGATCGATTCTGGAGCTGGGATTGGACTTCAATGCATAGGAGTTGGGGGGAGTGGGAAGGCAATGGGGTGAAAGAGAGGGAGCGAGAGGATAAAGAAGGGCAGGGGAGGTGAATGTTGCATTGGAAGATGGGAAGACATAGAAGAGAAAGCACAAGGAGTTCAAACATAATGTGCTCTTTGGTAGTTGAGGTTCCTGTGACCAGAGTTCCCGAAGTCAAGCCAGGGATCAGGTGTCTGCATGTAATGAGGCAGAGGGTAGGGGCAGTGACTATCGGAAGCGACAGCGCTTACTTAGAAAATGGGAAAAGCAGGGTTGGGAGGGAGGAGTGGATCGGCACTGGGAGATTAAGTACCTCTGCAGGCACGCGGGGGAGGAGGTCACAGCAGATTAGGCGAATATGATCTCGGAGAGCAAAGGAAACAAACACCGATCTGAACAAGCGCGTAGAGTGCCCCCTGCTCTACCCCGCCCACTTCTCCAATGAGCATGCCTGCAGAGCCCGAGAGGCAGCAATGGATCGGGAGGCTCCCAGTGAGGATGGTGCCTGTTTTTTTCAACAAAAAACTGTAATGGAGCAGTTAGTGCTCTGAGCTGTAGAATGTAGGTGCATGCAATCTCAGAGAGCAAAGGAAACAAACTCAGATCTGAACAAGCGCGCAGAGTGGGCCCGACTCTACCCCGCCCACTCCTCCAATGAGCACGCCCTAGAGGCAGCAACGGAGCGGAAGGTCCAGGAAGTATAGCAGCACCAACAGGGAAGGAGAGGGCGGGAGGGAAGGTGCTATAAAATACGGACCCAAAAGTTGAACACACACCCCTAATATGACACAAGCAGGAAAGAATTTAAACAAGCGGTCTTCAAAAATGAGACGGAGAGGGCGGAGCGAGTGGGCGCACGGCAGCAAAAGGATAAGAAGCGACAGCGAGTGTTGCGCGCACAGCAGAAGTGAAAGTGATCGCACTCCAGATGGCTCCTTGGGCTCTGAAAGCTGGCGGTGGCGCGCATGCACGCGCGAGTAACTGCAAGCGCTAGGCCAGCAAAAACATGTTGTAGCACTTTGGAAACACCACTTACTAAATGTCTCGCAGGGCAGCGCATGCGCTGGCTCAGGCGAGACCTAAAAAGAAAATGGTACTGAGGTTATAACCTCCACTCCTTGCTGGAGTAAATGTGGTAGAACCAAAACCGAAACTAGACATACACAACGTCTTAACAAGGTTTCTCCTTCACCAACAAAACCATATATCCCAGGCCTAGGGACAAGCAAAGCAACACAGTGAAAGAAAAGGTAGGATTACGACTCTGTAGTTCTCTACTTTCAATGGAAGCGTCTTAACGCCGCGTCTGCCTGATCCCCAAAAAGAAGGGCACCATCAAACTGTATGTCGGCCAAAGCCGACTGGACAGCTTCCGAAAAGCCCAAAGATGCCACCAAGCCTGACGCCTTAGCACCACTGCAGATGCCATGGGATGACCCACAGAATCCATTGTGTCCATGACACACCTTAAGGTAAGCCTGGCAGCCTGCTGACCATCTCTAATCAAGTAGACTACCTCAGCACGGAGGCTATCTGGGAGAGATGGGAGGCATGTTCTGTAAAGAATCCCATAAAGCATGGGAAAAATGCTTCAGCAAACAAGAAGTGTTGGTGGCTCTCAATGCTGAGCTGGCAGAAGCAAATATATGCTTACCACAAGCATCACAACCCCTAGAATCCTTACCCACCGGAGTCTTAGGAGTTGAATCTACATCCTGTGAAGAGTCACTAGGCCTTGAGTGGAACGATGTCTATCCACGTAACCTGGGTCCCTAGGTGCAGGAAGATGCCCACACGCAATATCACGGTCCACTGAGATTCCCGACTCAGGCTTAGCCCAAGCACCTAACAAAATGTCAAATAGGGCCTCGCAATACGGAAGAACAGGCTCTTCTCCCATCTGTCCTTGGCAAAGGATTTTAAACAAAGGATCTGTAGACCTCTGCACCTTGGGCAGTGGCAAGTCTAAAGCTGCAGCCACTTTCCTTAGCATGTCTGTGAAGGAGGAACTTGCCTCTGTGGCAAGATTAGGGGCAGAAAGCAACTTCGAGGCTGGCAAAGAATCCAACCCACTGGCCTCACCAAAATCTGTATACCAGCTCTCCTCCATCTGAAACACATTGGTGTCAGAAATGGTCTGAAGAAGTCCTACCCAGTCGGCACAGATGGACCTCCCAATGCCTCTTCCTGAAATGGGGTATAAGTACAATGGGGGAACCCTGTGTCCCCCAGAACCTGGGTAAGTATAAGTAAAGCTACAAAGGCTCTGTCAGGAAATAAGCTATTACATCGCTAATAAGGACGTATCTTGTTAAGAATACTTTATGTGACGCTATGCCAGAGAGTACTACAAATGGGATAATTCACAGCGCGCAACAGCACAGATATTGGAACACAAACCTACAAAAAACTACTTGCAAAAGTTATTATTATTTGTTACTTTTGAGTTTTCACAACACATTTTTAAGAAACACATTTTTTTTTTTTTTAAATGGCCAAGGGCTGTCAAGGTGAGGCGCAATTCCAAAGTGACAAGTGTTTCAAAGTGACAGTGAGTGCTCGGGTCTTCTTCAGGACAAAAGACTGCCCAACAAGTGGGAAGTATCCCTTGGCACCCCTCGCATTTCCAAGTTCACCGTGTCAGGGGATATTTTGAAACATAAGGAATCCCCATGTAGAATTTGATTTTTTTCTAAATGATATTGCTCACCTCATGTATTCAAAATTGAATAGAAATTCAATACAATGCCAGCAATTGCAGATCAAAATAGAAAGCAGGCCAGCATTGGACTATATTGAACCAAATACTGCTCCTAACTAGACAAACAGACACAATTTGACTTTGACGGACTGCCTTTACTTTGTTGGGATAGGGGAGAACATTATTTCCACCCATGAAATTTAGAGATGTTCCATGGCCTCACGAACATCTCTTCACATTGACATGAACTGTCTTCATGACGATTCCTGTCAATGTACTAAATGTTTGATGAACTGTACCGTCAGCCACAATGACCGGCCATCAAACTTTTCAGATGCTTTCTTGTTTTTCAAAAGCAAACTCACAAAATGGGAGTTTGTTTTGGGAAAATAAAAAACTAATAACCTCCACACTCTGGGAGATTTCTTTCATGGTGTCGGAGTCAATTTGTGTTTTCTCCTGTCCCTCCCCGCCAGGTTGTTCCTAGAAGTGATGAACAGGAATAAAAGGCATTATACCGTCCACCATAAATAGAGGCTGATGGTTTGATGTTCTTCCTCTGATGGTCCCTACTCCCTTAGGCATTTAAAGGAAATATTCTGTTGACTGAGGAAACAATGGTTCTGTCAATGGAATACTTAGTGTTTTTCTGTGTCTAAATGAAGCAGGCAGAGGGATGGGTTGGCTGGCAGAGTACACAGTTTCCTTTGCGATGGAGCACCTTATCTACAAAACTCTAAATTGGGCACAAAGATGCAATGAATACTATCTTTGGTTTAAGGAAGTAGACACAAAAGCTTTAAGATCAATGAATACTAGTTAAATTTCGCAAAAAAAAGTGAATACAAATCCCTCCAATACTGCTCCCACTGCACTTTAGTTCATTTAAAATACACAACCCCTCACCATCATATTTACCGTGCATGTATTTCCCGTAAGTCTTCACTGTTTTCCTATTCTAAATGCTCATCTTTTGTTAAAGAGCTACATTTGAATAAATTGCATAGCATATCAGCTAGCAGCATACTTGGGGGCATATTATCAAGAAACGGGCGTTACAATTATCGTGTTCTGGTGTCAACATGGACTTCTATTGGAATTCTCTGCGGCATATTATCAAGCCCATTATCACCGCTTTAGCGGCAGCTTTCTGCCGCTAAAGCCGCGATAATTCTAACGCCGTGCTTGATAATATGCCCCTTGATTCCATATTGTACTCAGCAAAATACAGATACAAGCCTTATGTTCTTTGTAATTATTTTTTCAGAAACTATCACTACTTCAGTAACTTTCTTAGGGACATATTATCAAGCACGGCGTTATAATTATCGCCGCTTTAGCGGTAGAACACTGCCGCTAAAGCGGCGATAATGGGCTTGATAATATGCGGCAGAGAATTCCAATAGAAGCCCATGTTGATACCGGAACATGGGCTTCTATTGGAATTCTCATGGGCATATTATCAAGCCTATTATCGACGCTTTAGCGGCAGTTCTCTGCCACTAAAGCGGCGATAATTTTAACGCCGTTTCTTGATAATATGCCCCCAAGCATCTATTTTATACACAGTGAGCATTTGAAAGCACAGTTAAAACCTCTGCCAGTCACAGTCTCTCTGTGGTTGCTCATTGAAAAATAAGGGATACCAACAATGTGTCAATGTACTTGAAACTGGGATTCTATATCTATACCATTGTCAGACAAACAGTATTTCAGTGATACAGCACCTTGATGCGGACTGCTTTGAGATTTTCAATCACTGTGAATCCATCAGGATCAAAGGTTTTTGAGCTTAAATGTTCATCTGGATACACCACGCCAAATGGGTGTGCAATCTATAATTAAAAAAAACATGAGTGTCACATTTTTTGGCACATGGCATCTTTCACACACGATTTAAAAACACAAGCTTGTATTGTAGCATGTATAAATGTATGTTGGGAGGTGATAATTGTAAAGACCTAGCTGACAGGATTTAGAGCTCTTTACTAAATCAAAAGTTGCAATACATCAAACAAGTGTGTGGAGAGGCATCATGATGTGGTGCTCTTTAAAAAAGTGTGTCTTCATCTTGTTCCTCAATTGGAAAAGAGATACACGGATAAAAGAATGTCTTCCAGATAATCTTTATTTAATAAATAAAGTACAGTATTTGAGGGACCTTCATTAGAGTAAAGCTAAGGCAGACAGCCGCTGCAGCAGACAGGTCTTGGCATGTATTTATTGCTACCAGACTGTGGTAGTATGGCAGGTGAATGGGAGCTTATCTTCAAATGTATTTTATAAATCAACCACAATTGGCGTGCACAAATTGTCAATGAATTTTTTATCTCACTGCATATACCCTTCACCATTGTTCATGTTAAATACAGGTCTGATACTCTTTTTTTGTCTCACCGACGATGTAAAACATTCTTGTCAAACAATTCTTGTCTCTGACTTTCCTAAACTTTGTCCTAGTGGACAGAAAATTAGGTCTGATGTTTTAGGTCAAGGTGTGATCAAGTTTTTGCTGGACTTAGGGCCAGATTCTGAGTTTGGCAGTCCAAAGGACCGCCAAACCCGTCGTTCCAGTTCGACTGCTGTCACACTGGGGGCCCGTCCGCGGTATTTTGAGTGTGGCAGTTGGGCCGCCACAGGACCGCTGGGGATCCAGGATCCTGTTGTAGTCTCGCAAAGGTCAGAGGCAGTAATATGCTAGTGGTGCTGCAGCGGCACCGCCAAGTATATTATGAGTTACCTCAACACCACCCTTTTCATGGCACTAAGACCGCCATGAAAACAGTGGGAGGTGAGGCAACAAAGGGGCACCCTTGTGCCTCTGGGCCTGGGGGTGCATGCAGGGGGGCACATATTGTGCTCCTTGTAAATATGCACACCCAGTTCCTGCACGGTGTGGCATGCATGCCACGCTGTGCAGGAAGGTGCAGTCGGCAGTCTGGGTGCGGCGGTGTGCCTCTTCTACTGTTTTATGAGCCTGACGAACAAGTTACTTACCTTCGGTAACGCTTTTTCTGGTGGATACAATATCTGACTTGGGATTCCTCACCTTTTGAATACCACATGTGCCAGCATTCTGCTGAAATTCTTTTCTAGCTCTCCCACGTCGACGAGGACGTCATAATAGCACGGCTCAGCTCGCGAGTCCGTATGACGTCATTGGAGCCTTAAGAAGACCTCGTCGGCGTGCTGACGTCAGTTCAACCCATTTTTTCAGTGCCTTCGAGGCAAACGGGCGGACCAACACATTTTCACACGTATACACAGTATACCAAATATATATACAAATGCATAACCAATCAAAACATGGAAAAAGGACAAAGGACCAAGCACTTTCCACTATTAAAGTATATGTATGAAAAAGACATATTAAAAACATTCATGTCAAACAGTCAAAGCATTTTTGGTACAAATAGGTGGACAACGGGGAGGCGGGTGGGACAGAGAGGAATCCACAGACAGATACTGTATCCACCAGAAAAAGCGTTACCGAAGGTAAGTAATTTGTTCTTCTGATGGATATATCTGCCTGTGGATTCCTCACCTATTGAATAGAATCCCAAATCCGTACCTCTCCCGGAGGAGGGTGTCCATCCGACTAGACCAAAAAATCTTGCAGAACAGAACGAGCAAAATGGCCGTCCCTCCTAACCTCCGAATCCACGCAGTAATACATCGCAAAAGCATGGAGGGAGGCCCAAGTTGCTGCTTTACAAATATCAATAACAGGAACACCTCTAACCAAAGCAGAAGAAGATGACTTAACTCTGGTATAATGAGCTCTGATACCTTAAGGCAGGTCCTTCTTGGCCAAGGAGTAGCAGATCTTGATGCACAAGATGATCGACCTGGAAAGAGTCCGCTTGTGCACAGCCTTGCCTTTCATTCGCTCAATGTAGCTCACAAAGAGCTGATCGTCCAGTCTCAGATCCTTTGTTCTGTCCAAATAAAAGCTGACAGCTCTTTTAGGATCCAAACGATGAAGTCTCTCCTCCTTGAAAGGGTGAGGACAGAAGGTAGGTAAGGTAATGGACTGTACCAAATGAAAAGGAGTAACCACCTTAGGAAGGAAAGCTGCCCTGTTCCTAAGAACCAACTTATCTACATGAATGGCCAAGAACGGAGGTTTAAAACTAAGACCCTGAAGCTCACTTACCCTCCTTGCCGAGGTAATGGCAATCGAGAAAACCGTTTTAAAAGAGAGAAGCCTCAAAGGACAACTATGAAGAGGTTCAAATTGAGAACCCATTAAAAAGGTAAGAACAAGATTTAAATCCCACTGAGGCACAATGAAAGGAGTGGTAGGAAATGTATTTGTAAGGTCCTTAATGAACCTCATAACTACAGGAGATTTGAATAAAGACGGCTGATCCGGAAAACAAATAAAACCCAATAAAGCCGACAAAACCTTTAACTGTAGCCACAGCACAAACCTGCTGGGCCAAGGAAAGAGAGAAACTCAGTACGTCCGACAAACGAGTCTTTAAAGGATCAATGGTCCTCTCTCCAAACCACTTTACAAATTTGGACCACCTAAAGGAATACACAGATTTGGTGTAGTGCCTCCTGGATGATAAAACGACATCCACCACATCGGTGGAAGAGAGAAAGATCTCAGGTTGCCCTGTTCAATCTCCAGGCATGAAGGTGCCGGCTCTGGAGGAAGGGGTGTAGAACCTGCCCCTGCGATTGTGAGAGGAGGTCTGCCCTGAAAGGGAGACGGAGCGTTGGGTGGGATGAGAGGTGAAGAAGATCTGTGTACCACACCCTTCTTGGCCAATTCGGAGCGATCAATTTGACTTGGGCCCGGTCTTGGCAAATCTTCCTCAGAACCCGAGGAATCAAGGGTATGGGAGGAAACAAGTGAAGGAGTTGCAAGCTCCAATCCACTTGGAACGCGTACCCCAGTGCTCCCTGCATCGGATACTGGAGACTGCAGAACAACAGGCAGTGTGCGTTCTCATGAGTAGCAAACAGGTCCAACCGAGGAAACACCCACATCCGGAAGATGTCATGGACTACCCCTGGATGATGCCACCACTCGTTATCGGCTGAATATCGCAGAATGAGACTGTCCGCACACACATTCAGGACACCGGCCGGATGATTTGCAAACAGAAAAATCTGAAGGCTCTGAGCCCAGGACTAGAGTCGCAGAGCCTCTCTGCAGAGATGATACGACCTTACCCCTGCCTGTTTGTTTATGTACCACATCGTGGTAGTGTTGTCCGTCAGGACTTGAATCGACTGATTGCGAAGGAAGGGAAGAAAGGCCTTGAGAGTCAAACGTACTGCCTGCAATTCCAGAAGGTTGATGCGAAGCAACCTTTCCTATTGAGACCAAAGACCCTTGATCTCCCAATCCCCCAGATGAGCACCCCACCCTAGAGTGGAGGCATCCGTGATCACTGTGACCACTGGTGTAGGAGGTTGAAAACTCCTTCCTTGAGACCCACCCTAGATTGGAGGCATCCGTGATCATTGTGACCACCAGTGGAGGAGGTTGTAAAGGCCTTTTTGAGACAGGTTGCCCGGCACACTCCACCAAGACAGCTCCACTGCAGTGTCCCTGGAGATTCGGACCTTTTCCCAGAGATCTCTATTGTGCTGAAACCACTGCCTGCGGAGGCACCACTGGAGTGCCCCCATGTGCCAGCGTGCATGGTTGACCAACAGTATGCAGGAAGCGAACAGACCGAGCAGGCGTAGAACCTTCAGGACTGTAACAACCGCTCCATCGTTAAACAAAGGAATCCTTTCCTGAATGTCGAGAATCTTCTACGGAGGCAGGAATACCTGACGCACAGCAGTGTCCAGTATTGCCCCTATGAACAGGCTGCGCTGAGAAGGCACCAGGTGAGATTTGGGTACATTTATCGATAAACCCAAGTTAAACAACAACTCCGGAGACTCTGCTTTAAACAGCCAGTCATCCAGATAGGGGAAAACAGGAACCCCTGACCTTCTGACATGTGCTGCTACCACCGCCATCACGTTCGTAAAGACTCGAGGTGTGGAAGTCAGACCGAACAGAAGGCCTGCAAACTGGTAGTGCTGCGATCCTACTGTGAACCGGAGGTACTTCAGATGCGACTTCAGGATGGGAAGATGAAAATACGCATCCTGCAGATCGATGGACACCATCCAGTTTTTTGTGTTGCAGCGCCATAAGAACCTGAGCCAAGGTCAACATTTTTGAAATTTTCCTGTCCGATGTAAAGATTCAAAATCCTGAGGTCCAGGGTCGGTCTCAACCAACCGTCCCTTTTGGGGATCAGGAAATACCGGGAGTAGCATCTATGACCCCTTTCCTGCTCGTGAACCACCTCTATCGCACCTTTCTGCAGTAAGACAAGAACCTCCTGCTGCAAAATCAGCAAATGGTCCTCTGAACACCATCCCTGGGGAGGAGGGTAAGGAGGTGGAAACCCTTGAAATGTTAGGGCATACCCATTTTCCACAAGATTCAAAACACAACGGTCCGAAGTAACCGATTTCCAATCTTGAAAAAAATGGGACAGCCCGCCCCCTACAGGACCAGCATGTTCCAAGATGGGGGATCTAGAGCTGCTTTCCTGCGGATCCGGTGGTTGGGTCAGGCTAGGAGGAGGAAGACTGAAGTCGAGAAGCTCCTTGCAGACGGCCTCTACCCTTCCCTCTGTATGACTTGTACAGAGGATTCTGCTGTTGTTGCTGCTGTGGCTGTTGTCTTCCTCTAAAGGAAGCCACCTTCCGAAAGCCTTGATACCTTTTGTAACCATAACCCCTGGACTGGGACTACAGGCCAAAGGATCTTGCAGTAGCCTTCCTGTCCTGAAACACTGCAGCGCAGAATCTGCCTTTGCTCCAAACAGTCTGGATCCATCGAAGGGTAGATCGAGCAAAGCAGCTTGTACATCAGGAGAGAAACCTGAAGACCTAAACCAGGCATGTCTCCTACTAGCCACCAAAGAGCCCATTACCCGGGCAACCGAGACTTCCGTGTCCAGACCCGACTGAATGACTTGATGGGCTACTGCTTGAGCGTCTGATAACGCCTCCAGAAATTGAACACGATCATCCTCAGGCAACATAGGAGCTTGAATGTACCTCCCTAGCATTAATGTGGCGTTTGTATATTAAAGGGTCATACTGGCTGGGGAGAACGCCTTTTTGGCAGACTGTTCAAGTTTTATCGAGTCTCTATACCACGGGGTAGTAGGGAAAGACCCAGCTGGCTGCTTGGAAAAAGACCCCTGAACTACCAAGCTTTCCTGGAGAAGGCGTGGCTGAAAGGAAAGGTGGATCACCAGGAGCAGGCTTGTAACGTCATGCCACTGAACTAGAAACTGCAAGAGAAGACAAGGGCTTGTGCCACACCTCCATAATCGGCTCTGTCAATGCCTCATTAAAAGGCAGCAGAGGCTTAACAGTAGTGGAGGGAGAATGCAACACTTCAGTCAATATATTTGACCTCACCTCAGCTAAGGCTAACTGTAGGCCCAACAGATCAGCAGCCTTCCTGATGACTGTGTGGTAAGAAGCAACATCCTGTGAAGGCAATGTCTTTGGAGAATAAAGCTCCCATTCCGGGGAAGTATCCAAGCCACTGGTCTCCTGAAGCCCTTTGAAGTCATCCACGGAATCGAGGATCTCAGCCTCCTCATGTTCCTGCTGGTACTACTCTTCTTCCAGCAGTCTCAGCGCTTCCCTCCTGGAACAGTGCTTTGGGATCGCCGGAGACAACAGTGCCGGCGTCGAAGAAGGGAATTCCGAAGCAGGCAACGGCGCTGATCAAATCTGGGATGACATCGGTCTCACAACAGATGGTGCCAGTGATTGAGGTATTGGAGTCGAAAACCTCGGTGCCGGAAACTGCCATGATGGAGTCGTTGGCATGAAAGGCCCGAAAGGCGCCTGGGCATACTGGTGGGGAATGCCCAAATAAAGGCAAGCGGACCCACGGGGCCAGGTGGCGCACTGGTAGGGTATGATGCATTGGCAAACATGCCAAACATGGCATTGAGGAAATGCGAAGGAGCCGCCCCAGGTCATGGAAAAGGAGGCTAAGGATCCGAAGCCCCTCGGACCTGTTAAGTACGAGGCCTTACCTGGGGCTGAGGTGGCAGCGCCGGAGACACAGGAGCCAGCACAGACGAAGCCGCAGGAACCGCAGACGACTCTCTCGGAGCCGGAGAATCTCAGGGCACAAGTGAATTTCCCAATGCCGGAGTGTGGGCCAGAGTCGCCTATGGAGAAGGGGAAGGCGACAGCGAGGCGGCATCCTTCTCATGATGCTGCTTCACTGGAGCAGTTGATCTCGATGACCTGCCCTTTGATGACTGATGTTGAGACCCATGTTTTCTCTTTTTCTTATGCTTCCTCAACTTCGAAGCATGCGAGGTCAACGGCTTCGACCTTTGCAAACTCTCTTCTCTTTTTTTGCACGTGCCATGAAGAGTTTTGCCTCATGCTCCTTCAACACCTTTGGGTTCATCTTCCGACAGCACAAACACCCTTCGACGTCGTGGTCCGAAGACAAACACCATAGACAGTCGTCGTGGGGATCTGTGATGGACATATGACCCCCACACTCCCTGCAGGGCTTGAAACCTGGTTTCTTTAAAGTAGCCATTTCCAGTGCAACAGGAAGAAATCTAGTAACTAAGTTATACCAAGCAAAATGAGAGTCCCTGAAAAAAAAACGTTTGCTCCAATGGCCCGGAAAAAAAGTTAACTGACGTCAGCACGCTGACGAGGGCTTCTTATGGCACCAGTGACGTCATACGGAGTCGCGAGCGGAGCCGTGCTATTGTGATGTCCTCGTCGACATGGGAGAGCTGAGAAAATAATTTCCGCTGAATGCTGGTGCAGGGGGAATCCAGTCAGATGCATCCATCAGAAATAATGTACACTTTTATACTCATTATATTGAAATGAAACTCATCTAACTAGTCAGTGGTTATTCTGAAAATCTGACCTGAATGTGGTTCACTTGGACCTACTTTACGGACACTTTGATTTAATTGACAATGGGACATTTTACTGAGGGGAGTTTTCCAAATACCTACTTTCATTGCTCCTTGAGTTAAGCTTCGGCTGACTAAAAACAGTATATCTGAAAGTATATAGTAAGCCTTGGAGTACAGACCACACAGACACCAGCTCTTTTTGAGAGAGTACTTATTGTTTCTCCATCTTTAGAGCACTTGGCAAATCTCTTGGGGGCATATTAACAAGGGCTTTATCTCCGCCATTTTTGGCTTTAAAAGCCAAAGAAGCGGAGATAAAAATATTGCCCTATCAACAACAGGGTGCTAACATGCAAAATCACATGTTAGCACCCTTTTTCACTACGCTTCCCTTTGCATCTCTAATGAGATGCAAAGTTGGTATTTCAGAGCAAAATAATAGGAGAAATGTCGCTAAGCGACATTTCTCCTATTATCAAGCTTCACGCTAACCCTGTTAGAGACAAAAAAAAGCAGCGCTAACCACGGTTAACGCTGCTTTTTTACGTCTGCTAATTTTCAGATTTAGCCATGTAATCCAATGGGAGGTGGATTACATGGCTAAATCCACCATGGGCTATCAACAAGGATATCCCTATCCTTGTAGTTTTATCGCTGCATTACCAGCGATAACCTCCCAAAATGCCGCTATCGCTGGATTTTTGATCGCCTTGGCGGTTAGCGTTGTTAATAACGCGATAACCAGACGATATTATCCAGCGATAGCAGGCGTTAAAAAATTAACGCTAAGCGCCCTTAGCGTTAATTTTCCCTGTTCCTTGTTTTGGTACTTTTGTCTTTAATGGAGCTTGGAGCCCAGTTTCACGTTAGGGACTCATCCAGTTACAACTTATTTGGTTTTTCACTTTGGAAGGTACATACACAAAGTCTGCAGAGCATGGAAAAGCTAAACTAGCAACATTTCTAACAGTTATTAAGTCGCTTTATAAAAGAGTGAGAGGTAAGACGTTTCCCAAGCCAATTATGGTAACCAAATGAAAATATGTGGCTCCTTTTAGAGGAGAGGCATTATTTAATCACTCTCATTACAGTAAGTGGAGTTTGAGTGTTGGACTTTGCACAATATTTTCTGTGAAGCATTTAGAGCTCTGTAGAACATGCAACTATGTTTGACCGATCCAATGTGCCAATTCAAGCTTCTATTAGCAACAACCGATGTCTTTTATGGAACAAGTAACCGAGTGCCAAACACATGCCAGGTAAACACCTGAAGTTCTGATAAGTTTGAAGGATGATCAATCACATGTAAGGTGCACCTTTGACAGGCAGACAAGGCTGAGAATGTCAAACATTAGTCACATTCATCACAGACACACAATGTCGATCAAAGCTCACCTGTTAAAGATCATCAGGTCTGGCACACAGCCAGACACATGCAAGGTCCATTTCTGAAAATCCGCTAAGACTGGGAGAAAAAGACTCATAAATTACACATAATTCTAGCAGATAGGTAGGGATGAGGCTGACTTGGTCATCTGACAGGCTCCTGGGAGAGTGGTGCTCTTTCTTTTGCTAGGGGTGGCCTCTCATCCTGTATGTCTTTGAGGTGCCAGTGTGTCTCCAATTCCTTCTGCTACAGTGTCTCAATCATTCTTTGAGTCTTAGATTATTTAGCTTTTTTCATGTCTGCTCATGCTTCCCTTCTACCAAGTAGATCCCTGTCTGCCAACATTTAACCTCGGGTGGATTGGTTGCAGCAGTGATCCCCAATATATCTACTCCAACTGCTGCTCCACCACAGCAGATTAATGCTCTACGTTCCTCTCCTGCACCGTCTTGGATCTTTTCACCCTGCCTTGTTCTCACAAGCATCCAGTGATCCTTTCTTCGCCCCTCATGGTCATCTTTCCCACTCAGGTGGGAATGTCCATTCTCAGAGGTATAATGTATAGAGAATTGTGATTGTATTAAAGACAAGGAGGCTTGCATTATGCATGACCTTTTATTCAACACTTCTGAGCAGCACCTTAAAAGCATCTGAGAACAACATGAAGTCACAATAAACCAGAACTCCAAACACCATATAACCCATCAACATTCTAGGCTCATCCTCTCTTGTTTACTGCTTCTGAGCAGATAAGTATACTCTTTCTTGATATGATTGAATTTAAGGTTTTTTAATGTAAGTTTATTGGTCATAATGGTTTTATTGTGATTGAGAGGAGAAAAACCCAAATCCTTTCAGACGTAGTCTTTGTTTGCCTTTTAATGTAAAAAATCCTCCGGATGGTAAAATCTACCTGAAATATCTAAAGCTTTAACATCTGATACCCTCCTCTAGGATATCAAACATGATAATGTAGCCAATTTCCATGATAAGTGTTTAACTGTCAAAGACCTGTCACTTTGCCAACTTTCAAACAAACACCTCACAAAAAATTATACCTTGTACCTGTTGGTTTCCTCAAATGAATACCCTTCATAATCCTGCAAATCAATTGTCCTCTGCCTACTGACATCCCCTCAACCAGAGAGTGAATAGCAGTAATAGCTGGCCTATAGCAATTGATTATCCTATAACTAAACCTCTCTTGAACAAATTATTTCCCAAAAATTAGCAATCATAACTTCATCTGCCTCAACGGGATCCAAATCCCTTTCCATGCACCAGCATAATCAAACCTTCGATGCACTTGCATATCTCTTCTTTGTTCCTTTTGCCCATGATTCATAAAATAATTCCGAAGCTTCTCCTGATAAATTTGAGAATCTTTCTGATCTCCCTGAAATGTTCCAAACTAGAAGGTTGAGCACCCCAGACTCTACAAGGCTCTAGACCGTCCACATTTCCTAGAAGTCCCTTCTCTGCCAACAGCAAAAAAGGATCTGCTATTACCAATTCCATCACTGATGGGCACCAAGGTTGAGTTTTCCAAAACAGAGTCACCAACACTATTCTGCACTTCTGTTTCCTCACGTGCATTAATACCCTCTGGGTCATTGAAAATGGAGGCAAAGAATGCCCCCTCATTCCCCTCCAGTTCAGAGAAAAAGCATCTACTGCTACTGCACCTGGATGCGGTCTCCAACTCACATACATGCCCAACTGATTCATTAGTCGTGAAGCAAATCAATCTACTTTCAACGGTCCCAATTCCTTTTCTATCAATCAAAAAACCCTCTGATCCAGCTTCCAATCGCTAAAATCCTTTAGGTTCCTTGAATTCTAGTCCGCTATCACATTTGCCTTCCCTGGTAAATATTGCGCTGTCAGATTCACCTTCAATTCCATGCAAAATCTCCAAAAATATTTGGCTAACTCTGACAACTTCTTTGACCTACTCCCTCCTAGTTTGTTTATGTAAGTTACCGCAGTCATATTGTCCATCTTCAACAAAATCAAACTTCCCTTTAATTCATCTCTGAAACTTCGAATGGACAATTCTCCTGCCTTAAATTCTAAACAATGTATGTGCTCCACTCTCTCGCATTCCTTCCATTTCCCCCCTGCCTGCTGATCCTCCAATCTTGCGCCCGAACCTAAGTTGCTTGCATCTGTTTCCAGTATGAAATCCGGACAAGTTCCAAATATTGTCCGTCCATTCCATGCCTCTAAATTCTCTAACCACCACTCCAATTCTTCCTTCGCTTCTGCATCTAACTCCACCTTGTCTCCATACCATAGCCCTTTGTTCAGAGCTACCTTCTTGACTCTCTGTAAATCTCTGTAATGTAATGGTCCCAGAAACGCTGCCTGAATTGATGATGACAAAAGCCCAATCACTCTCGCTAACTGTCGTAAAGTCACCAAATCTATTTTTAGTAAAGACTTCACTTCTCTCTTTATCAAGGAAATCTTCCTCTCCAGCAACTCTTACTTCTTTTCCACTGTGTCCATCACAAAACCAAAGAACTCCGTTCTCTGTTCCCCTTTCAATTTTGACTTCCCCAGGTTCACTACAAATCCTAACCTTTCTAAAAGGTCCTGAACCATCTTCACATTCTCTTCCAACCTCATAATATCCTAATTCATCAACAAAATGTCATCTAGATAGACTATTAAACAAGCTCCTCGTTCTCTTAAATACCCTACAACCGGTCTCAAAACCACTGAAAAACACCATGGTGCAGACGAAACACCAAGTGGAAGGCATTTGAACTGATACAACTGGCCTCCCCATCTGAATTGTAGATAAAGTTGACTCTCCTTTTCCATAGCTATTGAAAAAAATAATCTTTTAAGTCTATCTTTGCCAACCAATCTCCTTCTACCAAAATGTCTCTTAAAAGATGGATTCCCTCAATCTTGAAGTGTCTGTAAATCACAAAATAATTCAACTCCCTTATATGTATTACGGGTCTCCAACCCTTGTCTTTCTTTTCAACTACAAAAAGGGTTCTTACAAACCCTTTTAATTCCTCGGATACCTTTACTATAGCTTTTTTTTTCTAACATCTCCTTTATTATTTGTTCTATAACCTTCCTTGTTTCTTTTTGGAATATTATCTCCCTTGGTTCTTTTCTCTGGATAGGCTCCATGGCAAATTCTATCACATATCCTTTTATTGCTTCTAACACCCTCAACTATTTTGTTAAACTCTCCCACTCTTTTCCATCAATGACTCTACAGACTCAAAGGAGTTCCTTAGGAATACCATGTTGTTCATCAGGAATTGGATGAACAAAAATCAATTAAAACTATACTCTGAAAAAACTGAAATCATCATCCCTAACAACAACAAACTTCTGCACTGGACTCCTGCTCATTAGCCTGTGGAGTTAGGACATACACCGGCCCCTACAGATTTGATAAGAGCCTGGGCATACAAATTAACTCACATCTCACCATGAACACACAGATTGGGGCGGTCACCTCTGCCTGTTTTTCCAACTGCTGAAACTGAGAAAAATCAGAAGGTTTTTCAGCAGAAAGGCCAGCATTCACATCATCATGGCCTTAATCCTATCAAAAATCGATTACTCTAATGCCATCTACCTAGGCCTCCAGTGTAACCAGAAACACCGTTTGCAGCTGATACAAAATCAGGCAGCTAGAATTATCTATCAACAAGGCAGAAGCTGTCACGCCAAACCGCCGCTGAAGGAGCTGCACTGGCTTCCAGTGTAGCTGTGTTCCATGTTCAAAACAGGTTGCATCCTGTTCAAAGCTATACTTGTTATTGGCCCTAAGTACATATCCTCAAAAATTCACAGGTACTTTCCACAACGCACTTTAAGATCGATGCACATGAGTCTATTGGTGGTTCCGGGTTTCAGGCAAAAACATTGCGTTTCTTAATACAGGGACCCAAAGTTTGGAACACTCTGTCCATGTCCTTGAGACTATAAACAGACCATTTGCGCTTCAGGAAAAAGATGAAGATCTGCCTTTTTACCCAAGTTTTTTTACAGTTAGACATGAATCTTTCTTATCGGTGACTCCAATGGAAAAAAATTTGCACCAAGAGACCCATTGGTGAATGTGCGCACAACAAATTTTCAATAATATGAGGTATTCAAGTTGATATGGTATGATTAGCGCAGTATATCTAATGATAATATGATTAGTTATGGTGTATTCAAGGGTTCGAAATTCCCGTTATGCTTAGTACGACAGAAAGGGCCGAGAACCGAACAGCCTCCATCTTGGATTGTGGCTCTCTCGTTTAGGAATCACATGGTCTCTTCCGCCCACCATCTGCTTCCCCTTTCTTCGTTTGTTAGGAGACAGGCTGAATTGCTGAGAAGCAAGGTCACATCTGCTAAAAGGGAGTATCAAGCGAATTCCTCTAGACCTGGGACGAGAAGGGAGTCACCCCTTCGACCTTCCCTGTAAAGATAGTAACCCTTTGTATGTGTAACCGAAACTAGATATAGGCATGAGCTCATTAGGAGCGCCAGGACTAACTGGTACTTTTCCACATATAAGGTTTTGTATGCTGAACTGATAATGTATAAAAGTGTGTTACTGTCAAGGAGCCAGCAGTCTTCCTCGGCGCACCTGATGGGTGAGGATCGACGAGCCTCCTCTATATAGAGTTCTGTGGTGGCCAATAAACGCTTGAACCTTCCACGTTGCCAACTGCTCCTTATTTGACTTAATATTGCGGGCCAGTGGTAAGTGTGGCCCTTGGAATAATTATTTGGACACAACAGTTGGCGACCACGAAGGGACCCCGTGACAGGGTCTTCCCCCCCCCGTATTCGGGTGGTGGGATTGGGGGCGTCCTGACCGGTTGGCGGGAGAGGATTTCTCCCACTCTGCGCGGCTTTTCGGGACGTCCCCTGCTGCTAGTCACCCTTCACCGGGGTCCTACGGGCTTAACCCAGAAAATGGACTGATTTGGTCGGGAGAAGTTGGCAGCGGAGAATGAACATTCGTATCTGGGTGCACCCGGTGAGTATAGATTGATTTGATTTGAAGCACGCGTTGTAAACGGTGCATTATCTTGTTGAAGCACGCGTTGGAGACGGTGCGCTATTTGGTTGATTTGAGAGCATTCGTTGAGAACGATGCATTTTTTGATTTGAACAGTGGCTGCATTTGTTTGAAGCTCGTGCTGGACAGCGGTGCATTGATTTGAAGGCGCGCACCGGAGAGTGGTGCCTTGCTTGATCGGTTTAGCATTACAGTGTTTTGACTCGAAGTACGTACAGATTGTATTGATTTGATTAAAACAGCGCGCCGGAGGAATATAGACGGATTGCACGTGGAAGGACCTGCGACCTAGACTGGGTAGCCACAAGGCATACTCCTGACGGGGCTAGTCCTCGTTGGGGGCTGGTCTTGGTGGTGAGCCGGAAGGGTGGCGGGAATCCCGCGTGCAGTTTGGTGTCTGAACTGTGAACCAGAGTCGACGGGCTTGGTTCTCCGATACAGATTGTATATTGTGTATGATTCGTGTTGATTGTTGTTTGTGTGTACGTGTCTGAAAACTAACCAAAATGTCCTGTTTTAGTAAACTGAATTGTTTTGGCTGCTGCTGCCGAACAAGTGACTCCAGATTAGCTGAGAGCCAACCCGCCCTGCCGGAGGGCAGCCCTAGCCATTTTATGTATGTCAAACATGGGATCTCTCCCTTATTGTTCTGCACTCTGTGGCATAAGTACACCAAGGGTAATGAGGAGTTACGATGGCCCAAGACGGGTTCATTTGATGAGAAGAAAATTGCGTTCCTACAGGAACAACTGTTTTCTAGGCGAAGTAGGCAGGCCATGTTCGACGCTCTAATTGCATGGCAGAAGGAGGCCAAACAGCGGCGAATGAGGGAAGAGAAAGTAGCTAGAGCCAAGGCAGGACAGAATATAACTCAGAAGGGTATGGCCTATGACCGAGACAGAGTAGAAAAGGGATTGGATTGCATGAATCGCGAATTTAGATTAAAGGTTGATAAGAGCTATGTGACCCGCCCGAATGCGGAAGATGAAATAGAGGATTTATTAGACACCAGGCCACCGCCCCCTTATGTACCGCAGAGAATATATCCAGAGGTGACAGGGGCCTCGGCCCCGGTCCCGAATATGTCTCTGGGGGCCTCGGCTTCGGCTCCTCCGGCCACTCCTATCCCCCCCTCCCTGCCGGACCTCTCCCGATTGTCGACATCTGTGTCTGAAGTTATGGCCATGCTGCCTAATTTATTGACGGCAGCTGCAGCCGGGACCCCTCAGCTGTCGCCGGGGTCAATGTCTTCCCCTTCTGCTCTGCCCTCCTCCTCCGCCAGTACAACGCCGGTAACAGCTGTAACTACTCCAATACATCCGGCCAGTCTAACGGAGGGTAGGAGGTTGTTCACTCGTTCTGCTTTGGGGACGGAAGAAAGGGAAACTATTGCCACGCAAGCGTCCCAATGGATGCGGCATCCTATTTATACTCTTTCTGATATTTGGAGTACTATGAGAGACTATGAACCGGTGATGCAACAGCATGCCCTGGAACATATGGCCAACCGTCTTATTTCTGTATGGGAACAGGTACACCAAGGAGGGAGAGCTCCGGCTATATTGTATGATATCCTTGATCAGATTCACAAATCTCAATTGACGCCGGAAGAAGTGTATGGGAAGGTGCAGACTTTGGTTTTTTATAGAACTCGTTTGCAGCCTGCCATTCCCGCCGGATTCTCCCAGTTCCCTATGCGAGAAGTACACCCTATCTACCATCCTGAGGTTACCGAAGTGGTGGATGCCCAAGGTGTCGTCACCCGTCCGAGAATAGACGCCCGGTTCCAGGAACAATGGGTCTATACCCCCTGGAAACGGAGTGAGGTATTGTCCCTAAAAAGCCAGTTGCCAGATCCTAGAAAAAACCCCACTGCATATTACAAAGAACTGACCGAGGCCGCCTCGTCAGCAGTAGTGACGCTGGCGGATATTGAATTATTCTTTGCCTTATTAGTACCGGTGGACATTTGGCACCAGGTACATGACCAGGACCATGTTACGGAATTTGGTGGGACATGGGACCAACTGAGAAACTGGGATAGAGATCGTAAACCGGGGAACAAGCCCCGATCTGAGATACTGACCTTACCTGAAAAAATAATAACCTATATGCATTCATTGATCCCACCCAGGAAAGTAGATTGGGATAAACTGACGGCTTGTAAGCAAAAGAAGGATGAAAGTGTATCCGATTTTTTCACGAGGTTTGAGGGAGTATTCATTGATTTCAGCGGACAGGACCTGGCCACGGAAGGGGGTGTGCGTTTATTTGTTAATAGATTCGTAACAAATCTGCTACCTGAGGTATCAGCCCGGTTACAGGCAGCTGAGAGTACCTGGACGACCACCACGCTTTCCACAATATTAAGCATGGCCCAGTATTATGAGCATCGGGAAAATGAGAGCAAGGATAAGACAGAAAAGAAGTCGAAGGACTTTAAAACTCGAGTGTTACTGCAGCAAGTAGAGAGGGGTAGAGGAAGAGGAAGAGGGTTGCAGAATTTCGTTCCAAGAGGGGCGGGACCCACGCACACGGTTGGACGAACGGATTTAGGCATAAATCAATGTGCTTTCTGTAAGGAGGAGGGGCATTGGAGAGCCCAGTGCCCGTTGTTGTATGAGCAGAATAATGCTTCAAGGGGTCGTGGACGGGGAAGGATGAGTGGGCACCGAGGTGGATACACGAGACAGGAACAGTCAGCCCGAGGTGAGAATAGTCAGAATTATTTCGATCAAAGGAAAGGTAAACAGTACTATCATGAAGGATGTGTGACGGACGAAGGTTCCGGATATTCTCAAGCATAGGACAGCCAAAGACAGAGTAAGGGGCATGTGTCAATCCCGATAGATCAAGCTGGACCTTATGTCCATGCACAATTACTGGATGCATCAGGTAAGTTTTTGGTTGACACAGGGGCTATGAACAGTTCTGTTTCACGTGCCCTGGTCCCGGGGGCCGCTCTGTCTGGCCAGAATAATGTGTCCGTGGGGTTCTCTGGAACTCCGGTGGTAAGCCCCATTTCTATGCCACTTTCCCTTACTCTGGGACCAGTAACGATAGATTCGCCTTTCCTCCTCACCTCCCAGTGTGGGGAAAATCTCCTGGGTATGGATATATTAAAAAGACTGCATGCCCGTATCTATTGCTCCCCCGATGGAGTTTACCTGACCATTAGGAATACCTCTATCCCCTCCATTCAATGTTTTTCAAAAACGGACTCCCTACCCCCTGAGCTTGCAAAACTCCCGAGGGATCTTTGGGCCCTGGGGGACACTGATGTAGGGTTCCTACAAATTCCCCCGGTGTCTATCACTTTGAAACAGAATGCCAAATTGCCTAGGATCCCACAGTACAAAATAGCCCCCGAGGGAGAACGCGCTTTACTGGCCATTATTTCTGATTTGATTAAAACGGGGGCTGTGGAGGAAACGGCTTCCGATATATCTAACACAGCCCTATTCTTCCGATTCTTAAACGAGCTCCCGCACCCCAGTCCCCTGATTATGCTGATACCTATCGATTTGTGATTGATCTGCGAGAGATTAACAAAATTGTGGTGCCCCAATATCCTGTGGTACCAGATATTAATTCCATTTTAACCATGATTCCTCCCACAGCGACTTTTTTCTCGGTGATTGATTTGAAGAATGCTTTCTTTAGTATTCCCATTCATCCAGATAGTAGACATTTGTTTGGTTTCTCATTGGGAGGCCGCAGCTTTAGGTTCTGTCGCGCCCCCCAGGGGTATACCGAAAGTCCTAGTATCTACAGCCAAGCTCTAAAAAGAGTATTGGATACTTTACAATTGCCGTCAGGTAATGTACTATTGCAGTACGTCGACGACCTCCTTGTGGCCTCTGATACAGAACATGGTTGCCGCGATGCCACGGTTGCCCTGCTACAGCATTTGGCTACTCATGGTAACAAGGTGTCGCTTTCTAAATTTCAATATTGTCGACCGGAGGTGACCTATCTCGGTCATCTCCTGTCGAAGGAGGGAAGACGGTTGACTTCTGAGCGCATTGCAACCATAACTAATATGCCTGTTCCTCGCACGCAACGTGATGTCCGCGCTTTGCTTGGTATAACTTCCTACTGTCGCCAATGGATTGCTAACTATTCCCTCTTGACTAAACCTTTCCTGTATCTAACTACGAAGGATGTGCATGAACCTTTACCTTGGACTGCTGAATGCCAGACTGCTTTTTCCGCTCTGAAAACTGCTCTTTGCTCTGCTCCTGTGCTTGGCACCCCTGACTACCGGAAGCCTTTTGTGCTCTACGTGCATGAGGTGGACGGTTGTTCTCTTTCAGTGTTGACACAGGACTTTGGTGGTAAGCAAAGGCCTTGTGCATATTTCTCGGCGGTTTTGGACAATGTCGCCAGAGCACTTCCCAGTTGTCTGAGGGCTACAGCGGCAGTGGCCATAGCAATCAGACAATCGGAAGGGCTAGTCCTGAATACGGATCTGACAGTGATGGTGCCTCATGCTGTGGACGTATTATTAAACAGGACACAGACGCAGCACTTAACTAGTGCGCGTCTTACAGGGTACGAATTGACCCTGTTTGCACCTCACATAACGATCAAAAGATGTGTTAATTTGAATCCTGCCACGTTGTTACCCCTCCCTTTGGGAGACGGTGGACAAGACATACATGATTGTATCTTTCGAACTGAAGAAGAAACAAAGGGCCGGATAGATCTAACTGACACCCCACTATCTGATGCCCGAGGAGAATTGTACGTTGATGGGTCATGTTTCAAATTACCTGATGGTACGACAGCTGCGGCTTATGCGATCACTACCCTGCAAACGGTAGTTGAGGCAGCAAAGATACCATATCGGTTGGCTCAGGCGGCCGAATTGGTTGCATTATTCAGGGCCTGTGAGTTGGTTAAAGGCTTGAGGCTAAATGTCTACACCGACAGCCAGTACGCGTTTGGTGTAGCACATAGCTTCGGGAGGTTATGGGCGGAAAGAGGATTCTTGACATCTCATGGCGAGAAAATAAAGAATGGACAGCGGCGTCACTATGGGGATGCGGGGGGTGCGGACCGCACCGGGTGACACCCTCAAGTGGGGTGACACCAACAGGGCCCGTCAGGGGCCGGTTTTAGGGCGGTGCGACCGGGTGCTGGCTTCCTGGGGGCGCCGTGTTTGAAAGTTTATTACGCTTTTGAAGCACCTGCTGCAGCGTTTCTTTCCGCCAGCAATTACCAGGCCTCACATAAATGTCAAGATAACTGGTGTGATTAATTATCTTCCTGGAGAGAGATCAGTGTTTGGTAAAGTTGAGGTTTTGACTTCGGTGAAGTTAGTGCAGAGGGTTAATATGCCTGCTGCAAAGAACGTGTGCCAAGTAGATTACAGAGTGCAGATCAGCAGGTTACTGCTTTCAAAAGATTCATCCTTTTGTTGCAATTTATAACTTAAAGTCCTAATATTCAACAGTCAGCTATTAACTTTCATCCTAGAACTGCATACACACTGCAAGGTATACATGATTAGAACATTGATTAATGTTGCAAAAAGGGTTAATTTGGCTAGAAATAGATTCTTATTATTAAAGAAAACTCCCAACTATGCTGTTTCTTTTTCGACTCTGCGTTTGTGCTTCTCCACACCAAGCACTATACTGCCTACCAGTATGGATGTCATGTGACTCCTACACTTTCAGTCCTTTGGTTTATGTATCATTTCTATACACGGATTTACACACCTATGATTGATTGTCTCTGTGTAATGTGTGTGTGATGCAAAGTGCTCGGACACCCTACACTGGTATGAGTGGCGCTATATAACTAATTCAATGCATCTGTGAGAGTGCGGTTATGGTGACTTGGTCACTGTTAAAGGGTGCTAGTGAGAGAATCCGTGGTGGAGGTGGTCATTGGGGGGGTGCCAACAAACATTGTCGCACAGGGCGCCACCAGCGCTAAAGCCGGCCCTGGGGCCTGTGTGCGCAGAGCAACCTAACCTTTTAGGAAGAGGACGTGCCTGTGCGCAGTGCACACTGTCTCCTCTCCTTTCTTTTATTTGCTTCCCTGTGAAATGGATCAAAAAAAGAAAATCACTTTTGCTGGAAATCAATGTCGTATTTTTCTGACATTTAATTCCAAAATGCAGCATCAGGAATAAAAGTTTAAAAATATGAAAAATAAATAACTAAATAATTTAAGACAGAGTGGTAGCAAACTGTCCAGATTGATTTTTATTCACACCCAAACACATTAGCCCCACTTTCACAGAGTTTGCCAGTGAAGCGCTATTTTTGTTGTCTTGGCTTTGTTTTCCCTGGGCTTGGAACTAGTGCACCAATCCTGGAGGTACTGCAATGTGAGGATTGAAAAACAAAATTTGTACTGCTGCTCTGTATCTAGGGATGTTGTCTTTTTTTACCATACTGCTTACGTTTTGTAAGGATATAAGCAATGGCCATTGAAAAGGGTCCATTCAGGGCCCTGTTGTCATGTCCTTAACTTTTCAGGCAAAAGCACTCACTGAGTTCTGAACAGTGAGTGTAAAAGCGTTAAGGTAACCATGTTGTTCCTGCTTACATTTCACATGGTTTGCAAAATGTTGCATTCCCTATAATTGTTTGCTTTTTCCAGGATGCTGTCACTTTTTTTTGTAGGCCACATATTGCTCTTGCCCAGTGCGTAATTTAAATTGAGCCGCATCCAGGTGTTTATAGCTGGCAACAATTGGGTTGTAGTTGAAGGCAGTCTGAGTTTCTCAGTGGGGCAGTATGGTGTTCAGTGGGGGAGAGGATGTGGCACTATGGCCAGAGCTGCTGAATTTGGAACTGGGGAACCAGGTTCAGCCTTAATAACCAGTCCGCCAGACCACTCTCCTGAGAGAGCACTATCTCATGCTAGACCTTAGAAGGCTTCGCAAGACATTAGAAGCCCGGTGTCGTAGCACCAGCAGGTGGACCCTAGCATGACAAGTGTAGGTTAACCTTCAAGGCTTGTCCACCACTATTCATACTGAAGTTCACCTCCAGTTTTGCGGCAGGCCTATGAAGCAGTACACCCTAGAACAGTGACCCTGTCACTGAGATCACAGGATCCTTGAGAAGGGCCAGCTCTAGGGCGGTGCAACCGGTGTGACCGCACCAGGTGCTCACTTTCGGTGGAGGCATCATTTTTGCAAGTATATTATGGTTTTAAAAGCGCTTGCTGCCTCCTTCCTGGCCTCCAGTAATTTTCGGTAACAATAAAAATGTCATGATGACTCTGGTGATTAATGTTCTTCCTAGAGAGAGATCGGAATTTTGTCTAATGGAAGATTTGACTCATGGAAAGGTAGCTCAGAGGGTTAATGTACCTGCTGCAAAGAACATGTACCATGCAGATCACAAAGTGCACATAATGTAAATAGGCCAGTGGGCTACTGCTTTTGTCAGAGAGATCCTTTTGTTACTTGCAGTTTATAAGTTAAAATCCTAACATAGAACAGTGAGCTATTAACTGTCATCTACTCCGCAGCAACACAAGTCAAATTTTTTATTAACTTTTGATACGTTTGAGCAACAAACAATTTATTAGTTTAAATGGTGAGATCATGCTGCAGATCTTGCATTATGAGGCAAATATGGCAGAGCCATTATTATATAGAAAACATTTGCAAACTAGGATTTTTAGCAATTCATGTTTGAACTGCTGTTTTGGTACAGGGAGAAGTGCTGATGACAGAAACTCCATGGCTCGGAGACAAATGGCTTGTGCTTCCACATTTTATCGTATTTGGGGACATTCTGTGATTAGAAGCATATCCCACTTTGTGAACACATTTTACTGTCAATAACTCATTATAACCTTAAATAATCATGTGTATCCATCGGTTGATAAAACTGGGCAGTGAAACCACACAAATACAAAAAATGGGGATGTTTGCGATTCTGGCCACGCCTCTGGCTCTGCCCACTGATCCAATCCTTGGGTTATTCCCGCCCTCTGATTCTCCACCCACAGTTCCCCTACTTTTTTTCCCCCACTTCGACCACTGATATATCGTGTTGATGGATAGTGGGAACACCACACCAGTAAAAAGTACCATACCTATGATATTATAAATTCCAATAAACTGTTGACTAGCAGGTAGCCCACTGTACAACCTGATTAATGAATCATTATCACACTGTTGTTAACAGGCACATTTTGTAAATATAGGACCTACATTTACAAACGTTACTAAGGATTCTGTATGGTCCCGTTATTTGCCAACTGTGTCCACTGGCGGACTCGGGGCGGAGGAGGTCCATGAGGTAAGTCGTGAGGGGGTGACACCATGAGTTACCCGCACCGGGTGACACCAACCCTAGTGACGCCACTGAGAATGGACCATTAGTTGAACGATTACTATTGCCTAAGACCTTGGCCATAGTCAAATGCAGTGCACACAAGGTTATAGTTGATGATGTGGGGAGGGGAAATTTCTTTGCGGATAGAATCGCCAAGGAAACAGCCCAGTCTGACACCACTTCCATGTTTGTAGTAACAAGAATGATAGAAGCAGGGGTTTTTAACAACACCATAGATAGTGTGAAAGAGCTGCAAAAGGAAGTGACCCCGGAAGAGCTGACATATTGGCAAGAACAGGTGGGGAGGCTTGATGAGAATGGATGTTGGACTGACTTATCAGAAAAGTGTAGATGGCTGCTGCCAAACGCATTTGTAAATGCGGTAGTATCCATGGCACACGGACCTTCGCATGTGGGAGTTCAGGGCATCTGCGCAACATTGGATCCTGTGTGGTATAATGTTAATATTCACAAGACAGCTAGGAGCTTGGTCCAGCATTGCATAATTTGTCTCCAGCATAATCCCGGGGTTAGTATTCCCGTCCTGTCGGGTAATTTTGCGCCACCCACTCTGCCTTTTGAAGTACTCCAAATGGATTACATACAGCTAGAGCGAGTTAATAATCTGAAATACGTGCTATTGGTGATTTGTACTTTTAGTAAATGGGTGGAGGCGTATCCCACAAAAGAAAATACTGCCCTGGCAACTGCGAAAGCTCTGGTAAAGGAGTTTTTCCCTCGATATGGGTTACCACGGGTGATTTGGAGTGACAATGGGACACACTTTAATGCTAACTTAGTTAAGTATGTATGCAAAGGTCTGTCCATCCAGCAGAAGTTTCATGCAGCCCGACATCCTCAGTCAGCAGGCCTGGTTGAAAAATATAATGGGATTCTGAAGTTGAAACTGGCTAAACTTCAGGACACGACAGGATTAAGATGGCCTGATCTCCTGCCCCTGGCCCTGTTGTCTGTGAGAACTACTCCCCATTCATGGAGCGGTATCTCCCCTTATGAAGTAATTTTTGGCAGACCTGCCAACGTGTGGGGAGTGCCCCGGCCCAAATCTTTCAGGGACATTGACCATCATATGTTGATTGACTATTTGTATGCTTTGACTAAAGATCTTCGTTCCATTCATCAACAGATATCTGCCGTACTGCAGCCCCTGCCGGAGGGTCCTGGACACAGCGTAGAACCTGGACAGTGGGTCTTGGTCCGGAACTACCAACGGAAGTCGAGTTTGGATCCGCGCTGGTCCCAGCCATACCAGGTGCTCCTGGCTACGCGAACGGCGGTGAAAGTCGAAGGGAAGCAGCACTGGATCCATATCTCCCATCTTAAGCGAGTTCCCCTCCCACATTGCCAAGGGAGCAGCTTGACCAGGAGGAAGGCCTGCCAACTCAAGGCGAGCCCAGTACTGAAGAGTCACTTTCCCTGGACACCCGCAGAGAGGTTGACGGGCGAGGGGAGAGTGCTGTGAGTTTGGAAACCCCTCTTTGTGGCCACTCAATTGCCCAAAGCAAAGTATCTGGTCGAGAGCCCAGCTCCTCGTCTGACCCCACTGTGCCTACTTTGTTTTTTAATCCTGAAACCCCTGGTCGGGACCGATATCACCTGCGGCCCCGGAAATAGAGAATCCCAGGTCTAGCCTCGGTGAGTGAAGTTGGAGGCTCCAGCAAAGGACCTGAGGATTGTTGGAACACTGGACTGAACTCGTTGAGAGCATGGAACTTTAAGTAAAGCTCTGTTCAGAACGAAGATAGAGACATAGATCAGTTGGTGGGGCCCAGGTGGAGTTCCTTTTCGACACGGGTCGCGTCAAGTGTGACCCCAACGCGAGAAGTTTTTATCTTTTTACTTTTTGTTTTTATGAACAATAGGAGTCTGCCTGTGAGGCTCTATACGGACACAGGAAAGAAGCACCCTCCGGCAGGTCGGACTGCTTGTAGACCCCTTTTTCCCGAGATTATATTGGACTTTTAGTGAGAAATGTACCCTTTTGCTCGTTTTGTCCCTGAAGAAGGGCGTCCCATAGTACCCCGTATCACTCCCCCGCATCTGCCAATGTTCTCCTCATGGAGTTTGCGTGTTAAAATTGTTTTCATTTCTATATTGATTGTATCATTTGTATTGTGCTTGGGACTGTTTACATATCTAGAGTTCCGCCATCCTGTACACACCTTGATAGTGTCTACTCCTGCTCCCAAGGAACATCATTTCCAGACCTTTGCCCCTCATAAGGAAAGGCACCGACAGACGTATGTACATAATGCCTTCATTGAGATGCTGCACCAGACTCATAGTTCCACAAATGTTACTGATTGTTGGGTCTGTGGTCTCCTCCCGTCAGTGATGCATAAGCAAGATTTGTTTATATCAATGCCCTTATCTTATTTAGGTAGTTGCGAAGCTTGGTTTAAAATGTTATCCATGCTGTATGAACACTACACTATAGATGAACGTCGGTTCTCAGAGAAGGATTATGCCTTAATTCTAGCCTATAGAGAGAAACACCAAGGTTTTACTCCTAATGCTGAGGGAACTGATGGTACCCTTGATCCTACTGCCTGCATGAATGTGTACACTGATCATGAAAATGATACCTGGTTGAGGGATGAAGTATTGGATTTCGTGACCTTTAACTTTACTGAGTATTTCAAATATTTTCAGGAGCGAAATGACAAAATCATTCCAGTCCCGGTGCTGAATACATCCTCCTCTTTCTGCGTGCAGGGTACTGGACATTTATTTGTAGGATATAGCCGATGTAATTACACTTATAGATTACAGACGTTCAGCAGTCCCCCAACTCTCACCCCTCCCAATGTTTATTTTGTGTGCGGTGAAAACGCATACACTTGGCTACCTAGAGGATGGGCAGGTAGGTGTTACCTATCCTTCCTTTACCCACCGGTTTACATAGCCCCTTCTGATTATCATAGGTCTCACTCCTTAAGTCGGCGGAGTCTGGGAGCTAGAGCCACTAGTAATGATGCCACTGACCAGACTGACACTCCGGCTCAACACTTTGTTGATATCATAAAAGGGGTATTGCCCATATGGGGGCCCATCCTCACTAGTAAAGAAATTCGGAGGCTATCCAGAGTAGTGGAAGGGGTGGTTAATACTACTGCAGGGATATTAACTAATATCACGGTGGAGCTCCAGGCGACCCGGCTTGTGACCCTTCAAAATCGTCTTGTTTTAGATGTCATCCTGGCCGATCGTGGAGGAGCTTGTAGAGTCATCGGCAGTTCCTGTTGTGTATATATACCTGACTCCGCCCCTTCCGTCCATTTAGCCATCCAGAAACTGCATCGGCTAGCTTCCGAAATTCACACTGAGACTGGTACTTGGTCCTTGTCCGGGTGGTTTTGGGATCTGGTGACTACCTGGGGATGGAAGTTATTCATGATTCTTTTGGGAGTAGTAGGGTTCATTTTCACCTGCTGCCTTTGTCTCCAGTGCGGGCCCGCTTGCTGTGCATATTGTGCTACTCAGGTTCGCCGATCTATCCCTAGGCCCAAGCCCAACCAAACCAGGATAGATACCCAGCGGGCTCAGAAGGAGATGCATGAATTAATGCAGATCGATGAGGGTATTTTTGAAGACTGACTCCGTCATTAGCTATGCTGCGCTAAAAGGGCCGTTCTGAGGTATTCAAGTTGATATGGTATGATTAGCGCAGTATATCTAATGATAATATGATTCGTTATGGTGTATTCAAGGGTTCGAAATTCCCGTTATGCTTAGTACGACAGAAAGGGCCGAGAACCGAACAGCCTCCATCTTGGATTGTGGCTCTCTCGTTTAGTAATCACATGGTCTCTTCCGCCCACCATCTGCTTCCCCTTTCTTCGTTTGTTAGGAGACAGGCTGAATTGCTGAGAAGCAAGGTTACATCTGCTAAAAGGGAGTATCAAGCGAATTCCTCTAGACCTGGGACAAGAAGGGAGTCACCCCTTCGACCTTCCCTGTAAAGATAGTAACCCTTTGTATGTGTAACCGAAACTAGATATAGGCATGAGCTCATTAGGAGCGCCAGGACTAACTGGTACTTTTCCACATATAAGGTTTTGTATGCTGAACTGATAATGTATAAAAGTGTGTTACTGTCAAGGAGCCAGCAGTCTTCCTCGGCGCACCTGATGGGTGAGGATCGACGAGGCTCCTCTATATAGAGTTCTGTGGTGGCCAATAAACGCTTGAACCTTCCACGTTGCCAACTGCTCCTTATTTGACTTAATATTGCGGGCCAGTGGTAAGTGTGGCCCTTGGAATAATTATTTGGACACAACAAATATAACATAACATAAATAACTTTAATCTTCCTCGTGTATTTTTCAGGCTAGAACAAGTTACAGTCTTTATACTCACCTGGCAGTCCTGCTTGAGTCCCTGCATGAGACCCAGACTTTCCGCGACACGTTGTGGGTAGAAACTTCTGGAAAAAGCTGATCCATTTCTCTAAATACTCCTCTTCCTTAGGAATATCCTCCCTGATTATATTGGCCACTGACATAACTTCGGCCGAAAGACTGGCCTCGTCTTCCGGCCCTGCCATATAAACTCCCGTCTCCCAAAACTTTCTTCATTGAACTATGAGCCTTGTCTAATGCAGTGAAAGTCTGCACATGTTTACCTAGCGACTTCACTAAACCTTCCCCAAATAGGAGTCCTTTCGACTCATCACTACATTTGTTCTTGGTGAAATCTCCCAATTCAGGGCTAATTCTAAAAAGTACTGCTTTCCTTCTTTCTGCGATTAAACCTGCATTCGCGTTTCCAATGAAACTAATTGCCCTTTTGGCTCCAGCCCCTCAACAAGTTCATATCAATTTCAGTTCCATTCAAATATGATTCATCAACCATATCAAAAATTCTGGTCACAGGTCGTAGGATGTCCAACAATTTATCTTCACATTGTTTTAACAATCTCTCCAAACCTTTTCTTGAGTCACGCCCCAACTTAAAAAGATAGGTAATGAGGTTAGGATCCAAGTTTGGAGTCATGGTCTCCGTAATATCAATCACTGGCCGAGAACTCTCTACTCTCATGAAATTCCTCTTAGCTCTCTCTAAAGGACGTCTAAACCAATGTTTGATATACTTTGCCACGTGGTCCAAAGGCCACCATTCAGAGCTTCTTGGATGAAGTATTTGCGTTGGATTAAACAATTTTTTCACCCGAAGGATCCTTAATGTCCCTAAATTATAACTTACTTGAATTATTCAACTCAGAAAACTCATCTTCATCCTCATTATACCCTAAATCCAAACCTATTCATCCATATCAATCATCCTGATTTCACCAGGTAGGCATATCGCCCTTCTCTCTTCCAGGGTTTACCTGCCTCTCCTTTGTGCCACTCGGGGCACCTGAACCTGAAGCTCTTGCTTAATTTCTATTTTCATTGCTTCTCATAGCAATCATCTCACTATGTTTTGATTTCTTTAAACATTTTCCTCCTGGTCCCCTAATCTGAACCCCTTCATCTTCAGATAATGTCCAGTATTCTTCTTCCTCTACTTGTTCTTATCCTCTTTTCTTTTTCTTCAGTATTTTCTCCACTGTTTCACTAAACCTGTCTCTCAATTATTTTTCTATTAATTTTCTAATTAACTCCTCCGGAGCTTCCTTCTCACCAAAACGATTTAAAATTGTTTAATCGTCACTGGCCAGTACCAACTGTAACCGTCTACTGTTTAGCTTAATGTTGGTAGGCAACTAACTTTGTCTGCAGCGTATGCCGTCATGAGCTCCTGCAGCTACCTCTATTTCCTTTCGAGACAGACGCGTAGACCGTGTTCCCTCCAGGGCCGGACTGGCTATAGCAGGCACCGGGCGTTTCCCTGGTAGGCCGCTAGGGTGGGGGCTGGTTTCGGGCCCCTGGGGGCCGTTTTTTCTACCGGGGTTTGCAATATCACCCCCTGTAACAAAATCGGCCTAAACCGGCCCTTGCAAACTGATCGGCTGCACTCCCCCTCGCCCCAAGGGGAGGCAGGCTGAGCAGTTTGCCAGGGCCAGCTTCTGTTCCCATTCCGGCCCTGGTTCCCTCGAGGAAATACTTTGCCCATGTGAGCCCGAGACCCCACAACAGGATGACGCTGCGAGCAGGAAAGAAAAGAAGCCTGCCCGCGCGCTTATTATTTGACCGCAGACTCCAACAAAGCCTGCTCGCACTCCAATAGATGCCGCGAGCAGGAATGAAAGAAACCTGCCCACGCGTCAAACAATCGACCTTGTGTACATTGCGTGCAATTTTAAATAATGAGACCCCGCGCGCCTATCAACCAACCGTAAGCCATCCAATTTATACTCAATATTTTACTTAAATGAAAAACCTCACTATAACTCTTCTTCTTGCCTAGTCTCGTTCATCTTAAAAACCGCCTAAGATCTCATTCACACAACATACAACATTCATAAACACCCGCAAATTGGGTTTTTCTCCTCTAAATCATAATAAAATCATCCTGACCAATAAACGTACATTAAAAAACTTAAATTCAGAGATTTTAAACAATATAATAAAACTAAGGATTAAAAAACTAATTCAATCATATCAAGAAAGAGTATACTTATCCGCTCAGAAGCAGCAAACAAGTGAGGATGAGCCTAGAATGTTGATGGGTTACATGTGGTTTGGAGTTCTGGTTTATTGTCACTACATGTTTCTTAGAAGCTTTTAAGGTGCTGCTCAGAAGTGGTGAATAAAAGGTCTTGCCATTAAATTGCATGACCACTCACCTGCTTTGATCTAAGGTTAATTGTTCACCTAATTCCTGTCTGAAATTGTTGATCAGGGTGGCATGGGAACTGACAGCATGTTCTGCCAGTGTTTAGTCAGGGTACTTTGAGGAGAATATCCAGAAGTTCAGCCTATGTATTGTAAGGGAGCAGCCATGTTAAAGCTGGGGACTGCAAATTACTTCTAGGTGATACAGCCGGTTGGACAAAGGACAAACTGAATGGAGAGCTAGTGGCATTTTCCGTCCTCAGCAGCTTTGAATCTCTTACAAACACTTCAAGTCTTGATAAACATTGAACCTTAAACAAAAGAGTTTTAGCGTAAGTCTTTATGAAGCCATTTATTAATGCTAAATTATATTTTTGTATAGCACTTGCTACTACAGCTTTAATGTGCTCTCACTCATCCACCACTGCAACTCTATATCTCTCCTTGGTCTCATTTATATATTTATGCAGCTGTACTCGTACCCACTCATTCGCAAATCATTCATACAAGCACTCATGCATCAATCTATGCATCTGTTGACGCGATTATTTACTTACTGATTCACTGGAACATCAGTACATAAATGCACTCATTTATACATCTCGGTAGCTATTGGCTCACTCTACAGTACTGCACCTTCATGTTGAAAGCCAAACCCTTGACTTTGTCAGACATTCAGGTATGAACGCTCATTTACCGGTTAAACAAATATGGAATATACCAGTTTTAGCTTGTTTGCCAAACCCAAATATAAATAAACACAAAATAGAAAAAAATAAATATGTATGAGGACAGGCAGAAATATATATTACCTTAAAATAAGGAGCTCTAATTGTAATTGTAAAAGTTTTGGGGGTCTACTTTGTGTCTAATTAGGTTTTTCAAAATGTTAAGGATTCCTCTTTCTTTTTAATATAAGAAATATTATTTTTCTGCTAAATTGTTTAGAATTCATTTTAAATAATTGTTTTCCCGTCGAAAATAATTTGGTTTTACTGCCTGAAGCAAGTTCAAATGAGACTCCATGATCATCTACGCATAGGAGGAGAAAATGATAGCACCAGGAGTAAAAACACAAGAGGAGAGAATGATAGCACCAGGAGAGAAAAACACATGATGATAGAATGATAGCACTAGGAGTAAAAACACAAGAGGAGAGAATTATAGCACCAGGAGAGAAAAACACATGATGATAGAATGATAGCACTAGGAGTAAAAACACAAGAGGAGAGAATGATAGCACTAGGAGTAAAAACACAAGAGGAGAGAATTATAGCACCAGGAGAGAAAAACACAGGAGGTGAGAATGATAATACCAGGAGTAAAAAACTCAAGAGGAGTGAATGATAGCACCAGGAGTAAAACACAAGAGGAGACAACGATAGCACCAGGAGTGAAAAACACAAGATGAGAGAATGATAGCACCAGGAGCAAAAACACAAGAGGAGAGAATTATAGCACCAGGAGAGAAAAACACATGATGATAGAATGATAGCACTAGGAGTAAAAACACAAGAGGAGAGAATGATAGCACTAGGAGTAAAAACACAAGAGGAGAGAATGATAACACTAGGAGTAAAAACACAAGAGGAGAGAATTATAGCACCAGGAGAGAAAAACACAAGAGGAGAGAATTATAGCACCAGGAGAGAAAAACACATGATGATAGAATGATAGCACCAGGAGTAAAAAACTCAAGAGGAGAGAATGATAGCAACAGGAGTAAAACCACAAGAGTAGAGAATGAAAGCACCAGAAGTGAAAAACACAATAGGAGAGAATGATAGCACCAGGAGAGAAAAACACAAGAGGAGAGAATGAGAGCACCAGGAGTAAAAACACAAGAGGAGAGAATGATAGCACTAGGAGTAAAAACACAAGAGGAGAGAATGATAACACTAGGAGTAAAAACACAAGAGGAGAGAATTATAGCACCAGGAGAGAAAAACACAAGAGGAGAGAATTATAGCACCAGGAGAGAAAAACACATGATGATAGAATGATAGCACCAGGAGTAAAAAACTCAAGAGGAGAGAATGATAGCAACAGGAGTAAAACCACAAGAGTAGAGAATGAAAGCACCAGAAGTGAAAAACACAATAGGAGAGAATGATAGCACCAGGAGAGAAAAACACAAGAGGAGAGAATGAGAGCACCAGGAGTGAAAAACACAGGAGGTGAGAATGATAGCACCAGGAGTAAAAACACAAGAGGAGAGAACGAAAGCACCAGGTGTGAAAAACACAAGAGGAGAGAATGATAGCACCAGGAGGAAAAACACAAGAGGAGAGAATGATAACACCAGGAGTACAAGAGGAGAGAATGATAGCACCAGGAGTAAAAACACAAGAGGAGACAATAACCATAAGAGCACCCACAACCAACTCAAATGAATGTCCTCAAAGGGGAATTACCAACTACAGAAATGAGCTCAGTGGTGGAATGAGGGCATGGCTATGTCTATGTCAACACAAAGTATGACTGTTATTACTTTACCTCAAAACCGGATGCTATGGAGTCAGAAGCGCTGCCTGACGTGGCGCTGTAGCTGCGTGGTGACGACAGACTTCCTTTAAGCGACATCAATGATGCATTCAGTTCTTCACGCCTCTTCGTCGGGGGCTCTCCGATGTGGAATTCTACTTCTTCAAATTCAGATGACTGCATATGAAATTGAAACAACCCTTGAAATCGAGACCATTGTTATTACATCTAATTCACACTTGATGTCAGTTTATTACCACTGAGACACTATCCTCTGGTTTAAGAAGTGCAAATGTGGTTTGCAGAGTGAGTGCATGAATACTGGTGGCTATGGTGTGTTGGCTGGTTAAGATGTCACAATGACAAAGAAAGGGAGGGATCAATAGTCAAATGTCATCAATCGGAAATGTGAATAAATGTCGAGGTTTTAGAGGTTGGCTAGTGAGTAAAAAACATCCGAGTGAAGGAAGGGCACAAATTTCATTTGAAAAACGTGCTTCACAGAAAGACCTGAAGACATAAGAGCCTCTTTTGAAATGTAACGGTCAAGCGGGATGAGCTAGAAAATCCTAGGGACAGCAAAGCCTTCGAAATCTACATAGCGATCACGAATTTAGCTGTCAGAATAGATGTTCTCAGAGCTTTAGTAGAGCTCATCAATACAATTAAGGGCTTAGTCATATCGATTAGCATTTTTTTACATTTTCACAGTATCGTTATGCTGCACTCTGGAATAGGCCCAAATTAACAACCTAAAGAACAAGTTACTTACCTTTGGCAACACTTTCTCTGGTAGAGATTCTATCGAGCTACAGATTCCTTAACTTTGCAATTCCCAGGTGTTAGGCTGGATCCAGAAACTTTTGTTGAGGAATATTCCTTGCGCGGACCACCTGGTGGCTCCATTCGGCTCCGCGTGACATCGGCATTATTAGCGTCGGTAATGACATTGAGGTGCCTTTATTGGCACCATCCAGGCGCACGGACGTCAGTACTTTTTCTTTTTTTCCACGCCACAAGCACAGATCCACGAAGTAACTAATGTAGTTGTGTGCAAAACTAGGGCTGTGAAAAGGGGAGTAACCCTAGCCCTACAAAATTAGTCTGCAAAGCGGGAAGGCATGGGTGGAGCTGCAGCTAGCTAGAGTCTCTACCAGGTAATGCGTTACCGAAGGTACGTAACTTATTCATCTAATAGAGACTTCTAGCTGCAGATTCCTTACCTTTGAATTAGATACCCAAGCCATGCCATCCCTGCGGTAGGTTGCAGACCAATACCTCAAACTAGGAAGTCCTGCGGAGTGGATTGTCTGTACAGTAATGTTTGGCGAACATTTCCAATGATTCCCATGTTGCTGCCTGACAGATGTCTAGGACTGGGACACTCCGAGCCAAGGCCGTAGTCGCAGCCTTTCCCCTGATGTAAAGGAAATTAATCCCTCAGGGGGCTGCTTCTTTGTCAGGGTATAGCAGATCTTAATGCAGAGAACAACCCGGCGAGAGATGGTCCTTTTCTGCACTGCCCTTTTTTTCTTTGCTCCCACATACCACACAAACAGTTGTTCGTCCACCCAGAACTCTTTTGTGCTGTCAAGGTAGAACAACAGTGCTCTTTTTGGGTCCAGTCGGTGGAGATGCTCTTCCTCCTTGGAGGGATGCGGGGGAGCAAAGAAGGTGGGTAATGTGATGGATTGACCCAGATGGAATGGGTTCACAACTTTTGTCAAAAAGGAAGCCTGGGTGCGAAGCATCACTTTCTCTGGAAAACACATCAAATAGGGAGGCGAGCACGATAATGCCTGCAACTCACTCAACCTCTGGGCAGGTGTAATCTCTACTAAGAAGGCTGTTTTGATGGTCAACAACCGGAGGAGACAATTATGTAAAGGCTCAAAGGGAGCACACATCAGGTAGGTGAGGACCAAATTAAGGTCCCACTGTTGCATAACAAAGGGCGTGGATGGAAACAAGTGAGCCAGCCCTTTTAGGAATCTATTTTAATAGGAGACTTAAAGAGAAAGGGCTGGTCTGGCAGTATCAAAAAAGCAGACAGAGAAGAAAGGTAACCTCAAGAGTTTCCAAAGCCGAAACCTGTTGGGCAAGGGTCAGAATGAACAAAAGAACAGTGGAAAGAGAAGCAGAAAGAGTGTGTAAATAGACCTTTCTGTGCAGTACAATACAAATTTCTACCACCTGCAGGATTCTACTGTCTTAGTGGAGCGCTGCCTGGCCCCCAGAATAACACTACAGACTTCAGGAGGAAGGTCAAAAGCCATCAACTGCTGCCGCTCAATCTCCACGCATGGAGGCGCAGATGTGAGAGGTTCTGGTGGAGAACCCTCCCCTGCTGCTGCGGCAGAAGATCCTCCCAAAGGGGCAGCCTGATCGGAGGATCGATACTCATGTTCACAAGGTCTGGATATCAGACTCTCCTTGCCCAGCTCGGAACCACAAGAATGACTTGGGCCCGGTCACTCCTGATCTTCTTCAGAACCCTGGGCAGGAGTGGTACTGACATTGCGCGTTCTCATCAGAGGCTAACAAATCTAGACAAGGTACTCCCCACTCGTGAAAGAGAACTTGCGCCACCCCGACTGGAGACGACATTTGTGATCCGCTAGGCATCGATGGCTGAGTTTGTCCGCCCTGGCGTTCAGAGAACATACCAGGTGTTGAACCACCAGGGTTATGCCCTGCTGTTCCAGCCAGACGCAGGGCTACTCGACAAAGGGTCCATGATCCCACCCCACACTGCTTGTTGCAGTACCACATGGCGGTGCTCCAAAAAATGTATGTAGAGCCCTGACTCCACCATAGACCAGTGCAACCTCATCTCCACCTCTCCCAGATGGCCACCCCATCCTAGAAGGGATGCATCTGTCACGACTGTGAGATCTGATTGGGTAAGGGAGAGGGGTCTGCCTTTGACTCAATCGTGATTTCCCTGATGCTGTGCCCGCTGGAACTTCAGGTCCCACTGCAGAGCCCACATACGCGACCTGGCATGCTTTACTAACAGGATGCAGGAGGCCATGAGGCCCAACAGCCTGAGAGTCAGTCTCACCAAAATCCAGGATAGAGGCTGAAACCTCGAATCTTGAATATCCTGGACTCGCTGCTGGGGAGGATAGGCCTGAAACTGCACTGTGTCCAGAACAGCTCCAATGAAAGGGAGCATCTGAGAAGGAGTCAGGTGTGACTTTGGCACATTTATAGAGAACCCCAATGAATGCAGGAGGTTCTCCACAGTCTGAAGGTGGGAGATGACTGCCTGGAGTGAAGATGCCTTCACCAGCCTGTGGTCGAGGTAGGGAAAGACTGACATCCCAAACCTGCGCAGAGGAGCTGTGAGCACCACCCTCACCTTGGTGAACACCCGAAGGTCGCTGGTTAGGCCGAAAGGGAGCGCAGTAAACTCAAAGTGATCACAGCCTACCTTGAACCGCAGGTACCACCTGTGGACCGGCAAAATGGGGATGTGAAAATACGCATCCTGCAGGTCCAATGCTGCCATCCAGTCTCCTTGGTCTAGGGCAGACAAGACCTGAGCCAGAGTGAGCATCTTGAATTTCTCCTTCTTGAGGAAGTGATTGACGGTCCAAAGATATAATATGGGCCATATCCCCTTGTTCTTCTTCGGAATCAGAATGTAGCCGGAATAATAGCCACTGCCTTCTTCTCAACCCATTCTATAGCTCCCTTGGCCAAGAGAACTGTAACTTCCTCCTGGAGGAATTTTAAATGATCCTCCATCAGCCGTTCCTTATTTGACAGAATGGGAGGAGGAAAAGAAAGGAAAGGAAAAGAACAGCCCTCCTGAATGATCTGCAACACCCAGTTATCTGATGTTATGGACCTTCAGTGGGGAATATGATGATGGATTCTCCCACCAACTGGAGTGATATGGTCTTTCAGAGTCAGACTAGGAGTGCTTGGAGGCTGCAGCTGCTGGGGGCAGGATGGCTGGTGTCTTCTGACTCCCATTCCTAGGCCGGTATGAGCTGCGTCTATGTCCCCGCACAGCTTGGGAAGCCTGCTCAGGACGGTGACTAGGATACGGCTGATGTGCTTGGGAACCCCTACCGTTGCCACAAAAGGAGCAAAAGGTAAACTGGCCATGAAGAGTAGAGGAGAGGCCCAAGGATTTGGCCGTAGCTCAAGAGTCCTTGAACCTGATGAGGGCTGTATCTGCCGTTTCTCCAAAAAGCCGGGTTCCGTCAAAAGGCATGTCCATCAGACTGACCTGGACATCGCCTGTGAAGCCAGTTCTCCTAAGCCAGGAGTGGTGCCTTAAGGCCACTGTAGTTGAAATTGACCTGCCCAGCGAATCTGTTGTATCTAGGCCACATCGTCCCTCCGGGACATGTGGCAGCACTTGAGCAACCGTCTCCAAAAAGGAGTGGTAGAAGCTGCCCAATAAGCATGCGGTATTCACCAACCGCAATGCCAGGCTGGAGGAAGAAAACAACTTCTCCCCAAATGAAACCAGCCTCTTGGATTCCCTATCCGAGGAGCGGAAAGGATTGCATCCTGAGATGTAGAGGCTTGCACCACCAAATCTTCTGGGGTAGGGTGTTGACTGAGAAACTTTGGGTCACCCGGGGCTGGGCGATGGCGGCAGGCAATTGTCCTATTCACTGTGCTAGGCTTGGACCACGTGCCTAGAAGGACATCAGTAAGCGCATAATTGAAGGGTAAAAGGGGTTCTGAGGTGGAAGCCCCAGGCTGAAGCACTTCAGTCAGGAGATTAGTCCAGACCTCCACTGAGGGAAGCTCCACAACAAGGACCTCAGCTGGACTCTTAACCACCATGGCATAAGATGCTCTCTCCTCAGTAGCCACAGTTGGCAGAGAGAGTATGACAGTATCTGGAAAAGTGTCCAGTCCAGTGGCCTCCCTAAGTTCCCCATATCAGTGCAACTGCTCCCTAGAGTCATCCTGGTGTTCCAGAGGGTCTAAAGACCACTCTCATTCCTCTCCCAAGACAACAGGCAAAAACATAAAACCCCTGGGTTCAATTGACGTTGTTCCAGCTCTGTGTCATCGGGGATGAGGAGGGGGCTTGTGCCGCTGATGGGCAACGGGGCACAGAAGGGACTGACTTTGGGTCCGACACCGGAGGAGGTCTCGGTGGCACAACCTGTGTCGGACCAGATCCGGGATTGGATCCCTGAGGCCTCAATGGCACTGTGAATCTAATGGGGCTCCTCCCGACTAGAGCGTTGGTGCTCCTTACCTCCTTCATCGACAGATGTCATCCGAGGTGAAGACGAAGTCCGCTTGGACTTCTTCTTCTTCTTGTGCCTCTTCCCCAAGTGTCCCGACGACCTCGAGTGGGGTGAAAATAACTTTGGGCTCCGGGAGCAGTCCCACAACCTCCTCTTCCCTGATCGAGAACTTTGCGGAGTCTCACTTGACAGCTTTGGCTGTCGGGCCACAGGGAGCTTCAAAGCACGCTCCCCCAAGGTCTTAGGAGCCATGGCCCGACAATCCCCGCACGACTTTGGATCATGGTCACGCTCGAGACACCATCAGCATACGAGGTGGGTATCGGTGACCGACATAGTACGGGGACAGGCCCCGCACAGCTTAAACCCTGTTTTCCTCAAAGGCATCCCTCGTACACAATGCAAAAAATATAGAAGTCAACAAAACGTCGACTAAAAACCTGCCAAAAGTGACAGAGGGGTATTTCTTCCCGGATCGGTGCTCAACTGTCGCAGAAAGAAAACAGCTGACGTCCGCACGCCTGGGTGGTGCCATGCTAGACGTCATAACAAACACAAACTACACCGACGATGTCACACAGAGCCGAATGGAGCCATCCAACTGTGCACATAAGGGTATTGCTCAGCAAACATTTCCGCATCCAGCCTGATGCCTGGGAAATTCAAACGTAAGGAATCTGAAGCTAGGAGTCTCTATCAGATTAAAAAACACCAACATTTCTGTTTCCTGTGGGTCTCCAGGCAAGCACAAGACGCTCTGCTGTCTAACATACTTGGACGACAGCTGCACTTCCTGCTAACATTCACACTCAAATACATCATCGCTCTATGCCAACATTCACACCCAAACCCCAGTGGTGTAACGGAAAATGGCGGGGCTCCCCCTGCAGAATGTGAAGAGGGGCCCCTGAGTCTCCAATTTCTCACAGATATTTATTACCCTTGCTCAATGGGGGCTCCTGGAGGGTTGATAAGCCTGTAAATAATTGGGGCCTGCAGGGGCTTGCTTTACGGCTCTGTGAAGCACGTCACCGCTCCATACTAACAATCACACTCAACCACAGTAGCGGCTCCTCCGCTAAGGCGGAGGTGTTGCCCTACTGCTGTTTTACAGTAAAAGACAGGGAAAATAAAATGATAATAACTTGTGTTGTCATAATTTTATTTTCTCCCACTTCTCCCCTTAGCTTTGTGTGAGGGGGTGGGGGCAGGAGCAGCTGAGGAGTGGTAGCACTCTCCTAAAGTGCACAATGACTGCTTGGCCGGCACTCTTGTGCCGCCCAAAACAGTCTTGCGCACTTCACATGTTCACCATGCAGGCTGCATTACAGAGTACATGGAGAACATACCCAGGCCCCCAGTCAGCATCTGAGTGCCGAAACACTGCACTCAGACCAATTACAAAACTGCTAAAGCAGCATTATGATTGGCTGATTGGGAGCCTGGGTTTTCTTCCTGTTGAGGCCTCGAGGGAGGCCTAGGGAGGAGAGATGTAGCGAGGAAGCGGTGAGACGGTAAGTTTTTATTTTTTATTTTTTATTTCATTTTTTTCAAGTCCGCTTTCCCCGCATCTGACCCCACTCCCGCCCCTACCTCCTGCGTCCTCACCCTCTCCCTCCCCCACCTTCGATCCGTGCTAGCCGCCCCTGCTCAAACATCTCACTGCCCCAGCAGAACAGTGCTAACATAAAACTTCTCTTATTTATTCTGGTATCTGTGCTTTCAGCCAAGGGGGGGTCACTTGAGAAATTCAATCTGCGGAGCCATATAACTCTATTCTTTTAAAAATTGAATTTGTTGATTGATTTAATAGATATGAATATACACATGTATCTACTCCAGCTGACTTTTACGATAGACATAGTAGAAATGCAATATTATGTGTAAAGCTTGAGTAGAATGAAGAGGTTAACTTCATCTTTCTCTTTGGACTATAATATTTTGTTTTAAATACATTACTGCCTTCCTGGGACTGGCTCACTTGGAATTTGTGAACATTGAAAACAACTTAAAATGCCCGCAGAAGCCTTTCCTTCACTTCACTACAGGGCTGAAGTTAAAAAACACAATTCAATATTGTACTGTGCTTTGACTGATGGGATCTGAGCTCCCCTCGACAGCTAAAGAAAGCTATGGAAATAAAACTATATGGTACATTGACATCCATATTTCTTAAAATACAAGAAGCTGACCAGTGGCCAACAAGAAACCATGCTCCTCTGCATGTCCCCTCCTGGAAGTCCTGGACTACCAGGCACCTGTTTAGTCTCAGGGAACAGACCCAGGCATGAAAGGCCATTCTAAGGATCCCACCCCTGAGATGGCAGGAGTGAGAGTAGAAGGAGGGTGTCTGTCACCAGAGGGAGTAGTCCCCCCTCTAAGAAACAAAAGAGGTTTGAGAGACGTCAGGAGTCAGTGTGACTCCCTGCCAGCCCCAAGACTGCAAGTCAGGCATGCCCAAGGCTACAGTTTGAAGCCTCCACCTGGCTGTGGATGGCCATGGGCCTAGCTCTTTTTAAAAAAAATGTTTTTAATTGAATCACCATATTCAAACAGTAGCAGCGATTACATCCATAACATAACTATGAGATCAAGATCACATAAAATACAGCACTGTATATGTTTTGTTTTTGTTATGTAACTCCACCCCCCACCCTTCCTCCCCCCACCCTTAACACAACAACCCCAAGGCAGAGCAGGTGAGATGAAAAAGCAATGCATCGCATGTTTGGCAGTATACAGCAATGTACCATCATATCTTAGCAATACACTTTATCTCTGATGACCAGTTATATCACATTCTCTTATACTAGGTTAGGGTGCTCTAACAAGTACATGGTAAGTGGCACCCAAAACTCCTTAGGCCTTGAGGCCTCAGGTAGTTCCTCGGCATACACATTCATTTGTTCCTTACAGTATACTAAATCATGAATCCACTTGATTAAGGTAGGCACTGTCCTGGTGTTCCAGTGCATGGCAACTGCCCGCTTAGCAAACAGAGTGGCAATAGCAACTATACGTCGGTTACATGGTTTGATTCTATTTAGAAGCCCCAACAGACATACCTCCGGTGTACATTCATTTGTTTCTATTGTCATATCTGTAAGAGCCCTCGTTACCCTTTGCCAAATTTTGTAATAGCAGGACATACCCATGCTAAGTGAATAAAATCCGCTCCATCCTGCCGGCATCTAGGGCACCTGTTGTTATCCCGCAACCAAAATTTCAACAATTGCACAGGGGTGTAATATATCTTATGTAAATATTTGAAATGAATAATATGGAGATTGCAATTAGCAGTCAGTCGCCCCGTCAGCTTGCAGCAGACCTCCCAGTTCTCCTGGGACAGGGGGAGTGCCAGAACAGCATTCCATTTGTCTAACACAGTTGAACTAGACCACTCATTCTCTCATTCAGAGGCGCCATATGGTTTAGCAATCAGCTCACAACTTTCACCCCCTTTCAGTATCATCTGTACCGCCTTTAACCCACATGGCTCCTGAGGGAAGACAGGGTACAGGGTGTAGGAGAGCAGAATCTGCTTCACATGTTTAGCCCCACTTTTTGCTGGTGTGTCACTGTTTTTCGACTTTAGTCTGGCTGGGACCCTGCTATTCAGGGCCCCAGCCTAGCTGTTTCCTCTTTAAAATGATCCCATGTACTTTAGTTACAGTTCAGATTGGATCTGAGGTGCCCTTGTAAGCCCCTAGTATATGGTATTCTATGTACCCAGGGCATAGGTACCCCAGAGGCCTACCAGGGGCTGAAGCACGTATTATGCCACCCCTGGAAAGCCACCCCTTACAGAGATATAGGTTCCCTATATCTCACCATATACACACACATAGAAACCTATAAGTCACTCCTATGGCAGGCCTTATCAATCTTGAAGGCAGAGTGCTTGATTCTTATGTGAGAGGGTGCCCCTGCACGAGCAGAGCCCCTCTGCAGCATTCGGAGACCCTTCTCTGATGCTGTTTGTAGTGCAGCCTGACCATATACTCTTAAGTGCATTATAACCAAACGGTAAATGCTAGCTTTGGACTGGCTGCACGGAAACATGTCGTGTTTGGTGTCAAACACCTTGGAATCATACCCCCACACCAGTAACTGGTGTGGGAGTATGATCCCACCCTTCTAGAGGGAGAGACATGACACCTCCCAGACAGGCTTATGTGTATTGGGGCTGGGTGGGAGCACTCTCTGAGTGCTTTGAAGTCCTACACTGGGGGCACAAGTATGGAACCCCAGTTCTTAGGACTTTAGATTACCCTGGACGAAACTCTGAAGCCGAATCCTGGACCTTCGATGCTCTGCTCAAGACCAGAGGACTGAAGAAATCTCCCTTGGGGTCAAGGAGTTACTCCCCTGCTTGGCAGGCACCAACAAAGCAATTTGCCGGTCTGCATTATCGAAGCTCCCGCCGGACTCCGAAGTATTTGCAGCCCAGGAAGAGGATTTCCAGACATCTCAGAGGCCGACCCGAGTCCCCAGCAAAGCTGAGACCTGCAGCCCTCGTGAGTAGCGTTGAACCGGAACTCCTGGTCACCGTGCATTTCTGCAAGTGCATTGACTTCTCGACGTCTCTTGAAGTCGTGATTGGGCTGACTTGTAGCACTCACCTCGAGCACTGCATCCACCGAAGATTGTCGGCCTGGTGACCCGTGGGCTGCCATTTTGTGTTTCGTCTCGAGGTCCCTTTGCGATCCCTGGTCCGTTGACTGGTGGGTCTCTGAGGGGGTAACTTTGTATTTCCTTGGGCTTTCCTGGTTGCTCCAGATGTGCCCCGAGTCCCTACAAAGTGGTGAGTCCCACAGACCTTGCTGGTCTGCACCGAAACATCTTTCTTTTTTCTGGGTGGGTTGCTGTTGCCAAGGCTTGTTGTGTCCAATCTGGGCACCGACGCTGCAGCACTCGACATCCTTCGTGGGACAGCTCGAATCCAGCTCGTGGTTGTCCTCGACACCTCCTGGTCCTCGTGGCTGAAGAGTCAAGCAGGGCCGGCTTTAGCGCAGGTGGCGCCCGGTGCGACAATCATTTTTGGCGCCCCCACACTCTATGACCACCTCTCTCACTACCACTGGGCAAAAGTGCCCCTCATCTCTCCAATCTCTCCAGTCATAAGTTATTGCCAAATGCAGCCCCCCCCCCTTTGAGGTCGCACTGCCCTAAAGTCGGCCCTGTGCACAGCACTTGCTGCACATTCGGTTTTGCAGGCATTCGAGGACGAGTCTTTGGCATAGACTTTCCTGCCAAAAATGTATGCGTCGGTACTCCCGGGCATGGGTCTTTTGACAATAAAAACAGTTTTGACATTTTACAATAAAAGAAAGGCTGACTTTTCATTGTTCTTTAGAATGGGAGAGAGACTAAAAGGAAAGGATAGCTAACACCTCAACAGAAAGCTGAGAGCTTAAGAAAGTGTTGCTAACCATACAAAAAAATAAAACTGATACTGCACTTTCCTCACAGAGCAATAAAAGGGCGGGAAAAGGCACTTCTAAGTTGAGATGGAAGCTCAGCCCAAGGCAGTGAAGCGGAAGATGGAGGCCAGGCACACTACAGGCCCAAAAGGTAACTAATTGAAAAAAAATGAAATATTGAACGCGAGCATGGATTCATAATATAACAGCGCTAAAGTTACGATCGCTTCGCGGAGCTTCGTTATCTTTTGCGACAGACAGGACGCGAGGTCATCTGCCGTTTGGAGCATAACTCCCGATATGATGGAGAAATGCGCAACCTTTAACTACTGCCTCCGCACGAGCCCATAACATCAACAACACAGCAAGCATTGCCTAGACAAACCATGTCTATTCATGAATTACTAAACAGCAGAAAAGCAGGCCAAAACATATGAAGACAGGAGTATAAGAAGTGAGAGAAATTGTGTACATAATTAATAGAAACTGAACTGTAATTGCTGATTGAGAATGCAGTTATGAGAAGGTCATTTTCATGGTTCATGCACATAAGGGAGTGACCCCCTCTTCTAAGTGCTCGTGTTACTTCGAAAAACAAGTACTGGGGTCTTTGGGGTGTAATAATGTGAAAGTCCAAGTATACCGCCGCGACTAATTTGGACAATTTTTGATTCATAAAAAAAGTTGACCTAACTCACCTTTATGCTGCAGAGAGGCTCGCTGTGCCAAAAATCCCGTGGACTGGAGAGCACGCGCCAGTAATGTTAGCCGCCGGAAGTATATGTTGAATTTTCCAGGGCCCGCCCGCGTGCATCCCGCGATGTAGTTTAACTTACAGGCAAGCGGCAGCTAAGTAAAACACTTACAGAGAGCAACGCATGGGCGGGCAAAAGCGTGCCTCCTGATTTGTTAACACAGTTTTCCTCTCTTCCATTTCTACGAAGATTAACATCGTAGAAAAGAAAGAGGGAAAACCGTTTAACAGTGCAGGCTTTTGGAGTGACTGTCGATTTAAGACACAGGTATGGTGGCGCCCGGTGCCCCCCTGACCTTGGCACCCGGTGCAGTCGCACCGCCCAAAAGCCGGCCCTGGAGTCAAGCTTCACCTCTTTCACCTGCAATCACCCGACATCGGTGGGCATCTGCTCATCGCCTTCCTGGTCACTGGCAAGTGACCCAGACTCCTATCCCCTCTGCTTTCAGGTTTTTTTTTTTTGCAGAGTTTTATATAGCGCAAACTTGACCCGAGTCTATTCAGGTATCAGAGTGCTTTACATAGCACCAGTTACGTTACATGAGGACACAAATTCATTTTTTTTTTTGTTAGGCACGGGGAGATTAAGTGATTTAACCAGAATCACAGGATGTTTAGCGTCGTTACCGAGACTCGAACCCAGTTCCCCCAGGTCCGAGGTCGAGCGCCCTAACCGTTAGGCCAACTCCTCTCCCTCTTCTCGTCTTCAATCCAGGCATGGATCTCTTCAGACACTTCGCATCTTCACGGCAGCAGCACTTCTTCGCCAGCTCCATTGAAATCGACGACGCAACCCGACACCAAAAGACACCTATGCACCCGGCTTCCCTGGGTGAGGTAACATGAGTACTCCGGTGCTGACTCATTTCTAAGTGTCCCTAATCTTTAAAAATCTAACCGTGACTTTCCCCATACAAGCTAACAGGAGCTTGCGGCTGTGTTAACACACTGCACATGGCCCCCGTGGGTCCCCTGTGTCACTACCTTGGGTTGTTCCTTGGTGTCCCAGCAATTCTACAGGCTCTAGGCCTTGTGTCTAGTTAAGTCCTGGTTCTTATACCACTATTTTAGTATATGGTTTGGCTCGCCCCTAGGGCCTGATGTGTATTTGTGCTATTTTACTGTGATTATTGAAGTGTAACTTGTGTGTTTTGACCTCTATTCTCACAAAGAGACTAGGAGGGTGTGTTTAGTAATAAATACATATATTTTATATATATACTTGGTGTGGATATCTTTCATTTAGTGACTCAAGAGATTATAGACTGGTAAAACAAGCTGTTTTACATTCCTTCAATACTTAGCCAGAAGGCTGCTCTCCATAGCTACCACTAGGATTGCTTTCAATAAAGGTTGTCTTTAACCTATAACCAATAAGGCGTTGTTTGGACTGATACAGGGTGCCCACTATAACTAGTGGACAGCATATATCGGGCCAACTTCTCACACAGGGAGTGCACCGCCGCAAACAGCCAAGCATATATGAAACCGTGCATTGCCTTAGATGATTGACCGACTTGAAAATCAATCAGAGACAAGAATGTACAGTTTCGATACACATCCCCTAATTTAGTAATCCCGGCACTTTTGGCCCCACTCTCACATGCAACCAAGATATCAGGATGGGCAGCGATTGGCTTATCCGGTGCATATGGCTCATGGTTACGCACCTGCGCGCTAAGAGAGGTACTAGACCTGATTATGTTTTTAGCAGCTTACACAGCAACCCCACTCTCATTTTCCTACTCCCTGCTGACGAGAGGCAACTACCTCGAAACACGTGTCCAGGGATGGCACACGCCACGCATACTTGCACGCACTCTTGAGCATAGGTGTATCCGCCGACGCTGACCTTCAGGGACCATTTTCATTGGGGGAACACGACTGGTAGGTGTAGCAGTGTGCGACCAATCTGATGTAACTTTATATTCAGGCTCCCTTGAGCCGGTGGAGTCGACGGACTCATGGTTACGCACCTGCGCGCTAAGAGAGGTACTAGACCTGATTATGTTTTTAGCAGCTTACACAGCAACCCCACTCTCATTTTCCTACTCCCTGCTGACGAGAGGCAACTACCTCGAAACACGTGTCCAGGGATGGCACACGCCACGCATACTTGCACGCACTCTTGAGCATAGGTGTATCCGCCGACGCTGACCTTCAGGGACCATTTTCATTGGGGGAACACGACTGGTAGGTGTAGCAGTGTGCGACCAATCTGATGTAACTTTATATTCAGGCTCCCTTGAGCCGGTGGAGTCGACGGACTCATGGTTACGCACCTGCGCGCTAAGAGACGTACTAGACCTGATTATGTTTTTAGCAGCTTACACAGCAACCCCACTCTCATTTTCCTACTCCCTGCTGACGAGAGGCAACTACCTCGAAACACGTGTCCAGGGATGGCACACGCCACGCATACTTGCACGCACTCTTGAGCATAGGTGTATCCGCCGACGCTGACCTTCAGGGACCATTTTCATTGGGGGAACACGACTGGTAGGTGTAGCAGTGTGCGACCAATCTGATGTAACTTTATATTCAGGCTCCCTTGAGCCGGTGGAGTCGACGGACTCATGGTTACGCACCTGCGCGCTAAGAGAGGTACTAGACCTGATTATGTTTTTAGCAGCTTACACAGCAACCCCACTCTCATTTTCCTACTCCCTGCTGACGAGAGGCAACTACCTCGAAACACGTGTCCAGGGATGGCACACGCCACGCATACTTGCACGCACTCTTGAGCATAGGTGTATCCGCCGACGCTGACCTTCAGGGACCATTTTCATTGGGGGAACACGACTGGTAGGTGTAGCAGTGTGCGACCAATCTGATGTAACTTTATATTCAGGCTCCCTTGAGCCGGTGGAGTCGACGGACTCATGGTTACGCACCTGCGCGCTAAGAGAGGTACTAGACCTGATTATGTTTTTAGCAGCTTACACAGCAACCCCACTCTCATTTTCCTACTCCCTGCTGACGAGAGGCAACTACCTCGAAACACGTGTCCAGGGATGGCACACGCCACGCATACTTGCACGCACTCTTGAGCATAGGTGTATCCGCCGACGCTGACCTTCAGGGACCATTTTCATTGGGGGAACACGACTGGTAGGTGTAGCAGTGTGCGACCAATCTGATGTAACTTTATATTCAGGCTCCCTTGAGCCGGTGGAGTCGACGGACTCATGGTTACGCACCTGCGCGCTAAGAGAGGTACTAGACCTGATTATGTTTTTAGCAGCTTACACAGCAACCCCACTCTCATTTTCCTACTCCCTGCTGACGAGAGGCAACTACCTCGAAACACGTGTCCAGGGATGGCACACGCCACGCATACTTGAACGCACTCTTGAGCATAGGTGTATCCGCCGACGCTGACCTTCAGGGACCATTTTCATTGGGGGAACACGACTGGTAGGTGTAGCAGTGTGCGACCAATCTGATGTAACTTTATATTCAGGCTCCCTTGAGCCGGTGGAGTCGACAGACTCATGGTTACGCACCTGCGCGCTAAGAGAGGTACTAGACCTGATTATGTTTTTAGCAGCTTACACAGCAACCCCACTCTCATTTTCCTACTCCCTGCTGACGAGAGGCAACTACCTCGAAACACGTGTCCAGGGATGGCACACGCCACGCATACTTGCACGCACTCTTGAGCATAGGTGTATCCGCCGACGTTGACCTTCAGGGACCATTTTCATTGGGGGAACACGACTGGTAGGTGTAGCAGTGTGCGACCAATCTGATGTAACTTTATATTCAGGCTCCCTTGAGCCGGTGGAGTCGACGGACTCATGGTTACGCACCTGCGCGCTAAGAGAGGTACTAGACCTGATTATGTTTTTAGCAGCTTACACAGCAACCCCACTCTCATTTTCCTACTCCCTGCTGACGAGAGGCAACTACCTCGAAACACGTGTCCAGGGATGGCACACGCCACGCATACTTGCACGCACTCTTGAGCATAGGTGTATCCGCCGACGCTGACCTTCAGGGACCATTTTCATTGGGGGAACACGACTGGTAGGTGTAGCAGTGTGCGACCAATCTGATGTAACTTTATATTCAGGCTCCCTTGAGCCGGTGGAGTCGACGGACTCATGGTTACGCACCTGCGCGCTAAGAGAGGTACTAGACCTGATTATGTTTTTAGCAGCTTACACAGCAACCCCACTCTCATTTTCCTACTCCCTGCTGACGAGAGGCAACTACCTCGAAACACGTGTCCAGGGATGGCACACGCCACGCATACTTGCACGCACTCTTGAGCATAGGTGTATCCGCCGACGCTGACCTTCATGGACCATTTTCATTGGGGGAACACGACTGGTAGGTGTAGCAGTGTGCGACCAATCTGATGTAACTTTATATTCAGGCTCCCTTGAGCCGGTGGAGTCGACGGACTCATGGTTACGCACCTGCGCGCTAAGAGAGGTACTAGACCTGATTATGTTTTTAGCAGCTTACACAGCAACCCCACTCTCATTTTCCTACTCCCTGCTGACGAGAGGCAACTACCTCGAAACACGTGTCCAGGGATGGCACACGCCACGCATACTTGCACGCACTCTTGAGCATAGGTGTATCCGCCGACGCTGACCTTCAGGGACCATTTTCATTGGGGGAACACGACTGGTAGGTGTAGCAGTGTGCGACCAATCTGATGTAACTTTATATTCAGGCTCCCTTGAGCCGGTGGAGTCGACGGACTCATGGTTACGCACCTGCGCGCTAAGAGAGGTACTAGACCTGATTATGTTTTTAGCAGCTTACACAGCAACCCCACTCTCATTTTCCTACTCCCTGCTGACGAGAGGCAACTACCTCGAAACACGTGTCCAGGGATGGCACACGCCACGCATACTTGCACGCACTCTTGAGCATAGGTGTATCCGCCGACGCTGACCTTCAGGGACCATTTTCATTGGGGGAACACGACTGGTAGGTGTAGCAGTGTGCGACCAATCTGATGTAACTTTATATTCAGGCTCCCTTGAGCCGGTGGAGTCGACGGACTCATGGTTACGCACCTGCGCGCTAAGAGAGGTACTAGACCTGATTATGTTTTTAGCAGCTTACACAGCAACCCCACTCTCATTTTCCTACTCCCTGCTGACGAGAGGCAACTACCTCGAAACACGTGTCCAGGGATGGCACACGCCACGCATACTTGCACGCACTCTTGAGCATAGGTGTATCCGCCGACGCTGACCTTCAGGGACCATTTTCATTGGGGGAACACGACTGGTAGGTGTAGCAGTGTGCGACCAATCTGATGTAACTTTATATTCAGGCTCCCTTGAGCCGGTGGAGTCGACGGACTCATGGTTACGCACCTGCGCGCTAAGAGAGGTACTAGACCTGATTATGTTTTTAGCAGCTTACACAGCAACCCCACTCTCATTTTCCTACTCCCTGCTGACGAGAGGCAACTACCTCGAAACACGTGTCCAGGGATGGCACACGCCACGCATACTTGCACGCACTCTTGAGCATAGGTGTATCCGCCGACGCTGACCTTCAGGGACCATTTTCATTGGGGGAACACGACTGGTAGGTGTAGCAGTGTGCGACCAATCTGATGTAACTTTATATTCAGGCTCCCTTGAGCCGGTGGAGTCGACGGACTCATGGTTACGCACCTGCGCGCTAAGAGAGGTACTAGACCTGATTATGTTTTTAGCAGCTTACACAGCAACCCCACTCTCATTTTCCTACTCCCTGCTGACGAGAGGCAACTACCTCGAAACACGTGTCCAGGGATGGCACACGCCACGCATACTTGCACGCACTCTTGAGCATAGGTGTATCCGCCGACGCTGACCTTCAGGGACCATTTTCATTGGGGGAACACGACTGGTAGGTGTAGCAGTGTGCGACCAATCTGATGTAACTTTATATTCAGGCTCCCTTGAGCCGGTGGAGTCGACGGACTCATGGTTACGCACCTGCGCGCTAAGAGAGGTACTAGACCTGATTATGTTTTTAGCAGCTTACACAGCAACCCCACTCTCATTTTCCTACTCCCTGCTGACGAGAGTCAACTACCTCGAAACACGTGTCCAGGGATGGCACACGCCACGCATACTTGCACGCACTCTTGAGCATAGGTGTATCCGCCGACGCTGACCTTCAGGGACCATTTTCATTGGGGGAACACGACTGGTAGGTGTAGCAGTGTGCGACCAATCTGATGTAACTTTATATTCAGGCTCCCTTGAGCCGGTGGAGTCGACGGACTCATGGTTACGCACCTACGCGCTAAGAGAGGTACTAGACCTGATTATGTTTTTAGCAGCTTACACAGCAACCCCACTCTCATTTTCCTACTCCCTGCTGACGAGAGGCAACTACCTCGAAACACGTGTCCAGGGATGGCACACGCCACGCATACTTGCACGCACTCTTGAGCATAGGTGTATCCGCCGACGCTGACCTTCAGGGACCATTTTCATTGGGGGAACACGACTGGTAGGTGTAGCAGTGTGCGACCAATCTGATGTAACTTTATATTCAGGCTCCCTTGAGCCGGTGGAGTCGACGGACTCATGGTTACGCACCTGCGCGCTAAGAGAGGTACTAGACCTGATTATGTTTTTAGCAGCTTACACAGCAACCCCACTCTCATTTTCCTACTCCCTGCTGACGAGAGGCAACTACCTCGAAACACGTGTCCAGGGATGGCACACGCCACGCATACTTGCACGCACTCTTGAGCATAGGTGTATCCGCCGATGCTGACCTTCAGGGACCATTTTCATTGGGGGAACACGACTGGTAGGTGTAGCAGTGTGCGACCAATCTGATGTAACTTTATATTCAGGCTCCCTTGAGCCGGTGGAGTCGACGGACTCATGGTTACGCACCTGCGCGCTAAGAGAGGTACTAGACCTGATTATGTTTTTAGCAGCTTACACAGCAACCCCACTCTCATTTTCCTACTCCCTGCTGACGAGAGGCAACTACCTCGAAACACGTGTCCAGGGATGGCACACGCCACGCATACTTGCACGCACTCTTGAGCATAGGTGTATCCGCCGACGCTGACCTTCAGGGACCATTTTCATTGGGGGAACACGACTGGTAGGTGTAGCAGTGTGCGACCAATCTGATGTAACTTTATATTCAGGCTCCCTTGAGCCGGTGGAGTCGACGGACTCATGGTTACGCACCTGCGCGCTAAGAGAGGTACTAGACCTGATTATGTTTTTAGCAGCTTACACAGCAACCCCACTCTCATTTTCCTACTCCCTGCTGACGAGAGGCAACTACCTCGAAACACGTGTCCAGGGATGGCACACGCCACGCATACTTGCACGCACTCTTGAGCATAGGTGTATCCGCCGACGCTGACCTTCAGGGACCATTTTCATTGGGGGAACACGACTGGTAGGTGTAGCAGTGTGCGACCAATCTGATGTAACTTTATATTCAGGCTCCCTTGAGCCGGTGGAGTCGACGGACTCATGGTTACGCACCTGCGCGCTAAGAGAGGTACTAGACCTGATTATGTTTTTAGCAGCTTACACAGCAACCCCACTCTCATTTTCCTACTCCCTGCTGACGAGAGGCAACTACCTCGAAACACGTGTCCAGGGATGGCACACGCCACGCATACTTGAACGCACTCTTGAGCATAGGTGTATCCGCCGACGCTGACCTTCAGGGACCATTTTCATTGGGGGAACACGACTGGTAGGTGTAGCAGTGTGCGACCAATCTGATGTAACTTTATATTCAGGCTCCCTTGAGCCGGTGGAGTCGACGGACTCATGGTTACGCACCTGCGCGCTAAGAGAGGTACTAGACCTGATTATGTTTTTAGCAGCTTACACAGCAACCCCACTCTCATTTTCCTACTTCCTGCTGACGAGAGGCAACTACCTCGAAACACGTGTCCAGGGATGGCACACGCCACGCATACTTGCACGCACTCTTGAGCATAGGTGTATCCGCCGACGCTGACCTTCAGGGACCATTTTCATTGGGGGAACACGACTGGTAGGTGTAGCAGTGTGCGACCAATCTGATGTGGCTTATCCGGTGCATATACCTGGTCTTTTGCAGCACGGGCAGCAAGTGCTCCCCACGAACAGACAGTGCAACTGACCAGGTTAATTTCCCTCCTATTGCCTCCCTCACACTTGTAAAAATGTCAGGCAGTCAGCGGTGTTCGATATGCAGTGTCCGCTTCCACTGCTAAGTGCAGCATATATTTCTGGGGGGAAAACCAATAACGCGCAAACTCTGCTTGTGCGCAAAGATAACAGAGTAGCAGGTCAGGAGCTTCAAAGCCCCCTCGGTCAAAGGGCAATGTTAACGTATTCCAACTGCACCTCGGTTTCTTGCCAGCCCACACCAGCGACAGTAGACAAGTCTGCAGACTCTTAAAAAATGTTGCATTTAGCTTAATTGGAGCATTGACAAATAGGTAAAGGAGCCTAGGAAGCACAGACACCTTCACCACCGCGATTCTGTCTGCCAGTGACAATGGCAGTCGTGTCCATCGAGCGATCTACTTGGTGATATTGGTGACAACGTGTCCATAGTTCATATTTAGTACAGTCTCCGGTTCTCTATGTACCCAGACCCCTAGGTAATTCATAGGGTCTACAGACCAGGAAGAGGGTATTCTAGTGAAAGTTTTTGAGTGCTGTCTGTTAATGGCAGAACTATGGACTTTTCCCAATTCATCCCAACCCAGAGTGCATCTCAAATAAGATGTACTCTCGTAAAACCAATGCTAAATGTGTAGCCGGATCCTTGACATACAATAACATATCGCCGCGCAGAGTGAGATAGCTAGCGGATGCTGCCTAAAACCCAGGGCAGCCACTGGGCGTTTCTGGTGCACTTTACATGCCAGCGGTTCCAATGCCAGGGAGAAAAGCATCGGGGATAGCGGACAGCCCTGCCGTGTACCACTGCAGATTGGAAATGCATCAGACACCCATCCGTTGACTTGCACCCTGGCAACCGGGCTTGTATATAGCAGTAATATACACAAATAAAACTGTGGCATTCCCATTCTTTGTAAAACTGCAAACATATACCCCCATTTAAGCGAGTCAAAAGCGTTTTCCACATCCAGTAGCACTGCGACAGCAGGGATCTCAGGGTCTAAATGGTGCAATACCGCAAAAATATTACGGAGATTATGCACTGTGGAGAGTTTGGGAATGAATCCCGACTGATTGGGGAGAATCAAATTGGGAATCAGAGGTTGCAATCTACATGCTATCATTTTTAGTGTTCTGTAGGGAACAAATGAATGTGTATGCCGAGAATTTACCTGAGGCCTCTAGGCAATACAAACAAGTTACTTACCTCCGTTAACAATATATCTGTAAGAAACATAGGTTAGTTATAGATTCCTTACCTTAGAATATCCCCCAGACATCAGACTAGATCAGGAAAGTTTTTTCATCAGCAGTACCCCTAAGCATCAGACGGTGGCGTCGGTCGACCCCGCGTCCGTCATTGACGCCGTTGTTGCCAGGATGACGTTGTGGATGTTACTTAGACGTCGCCCTCGTGCGCTGACGTCAGTTCTGTACACGACTTTCCGTGCCAGGAACGCAGAGTTATGGAAGACACTGACCACTGGTGCACAAAACTAGGGCCTGAAAGGATGTCCTTAACCCTAGAAATCAGGTCGCAGAACGGGGAGGATGGGTGGGGTGGTAAGGAATCTATAACTAACCTATGTTTCTTACAGATATATCGTTACCGAAGGTAAGTAACTTGTTCATCTGAAAGAAACAGTTAGTTATAGCTTAGAATAGATACCCCAACAATACCAACCGCTGAGGTGGGTCTGCGAACCAAGATCAGACCAGAAAGTCCTGGAGAGATGAACGGCCAAAGAAGCCGTCTCTCGGGACCTGGCTGTCCAGGTAGTAGTGTCTCATAAACGTGTGCAGCGATGCCCACGTAGCTGCCTGACAGATGTCATTCAAAGGGACTCCTCGTCCCAAAGCAGTAGTGGCTGCGTTCGCCCTGGAAGCTCCTTTTTAGCAAGAGAATAACAGGCTTTATGACACAAAACAACCCATCGATAAATGGTCCACTTGTATACGGCCCGACCTTTCTTGGCGCCCACGTAGCCAACAAAGAGATGGTCATCCACCCGAAACTGTTTTGTGTGGTCTAGGTAGAAATAAAGCACACATTTTGGGTTCAGACGGTGGAGCCTCTCTTCCTCTTTCGAAGGATGCAGAGGCAGAAAGAAGGTGGGCAAAGTGATGGTTGCCCGATGTGAAAGGAGGTGACCACGTTGGGAAGAAAGGACGGACGAGTTCATAGGATAATCTTGTCCGGATGTACAGCTAGAAAAGGAGGCTTGGATGAAAGAGCCTGGAGCTCATTCACGCTTCCAGCAGATGTGATGGCTTCCAGGAATGCAGTCTTAGGAGTTAAAAGTCGAGGAGGACAGTTGTGAAGCGCATCAAATAGGTCAAGACCAAATTCAAGTCCCACTGAGGCATCACGAAGGGAATAGGAGGAAAGTGAGAGTGATGCCTTTTTAAGAAACGATTTACAAGCAGGGACTTGAAGAGAAAAGGCTGATCAGGAAGCCTTAGAAAGGCAGAGATGGCCGAAAGATAGCCCTTGACAGTGCCCAGAGCAGAGCCCTGCCGGGCAAAAGAAACAAGGAACAAGAGAACCTCATAAAGAGGGGCAGAAAGGGGATCCACAGCCTTTTCTCTGCACCATGCCACAAATTTGTTCCATCTGCAGGCTTATACCATCTTAGTGGAGGGACGCCTGGCTGCCAAGATTACATCACAGACTTAGGGAGGCAAGTCAAATGACGTCAACTGCCGCCGCTCAATCTCCACACAAGGAGGTGGAGGCTGGACAGGTTCGGGTGGAAGACCGTCCCCTGCTGATGCGACAGAAGATCCTCCCAAAGAGGCAGTCGGATTAGAGGATTGATGGCCATGTTGAGCAGCTCGGGATACCAGACTCTTTGTGCCCAGTCTGGAGCCACAAGAATGACTTGGGCCCGGTCGCACTTGATTGTCTTCAGCACTCTGGGCAGAAGTGGTATAGGCAGAAAGGCGTAAACAAGACCGCTGCTCCACTCGTGACGGAAAGCGTTGCCTAGCGAGTGCCACCTTGGAAATTCCAATGCGCAGAAGTGCTGATATTGCGCGTTCTCTTCGGTGGCGAATAGATCTAACCAAGGCTCCACCCACTGTTGAAAGAGACCGTGCACCACCTCCGAGTGAAGACGCCATTAATGATCCATCATGCACTTGCGGCTGAGTTCGTCCGCCATGGCGTTCAGTGAACCTGCCAGGTGTTGAACCACCAGGGATGTGCCCTGATGTTCCAGCAATGTCCAGAGGCGGAGAGCCTCTTGACATAGGGTCTACGACCCCACCCCGCCCTGTTTGCTGCAGTGCCACATGGCAGTAGTTTTGTCTGTGAATACCTGCACTACTCTTACCCGGACAGAGGGAAGGAATGCCTTCAGTGTAAGACGGATCACCCAGAGATCCAGTAGGTTCATGTGAAGCGTAGACTCTGCCGGAGACCAGAGGCCTCTGATCTCCGTCTCTCCCATGTGGCCGCCCCATCCCAGAAGGGATGCTTCTGTCACCACTGCGTGTTCTGGTTGGAGAAGGGAGAGGGATCTGCCGTTGACCCAATCCTGGTTCGTGAGCCACCACTGCAATTGCCATACAGTGGTCTCCGAGATCTGGACATAATGGGACAAATTCCCCTGATGCTGTGCCCAGTGGAACTTCAGGTCCCACTGCAGAGCCCGCATATGCCACCTGGCATGATCAACCAGCAGGATGCAGGAGGCCATGAGGCCCAGCAGCCTCCGAGTCATCCGGACCGAAACCTGGGATAGAGGCTGAAAGATTGGAATCATAGCCCGAATGTCTCGAACTCGCTGTTCGGGAGGATAGACCCGAAACTGTGTCATGTCCAGAACCGCTGCGATAAAAAAGAGCTTCTGAGTGGGAATCAGGTGCAACTTCGGCACGTTGATAGAGAACCCCAGCAAATGCAGGATGTCGGCCGTAGTCTGGGGGTGGGAGACGACTGCCTGGGGCAAGCCCGCCTTCAACAACCAGTCGTTGAGATAGGGGAAGAATGGAACCCCTGATCTGCGCAGATGAGCTGTGACCACCGCCATCACTTTTGTGAACATCCGAGGGGCGTTGGTAAGGCCAAAGGGGAGCACGGTAAACTGAAATTGCTCGTGGACGATCGTGAACTGTAAGTAACGCCGGTGGACCGGCAGGACAGGGATGTGGAAATAAGCGTCTTGCACGTCCAACGCTAGCAACCAGTCTCCGGGGTCGAAGGCAGACAAGACCTGAGTGAGCATGAACATTTTGAATTTCTCCTTCCGGAGGAAGCAGTTGACGTTCCTGAGATCCAGGATACGACGCAGGCCTTTGTCCTTCTTGGGCACCAGAAAGTAGTGGGAATAACAACCACAACCTAATTCTGGGACAGGAACACGCTCAATGGCCCCCTTGGCCAAGAGGGTCGAAAGTTCCTGTTGAAGAAGGGCCAGGTGATCCTCCGACATGCAATGGTAATGAGGTGGCATGGAGGGAAGGGTAGTCTCGAAGGGGAGGGAGTAGCCCCTTCTGTCTATCTGCAGAACTCACCAGTCCTACTTGATGGTGCGGCAGTGGGGGAGGTGATGGCAGATCCTGCCGCTCACTGGCATTCGGTGGCCCTGGAAGGTAAGACTAGGAGGGTTTGGAGGCGGATGCAGATGGGGCTGTGGTGGACTGGCCTGCTCGCTGGCCCCCAGAACCACGCTGGAGGTTCCCAGCAGGGGCTGAACAGCCTGCGCCAGCCTGTGGCTCTGGGTGGGACGTAGTGGGGCACCCCTTCCATAGCCACGAAAGGGGCAAAAGGTAGACTGCGTGGGGCGGGTGGTGGAGAGGCCCAAGGACCTGACTGTAGCTCAAGAGCCCTTAAAGCGCTCTAGCGCGTTGCCCGCCTTTTCGCCGAAAAGGCGACAGCCATCGAAGGGCATGTCCATAAGTGTGGATTGGACAGCCCTGGAGAAACCAGTTGAACGCAAGCAGGCGCAGCACCGAAGGGCTACTGAAGTGGCAATTGTTCTGCCCTGTGCGTTGGCGGTATCCAGTCCACAGCGGATGGCAAACTTTGTTGCATCTCTCCCCTCCGCAACAGCACGGGAGAGCACGCCCGGGCCTCCTCCGGGCACTTAGGCAGCACCTGCACCACCGTATCCCACACAGAGTGGGAATAACTGCCCAACAGACATGCGGTGTTTACCGACCGCAGTCCCAAGCTGGAGGAAGAAAACATCTTCTTCCCAAGCTGGTCCAGCTTTTTGGATACCCTATCAGGTGGAGCTGTAGGGAAGACACCCTTGGATCTGGAGGCTTGGACCACCAAGATCTCAGGGGTAGAGTGTTGGGAGAGGAATTTGGGGTAGCCTGGAGCAGTGTGGTCGTGTTGGGCAACCATCCTATCAACTGGAGCTCCTGTGTTGAGCCTGGACCAGGTGCCCAAAAGGATGTCCGTAAGGGCTTCGTTGAATGGCAGCAGAGGCTCCGAAGAGCTCGCTGCCGGCTGAAGCACCTCTGTCAGGAGGTTAGTCCTGACTGCCATAGTAGGAAGCTCGAGGTGGAGAGCTTCGGCCACCCTAAGGAACCACCACTGCATATGACGCTCCCTCCTCCATAGCCACGTTAGGAGGAGACAAAATGCCTAGGTCTGGGGAGGTATCCAGATCACTGGCATCCCCCAGTTCCTCTCTCCAGTCCTGCTCAAACTCAAACTGGGCAGTTAAATCTGACCCCACCAAGTCTTCCTCACCCTCCTCTGGCTGCCACTGAGGCTGGAAATGGCCAGGGTGGAACACAGGCACAAAAGTACCTCTTGGCACCAAATCCAGCGACAGGTGACGTCGGTCCAGCTCTGGTTCCACATCGGGATGAAAGCCGGGGTCAAAGCCGTCTGGAGGTCCAGCCGGCCTTGGCTGCAGACGTGGTGCCGGGGGAGCGGCACCGGTGGAGGTGTCACCAGGTCAACTGGTGCCAATCCGGATCCAGGCCTGGATCCAAGGGGGCCAGGCGGTGCCAGAGCCACCGGTGTCGAAGGCCTAGGGCCCCCAACCCAGTCCGCTGGGCCCGATGGCGCGCCAGCAGAGTCGGGCTGCCTAAAGATGGCATGCATCACTTCTTAAAAGTGACGAAGCTTGGCTGGGGTCGCTCCCAGTCCCGGGAAGGGAGGGCAGGCCGGAGTCGACCCAGAAGGCTCCGCAAGTGGAGCCGCAGCAGTGGCACCACCCGCACCCTTCGTCGCGACGGCCGACGAACGAGGGGAAGTCGAAGAGCGACGATGCTTCTTCGACTTATTCTTGCTGTGCTTCGACTTACCTGATCCCTAGTGCTAAGACTTAGACGATGAGTGGTGGTGATGGCTCCGCGATCGGTCCTACGACCTCCCTGGCGACCGGGACCTTGAGCGATGCGGAGCCAACTGCCGGGCCTCAAGCAGCTTTCAGGACCGCTTCCGCAAAGACCTCGGGGCCATGGTTCGGCAGTCGGAACACGACTTGGGGTCTTGGTCGCGCTCCAGGCAGAATTGGCACACACCGAGCAGATCCATTACCAACATCAGTCAGGTACAGGAACCGCAGGCCTTGAAACCGGCCATCCCTCGTGCTCTAGGAGTCAATGAAGGCTCGAAAAAGAAGTCAACAAAAGTCACAAAAACTCAGTCAAAAAATGACTGGGGGTATGTCTCTCTCCGGATCTGCGCTTGCTGGCGTGGAAAAAGAAAGAACTGACATCAGCGCGCGAGGCCGGCGTGTAAGTAACCTCCCTGACGTCATCCCAGTGACCACGATGCCACCTTCTGACACCTAGGGGTACTGCTGATGTAAAAACTTTCCGGATCCAGTCTGACGCCTGGGGGATATTCTAAGGTAAGGAATCAATAACTAACTGTTTCTTTCAGATGTACAATGTAGGAGTTTGAACGGATGAGGATGGCAAGGACGAGGAGGAGAGAGACCACAGCAAGGAGGGGGGTAGTCTGGCACTGCCACAGCAGGTAAGTCCCTTTTTTTGGTTATAATTAATTTAGGGAGGTTGGAGGGGCCGGCGAACTCCACTCCGCTGCGGGGTCGGAGTTTTGCCTGAATGGAGCGCAGGTAGACAAAACTCTGTGAACTCTGCTGGCAGAGCAGAGTTCTCTGACCGGGGTTAGTTGGGAACAGAAATCTACTCTGAGGGGCTGAATGGAACACACCACTTTGCTGGCCATGGTGGTACTGTCTGCCTTTTGTGATGCATCCGTGAGCAAGCTAAGGTCAGGGGGCTCACAGATGGAGCCCACAGATGATGAGAATAGTAATCCATGCAACAGTGCTGTGACTCAGGAGGATGTTGACAGAGGGCTATAGTTAGGCACAGAGGGGCAGACTACTGACAAGTGCCACTGCAAAAGTGGCATTTTGTCCATGCCTGAGCAGGGAAGCCCATCAAGGTATTGATTAGTTTACTCTAGCTCTTGACCAGGAGAGGTTGTCTTGGAAATGCTCCCTTCACAAAGGGTCACGACAGATTTTTGCCATCTCTTTTTGAACCCATTTTTGTTGGCCCTAGGGCTCTGCATACTTTACTACCGCTAGCCAGTGTTAAAGTGATTGTGGATTCATCTCTGAACCTGTTTAACTTGGGATACCCACAATTGGCACATTTAGTTTACTCATAAGTCCCTAGTTTATGGTACTACATGTACCGAGGTCCTGTAAATAAATAATGCCAATGGGCTGCTGCACTCCTGGTGCCATCCAATAAAGTAACACTACAAAACACAGCTCCAAGCTTGAAACTCCAGCCTGGATGTGCAGCCCTTTAACTGGCGTAACCCTTCCTTTTTAATACCTATAAGTTACCCTTTAGGTAGGTTCTCAACACCTAAAGGGCAGCGAGCATGGTATTTAAAACATAGGTCATACATATTTACTACATGCCCTGGCAGTGAAAAACCTCCAAAGTAGTTTTTTCTCAAAGATCTGATTATTGTCTTTGATCAACCACCATCTTCTTCCGCAAACCGTTGTTTGCATTTGCCAAGGTTGTTGGTGGTCCTGTCGGTCACTGACCTTCCAGCACTCGTCGACTGGTGTGGGAAAGCTCGTGGATGACTCTTGTGCTCCTGCCTCATCGCTTCGGCTCCACAGCTGCTGCTTCAACCTCACTGTGCTGCAGCAAGAAATTCTTACAAGGGCTGGGATTGTGCTCATGTGCCTCCTAGGCACCTCTGGGTGGTTTGAACTCTGTCCCCTCTGCTTTCAGGTTCTTCTTGTCTGGATTGCACATCCTGGTTCCACTGGCCTGGTTCACGAGACTCTGCAGCTGCTGATCTTCCTCGAACCTCCATTGGCATCTACAGGCTGTTCCGATACCACTTCATCCCTATGCACCTGGTCTTCCTGGTGTAGGCATCCTAGTTCCTGGGGTATCAATGGGTGGGGTGGCTCTACAACCTTCCTTCATCCAAGAGCTTCCTCAGGGTCCTTTGCGTAGGGTCCTAGAACTGTAAAATTCCAACCGCGACTTACCCTGTGTTATCCTATGGACGTCTGACCCAGTGTAACCACTCTGCACCCGGGCACCTTGGGGTCCCTTGCTACTCACCTTGGGTGGTTCTGTGTTTTCCCTGGGATACTTCATCCTTGGGTACCCGTCCCGTTTTGGTATTTACCTCATATTCCACTATTTTAGTATATGGTTTAGCCCCCCAGTTGGGCCCTATGTGTTTTTCTATGCTACTTACCTCTAAAGTATTTCTTGTGTGTAGTTGATATCTCCAGGTAGGGGATATACAAAGCTAGTTTCTAGGGTATACTAATAAATACAAATTACTTTTATACTCTCCTGGTGTGGTTCTTTATTGTGTGAAAAGCTTACTGACTGATTAAAGTGGTACATGCACTTGCTTTACACCCCTCCCGAATATGCCTTAGCCACTCTCTACAGCTACCCCTCGAGAGCTCTGGTTTTCAGGGACTTAAACACTATCACTACCTGTATTCAGTGCACACTGCCTCACCATAGGTGGCTACTATATCCTGAGCCAACCTCCTACAGACGTCAAACTTCTCAGCAAGAAACCTCCAGAGAGTCATCGGAATTAACCTGCTTCAAGTAACCGGCCTTCGGTTCCATGGCAGTATACAAGTTTAGCAGCATCCGGCATGTAGGCAATTTTTTTTCTAAAGAAGTAACAAAGTACCTGTCTGCATTGACGTTTCAATATTTTATCTCAAAGAGTGACCAAGTTCCTTTCTGAAGTGGGACTTTGACATTTTTCCAAACTTTTTTACTTTTAGGCTTTTCCCAGGACCAATCCAATTGGTGTATCCGACCTGGTCTTCATCGTGGTCACAGTGAAATTGCACCTTCGTCCCGATCTACCATAACCATTGACATGCATTGGGCACTTTATTTTTCTGAGTGCTTTTTCACTTTAATACTTTGAAAGGTCATATCTTCATTCCCTTTATTCTTGTCATTTTAGTCTAATTTTACTCATAAACATTTTCTCTTTACTTTAAATTTGTGGAGCTCTATTGTGTTTTGTGGCACTTTTTTCTAGTGTTTATGCATTGCTTGAATATTTTATACATTGCCTTTGATTTAAGCCTGACTGCTTTGTGTCACATTACCAGAGATAGAACACAGGTTTAGTTTATTTAAATTGTGTGAGAACTGGTAGTTGGTAGACTTATCCTTTCATGTGATTTGTGGCCACTCCAAATAATAATCTGCTTTCCTACAGCAAGCATTTGACGTTTCCAGTTGAGTGGTGCCTTTTATGTAACTTAACATCAGATCTGGAAGGTTTTATGTAAGGAATCTGTGGGAGCACCCATCTGTTTGAAAAGAGAAAGTAGAATTAAAATAACCTACTTCGAAAAAATAGTTTAAAGGGGCTGACATTTGCATACTTTGATTCGCTGCCACTTGCTTAAACAAATGGCCAAGTCAGTGTTCCAAGGGCAACATCTCAATATGAAGTACAGATTTGCTTCCTGCTTACAATGGTCTTGCTAGATCATTTGATAATTCCAGTTAGACCTGACATCCTTAGTATGGTCTTCCCCCAAACCTTTTGCCTCCCCCCACCCCTTCAAGTTTTCAGAATTTCGTTTTTGTTAGATTTAGGTCTCTGTGTACTTTACCACTGCTAACCAGTGCTAAATTGCTCTCTCTCTTACACATGGCAAAATTGGCCCTTTGGCACTTTTAATTTACTTGTAAATCCCTAGTAAGTGGTTCTACATGTACCTAGGGCCTGTAAAATAAATGCAACTAATGGGCCCGCTGCACTCATTGTGCCACCTACTAAAGTAGCACTTTAAAACATGCCCCAGGTCTGCCATTGCAGCCTGTGTCTAGCTCTAAACTGCCAATAAGACCAAGCAAAATCCCAGACAATGAGACAAAGGGAGACCAGGTGTCGGCAGGATGGGCCATCCTGCCAGGATGTGGGGCGGAGCTGCTCCTTGCCCACTTACATTTCAAAGGGCTGCCTCCAGCACACTCACAAAAGAACTTGACACCAGCCTTGTGTCACCCTAGACTACTTTCTAGAACCGGATATGGGGTAGTCTAGACATTTCTCCCACTTCAAAGGTTGGCACCAGCTATAAAATGTAAACCTCAGACCAACTCTTCAGTACACTCCATGACCTGGGGAGAGCATCAGAAGGACAGCCTTGGACTCTCAGAGGACTTCTGTGCTGCTTAAGGCCTGCCTTGTACCTCAGAGGACTGCTCTGTGCTACCAGAGTACTCTCCTGATGAGAATCACAATGTCTCCAAGCACACAGAATTCCAAACTGAGATTGTTGTTTTAGATGTCCTTTTTTATTCAATCATCTTAGACATGCCCCCTTCACCAACATGTGTTTCGTCTTATGCTGTTTCAATCACAGCAGATTTCTTCAGGACAAAGTATTCAGTCAAGATATGACCAAGCAATAATAGAATCCAAGTTATGAACTGCTGGCGTGGACCCGCAGGGCACTTAGTACGTTGGCTATACACCGGAATCAGGGAACATGCAGCAATTCCACTTACTTCCCTTAGGGCGCGCTGGGTGGAGGACTCTGGAGTTGAGATTACGGATAAAGCATGGAAGAGTATGCTGGAACACCCCCAAAAAGTATCGCGTAATGCAAAACTCAAATTTATCCAGACAATAATCCTTCATAGGTGATACCTCACCCCGAAAAAGATACATCGCATGTTTCCAGATTCCCCGCACTGCTGCCCCCGTTGTAGGGGAGACGAGGTGGACTTTATTCATATGCTGTGGTCGTGCCCCTGCATACGGGGCTACTGGGGGAGAGTCTGCAATTCATTGACGAAGGTAACGCAGCTCTCGGTTCCGGATGAGGTCCTAAACTGCCTAGTGGGCCTTCATCGGCGCTCAGGGGTGCAGAAGGTGCGGTTACGGTTCTTAGACCTAGCACTCATTTTAGTGATCAGAGTACTTACTAAGAGGTGGAAGTACCCCAGATGCCCGGTGGTCGCTGTTTGGCAAACTGACATGATTCAGTGGGGACGGGCGGAGGGTGCAGCTCTTCGCAGAGAAGAAGAGAGAGGGCTAAGGAAGCATCCTATCTCACTGGAGTGGGATGCTATGATAATTGAACTGGAAGCACTTGATCTATCCCCTACATAAGCTAACCTGACCCAGCAATACGCAACAACGCCTTATGGTCTCTCGGAGTCAGGCCCTGAGACTCGAGCAATTATGTTCTTGCTATGAAACTTACACCCCCTGGGAGAATAATGTACATAGACCAATTATGATCACCGTGTTAGTTGAAGTAAGAACGACCAGGAGTGGGGTAGGGAGGGATGGGAGGGCGGGGGGGGGCAATGATTCGAATAAGCTTTATTAGTTGAATGTTAACATATACAACTTTGTAATGACACTCATGAGAGAACATTTTCTACTGTTTGCTTAGTAGCATTATTGCCACAGAACACGACCCTTAGCTTCCTTTTGAATTTTCTTGTTTTATAAGACAATGGAAACAGACTTTCTGTGGGGGCACATATATTGTAATTGATGTACTAAGGGCAAAGGAAAAAACAGACTGTATAGACTGCATATTGCCTATGTTATGTATTTGACACATTGCGGTCATCAATAAAGTGTTAAAAAAAAAAAATGAACTGCTGGCGTGATAATATGTATTCTCACGTTATTTAATCCTTATCGTGAATCCGGGGATGTGGGGAAATGTATTAAAGAGCTTGTCCGTGAATGTCATCCATTCTAGTAGGTCCACACAGTACGCAAGACCGGCGTGGTGTGTGTTAAGCACCAGAAGATATATGGATTATATACCTCTAACGTCTCTGAAAACCAATGTGGTAGAGAGCGCCTGTTGAACGTAGCTATTGCCTCCTTTTTGTTTTTGATACTCCCCTGATAAATTAAGCTTGTCTTGTACCCTTAGAGGACTACCCTGCTGCTTGAACCCAGGATTACCAGAGTGACTCCATGGCTAGTAGACTGGTCTTCTGTGTGAGCTAAAGGGACATAATAAGCTCCAGAGACATCCTGCACCTGGCATCTGCTGGAGTGACTCCTGAATACCCAAGTGATGTCCTTTCAGACAAGGATCCTTGGTGGTGGTCGGGAAGGTGCTGCTCCTGACTAACCCCAAAGGTTGAGACTTAGAAAAGTTTTTTGTACCCAAAGGTGGCATGAGAACTGAGAGGTGACCAGGACCTACCTGCTTGCTTATCCGCTCAAGGTGCATTGCCAGTTGGTCTGACTCTCGTGGATCCCTCGTTGGCTACAGCCAGCAACTTTGTCCTGCTGGACATTTTCGACTGCCAAAAAAGTGACAAAGTCCGCAGGTAGAAATCTTCGCTGCAACTCTGTCCAGCGGGTCCTTGACAAAAACATCTAGTTCTCAGACACCACCGGCTGCCTTGCCCTTCTGAACGTTATCTTCCTCAGAACTTTACGCCGTTCTTGATAATATGCCCCTTTGCCGCTAAGTTAAGCTTCATTGCTTTTGACCCTAGCTACCAAAGGGTTAAGCACAGGTTAATGAATTGCCTTTTTGTGCTTTACCCTGACAAGGACTGTGGATGTTGCCTGGCTGGGGTTTCCACCCCACCACCCAAACAATAACCTGATTACTTACAATCCCAAATTGAGAATAACATCCAAGGAATAGGGTTTACTAATTAAAGTGGCACAACCGGGAGACATCCCTTTATTTCCACTTTCTATGTGTGATCCATTCTGCAGCACACAGAAGGAGGAAAATGCCATCAATTATTGTTTTTTTCTCTCTCAAAACTTGGCATTTTAGAATCGTAGTTAAATAGTCCACGTATAATGTAACAGGTTATCCAGTACAGACATTTCTAATACAGTATGCTAAATATCAGAGCCTTATTGGACAATCATAAGTCTCTTTACTTTCTCTAAATACACAATTTTACGCCCCCCCCGCAACCACTTTCAACATAACTGTGGTACATGGATGTGCTCTTAGCATGTCTTCTAAAATGACCTGTGGAGGTTTCTGGGAGACCAGCTAGATAGGGTGTTATGGGTAGTTCCTCCCTTTTCCTTTGGATCTTCCCTGGAATCGCTTCAGGCTAAAATTGGAACAGGTGTAGGGCTCTGCTGCGTGTGGGGCAAGCGAAAAGTGGAAGTCCTATAAGGAGGTAGCCCAATGGGGGGGTCCATATATATATTAGAAATTGTCATACAAGTCTGAGGCAATGTCTGCCATTCGTACCATCGTGACTACGTGCCATAATCTGGCATGGCATTGTACCAGAGAAGGAGCGGATGAGCGCTTCCAAGCAACCACCACTGCCATCTTCGCCACCCTGAGACAGAACCACATCACTGCTCTGTCACTGCTCGTCTGGTAGCGAAGAATATCATCGCACAGCCCCAATAGGATCATCTCGGGATCATCTGGTATTGGGTATCCTAATATGGTTTTCATATGGGCAAGAATCTCCGTCCAGAAGAGGCGGATGGTCGGGCAGTCCCACTATATGTGTTTAAAGTCCCCCAACAGCCAAAACCTCTCCAACACAGGTCCGATGAGTGGGGAAAAAGTTTATTGAGCTTAGTGGGGTATAGATACCAGTCATACATGAGTTTATATTTTGCCTCCTTCGGGCCTGTGGAATGATTACATTACGGAATGTCTCGCCACAACCGTGACCAGTCAGAGTCCAAAAAAGATTACCCCAATGTGTGTTCCCAATGCGTGACGTGCCGGGGCCTGACTGGTGTCTGTGCGGCAAGTAACTGTGTATATAGGAAGGAGATGCTGCCCTTAGCTCCAAGGCACCTCTTGGCAAATTGATCCAGGGGAGTCAGGTCGCTGGTGGTGGCCTCCCTTAGGGTTGCCTGCATAACCCAGTGCTTGAGTTGTGTGTATATGAATAGTTTTGTATCTGGGAGTTTAAAGTTGTGTTTGCAATGATCAAACGTTTTGAAATCCCTGAGTAAACTTGTCAAAGATCGTTAGACAGTCTCCCTGGCGCCACACCTCATAAGGACCCAAACGCAGTGCCGGGGAAAATGCCGGATTGAAGTGACTGGATGTGTGGGGTGAGGGAAACATGGTCCACCCCTTCTGCAGATTAATGTCATCCCAAACTCTCAGCATGGTCCATGGTGGCATGCTTACGTATACATATATCGGGTGATCTGATTTTGGCTTCCAGATTAAATCCCAGACGAATTTCCCTGCCACCTCCCTCTCCATGTGTAGCCAGTGTTTATCCGATTCCATTACCGACCACTCTGGTATCACCCGAAGTCGGGCTGTTTAATAGTAAAACATGAAGTCTGGTATATAAAGGCCCCCTGCTGACTTAGACCATGCCGAACCTTGTAAGAGAGTCAAGCTCTCTGTCCCTGCCAAATAAAGTGTATCACCATGGTGTGAAGGTTTGAAAAGAGCCCCTTGTCCAGTGGGATAGGCAGGCCCTGAAACAAAAAGAGAAGCCTAGGCAATATCGACATCTTCACCACCTCTATGTGCCCAATCCATGACAGATACATTGGCGTCCATCGTTTCAGTTCCGCTTTCAATTGTTGTATCCATGGGGGGTAGTTAGCTTTAAATAGATCCTCAGCGCGCGGTGTTAGTTTTAAGCCCAGGTAAGTTATGTCTTTCATATCCCATTGGAATGGGGTAATTGCCACTAGAAAGTCCTTGTCAGCCTGGGGAAGATTTAAATTGAGTATGAAAGATTTTGCTAGGTTAATTCAGAAGCCGGCCACCTGTTCGAACTGCCTCAATTCCTCCAGTAGTGGGGGCAGCATGGAGTGGGGCGAGGTTAAGGCAAGCAGTGCGTCATACGCAAACATGGATATTTTATGTTCTGTGGCACCAAAGTAAACCCCCTCTATCGCCTGTGTGGAGCGTATTTTAGCAGCTAGAGCTTCAAAGCTCAGTGCGAATAAAAGGGCTGACAGCGGGCACCCCTGTCTCGTTCCCCGCCCCAAAGAGAAGAGTTCAGAGCTCACCCCTTGCCTTCGGTGCTACATAGTTTGCTCGAACAATTTTTTATGAATTGGTCTCCGAAGCCGAACCTTCGGAGCGTGGAGAAGAGAAAAGCCCAGTTCCCCGATCAAAGGCTTTTTCAGCGTGTAGACCCACTAAGATTGATGGGAACCCTTTTTTTGTCATTTTTCTATCAAGTGTATGACCCATCGGATGTTATCATGTTTTTGCTGACCTATAATAAATCCCGATTGGTCGGGGTGTATGAGTTCAGGTGGAATAGCATCTAGCTATGTCACCAGAATCTTGGAATAAAGTTTGGCATCTAGGTTTAAAAGTGCAGTGGGTCTGTTCGAACCTCAATGATTTGAGTTCCTGCCTTGTTTGGGCAAGACTGAGATTATTGCTTCCATCATTGTGGGCGTCACTGCTACAGTGGTCGCCATGTGGTTGAATAGCATCACCAAATAGGGATTGAGCTCCGAACCAAATGTCTTGTAAAAGTGGGCCATCAGCCCATTTGGACCTGGGGACTTATAGGGTTTCAGGGCCCTCATTGCTTCCCGGACCTCCTCTTCCGTGAGTGGGCTCCCTAGCTACCCGTTTTGCGCTTTCAAGATTAGGGGTAGGTGGACGTCATTCAAGTACGCAGACTGGGCTTGCATTGTTGGATGTTCTGCAGTGTGTAATGCTTCGTAGAAGCTCCCGAACATTTATGCCTTCTCAGTGTCTGAGCCTGCAGTCCCTTCCAAACTATCCTCAATGTCTCCAATGTATTCTTTTTCCTGTTTCACTCATAGCTGCCTTGCTAAATGTGAGCCTATCTTGTTGCCCTGATTGTAACCTATCCGATGCAACCCTAGGAGGGTGAGTTCTACTCAGTTGGCGTATAAGGCATTTAATTTCTCCCTCAATGCTGTCACCGTACGCTGGTGGGCTAGAGTCGGTGTTTCTTTGTGTAGCTTTTCGGTTGTAGCAAGTTCCGCCTCAAGTGCTTGTCTTTCAGTGGTTCTCTGTTTGTTCAGGGTGGAGTTCAGGGCAATACACTGCCCCCGTATCACCGCTTTGAATGTGTCCCAAGCAGTGGAAAGAGATGTGTCCCCCTTGTTGCTTTGAAGGTCTTTTATTGAGTTGCAGAGTTCATCCCTCAATAACCTGTTTAGAGTCAGTGAGTTGGGGAAGTACCAATGTCTGTATTTTGGAGGGGGAGTGGCCCAGTCTATTGTCGTTTCTAATGGCGCATGGCCTGATAGTATTATTGAAAGGATGGAGGCCGAGCGTATAGCCTGCACCAGGGTGTTGTTAACAAAGGCATAATCTATGCGCGAGTAGCTTCTGTGAGAGTGTGAGAAGAAGGTATAGTCCTTTTCCTGCAGGGGCAATGTTCGTCAGGTGTCTACTATGCCTGGGCGGTGAACTCCACTCCGCTCGCGGAGTTTGCGGATTTTTTTGCACTCCGCGTTACGCGGAGATCGTGGAGTTCCCAAAAGATCAGCTTCACGTAGCAGAGTTTTTTTCCTTGCTCGCGTTCACCAACGCCAAGTTGGCGAGGGCGAGCGAGGAAAATCAACTTCCCGGCAAGTTTTTCCTCGTTCGCGATCTTCAACATCAAGTTGGCGCGCGCGAGAGTGGAAAATAAACCTCCCAGCGAGATTTCTCAACGCGGGGGGGGCAGGTTTCTCATTGTGAGTGGTCGCGTATGCTCGCGACCACTCGCGTTGAGAAAGCTGCCGCTCAAGTAAAAATCTACTTGAGCAGCAGAAAAGTAAAGCCTGCGCTGTGCATGGTGACGTTTCCGATGATCGCGCAGCGCAAACAATCATCCAGCACTGTGCAATTACCGCAAACAGCATTTTTCTATCAAACTCCGCTGCTCGCGGAGATCCGCGTAGTGCAGCGGAGTTTTTTTACCACTTTGCAGAGTTTTGCGTAGCGCAACTCCACGAACTCCGCCCAGGGTTAGTGTCTACTAGCCCTAGATCTCCAAACCTCTCCATCTGTGTCTTAGAGAAACTGCCCATGCCATGTCTGGAGATGTATGTGCTGTCTAGATGAGGACACCACGTCAGATTAAAGTCTCCCATGAAAATGATGTCCCCCTTGGCGAACCCTCCCAGCTTGTTTAAAAATAACTGTGTGAAGGAGCTCTGATTGGTGTTCAGGGCGTATATTGTGGTGAAGGTGACTAATCGGCCCTGGAGCTGCCCTTTAACCATAACCATCCGTCCATCTCTATCAGTCTTATAGCCCGTTGGGGAGAACTGCAATGATTTTTGGAACATTAGCGCCACCCCATTATGTTTAGAGTTGTGGAGTACCTGTATATCAGGGGATAGTCTCTGTGACGAAGCCTGTGCTCTTATGAGTTCTTTAGATGTGTTTCCTAAAGGTTCACTATGTCATTTCTTCTGTCTGTACTGTATTTCCAAACTTTTTGGTGTTTCGCAGGGGAGTTTAGGCCCTTCACCTTCCAGGTCAACGTGGTGATCACCATATTCATACCTAGTGGTGTGTCTGCTGATTGTTCTTGTCCCTACTAATTGGATTGTTCCTCCCTAACACCACTGCATCCATGCCAGATGTAGATGTCCCCTCCCTCCCGACTCCTCCACATTGTCCCCCCTATTTTTTGCTCCATGTGCCCTTTTAAACAAGTTAACTGTAACCTTAATATTACAACATGAATCAACATTCTTACATTGTTGCATTGTTGATACTGTTTTACTTGAGTCGTGGTCCAATCCGCTCTAGCATATTTTTTATCTAGCTTATGAACCATGAGGTATGCCCGGAGGGGGTATGCTAGAATCACCATAGAGAAGTGGTTGCATTTATACTACTGGAGCATGGGCCAATATGTAATCCCTTATTGTCCCGCTCTAGAACCCGCCCAGCTATTAGAGCCCTAGTGTCCCATTTTAGCTTATCTGAGGATGTGCCCCGTGCTCTTGATGCATCCGTATGTCCGCAATGTTCTTTAAACAGTTCAGGTGGTCACAGGTAACTATCACGTGCTTCTGATGTCTTCTTCTGTTGCTTAAAGGTGATGTCGCCCGCTCTGCACGCAGCTTACAATATGGATTCTTTTACCAGGAACAAGTGGAGTTTGACCAACACATCTCTGGAGCACTTCTGAGAGCCCCCCTGCTGCGGACCCACTCGGTGTAAGAACTCAATTTTTAGTTTCGTTGTTGCATCATTTAACAGCTCTGAAAACAGTCCTGTTACATAGGCCTCTATATTCGGGCCATCCACTGATTCTGCTAGATTCCGTATGCGTATATTGTCCCTACGAGACCTGTTTTCCAGGTCTTCACACCTTAGGATGGTCGACTGGAGTTGCGTTGTCATGAGGTGAGCAACATCTTCCATGTTATGTGCCTGCTGCTCCAGTTCTTTCACTTTGGTTTCTAAGTCCAGTTTCTTGTGCCAATGGATTCTATTTCTACGTTGTTTTGGGGTGACACCATGCACCCATTCATATCAGCCTTCAGGCTTTCGATGGAGACATTCATGTCAGTTCTCCATTCTTCCCTTAACTCCTTTTTAAAGGCCTGGAGTGAGGCAATATGGTCTTCTTTAGTCTAGCCCATGTTTTCTTCAGTGGCTGTTGCTGGACGAGCCTCTGCTGGCTGGAAATAACTGGACGCTCTGTTTTGCTGGGCCTTATTTGGTGGCATACGGGCGGTCAGGCCGTGGCACTGTGGTATGCAATCTGTCAGCCCAGTATTGGTCGTGACCCAGCTTTCTCTAGATGCCCCCCTTCAGCTTCCCTTTAAGTCTTTGACTCTATTCAGCACTTCGTGTCAAGATGCCATCCAGCGAGGCCGGGGACTCTTTCACCTGGCCTCCCCCAGCCTGCCGGACCCTTGTCAGTTGGAGTCCGGTGCATGTCCTCTGCTGCGCTGCATTAAGGTGTAAATTGCTTGGTGGACAATGTGGCTGTCTTATTCCCCCGTAGAGTCATTAGTTTTGGCATGCCCCAAGTCGCTTGCTCCACCGCTCCTACAGACCCCCTCGCATGCTCCCTTTGATCCGCTGCCTCCTTCGTGCTCAGTTTGGATCCTTGCTAGATGATGAGAGCCCTGTCCCCCTGCATGCCCTCATTCCCCACCCGGTGGGCTCATTGTCCCAACTTCAGCATTGCTCCCAGAACCTCAGTGTCAGGTAGCCCCCGGTGTCCATATTATACCTTATGCTTGGAAAATGAATACTGCTGCCCACTTGTTCCCTCCGCTGCGCACCGCCTTACATTCCCTGCCCAGTGCCATCTGGCAGTCAGGCATTTGCGATTATGATATCCCGGGGACCTCTCTGCCCCTCCTGCGAACACCTCCACTTTATGATGCCCTGAGAGCCGTGGGTCTCGCCTTTAGGTAAGCGTGACTTGAATCTGGCGGGCTGCCTCCCCCTGGCCGGAAGCCCGCGAGCGACGGCAGCCCCGCTCCCCACAAGCTCACTACGAGTCGTGCACACCTTACCATCATCACTCCGGGGGTTTCGTCAGTGGCACGGGGGGAGTCTCTGTCCGTTGCCACGGCCAGCCTCAGCTGGTGTCTCCCGCCGTACCTCAGGCTGCTGTGACTCAGGTGGCGCTTCAGACACGTTAATGACTGTGGCCTTCCAGCCCTCATTATTCACTCTGTACCGCTGCACATTCTGGCGGCATCCGGCGATTCCAGCCATTGCTTCACTCTTCACTCAGTGTAGCCTGTGCTCGAGTGGCTCTCTGCTGAGTTTACATGCTGCCAAAACTGCTCATAATTCAATTTCCCTGTGGCTTTTGTGTCCCTTGCTGTGGAGCCCTCATGGATTACATCCACCTGGCCATCTTGGTTGCCCACGCCCCCCCTCAATGATTGTTTTTGTTCTGGAAGGTGCCCCTCCCTGAACAAAAACAATCATCCCTGCAATGCAGGCACCCTTGCTCCATTGTGCAAGGGTGCCTGCAGTGGCTCTAGGCAGCCAATCGTGCACCAGTGCACAAGAAAGCACAAGGAAGCATCATATTGCTGAAAATGCGACACATCCCTGCACTTTCCTAATGACGCAGCTCGGCGCAGCAAGATGGCTTGCAGCGCCGCACTGTTTCATTGTCTAGTAAACATGCCCCTTAGTGCTTTGTTTAGCTTAGCAAAAATCCAATCCAGCACAAGTGCTTTGGAGAATAAACAAACAAGTTACTTACCTTCGGTAAAGCATTATACGGTAGAGACTCTAGCTGCAGATTCCTTGCCTTTGAATTTCCCAGGCGTCAGCTGGATCCGGAAACTTTTTCTGAGCAATACGCCTTGCGTGACGTTGTCAGCGTCGTTACCGATGGTTATGACTTTGCGGTGCCTATACAGGCGCCACCCAGGCGCGGGTACATCAGTACCTATTGTGTTTTTCCACGCCACAAGCGCAGAGCCACGAGGTAGGTGACATAGTCATATGCAAAACAAGGGCCCTGAAAGTGGGGAAACAATCCTAGTCCTACAATATTAGTCCGCAGAGTGTGGAGGCATGGGTGGGCTGCAAGGAATCTGCAGCTAGATAGAGTCTCTACCAGATAATGAGATACCGAAGGTAAGTAACTTGTTCATATGATAGAGACTTTTAGCTGCAGATTCCTTACCTTTGAATTAGATACACGAGCCAAACCATCCCGGCGATGGGTTGCAGACTCACATCCCAAACTAAGAAGTCTTGCAGGACTGAACGGGCAAAATGTCCATCCCTGTGTACCTGACCATCAAGGTAGAAATGTTGTGAGAACGTGTGCAAAGAAGCCCATGTGGCTGTCTGACAGATGTCTTGGACTGAGACACCCCGAGCCAAGGCCATAGTCGCAGTCATTCCCCTGGTGGAATGGGCTCTTAATCCCTCAGGGGGCTGCTTCTTTGTCAAGGCATAACAAATTGTGATGCAGAGATCGACCCAGTGAGAGATGGTCTTTTCTGCACTGCCCTTCACTTCTTTGCTCCCACATACCCCACAAAGAGTTGGTCATCGACCGGGAACTCTATTGTGCGGTCAAGGTACAACAAAAACGCTCTTTTTGGGTCCAGTCGGTGGAGATGCTTCTCTTCCATTGAGGGATGTGGGAAAACAAAGAAGGTGGACAAAGTGATGGACTGACCCAGATGGAATGGGATCACAACCTTTGGCAAAAAGGATGCTCTGGTATGAAGCACCATCTTTTCCGGAAAGGATATAAGGTAAGGAGGCAAGCAAGATAACGCCTGCAACTCACTCTGGGCAGATGTGATCCCCTCTAAGAAGCTGTTTTGATGGTCAACAGCTGGAGGGAACAATTGTGCAAAGGCTCAAAAGGAGCACACATCAGATAGGTAAGGACCAAATTAAGGTCCTACTGTGGCGTGACAAAGGGGGTGGGTGGAAATAAGTGAGCCATCCCTTTTAGAAATCTATTTACATTTTTAGACTTGAAGAGAGATGGCTGGTCTGGCAGTAGCAAAAAAGCAGACAGAGCAGAAAGGTAACCTTTGAGAGATCCCAAAGCAGAGCCCTGCTGGGCAAGGGTTAGAATGAATTAAAGGACAGTGGAAAGAGAAGCAGAAAGAGGGTCGACTGACCTTTCTGTACAGTATAATACAAATTTCTGGTAACGGCAGGCTTATACCAACTTAGTGGTGGGCAGCCCGGCCACCAGAATAACGTTACAGACTTCGGGAGGAAGGTTAAAAGCTATCAAATGTCACAGCTCAATCTCCACGCATGGAGGCGCTGAGTTGACAGGTTTGGGTGGAGGACCTTCCCCTGCTGCTACAACAGAAGATCCTCCCAAAGGGGCAGCCTGATCAGGGGATCGATACTCATTCTCAGAAGCTCTGGATACCAGACTCTCCTCGCCCAGTCCAGAGCCACAGCCCGGTCATTCCTGATCTTCTTCAGAACCCTGGGCAGGAGTGGCATGGACAGCAAGGTGTACAACAGGCCTGAGCTCCACTCATGGCGAAAGGCGTAGTCGAGCTCTGGCCACCTCGGAAACTACAGTGCGCAGTATAGCTGACACTGCACGTTCTCTTCGTAGATGAACTAATCTAACCAATGTTCTCCCCACTGCTGAAAGAAACCTTTCGCCACCTCTCACTGGACATGCCACTTGTGATCAGCTAGGCATCGACGGCTGAGTTTGTCTGCCTTGGCATTCAGAGAACCTGCCAGGTGTTGAACCAACAGAGTTATGCCCTGCTGTTCCAGCGATGTCCAGAGACGAAGAGCCTCTTGACAAAGGGTCCACACCCAACACCGCCCTGTTGCAGTACCACATGGAAGTGGTGTTGTCTGTGAACACCTGCACTAACTTCACCTTGACAGAGGGAAGAAATGCTTTCAATGCCAACCGAATCGTGGAGCCGTGCCTCTGCTGGAGACCAGTGTCCCCTGATCTCCACTGCTCCTAGATGGCCACCCCATCCCAGAAGTGACCCATCTTTCATGACTGTGAGATCTGGTTGGGGAAGGGAGAGAGGTCTGCCGTTGACCCAATCGGGGTTCGTTAACCACCACTGCAGATCCTTTGCAGTTCCTTCCGAGATCGGTACTGCATCGGTGCGATTTCCCGATGCTGTGAACTTCAAGTCCCAATGCAGAGCCCGCATATGCCATCTGGAGTGTCTCACCAACAGGATGCAGGCCATGAGGCCCAACAGCCTCAGAGTCAGTCTCACCGAAATCCCGGATCTAGGCTAAAATATCAGAATCATAGCCTGAATATCTTGGTCTCACTGCTCTGGAGGATAAGCCCGAAACTGCACTGTGTCCAGAACAGCTCAGATGAAAGGGAGCATCTGAGAAGGATTCAGGTGTGACTTCAGCAAGTGTATAGAGAACCCCAGCAAATGCAGAAGGTTCGCCGTAGTCTGAAGGTAGGAGAAGACTGCCTGGGCCGAGGACGCCTCCAACAGCTAGTCGTTGATGTAGGGGAAGACTGACACCCCTAACCTGCGTAGATGAGTTGCGACTACCGCCATCACCTGGCTAATATTTTCTTCTATGGACTTCAGTATGGGACTACCACAACCTTCAGAAGATTTGCCAAAAACAGAACCAATCATGTGGAGGCCTCAAGGGGGAATATTCTGGCAGGTCCTCTGTCAGATACTAGATGGCACTGCAGCTTTTGTCATCAGAAACTGTTCGGTGAAGACTATTGGTAGGGGGTTCCAAAACCACAGTAAGAAAATAAAATCTCTGACCGAATTTGGTCACAAGTCTTTCAGATGAGCGCATGCAGGCTTCCCTAGAAGTCCAAGTCATTTTTCTCACACATTTACATTCCCCTCAGCTCAGATGTTAGTAGTTGTAACCACTGGCTTCTCTGGGAAAAAATCTCAACTTATTTTTTTATCTACTGAGTCATATTTTCTATCTTAGCCGTGTTTTTAGTTTGGATCTTAACATTCATTTTTTTCCTTTTTTTGTCTTTTCTTGCCTCACCAAAAGCTCTAACTCAAACAAATGCGAGACCGATTGCATTTCCAATCCTTGTTTTTCTTTTCTTGCCATTACATAATGAAGGAAGATGAGAGTGCAGTCTGTTTTTAGCGCTGACTTGGAGAACACATGAAAACGCCATCTCTCATTTGTCTGAATCTGTTAAACAGGCCTAGCTCAATCTTAAAAAGCAAAATATCACTTCTGAATTTTGACTAGACATTCTCTGCGATCAGATTTGTAATCTTGAAATCTTATGGCTTTTAGCAACGTTTTTAATACACAACTATTGCATATCTCTAAAAGTATAGTTTACTGGTGTGTTCTAGCTGCAAGTGTATAAGACAGAGGATACCAATCAATGATGTTGACCCCTATACCTCAGCCTGTCAGTCTGGCATGTGGCATTTCTACTCTGTCTGACATGAACAAATCACCTTGTGCCGTTAGTAGAACTATTCTGTGCCATTAATATCGTAACAATACCTCAGCTGAAGAGTGCGTTGAATAGGCTCCATTGCTTATCTTCTTCTTTTTGAAATACTTCACTTCATCTTTGGATGACTGCAGTATGGAATGACGACAAACAATTGTATTTGAAACATAATCTTGTCAAGTACTTTATACATCACAAATACTCTTGGTGCAAGAATGATGCATTCAGGAATTTTATGTAGTGTTCAGAATACTTTCCAGAAGGCATACATTATTCCCTCATTTGATTCATTTTCATCTCCTAATATAAGGCCTATCCTGGTAAATTGAGAGCATATACTTATAGATGATACACCTAGCAAAGGAGCAGGCTGCATGGTTTGTCCACACAACATCTAGCTTTCCCAATTGAAAGCATTTAGTCCCTGGGAAAGGCATGTGCTATACATGGAGGCCATTAGCCATGTTCCTTTTGTCTGTCACAGGACAGTTAAACATTGTTAGATGTATCAGTCTTAGGGGCATCTTCCCCCAAACCTTTTGCCTTCCTCATCCAGTTTTACTGACTTCATTTTGGTTGACCTTAGGATTTTGTTCACTTTACCACTGCTGAAAAGCTTGCGGCCGCTCCTTAAAATATGGTTGAATTGGCTTAATTCTAATTGTCATTTAATTTACTTGTAAGGCGTTAGTAAAGTGGTACTATGTGTACCCAGGGCATGTAGAATGCGTTACTTACCTTCAATAACACCATATCTGGTAGAGAATCTAGTCACAGATTCCTTACCTTAGAATTATATCCAGGGATCAGACAGGATCCATATATTTTTCTGGAGCAGTACCCCTGCGTGCCGTTAGGTGGCATTGCAAAGCTCTGTCTGGAGCCGTCCGCGCCAGAAGTGTTGTGTGTGAAGTCTACATAGGTGCCACCGCAGGGCACTGAAGTCAGTTTCTTTTCACCACTTTCCATGCCAGGGGCGTTAAGCCAGGAAGAACACTGACCACTGGTGTAAAAACCTAGGACCCTGAAAGGGGAAAGCCCTGTCGTTAGAAATCTGTTCGCATAGCAGGGAGGTCATGAAGCTTTAGTATGATCAGAGCTACAATGCCTCAGCACAAACCAGGACAATTGGCATGAGTGTTGGAGCCTGTGGCTTCCAGGGCACTCTAGGACAAGTGGACGTGGCCCTATCCAATCCTAGAGAAGAAGGGTGAGGATACCTACTTGGCAGACCTGAACACCCCCAGGAACCCCTACAGGGTCCTGCATGTCAATAGGTCGAAACCCCACCAAGGCAGGGCAGACATGGCCATTCTGATGGTCACAGATGGAGGAGGAGAGGAGGAAAGGAGGAGACTAACACATTGCAAGACCTCTTCCCCAGCAATGTGCAAGATGGGTCAGTGGAGGGAGTGATACCCTCTTACAAATTGACAGACCAGCAGCACAGAGACTGCAAGCAAGTTCTGGAGAAGTTTGCGGGTGTCTTCTTGTTGACCCCAGGTATCACCAGCTGGTGCATACTTGGTACTGACACTGGCAATAGCTTACCTATCAAAAATAAGTGGTACAGGTTGTCTGACCAGGTCAGAGCCAGCATCAAGGCTGAAGTAGCTAAGATGCTGTAATTGAGCCCTCTGATAGTCCATGGGCTAGCCCAGTGGTGCTCGCACGCAAACCTAATCCCCAACCGGGAAAGAAGGAGTTATGGTTCTGCGTGGACTATAGAGGATTGAATGCAGTCTCTAAGACTGAGGCTCACCCTATACCCAGAGGTGATGAGCTCATTGATAGGTTAGGGGCTTCAAAGTACCTGAGTACATTTGACTTGACAGCAGGCTACTGGCAGATTGCCCTCAGCGAAGGAGCAAAGGAGAGGGCAGCATTCTCCACACCAGAGGGACATTACCAATTCAAAGTAATGTCCTTTGGTGTAAAGAATGCACGTGACACGTTCCAAAGATTTGTGAACAGGGTCCTGTCTGAGTGGGAACAGTTCAGTGTAGCTTATGTGGACGATATAGCTATGTACAGTTCCAACTGGGAGGATCCCCTGGCCCACGTGAAGGAAGTGCTTCAGGCCCTGCAACAGGCAGGCCCGACTAATAAGTCCACCAAGTGCCAAATAGGGCAGAGTTCCATGGAGTACCTGGGCCAACTTGTAGGTGGAGGCCATCTACAATCTCTCCAAAATTCAGTCCATTCTGAATTGGGAGGATCTAAAACCCAGACACAGGTCACGGCCTTTCTTGGCCTGATTGGGTATTACAAAAGATTTGTAAAGGACTATATGGCCATAGTGGGACCCCTGACAGACTACACCCCAACGAAAGTCATTCGGACTCCAGAGTGTTGGAAAGCCTTTGATACTCTGAAGGAGGCTATGTGCTCAGCAGCAGTGTTACTGGCTCCTGACTACACAAAGGAATTTGTGGCTCAGATAGATGCTTCAGAACATGGGAATAGGGCAATGTTGGCACAACTAAATGAAGAGGGCCTGGATCAGCGAGTTGCCTTTATTAGCAGGTGACCACTCCTCAGAGAACAGATATGGTGTGCCATTGAGAGGGAAGCCTTTGCTGTGGTCTGGTCCCTGAAGAAGCTGAGACCATACATGTTTGTTACTCCCTTCCATGTTCAAACTGACCACATACATCTTAGATGGCTCATGCAGATGAGGGGGGGGGATTCCTAAACTGTTGAGGTGGTCCATTTCCCTACAGAGGATGGAATTTACCGTAGAACATAGAACTGGGACTGCCCATGCCAATGCAGATGGGTTTTTCAGGTTTTTTCACTAGCTGATGAGGACTACCAGGGTGTAGGTTAGTGACCCGTCACCTTTCCTCTGGGGGTGTGTGAAAGACATACCTTTTGCCCTGATTACCTCCGGTTTTTGACTGATACTGGTGATTGCTGACTCTGATTGTGCCCTGGGCTTTGCTAACCAGACCCAGGGCCAGTACAATTACAATTGGCATGACAACCTACCTGTAAGCTCCTAGTATATGGAAGGACATGTAGGTTTAGAGGCTCAGTTGATTTAATTCACTGAAGTGTGCATTGCTTTGTTGCATGTTGTAATTTTAATGGCAGCCCTGCTTTTAAAAGCAAATTATATGCAAATTCAACTTTGAAATTAAAGGTACTTCCAAAGTCTTAAACTACCTTATTTTTACGTATAAGTCACCCCTAAGGTCTCCCCTAGGTGCCCCATGGGTAGTATGCCTTGTAACAATAAGGAGGAAAATTATGAAATATGTTTATATGCCCTGATGATGGAAAAACTGCAAAATGTGTTTCCCGGTTGTAGCACAATGGCTCTATAGGCTATCATGGGAACACTTTAATAAAGTATAACTATTGATAAAAGTGAGCTAAAATATACTTCAAAATATCATAATGCTACTTAGAATAAATGTAACAACTTTCCACTGTTAGATTTATTATTACTGTCACAGAAAAAGAAGTTAGAGAACTTGCTTGTCTGATTAGCCAAAATCCAGCTTCCAGCAGCCCTTCTCTGATTGGCCAGCCTCTGCCAGGCTGAGCAAAGCTGTCTTGATGAGGTGTGAAGCGGCCTGGGCTGAGAAAAAAAAGCCTCTGGAGGGAGGAGAGCTGCAGCTGGAGGGCAAAAGGCAGGATAGGGGTCGAGTAGCCAAACTGGTCTTCAAAGAGGGAATGACAATTAAGACAGGACACAGGCTTACCCCTTGCATCCTGCAACCACAGACAGGCAGGAGCCCCAGTAATTAGATTAGCAGAGGATCTGAAAGGGGAGTGTTAAGAAAACTTAGCCTTGACAGTTGGGATGGCTTAGCCAGACCATAACCTCCAAGAAAGAGTTTCTCCATTTTGGATTTCGGAACAATGGTGCTTTCTGGGTCAAGAATATGCCACACTTTAGAGGAAGTAGTCATACCTGAGGGAGGCACCCTGCTCCCCCATTGGTCAGGGGTGACCCCCTACCTGTCACCCCAGAAGCACAGATAAATATGGGAGAGCTACCCAGCAACTCTGATCCCTTCCTGAAACTGCAAGGAGAAGGAGGACTGCCTGCTGGAACCCTGGTCTGCACCTCAAGGGATTGCACTCTGAATGACTGCACCTGCTGCACACTGTGGAACTACTATCCTAAGGACTTTGGCTTTCATTAAGAAGTGAAGGAGTGAACTCCCTGAAAGTAACAGGTTAACAGGGCTCCACCTACATCATCTCCACCAAGAAGATCCCAGTTGGACAGCATCCAGGTGACTTTTTAAGATTTGGCCAGGTGCATTCAGGGAAACACAGTCCCAACATCCCAAGGTCTACATCAGAGTTTCTAGACCCTTGGATTGGTGTTTTGGAGACTTTGAACGCACAAGAGGATCTTCCGGAAGAAGTCCCAGAAATTTGGAGCAACTTTTGTAAAAAGCTCCATAAGGTGACCGACTTGTCAACGAGAGCCAATCCAGGGATGTCAAACTGCAACCTGTCCTAAGATTTAGGTTTGCCCCTCTGAAGCTCTGGAGTTGTCCGCCGTCTAAGAGATTTCTAGAAGTTGACCTAGGCATCATGCTGAGCCAAGCCGCCTTCATTGACTCGAAGAAAGGCCTCGCTCAAAGTCAAGAGAAAAAGCTCCAAAACAATGACGACATGTGAAGGTAAAAACTTGACTGAAGCCTCCCGCTCAGTGTATGCGACCGGTGCTCAATCGAGGTCAGCCTCAAACTTTGACTTTGCGCAGTTCAAGTGTGACCAGATGTCCCAATTTTACGCTTTCCGATTTTAGGCACTAGAAGAACAAGTTACTTACCTTTGGTAACACTGTTTCTGGTGGATACAGTATTTGTCTGTAGATTCTTCACCTTTTGAATTAAACCGTTCCCAACATTCCACGGAAACATTTCTCCATAGCTCTCCCACATCGTCGAGGATGTCACAATGTAACGGCACTGCACGCGACTCCGCGTGGCATCATCGGAGCCATAAGAAGACCTCACTGGCCTGCTGACGTCAGTTCCACCCCTCTTTTCTGTGCCTTTGAGGCAAACATGCTAACCAACTACATTTCCACAAGTATACACAGTATACAAAATCAACAAAGAAACCGGAAATTCTAAAACATAGACATTGCCTAGTGCAAAATATCATCACATTATCTCAAATATTTCATAAGAAAATACATGAATCACATGTCGTCAGTGAGCAATCCACAGGCAGATACTGTATTCACCAGAAAAAGCATTACTGATGGTATGTAAATTGTTCTTCTGATGAATACATCTGCCTGTGGATTCCTCACCTTTTGAATTGAATCCCCAAGAAGTCCCACTCTCGGAGGAGGGTGTCTGCCTATCTATACCAAACAAACTTGCAGTACAGAATGTTGAAAGTGGCCGTCCCTCCTCAACTCTGAGTCTAAGCAATAATGGTTTGCGAAGGTATGGAGGGAGGCCCGAGCTGATTCTTTGCAGATGTCTGCAACAGGGACACCTCTAGCTAAAACTGAAGAAGAAGACTTAGCTCTGGTGGAATGAGCTCGAATACCATCAGGAGGCTCCTTCTTGGCGATGGAGTAGCAGATCTTGATGCAGAGGATGATCTAACTGGACAGCGTTCTCTTGTGGACAGCCTTGACCTTCATCTTGCCCAAATATCCAGTGAAGAGTTGGTCATCCAACCTGAAGTCCTTTGTCCTGTCCAGGTAGAAGCTGACTGCCCTCTTAGGGTCCAGACGATGAAGTCTCTCCTTCTCCTTAGAAGGCTGAGGGAGGGTATAGACAGTGGGTAAAGTGATAGATTGCCCTAGGTGGAAGGGAGTGTCCACCTTAGGCAGGAAAGCAGTTCCAGTCCTAAGAACAATCTTATATGCATGAAATTAGGTAAATGGGGGCTGGGGGCTTGGAGCTAAGAGCCTGCAGCTCACTAATCCTCCTAGCAGAAGTGATTGCAATCAAAAATATTATCTTAAATGCTAGGAATCTCAAGGGACAACTATGCAGGAGATAAAAGGGAGACCCCATCAAGAAAATAAGAGCTACATTCAAATCCCACTGAGGCATGATAAAGGGAGTGGGAGAAAAACTATTAGTAAGACTCTTAATGAATCTCATGACTATGGGAGATTTAAATAAACAGGGTTGGTCTGGTAAGCAGAGAAAAGCAGACAAGGTAGAAAGGTAGCCTTTAACCGTAGCTACTGCACAACCCTCTTGTGCTAGGGCAAGAAAGAAACTGAGAATATCATACAAATGGGCTCGTAATGCATCAACCGACCTCTCCCCACACCATTTTACAAACCTAGCCCACCTACTGAAATAGACAGTTTAGGTGGAGAGTCTTCTGGCCAATAAAATAACACCCACCACATCCGGTGGGAGAGAGAAAGAACTCAGGTTGCCCCGTTCAATCTCCAGGCATGAAGGTGCAGGCTCTGGAGGTTGGGGTGTAGAACATGCCCCTGTGACTGCGAGATGAGGTATGCCCTGAGAGGGAGATGGAGTGGAAGGTGCGATGAGAGGTAAAAGAGGTCTGTGTACCACACCCTTCTTGGCCAATCCGGGGCGATCAATATGACTTGGCGAATCTTCCTCAGAACCCGGGTAATCAAGGGTATGGGAGGAAACACGTAAAGAAGCTGTGAGCCCCAATCTAGCTAAAACGAGTCCCCCAACGCTCCCCAAATCGGATACTGAAGACTGCAGAACGACAGGCAATGCACATTCTCGTGAGTGGCAAACAGGTCCAATTGAGGAAACCCCCACATCCTTAAAATGTGACGGACCTCCTCCGGATGGATACGCCATTCGTGATCTACCGAGTACTGCCATCTGAGACTGTCTGCACGCACATTCAGCACTCCGGTCAGATGATTCGCAATCACCCAAATCTGATGGTCCTGAGCCCAGGACCAGAGTCACAGAGCCTCTCTGCAGAGGCGATATGACCCTACTCCTCCCTGTTTGTTGATGTACCACACTGCAGTAGTATTGTCTGTCATGACCTGAATCGACTGACCACGAAGGGAGGGAAGAAAGGCCTTGAGAGCCAAATGCATCGCCCACAATTCCAGAAGAGTGATGTGAAACAATCTTTCCTCTAGAGACCAAAGGCCTTTCACCTCCAAATCCCCCAGAGGAGTGCCCCACCCTAGAGTGGAGTCATCCGTTATCACTGTGGCTACCAGAGAAGGAAGTTGAAACGGCTTCCCTTGAGACAGGTTGTCTGAAACACTCCACCATAACAGCTCCACTGCATTGTCTCTAGAGTTCTGACCACTTCCTTGAGATCTCCATTGTGTTTAAAGTTAAACCACTACGTGCGGAGGCACCACTGGAGTGCTCTCATGTGCCAGCGTGCATGGCTGACCAACAGACTGCAGGAAGCGAACAGACCGAGCTGGCGCAAGACCTTCAGGACTGGAACAGTCGCTCCATTCTGAAAAATTGGAATCATAGCCTGGATGTCTTGAATCCACTGTAGACTCATAGTAGTGTCCAGTACTGCCCCTATGAACAGGTGGCGCTGAGAGGGCACCAGGTGACAGTTGGGCAAATTTATCGAAAAAACCCAAGTCGAACAACAGACATGTTTTTACTTGCAAATGTCGCATCACCATGTCCGGCGACTTTGCTTTGAGCAGCCAGTCGTCCAAATAGGGGAAAACACGAATCCCCGATCTCCTTAGATGTGCTGCTACTACCGCCATCACCTTCATGAAGACCTATGTTGCGGATGTAAGACCAAATGGAAGGACCGCAAACTGGTAGTGCTGAGATCTCGCTGTAAAATGCAGATACTCCCAATGCGACTTCAGGATTGGTATGTGAATATACGCATCCTGCAAATCGATCAACACCATCCAGTCTTCCTGCTGCACCACAAGCAGAACCTGAGCCAGGCTCAACATCTTGAACTTCTGCTGCCTGAGGTAAAAATTCAAGAACCGGAGGTCCAGGATCAGCCTCAATCGACAGTCCTTTTTGGAAATCAGGAAGTACAGGGAGTAGCATCCCTGACCCCTTTTATGCTCCGGAACCACATTCGAACCTCTTGTTGTGGAAGCAACAGGTGCTCCTCTGAGCAACAACCCTGGTGAGAGGGGAAAGGAGGTGGACGATCTTGGAAGGTAAGGGCATGCCCATTTTCTATGAGATCCAAAACCCAGAGATCTGAAGTAACAGATCTCCAATTTCGTAGAAAATGGGACACCTGACCTCCCATGGGACAAACATGCTCTAGGATAAGGAATCTAGAGCTGCTTCCCTGCGGTACCTGTTGGAGGGATGGGAGACTGCTTAGTAGAGCATGATGCTTGGACTACTAAGCTCTCAGGAGATGTGTGTGTGTGAAGAAAAGAAGGATCTCCAGGAGCCACCTTATATCTTCTTGCAACCGATCTGGACACTGCAGGTGCAGTCATTGGCTTCTGCCACACCTCTAAAATGGGCTCAGTCAAAGCCTCATTAAATGGAAGCAGAGGTTCCGATGCAGAAGTAGGAGAATGAAGAACTTCTGTTAAAATATTGGACTTAATCTCTGCAGTAAGCAACGACAAGCCCAGTAGATCAGCTGCCATCCTTTTTATAGAATGGTAAGAGGAAACCTCCTGTCATGGTAGGCTTTTCTGTGAAGAGAGCTCCCACTCAGGAGATGTGTCCAAACCACTAGCCTCCTGCAGACCATAACATTCCTGCATAGGGTCAACAATTTCCCCCTCTTCAGCCTCTTCCTGCTGCACCTGATATTCTCCCTCCTCCAGCATCCTCTGCGTCACCCTTCTGGATCTCATCTTAGGGACCGGCGTCAGCAGTGCTAGATGAGCTGCCGGTGACTTGAGGCCGGCATCGATGGAGGCTCCACAGAAACAATTGAAGGTGCTGGACGAGGCTGGGACGGCGCCGGACCTGAACCAGACAGCACTGGAGAAGACCCATCTAACTGCACTCTTTCCTCCATGGAATGCACAGGCATCGAGAACCTCGGCATCGGGAGAGGCCAACTCCCTGGGGTCCTCCAGCATGAAAGGCATGAATGGTGCCTGTGCAAGGTGAGGTGGCAAACCTCCAAGGGTGTATGAAAGCAGTCCCAGGGGGCCAACAGGTGCACCAGCAGGGTTAGCAGCTCTGGCAAACATGCCAAACATCGCATTCAAGAAATACGAAGGATCTGTACCTGGAGCCGGAAAAGGTGGGTATGGATCCAGAACCGGTGGGTTTAGAGCACAATGACGCTACTTTTTTTTAACTGAATTGTGACTTGACAAAACAATGGCATTTATTTGTGTCATTTGCAGATCACATTTTAACTTTTGATATTTCTCTTTTTTCTTTTTTCTCATTTTTTTCCCTTTTTCTTTATTTTTCTCACTCTCTTTGGTTTTTCTCAGTTTTCCTATTTTTTTATATTCCTATCCTCAACGTTTCTTACACAAATCTATTTCACTTATCTTATTCATTATATTTGGGTTTTCACTGTCTTTGTTTTATTGTGCTATTTTGTTAACATTTGATAATTTCATTCTTTTTTTTTTGTACCACTTATTTCTGTGACCTTCTTGTGCATATCAGCCTTGAAAAAGCCCTCGGCCAACTGGCCTTTGGGCAACACACATGTCAGCTGTTTTTGTCTTTTTTGTGTGATATCAATGTTAAAATGAAACAATTAAAAAATTGCAAACTTTGCGGATTGAGACCTACAAATACATAACTCTTGGAAATGTTATTCCGTCAATTTTATCGGCTTAAGGGGCACAGACCTCCAACCACAACTCTGATAATCTCTTTTTCCAATGGCTCTTGGGTGTAGCCATTTGTGAGGCGCGTGCCATCCCTACATTGGCTCTCTACAATGGTAGCATGAATCCTATATTTATCCACCCATCTTAGCATCCTCTACAAAAGATATAGGTCTACCTTTAGCTAGGGTCACTGAACCTAAAACCTATAAGTCACCCCTAAAGCAAGCCTTTCAATCCTGAAGGCAGGGTGCACGGTTCTAAGGGTGAGGGTGCCCCTGCATGAGCAGCATACCCCTTCAGCCCATGGAGTCCATTATACTGGGTTGTAAGTGAGACAGCCATACAACATAGAGGGGCACCGCCTCGTTACGCGATGACCATCTCGAAACTGGCTGTAACGTACCCTCTTATTTATGGTATCAAACATGTTGGAATCATACTCCCACACCGTGAACAGTGTGAGAGGTATGATTCCATGCACTGTAAAGCTCCTCAGGGAGGCCCTCAGTGCTCCCGGTACCAGTCTTCTACACCCGGACAGCACAACATGACTGCTGCGGACCAGAGATACGAATCTGCCCTCCAGCTGCTGAGCCAAGTTTGAGCAGGGGAAGGCAGAACAATAGGGGCCCGATTCACAGAACTAACTTAAGACAAAATCCTAAACTTACTACTTTTGGTATTCACAGAAGTTAGGATTTTGTCTTAATTTTGTCTTAAGACAAACTTAAGACAGACTTAAGACAAACTTAAGACAGACTTAAGACAGACTTAAGTTAGGATTTTGTCTTAAGTTTGTCTTAAGTCTGTCTTAAGTCTGTCTTAAGTCTGTCTTAAGTTTGTCTTAAGTCTGTCTTAAGACTGTCTTAAGTCTGTCTTAAGACTGTCTTAAGTCTGTCTTAAGTTTGTCTTAAGACAAACTTAAGACAAAATCCTAACTTAAGTCTGTCTTAAGTCTGTCTTAAGTCTGTCTTAAGTTTGTCTTAAGTCTGTCTTAAGACTGTCTTAAGTCTGTCTTAAGTTTGTCTTAAGACAAACTTAAGACAAAATCCTAACTTCTGTGAATACCAAAAGTAGTAAGTTTAGGATTTTGTCTTAAGTTAGTTCTGTGAATCGGCCCCCAAGTATCCTGTCATAGGGAGGTGTGACCACCTCCCAGTCAGGGTTTAGTGTATTGGGGCCGGGAGGGAGTGCTTGCCAGTGCCACTCAGTCTGCTTGAAGGGCACATTTGGTTCCCTCCTTGCATAGTCCAGTTCAAACCAGCTCAGGGAGCCATTGGCTCCTGCTCTGGGGTGAAATTGGACAAACAACATGGAGTATCCTCTCCACTGTCCGACCCCTCCTCTGGGAGGGTACTCTGAATCGTTCCAACCCTTTGCTTAGGGTACTTAAGGGCTTACCTGAAGGTAGGTCCCTAGATTCGTTGTGGGACATGATTCATTTCAAGACACCACTTCTTCTTCAACAGTCTAACATTCTGGACTTCGTTGGATTCGCTCTGGGTATCAAGGCTGCAACTGGGAAGACTCCTGCTCCTGATCTCGTCACCCTGCTTGTCTGCTGCAACCACCATGCCTATAAACCATACAGGAGCCTTCCAAGGCCTGTGGGAATTCAAGACACATGAAGGAATCTCACTTGAAGTGAAGGAGCCACTTCCCTGCATCTGCATGAACTGCAACTAAGCTGACTGGTCTGCTGATCCTGGGCTCCCACGGACTCTGAAAAACTCAACAACACAGGTCATGGTTTTTCACATCTCTTGAGGCATGCCCTGTCCTCTCACCAAGCTTGAGGCCAGTATCCCTCTTCGGAGTCGCAGGAACCAAACCCCTGTGCACGACGTCAAATTGCAGTTGTAAAGGCTTGTTGGCTTCTTTGCACCAAGATCTTCAGGCTCCAAGCAGCCCCAACCTCAAGCATCTCCTATGACCAAGATCTTTGTCCTCACCACATCACTTGCACCGTAGGCCTGCATCTTTGGTGAGCAGCTCGAGTTCCTCTTGCGACTCCAATGCCTCCAGCCTGTGAGTCCTCTTGAGGGTCATCTTTGAATTCTGTGGGCTCCCCTGATTGCTCAGGGACTGCCTTGACTCCCCTGCTTGTGGTGAGTCCCCCAGACATTTCTGGTCCTGTCACTGTACCTTCTTTGCTTTCCACATTGTTTGCAGTTGCCAAGGCTTGTTGGTGCTCCCGATGGACACCGCCCCCTCAACTCTCAACATGCAACATGGGACAGCTCGTGAATGTCCCCTGGTCTTCCACAGCATCGCCTGGTCCTCACAGCTGCAACTCCAAGGTCACTGTCATCTCCCCTACAACACTCGACATCGGTGGGCATTCGTCTTCCGTGCCTCCTGGTCACTCCTGAGTGGCATGTGCTCTGTCCCCTCTGCTTGCAGATACTTCTCAACTTGAATTCACCTTTGGGCTTCACCAGACACTTTCACCTTCTCCAGCAGCTGCATCTTCCTGAAGCCCTCCATTGGGTTCGATGGCGGTTTCCGACACCACTTCACACTTATGCACCCGGCTTCCTTGGTGTAGGTATCTTGGATCGTATGGTAGCCACGGGTGGGGTGGCTCTCCAACCTTCTGTCTTCCACAGGATTTCTTCAGGGTCCTCTGGGAAGGGTCCTTCTTTTAAATTGCAACCGCGACTTATGGATCCTGCGGTTGTGTTCCCATGGGGCCCCTTGTTACTTACTTTGGGGGGTTCCTTGGGTTCCGAGCACTTCTACGTCCTCTGGGTATAGTCTTGACTTGAGTTGTGGTTCGCATACCACTATTTTAGTATATGGTTTGGTCTCCCGCTGGCGACCACTGTGTATTTTGTGCTACTTACCAGTTTCTATTGAAGAGAATTGTGTGCAGTGTGTCTATCTCCGACTAAGAGATATCTGTATGTGTTAGTGAGTGTCTTATAATAAATACATATTTTTATAAATATACTGTGTGGGTCACTTAATCTACACCTATAAGATTATGTTCTGGTAAAAACAAGCTGCTTTACCCTCCTTCTGGACTAAGGCAGACGACTGTTCTCCACAGCTACCACTTAGAGAGCTTTTCAAGGTTGTCTAAGACCACTAAAATCACATTAAGGGTTGTATAGATTGGTGCAAGGTGCCCACTTACATAAGTGCACATTATATACCAAGCCAGCTTCTCACAGTAGATGTTCAGGTAAGGAGGCCAGGATGACAAAGCCTGAAACTCACTGACCCACTGGGCAGATGCTATTGCCAGAAGAAATGTTGTCTTGATGGTAAGAAGCCGGAGAGGACAATTGTGCAATAGCTTAAAAGCAGCGCACATCAGAAAAGTCAATACTGTATTTAGGTTCCACTGAGGCACGATGAAGGGCGGAGGTAGAAACGTGTTGCACACCTTTTTAAGATTCTAGGTACAATAGGGGATTTAAAGAGGGATGGCTGATCAGGCAACCGCAGAAAAGCTCAAGTAGCAGAAAAATAGCCCTTTAGGGTGCCCAGAGCAGAGTCCTACTGGGCAAGAGAAAGCAAAAAGAGAAGGACCTGAGGAAAGGGAGCAGCAAGAGGGGCAAACTGTTTCTCTGCACAATATGCCACAAACTTGCCCCAACAGCAGATGTATACAGTCTTGGTGGAGGTATGCCTGGCTGCCAAGATAACAGTAATAACTGTTGCACGCAATTTTTTCACGCATGAAGGAAGAGCTTTGACAAGTTTAGGTGGAGACCCCTCCCCTGCTTCTGTGACAGAAGATCCTCCCAAAGAGGCAGCCTGATCAGAGGACCAATGACCATGCTCAACAGCTCGGATACTAAACTTTCTGGGCCCGGTCCAGGAACACAAGGATGTAAATGTGTTGTACTTGTATAGCGCACTATTACCCTAAGGTGTCCTGGCGCTGTACTCATACCACTGTGGAACCCTTCCTGGCTTTTCCCTGTGAAATGTCCACTCCTGGGCACCCCCAAGGTGAAGCCAGGCATCCCAGCACTGTTGGGGCCGTTGTGGAGATTAAGCAAGCTATTGCCCAGAGTTGCAGAGTGGGACCCATGATTAGAATAGGCACCGAGGCGAGAATTAACAGGTCCGAGGAAATTGAGCCCAAGACCCGCCGAGGCGGGAATTGAACCCTGGTCCCGGGCCAGACCTCTGCATCAGGGTCTGCCGCTCTAACCATTGAGCCACACTTCTCCAGGATGACATGGGCGCGGTTGTTCCTGATCTTCTTGAGAAATCTGGGCATGAATGGTATGGGTGGAAAGGCTTACAAGAGACATGAGCTCCACTTGACACAAAAAGAGTACCTGAGTGAGAGCCACTTTGGAAACTCCAGTGTGCCAAACCGCTGACATCGTGCATTCTCGGCGGTGACAAACAGGTCTAACCAGGGTTCTCCTCACAGCTGAAGGAGACCTGGCACTAGCTCTGGATGGAGACACCATTTGTGATCAGTCACGCATCTTCAGCTGAGTTTGTCTGCCCTAGCGTTCAGAGAGATGAACAACCAGCGAAATGCCCTGAAATTCCAGCCATGTCCAGAGATGCAGGGCCTCTTGGAAAAGGGTCCACGACCCAACCCCACCCCACCCTGTTTGTGGGAGTAGTACATGGCGGTGGTGTTGCCCATTAACACTTGCACTACCCTTCCCTTGAACCCCCCAACCAGAGCTTCAGTAGGTTGATGTGGAGTCCGGATTTCGCAGGAGACCAGAGGCCTCTCATCTCCATCTCTCCCAGATGGCCGCCCTAACCCAGGAGCGACATATCTGTCACCACTGTCAGATCTATTTGGGGAAGGGAGAGGGGTCTGCCATTGGCCCAATCATGGTTAATTAACCACCACTGCATATCTTTTGCAGTTCCTTCCAAGATCTGGACATGTAGGAGAAGTTTCCCTGATGCTGATCCACTGGAACTTCAGGTCTCACTACAGAGCCCACATATACTAGTTGGCATGTGTCACAAGCAGGATGTAGGAGGCCATGACGCCCAGTAGGCTCAGAGTCAGTCTTCCCGAAATCCAGAATAGAGGCTGAAACATCGGTATCATGTCCTGAATATCCTGGACTCACCACTTGGGAGGATAGGCACAATACTGCACCATGTCCAGAACAGCTCAGATGAAAGGAAGAGTCTGAGAGGGAGTCAGGTGTGACTTAATCACGTTAAACGTGAAGCCCAGTGAGTGCAGGAGGTCCACCATAGTCTGAAGATGGAAGACAACAGCCTGGGGTGAGCCTGTCTTCAACAGCCAGACGCGGATAGAGGCGAAGAATGGCACCCCTGATCTCTGCAGATGAGCTGCAACCACCACCATCACCTTGGCGAACACAGAGGATCTCTGATAAGGTCAAAAGGAAAGACAGCAAACTGAAAGTGCTCATGGCCCACCATGAACCCCAGGTAACGCCTGTGGGCAGGCAGGATTGGAATTGGAAGAATGCGTCCTGCAAGTACAATGCTACCATCCAATTTCCTGGGTCCAGGGCAGACAGGATTTGAGTGAGCATGAGCATTTTTAACTTCTCCTTCTTGAGGAAAGAATTGAGAGGGCACAGATCTAGGATAGGACGAAGGCCTCCATCCTTCTTGGTCACCTGAAAGTAGTGGGAATAACAACCACAACCTACTTCTGGCATCGCCACCCTCTTTATAGCTGCCGTGGCAAAAAGAGCTGTCACTTCCTGGCAGAGCAAGGAGAGATGGTCGTCCATCAGCCTGTTCCAGGTGGGTAGCATGGGTGGATGGGTTGTCATGAAGGGGAGGCAGTATCTTCTTCATACAACTTGAAGAACCCAGCATTTTGATGTCATAAGCTTCCAGCAGGGCTGGTGATGGTGTATGCTGGGTGCCCATGATAGTAGGAGGGCATACTAAAGGGGTTTGGAGGCTGTGACTGCCGGCAGAGTGGTGGACTGGCCCAAACTATGGCTGTCCAACCCACGGGGTCCGTGGGTACCGTATCCTTAGCAACACACAGACTGAGAAGAATGTACGTCATGATGGCTTGGCTGGTAAAAATGCAGCTGGAAGCCCCTTCAGTGGCCATATAAGGAGAAAAAGACAGTCTGGGGTTGGTGGGGGCCATGGAAAAGATCTGGTTGTAGCTCTGCTATTCTTGAAGCACTCTGAGGCTGATCAATCAAAAGACATGTCCATAAGCGACGCTTGGACATCCCTGGAAAAGTAAGTTGTTGTCGGCCAGGTGCGTCACTGTAAGGCCACCGATGAAGAAACCGATCAAACCAGCAAGTCAGTCATGTCCAGCCCACATCGAATCATGAACTTCACTGCATCACGCCCATCACACATATCTTAGGAGAGTATGGCCCGGGCCTCCTCTGAGAACATGGGAAGCACCTGCGCAACTGACTCCCACAGAGCAATGCAGTAATGGCCCAAAAGGCATGCAGTGTTCACGGACCGCAGCACCAGGGTTGTGGAAGAAAACATTTTCTTTCCTCAGCTGTCCAGGCTCTTGGATTCTCTATTTGGTGGAGTGGTAGGGAATGTGCCTGGATTTACATGGGATGTGGAGGTTTGGATCACTAAGCTCTCCAGGGTAGGGTGCTGCGTGAGGAAGTTAGGTTCCCCTGGGGCAGGGCAGGGCAGTGGAGGTGGGCAACAGTTCTGTTTACAGATGTCCCTGGGCAAGGTTTGGACCCTTCATTAAAGAACAAGTTACTTACCTTTGGTAAAGCATTATCTGGTACAGATTCTATCTAGCTGCAGATTCCTTACCTTTGAATTTCCAAGGCATCAGGCTGGATCCGGAATCTTTTGCTGAGTGATACCCCTTGCACACGGCCTTGGGTGGCTCCATTCGGCGCTGCGTGATGTCGTCGGTAACATTGATTATGTTATGTTAATTTAATTTATAAAGAGCATTAATGCCCTAAGGCGTCTAAGCGCTGTTTCTTTCAGCAAATGTTTATAAAAGACTTCCCGATGAGTTACTCTGATTTAAATAACCAGGGGTCAGATTTACAAGCCCCTTGCGCCACCGGTGCATCACGTTGCGTGACGCACAGGTGACGAAACTGCTGAGTGATATTTACAAGCACAGGTAAAGTCACCCTGCGTGACTTAACCTGTGCTTGTAAATATTGCCCCTGTTCACGCAGCGTGACATGGGTGTTGCTGTGGGTGGTCCCATGCAACACCCATGTCCACTGATGTATTTCCAGATTTATGAGAAATCGTAAATCTGGAAATGCGTCAGAATGCCACGAGGAGAGTTTTTTTCATTTCTCCTAGTTTTTTCCCCTTTCAATGCGTGCTGCATTCTACAGAACACATTGGAAGAGGAAATCACCTCAATTGATTGTTTTTGTGCAGGAAGGTGCCCCCTCCCGCGCAAAAACAATCTCCCCACGACGCAGGCATCCTTGTACCATGATGTCTGCGCCGCCGCGTGGCAGCTGTTTGTGCGCCAGCGCAGGGGGAAGCAGAGAGATGCGACACATTGTAGTAAATATGTCACATTCCTGTGCTTCGAAACTAACGCAGCGTGGCGCAGCAAATGATTTGCTGTACTATGCTGCGTTAGTTTCTTGTAGATCTGCCCCTAGGTCTTTACAGCCTTTCTGAAAGATAGAAGACTTGGTTCATTCTTTATCCCCAAAGGGAGTGTATTAGATATTTTAGTTGCTCCCATTAAATGCTCCTCCAGCCCCATTGTGTTTTTTTAAAACTGGGCTGTAGCAATAGATTTGCAGTAGCTGATCGAAGTTTCCTAGCTAGAATATACTGCTTGAAACTGTGACTCAGTAAAGCTGGGCCCAGATTATGGATTGCTTTGTAGGTTAGGCAGTGTACCTTAAAAGCTATTCTTTTTTTATGGGGAGTCAGTGTAGGTCTTTCAATTTATGAGTCACTGAGGAAAATTTGGGGATTTTCAATAAGAGTCTTGCTGCGGCGTTTTATAAAACCTGAAGTTTATTTAGATTGTATTTAGGAGTAGTCAGAAGCAACTGTTACAGTAATCTATTTTTGATAAAATGAATGCTGTAACTAAGGTTTTTTGCAGGTTGGCCGGTATGAAAGGCAGGACCTTTTTAATTATTCTAAGAGTGTTGAATGTAGAGAAAGTGAGTGTGTTTACGTGACCAATAAAATTAAGTTTGGTATCGATAATTACTCCTAAATTTTGTGCTTTATCCACTGGGGCGGGGATTATCATGTTGCGGTGCCTATATAGGCGCCAACCAGGTGTGCGGACATCAGTACTTTTCATTTTTTTCCACGCCAGAAGCACAGAACCACAAAGTAATTGATGTAGTCGTGTGCAAAACCAGGGTCCTGAAAGGGGGAGTAACCCTAGCCCTACAATATTAGTCTGCAAAGAGGGAGGAATGGGTGGGGCTGTAAGGAATCTGCAGCTAGATAGAGTCTCTACCAGATAATTTGTCACCGAAGGTAAGTAACTTGTTCATCTAATAGAGACTTCTAGCTGTAGATTCTGTACCTTTGAATTAGGTACCCAAGCCACACCATCCTGGCGGTGAGCTGTGGACCAATATCATATACTAGGAAGTCCTGCAGGACTGAGAGGGCAAAATGCCCGTCCCTGCAGATCTCACTGTCCAGGCAGTAATGTTTTGAAAACGTATGTAAAGATGCCCATGTTGCCGCCTGACAGATGTTTTGGACTGGGACACCCTGTGCTAAGGCCGTAGTCGCAGCCTTTCCCCTGGTGGAATGGGCTCTTAATCCCTCAGGGGGCTGCTTCTTTGTCAGGGCATAACAGATCTTAATGCAGAGAACGACCCAGCGAGAGATGGTCCTTTTCTGCACTGCCCTTCCCTTATTCACTCCCACGTACCTCACAATAAGTTGGTCATCCACCCGGAACTCTTTGGGGTGGTCAAGGTAGAAAGAAAACGTACTTGATGGGTCCAGTTGGTGGAGCTGCTTTTCTTCCTTAGAGGGATGCGGGGGGAGCAAAGAAGGTGGGAAACTTGATGGAGTGACCCAGATGGAAACGGGCCATAATTTTCGGTAAAATGGATGCCTGGGTGAAAAGCACCACTTTGTCCGGAAAGGACATAAGATAAGGAAGCAAGCAAGATAACGCCTGCAGCTCATTCACCCTCCAGGCCGATGTAATCTCCACAAAGAAGGCTGTTGAGATGGTCAACAGCCGGAGGGGACAATTGTGTAAGGGCTCGAAGGGAGAGCACATCAGACAGGTGAGAACCAAATTAAGGCCCCACTGAGGCATAACAAAGGGCGTAGGTGGAAATAGGGAAGCCAGCCCTTTCAGTAATCACTGTACAATGAGAGATTTGAAGAGAGAGGGTTGGTCTGGCAGCCAAAAAATGCATACAGAGCAGAAAGGTAACTCTTTAGAGTTTCCAAAGCAGAGCCCTGTTGGGCAAGGGTAAACATTAATAAAAGGACAGAAGAAAGAGAAGCAGAAAGAGGGTCAATAGACCTTTCTGTACGGTATAATACAAATTTCTGCCAAAAGCAGGAGTATACCATCTTACTGGTGGGTACCTGGCCTGCAGAATAACGTTACAGACTTCAGGAGGAAGGTCAAAAGATATCAACTGTCGCCGCTCAATCTCCACGCATGGAGGTGCAGACTTTACAGTTTCAGTGGAGAACCCTCCCCTGCTGCTGCAACGGAAGGTCCTCCCGAAGAGGCAGCCTGATCAGAGGATCGATGCTCATTCTCAGAAGCTCTGGGTACCAGACTCTCCTTGTCCAGTCCGGAGCCACAAAGATGACTTGGGCCTGGTCGCTCCTGATCTTCTTCAGAACCCTGGGCAAGTAAGGTATGGGCAGAAAGGTGTACAGCAGGCCTGAGCTCCACTTGCGACGAAAGGCGTCACCAAGCGACAGCCACCTTGGAAGCTCCAGCGCGCAGTACTGTAGACACTGTGCGTTCTCATAGGAGGTGAACAAATCTAACAACGGCTCTCCCCACTGCTGACAGAGACCGTGCGCCACCTCTGACTGGAGACACCATTCGTGATCAGCTAGGCACCGATGGCTGAGTTTGTCTGTCCTGGCGTTCTGAGAACCTGCCAGGTGTTGAATCACCAGGGTAATACCCTGCTGTTCTAGCCATGTGCAGAGACGCAGGGCCACTCGACAAAGGGTCCATGACCCCTCTCCATCCTGCTTGTTACAGTATCACATGGCAGTGGTGTTGTCCGTGAACACCTGCACTAGCTTCCCATTGACAGAGGGAAGAAATAATTTCAATGCCAATCAAATTGCCAGAAGCTCCAACAAATGTCAGTGTCCCCTAATCTCCACTTCTCCCAGATGACCGCCCCATCCCAGAAGTGACCCATCTGTCACAGTTGTGAGATCTGCTTGGGGAAGGGAGAGGGGTCTGCCATTGACCCAATCGCGGTTCGTCAATGACCACTGCAGATCTCTTGCAGTTCCTTCGGAGATCTGTAACATGTCAATGAGATTTCCCCGGTGCTGTGCCCATTGAAACTTCAGGTCCCACTCAGGGCCGGACTAGCCATAGCGGGCACCGGGCGTTTCCCCAGTGGGCCGCTAGGGTGGGGGCCTGTTTTGGGCGTCTGGGGGGCCGTGTTTGTTACAGGGGGTCGGCAATACTGCCCCCCTGTAACAAAATCGGCCAAACCTGGCCCTCGCAAACTGCTCGCAGGCACTCCCCTCACCCCAGGGGGGGGGGGGTGGCTGAGCAGTGTGCCAGGGCCGGTTTCTGTTCCCAGTCCGGCCCTGGTCCCACTGCAAAGCCCGCATATGCCACCTGGCATGCTTCACCAACAGGATGCAGGAGGCCATGAAGTCCAACAGCCTCAGAGTCAGTTTCACTGAAATCCCAGATAGAGGCTGAAACATCGGAATCATAGCCTGAATATCCTGGACTCGCTGATCGGGAGGATAGGCCAAAAACTGCATTGTGTCCAGAACTGCCCCAATGAAAGGGAGCATCTGAGAAGGAATCAGGTGTGACTTTGGCACATTTATAGAGAATCCCAGCAAATGCAGGAGGTTTGGTGGAGTCTGAAGGTGGAAGATGACAGCCTGGGCTGAGGACGCCTTCAACAGCCAGTCATCGAGGTAGGGGAAGACTGACACCCCTAACATGTGCAGATGAGCTGCGACCACCGCCATCACCTTGGTGAACACCCGAGGGGCACTGGTATTGCGGCCTACCTTGATCCGCAGGTAATGCCTGTGGCCCATGAAAATATGCATCCTGTAGGTCCAATGCTACCACCCAGTCTCCTTGGTCTAGGGCAGACAAGACCTGAGCCAAAGTGAGCATCTTGAATTTCTCCTTCTTGAGGAAGGGATTGACGGTCCGAAGATCCAAAATGGGCCATAGATCCTTGTTCTTCTTTGCAATCCGAAAGTAGTGGGAATAACAACCACTGCCTACTTCTGAAACCGCTACCCTTTCTATAACTCCCTTGGCCAAGAGAGCTGTAACTTCTTCTTAGAGTAACATTAAATGATCCTCCATCAGCCATTCTGATTTGGCAGAATGAGAAGAGGAAAAGAAAGGAAAGGCAGAGAAAAGCCCTCCTGGACGATCTGCAAGTCCCACTTGTCATTTGTTATTGATTTCCAGTGGGGGAGATGATGAGAAATTCCCCCACCAACTGGAGTAGTGTGGTCCTGCAGAGTCAGCCTAGGAGTGCTTGGAGTCTGCGGCTGCTGGGGGCAGTGTGGTCGACGACTAAAGGTCTGCATTCGGAATGCACCGCGTCCACGTCCTCGCACAGCTTGTGGCAGTCTGTGCAGGATGCTGGCTGGGATAGGGTTGATGTGGCTGGAAACCCCTTCCATTACCATGAAAGGGGCAAAAGGCAGACTGGCCATGGGGAGTCGAGGAGTGACCCAAGGATCTGGCCATACGTCGAGAGTCCTTGAACCCCTACCAGGGCCGAGTCTGCCTTTTACCCAAAAAGACGGGTTCCATCAAAGGGCATGTCCATCAGATTAGCCTGGACATCCTTCAAGAAGCTAGTTGTTTGAAGCTAGGCATGGCGCCTCAATGCCACTGTTGTTGAAATTGATCTACCCAGAGTATCTGTCGTATCTAAGCCACACTGTATGGTGACTTTTGCTGCATCTTTCCCATCCTTGACCTTTTGGGAGAGCTCAGCCCCGGCCTCCTCCGGGACCTGGGGCAGCACTTGCACTTGCTCAACCATCTCCCATAGGGAATGGGAGAAACTACCCAATCAGCATGCGGTATTCACCGACCGCAATGCCAGGCTGGAGAAAGAAATCAATTTGTTCCTAAATGCATCCAACCTCTTGGAGTCCCTATCCGAAGGGGCAGAAGGGAACGCGCCTTGCGACGTGGAGGCTTGCACCACCAAACTTTCTGGGGTGGAGTGTTGGCTGAGGAATTTAGGGTCGCCCACAGATGGGTAATGGGGGCGTGCAATTGTCCTATTCACAGGAACCCCTGTGCTAGGCTTGGTCCACATGCATAGAAAGACATCCGTAAGTGCCTCATTAAAGTGCAAAAGGGGTTCAGAAGTGGAAAACCTTTGTTAAAACACCTCGGTCAGGAGATTAGTCCTGACCTGCACTGAGGGCAGCTCTAGTCCTAGGACCTCAGCTTCCCTCTTTGCCACTATAGCATAGGATGCCCCCTCCTCCGTAGTCACTGTTGGCGGAGAGAGGATGCCAGCATCTGGGGAGGTGTCCAGTCTGCTGGCTTCCCCAAGTTCCCCATATCCGTCCAGGTTCTCCTCAGAGACATTCTGAAGTTCCAGAGGGTCCACAGACCCCTCCAATTCCTCTCATGAACATAGCACATCCTCAAAGTACTCAGGTGACAACATAGAACCTCTGGGTTCAATCGGTGCTGGAATCGGTGTCAAGCGACATCGTTCCGGCTCCATGTAATCTGGAATGAGGATGGGGCTGGCGTCACTGATGTGCACCAGCAGCGCCGCAGGAACCAACTTCGGGTGTCATGCCGGGGAAGGTCGCAAATTCACGACTGGCATGGACTCGGGATCAGATCCTTGAGGCCCCACTCGCACCATGGCCAGAGCCGACGGCGTCGAACCCGATGGGGCGCTTCTGACTCTGCGGGGCCTGAGGGCTCATCAGCAGGGTCGTTTCAGTCAAATTCATGGTGCATAGCCTTGTAAAACTCTTTCATTTGAGCGGGAGTAGCTCTGGCTCACGGACAGGGTGGGAGGTGCGAAGTCGCCTCTGACTCCTGCTCCACAGAACAGTGCCTAGAGTGTCAGTGCTCCTTACCATTCTTGACGACGGACGACGGACGTCAGCCGGGGTGAAGAAGAAGCCCGTTACTTAGGACTCCGGGAGCAGTCCTTTGACTGCCTCTTCCTCGATCAGGACCTCCGTGAAGTCTCGCTGAGCGGTGTCAACTGTTGGACCGCGAGGAGTTTCATTGCTTGCTCCCTCAAGGCCTTTGGAGCCTTGGCCCAGCAGTCCGAGCACGACTTCAAATCATGGTTGCGCTCGAGACATCAGAGACAGACGAGGTGGGGATCGGTGACTGACATCATGCTGTGGCAAGCACTGCACGGCATGAAACCTGTCTTCCTCAAAGACATCCCTCGCACACAAAGTGGAAAAGTTTTTCCAATTTCGACAAAAAACCTGCCAAAAAGAGGGGGATGGGTAGCTCTTCCCAGATTGGCGCTTAACTGGCGCAGAAAGAAAAGAACTGATGTCTGCGCGCCTGGATGGCACCTATATAGGCATCGTGACATCATAACCGACGCTTCACGCGGAGCCGAATGGAGCCACCCGAACCTGCGCGCAAGGGGTATTGCTCAGTAAAAGTTTCCGGATCCAGCCTGACGCCTGCAAAAATTCAAAGGTAAGGAATCTGCAGCTAGAAGCCTCTATCAGATTGAGAGAAGCGGTTCTAAGGGAGTCACTCCCAGCTGAAGCACCTCCGTTTAGATGTTAGTCTTGACTGCCACTGAGGGTAGGGTAAGGTCAATGAACTAGGTCGCTCTCCTCACCACCATCGCAAAAAACATATCTCTCCATAGCCATGGTAGATGGAGAAGGCATGCCAGTATCTGGAGAGATATCCAGTCTGCTGGAGTCTCCCAATTCCTCACACCAGTCGATGTTGGCTAAGGGCTGGTATTCTTCAGGGTCCATTGACCCATCCCAGTCCTCATTGAGTCTAACTCTGGGCAGAGCTGGCGGAGTGACACTACATGGAGGTCCTCGGAGTTGGGGGCCAACTCCGTGGAAACTCCGCTCTGCCACCCGCCTCCACCCCCCCAGGAAGAATTACATTAAATATACATTAAAGGTAGAAAAATAAACACTTACCTTGACTGCGGCATCCCCGGGTTGCCGTCCTCCTCTTCCTCGGTTTCATGATTATCTGCGCATGCGCGCACGCCCGCACATGCGCATTTCTTGCAAGGAATGCGCGGGCACGCGACTGCTGGACTGCTACTCTAAAGGAACTGCTGATCTGCTGTGATGACCTGCGGCCCTCTTGCCTGGGGAAGAAGCACTATGCCTGCAATATTATCATAAACCCAGGACGCCAGAGTGACTCAAAGGACTAGTCAGCTGATCACCTGATCTGAGCATCAGGGACGAAAAGGCTCCCTAACTAGCTTCTGCTGTAGCGTGTTCCTGACCCCCACGTGGTGCCCGTAATGTCCTGGACCATTGGTGTGGCTCACAGGCTCTAAAATCAAACTTGTGGGCTATTCATGACCGCAAATGGTCCCGTTTGCACTGAGACTGTGCAGCTCGCACCGAAAATCAGCGCAAGCTACCTCTAACCCATTTCTTCGCACAGCAGCATCAACAGCACACGTGGTACCTCTAACGTGAAGCACCAGACCGCCCATCTACGAAGTCCACACTGATAACCACCAATGACATTCTCCTTGCTCTCTGCAATCCTCTCTAATGCGAACAGGACTCTTGGCACAGAACTTGAGAAGTAAAACTTCAGCGGGACTAATCTAGTACTGTATCCGAGCCATGCTCCATCGCGGCTGCCCTGAACTTTTGACTTTGACCCAATCAAGCACAACGAGATAGCCCCGGTTGGCACTCTGAGCTTCTGGGCACTATTTTTCACCTTTTTCTTACAAGAATTCCTAACTGGTTTGGTTTTTCTTGTTTTGGCCTTGTTTTATTTCTTCAATTTTGCTGTATTTTCTTACCTGGTGTGGAATTGTTTTGTGTGGTGGTGTCACTGTTTTACTGTTTGAAGTTTTGCACAAATACTTTACACTTTGCCTCTAAGTTAAGCCTGGCTGCTCTGTGTCAAGCTACCAAGGGGCTGAGCACAGGTCAATTTGCGTGTGCCTTACCCTGACAAGGATTGTGGTTGCTGCTTGACCAGGGCTCGCACCCCAGCCACCCAATAAAACTCAATTTCTCGCAAACATGAACTGAGACACTCTTTTCCAGCCCCAAAACTGAGATTAATTTTCTTGAGTTACTACTAAATGGTATATTTTTGTGGTACAATAGTGATACTTTGGTATTATCTGGAAATATGTGTGGGAAGTTAGAGTGAGCCCAGAGACTTTGCCAAAAAATTAAACGCTTTAGTTAGAAACAATTAAAACATAATTTGTGATAATGGTTACTTCAGGATGGAGTTTAGATAATGGAATTCATGGTAAGAGGTTACTTAACTTTCATAAATAGCCTGGATTTCCTTGTCTCCTACTTTAGTCCTACCCCTTTCATTATTTGATCTGCAGCTTATCTACTTCTTCACATCTCAATACCAAATGCAACCCCCAACCTCTTGCTTAGAGCACCAGGCAATGTTCAAATAATAATCACATGCAAATTACCCAGATTGAGTTTAGGGGCAAATTCGAATCCAAAATCAACTTTCATTATGGGCAAGACACGTTTAATCAATGATAGCGAATTCAGCCCTCTATGAAGCTGAGTGACGTTTTCCTAAAAACTACCTGAGGGGATATTTTAGCCAGTGGTGCAGATTCCTTGTCACAGGATGTCCCATATGTGGCAGTTAAGCATGGGGAGCAGGGCATCCGAGGTAAACAGCGATCTGTTCTCCAGGCGGGGGCTGGTGCTGGGACTCAGATCTCACATCATCCCAACAGTGCCATTGGGATTGGTGGGGGCTGAGGCCAAACGATTAAGCAATAATGTCCGGGGCATTGTAGACCAGGTGGCATTGCTAAGTGGATGAGTGCGTTGGAGCAGGGGACAGTTGCAGTGCACCCGCTGCCCGGAATGACCCTATTCGCTAGTGGCAATGCTTTTGCAGCGCCGCGAAGGCCTGATAAAACTGTCCCTCTCGCTTTTCAACTTTGCAAGGGGCATATTATCAAGACAGGCGATAAAATTATCGCTGCTTTAGCGGCAGAAAACTGCCGCTAAAACGGCGATAATGGGCTTGATAATATGCTCAGTGGAATTCCAATTGAACCCATGTTAGATGTCCTTCACATTTAACATGGGCTTCAATTGGAATTCCATAGAGCTTATTATCAAGTCCATTATCGCCGTTTTAGCGGCCGTTTTAGCGGCCGTTTTCTGCCGCTAAAGCGGCGATAATTTTATCGCCTGTCTTGATAATATTCCCCAAGTTTGCAGATTACGAAGCTTTTGAAGGGGCATATCAACAAGGGCTTTATCTCTGCTTTTTTGGCTTTGAAAGCCAAAAAAGGAGAGATAAAACTAGCGTCCTATCAACAACAGGGTGCTAACATGCAAATTTGCATGATAGCAACCCTTTTACTCTACGCTTCCCCTTGCATCTCTAATGAGATGCAAAGGGGGCGTTCCTTTCTCCTATTATCAAGAATGTCGCTAACCCTGTTAGAGACAAAAAAAGCAGCGCTAACCGCGGTTAACGCTGCTTTTTTACATCTGGTATTTTTCTGACTTAGCCATGATATCCTATGGAAGGAGGATATCATGGCTAAGTTTGCCTGTCCCTATCAACAAGGTAACGTGAGATTATCGCTGGGTTTCCTGCGATAATCTCACGTTAGCCTGTTAGCGTGAGGATTTTTATCGCTATTGAGATAAGCGTTGCTAATAGCACGCTATCTCAGCGATAAAATTTCACGCTAGCCGGCGATAATTATCCTAGCGCTAAGTGCGCTTAGAGATAATTATCGCCGGTTGTTGTTGATATGCCCCGAAGTTTCTAAAAGATACACCCACTCGCGCATCAGACAAAGTCTCAACTTTGCACACCATAGTTTTAAACACCCTAAAGTAATACATGTCAACTAGCGGCAAACAAAAACAGATGTTTTACATTTTCACATGTCATGCAATAAGTGTTCAACTAGCAGTGGCTTATCGTAGATACATCTGTTTATGCCATTAACAGAAGTGTTCTGTACCTTGAAGAAATGAGAGAAGAACGCGCTGGAAAAGAGGGGTTGCATCCCCACGTTTGCAGACATCCGCAGATTTTCTATCGCAGCAATTTCACTGTTAATTTTGTTCAATGACTGCAAAATGGAAACAGATGAGTGGCTGATGTTAAAGCATTGAATATGTTCCAGTACTCTGGTTCTATCACACTGTTATCTCTTTACAGTATACCTGCTATCTGTGAGATGTATTTAGGATGATCATCGATGCCTGTACTTTTCTACTAAAAATGAAACATTATAGGTTGCACCTAGTGTAAGAATCTGTGAAGTATTTTTTTTTGCTTTTTCCAACTTCTATTCCGTGCCATTCAACAAGGGAGCAAGCAGTGGGAAGGGCAAACATATCAGCTGAGCGGTGCGGCACCAGCTTTTACAGGTCATTAAACGAAGACTGGGAGCCTAGTTCCTCAATAAATATTGACTGCCACATTTGAGGTCAACAAATGATTCGTTTTTTCCTGCTTTTAGCAGAGCATAGAAACGAGGGGGCTAAAAAGAAACTATTTAGCGTTTCAGAACCATGCAAACCATTGTGTTTGAAAGACTACCACAGTCCCTAGATTTTCCATCTTCTGCACTTGCCATAACAAGCATTTACAATGCAATAGGTCTCGCAATGACATTATTTTGAGCTATTGGCGTTCTTAATGTCATTGTTTTTTTCCCCTTCGTGAAGCATTAATCAAATGGTGTAATACAAAATGGCAATAGCTCACTTTGTTGTAATTGCGAAATCTATTGCATTGCATTAGTACTAGTGTGAGTTTTGTATTGTAAATGGTACTGGCTTTTATTAATGTGATAGTTTTTTTACCACATTAATCTAATGCATTAAAAATGTTAATACCCACTCATTTTGGAATAAGGACTCTGAGTGGATTTTAAACCCAACGGTTTGAAGTAAACGATTTCCAATCTTGTACAAAGTGGGACACCTGACCCCCTCCAGACCAACATGCTCTAAGATCGGGGATCTAGAGCTGCTTTCCTGAGGCACCAACGGTGGGGGGAGGAGAAGAGGAGAAGGAGGAGGAGGACAGTTGCCGAGCGGCTCCTCTGCGACAGCCCCTATTTTTACCCCGGTACAATTTGTACAAAGGATTCTGCTTCTGGCTCTGTTGAGGTTGTTGGCGGCCACGAAAGGAAGCTGCCCTTCCAAATCCACGATACCGCTTGTAGCCGTATCCTCTAGACTGAGTTTGAAGACCCAGAGATCTTGCAGTCGCTCTGCTATCCTTAAAGCGTTGTAAGGTAGAGTCAGCTTTAGTGCCAAACAGTCTCGTATCATCAAAGGGCAAATCCTACACGGTTGCCTGAACATCAGGAGAAAATCCAGATGACCTTAGCCAAGCTTGTCTTCTTGTTGCCATAGAAGACCCCATTACACGAGCCACCGAGTCAGCTGTTTTCAAACCTGACTGTATAACTTGACGGGCCATGGCCTGAGAGTCAGAAAGAGCCTCCAGGAAATTAACCCGATCATCCTCAGATAGCTTTGGGGCCAGCTGTTTGACAGAGTCCATAAGAGCATGGATATATCTCCCAAGTAAACAGGTAGCATTAGTGCATTTCAATGCCATACTCGCAGATGAAAATACTTTCTTTGCCGCCTGCTCCATTTTTTTAGAATCCCTATCCCCCGGGATGGTAGGGGAGGAACCAGAAGATTGTTTTGAGCAAGAAGCTAGGACCACCAAGCTTTCAGGTGATGGATGTGTTGAAAGAAATGCAGGATCCCCAGGAGCTGGCCTGTACCTTCTCGCAATAGACCTGGAAACAGCTGGAGCAGTCAAGGGTCTTTGCCAGACTTCTAAAATAGGTTCTGTCAAGGCCTCATTGAAGGGCAGAAGAGGATCAGAAACTGCAGAAGACGTATTTAGAACCTCAGTTATAATGTTAGATTTTATCTCAGCTGAAGGTAACTGCAGATCAAGTAACTCAGTTGCTTTCCTTACAACAACATGATAAGGAGCGATATCCCAGCCTTGGGGGATGAGAGTTCATACTCAGGGGAAGTATCCAACCATCTGGCCTCCTATAAACCTTCAAACTCATCCACAGACTCAACAATTTCTCCTCCTCCTGGTCCTGTCTATATTCCTCTTCTTCAAGCAGCCTCTGCGCGTCCCTCCTAGAGCGCTGCTTCAGAATCGGCGTCGGCGTAGCCAGACGCGGCACCGGTGACGACGGCATCAGCGTTGATGGAGGACCTTCAGGATCAATCCTCGGCGCGGATCAAATCTGAGGCGGCGCCGACTCGACAGCCGAAGGAGTCTGAGGAACCGGAGTGGAAGACTTCGGCGCTGGAAAATGCCAAGCCAGAGTTGTCAGCATGAATGACACGAAGGCCGCCTGGGCATACAGATGTGGTACACCCAACTTAAAGGCCAATGATCCCACGGGTCCCAAAGGCGCAATAGTTGCATTGGAGGCCCTGGCAAACATGCCAAACATCGCATTTAAAAAAATGCTCAGTATCCGTTCCAGGACCAGGAAAAGGAGGATATGGATCCGTACCTTCCAGAACAGGTATCACCTGAGGTTGAACTGGAATTTGCGGAGCCAGTGGAGACAGCGCCCGCTCAAGCGAAGCCACACAAACAAGAGAAGACTCCCTGGGCATCGGAGACTTACTGGGAGCCGGAGAACCTTTAGGCGTCGAAGAGCCACTCGACGCCGGCGACCTTGGAGCCGGAGACTGAATATGCATCGCCTGTGGAGAAGGAGATGGAAACACAAAGTCTTTCCTCCGAAGCCGCTGAGCCAGAGAAGGCGACCTCGAGGCCTTGTTCTTTGACAAACGGTGCCAAGAACCATGCCTCTTCTTCGACTTCTTGTGTTTTTTTTACTTTGAAGTGTGAGAAGACGATGACTTTGCACGCTTTTGAGCCCTTTTCTCCTTTTTTGCTTTGGCCATAAAGAGTTTAGCCTCACGTTATTTTAGAGCTTTCGGATTCATCTTCCTGCAGCTTCGACACCCTTCGACATCGTGATCAGAAAACAAACACCAAAGGCAATCATCATGGGGATCAGTTATCGACATGTGACCGCCACACTCCCTGCAGGGCTAAAATCCGGACTTCTTAGAAGTAGCCATATCTGAATTCTTTGAGGAAACAAAGTAATCACCAAGAAAATGGAGAGTCCCTAGAAAAACTGTTATGTGTCGACGGCACGGAAAAAAGGGAACTGAGGTCAGCACGCCGACGAGGTCTTCTTATGGTTCCGATGACATCATACGGAGTCATGAGCGGAGCCATGCTATTATGACATCCTCATCGACGTGGGAGAGCTGGGAAAATAATTTCCACGGAATGCTGGTGCATGGGGTATTCAAAATGTGAGGAATCCACAGGCAGATGCATCTATCAGAAGTAACTTTTACATCTGATAGAGACATCTAGCTGCAGATTCCTTAACTTTTGAATCAAATACCATAGCTAGAGCCCCATGGAGGAGGGTCTGCAAACTATTCCTATAGAAGTTCTCAAAAAGAACCAGCCGATTATATCTAACAACCGACCAAATGTACGTAGGAATAGCAGAACAAGAGCTTGGCTCTTCATAATATCACTGTCACAGAACATATAAATAATAAACAAACCTGCAGACCTGAAAATTCAAAATCGGGTCTTACGGAAAACAAGGGGGGGGGACCTAAGCAACCATGGGACAGTTATCAGACATCATCCCCTATCCCCAAAGGGGAAAGAAAACTTGATGACTTAAAAGGAACAAATGCATGACAAAAGCCATTTAATCTGTATTGTGCACGACAATAAAGAAAATCAGAGAAAGAACTGTCCTGATAAAATCCCAAAGAAGAACTCTCAGAATCCATTTCCCCCAAGGAAAGATAAACAACAACACCTCCTTGGTATAAACTATTTAGTTTGTACAAAATGAGCATTCATATTCATCAAATATGCACATTCTATAACATCTTGCCACAAAGATGTATTTATGGACATAGATATATATACAAACATAAATGTGTCACCAGATACTCCGATTGACCTGAAAAGCCACAGAATTTCACTGTCCAATAACTACTGCCAGACCGCATGGATGTGCCAAGCTTGCCATCATATGGCCTTCTGTGCCATAGTACGACAGACTGAACACAACTTCGAGCCCTGAATACACTTGAAACACCAAGGCAAGCGAGAAAAAGAGCATCAACCGCATCTTTAAAGCCTCTTTCTTCTCTTTTTGTTTTTTTGAACAACAAATATGTATTACACATATGACAAACCCATGTATACTCTGTATACCTAATAACTAACTAGAACTGAGAAACAGTTCCAAAAAAGGCTTCACAATAATTTTGAAAATGATAACACGCTAATTAGTGCAGTACCAAAATATCTCATAAAATGATCCTTGTCAACAACAAGCACATTAACGACATTTGTGATACAAGACAAATATGATCGTAAGTCCAATAACTATGTGAAAAACAGCAGCACATTATATCATGTGTACACCGTATACAAAAAAACCACTCTGAAAAGAAAGGTTCAGCAAAAATACACAATCCAGTGAAAAAAGGGTACTACGCCACCGTAGGTGACTTGCCGCAAGAAAAAGCTGCCTGTCAAATGGTATCTTAAAGAACTGACACCATAAGAAACAACAGTCATGAATTGAGGAATTCAGAAAATAATAGGTACATCCTCTACAGAAGACAGGTGGTGCCAATTAGACAGAACCATCAAGAATATCATAGGAAGAAGAAAAGTTTACTATAAAGTCAAAAAATTCTTCTATTATAAAAGTGTCTCCCAAGACGTTTATAGATGATTGGTGGCCTCGTCAGAGACCAAATTATTAACCTTTGGCTGCCAATTCACAGCACCACAATAGGAAGGAGGGATAGGTATTGCCTGCAATTGATGTAATATGCCTTCACTAAACACTGTTCTTTTGCCCTAACGGAAAAACTTGCAATGCTTCAACTTGCTGAAGCACCAAATTACTCTAAGAGTAGAACAAAAAAGACTTTATACACCAGCCTACAACTGGCATAACCATATGTCTCTAAAAGAACGCTGAAGAAGAAAGCCATGCAACTTGCATACTGAACTGCTTCGAAGAAGCATGTGACAGATCCGCTTCCATGCAGGATGTCACCTCTTTTAATGATAGCCTCTTGAGAAGAAAGCTCATCCTCAGAGGCCAGGGAACAAAGGGACCACCCTTAGTCATTATAATGAATACACAAATAAAAAAGAAAATGGTACTGACCAGAGTTCACATGGTAGAACTGAAACCGAAACTGGACATATGCAATGTCCTAATAAGGCTACTCCTTGACCATCTCTAATCAAGTTGTCTACCTCAGCACAGAGGTTATCCGGAAGAGATGGGAGAATGTTCTGTAAAGAATCCCAGAAGCATATTAAAATCGACCCAGCACACAATACGTGTTGGTGACTCTCAATGCTGAACTGGCTGAAGCAAATATATATGCTTACCACAAGCATCACGACCCCTAGAATCCTTACCCACCAGAGTCTTAGGAATAGAATCTACATCCTGAGAAGACGTTGCAGCATGAGTCACTAAGCCACAAGTGAACGGATGTCTATGCAGACAAACTGGGTCCCACAGGCTCTACTCCCGTCTGTCTCTGGCAAAGGATTTTGAACAAAGGGTCTGTAGACTTCTGCACCGTGGGCAGTGACAAGTCTAAAACTGCAACTACTTTGCTCAGCATGTCTGCAAAGGAGGAACTTGCCTCTGTTGCAAGACTAGGGGGAGAAATCAACCCAGAAGCTGGTGAAGACTCCAACCCACTAGCCTCACCAAGAGCTGTAAACGAGCTCTCCTCTATATGAAACACATTGGTGTCAGAAATGGGCTGAAGGAGTCCTGCCGCAGTAGACACAGATGGACCTCCCAATGCTTCTTCCTGAAAACAAACTGTACAATCCCCTCAGGTTGCATAGCTGACTCCGCATCTGACGCTGTATGACACCGACATCAATGTCAGAGTCGGTTGGTCAAAGACAGTAGAAAAAGATTCCGAACGACTGTGAGCCTGCGACGAACCAACATTAGCCAACGTCGATCCACTGACTCCGATGGCCCAACTATCACAGAGAACACTTCCTCCAACGACACTCCACTCACCTCCTTGGGGCTTAGAGGTGCTCCAGAGGGAGATAGGGTCACAAAGATGAGGTATAAGGAAATTTAATATTCCCTCATCTGAGCCATCGACACCCCAGCTTCTGGAAACATGAGGACGTGTGGTGCGGAGTCGCGTACAGCTTCCTCAGCCTTGAAGCAGGAAGAGACATGGGAGACAGAGTCCCCACGCGGTGAAGTCCGAGAATGCTGCAACTTCAACTGCCCCTTACCTTTCGACTTCCCTGGAGAACGATGTCCTGCACACCGACTTCAGCTCCTAGATCAACCCCGCAAATGCTCTTCCGGGGACGATGAAGACTGAGGCTAAGAAGCCTCCGAGGATCGCGACACACGCCCTGCCATCAACTTCAAACCCCGCTCCTTCAACGACTTTGGTTTTAGTTTATGGCAAGAACCACAATCCTACGTGTTGGGTGCTCACCTAAGCACCACATCAAATTGTATGCGGGTCTGTCACTGACATTTGCCGGCTACAAGACCCACAAGGCTTGAAACCTGTCAACATTAGACAAAGGCACACTGTTACACCGACACCATGTGTTGAAGTAGTTCAAGAAAAATGACCACAGGAACTGTTTGACCAGATCCGCGTTACAGCATGGAAAAAAAGAAACTGACGTCTGCACGCCGGATGAGACTTATATGGCTCCACTGGCGTCATGAGCCGTGCCAACGTCATCGCGGAGCCGTATGACGCCGTCCCCCTGCATGCAGAGGTACTGCTGAAAAATTTCCGGATACAGACTGGCGCCTGGGGAGAATACAAAAATTAAGGAATCTCTGGCTAGATGTCTCGATCAGAAATCCACAGTTGGAGCTTGGTATCTTTTGGCCCTATTTTCACTGAAATCATTAAAATTGCAAATCTCGAGATCTAATGATTGGATTTTTGCCAATTTGATCTTGTTTTAATTAAAAAAAAATACTCCTGCTTTCTAATCTAGTGGTGTGTTTTCACTGTGTTACTGTTTGGAGTGTTGCAAAAATACTTTACACATTGCCTACAAGTTAAAAGCCAGACTGCTCTGTGCAAAGTTACCAGAGTGTTGATCACAGGTTAAGTTTGGGTTTGCTTGTAAGTTCACCCTGAAAAGTAGGGGTGGGCAGAGTTCACAGAGTTGCACTATACAGAATTCCACTGAGTTGCAAATAACCTCTGTGGAATTCCGTGTAGTTCTGCTCTGCCTTAACCCAGATAAGAAATGATATCCCCTAAGCACATAAGGAGAGCATTGACTGCCATGTTATGAGGAGTGCCTTTGCTGGGTTGTGCAGCACTCTGCAGGGTAACAGTTAAATGCATTAGTAATTTCATTTTTAAACACACATAGGGGCAGATTTATGACGACTGGCGCATCCCTGCATATCAGCAGGGATGCGCCAGTTATTATGCGCCACAGCTGCGCCACCATGGATGCGCCGCATTTATAATGCGGCGCACCATGGGGTAAAAACGGCACAGATGCGTGACGCATCTGTGCCGAAAAGTGGCGCATTGCTGGAGTTGCGTCGCAAGCGCGACGCAGCTCCAGCAATGATCTGGGGGGCCCTATCTGTACAATGCTGCGTCAATCCTTACGCCTGCTTCAAGCAGGCGCAGGGTTTTGACGCAGCATGGGCCTAAAAGTGGCTGAGTGAAATCTTGTAGATTTCACTCAGCCACTTTTAGGAGGCGTTCCTGCGCTGGAACGCCCCCACCTGCCCTGGAACGCCTACATGTGGCGCAGGGCTTTACAACGTGACGCATCTGGGAGATGCGTCACGTTTGTAAATGCCCCGCACCATGGCGCAGGATTTGCGCCGCTGCTGCGTCACAAAAGTGACGCAACGGCGGCGCAAAAGTGCCGCAAGTGCAACATAAATCTGCCCCATAATGCATAACGTTAATAATTTCCTCTAATCGTGATTCTTATGTGCGTCTATCCTTTTTTTTTATTTTCAGCTTTTTTCAAACATACAAAAGACACGCATTCAACGTGTCATCAAACCCCCACATGACAGCATTGTTTCTCTTGTGCAAGACACATCAAAATACAAAAATGCGATGCATTGTTACCAATCACTTCATATTTCGAGACAAAATCAGCTACCCCAATTTTATGTTTCGTGGACATCATTAGCCATGGACAGTAGGTATGTTGTGAGAGAAGCCCAGAAGTCCTTGGGCTTTGACGATGTCGGCAGTTCCTTGGCATAGCACAACAACTGATCTCTGCAAAAGATCACATCCTTCAACCAATCTTTAAATTTAGGTACATTTTTGCTGTCCCGGTTTTGCGCCACCTTTCTTTTAGCTAATAATAATGCTATCAGACCTAAGCATCTATTCTCCGGTTTTAAATGCTTCACAAGCCCCAGTAGACACAGCTGCGGTGTACAGCCCACCTCCTCCAGCACCATTTCAGTCAGTGCCTGTGTGACCGAAACCCAGAACCCATGAACTCTGTCGCATAGACAGGCCAAGTGGAATTAGTCTGCCTCCTACAACTGGCTGACTCTCTAAGCCCATATCTCTGTAACTGTGTGGGGGTATAATACAGTTGTTGCACATATTTAAAGTGTATTAGGCGCAAATTGCAGTTAGCGGTCATCCTTTGTGTCACAGAACGACTGAAGTCCCAGTCCTCATCTTTAAGCGTGATCCCCAGTGAAATATACCACCGCCCCCTTGCTTTACTGAATTTAGGTACCGTTTCTGCTTGCATAGCGTTATATAATCGAGTGGCTAATTTAACCCGCGAGGGGCCTGCCAATAATGATTGCAGTGGGCTCAGCGGGATAGGCTCTACAAAGGGTGCCTATCATTACAGGTTCTAAGTGCTTCCCGTAACCTGTAATACGCAGAGACCGAAATTGGCCAACTGGAATGGCAGTCATGTATGGCAGCCATCGTGACAAAGGTGCCTTCCGGGTACGCATCACCCATTGTAACTATACCCATTCCCGCCAGTGTCTCCAAAGCTCATATATCCTGCGCTACAGAAATGCTGGGGTGATACGCGAATGGGAGAGCCGAAGCATATATAGGGGATCTGTCTGCCCATCACGCCATTGCACGCCATGCCTGTGCTGTACAATTAGCAGTGAACATTTCCTTAAGGGGGTAGTTTGTGTGAGCTATTGACAGCAGAGCCACCAGTTGATCCGGAAACACATCATCTGTCGCCACCAGTGCGTGCAGAATAAAAGGGTGAGGGTAAAACCAATAGTGTGCAAACTGTGCCTGTGCGCATAAATAATACACATATAGGTCTGGAGCCGCAAAGCCACACTGCGAGTAAGGCCTTGTGGTAGTTTCCCAGCTGCACCTGGATTTCTTACCTGCCCTGATCAAATGGATTAGTACTGAACGCAGCATGGTGAAAAAAGACCCAGATAGCTTCATAGGTACATTAGTGAAAAGATACAGAAAGCTAGGGAGTATAACCATCTTTATTACTGCGATTCTGTCAGCTAGAGACAACGGAAATTTAATCCACCTATTCACCTGCTCTTCAGCCAAGACCAATGCTCTGCCAAAGTTTTCCCTCAGCATTATCTCTGGATGATTGTATACCCACACCCCTAGGTTTTTGACAGGTTCCTCTGTCCACTCCAGCGGGTACTCCAGCATGAATTGTCTTGTCCTAGTGGTTAACGGAAAAACGAACAAGTTACTTACCTTCGGTAACGCTTTTTCTGGTGGATACATTATCTGCCTGTGGATTCCTCACCTTGTGAATATCCACTGCGCCAGCATTCCACGGAACTTTTTTCCCAAGATCTCTACGCCGACGTGGACGTCATAATGCCTCGGCTCCGCTCGCGACTCCGTATGACATCACCGGAGCCATAAGAGAACCACGTCGGTGTGATGACGTCAGTTCCACCCATTTTTTCCGTGCCTCCGAGGCGAACAGGTGGACCGACAGCAGATTCAAAGTATACACAGTATACAACATTCGAACAAATGAACAAGTTACTTACCTTCGGTAACGCTTTTTCTGGTGGATACAGTATCTGCCTGTGGATTCCTCACCTTGTGAATATCCCCTGCGCCAGCATTCCACGGAACTTTTTACCCCAGCTCTCTACGCCGACGTGGACGACGTCATAATGCATCAGCTCCGCTCGCGACTCCGTATGACGTCACCGGAGCCATAAGAGAGCCACGTCGGCGTGATGACGTCAGTTCCACGCATTTTTTCTATGCCTCCGAGGCGTACAGATGGACCAACGACAGATACAAAGTATACACAGTATACAATATACAATCATATACACAAAGTATACAAGGAAAAGGAAAGCTAAATAAAACACGCATTTCCTACCAATATACAAAAAAAGTATAACAACATCTCAGGCAAGACAACTTTTAAGGTATACAAAGGTGGACAACGGGGAGGCGGGTGGGCCAGTGAGGAATCCACAGGCAGATACTGTATCCACCAGAAAAAGCGTTACCGAAGGTAAGTAACTTGTTCTTCTGATGGATACATCTGCCAGTGGATTCCTCACCTTGTGAATAGATTCCCACAGCAGTCCCCACTCCCGGAGGAGGGTGTCCACCTTCCTATACCAGAAAGTCTTGCAAGACAGAGCGCGCGAAGTGGCCCTCCCTCATCATCTCAGAGTCCAAGCAATAATGCTTTGCGAAAGTATGGAGGGAGGCCCAAGTCGCGGCTTTACAAATATCTGCCACAGGAACACCCCTGGCCAAAGCAGATGTAGACGATTTTGCTCTAGTTGAATGAGCCCTAATACCCTCAGGAGGAGTCTTACCAGCCAGGGCGTAGCAGATCTTGATGGCAAGGATAATCCATCTCGATAAAGTGCGCTTGTGCACCGCTTTCGAATGACCAACATAGCCCACGAAGAGCTGATCGTCCAGACGAAGGTCTTTCGTTCTGTCCAAATAAAAACTCACAGCCCTCTTTGGATCCAGGCGATGGAGTCTTTCCTCCTCTTTGGAGGGATGAGGAGGTGGATAAAAAACAGGGAGAGTAATAGACTGCCCCAAATGAAAAGGAGTAACTACTTTAGGCAGAAAAGCAGCCCTGGTCCTGAGTACCATCCTTTCAGCATGTAATGTCAAAAAAGGGGGTTTGGAACTAAGAGCTTGAAGCTCACTCACCCTCCTTGCCGAGGTTATGGCCACAAGAAAGACCACCTTAAAGGACAACAGCCTCAAAGGACAAATATGAAGAGGCTCAAACGGAGACTCCATCAGAAAAGTTAAGACAAGATTAAGGTCCCACTGTGGCATTACAAAAGGAGTAGGTGGAAACCTGTTTGTAAGGCCTTTGATAAACCTTAGTACAATAGGAGATTTAAACAATGACGGTTGATCAGGAAGACATAGAAAAGCCGATAAGGCCGATAGATAGCCCTTGACTGTGGCCACAGCAAAGCCCTGCTGAGCCAAGGAAAGAGCAAACTGAAGCACATCAGAAATATGGGCTTTTAAAGGGTCAATGGATCTCTCTCCACACCATTTAACAAACTTAGACCACCTATATGAGTAAATGGACTTGGTGGAGTGTCGCCTGGCTGATAAAATAACATCCACCACATCAGGCGGGAGAGAGAAGGAACTCAGGTTGCCCCGTTCAATCTCCAGTCATGAAGGTGTAAGCTCTGGAGGTGGGGGTGTAGAACCTGCCCCTCCGACTGCGAGAGGAGGTCTGCCCTCAGAGGGAGACAGAGCGGAGGGCACGAGGAGAGGTGGAGAAGATCTGTATACCACACCCTTCTTGGCCAATCCGGGGCGACCAATATAACTTGGGCCCGGTCTTGGTGAATCTTCCTCAGAACCCGAGGAATCAAGGGTATGGGAGGAAACGCGTAAAGGAGATGTGAGTCCCATCTCAACTGAAACGCATCCCCCAACGCTCCCTGCATCGGATACTGGAGACTGCCGAATGACGGGCAGTGAGCGTTCTCGTGAGTGGCAAACAGGTCCACCCGAGGAGTTCCCCACGTCCGAAAGACGTAACGAACCACCTCCGGAAGGAGCCTCCACTCGAGGTCGGCGGAGAACTGCCGACTGAGACTGTCCGCACGTACGTTCAGCACCCCGGCCAGATGATTCGCCATCAAGCAAATCCGATGATCCTGAGCCCAGGACCAGAGCTTTAACGCCTCCCTGCAGAGACGATACAACCCTACTCCTCCCTGCTTGTTGACATACCACATCGCGGTAGTGTTGTCTGTCAGGACTTGAACCGACTGACCACGAAGGGAAGGGAGGAAGGCCTTGAGCGCCAAACGAATCGCCCGCAATTCCAGAAGGTTGATATGAAGCAACCTCTCCTCTGGAGACCAAAGACCCTTGATCTCCAGATCCCCCAGATGAGCACCCCACCCTAGGGTGGATGCATCCGCTATCACTGTGGCCACCGATGGAGGCAGATGGAAGGGCTTTCCTTGAGACAGATTGCCCCCCACGCTCCACCAAGACAGATCCGCTGCAGCTTCTCTGGAGATCTTGATCGACTCCCTGAGACCTCCATTGTGCTGATACCACTGCCTGCGGAGACACCACTGGAGCGCCCTCATGTGCCAGCGTGCATGGTTGACCAACAGAATGCAGGAAGCGAACAGACCGAGCAGACGAAGGACCTTCAGAACTGGAACAACCGCTCCATTGTGGAATAAAGAAATCATCTCCTGAATGTCGAGAATTCTTTGAGGAGGAGGAAATGCTCGACACACAGTAGTGTCCAGTACTGCCCCTATGAACAGGTTACGTTGAGAGGGCACCAGGTGAGATTTGGGCACATTGATCGAAAAACCCAAGTCGAATAACAGCTGAGAAGTTACCTACAGATGATGTAGCACCATCTCTGGGGACTCTGACTTCAGTAGCCAGTCGTCCAGGTAGGGGAAAACCGGAATCCTCCTGAGATGAGCAGCCACCACCGCCATCACCTTCGTGAAGACTCGAGGTGCGGTAGTAAGACCAAACGGGAGGACCGCAAACTGGTAGTGTTGCGACTCAACCGTAAAACGGAGATACTTCCTGTGCGACTTCAGGATTGGGACATGGAAGTACGCGTCCTGCAAGTCGATCGACACCATCCAGTCTCCTTGCTGCAACGCTTGAAGAACCTGCGCAAGGGTCAGCTTCTTGAATTTCTCCTGTTTCAGGTAAAAGTTCAAGACTCTGAGGTCCAGGATCGGACGCAATCTGCCGTCCTTCTTGGGAATCAGGAAATACCAGGAGTAGCATCCCTGACCCCTTTCCTGCTCTGGAACCACCTCTATCTCACCCTTTTGAAGCAAAGCTAGAACCTCCTCTGCAGAAGAAGCAGATGGTCTTCTGAGCAGTAACCCTGGCAAGGAGGGTAAGGGGGAGGAAACTCCCGAAAGGGAAGGGTGTACCCATTCTCCACGAGGTTTAAAACCCAAAGGTCGGTTGCAACAGATTTCCAACCTCGCAAAAAGTGGGACACCCGACCCCCCACAGGCCTCACATGATCTAGGATGGGGGATCTAGGGCTGCTTCCCTGAAGCTTCATTGGGAGCAGAGGAGGTAGAAGATGAAGATGGGTTGCGGCCAGAACCTCTCCGTCCCCTTTGCCTTCCTCTATACGACCTATAGAGGGAATTCTGCTGCTGCTGTTGCTGCTGAGGCAGCCGGAAGGAACGAAATGAGGATCTCCCAAAGCCTCTGAATTTCCGAAAACCAAATCCCTTAGCAGGAGTCTCTAATCCTAAAGACTTCGCCGTTACCCTGCTCTCTTTAAATCTTTGCAAGGCGGAATCAGCCTTTTCACCAAAAAGTATTTCTCCGTCAAAAGGAAAATCTACCAAAGTGGCTTGAACATCAGTAGAGAAGCCAGAAGAACGAAGTCACACTTGCCTCCTAGTGGCTATTGAAGATTCCATTATCCTTGCCACAGAATCAGCTGTGTCAAGTCCCGACTGAATTACCTGCCTTGCAGCAGCCTGAGTGTCAGTGACCACCTCCATAAAATAAACTTTATCTCCTTCTGGCAGCTTAGGGGCTAATGATTTCATAGAGTCCATCAGAGCATGAACGTAGCGCCCCAGCAAACAGGTGGCATTAGTAGATTTAAGCGCCATGCTCCCTGAAGAAAAGGTCTTTTTAGCTTCCTGATCAGTCTTTTTAGACTCCATATCCGTAGGAGTCTGAGGAAAGGCGCCTGAAGAATGCTTTGAACATGAAGCTTGCACCACCAGGCTTTCTGGAGAAGGGTGGGAAGAAAGAAAACTTGGATCCCCAGGAGCCACCCTATATCTCCTTGCCACCTGTCTGGAGACTGCCGGCGAAGAAAGTGGCTTACTCCAGACGTCCATAACTGGCTCCAAGATTGCCTCATTAAAAGGTAACAAGGGTTCAACAGTTGAAGTTGCCGAATGTAGGACTTCAGTTAGAAGGTTGGGCTTATATTCAGCAGAAGGTAACTGCAAGTCCAGCAACTCTGCGGCCTTCTTAATAACTACATGATAGGGAGCCAGTTCTTGCGGTGGTGAGGATCTAGTAGAAGAATGCTCCCACTCCGGAGTAGTATCTTGAATGCCTTCAAAGTCGTCAGAAGATGTATCCACCTCACCTTCTTCCACTTCCCCCCTATAACGCTCCTATTCCAAGACTCTCTGGGCCTCTCTCCTTGAACGGATCCGAGGAACTGGCGCCGATGGCGCCGTACGCGGAGTTGGTGTAACCGAACGTGGAGTCGGCGGCATTGGAGTCGGCGGCGCCGGAGTCAGCGGCGCCGGGCGTGGAGCCGAGGGAGTCTGCAACGGCGTCGAGGAAGGCTCCGAAGAAGGCCACTCCAGACAAAGCCGAGATGGATCACCAGACGGCGCCGGAAACTGCCACGAAGGAGCCATCGGCAAAAAGGGCATAAATGGGGCCTGAGCACAATGCTGCAGCACTCCCAAGGTGTATGCCATAGGACCCACGGGACCAGATGGTGCGCCGGATGGGAAGGCAGCCCGTTGAAAAATCCCATACATCGCATTAAGAAAATGCGTCGAATCCGCACCCGGAGTCGGGAACTGCGGATAAGGGATTGATCCTGAATCCGGCTGAGGAGTACCTGGAACCGGAGCTGAAATGTCCTCAACAGGCGCCGCAGGATCAGCTGGTTCTGGAGAAAGCTCATTCACTTGTTCCTGCTCGATGTCAGAAGCAGAAGACTCCACTGGCGCCGGAGACTGCGCCGGTGACTGCGCCGGAGAGTGCGCCGGGGACCGCGCCGGAGTCCGCTTCGGCGAAGGTGACCTCTCTGGAGACTTCCTAGGAGATGGAGAAGGAGATACAACATCCTTACTTCGTCGTTGAGGCAACGGCGATCTCGAAGACTTACTCTTCGAAGACCGGCGCCGAGAGCTATGCTTTCTTTTCTTGTGATGCTTCTTCGACTTCGAAGAGTGTGAAGTCGACAACTCCGGCCTCGATTTCTCCTTTTTCCTACCCCTCTTTTCCTTCTTCGCCTTGGCCATGAAGAGTTTCGCCGCTCTCTCCTTCAAGGCCTTGGGGTTCATCCTTCTGCAGCTGGAACAGTCCTCCACGTCGTGGTCAGAAGAAAGGCACCACAAACAATCTTCATGGGGTCAGTCATTGACATGTGGCCCGCACATTCCTTACAAGGTTTGAAACCTGACTTCCTAGCCGAAGACATGGTGAATTCACAAACAGTTACCCACTTTAAGACTACAAAGTAGCAGGAGAGTGCTGGAAAACCATTACGCGTCGACGGCGCGGAAAAAAGGGAACTGACGTCATCACCCCGACGTGTTTCTCTTATGGCTCCGGTGACGTCATATGGAGTCGCGAGCGGAGCCGAGGCATTATGACGTCCACGTCGGCGTAGAGAGCTGGGGAAAAAAGTTCAGTGGAATGCTGGCGCAGGGGATATTCACAAGGGGAGGAATCCACTGGCAGATGTATCCATCAGAAAGTGGACTTTCCCCACTTAATTCTGAGCCCCGACAACCTTTCATATTTAATATATTCACGGATCAACGAGTGTAGTTCCTCCTCTGTGTTTTGTACGTATAACACCATATCGTCCGCACACATGGAGATTATGAGCGGCCGCTGCCTGAATTATTACGCGGCGCCCGCGTGCTTCTGTCGCCCCATGCACGCCAATAGCTCCATTGTGAGAAGTTGGCCTGAAATATGATGTCACTAGTTCTAGTGTACACCCTGTATCAGTCTAAACAACCCTTATGGTGATTGGTTGTAAAGTCCACCTTATAGACCAGCTATCCTAGTGGTAGCATGGACAAGAGCAGTCTTAGGCTAAACTCTGTATGGCATGTGAAGCCAGCTGTTATACCATTTGCAATCCCTTGAATACCAAATGAAAGGACACCACAACAGATATATATAAACAATAGAATGTATTTATTCTAGTCAAAATACCCTCAGCACTCTTTATGAGATTCGAGGTAAGTACAACACAGTCTTATTTAAGCATACATAAGTCACACAGGTAAGTAATACAGTTAGGCCCTAGGGGCCATGCAAACCATATACTAAGTAAGTGGTATAAGGACCACTGCCACGAACACAGGTTAGGCCTAGGCCTAGGGAATCGCTGGGGCTACACTATACTACCAGTTACTAGGCAGTGGGAGGCCCACGGGATTCAGGTGCAGAGTGGAAACACTCACGTGTAATGCGTTAAAGTCGATAGAAATAGTGATGTTTAGAAATAAAGAGTTTTAGGCCACTTCGGAAAGAGCTAGGAGTTGGAGACTTGGAAACTAGACCCTAGGATAGTCAATACCCTTGTGAGCACCGGAGTACTCAGTTTACCTAGCCCACGGGCTGCGAGTGCATAGGTGTGAACTTGCGTCGGTTTCGTCGTCGACTCCTATGGATGCCTGAAGAAACGGTGCTGACAGGCAGTCAGTGAAGAGTGTCCGGTGGATTCCAAGGTTGGAATCAAGAAGGAGGGTACGTGCAAGCAGAGGGGACAGAGTCTAGGTCACCAGCCAGGAGCCGGGAAGGAACCAGGCGATGTCGTGAAGATACAGGTGAAGAGGTAAAGTTTGTCGCAGCAGCCACGGGTACCAGGAGGCGTCGAGGATGACCAGAACCAGGAGGCGAGCTGTCCCACAAGGGCTCTTGCTGTTGGCGGTGTCGTTGTCGAGTTCGGACCCAACAAGCCTTGGCATGCGCAACCCACGCAGGATGAAGGATTCGCTTCTGTTGCAGACCAGGAAGGCCTGAGGTGCTTCTCTTTCACAGGGGAGCAAGGGCCAGTCTGGAGGAGCCAAACGAGTGGTGGAAAGTTAAGGGTTCGTTGTCACTGAGGCTACTAGCCAGCGGGCCAGTAACCGGACAGACGCGTCAAGCAGGGAAATGCAGAAGGGCCCCACGCAGAACTCGTGGAGTGTGGAGGGCTGATCTTCGGTGCAGATGGTGCTCGGGGTTGGAGCTTCTCAATCCCCAGAGCACAATTTCGAGGATGCTTCAGAAGCTGCGCTGGAAGCTAGTAGCCAATTTTCCCAGGTAGCCGGTCCCACGTCTCTCGTCGCCTCCACGGATCTCAGCTTTGCTGTGGATGTGGATCAGGGTCGGAGAAGTCTGGAAGTCAAGGCGCTGGTTGGGCTCTGCAGTCGGTTCCTCGTAGAACTTGGGCAAAGCAAATGGCAGGTCGCTTGGTGGTGCCTGTTTGCACAGGGTGGCCACTCCTTGGCCACAAGGGAGATTCTTCAGTCTTCTTCCATAGTCGAATGTCGAAGGTCCAGAGTTTCTGTTCAAGTTGCAGTTTTCAGGATAATCCAAAGTCCTAGGGACTCAGCTCCCACTCTTATACTAATCTGGGGGGCTGGGTTACCTGCTAGGTCCCTCCTATGGGTGGGACCAGGGAGGGGGTGGTTATACCCCCTTCCCTTTGTCCAGTTTCACGCCAGGACTGGGGCTGGAGTGCCCCAGCACCGGTGGAACCAGACTATGCATCGGACACCTTGTGTGTCACAGGCAGTGTCTCGTTTCTTTCATCCTTCCCTGCCCCAATACACTAAGTCCTGTCTAGGGTGGTGCTAGCACCTCACAAGGCAGGAAACCTATTGTCCAAGCCTCCCTCGCTGGAAGGACTCCCAGCAGCAGGAGGTCAGACTTGTGTCTGTGGCAGCAGCATCCATTTTGTGATGCTGGGGCTCTTGTTAACTTTAACCGGGTAGTAGGTCTTCAACATGTCTTCTCCCTCTCGAAGGGGGGAATACTATCCTCATCGCCAGAAATGGTGTGGGGGTAGTATTCCAAAGTGTTAGACACCTTACACAACATGTTTTGATAAAGCCAAACCATAGTTACCATAACCGCGTGGATTATAAGGCACTTTAAGAGTATATGGTAGGCGATATCATAGAATAGCTATAAGGACATGGTTCTAAAAGCTGCAGACAGGCTCAGCTCATGCTAGAGCACCATCTCACATGTTACCAAGCACCCTGCCTTCAGGATTGTTAAGGCCTGCCATAGGAGTGACTGAAAGGTACCCATGTGTCTATATATAAGGCAGGTATAGGAATACTATACCTAAGCAAGGGGTGATTACACGACCTTGCCCCAGCTGAGTGATCAGCCAGTTGTGTCATGATGGGAGGCCAGCCAGGGGTGGCATAATACATGCTGCAGCCCCTGGTATACCTAGGGTACACCCATGCCCTGGGTACCTAAGGTACACTGTACAGGGCCCTATAGGGTGATCCTTACCAATTGGGTTATGTACCTAAAGTACATAGTGTGAATTTAGAGAGAGAACAGCTGGGCTGTGGGTCTGATTAGCAGGCCCACAGCCACATCTAAGTCGAAAACCAGTGAAGCAAAAGCAAAAAGTGGGGGTGACCATAGGAAGCAGACCCTACTCTCCTACATCCATCACAATAGCAAATAGGAGCGGGGACACAGGGCAGCTCTGCCTGGTTCCTTTATGTATTTTTATAAGTCTAGAATGAGAGTTATTTATCTGAACCCTTGCCACAGAAGATGTACAGGACCTCTATCCATTGTATGAAAGCAAAAGGCAATCTCATCCCTCTCAGCGTGTCAAACATCTACCCCCATATAATAGAATTGAATGCCTTAGCCGCGTCTAACAACACCGCCACAGCTTTAATGTATGGGTCTAATTGATGCAACACTGCAAACACTGTTCTTAAATTATGTGATGTGGACTGTGATGCGACAAATCCTGATTGGTCCGATGCTGGTAACAGCGGACGTAGTTTGTTGGCAATGATTTTAGCGATTGCTTTTGCATCAATGTTCAATAAAGAGAGCGGGCGATACGACTTGGCGCTGTCTGATCGTTTACTCGGTTTAAGCAATGTGACAATTAACGCATCCCTAAGTGTGGGTAGTAGAGTTCGACTCTCATAGACCTCACTATTCATGTTTACTAGATGCGGGACTAGTAGATCAACATACTCTTTGTAAAATTCTCCCGGCAACCCATCAGTTCCAGCTGCTTTGCCGGATGGTAACATCCGTAGTGCCACTTTCACATCCTCCATCGTGAGAGGTTGCATCACGTACTCCCTTTGCTCATCCGAGAGCCACACCAGCGCGATCTCTTTGAAAAAGGCAATGGTCTCAGGGCTTTCAGCTTCCTCCCCAGGGCCATATAATTTGGCATAATACTCTCTGAAGTATTCCATTATTTCGGGTGTGTTGTGGCATTTGGTACCTCTGGAACCTTTATCTCTGCAACATATTCCTGTGTCCTCTGATCTTTCAGTTTTGCTGCTAATGTACGGCCTGGGCGACCACCCTCGCCATACACCCTTTCCGTCTAACGCCTAGACATATGTTTAATATCTTGATCTGCCGTTTCATTATATTCTGATACCAGGTCCCTAATTTTTGCCAGATTTTCAATGTTCAATGTGTTTGCATACTCTTTTACTAAGCGGGTCAATTCTCCCAAAATGTGCCTCATCCGGGAAGATAATGATTTTAGAACACCTGCCTGTAGCCCTATGCCGGCCCCCCTGATCGTAACTTTGAACGCCTCCCAAAGAGTACCAGCTCCTTCTACAGTGCCCTCATTCTAGCGAAACAAGAGTTCAATGGCCTGGCGCACCTCTTCATTAAATACCGGATCTAGAAGAGATGAAGGCTGCAGGCGCCACTGAAATGGTTGACAATGTCTAGTTGGTATATCGATGTCCAGCACCACAGGAGAATGATCCGAGAGTGTTCGTGGCATGTGCTTGACACCCTTAACCAAAGAAGCTATTGATTCAGATATAAGGCAATAGTCCAGCCTGGACAGTGATTTATGATCTGCCGACAGAAACGTTCCCTCACGGGTGTTGGGGTGTCTCTCCTTCCAAATGTCCCTCATTTTAAATGAATGCATACTGTCATGTATTATTTGTGCTGCTAGTTTCCCCTGCCATGGTGTATTTGCACTCCTATTCATCACAGGATCCAGATAAGTATTCAGACCCTCCCCCCCCCATATCAACAGGTCTGATTGCATTTGAAATAACTTATTTTTAAGGCATTGATAAAAATCGGGATCATCAATGTTGGGGCCATAGGTTGTGATGATCATAAGCACCGTTCCTGCCAGATTCCCTTGTATAAGTGTAAAGCGGCCTAGATGATCCGAGTCAGTCGCTATCAGTTTAAATGGTGTTTAAATGGTGTTTAAATGGTGTTTCCCTTTTAACCAGGATCATGACACCCCCTGGCGTAGTCACAATATGAAGCTGCCGCTTTAACCAGTGCCCATCTTCTCCCCACCCTGCGTTCACCCACTCTTGTCAGATGTGTCTCCTGTAATAATGCCAGCTCCACCTGTTATCTGTCAAGATACGCTAAAAGCTCTCTGATCTCTTTGGGATTGTTCAATCTCCTCACATTCCATGTCAGTAGCCTGATGTCACCCTCCATTGAACAATTTCCCCTTGCATCTTATCTTGCGCTTGTATAGGCTCAGATATTTAGTATCCTGCCCCCAAATAATGCCTTGCTGTGTATGTTGTGTCACGCGTTTTGACTTAAATAACAAAACCCCTACCCACTTCAGCATCCCAATCATGCCAAAGACATTTCCAGAACATATATTCAGAAAACTTAACAACCATTGCGGGGAATACCCACTCAGGGGCGTCTAGGTACCCGTTTCCGCCCTGCACCTGAAGATTAAATTCCTGTTTCACGGCCCGGTTTGTCTTAGTGAATGGGGCAGAACTTTGGGGACCCGAGGGAGTCCTAGACATTAATTTAGGGGTTCCTTTTCAACATCAAGCGCCCCCCCCCCCCCCTTGCCAGGCACAGCAGCGCTCATGCAAGCAGACTCTTGACTCCACTAGCGGTACTTCCCGGAACATGGAATTATGGTAGTTGCAGTCCCCAACATCAGACTGCAGCTGCATCCGATCAAGTAGAGCCAGCAGACCTCCTACAAAAGGGAGGGCCATAGTATTTCAAGGGAGGAGACAAAATGGAACCTTTGACTGCAAGCGGCATCTGAGGAAGGCACACACAAGCCGAAATGCATTCTGCCGAGCAATTGTCATTAAATGAACTCCCAAACGTATCCCCGCTGTGTCCTCTGGTTACTTGAAATGAGTGATCGATTTGTTGATGTTTTCACGCGTTGCCAGCACGCGTGTTAGAGGACCTGTTCTTCAAGTGTCCTGTGGATTGTTGGCAACGTGGCAATTTTCTTCACCGAGGGATCAGATACCGCAGGACTGCCTCATAAGCAGGCCAGGCAAGTGGCCGCTGTCAGGCACAGACCGTGACTTCATGGGGAGACAGGAAGATTACATTCCCGTTTCACAGCCCGGTTTGTCTTTGTGAATGAGGCAGAACGTTGGGGACCAAGGAAGTCCTGGACATTAATTTAGGGGCTCCTTTTCAACATCAAGCCCCTCCCCCCCCCTTGACAGGCACAGCAGCGCTCCTGCAAGCGTTCTCCTGACCACACTAGCGGTACTTACCGGAACATGGAATTATGGTAATTGCAGTCCCCAACATCAGACTGCAGCTGCATCTGATCAAGTGAAGCCAGCAGACCTCCTACAAAAGGGAGGGCCATAGTATTTCAAGGGAGGAGACAAAATGGAACCTTTGACTGCAAGAGGAATCTGAGGAAGGCACACACAAGCCGAAATGCATTCTGCCGAGCAATTGTCATTAAAGGAACTCCCAAACGTATCCCCGCTGTGTCCTCTGGTTACTTTAAATGAGTGATCGTTTTGTTGATGTTTTCACGCGATGCCAGCACATGTGTTAGAGGACCAGTTCTTCAAGTGTCCTGTGGATTGCTGGCAATGTGGCAATTTTCTTCACTGAGGGATCGGATACCGCAGGACCGCCTCATAAGCAGGCCAGGCAAGTGGCCGCTGTCAGGCACAGACGTGACTTCACAGGGAGACAGGAAGATTACATTTCCGTTTCACGACCCGGTTTTTCTTAGTGAATGGGGCAGAACGCTGGGGACCAGAGGGAGTCCTGGACATTAATTTAGGGGTTCCTTTTCAACATCAAGCCCCCACTTGCCAGGCAGAGCAGCGCTCACGCGAGCGGACTCCTGACTCCACTAGCGGTACTTACCGGAACATGGAATTATGGTAGTTGCAGTCCCCAACATCAGACTGCAGCTGCATCCGATCAAGTAGAGCAAGCAGACCTCCTACAAAAGGGAGGGCCATAGTATTTCAAGGGAGGAGACAAAATGGAACCTTTGACTGCAAGCAGCATCTGAGGAAGGCACACACAAGCTGTAATGCATTATGCCGAGCAATTGTCTTTAAAGGAACTCCCAAACATATGGAGTGATCGATTTGTTGCGGTGTATATATATATATTATCTACTGGCGGTCGCCAGTAGTTATAGTTAGGACCGTGTTTCCATAGGAAATCTGAAAATTCTATTTTGAATAACTTTGGCGCCGGTTGACGGATCCTCGCGAAATTTTCAAAACTAATGGGGCACTCCGCTCAGCTCCTACCCTGGAAGTCTCGGGGTGATTCGTCAAGCGGGGGCTGAGAAAAAAGGGGGGTCCCAAAACACGTTTTCCCCATGCATTTTCCCATAGGAACTTTAGTCGAAGGTACAGCCCGAACGGCTGGACAGAATTACTTGAAATTTGGCAAAGAGGTAGTCCTCAGGTCAGGGATGTGCCTTTTGCATATATGGTGTCAATCTGTTCAGTAGTTCCTGAGAAAATTGCAGTTAAATGTACATAAATATCTATATGCGCGCACCGTGCGCACACGGTGCCGTGCGCGAGCGTAATTCTGATTGGTGGTTACATGTCAGTCAACATTCGAATCGGTCGAAATCAGGAAGTGTTGTCCGCCATTTTGTGTGTGACAGTGAAAAAGAAAGGTGTAGAACGTGAAAAGGGGGCAGGGTACAGAGTTCCTGACCCCCTAGCTTTTGTCAGGGGGTCCCTGAAGGACCATGAAGGGTGAAAAAAACATTTTTTTTTTTAAATCGCGGGGTGTGCGCACGGTGCGCACACGGCGGAAAATAAATCATAAAAAAAATAGAATTAAAAATCAAATTTAAGTGTTTAGATGTTAGGTGGCTCTAAAAAGGGACAGAGGAACAAAAAAATGAAAACAATTATAGGGTGCCGCATGTGTGCTGCTGTATCTTGCTCTCTATTAGGGGAATGCTGGTGTCCCCATAAGAGAGAAGAGCATTGCACGCATAGCACCGTATATGCACCTTCTTGAAAAGAGGGTGTATATCCAGAGGAACAGAAGCAGGTGAAGCTGCCGCCGCAGATGAAGTGCTAGGCTGAGCTGCCGAGGAAGTGCTCGGCTGAGCTGCTGCGGATGTGCTCAGCTGAGCTGCTGGAGGGTTTTCTCTAGCAGCTCGAGCATAAGCCACAGGATGTACATCTCTAACGTGCCTGATCATAGTGAAGATACTAAAAGAGTATTTCTTTTTAGGATCTCCTCTTGATAGGTCACCACCACAAATAGTGCAGGTGACGTTTGGAGCATTCACCTTCTTCTGCCCCTCTGGAAAAGTGAAAAATTGCCATATAAAAGAGTTTTTCTGTTTCCTCTGTCTCTGTGGCACAAGGGTCTCCTGCTCACTCCCAGAAGATGACTGCTGCTCTGCCATTCTCAAGTACTGGAGTACTGGAAAAGCTGCTCAGCTCCTTCTCCCAGGGAATCAGAAGTAATAATGAGGGGAGTGGGTGTGGTGTTGGAAGTTTCTGGAACTGAAACTACTATAAACCAATGAAAAGTGTTGTTTCTTAATCACATGACCTGAAACTACTATAAACCAATGAAAAGTGTTGTTTCTAAATCACATGACTTGCCGTGTGCGCACCCTGCGCACACGGTGCGCGCACGGTGCACGCACGCATGCGCGTACGGAGCACGCGCGCATGCGCGTACGCGCACGGAGCACGCACGCATGCGCGTACGGAGCACGCGCGCATGCACGTACGGACCACGCGCGAATGCGCGTACAGAGCACGTGCGTACGGAGCACGCACGACGTACGCATGCGCATGTGGAGCACGTACGCATGCGCACACGGAGCACGTACGCATGCGTGCACCGGGCGCGGTCAAAAACACTTTAAAAAAAAATTTTTTTTTTCAGCGTTTATAAGTTTATAGAAGATATTAACTATGCTGTTCAACTCTATCCAAATAAAAAAAAAAAAAAACGAGCCATTCCATATTACAGGATAAAGTTAATCTATAACTATATATATAGGTAGCTTACTGTAAAATAAATATTTAAAAAATATAATAATACATTCATAAATTAGCATTTAAAAAACCTTGCAAATTCTCTTAATAAACCATAGGTTTCACACACGTTATAGTTAGGAATTAGCATTTAAAAAACCTTGCAACTTCACTAAAAAAAACATAGGTTTCACACACGTTATAGTTAGGAATTAGCATTTAAAAAACCTTGCAAATTCACTGAAAAAAACATAGGTTTCACACACGTTATAGTTAGGAATTAGCATTTAAAAAACCTTGCAAATTCACTGAAAAAACCATAGGTTTCACACATGTTATAGTTAGCTGGACATTTCACTCGTAAAAAACCAATGAAATTCCCCCATTATAGTTAGCTCAGCTAACTATAACTCGCGCGCCCGCAATCCACTGCTGATGACGTCACATATTACATCACTCATGGCATGGTCAGTGACATCACTCATGACATCACTGATGACATCTCAAATGACATCACTGATGACATCACTGATGACGTCATCCATGTGATAAATTACCACATCTTCTCACACCCTAATATAACCTTTGATACACCGACTCAAAATTTCAGAGTTTCATTCTCAAAACCATACATACTGCAATACCAATAACTACATACCGACTTATTAACTCTTAGGTCTACATACACCTCCACTCATTCACCTGTACAGTCACTCATACTTACAGTCACTCCATACAAAACTATCATATGCATTTATACACCTATATAGACACTCACACACTACCAATCATCCATAGAGGTACTCTCACACCTACTCAGTCATGCAAATAATCACACTCCCATTTACTCACCTATGCGGTTATACACACTCAAGTTCACTTACTCATAAAAATAGTATCACATTCTTACGCTCTAATAGAATCATTGATACAAGCACACACTCATCCATACAGTCACTCTCACAATCACACACTCTCACATCTACCCACTTATATACTCTTACACGCATATATACTGCCTTTCACATATGTAGTTAGTCACAAATGTACCACTGAGATATACATTCAATCCCTAACACACCCATACATACACTCACTCAAAGATACAGTCCATCACAGATGCACTCTTAAAACCATGCACCCATAGAATCACCCACTCACACATCTATGCATAGAGTCACACACACCCTACCCACACAAACACTCAGGAACCCATACAGATACTGAGACAAGCAATCAATAACTCATATAGACACTTATAAAACCATGCCGCCACTTATACACCAACATACAGAGACATACAAACATTTACACAGTTTAGTCACTAGTCTGCAGTAAGATACATTTAATGACTCACTTATAGAGTCAGTTACGCACCACAGAAAATGATCCATTTACACACTTGTACACCCACTCATTCTTCAACAGGCCTTTCCCTATATATATTAAACATATTAAAATTGTTCAGAAACACATACTCAATGGATGATGTCATCAGTGATGTCATCAGTGATGTCAATTGAGATGTCATGAGTGATGTCATGAGTGATGTCACTGACCATGTCATGAGTGATGTAATATGTGACGTCATCAGCAGTGGATTGCGGGCGCGCGAGTTATAGTTAGCTGAACTAACTATAACGGGGGAATTTCATTGGTTTTTTACGAGTGAAATGTCCCTGATATATATATCAGGGAGATACACAGCTTACATACGCTATTCAGGTACATCATAATGGGGAGTAACTCACAGTCTTAGTGCATTATTATCTACTCTGTAGTTCACAAAGACATATATGGCATAAGTTAGTGCCCTATTGATAATCATTGGGTGCCCAGTTCGTGTCTGGAAGGCTGCACATATTTTTTGTGATCCGGAATACAATAGGCACATATAAACTGCTTTGGCCATGTGCATGGTATTTTTACTCTATCATAAAATATTGCATAATTTACCAACACCTCTATTCAAGTTTTTACTTCAAATGTGCTGATGATTCCCTACAAGTTATCAAAGGTAGGGTACATGAAACAAAATGTGAGCATTATTACACTTTGTTTGATCAGTAGTCAAATCTGAAAGAACTGAATACATCTTATGTTTATGTTGGCCATTTGCTCATCTTGAATTCAACTAGCTATGGATTAACACTGACAAAATATTTTATACATCTAATAGAACTGTACCTCAATGTATTTACAAATTATTGTGGTGGGTGATGGATGTGGTATCTTGATGTCCCCCGAGTTAAGAGGATCATTTGATGCAGTAGAGACACAGCTTATCTTCTTTAAGGCACTCTCGCTTTTCTGGTCCTCTGTGGGTGGCTGTAGAAAGAGAGGGATGCTTGAGTCATTGCATTTCAATTACTAGCTTTTTTCAGAATATGGAATTAACCCATTTTTGATGTATACACTTCAAGCAACAAATCAAAAGCGCACTGTTCAAAGATGATGTTTACAAAACAGAGCTGGCACTCGATAAAGGGAACATAAAGAGGAAATGAAAATCAGAGGGGTGAGGTTTGCAGTAAGAACTGAACAGCAAAATGACTGGGGGAAAGGAGCATATTAGCTGAGAGGGGATGGGCAGCTCTTAAAATGATGGTAGGTTACTGTGTGATCACAATGCAATAACATCTTGAAAATATTCAAAGAGTACCACTGCTTCACATACATCAGTAATTCAATACACAATACCCCTGCCACACACACCACCACTGCCATACCTCACCACCACTGCCACACACACCACCAATACTCCACACACCACCACTGCCTCAAACACACTACCACTGCCACAAACACACCGCCACTGCCACAAACACACCGCCACTGCCACACAAACACGACCACCTCTCCCACACATATCAGAACTGGCACACACACTACCACCACTGCCATACACCACCACTGTCACACACATACCACCACACACACCAGAACTGCCACAAACTACCACTGCGAAATACACATCACCACTGCCACATACATCATGGCAACCACTTTCTACAGCACGACTACCAAACTCGGAAGCACTGACCCCAACAGCAGCAATGCCCCAAAAAGCACTGCTGCAACAAACACATGCAGCATGTGTTTTCCTTGTAGTTATAAATGGTGTTGTTGGTTGACCGGATGTGAGCCTTGGTCAAGCAGCAACCACAATCCTAGTCAGGGTAAGGCGCAAGCAAGCCCCAAATTAACCTGTGCTCAACCTCCTGGTATCTTGACACAGAGCAGTCAGGCTTAATTTAGATGCAATGAATGGAGTATTTGCTCAACACTTCAAACTGTAAAACAGTGAAAACAGCACACAAATAGATCCCACAACAGGTTAGAAAAAAGAGCTTTATTTAATAACTGAAACAAGATTAAAAAAGACAAAAATCTAATCAGTAGAACCGGAGTTATGAATTTTCAAAGGATAAACTTCAATATGGCTCCTAAAAGCATAAAGTGCCAACCACAGCTATCTGGTCGCGCTGGACCGGGTCATAGTAAAAAGGTTCAAGCCAACTGCAATGGAGCGTGGGTCAAATACAGACCTAGATTAGTCCCGCGGTTTTACCTTCTCAAATTTTGTACCAAGAGTCCTGTTCACATTCGAGTGGGTCATAAAGAGCAAAGAGAGTGTTGCAGGCAGCAGTCGTTGTGGTGCAAAGAGCAGGCCGTGCCTCACAGGCGAGCGTGCCTCGCATTGGCTGTCTCCTGTTGCCGCCAATACTGCTGTGTGAAGAGACGAGCTGGCAGCAGCTTGTGCTGATTTTTTATGCAAGCAGCGCAGTTCTGGTGCCAACGGGCCTGTTTGCATTTCAAAGAGTACAAAAGTTTGGTTTCAAGAGCTCGAGAACCACACCAAGATCCACGACCTGAGAAGCACCACTTGTCAGTCAGAAACTCACTGAAGACGGGTCCAGGAGCTGTTGGGGAGCTGTTAGTGTCCCTGAGGATCAGATCAGATCAGGAGGCATGCAGACTAGCCCTTTGAGTAATTCTGGCGTCTTGGGTTCAAGATGGAGTTACAGGTCCAATTCTTCTTTCCTAGACAAGACTGCAGCAGGCAGCAGGTCAGCACGGTAGGGTGGTAGTTCCTTTAGAACAACTGTCCAGCATAGTGGCAGTCCTTGTAGCAGCTCAGGAGTCCTTCTTCCTGGCAGAGTATCCACAGGTCCAGAAATGTACTGAAGTGGAGAGAAGCGTCTGTGCTTCAAGAGGCATGCTTTTGAAGTGCACAGATGCCCTGCCTTCCCGGCTCTGGCTCGAGATGAACTACAGAGGATGTGCAGGCCTTTGTGTGGAGACAGGACACTGCCTATTCAGGTGAAATTGAAGATGGGCTCAGCTCCTCCCTCCCATCCTGCCAGTGATGGCCCAACCAGTCCCACCTAAGCTCCCATTCGGTGTTGCTGTCAAGGAGGAATATACAGTGCCCAACTGCCAACTACATCCAGTCATGTGACCAGAGACAGCCTGCAGGCTCCAAATGGCTAAGGGAACAAAAAAGCCAACTTTCCAAAAGTGTCATTTTCAGAATTGTAATTTAAAATCTGACTTCACCATAAATTGGGATTTTAAATTAGGATTCCATGGCGGAAGCAAAGATTGTTCTTGTTCCAAAACCGGTAAAAGACCACTCTTTCCCTAACTTGTATCGCCCTATAGCTCTCTTAAATACTGATGCTAAGATCTACACTAAGATTTTGGCAAACCGGCTGGAACTTCACCTTTTGGGCCTGAATGATCCTTATCAGGTCGAGATTATCCACCAACGGCAGGGAGGGAACAACATTCGCCGAATCGCCCATATTGTGGAAAGGGCACAGATCAGAGGTATATCGGCTTGTCTGGTGTCCCTAGACGCTGATAAAGCCTTCGATCGGGTGGACTGGCGCTTTCTTTGAGAGGTTCTGCAGAGGGTGGGATTGGGTCCTGTGATGATTTCTAGGTTGATGGCCTCTTATACACATCCCACTACCCGCATCCATTTTAATGGACGTCTCACCGCTTCTATCCCGATTTATCGCGGCACCTGACAGGATTGCCCGGTATCCCCTCTGTCATTTGCCCTCGTGGTGAAACCCCTTGCAATTGCTATTTGACATAACCCTGAGATTTGTGGTATCCCTTTTGGGGGATATGATCACAAAGTTTCCCTCTTCGCAGATGATCTCCTTCTTTCCCTTTCCTCCACATCCTCCTCTCTTCCAGCTTTACCTACGCTTTTGCGGTCTTTTGAGATAGCTTTGGGATTCCTGATTAATCTTCCTAAATCTCATGCCCTCAATCTTACCTCACCGGCCTCAGAGTATCAGGATCTAGAAGGTTTGCTTCCTCTACAGTGGTCTGACAAGTTGATAAGATACCTGGGGTTGGCTCTGACTCCCTCGCTTTCCTCCTGGACATCGACTAACTGGCCTAGATATAGGGGGGCGATACGGGAGGAATTACGTAGATGTAGAGGTCTCCGTCTTGCATGGCTAGGAAGTATTAACACTATAAAAATGTCACTACTTCCGAAGATATTATATTTATTACATTCCCTTCCCACCCGATACCTCAGGCTGACATCCTGGCACTCCAACGCAACTTCTCCTCTTTTATAAGGGGACGGTCTCGTCCGCGTTTTTTTATTAGGATTCTGATGTTGCCTCGTGACCGAAGTGGTCTTGCGTGCCCCAATCTCTTGGAATACCTTGGGCCTGTCATCTAAGGTATATATCAGATAGGGTGGTCGACGAGAGCGAGAAACATTGGTTCCATATGGCCTGGGCGGTTTCCTGTAGGCCCTTATGGAATTTGGCTTGGCTTTCTTGTGGAGCTCGTCCCGTAGTGCATACATTGCTATTCATACTAAAACTGTCCTGGAGACTTGGGATAAATTGGCGGTCTCTCGTGGTCTGACTACCTTCCCTTCCCCTAACACCCCTATTGTGCGTAATCCCATGTTCCCTCCTGCGCTTCAACCTCGAGCATTCGGTGCGTAGTCTGATGGTGAATGCAGTATCATTCAAGACATGTTTCAGGGCGACAAACTCCTCACTTTTGATCAATGAAAACGGTCCTTCCACCTTACGGAGGGTGCTCAGATGTAATACTATCAGAAACGGCATTGGCTGCTTTCTCAGGCCTATTCCCAAGGAGCCACTGGACAACTCACGGCCTTTGAAACCTTAGTTCGTCAATTTGATGGGTCAAGGGGCCTGATCTCTCACACTTACACCAATCCCTATCCCACACTTATCAAAAGCAATGGATCACAGATTTAGGTGAAGACATATCGTTTTGGGCCCGGCTATGGCAGGATATTCTGAAAATATATCATAGCATACCGCAACACGAATCAGTGTACAAACTTATGTCGCGTTGGTACTTCACCCCGGTCTGACTACACCAGATGTTACAAAATTTTCTCCCGACTTGCTGGAGATGTCAGGCTGACAAAGGGGACTTGCTACATATTTGGTGGTCTTGCCCGAGCCTTGAAATGTTTTTGAAGGAGATTCTTCGCCATTTAAAGGATGTAGTGGGTTTCCCTATCCCCTCTTCCCCGATGAGTACCCTATTAGGCATTAGGCCCCCAACATTGACTGCTATGAAGTATACAGACCGGTGTTATCATACTACAGATGCTGGGAGCAGCTAGGCAATCCATAGCTTTATTCTGGAAGAAACCCCTCACCCCCCGGTGGCCACATGATTCCTCAGTTTGTGGCACGTTCTAGCCCTTTAATTGCTTACTGCACGTATCAACCACACAGATGCTAAATTCACCCGCATCTGGCAGCCACTAATACGCCATTTCTCTAAGATGGATCACTCTCGATTGGTTCCCCCAGGCTACGAGCTCTGCAACTGTTTGATGATTCTCTTGAACCTCATGTGAGGGGCATCGGCAGGATCCCTCTGAACCACGACCCCTGTAGGAGAGGCCCTCCCTCTTCCTCCTCTTCCTTTATGTCAGGACCTTTGAGCCCCTCCAACAGCAGGTTATTTTTAATGCAACTTCCCCTGCTCCCTCTCTTGGTTGAGTGGTTTGACCCTCCCTCCCTTCTTTCTCTTCTTCTTCTTCTTCTTTTTCTTCCGTATTTCTTTTTGTTCAATGTGGATGATGTGCCCCTGATATCGCTCAGTTTGGAATATTAGTTTGCCTAGCGTATGAAAAAGGTGAGCAGGATATGCTGTATGTAGCTTTACATAAATCACCTAATTGTGTTGGCAAGGACAAGGTTTCATAAGATTTTAGCGATGTCAGATGTTTTCCTTTGGTCTTTCCCGAATTGAGAGAGATGTCCTGTTACCTTAGATGGGGCTGTAACATATTGTTTCGCTTTTTGTTTTAGTTTTCCTCCCTTCCTCTGCAGCAGGGGTTAGGGTGATAATGTATTGACTCCTTAATTTCCATTTTACTTGAAATGTTCTGACATCCAAACTGAGAGATTATATTCTTTTTATGCCTTTTTGATGGGGTGTCATGTGTTCAATAAACAGATTTGAAACAAATTAGACACCAAACATGGATCCAGTTATCTCTTCCTATTTTGAAAATTACACTTCTAAAATGCAATAAGGCAATTCCACTGTTATCCTATGGAATAGATTGGCCTTGCAGTATAGAAAAACGAATTTAAGAGTTTTTCACTACCAGGACATGTAAAACTTAAATGTACGTCTCACTTTTTAAATACACTGCACCCTGCCCTTGGGCTGTCAAGGACCTAACTTATGGTGACCTATATGTTTTAAAAAGGAAGGTTGAAGTCTGGCAAAAGGTTTATTTTGCCAGGTTGAAATTGCAGTTTAAAATGCACACAGAGGCTCTGCCATGGCAGGTCTGAGACATGATTAAAAGGTTACTTAGTGGGTGGTAGAATCAGTGCTGAAGGTCCATTAGCAGCATTTAATTTACAGGCACTGGCCACATGTAGTGCCAGTATATTAGGGTCTTATAAGTAAATTAAATATGCCAATTGCGTATTAGCCAATGTTACCATGTACTAGGGAAAAAGCACAAGCACTTTACCAGTGGTTACCAGTGATGAAGTGCGCAGAGTCCTAAGGCCAGCAAAAACAGGAGGTCTGAAGGCAAAATGTTAGGGGAAAACCACGCCAAGGATGCTAGGTCGACCACTTGTGTATCCTTCATTGCAAAGAAGCAGTTTTGTGTTTTTATTACTCTATCTACAAAAAAATGTGATCTGCATGAACAAGGTGTGGGGCAGATTACTAATAAATACTACATAACAATATTTTACCAGCTCATCTGTAGCAAATTGTCCAGTTGGCAGTAGCAGCTGCTACCAGATGGGGACTGTGCAGCGTGGGGGTAGGCAATGGAAATAAAATAAAAAGACTTAACTGAAATGGGCGGATGGACTCTTCTCCTCCGCCCTCTTCATCTTCCGGTCCAAATCCCGGCCGGCAGCAGCAGCAGGAAGCACTCAGGCATGCAGGCTCTCCTGAGTCAATCACAACGCTGCAATGCATCGTTGTGTTTGGTCTGAGCCAGGCGCGCAACGCCCATTGGGCTAAATGGGCTTCAGCCCCCCCACGTCATCGTCCTAAGCCCGGGTTCCTGATTTACATGCGCTACAAAACCGAAAGTAAGCAAACTTTCTTCCCCAGTTTAATTTTTTTATGGCTGGACATCGTAGCATTTTTATTATTGGATGCTTTAGCATCACATCTGAGAATTCGATTTGAAGTACCACTTCAGAGAGGCCCAGGTTCTGCCTGTGCCAGCCATCCTCTACAAAGTTTCAGCAAACCGCCCTGCCCCCCATTTTCTTGAAAATGGGCTGCCACGGAGGTGCTAGCCTTCCCTGAAGGCAGGGATTTCACCTAAGCAATTTCGATGTGCTGTGCAGCATGGGGTGGGGGTGGGAAGATGTGCACAGCAGGGGGATATGACACCTGCAGGATTTCCTTTACAAAAGAAAAGCATCACGTGCACTGGCCATGCCTTTCCCCCTGCTGTGCACATCTTCCCACTCCCAGCACCAAGAGTCCAGTAGTGTGAGTTTGGGTTTCGTGACTCACCTTGCAAGTGAGGCCCTGCCTTCCCTGGGTATTTTGGACACAGCTTCTCGAGGAACACCTCAACCTAATTTTTCTCAGGAGCCGTCCTTACTTGTATCCAGTCTGTACTTTGGAGCGTCGTTAGATTTTGTGCTCCTAATTTTGTTGTTGGGAGGACAAAAGGATGAGTGGCTGAACCGGTAATCAAGCTTATGATGCAGAGTGTGACCTGCCGCTATGCGCACCGTACATCTCAGGTTAACACGCATGATCAGTTCCTAACTGAACACAGTGAATGGGGGCGCGCAAATTAGTGCTGCTCATTGCGTCCTATGGCCCCTTCATTGATTGGAAGTGGTAGTTGGGGTGGCGAGGGGCTATAAATGTGCGTAAGCACGAATATAGTGCCTAGTGGGTTTTGGCACTGGTGACAGTGCTCGTGCTGGATATGAAAGTGGCACATTGAGGTAGGGAGCATTTAAGCACCTACAGTTGGTGCCTGGAGTGGCGCTGTCACCGGAAGCAGGGTAAAGTGCCCCAACATCTAATAGGAAGGTGCTTGCAGCCATGCGTAAAGCAACTCTTTAATGGAATGCCCGCCTAGTCCTTTCTATGATCAATCCGTTTTTATCATTTTTAACAAACTTGCCACTGAACTAGGCCTGGGCGGTAAATGTTGTTCCGTTCGCTGAATTTGCGATATTTTGACATTTTCGCGTTCCGTGGAGAGCGCAAAAATGTCAAAACTTTCGCAACCTGCCACGAGACTGAAGTATTTTTCTTGTTCGCGCTTTAAAAATGCATTCTCGCGCGCGCGGTCACGACTTACCGGGTCCCTGCATTCGCCGACGAGTTTTCCTATCCGTTCGTGCACGCCACAAGATATTGGATTGTTGGTAGCTGGTCGCGCTATCCCGCGAGAGTTTGCGATCGCGAACACGTCATTGCTATCGCGAACAGGAAATAAGCATCGCGAGCAAGATGGCCGCGCCCATTAGCAACCGCATGGACAAGTTGGAGATATATTTCACCGCGAGCACGCAAAAACACATTGCGAACGGGCGGGAAAAGCAATCTCCGCAACTTCGCGAAAGTTTTGCATGCTTGCGGAGATTTTGTGCAATTTCGCGATAATTTGCAAAAGTCCATTTTGCAAATTCTGCCCACCCTTACACTGAACGGCCTTACATGGTTGGAAATAACACATAAGGCCCTGGTACCCCATGATCCTTCCGCACCAATGGATGTAGGTGTTTCGATTCAGTTTCTGCACTCATGCGCTCCAGGGTCATATGGTGAAGCGAGAGCAGAGATCCTGTGTTGAGGATGATGGCTGTTAAGTTGTACGACACCTGGTGTGTCCTCACCTTACACCACAAGTGTGATGGAGCTGATGGTCAGGGGCCCGTGCTAGGCCCTAGTTCAGCTGAGTGGGCGTGGGGCAGTAATACCACGGGTATCTGCACCCGTTGCTGCTGAGTGGGCCGGACAGTGGTGCCATGGAAGGGTGGTAGTTGCAAGAGATGCTGTTACGAAGAAGATCGTGGCCTCATCTCCAGCAAGTGGCCTTCAGGCAGTGGTGCCCCTGGCATTTCTTTGCAAGAGATGTGAAACAGAACAAGAACCCCTTATCTGCTGAGTGGCCCGGCCAGTGGTGCCACGAGTGGGGGGGTCCCTGCCTGTGATGTTGATTGAAGAATATGGGGCCCATTTCTAATACATCCAGTCAACGGGTAGGTTGGTCTTTCTAAATTAGCCTGCAGGACTGTGACAACAGATGATGGCCGAATATGTCTACCACGTCCTAAGTTTGGATCGGTGGTATGTGTATTGCAGTCAGGTTCCTAAGTTTATTTGTGGATTTTTAGTTTATTTACACGTTTTTCTTTGATTTATCATCTATCTCAATAAAGGCCGATAAAACCTGCCAATCTTAAACATTCACTGTGATGTAATTCATTTGTTACACCATCATAATACACATTTTAATATGCCTCTTGCAGTTCTTTGTAGGAATTTCCTCCATCTGAAGCCAGGCCCCAATGTGTTAAGGGATTTATAACACCAGGCCTGTTCCCAGGCCATGGGGCTAGCTTAAGATAACTACTTTTTCTTAGTTTCATTTCATTATTTGTTTACTATGCAAATTGGCTTGTGTGTGGCATTATTTTGTTATTTTCTTCATTCTATAGTGTTATTTGACTATTTGTTAAATGTGGACGTTCACTCACTAGGAGCCTCTTGGCACTATAGAAATGAAACTGATAGCAGATTCAGCTTGGTGGAAGGAGTTACAGTGTGAAAATACAGGTTTTTAGCTTTTTCCATTATTTCAGGTGGGATAGTGGTCTGAGTTTATTAAATGCATCTTCATTCTACATATATTACCTTCCTTATGCATCTATTTACCTTCCATGTACTTATGTATCTTTATATTTTTTACTTTGCTTCTAATTCAGCATATCCAATGCACTACCCTAGAGCTCACTCTATATCTCTCGCAATATATCCTCTACCTCCACTCTGACTCATCTCAAACCTCACACTGCTACTCTCTCCAATGTACTACCCTATTTCTAATGCTATACCTCTATCAATATATCCTCGGCCTCCACGCTTTCATTCATCCCAAGCCCCATACTCTTTGCTTCTCTAACCCTCCTTGCATAATCTTATACCTCTTTTACTATTTAGATCTCCCAAACAAGCCTTTCTAAACCCTTTCCTCTGGCTCTTCCCACTCCTCTTCCCCTTTACCCATCCCAAATCCCTCCTACTGCTATGAACCCCTCCAAAAAAAGAAATTCTAGAGCCTTCCTTCTTCTATCCCGCCACTATTTCTTTTCAATACAAATAACAGACTAAAATCTCAACCTCTCAAATTACTTTCATATTTTCCTATACTAATTCCCCACTAATCCTGTTTGGGTTCCGGAGTAGCGTGCTACTGCCAACAAGCGCTTCAGCACCTCATCAGGGGTAACAAGCACTATATAAATGCAAACCTTGTCCTTCTTCTATCCCTCCACTATCCTTCTCAATCCAAATAACAAACTAACATATTCCCCCCTCAAATTAATTTCATATTTCACTATACTAATTCACCACTAATTCTCTATGGGTTCCAGAGTAGCGTGCTACTCATCAAAAAAGCTCTCCGACACCTCGTCAGGGGTAGTAAGCACTTTATAAATGCAATTACATTAGGAGCATCACCAGCTGATGAGGTGAGGATTGGAACTTTGTGACAGGGATATGATTACCAAGTTCTGTGTTTTTTGAAGTATGCATACCCTGGTATTTGACCTGTCTTTTGAAGAACAGCAAATGTAACACAATATTATCAAAATGTAAATGCTTTATTATTTGTCATGTACCCTCTAAATTCCAGCATGGTTATTTTGGAGGTGCTGCTGCACAGCACCCCCCGCCCCTATTTCTACTGCCCATACATTAAAGCATCATGCTTTAATGACTTCACTGCCAATAAATTAATGTTTGTTAGTGCTATAGTTTGGAACAGCATGGCAAATAGGCACATTGCAAAATCTTAACTTCTTTCTGTGTCTTTAGAGGGTGGACAAGTACATGACACGTGTCCAGAGTCCCCTTTTTGTGTGAATTATATCTTTGACCAGCCTTGGTTTTTCAGAGAGTAGCATGTTCTTCTGAGCTCTTTTGAACCAGTTTCATGAGCATTTCATTAGAGAAAAGGGTGTAATTTTAACCATTTACATAATATCGTTATGTGACAATATAATGCATTTGAGTGACACTTTATTGCAAGATGAACAAATCCCTTATGTCTGTTATTATATAAATGGTTGATATTACCCTCTGTTCCCCAATTTATTTCCTTAATCTCAGAATTCAAATGCAGAATTTGCCACTTCTTTTTCTCAGCTTGGCCTGAGCATTACCCGATCCTGATTGTCTGCCATTTTAGCCCCATCTCCATTGATTAACATATTAGCCACGCCCCTTTGTTTGCTATGTTAGGCCCCCACCAAAGTTAAGACCTAGTTGCTCCTCTGGTCTGAGCGCCTTTGATCGGCGCTCCGACGCGTACAGGGAGGCTTTGAATGTTCCTCACGAGGCTGTGTAATGCAGCCTGGTGGGGAACATGCAAAGTGCACAGGACTCCTTGGCCGGCCCAAGAGGGCAGCCAAACTGTCCTGCACAGTTGGGGAGTTCGAACCACTCCTCCCCCTGTGCTGCCCAGACCCGCCCTGCGAGCCACTGACGTCCATAGGAAAAATACAATGATAATAACAATAGGCTATCATCATTGTATTTTTTCTTCGGAGCAGTGGGGCGAAGCTCTTCTGTTTTAGCGAAGGAGCTGCCACTGCCAGTTGGACATGATTGTTGTCAGGGAGCCGAAAGTGCACAGCAAGATTTCTGTAGTAAAATAGTTGTTTCAACCTATTTCTGTGCGCATCTTATGAGCATGTGGTTTCACTTGTGTGAAAAGTTGCAAATTCATAGAATTTTGTTCTGAAAAGATTTCCAGCATGCACCCACCACCTTTGTATTATGGTGCAAAGAAGTGTGCATGATGCCAGACAGCCTGTTTGCGCACTAGAACAGGATCAGACAGCAGCCCCAGGCATATTTAGCAAATATGGCTCTGCGCTGCCTTCTACCCCCGGCAAATCGCGAAACAGTTGAGCTATTTTGTTGCAAATGTACCCCTTAGTCTTTGAGTTTGCCCTGTCCATGTACCATGTCATGCTGGTCTTTATGAGCAGCCTGTGATTTCAATAGTTTTTCTTTGTTGCCCATCACATTCACAATGGATGTTTTGTAGCTCCTGTAATCCTCACTGCAGTGCGCATCAATATTATTTCCAACCATCCATTACAAGAAAGAACACATTCACCTCAAATAGTCCAGACCTATTGGCTTTTGCAACTGTTGATGTTATTCCTGTGAGCTGGTGGTTCAACAAAAGCCAGTTATTCCTTTTACTATTGCTCTTGCTCCAAGGAGAACCGCCAGCTCTCAAGAATACCAGGCAAACCCAAATTCAGCTGCCATCCGAGTTCAATCAGTATTTTTACTTTTACAGGAAAACCTGTGCCTTCAATTTTTCACCACAAACATTTTGCCTGATAAATGTAGATAGGATTCTTACTGGTAAAAGTGGCCGAGAAATCCTTATAGAAAAACTGGATCCCAAGTCTGTTCCCCATCCCAGCCCCGAAACCTCCTACTGAGTATTAATATAGCAGCCAGACATTACTGCAGAATGCAGTAGAAAGGCTTCTGGCTGAGGTATTACTGCATAGGAAGTCTCATGAAACTTTAAATGAAGGACTTACCTTTGCTAAATGATGCAAACTGATGTGTGAAAGTCCTAGACTAGATCTCTGGGAGAAAAACAGAATGATCATCTCCCAATCTTTATACAGTCCTGATCACTGAGTTTTGGCTCCGCGGGTGATTACCTGGTTTATGAAATTGAAACTATGTAAGTTTTCCCTTGGAACACCAGAAAGTGATTTTTTAAGACAGATGGAGCTCTGATCGAAAGCAGGGGCCGATTCCCTCCTGGTATGTGGAAACAGCTAAGAAGCGCGTGATTAACATTCCTTTTATGCACCTCTGAAGACATTCTGTGATGCCCTTTTCTCCCAGCATGTCCGACCAGTGAGATAAACCAGCTTGGATAATTCTGGTCCAGAATGAAGCACACACATGCCATTATTCTACCTAATGTGACTTTCCAGACACATGCAGAATGAGGATCAAAAGTAATCTGCGGTCACCCTTATGACGAGCAGTCATTATAAATAATTATAAGAAATCTAATCACAAGACTCATGAAGTGTGGATAATTCTGGTCCAGAATGAAGCACACACATGCCATTATTCTACCTAATTGATGAAGCGCGTGAAGTGTGGTTCACCTAACGATTGCTGCCCCCCGCACGTCCTAAGGGACGTTTATTCAGCCCTCCCGCTTGGCATACTCTCCCTCTTGAATGAATCGTTAGCTCAGGGAATAGTCCCCACTTCATTTAAAAATGCAACGTTGGTCCCGTTAATTAAAAAACCAGGTGCTGATCCGGCTAACCTCTCTAACTACCGTCCCATCTCCCTTCTCCCTTATGGAGCAAAGATTCTGGAAGCCCACGTCACTAGCTGCATTTCCAATTTCATTGAAACATCGGAGTATCTGGAGCCTAACCAAGCCGGCTTCCGCCAGGCGCACTCAACCGAAGCAGTGATCCTTGCAGTCCTGGACACAATGAGATCTAACGCCGACAGAGGTATACATCAGGCCTTGGTGCTTCTGGACCTGTCGGCAGCCTTCGACACGGTGGATCATTCCATCTTATTACACCGTGTCGAACAAGCTGGTCTGCGAGGATCGGTCCTCGGTTGGGTGAAGTCATTCCTGAGCAATCGGACTCAGGCAGTTAAACTTGGGAACTTTATAGCGCCCAAGTTATCTACCACCTGTGGCGTGCCGCAAGGTTCGTCACTATCCCCCCTTTTATTTAATCTATACCTTAAACCCCTCCTACATTCCTTAAAAGGCAAGAGGGTTACGATTTATAATTATGCTGACGACCTGCAGCTAATTTTCCCACTGGACTCTACTGACTCCGCCGTGGAATTTCAGGCAACTATGTTACATATCCAGAGGTGGATGGAGTCGAATCATCTAAAACTCAATCCTGGGAAGACCGAGCTGGTACTCCCGGGTAGAAGTTCGATTAATTGGGGCCCTCATTTTTGGCCGCCAACTATGGGATCCCCTCCTTCTCCCTCTTCTTCGGTGAAAAGCCTTGGGATTACCATTAACTCTGACCTCTCCCTGAATAGTCAGGTAGGAGCGGTGATCTCGTCCAGTTTCCATCATTTGCGCAAAATCAGAAAAATTGCTCATCTACTTACTCACTCTGCCCTCATTCACGTGGTACTCGCTTTGGTTCTGTCCCGATAAGACTTCTCTAATTCTATTTATTTAGGCCTCCCCTTGTTCTTGCTGAAACGCTTGCAGATAGTGCAAAATCAAGCGGCCAGATTAATCTTCAAGACCCGCGGCAGGAGCTCGGCGAAACCATTGTTGGTTACTCTTCACTGGCTTCCCATAGCCCAACGGGTAATATTCAAAGTAGGTTGCTTGGCCTTCAAGGCTCTTCACGGGAAAAGCCCCATGTTCATTAACAACTTAATATGTAAACATGAGCCTGTCCGCAATCTTCGCTCTGCTCATCAGTCCCTCCTTACTGTACCCTCCTTCAAACTGAAGCGTCAAGGTGAGAGTCGATTTGCTTTCCTTGCCCCTAAGGTGTGGAATTCTTTCCCCCAGTCGCTCAGGAATTGCACCAATCTCATGGAGTTTCGGGGAGCCTTGAAGACTTGGTTATTCAAGCAAGCTCTGAGATAGGTTACTGCCTCTCACTCTCTCCTCATTTTAGCGCCATGAAACCTCTGGGTGCCCGTGCGCTTAATAAATCCTGAATAACATAACATAACATAATGTGACTTTCCAGACACATGCAGAATGAAGATCACAAGTAGTGACCGCTCACCCCTCTAACGAGCAGTCATTATAAATAATTATAAGAAATCTTATCACAAGACTCATGAAGTGTGCTGCATATTTACTATGATTACCTTGCAACCTGGTTATGCTTCTTTTGCTACCAGTACATTGGTCCCAGAGAGTTTAGATTAGGGGGATTTTCTGAAGGAAATGGGCCATCTTTATCTTGACATCTTTCCAAATATCTCCAAAAGGAATATTTCCTAGAGTATTATTCTGGCACGAGAAGTCTTTGCAGGATGAAGACTGGGTATGCTCATGTCAGAATTACCTTCATATTGGAGAAGATGACATTATAAGGAGACTTATTCTGACACTGTTCCAGTTGTATTTCTAAATTTATGGCTTAAGGAAAGTTTTTCTTCTAGTGTACAATGCTACCTATGTAATATCTTAGATTCCAGAGAGTTTGTGGATGAAACAGAAATGGAATTAGAATATGCAACAATATATTTTAGTTTCAGGAGAATCCCATGTTTTATTGGGGAAAAAGGAACACGGGGGCTTCGTGGCCTCTTTCATCCAAATGAAAAACAGCAGATTAAATGTGACATATTTACGTTTTTTTAAAAACAGCAATAAATTGAGCCCTTCTTTAATTCCTATGACGTGCTCATAGGATCCAGGTTTCATTTAGAACATGCAAAATTCCCAACTTACTGTCCAGATCATACATTTTTGCAGCAAGGAGATTTGAGGTAAAGTGGGAGACTGGGACCTGACATGTTCACATAAACCTCTTGACAGCAAGGCTTAAAAGAGTCAAAACAAAGACGTTTTTCCAAAAATAATTTTCTCCCTTTTTAACAATGTGCCAGATACTTTAGGGAAGTAAAGGGAATGTGCATACTTTACAGTCTGGTTTGACTGTGACTAATAACTTAGGGGCATATCAGCAACAACCGGCGATAGTTATCGCTAAGCGCACTTAGCACTAGGATAATTATCGCCGGCTAACGTGGATTTTTATCGCTGAGATAGTGTGCTATTAGCAACGCTTATCTCAAAAGCTATAAAAATCCTAGCGCTAACTGCCAAATTTGAGATTATCGCTGGAAACCCAGCGATAATCTCACAAAGTTTGGCGTTAGCTTGATGATAGGGCCTCACATACTTAGCCGTGATATCCACCTTCCATAGGATATCATGGCTAAGTCAGCAGTCCTGAAGCAGGCGTAAGGAAAGTAGCGATAACCTGGGTTATCGCTACTTTTCTTGCCGCTATGCTTCATAGCGTGGGGCTTGATGATAGGAGAAATATCGCTTAGCGACATTTCTCCAGTCATGTCAGGTCAGGAACGCCCACTTTGCATCTCATTAGAGATGCAAAGCTGGGCGTTAAGAATCCGGGTGCTAATGCAAGGTTTCACGCGATAGTGTGACCTTGATAATTAGGCAATAAAATTATCGCCGCTTTTCGCCCGAAAACGGACGCAAAAGCGGCGATACTTTTATATCGCCTCGTTGCTGATATGCCCCTTGCATTTTAGACAGACGCGTTGGTCCTGGGCCTGCACTAAAGTCAGCAAATAAATGTATATTCACTAGTGTGCATGGCTACTCAAGACAATGGCGTTTCTTTCTAGATCGTTAGCTTATTATACTCAGCACTTTTCACAGGATTAACCCAGCAGCATCGGGCCAATGTTTCCAGGGGACTGGCACCATGTGTTTTTTGCATGTCCTTTATGATTTTTAGCATCAGATCTTTTGAGGCTTGAATAAAATAATAGGCCTGAATCTTCAATCTGATCCAGCCTTAGCTTTGCTTGGTCGTTCGAGATGGATTAAAACACTGACCAGGACAGGCCAACCCTTTTATTTATATAGCCATAGTGGCAGCACGCTCTTTGGTTTTGGTAGGCTGGAAGTCAACACTATGGCCCACAGGATTCGGAAAATGTACAGGATTAGAACATTTGAATATTAGTTAACTTTGCGGAATAAGAGTTTAACTAGGTTCGATGCTAGCTGGAAAGTTTTCGACCACAATGAATGCTATGCACTTTAAAATCTCAAATTGATGTTTGATAGACATGCTCTTTTAATATTTTTTTCTTTTGGCATGAAGTTAGTGTGTTGGTGTTAGAAAGTCACCCTTTTTGCCCTGTTCTCCCCCATTTTTTGGTGCTGAATGGAACTGGTGGTAACTGACTCTGACTGTGTCCTGGGTTCTGCTTGTCAGGGCCAGTGCTATGTTAAACACAAAGGGCCCGATTCACAGAACAAACTTAAGACAAAATCCTAAACTTAGTACCATTTTGGTATTCACAGAATGCACTTACTACTTTTGGCATTCACAGAATGAGCTTACTACTTTTCCGATTCACAGAATAAACTTACTACTTTTGCTATTCACAGAATGGATTTACGACTCCTAACTTTACGTCCGCACTCGGGCCGGAAATTCCGGCCCGGAGGTGGAGCTTCCGGGCCGGAGGCGGAGGTTCCGGCCCGGAGGCGGGGCTTCCAGGCCGGAGGCGGAGCTTCCGGCCCAGAGGTAGAGATTTTGCCCATGGTTAAATCTCCGCCACTGGCCGGAATCCCCACCTCCGGGCCGGAAGCTCCGCCTCCGGCCCGGAAGCCCCGCCTTCGGGTCGGAAGCTCCGCCTCCGGGCCAGAATTTCCAGCCCGAGTGCGGACGTAAAGTTAGTAGTCGTAAATCCATTCTGTGAATAGTAAAAGTAGTAAGTTTATTCTGTGAATCGCAAAAGTAGTAAATTCATTCTGTGAATGCCAGAAGTAGTAAGTGCATTCTGTGAATATCAAAATGGTACTAAGTTTAGGATTTTGTCCTAAGTTAATTCTGTGAATCGGGCCCAGACACTTATATTGAGGTAGACTTATAACTGGCATGACCTACCCTATAAGTCCCCGGTCGATAATAGGGCCAGGGGATGAAAACTACCTATAAGTCCCTAGTATATAATAGGGCATGGCGGTTTAGAGGCCAGCAGCCTTTGTTGCACTCACATGTGTGCACTGCTGAGAGCCAGATGTCATTTTAAAAGCAGCTCTGTGTTGCAGCACTGCTTTAAAAAGTAAATTTCACTGTAAACTCGACTTTGGGGGTATGGACATTCTTAAAAGGATAGTCTACCTTATCTTTACAATTTGGGCACTCCCAAGGTTTCCCCTCGGTGTTCCAGGGGTGGGGTGGGGTCATGCCACTATAAGCAGGGTCCTTATGAAAGAGGTTTTATAAACCCTGGTGAGATTTTGGGGGCCCGGAGCGGAAGATATTTTGAGGACCCCCGTTCAGAACAGCTTTGCATTTATGATCCAATTTCAGCTCTTGTATGCCGTCATTGCTTAGGTCACTGATAGAGCACAAGCGCACTTATCCAAATTTTAAAGTTGTTATATCTAATATTCCGGGATAGTAACATGCATTTTCTATATTGTAAAACAGTAGCAGCTCATTGCTATTACTTCAAATAATGTCTGTGACACCCTCCTATTTCTCATATGTGAGGTTCTGTTTTGATCTAAGAGAAACCTTTTTATGGATGTTGCATGAAACACAAACACAACATTTCTCTGCAAAATGTCAGTAATAGACTCTTGCACATCACTTACATTAAAATAAATTAAAGGGGAGCAGTTTTTAAAACCATCTGTCGGAGAATTATTCAAGGTCATCTGGGCAAATCCCTTTGCAGAATAGGACTGCTGAATGGATGGGGCCCTGGGCCAGAGCCCACTTTGCCCATGCCTTAAAACATCTGCTGGTGAGTAAAAGCTGACCATTTTATTTTTCTCCAATGTTGGAAATTTACTACAAATTCAACTTTGGTGCAGTGGGCACTGGGAAATAACAACCACAATTGTTTTTGGAATATTAGGAGCCCCCTCTATTCTCCCCTAGGTGTTCCAGCGGTGGTGGGGTCATGCAATTTTGAGCAGGGGCTTTATAAAAGCGGTTTATAAACCCTGGTGAGGAAGAAATTGCACATTTCATTTTTCCACTTGAAGATAGTTGGCCTCATAGGCTATCATGGTTATATGTTATTGAAGCATTACTATTGCTATGAGAGTGTGCAAAATATCATTCAAAGACAGAACTATGAAGTTAATTACCTTCGGTAACGCTTTTCCCAGTGGATTCAGTATCTGGCGCAAGGGGTAATTCAAAAGGTGAGGAACCCACAGGCAGATGTATCCATCAGAAAGAATGTTATTGATAAATCCAGCAACTTGGCATTAGTGATACCTTGTACAGAAAATAAGTTATCAGACTTTATTTTCTGTAAGCCAAATTCCAGCCTCTAGCACTCTTCTCTGATTGGTTAGACCTGAGGGGATTAGCTAGGCTGCCTTGATTAGGTAGACGATAAGTGGTCTGGCCGGGCAGAGGCTAACTGATGTAGAGAACTATGTGGGACACAGGAATGCCAGAGTATGATGTTGGGCCATAAAGCATCATCTTGAAAGGAAGATCAGGTCAAGCACGCCTGACAGCCAGGGCCACCCCCTCTCCCTGGCAGATGGGAAGCTTAAGAAAGGAATTCACAGATGTGAGTGGGGGGAGTTTATGGAAATAAGACATACTCTGAGTTTGGTTTAGTTAGCTCTTGCTGCTCTGCTGAAATTTCAGCCATGATGGATTTTGAAAGAATAGTTCTTTCTGGGACAAGGCCATGCCACCCTTTGGAGAAAGTTGTCAGGCTTTGGGGTGTTGCCATGCACCTCATTGAACAGGGCTGCTCCCCTGCCTGTCATTCGAGAACACTGGATAAATATGTAAGAGGTCCAGAGCCTCTCAGCTCTGATACCTGAAACTACAAGAATAAGGAGGATATTGTTCTGCTGGTATCCTGATCTGCAAACAAGGATCTGTCTGGTGACGACTGCACCTGCTGCACTATCTGGGACAACAGCTCTGAAGACTTTGCCTTACTTCAAGAAGGAGTAATGATTGGACTCCCTACAGCTACAGGTTAAAAGAGCTTAACTTTAACTGACCCTTCTCCAGCCAGAGTCCCCCTCCTGGAGTTCGTCCAGTGGAGTTTTAAGGGGTTGACCAAGTGCATTGTGGGAAGTGAAGTTCAGGTCTGCCAAGGACTATCTAGGAGATTCCAGACACTTGGATCGGTGTTTTGGACAATTGGAACCCACCAGGAGACCTTCTGGAGGGACCTCCAAAAGTTTGGGAAACATTTTATTAAAAGCTCCAGGAGGTGACCGACCAGACCACGTGAGCCAAGCCGGCCACCTTTAACCGTGACCCGGCCTGGATTCCAGGTTTGTCCCGCTGAAGGGCTCTGGAGGTCTGACTTCCAGAGTATGACTAGGAGCTCCCTGAAAGTCAAGCCGCCCAACCCTCTCTGAATCCAAACTGGTGGAGAGCAGCTGGAGCCCTCGGCAGAAAAAGCAGTAGAAACGTTTCTAAGACCGAAAGTAAAATTTTGACCGAGGCCTACCGCGTGGGGTATCTCAGCAGGGCTCCATCAAGGTCAGCCTCAAACCTTGACTTTGTCCCTATTAAGCACAACCAGATGCCCAGAAGTGGCGCTATTGGTTTCTAAGCACAGGACAGTGTTTATTCTTTCAAATTCATTTCTCCTGTTCGCTACATTGGATTTTCATGGTTTTGGGGTCATTTTTCAAGATACAAATATTTCCTATTCTTATAAACTGGTCTGGGAGTTTTATTGTGTGTTGTCTCTTACTTATTCAGTGTCTTGGTGTTTTAAATGCTTTACATGCCTGTCCCCTAATTTAAGCCTTGTTGCTTGGTGTCAGCTACCAAGGGTTGAGCAAGGGAGACCCTATTTAGGACCCAGTACCATGATGGTGGCCTTGATGATGATGTTAGGTGCCTACTTACCACTCCCTACAACCCACCTTCCAAAAGGGGGTGGGTAATGAAATCTTCAAATATCAATCAATTCATCTTTTTAAGAAAATGATCTTCTGGACATTTCTTTTTCTATTGTATAAGCATATGGCACTTTATTGAATTAATTTCCAAAGGTAATTTTATTGTTGATTGGAAGGCTCATTTCCTTCTGACAGATCTGACTTGGTTACCATCTTGGTTGTGGGGCAGGTCAAATGCATTGCTGGCATTTTCATACCGTCCTTTTGTCCCATGTGTTTATCTTTTCGAGCCCTCACGGCATGGCTGCCTTGCATAACCCACCTCCTAGATTTCTGCGAAGATGGCGTATTCAAAGCCCCAGCTGATGACTTTGAGTGATGCTGTCACATTCTCTCTGGAGAACTGCTTCATTCAATCACAAACCCCTCAGGATCCCTCAGACAGAGCCCCCACAGCGACTCCTCGTGGTCGGTGCTCACTTACCTCGGGATTCCTGAGGGTTGGCAGCACCTCGCAACTATATCCAGCTATCTCAGGCTGCCGGTCTGCTCTCTAGCTGAATTTCTTGAAGGCCACTTAGAATCGCTTGGCTTTCATTTTATCCTTTTTATCCTTCTTCGAGCCCACAACTGGCAACAGACACCATACTAAATGGCAAACCAACATGCCCGCTGATCTGCCCGCTTGACGGACCAAAGCTAGATCAGCTGACAAGACATACACAAGGGGGGGGATCACTAGCGGGCGGATGCTAGCAACAGGCCACGTGGGCTCTGCCTGCTGCCGTTTTATGGTTTGTATTTTGGGTTACTCTGTTTTTTAAGTCATTTTTTATTTATTTTATAGTTAGAAAATAATGTAAGTATGGAGTATTGATTGTGTATATTAAATGTTTAGTGTGTAGCGCCTTGCATAAAATCTTTCATATTGTAGTGCAAATAGTAGATGTCACCTCTTTAGTTTCCAAAACCTTCGCAAAATTTGTATAAATGGGCGTGGGAATAGTAAATGTCACTCTGTGAGTGTTCAACACTCACCCCAAATTGGTTTAGACTGTAGTGAGAATAGTACATTTCACCCCTTTAGTGTCCAACACCTTCTTCAAAATAGTTAACTTTGGAGTGGGAATAGTAAATGTCACCTTCTGTCTACCTCCAGTCCAACAACTTCTCCAAATTGGTATAGTTTGGAGTAGGAATAGTAAATGTCACCCTTTTAATGTCCAATACCGTCCCCAAATTGGCTTAGATTGGAGTGGGAAATGTAAATACACCTCTTTAGTGCCCAATACCTTTTACAAACTGGTTAGGTTTGTCATTGGGAATAGTAAATGTCATCCTTTAACTGTCCATCACCTTTCCCAAACTGGTTTAGACTCAAGTGGGAATAGAAAATGTCATCCTTTTAGTGTCCAATACATTCTCCAAATTGGTTTATAGTGGAGTCGGGATAGTAAATGTCACCCTTTAAATGTCTAGCACATTCCCCAAATTGGTTTAGATTGGAGGGGGAATGGTAAATATAGGCCCTTTAGTGTCCAATTCCTTCCTTAAATTAGTTTAGATTGGAGTGGGATACTGAAAGTGACCCCTTTAGTGTCCAATGCTTACTACAATGTGGTTTAGATTAGAGTGACAATATTAAATGTTACCCATCTAGTATACAGCAGCTTCCCCAAATTGGTTTAGATTGGAGTGGGAATAGTAAGTGTCAACCCATTAATGTCCAACATTTTTAAAAAAATGGTGTAGTATGTTTATTTAATTTTATAATTTTAGTGTGAAATCCTTTATTTCAATTGTATTTGTATGGAGTAGAAATAGTTTGTGTTATTGAATTGATATTGTTCGTGCATAGAAATAGAGTAAGAATTGTTGTATGTTTGTAATGACTAATATCATTAAATACATATTTTTATAGAATAAAGTCATGTAACACATTTGTCTAATTTTATTGACGTGTTTAAAGTTTATTAAATGTATATTTTTACATTTTGAAAAATACATTTGAATTTAAAAATAAACATTCATACGTAGATAAATATAAAAATGTGAAATACTTTTTTATTATTACATAAAAAATGCAACTCATATTTAAATAGTATTGTATGTTGCACATGTTCAATTTTTTTCCACTGCTAATGTTTTTAACATTTTTTAAATTGTTTTATATTGATATTTTCAACATTTTAACATAGGTGTTTCAGTATATAATAAAATAGTGTACATATTTTATACTATTATTTAATTAAAACCTAAAATTTATTTTCAGTTTGTGCAACATATTTTGTTTACATGTTTAATAATTTATTACGTTTTTAATACATGTAGTCAACATTTTTTAATTATTTCCCATTCCGTGCCATGGGGACGTAGGGGCTAATTACGATGGCGGACGGACATCAGTCCGTCCACCATTGTTTCGGATTTGGGACTGGCCTCCCATGATGCGGCCTCCTCACAATCTGAATTACGATGAGGCCGCCACCAAGGCGGTCGCATTACCTTTATTTTGCATTGTGGCGGGGATGCGTTCAGCAGCCCCCAACGCAATGCAAACATAAAGGCACTTTCAAATTCCTGCACTATGTGGTAGGCACCATGCGGTGCCCGCCACATGGTGCAGGGATAAGTAGGGGGGCACCATAGGTGCACCCTAGTGCCCTTGACCCAGGAATAAAGGGGGGTCCGCAACGGGCCCCTAAATCTGTTTCTGCCTGCCTTTTTGTGGTGGGTTGACTGCTGCAAAAAGACCGATGAAAAGGGATATCATAATCCCAACGGCGGTACCTGGCAGGCAGCGCTGCAATGCTGGGACTGCAGTGAGTTCGAACAGGCGGTCGGATACAGTCTGCCTGTCAGAACCGTGGTGGATGGTCTTTCCGCCAGCCACGTTTCCGACCACAATGGAAATGTAGAAGGCAGAAAACCTGGTCACAATAGTGGTGAAACCGCCACCAACAGGCTGTCGGTGGTAGTTTCACCACCATCATAATCATGCCCATAGTCTTTTTTTGTTTCATTTCGCTGACATTTTTAATTGCAATTTTTTCTTTTTTATGCTATTTGTGTCATTTTTTGTCAATTTTCTGAGATCCAGGTTGTGGTATGGTGCTGCTGTTTGTTGTAACTGGTTAAGTACTTTTTAAAGGTTATTTTATGGGTTTCGAGGGTAGGGGGCATAGGGAGGTCTAGAGGTTAGCTATAGAGTTGTTTGTGGGTTTTTGTAATTTAGTTGTATTAATGAACAAGTTACTTACCTTTGGTAATGCTTTTTCTGTTGGATAAAATATCTGCCTGTGGATTCCTCACCTTTTGAATTACTCCTGCGCCAGCATTTCACAGAAACTTTTTCACAGCTCTCCCATATCACAATAGCACAGCTCCGCTCTCGACTCCGTATGACATCACCGGAGCCATAAGAAGACCTCGTTGGCATGCTGACGTCAGTTCCACCCATTTTTTCCGTGCCTTCGAGGTGAACGGGTGGACCGAAAGCATATTACAAGTAAACACAGTATACAATATGTACACAAATATACACAGTATATGAATGAAAGTAGCAGGAAAACAGGAAAAGTTAAAGTCAAGACATTTCCTTGTGACAAACATCATAGCAATGCAAATGACATAGAACGACGAGAATGTCATGCACAAAAACCCTTTTTGGTATACGTAAGTAGGCAAAGGGGAGGAGGGTGGGTCAGTGAGGAATCCACAGGCAGATACTGTAACCACCAGAAAAAGCATTACCAAAGGTAAGTAACTTGTTCTTCTGATGGATATATCTACCTGTAGATTTCTCTCTTTTTGAATATTATCCCCAAGCAGTCCCTCTCTGGGTGGAGGGTGTCCAACTACCTATACCAAAAAGTCTTGCAGCACAGAACGTGCAAAATGGCGTGCCTCCTCACCTCTGAATCCAAGCAATAATGCTTCACGAAAGTGTGGAGGGAGGCCAATCTTACCGCCTTACAGATGTCTACCACAGGGACACCTCTAGCCAAAGCTGAAGACAAAGATTTAGCTCTAGTACAATGAGCTCTTATACCTTCAGGTGGCTCCTTCTTGGCCATGGCGTAGCATACCTTGATGCACAAGATGATCCACCTAGAAAGCGTCCGCTTCTGGAAAGCTTTGCTCTTCATTCTTCCCATGAAACCAATGAAGAGATGATCATCCAGCCTCAAGTTCTTGGTTCAATCCAACTAGAAGCTGACGACCCTTCTAGTTGGCAGACCAGGCAGTGAAGTCTCTCCTACTCCTTGGAATGATGAGGGGGAGGATAGACGGTAGGTAAGGTGATAGATTGCCCTAGATGAAAAGGTGTAACCACCTTAGGCAGGAGAGCACCTATGGTCCTAACAACCTTCTTGTCAGCATGGATGCCAGTAAAAAGAAGCTCAACACTAAGAGCCTGAAGCTCACTTACCCTCCTGGCAGAGGTAATAGCAATTAGAAAAACATTTTTAAATATGAGAAGCCTCAACAGACAACTATGAAGAGGCTCAAAAAGAGAACCCATCAGGAAAGTCAGCACCAAATTTGAGTCCCAAAGAGGCATAATAAAGGGAGTGGGAGGAAATATATTAGTGAGGCCCTTAATGAACCTCATAGCTATGGGAGACTTGAACAACAAAGGCTGGTCTGGCAAACAAAGGAAGGCTGATAAAACCAACAAGTAACCCTTAACTGTAGACACGCTGGGCCAAGGAAAGTGAAAAGCTACGAACATCAGATAGATGGGCCTGCAAGGGATCAATCGACCTTTCTCCACACCACTTCAGAAATCTGGCCCACCTACAGGAATAAATAGATTTGGTGGCGTGTCTCCTGGCCAATAAAATAACATCTGCCACATCTGGTGGGAGAGAGAAAGAACTCAGGTTGCCTCGTTCAATCTCCAGGCATGAAGGTGCAGTCTCTGGAGGTGGGGGTGTAGAACCTGCCCCTGCGAGAGGAGATCTGTATGTGAGGGAGATGGAGTGGAGGGTGCATTGAGAGATGAAGAAGGCATGTGTACCACATCCTTCTTGGCCAATATGAGGTCATCAATATGACTTGGGCCGGGTCTTGGCAAATCTTCCTCAGAACCTGAGGAATCAAGGGCATGGGATGAAACGCGTAAAGAAGCTGTGAGCACCAGTCTAGCTGAAACACATCCCCAATGCTCCCTGCTTAGGATACTTGAGACTGCAGAACGATGGGTAGTGTGCGTTCTCGTGAGTGGCAAACAGGTCCAACCGAGGAAACCCCCACATTCTGAAAATGTGGCGGACCACATCCTGATGGAGATGCTACTAGTGATCGGCCGAGTACTGCGGACTGAAACTTTCCGCATGCACATTCAGCACTTCAGCCAGATGATTTATAATCACACAAATCCGATGGTCGTGAGCCCAGGACCAGAGCCACGAAGCCTCTCTGCAGAGGCGAAAAAACCCTACTCCTCCCTGTTTGTTTATGTACCACATTGCGGTAGTGTTGTCCATCAGGAGCAAAACTGACTGGCTAAGAACGGATGGAAGAAAGGCCTTGATAGCCAAACGAATCACCTGCAATTCCAGAAGATTGATATGAAGCAACCTTTCCTCTGGAGACCAAAGACCCTTGATCTTCAGATCCCCCAGACGAACACCCCACCCAGAGTGGAGGCATCAGTTATCACTGTGGCCACCGGAGAGGGAGGTTAAAACTGCTTCCCCTGAGACAGGTTGCCTGAAACACTCCACCATAACAGATCCGCCGCAGTGTCTCTAGATATTCTGACCACCTCCCTGAGATCTCTATTATGCTTAAACCACTGCCTGTAGAGGCACCACTGGAGTGCCCTAATATTCCAGGGTGCATGGTTGACCAACAGTATGCAGGAAGTGAACAGGCCGAGCACATGTAAGACCTTCAGGACTGGGACATCTGCCGCTTCTTGAAACAGCGGAATCATAGCCTGGATCCTCTGAGGAGGTGGGAAGGCATGATTCACAGTAATGTCCAGTATTGCCCATATAAACCGGTTGCGCTGGGAGGGCACAGGTGAGATTTGGGTACATTTATAGAAAAACCCAAGTCAAACAACAGCCGAGCCGTTATCTGCAGATGATGCAGCACCAACTTTGAAGACTTCGCTTTGAGCAGCCAGTCATCCAGATAGGGGAATACTGGAATCCCGGACCTTCTGAGATGAGTTGCAACCACCGCCATCACCTTTGTGAAGACTTGCGGTGCGAAGTAAGATCGAAAAGAAGGACCGCCAATTGGTAGTGCTGGGATCCCACCGTAAAACGGAGATACTTCCGATGCGCCTTCAGGATGACGATGTGGAAATACGCATCCTGCAAATTCATCAACACCGTCCAGTTTTCCTGCTGCAGCGCCAGAAGAACTTGAGCTAGGGTCAATATCTTGACCTTCTCCTGTTTGAGGTAAAAATTCAAGACCCTGAGGTCCAGGATTGGTCTCAAATGCCTGTCCTTTTTGGGGATCAGGAAATATTGGGAGTAACACTCCTGACCCCTTTCCTGCTCCAGAACCACCTTTCTGAAGCAAGGCCAGGACCTCTTGCTGACAGAGCAGAAGATGGTCCTCCGAACACCAGCCCTGGCGAGGAGGGTATGGAGTGGGAAACTCCTGGAAAGGAAGGGCGTACCCATTTTCTACAAGATTCAAGACCCAAAGATCTGATGTAACAGTTTTCCAATTTTGCAGAAAATGGGACAGCCGACCTCCTACAGGACTAACATGCTCCAAGATGGGGCATCCAGAGCTGCTTCCCTGTGGGACCGGTGGGGGGATCAGGAGAGGAAGAGGAGGAGGAGGACTGTTGCTGGCCGGCCCCCGCAGACGGCCACTTCCCTTTCCTCTGTACAATTTGTATGGGGGTTCTGCTGCTGCTTCTGCTGTTGTTGCTGACGGCCTCGAAAGGAAGCAGCCTTTCCAAATCCACGAAATCTCTTGTAACCATAGCTCCTTGGCTGGGAATGCAGGCCTAAGGATCTTGCAGTAGTCCTGCTATCCTTGAAGCGTTACAGTGCAGAATCCGATTTTGTCCCGAAGAGCCTGGATCTATCAAAAGGAAGATCAAGCAGAATGGCCTGCACATCCAGAGAAAACCCTGAACTTCTCAACCAGGCATGCCTCCTGGTAGCCACCGAAGACCCTATCACCCTGGTGACTGAGTCCGACATATCCAGACGTGATTGAATCACTTGACAGACTGCAGTCTGCGTATCAGTCAATACCTCCAAAAAGTGACCTCGTACATCATCAGGCAGCTTGGGAGCCACCTCTTTGGCTGAGTCCATCAAAGCATGGATATATCTTCCCAACAAGCATGTGTGGATTTTAAGGCCATGCTTGCCGAGGAGAACACCTTTTTGGCTGACTGCTCCAGCTTTTTGGAGTCCCTATCCCCTGGGGTGGTGGGGAAGTATCCTGCCAACTGTTTGCATGAACATGAAGCTTGCACCACCAAGCTCTCTGGAGACGGTGAGAGGTTAGAAAAGCTGCATCCCCCGGAGCAGGCTTGTAGTGTCTTGCCATAGCTCTTGAAACCGTCGGGGCAGAGAAAGGCTTCTGCCACACTTCCAAAATCGGCTCCGGTAATGCCTCATTAAATGGAAGCAAAGGCTCAATCACTGAAGAAGGAGAGTGCAACACTTCAGCCAGAATATTAGACCTAAGCTCTGCTGTGGGCAGTTTCAGATCCAAGAAGACTTCCTGATGACAGTGTGATAAGGAGCCACCTCCTGAGAAGGCATTGCCCTACGGTAAGAAAGCTCCCACTTCGTGAAGTGTCCAAACCACTGGCCTCCTGAAGACCCTGAAAGTCATCCACAGTGTCAAGGATTTCCCCCTCTTCAGTCTGTTCCTGCTGTCCATGGTACTACTCTTCTTCCAGGAGTCTCCGGGCCTCTCTCCTGGAGCGCCTCTTCAGGATCGACGTTGGCAGGCGTCAAAGGAGGACCCTTAGTAGTGGTCAGTGGTGCCATATGAAGCAGAGAATGTGTCGGGCAAAATCAGCCGGCGCCAGAGACTGTGGTATTGGCATTGAGAATCTTGGCGCGGGGAGATGACATGAAGGTGTCTGAAGGATGAAAATCATTCGTTCTGTTTATTCGCACCATGTAAAAGTTAGCACAATGTATCTATGACGGTATTCTGATCAGATAAACACTTATTGATATGTTCTAGAAGAAGCATTTCTTCTAGATTCTTACTGCACGACAAAAGGGGCCGAAAACCATGCTGTAGCCATCTTGGTTTGTGATAGACCACGTGTCAGATCACGTGCTTTCCTTTGCCTACCATCTTCATGATTTAGTTCGTACCAGCCCAGAGACAGGTTAGTGGTATTTACGGCCGAGGCCCAAGGTCACATCTGCTGTAGGGAGTATCAAGCAGATTCCTTCAGGCCCTGGGACGAAAAGGGAGTAACCCTGCCGACCTCCTCTGTATAGATAGCAACCTTTTGTGTGAGCCTGAAACTTAACACCGTATGAGCTCATCCAGGAGCCCATGGACTAACTGGTATTTTTCCACTTGTATGACTTTGTATGCTGAATCTGTTATGTATATAAGTGTGGTTTTGTCAAGGAGCCAGCAGTCTTCCTCGGCGCACCTGATGGGTGAGGATCGATGAGGCTCCTCTATATAGAGTTTTGCTTTGGCCAATAAAGCTTCAGAACCTTCTCCGTTGCCGACTGACTTATTTGAAATATATATTGCGGGCCACTGGTAAGTGTGGCCCTTGGGATTTTTATTGAGTACTTCAGTTGGCGACTCTGGTGGGACCCCGTGATAGGGTTTTTTCCTCCCCCGTAGTCGGGTGGTAGGATTGAGGGCGTCCTGGTCGGACGGGTGGAGAGGAGGGATTTTATTTTTTTCTTTCCTCTCTGACTTTTGACACTTCCACTCCGCACTCCTGATCAGGGTGTCCTCTGCTGCTAGTAGCCCTTCACCGGGGTCCTACGGGCTTAACCCAGGAGCTGACCGTGTTGGTCCCAAGAAGTTGGCAGCGGAGAACGAACGTCCGTACCTGGGTGCACCCGGTGAGTAATTTGTTTGTTTGACGCACGCTTTTGAGTGGTGCATTTGAAACAGTTAACTGTATTTTGATTTGGGGGTCATGAGTACCCTAGGAGAATTACGGAGGTCTTGCAGGGTGGTCCGGTAGGGACTGACTGTAGAGACTCCGCGGATCTTTGTGATTTAGAGACGCTGGTCAGATGCCTAGTTGTTACCTGTGTGTAACACACGGCCGGATTGTATTCGGAAAAGCCTGTAGCTGCAATTGGGTAGCCGTGAGACATACCTGAGGTGATGCTCGCACCACATCAGAACAGTCTCAGTGGTGAACCAAGGAGGTCATAGGATGGTTTGTAGTCCAGTCCGTGGTCGCACCTGTCTGACTGCTTCTTACCAGTCTTTCTGGAAGACTGCTCGTTGTGATTCTGTCGGTCCGGTATTTTGAATAATTCTCCACGAACGGGAGTCGACGGGCTCGGTTCGTTTGTTTGGATGCATCAAGTTTGAATAAAAGGGTTGAGGTTGAGCTGCAGAAAACGTTACATAGGAGCAATCAATATGTGTTATATGTGATACAAGAATTTGTTTGTACGTTATTGGTGTTTGTCTGTTAACTAACAATGTCGTGCTTCAGTAGATTGAATTGTTTTGGTTGTTGTCGGACTGGCGGCTCTCGGCTGGCCGAAAGCCAGCCTGGCCCACCAGAGGGCAGTCCTAACCATTTCATGTACATAAAACATGGAATAACTCCTCTATTGTTTAATACTTTGTGGCATAAGTATACCAGAGGTAATTAAGAATTGCAATGGCCTCAAACGGGTTCCTTCGATGAGAAAAAAATTGCCTTTTTACAGGATCAGTTATTTTCTAGACGCAGTAGACAGTCTATGTTTGATGCATTAAACATCTGGCAGAAGGAATCTAAGCGGAGGCGAATGAGAGAAGAGAAATTAGCTAGAGTTAAAGCAGGGCAAACAGTTACTCAGAAGGCTGTTGCTTACGTCAGAGCCCGAACAGAAGAAGGGATTGAATGTGTAAATCGTGAGTTCAGGTTACAGGCCGATAAAAGTTACATGGCTCGGCCTGACGCCGAAGATGTAATTGGAGACTTGATGGACTTGCGGCCACCACCCCCATATGTCCCGCAACGGTTATACCCGGCGGTACCAGATGCCCCGGTATTAGCAGTCGCAGATCCAGTAGTCCCTGCGCAAGTTTCAGCTGTGACGACGGTAGCTCCTGCTGCGTCGGCACTGCCTCAAACCAATTTGTCCCGGTTGTCCTTGTCTGTTACAGAGATTATGACTCTATTGCCCAATTTGTTGTCATCCTCGACAGCTGGGAATCTTCAGCTGTCACCCAGGTCAGCCCATTCTCCCCATGTGATGGCCTCTTCCTCGGCGAGCGCAACTCCCTTACCAGCTGTTTCCACTCCGGTACATCCGCCCGGTTCTCTTGAAGGCAAGAAACTGTTTACCCGGTCAGCCTTAAAATTTGAGGAAAGGGAGGTTATTGCGCTACAAGCATCACAATGGATGCAACAGCCTATTTATACTCTGTCCGACATATGGAGCACTATGAAAGACTATGAGCCCGTGATGCAACAGCATGCGTTAGACCATATGGCTTCATGCCTGATATCATTATGGGAACAGGTTCATACAGGGGGGAAGGCTCCGGTAATATTGTATACTATTCATGACCATGCACATAAATTTCAATTGACCCCGGAGGAAGTGTTCAAAAATGTTGGAACATTGGTTAGTTATAGGACCCGACTTCAATCTGCTGGTCCTGCGGGTTCCGCGCATTTCCCCATGCGTGAGGTCCACCCTATTTATCATCCAGAAATTACTGAAATAATAGATGCTACGGGGACGGTTACCCGCCCGCGAGCAGATGCTCGTTTTCAGGAGCAGTGAGTGTACACCCCATGGAAACGCAGTGAAGTGCGGTCATTGAAAGCTCATTTGCCTGACCCTAGGAATAATCCTACAGCATATTATAAAGAACTTACTGAAGCCGCTTCATCGGCGGTAATGACATTGGCCGATATAGAATTATTCTTCGCTCTATTTGTACCAGTGGATATATGGCGTCAGGTACATGACCAAGACCATGTGACTGAATTAGGGGGAACATGGGATCAATTGAAAGATTGGGATAAAGATCGAAAACCCGGAGATAAGCCCAGGGCCGAAATATTAACGTTACCTGACAAAATAATTACATACATGCATTCGCTAATTCCGCCTCGGAAAGTGGATTGGGATAAATTGACAGCATGCCGACAGAAGAAAGATGAGAGTGTGTTGGATTTTTTCACTAGATTTGAAGGTGTTTTTATTGACTTTAGTGGCCAGGACTTATCTAAGGAAGGTGGTATACGCTTGTTTGTCAATAGATTTGTAACTAATTTACTGCCCGAAATCTCGGCCCGACTCCAGGCCGCAGAAAGTACTTGGACGACGTCTACTCCCTCGATCATATTAAGCATGGCTCAATATTATGAGCACCGAGAGAATGAAAGTAAGGATAAGACGGAAAAGAAAGCAAAGGATTTAAAAACACGGGTCCTGTTACAGCAGGTTGAGAGAGGCCGTGGAAGGGGTAGGGGAGGTCCGACCTCTGCCCCACGAGGGGTGGGCCAAGTACCGAGTGGAGGACGAACTGATTTAGGAGTAAACCAATGCGCATTTTGTAAACAGGAAGGGCATTGGCGTTCCCAGTGTCCGTTGTTATATGCGCATAACAACAATACACGAGGCCAAGGGAGAGGACGCGGTGGTGGTAGTCGAGGCGGACATACTCGACAGGAGGAGTCTGGACACGGTGGGAATAGTCAGAACTATTTTGATCATGGTCAGCGAAAGCAGTATTTCAATGAAGAATGTGGCAGCGATGCATTGGCAGGCTATCCTCGTGCATAGGACAGTAAAAAGGCAGAGTGGGGGACGTGTGTCAATTCCTATAGATCAGAACGGACCTTATGTTAATGCACATTTAATGGGCGCATCGGGTAAGTTTCTTGTTGACACAGGAGCTATGAACAGTTCTGTTTCACATGCCCTTGTCCCTGGGGCTGCTCTGTCTGGCCAGGATAATGTGTCTGTGGGTTTCTCTGGAACTCCGGTGGTGAGCCCCATTTCCCGACCTCTTTCTTTTGCTCTGGGTCCTATTTCTATTGATTCACCATTCCTTCTAACATCGCAATGTGGGGAGAATTTATTAGGCATAGACTTACTGAAGAGGTTACATGCTTGTATATATTATTCCCCAGACGGTGTCTATTTGACTGTCCAACCTTCTTCGGTGCAGTACTTTTCTAAGACAGACACCTTGCCCCCTGAATTCGCACAGATTCCAAAAACCCTTTGGGCTACCGGAGACACTGATGTGGGTTTGTTGAGGATACCCCCAATTTCAATTACCTTAAAGCAAAATGCTCGGCTACCGAAAATACCGCAATATAAAATTGCCCCTGCAGGTGAACGAGCCTTGTTGTCCATTATTCAGGGTCTGATCCGATCGGGGGTGGTGGAAGAGACAACCTCCAATGTGTGTAATAGTCCCATTCTTCCTATTCTTAGAAGGCCCCCCGTAGATTGCAATCCTGATTATGTAGATACATATCGCTTTGTGATTGATTTGCGCGAAATAAACAAGATCGTGGTACCTCAGTATCCCGTGGTGCCTGATATAACCACCATATTGACTATGATTCCTCCTACAGCTGAATATTTCTCTGTGATTGATCTGAAAAATGCTTTCTACAGCATTCCCATTCATCCTGATAGCCGATATCTTTTCGGATTCTCATTAGCTGGTCGCAGCTTCCGCTTTTGTCGCGCTCCCCAGGGCTATACAGAAAGCCCTAATGGTAACGTACTGTTACAATACGTAGATGATCTATTGGTGGCTGCGGATACTGAACAGGGTTGCCGGGATGCCACAGTTCAATTGTTGCAGCATTTGGCTAGCCATGGTAATAAGGTATCCTTGTCTAAATTTCAATATTGTCGACCGGAGGTGACGTATTTGGGTCATCTCCTGTCGAAGGAGGGTAGGCGTCTAACTTCGGATCGTATAACAGCTATATCTAACATGTCTGTTCCTTGCACGCAATGTGATGTCCGCGCTTTCCTTGGCATAACCTCTTACTGTCGCCAGTGGATTCCTAACTTTTCCCTTCTGACTAAACCTCTACTATACTTGACCACTAAAGATGTGTATGAACCTTTACCTTGGACTGTTGAATGTCAGGATGCTTTTATCTCTCTGAAGTCTGCTCTTTGTTCTGCTCCTGTGCTTGGCACTCCTGACTACCGGAAGCCTTTTACACTCTACGTGCATGAGGTGGACGGTTGCTCGCTTTCTGTGTTAACACAGGGTTTTGGTGGTAAGCAAAAACCTTGTGCATATTTTTCGGCGGTATTGGATAATGTCGCCAGAGCACTTCCCAGTTGTCTAAGGGCCACGGCGGCTGTTGCGGTGGCAATTCGACAATCAGAAGGGCTCGTCCTGAATACTGACCTCACGGTGATGGTGCCTCACGCTGTGGATGTATTATTAAACAGGACCAAGACGCAGCACTTAACTAGTGCGCGTCCTACAGGGTATGAATTGACCCTGTTCGCACCCATCACTATCAAAAGATGTGCCACTTTGAACCCTGCCACGTTACTACCCCTCCCTTCGGAAGAGCAAGATCAGGACATACATGACTGTATATTTCGGACAGAGGAAGAAACGAAGGGACGGATAGACTTGACAGACACTCCCTTATCTGACCCGCAAGGGGAGTTGTATGTCGATGGCTCATGTTTTAAGTTACCGAATGGCACTACCACATCTGCCTATGCGATTACCACTCTCCAAACTGTAGTTGAAATGGCTAAAGTGTCTTACCAATCTGCCCAGGCTGCCGAATTAGTAGCCTTGCTTCGAGCTTGTGAGTTAAGTGATGGGTTGAGAGTGAATGTCTACACCGATAGCCAATACGCTTTCGGTGTAGCGCATAACTTTGGAAGGTTGGTCTTGAGACTGCTAACTGCCCTGACTTTACCAAAGGAAATTGCTGTTATTTAATGTAGCGCCCATAAAGCTGTAATAGATGCTGTAGGTGAAGGAAATTCATTTGCTGACAGAATCGCTAAAGAAACTGCCCAGTCAAACACCACCTCTATGATTGTAGCCAGTTCATCGAGAGGAATGGTAGGGACAGAAATATTCAATAGCACTATGGATAGTGTTAGAGAAATACAACAAGAAGCGACCCCTGAAGAACTGGTGCATTGGCAAGAGCAGATAGGGAAACTAGACGAAAATGGATGTTGGATCGACCTGTCAGACAAATGCAGGTGGTTACTGCCAAATGCATTTGTAAATGTGATAGTATCCATGGCACACGGCCCTGCGTATATAGGTGTTAAAGGTATTTGTGGAGTATTGGATTCCGTGTGGTATAACACCAATATTAATAAAACTGCAACACATTTGGTTCAGAACTGTATGATCTGTTTACAGCATAATCCAGGAGGTAGTGTCCCTGTACTGAAAGGGAATTTTGCGCCCCCACCTTACCCTTTGAGGTGTTACAAATGGACTACATTCAATTAGAACGGGTAAATAATCTCAAGTATGTTTTAGTAGTGGTTTGCGCATTCAGTAAATGGGTGGAAGCATACCCCACCAAGGAGAATACCGCTCTAGCTACAGCCAAGGTTTTCGTAAAGGAGTTTTTCCCTCGGTATGGTTTGCCACGCGTAATTTGGAGTGACAATGGAAAACATTTTAATGCCAACCTTATTGAACACATTTGTAGTGGTTTATCCATCAGACAAAAATATCACGCTGCCCACCACCCCCAATCAGCGGGGTTGGTAGAAAAGTATAATGGGATTTTAAAGTTGAAATTGGCTAAGCTGCAAGACACCACAGGTTTGAAATGGCCTGACCTCTTACCCTTAGCCTTGTTGTTTGTAAGAACCACTCCTCACTCTCGCTCTGGGATATCACCATATGAGGTGATATTTGGTAGGCCCGCTAATATCTGGGGTGTACCGATACCGAAATCCTTTAGGGACATTGAGTACCCAATGTTGGCAGATTATCTTTATGCATTAACTAACGATCTTCGTTCCATTCATCAACAGATATCAGCGGTACTGCAGCTCCTGCCGGAGGGTCCTGGACATCGTCTTGAACTTGGACAGTGGGTTTTGATCTGGAACTACCAGCGAAAATCAAGTTTGGAACCACGATGGACCAAACCCCATCAGATACTCCTTTCCACAAGAACGGCTGTTAAGGTTGAAGGGAAGCGGCACTGGATTCACGTGTCACATTTATAAAGAGTTCCTCTCCCATTGCCGGGAGACCTGCAGGATCAGAGTGAAGGGTTGGTGCATGACGGTGAGCAGCTCATTGAAGATTCATCTCTCTTTGAAGCCCGAGAAGAAGTGAACGGGCGAGAGGGAGGCACGGTGAGTTCACAAACGACTCCAGTGGCTGGCCCAACTATCAGCTCTGCTCCCGGTAATGCTGCATCTGATCCGAAAGATCACACTTCCAGTGTTTCGTTTGATCCTACTGTGCCTATTCTTTTCCCTGATCCCCGAACACCTGGTCATGTTCGCTATAACCTGCGGCCCGACAAAGAACAAAGATACCAGGTCCAGTCTAGAGAAAGAGAAGAGAGACTTGAGTAAACCCTGGTATAATCAAAGGAACACTGGACTGAACTAGTTGAGAGCTCGGAACTTTCAGTAAAGCTCTGTTCAGAAAGAAAATAGAGACATTGATTGATTAGTGGGGCCCAGGTGGAGTTTTGTCAGTAAGAGCTGCGTCAAGTGCAGCCCAACGTGAGAAGTTTTTTGCTATTTCTCTGTTTTGGTATTTTGTTTTATGAACAATAGGAGTCTGCCTGTGAGGCTCTGAACGGACACAGGAAAGAAGCACCCTTTGGCAGGTTGGACTGCAAGTAGGCTCATTCCCATTAGATTATATCTGGACTTTTAGCAAGAATGTATTCCTTTGCTCGCTTTGTTCCCGAAGAGGAGCGACCTATAGCCCCACGTCCTCTGCACCCATATATGCCTATGTTTTCTACTTGGAGTATGCGTATTAAGATAGTATTCATAGCTATAATAACTATATCACTAGTAATATGTTTAGGTGTATTCATTTATTTAGAATGTCGTCACCCTGTGCTCACCCTGGTACCCTCTACTCCTGTCCCTGAAGAGCATAATTTCCATACATTCGCCCCGCATAAGGAGAGACATCGTCAAACATATGTAAAGAATGCTTTTATTGAAATGCTGCACCAGACCCATAGTTCGACTAATGCTACAGAGTGCTGGGTCTGTGGCCTCCTCCCCTCGGTTATGCACAAACATGACCTTTTTATTTCAATGCCCTTGTCATATCTAGGGAGTTGTGAAGCATGGTTTAAATTGCTGTCGATGATATATACGCACTATACTGTTGATGAACACTGATTTTCTGAAAAAGACTACGAAATGATTCTAGCATATATAGAAGAACATCAGGGATTCACTCTGAATGAAGATGGTACAGATGGTACACTAGACCCAACTGCTTGTATGAATGAGTATACTGAATATACAAATGACACTTGGTTAAGGGATGAAGTATTGGATTCTATGTGTTTCAATTTCACTGAGTATTTCAAATACTTTCAGGAACGAAATGTATCAGATGATAAGGTTATTCCAGTCCCAGTATTGAATGCGTCATCTTCCTTTTGTGTACATGGCACTGGACACTTAGCAGTTGGATTTAGTAAATGCAATTATATATACAGATTACGAACATTCAGCAGCCCACCAATGCTTACTCCCCCAAATGTGTATTTTGTATGTGGGGAAAATGCATACACATGGCTCCCCAGAGGATGGTCAGGTAGATGTTATTTGTCTTTCCTATACCCACCAGTCTATATAGCCCCTTCTGACTAACATAAGACCCATTCACTGAACCGGCGGAGTTTAGGAAAACGAGCTACCACGGGGGATGCCACCGATCAGACCGATACTCCTGCACAACACTTTGTGGACATAATGAAAGGAGTCCTGCCCATATGGGGACCCATTTTGACCAGTAAAGAAATCAGAAGGTTATCTAGAGTGGTAGAGGGAGTAGTGAATATCACTGCCGGAATACTAACTAACATAACTGTTGAGCTTCAGGCGACCAGGCTTGTAACGCTTCAAAATCGTATGGTTTTAGATGTTATCTTAGCTGATCGTGGAGGAGCATGCAGAGTGATTGGCAGTTCTTGCTGTGTGTATATACCTGACTCCGCCCCATCTGTGCATTTAGCCATCCAAAAACTGCACCGTTTAGCATCAGAAATTCATACAGATACTGGTACCTGGTCTCTTTCTAGCTGGTTTTGGGGCTTCTTTACCACTTGGGGATGGAAATTACTCATGATCCTTTTGGGTATAGCAGGTTTCCTTTTCACCTGTTGTGTCTGCCTACAATGTGGACCTGCTTGCTGTTCTTATTGCACTAATCGACTCCTTCTTGCTCTTCCTGAATCTAAACCACGCCCAACTAAGATGGGCACTCAGCTAGTACAGAAGGAGATATATGACATGATGCAGATAGATGAAGGCATCTTTGAAGATTAAGTTGGTACGTTAGCTACATTATGCTAAAAGGGCCGATCTGAAGGATGAAAATCATTCGTTCTGTTTATTCGCACCATGTAAAAGTTAGCACAATGTATCTATGACGGTATTCTGATCACATAAACACTTATTGATATGTTCTAGAAGAAGCATTTCTTCTCGATTCTTACTGCACGACAAAAGGGGCCGAAAACCATGCTGTAGCCATCTTGGTTTGTGATAGACCACGTGTCAGATCACGTGCTTTCCTTTGCCTACCATCTTCATGATTTAGTTCGTACCAGCCCAGAGACAGGTTAGTGGTATTTACGGCCGAGGCCCAAGGTCACATCTTCTGTAGGGAGTATCAAGCAGATTCCTTCAGGCCCTGGGACAAAAAGGGAGTAACACTGCCGACCTCCTCTGTATAGATAGCAACCTTTTGTGTGAGCCTGAAACTTAACACCGTATGAGCTCATCCAGGAGCCCATGGACTAACTGGTATTTTTCCACTTGTATGACTTTGTATGCTGAATCTGTTATGTATATAAGTGTGGTTTTGTCAAGGAGCCAGCAGTCTTCCTCGGCGCACCTGATGGGTGAGGATCGATGAGGCTCCTCTATATAGAGTTTTGCTTTGGCCAATAAAGCTTCAGAACCTTCTCCGTTGCCGACTGACTTATTTGAAATATATATTGCGGGCCACTGGTAATTGTGGCCCTTGGGATTTTTATTGAGTACTTCAGTGTCATTGGCATGAATGAGCACAAATGACACCTGGGCAGATCGGTTAGCCGCTTTGGCAAACATAATAAACATTGCATTAAGAAAATGTGACGGATTCGCACCTGGACCTGGATAAGGTGGGTAAAGATCTGGAACCGCCTGGCCTGGATCCAACCGAGGCCATTAGGAGGGTGGTGGCTGCGGCACCGGGGACATTGGGGCCGGGGCAGGTGAAGCCAGAGGAGCAGGAGAAGACTCCCTGGGCGCCGGCGAATCCCTTGGCACTGGAGAATAGACCAGAGTTGCCAGCGGAGAAGTTGAGGACTAGGCGAGATGACATTGTTACCATGACGACGCTGGACCTCGAAGACTTGCCCTTCGAAGAACGATGCAGGGACCCATGACAACGCTTCTTTTTGTGCTTCATCGACGACCTCGAGGGGTGCGGGGTTGTCGACTTTGACTTGGATCTTGTGTGGCCTCTCTTCTCCTTTCTCACCTGGGCCATGAATAGCTTCGCCTCCTGCTCCTTAAGCGCCTTCGGATTCATCCTCCGACAAGACGAACATGCTTTGAAATTGTGATCCAACGACAGGCACCAAAGGCAATCTTCGTAGTTGTCCGTGATAGACATATGATCCCCACACTCCCTACAAGGCTTGAACCCTGACTTCTCTTGCGTAGCCATTGCACTGCTACACCACAGTTAGAAACTGAAACAAAGTAATATCCTAAAGAAATGGAGAGACCCAGAAAAACCGCTACGTGTCGACGGCGTGGAAAAAAGGGAAATGACGACAGCACGCCCACGAAGTCTTCTTATGGCTCTGGCGATGTCATACGGAGTCGTGAGCGTAGCCATGCTATTGTGATGTCCTTGTTGACGTGGGAGAGATATGAAAAAGTTTCTGTGGAATGCTGGCACAGGGGTAATTCAAAAGGTGAGGAATCCACAGGCCGATGTATCCGTCACAAAGTAGCGTTTTTCAATAGTGTGTAGTTTGGGATTTTCTTACACTGTTTTAGTATTTTACCATTATGTTATGTTATATTGTGTTATGTTACTGATTTTATGATGAGAAAGTGTAATGTATATGTATTTTTCGGAATGCTATTTGTTCTGTGGGTAGGTTTTTTCTCTGCTTTACAGGCTTTTGTCTACAAACGTGTTCTATGGGCACTGCAAGTTACCTTTTTTTTATGAAATCACTTTCGCTTTTAATAAACAAATACTTGTAGCTTTGATATCCTTTTTTTCGGGTTTCCAATTATCGTTTGTTTTTTTAAACTCTTTTCAGCGTTTTTTATGGTTCCTAGAAACTTTAGATTGCTTTGAGGGATGTATGTTGAATTCTTTTTATTTTTGCATTTCTTTTGCTTTTTGGAAAGTCTTTTTCCCATTTTTGCTGGATTATTATTTTTGACTACATGGATTCAGAGGAAGATCTGCAGGAACAGAGAAGTACGTTATATTTATTTTATTTATTTTGAGTGGGAAATGTTTGTGCAAATTTTCTGCGATTCTTATGTGGAAATGTGTGGTTTATGTTTTGTATATATTGCATATGATGGATTAAATTTGTTCATTGAGCTTTTTGGTTGGGAGGGTTTAGGTTTTACATGTAAATATTGTATATATTAGTTTATAATCCCAGTCGTTTTTAACATTGGAGTTGTATTTAGTGTTTAGACTGCTATAATAAAATAATATGTTTATTATTTTTATAAATTACAATTTGTAATGTCGGTTAAGATTATGCTATACTTTTTGTGGAGTTTTGTAGGTTATTATTTATTGTATAATTTTCTTTTGGCTATTATTTCGAGTCATCTACTCCTTTGTTGATTATGAAGAGTTTTACGTTAAATTATAGCATGTTGTACATTTGTTTAGTTTGTGTGCTAAGTTTAGGTGCAATTTGGGTTACAGATTGCTCCATTTGTAGTTGCTGGTAGCTGTGCCCTTTCTGTAATGCTTCTATAAATTTATAAACGTGGAGGTTGGGTTCTGCCTACTTTGGATTGGAAAGCATTGTGCCATTCTTCCACAGCACTGTTTGTTTTGGCTTCCTGTGCCAAAGTACTGTCATAGTTATGCCAACATGGTATTTGGAATTTGTGTTGGCGTCTGTGTCCAGAGCAATGCAGTATGCCAACCAACCAAAGTATCTTCAAAATAATCCATCAGGAGACTTAGGGGCCGATTAGGATGGCGGGCGGATCGCCCCCGCCGGGCCAGCGGTGGGGGCGATCTGCCCGCCATCCACCCCTCAAAGACCCCCCGCCATATTAGGATGGCTGGGGGGTCTGCGGCGGACGGAAAGACCGTCCGCCGCTTTTCCGGCGGTCAACTCGGCGACCGAGCAGAAAACATGCATAACACGGTGGTGGTGTCTGCAAGATACCGCCATCCATATTATGATGACAGCGGAAAGCATACCTACCATGGCCATGGAGAGGAATGCGGTCTTCGCTGTAGGGGGCCTGTAGCGGGCCCCCGGGGTGTTGGTGGGGATGGGGGGTGCACATGGGGGCATGGGGGTACCTATTGTACCCCCCTGCATTGGCGTGGACAAGGTGGCAGGCAGCGCGTGGTGCCTGTCACCTTGTGCATGTCAATGCACAACGTTTCATTCCCAGTATTGTGGCGGGGGGTGCTGTGAGCTCCGCCCGCCACAATGATGTGAATGGGGGATGCCACCGCCATGGTGGCATCCTAATTGCAGCTGCAGAACAGCCGTAATGATGCCCTTAGGGTCCGATTTCGATGTCGGACGGACCAGAGTCTGTCTGACATCGATCTGGAACTGGGACCAACCGGGACAGAATATCGAATAAAAAATATTCAGTTGCACAAATATAGGGTCATTAATATCGTGGTTCAGAAATATCGACAGAAAGAATATCGTGGTCAAGAATATCGACTTAAGGTAAGTAATATTGATTTTAAAAATATCGAAGTGTTTAATATCATTCGCAAAAATATAGTTGTTAAAAATATCATTTTTTTATTAATATTATGTATTTTGGTATATATTTTATATGTATGTGATGTATTTTTTTATATAAGCATTGTTTGTTTTTTTAATATACGTGTTACATTTTAAGTAGTTATATCTTTTTTTGTGGAATTTTGCATTTTTAGTTCCATAGCGGGTTGTGGGTTTATAGGGGATTAGGGTGGGAAGTAATTTAGGGACTCATTACGATATCGGTGAATCCGCCACCGGCAGCCTGCCAGTGGCGGATTCACCGCCAAATTACAGCCATTCTCCTCCTGCCATATTATGATGGCAGGCGGTTTGCTGGCGGACGTGAATTCCGTTCGTCACGGGTCTGCCAAAGGCAATCGTTCCGATTGCCTGGTGGACCCAGAAACCAAACCCAGAATGGTGGAGGTGCTTAGCAAGCACCATCCGCCATATTAGGATGCTTCATCTCCGCCAGCGGTGGATGGCGGTTCAGCCGCCATTCACAGGCTGGCAGAGATTGACTTTGGGGGCCCGTTGCGTGCCCCCTTGTATTGGGGGGAGGTGTGGGTGCACTGGGGGGACCCATGGTACACCCCTTCATTTCCCTGCACCATGTGGCAGGCACCACATGGTGCCTGCAACGTAGTGCAGGGAAATGCAAGATCTTCATGTTTGCCATTGCAGCGGGTGCTGCAGCCTGCAGCACCCGCCGCAATGGTAAACATGCCCAATACGACCTCCACCGTGGCAGTTGCATTGGAAGTCCATGGTCGGGACTGCCGCCATATAGGTTCCAATTCCCGTGACAATGGCGGACGGACTCAAGTTCGTCCGCTATCATAATGAGCCCCTTAATTATATTAAATGTATTGATTATTTTTTATTTTTTATTTTTTGTTTAATTGAGATGTTATAGTGTTAAATGTTTAAAGTAATTTATTAATAATTAATTAATAAGTGGTTGTTATTAATTTTACTTTATAATTGGTAATTAATTATGGTCATTGTGTAATTAATTTTAGGTGTGTGTTGTGGTGTTTATATGTGTAAATGATGGGAAGTAATTTATTTTAGTTTATGAATTAATAATTGGTTGTTAATTAATTGTAATTAATACATTGGTAATTAATGACGGTAGTTGTGTAATTAATTCTATGTGTGTGTTGTGGTGTTTATAGGTGTAAAGGGTGTGAAGTAATTTATTTTTAATTAATGAATTAATAATTTGTTGTTAATTAATTGTAATTAATTATTTGGTAATTAATTATGGTAACTGTATAATTAATTTTAATTGTGTGTTCTGGTGTTTATAGGAGTAAAGGTTGGGAAGTGATTTGTGTTTATTTAATTAATTAATATATAGTTGTTAATTAATAATAATTATTTGATATTTATTTTGGGTAATTGTTTATTTTTTTGTGTGTTTTCACTTTTACAGGGGTAAAGGGTGGCTATTAAATACATTTTAATTATTTAATTATTAGTTGTTCACACTAAAAGTAAACACACACATTTATGTTTTAATACATTTTTTGTTAGTAAATATTTTCTAGTTTAAAAGAATTATCTTTTATAAATGTTTTTATTATTTTATTTTGAATAATATTTGTAGGTTTTTGTTATATGTAATTAATATTATAATATGTGTTCTTTTTATACGCTTAAGACATTTAATTTTTTTTAAAATATTGTTACTTTTATGATTTTGAAAATATTTCTGTTTTTTGAACTATTTGAGTGTGAATAGTAATTTTTGTTTCTCTGCTATCCAACACTTTCCCTAATGTTGCACTCACTGGAGTGGGAATAGTAATTTTTACCTCACTGCTATCCAGCTGTTGTACTCATTGGAGTGGAATGGTAATTTTTACCCCTATGCTATCCAACACGTTTCCTACTGTTGCACTCTTTGGAGTGGGAATAGTAATTGTGGCCCCTCCGCTATCCAACACTTTCCCTACTGTTGCACTCTCTGGAGTGGGAATAGAAATTTTTACCCCTCCACTATACAGCACTTTCCCTACTGTTGCACTCACCAGATTGGGAATAAAAATGTTTACCCCCCCCCCCCCGCTATCCAACACTTATCCTGCTGTTACATTCAGTGGAGTGGTAATAGTAATATTTACCCCTCCACTATCCAACACTTTCCCTACTGTTGCACTCTTTGGAGTGGGCATAGTAATTTTTGCCCCTTCGCTATCCAACACTTTCCCTACTGTTGCACTCACTGGAGTTGGAATAGTAATTTTTACCCCTCCACTATCCAAAACTTTCCTTATTGTTGGACTCACTGGAGTCGGAATAGTATTTTTTTTGCCCCTCCACTATCCAGCATTTTCCCTACTGTTGCACTCACTAGAGTGGGAATAGCAATTTTTACCTCTCCGCTATCCAACACTTATCCTACTGTTGCATTCAGTGTAGTGGGAAAAGTAATTTTTAACACTCTGCTATCCAACACTTTCCCTACCGTTGCACTCTGTGGAGTGGAAATAGTAACTTTTACCCCTCCACTAGCCAACACTTTCCCTGCTGTTGCACTCTTTGGAGTGAGAATAGTCATTTTTTCCCCTCCGCTATACAATACTTTCCCCACTGTTGCTCTTACTGGAGTGGGAATAGTCATTATTACCCCTCCGCTACCCAACATTTTCCCTACTGTTGCACTCACTGGAGTTGGAATAGTAAATTTAATTCCTCCGCTATCCAACACTTGCCCTACTTTTGCACTCACTGGAGTGGGAAGAGCTATTTATACCCCTTTGCTATCCAACACTTTCCCTACTATTGCACTGATTGTACTATGAAATTTAAGTTTAAATATTTTTCTAATAGTTTAATGTTTTAATTTTTTATAGTTTTTTTGTGTTTTATATTGTAAATCATTAATATATATTTTTTATATTATTTTAAACTTTTAACATAAATGAAAAATCATCATTTATTAATTGTTTTAATGTAAATATATATGTATAAATTATTATGTTTGTGTGTTTATTTTTTATTAAGTTTATTTGTTATATTTTATTAAAATGTATATTCAATTTATTATATTTTGTTAATATTATATTTAATATTTAATGTATTTAATATATATTATTTTATTTTATACATATTGAATAGTCGATATTTTATACATCTATATTTTTTACATCAATATTTTTTAGTCTGTATTTTTGTACTAACCTGTTTATGTTGTCTATATTTTTTACTTGATATTTTTAACATCGATGTTGTCAGTGAACCAAACCGACCGTCCTCCTGTCAGCAGGCCCAAAGAACAAGTTACTTACCTTCGGTAACGCTTTTTCTGGTGGATACAATATCTGCCTGTGGATTCCTCACCTTTTGAATACTCCCTGCACCAGCATTCCACGGGAAAATTCTTTCCTAGCTCTCCCACGTCGACGAGGACGTCACAATGGACAGGCTCCGCTCGCGGCACCGAAAGGGTATTTCTTTGACTTATACTGGGTGCTCCCTTGTGTCTGGACAAAGCTATACCTCTCTGAAGAGCTCTAATTAGAGCGAAACACTGTGTCAGGGGTTGCTTTTACTCATTTCAGGTTGGCTTGATTGGTATTTTACCAACTCAAAGCTGTAATACTGTGCCTGGAGTGGTAATTGGCTTTTGTCATTTTACAGCTCGGCAAGGACAGCACTGTGCTAGTCCTATGCTTAAAGACTTTGCTGTACAAATGGCAAAAGACTTTGTCCTTTTCTATCTCGGCGTGGATGGCACTGTGCTAATCCTATGCTTAAAGATTTTGATAGAAAAACAGACATTTGAGGTGAGCAGATCTAGAGTGTCGCTGGTGTTGAGAGTGCTCCATACAGGAGCTGCTTTCCACCTAAACTTGAGAACTAGCCAGAGTTCTCGGCTTCTTTTTTGCATAATTTATTCGTCACTCTATGCCTGAAAGGGTATTTCTTTGACTTATACTGGGTGCTCCCTTGTGTCTGGACAAAGCTATACCACTCTGAAGAGCTCTAATTAGAGCGAAACACTGTGTCAGGGGTTGCTTTTACTCATTTCAGGTTGGCTTGATTGGTATTTTACCAACTCAAAGCTGTAATACTGTGCCTGGAGTGGTAATTGGCTTTTGTCATTTTACAGCTCGGCAAGGACAGCACTGTGCTAGTCCTATGCTTAAAGACTTTGCTGTACAAATGGCAAAAGACTTTGTCCTTTTCTATCTCGGCGTGGATGGCACTGTGCTAATCCTATGCTTAAAGATTTTGATAGAAAAACAGACATTTGAGGTGAGCAGATCTAGAGTGTCGCTGGTGTTGAGAGTGCTCCATACAGGAGCTGCTTTCCACCTAAACTTGAGAACTAGCCAGAGTTCTCGGCTTCTTTTTTGCATAATTTATTCGTCACTCTATGCCTGAAAGGGTATTTATTTGACTTATACTGGGTGCTCCCTTGTGTCTGGACAAAGCTATACCACTCTGAAGAGCTCTAATTAGAGCGAAACACTGTGTCAGGGGTTGCTTTTACTCATTTCAGGTTGGCTTGATTGGTATTTTACCAACTCAAAGCTGTAATACTGTGCCTGGAGTGGTAATTGGCTTTTGTCATTTTACAGCTCGGCAAGGTCAGCACTGTGCTAGTCCTATGCTTAAAGACTTTGCTGTACAAATGGCAAAAGACTTTGTCCTTTTCTATCTCGGCGTGGATGGCACTGTGCTAATCCTATGCTTAAAGATTTTGATAGAAAAACAGACATTTGAGGTGAGCAGATCTAGAGTGTCGCTGGTGTTGAGAGTGCTCCATACAGGAGCTGCTTTCCACCTAAACTTGAGAACTACCCAGAGTTCTCTGCTTCTTTTTTGCATATATATATATATATATATGTATATATATATATATATATATATATATATATATATATATATATTCACTGAAAAAACCATAGGTTTCAGGGGTGTTATAGTTTGCTGGACTTTTCACTTGTACAAAACCATTGAAATTCCCCCGTTATAGTTAGTTCAGCTAACTATAACTCGCGCGCCCGCAATGCACTGCTGATGACGTCACATATTATATCACTCATGACATGGTCAGTGACATCACTCATGACATCACTGATGACATCTCAAATGACATCACTGATGACATCATCCAGTGAATGTGTGTTTTTCTGAAAATTAAATATGTTTTATATATGTATATCTCAAGGTCGATGGAAGAATAAATGGGTATATAAGTGTCTAAATGGATGATTTGTTTTTGAAAAATTGATTGTGTAACTGACTGATTAAGTGTATCATAGTGAATACATGGCTTAGTGAGTAATGTTTAAATATGTAAATATCTGTATCAGTCTCTCACTTTGTGTATAAGTGGCTGCATGGGTTGGTGAGTAGCTACATGGGTGTCTATATAGGTTATTAGTTGGTTTTTTGAGTAACAGTCTGAGTGACCTGCATGGTTCGGTGGGGGGTATTACGTAGTGCATAGGTGCATGAATGAGTGACTCACTGTTTGTATGTGTTGAAGACAGCATGTGTGCAGGACTGTATGGGTGGATGAGTGTGTGTATGGGTGTGTTAGTGAGTGAATGACTGTCTCAATAGTGTCTTCATGAGTAACTACATATGTTTTAAACTAGTATATGTGACTATTGGTGTATATAAGTGAGTATATGTGAGAGTGAGAGATTGAAAGAGTTCCTGTATGAATAAGTATGTGTTTCTATAAGTGATTGTTTAAAAGACTAAGTTTGTGTAAGTTTCCGTAGAAGTAAGTGTGGTGGTGTGTGTATAACTGTATATGCAAGTAAATGTATGTTTGATTCTTTATTAGCATGAGTGACTATGTGTGTGAGTAACTCTATGGATGAGTGGCATTGTGTAACAGGATGTATAGGTGTATGAGTACATATGATGAGTGAGTACATGTATGAGTGACTGTATAGGACTGTTGGTGAATGAGTGGATGTGTATGTGGATCTTAGAATTACTGAAGAGGTTGTTGTAACTGGTATTGGTATGTCCATTGTTTTGAAAATTTTAGTCTCTCTTTTTGAATGTGTGTATCAAAGGTTATATTAGGGTGAGAGGAGGTCTGCCACTCTATCACAAGGATGATGTTATCAGTGATGTCATCAGTGATGTCATTTGAGATGTCATCAGTGATGTCATGAGTGATGTCACTGACCATATCATGAGTGATGTAATATGTGACGTCATCAGCAGTGCATTGCGGGCGCGCGAGTTATAGTTAGCTGAACTAACTATAACGGGGGAATTTCAATGGTTTTGTACAAGTGAAATGTCCAGCTAACTATAACACCCCTGAAACCTATGGTTTATTCAGTGAATTTCTGAGGTTTTTTTAAATGCTAATTCATAACTATAACGTGCCTGAAACCTATGGTTTTTTCTGTGAATTTCAAAGGTTTTTTAAATGCTAATTTCTAACTATGCCTACAGAGATAGGACATGTGAAGAAAGAAGAAAAAATGCACAGAAAGAAAAAAAAGAGGTGCAGAAAGAAGCAACAGAAGTCCTCAAAGACGAAGAGCAGAAAGAAGCCTTGTTGCAAAATCATCCTGTACCCTCAACTTTTTCAGACGGATACTGGTGGTAACTGAGTCTGACTAACCAGTCCTAGAGCCAGTGCTATGTTAAAAGACACTTAGAATACAGTGAAAACACCTACATACACTAGGGAACATTATGCGTTGGGGTCCCCCTGTGATTAGCATGACCTCCTCTGTAAGCCCCTAGTATATAATAGGGTAGGGGGATTAAAACTACCTCTTAAAACAGGCCACAGGGCGTTTTTGCACACGTTAACTCAGGCCCCGTCCCCTCCCTTCACCACTGTGTAAACACGCCCTGTGTCCGTTTTTAGTTGGGAGATTAAGTTCATTTGAATCCTGAGGGTCCCTAGGGTCCAACTAGCCCACTAGGTTCCTCCAGTAAGTGCCACAGAGCTGCGTTGCAGAGAGGTGTAAAAAGTGGCACAGCCTGGACCACCTCTCTGCAATGCAGCTCAGTGGCGCTTACTGGAAGCACTTGGTGGGCTAGTTAGCCCCCAGGGGCCCTCAGTATTGAAGGGAAATTATATCCCCAATTTAAAACGTGCCATAGTGCGTGTTTGCACACATCACCTCAGGCCCCGTCCCCTCCCTTCACCACTGTGTAAACGCGCCCTGTGGCTCTTCTAAGTTGAGAGATTAAGTCCCCTGGAATCCTAAGGGTCCCTAGGGTCAAACTAGACCACTAGGTACCTCCAGTAAGCGCCACAGAGCTGCGTTGCAGAGAGGTGTAAAAAGGGGCTTGGCCTCAGAACACCTGTCTGCAGCGCAGCTCCCTGGCGCATACTGGAGATGCCTGTTGGGCTAGTTGGCCCTCAGGGACCCTCAGTCTTGAAGAGGAATTAATGCCCCAACTTACAATTCGCCAGGGGGCGCGTTTGCAGAGTGCTGCAAGGAGGGGGCGTGGCCTCCGGCATGATGCCAGTCTTTTATTTATTTTAATTTTTTAAGAAGGGGGGCTGTGTGGTTCCCCTTCTTATTCTAATGTATTGGCCCTGATGACCCCATCCCCCAGGGCCTGTCTCCTAATTATATTTTTTTTACCCCAATCCCCAGGGCCGGCCACTGTTTTTTATTATTTTTAAAAAATATATATTTATAGACACACCTAGGACATGCTGGACAAACCGTACGTACCTATCACCATGACGATTTGCGTGATATTCATTAAAAAGGCGACTATGCATACAATGAATCCACGTGGAATGTATTTACACCACTAGTGAAGCTCTGACATGTCTGATGCCCTACCGTGCCTAATCCCGGTAGACACCCTTGTCGTTTATTTATACAAACATGGGTAGCTATTGACGGGCACATTTAATACACATGCACACCAAGCCATTCAAAGGGGATTCGACAAAAATTCGACCAAAACTATTCAAGAAACCCCCCTCACGGTTAATAAAACACACATCCACTGCCGGATGTGTAATACTTTTTATTTTACTCTCTGGAAAGGGGACGAACATCACAGCGCGCTCCTGGCAGAGCCCAATGCTGTGTTACACCCACCATTGCCTGCTGAGTGCCACACACCTCTGTGTTGTATTCCACTAGCTAGTGCATATGCTATGACACTCTCTAGCCCATGTGCACTGTAACACCACCCCGTGAATATGTCATGCCACACTTGTCTTCGCACGGGTTATATTGCCCCATCTAACGTGCCTTCCTCGATGCCTATGTTATAACGCACAGTGCTATGCCATACATATTACAATCTGGGATCCATATCTTTGTCACAGTGCATATGCAACGTTACACTCCCCAGCACATATTTTATATTACAACTTTAGAGACTAGTTAGGTTACACAACACTGCCCTGTGCATATTACACTCCAAGGCGCATATCGCATAGCACGCGCTAGTGCCTGTGCTATCTCGCGCTCTCCAATGAATCTGTAATTGCGCACAATGCATTGCATATTATATTTCACGCCCGGTTCATCTTATATCACACTTTTTGGTGCATAGTTTATACCATACACTATATCTAGTTTTCATTTTCAATCGTGCTCTCAGGACTATGTTCTATATAACACTGTGTTCACCTACCCTTTTCACGGGCATTACATTTTGCGATAGGGGGTGGAGGGTCAGGGGGTGTTTCTGCCAAGTGAGCCCGGAGTCACAGTCACAAACGTCCTCTTCTTCCTGAATAAAAGTGAAATTATGCTGCATACTTGTTCATATTTTAAGTAGTTCGCACAGACACACGTTTTAAAAACAATAAAGTTCCTAATACCCGCCTTCTCTGAACAGTTAGCTTGCTGCCCCATCCCCTTCCTCCCTATCCTCTGTTGTGTGAATCCATGGACTAGCCTCCTCCCTCCTGCCACGCATGGTCTGATGTGCTGCCACTGCCCTGAATTTAGTATGATGTACCAGTCCACTCCTCCTGCCCTCCATTGCCCAATTCTATGCCCCATCATTGACCTCCGGCTTAAGCTCTGTGCTTAGCTTGCTGCCCCTATTCTCCTTCCCCCTGCCCTCCGATTTCCTTTGTACATGCCCCTGCTCCATCCTTTTTGCCCACCATGTTCCATGGACCTGCCACTCCTATCTACTCTGAGTGTTCTGTTGAGCTGCCACTCCCCTCCCACCTGCCTAGCATTGTCAGATGACTGTAACCTGTCCCTGCCACCTCCACCCTGCCTGTCCACATGCCATGCCCTTATCCTCTTCCTCCTGTCCTACATGGTCCATTGTACTGCCACACCCTTCTGCCCTCCCTGGTCTGTTGTGCTGCAACTGCTCCTCCTGCCTGCCCCATGCGGTCTGTTGTGAGGCCCCTTCCCCTGAACTTTCTTGTCTGTGCACAGGTCCTGACCCTCCCTTCTATCCTCCATCGTCCTTTGTACATGCCCCTGCACCCTCCTTCTTGCCCATCATAGCCATTGTGCTGCCACTAACCCTCCCACTTGCCATGCATGGTCTTCTGTGCTGCCATGGCCCCTCCCACCTTCCCTGTGTGGTCAGTTAGCTGCACCTGACCCCCTCCCACCTTCCCTCCATGGTCTGTGTGTATGCCATCACAGTCTCAGTGTTGCTCTTCATGGTGTGTCTTGCTTCTAGTGCCCATCCTGCCTGACCTCCATGGCTATCTTGCTGCTCCTGCCCTGCCCCCTTGCCCCCAGCCCTCTGTTTACATGTGTAGACCCCTACTCCCTCCCTCCTGGCTTGTCTGTTCCATTGTAATGCCCCTGATCCGTCCCTCCTGCCCTTTATGGTCTGTTATGCTGCAGCTTTCTCTCCTGTCTGTCCATTATGGTCAGCTAGCTACCATTGCCTCTTGCCCCTCTGTTCTCTGTTGTCCATGTGCATGGTCCTGTCCCCTCCCTCTTGCTTTCTATGGATTGTTGTGCTGCACTCCTGTCCCGCATGCCCTGTGTGGTGTATTGTGCTGCTGCAAACCCTGATGCCTGCCCTGCAGGGTCAGTTTGGTGCACCTCTCTATGTCCCTCCTGTCCTCTGTTATCCAAGTCCATATCCCTACCCCATTTCCTTCCATGATCCAATGTACCATACTTGGCTTCTCCATTTCCCTTTCGCCCACGTGTACCTTTTCAGGGATCTTGGTGTATAGACCTCCGGGTGCCCACCATAATTTCTGCCGTAACCTTGTGGACAAAATTTCTCACTCCATCAGCAACTCCCCCAATTTTTCCATTCTGGGCGACCTTAACATCCATCTTGATGAAAGCGATGCTGCTGCCTCGCAATGTTTGCTTGATTCCTTGGGATTAGTACACTTGAAACAAATTGTGACAGAGCCTACACATGTAGCTGGTCACTTATTAGATCATTGTTTCACTAACCTTACGAACTTTGCATGTGAACAGCCCCACTTTGTCCCCTGGTCAGACCACGCCTTACTTTCTTTTATGTGGTCGCCAGAAACACAACACCACAGAGTTACTCTCTCAAAGAAAGTTGGCCGAGTGTGGTCTAGATTACCAGTCAGGGATTGGGAGACTGCCCTGAAGAGCTGCCCGCCTTCTCTTCACGAGGATCCAGTGGTTGCCAATGAAGCCTTTGACAACTGGCTTAATTTCACCCTAGACGCCACTCTCCCTAAGAAAGAGATGTACCATCGGAAGGGCCACAATAAACAACCATGGTACTCCGAAAAACTCAAGGAACTTAAGCAGGCGTGCAAACGTGCGGAAAGGAAGTGGAGAAAGGATTTCGCACTTGTTACGAAAACTCAATATAAAGCTTCTCTCAGATCCTATAAAAATTTACTAAAATCTACTCAAGCAGCATATTATCAGGGCAAAATCTCAGAAGCAGCTAATGCTCCTAGAGAGTTTTTTAAAATCTTCCAATCTCTGGTGGTTACTCATAGGACTACCAATCCTGCTCCGGATCCTCAAAAACATTGTAAGGCTCTAGCCGCTTTTTTTGCGTCCAAAGTGTCTAATATTTACTCGAGTTTTGCAACAACTCTACATAGTCCTGATGAAGTGGAGAGTAGCCCTGAAACGCTGGATGTGGTAACCCCTAATTCAGCTGGAGTTCTCAAAGCCTTTCCGCTGCTAGATCTGGCTAATGTCGAAAGGCTCCTTAACCACCAAAAATCCGCTCTCCTCAGGATGTTGCCCCCCCGACGGTTCTCAAGCAGGTTTCTGAAACAGTATGCCCGGTGATAATGCAGGTCATCAATGCCTCTTTGGCTTCAGGAGTAGTACCCCCCAATTGGAAGAAGGCAAAGGTTTGTGCTCTATTAAAAAGACCTAATTTAGACCCGGAAGATCTGGCGAATTATAGGCCTATCTCGCTACTCCCGAGCCTTAGCAAAATAGCCGAAAAACACGTCAACCAGGTTCTTTCCTCATTTGTTGAGTCTTCTGGTGCATTACGCTCATCCCAGACTGGATTCAGAGCCAAGCAAGGAACAGAAACTGCACTGGTGGCGGTAGTGGAGGCGACTAGGGTTATTGTGGATGCTGGAGGCTGCGCTGCGGTGGTCCTATTGGACCTCAGCGCAGCCTTCGACACTGTAAATCACTCTCTTCTGTTGCATAGGCTTCGCCATGCAGGGGTCTCCGGATTGGCTCTTAAATGGCTTCACTCCTTTTTATCGGATAGATATTTCTCCGTCTTTGAGGATGAGGTGTCATCAAGCCAGCTGCAACTGAGTCACGGCGTTCCCCAGGGATCATCCCTCAGCCCCACACTGTTTGACATCTATATGAGACCGTTGGCTGAGGTGGTGCTTCCTTGGGGAATTCAGCTTGTCACCTACGCCGATGACACGCAGCTGGTTGTTTCCTTGGTGAGGGACGATACTTTACATCAGGGGATCAACAATCTTACCCCGTGTCTCTCCAATGTCCTTGACTGGATGACCTTGTCTTGCTTAAAGCTAAATGGAGCCAAAACGGACATTATGCTGTTGGGCTATAAAGCCCCAATCAACTTGGACCCTTGGTGGCCGCACTGTCTTGGACCCCCTCCGAAGCCTAAGACCAAAATAAAAAGTTTGGGGGTCTGGTTGGACTCTGCCCTGAACTTCCAATATCAGGCTAACAAAGTAGCCGCGACCTGTTATGGGTTGATGAGAGTTCTTAAAAAAGTCCTAGACCTCCTTCCTTTTGAAGCCAGACGTATATTAGTCCAGTCGCTGGTTCTCTCGCGACTGGACTATGCTAATGCTATCTATTTGGGGACCTCAGCAACTACAATAAAAACTTTGCAAGCTTTGCAGAACTGCGCAGCTCGTTTACTTATGAAAGTCCCCAAACGGTCGTCAGCAAAGCCCTCAATTCGATTGCTCCACTGGCTCCCAATCCACGAAAGGATCGTGTTTAAGACTATGTGTTTGGCACATAAGTCTATTCACAACCTGGGCCCTCCCATTTTGGATCCTTTTTTTCGTCGTTATCATTCGGTTAGATCTCTTAGATCTAACCAACGCAATCTGCTTGTTGTTTCAAAGGTCAGGCTGGCCCGCATGGGCTGCCGTCGACTCTCAGTCCAAGCAGCTAAAGAATGGAATAAACTCCCTGACAACATCAGGCATGAATCAAATTATATCGCCTTCAGGAAGCAACTAAAGACATTTTTGTTTAATAATATCCTTTAATGCTTTTAATGTCCTTGGGTCTGACAGCGCTGGGATGCTCTAGGGTAGCCATGCGCTATACAAGAAGGTATTCATTCATTCATTCACTTGCGAACATTTTGAACTTGGTAAGAGGGAGATTTTGAAAAAAAACTGGGGTATTGATTTTCCCCTTTGAGTTACATTGAAAAAGAGGAGATTGTAGACAGGAGACAGATCAAATAAAGCCCATTTGAGCTTAAAAACATTGGACGTTTCCTGGCTGAATCGGGTCTGTTGGCATGTATGGTTGTACTACCATTGCCTCTTCCTTCTGCCCACAATGGTCTATTACATTGCCACAGCCTCTCTATCAATTCTTATATTGTTGGTTTGTTGCCCCTGCCCCCCTTTCCACTGCCCTCCATAGTTTGTTGTGCTGCCACGGCCCTTCCTGCCTGCTCAGTGTGGTTAAATTGTTGCCTTTGCACCCTCCTACCTGCCTTCAATTTTCAGAGTCCGTGCCCCTGGCCTCTGCCTCTCAACAGTATCCTAATGAACAACTAGATTGCTAGCATTCTATATTTAGTACAAAAGTGTGGAACGCCTGACGTCATCTTGATTTAATCAAAACTGTAATACCTAGAGCATTTCCTTTAGAAATTACATATATGAGAGGGTCTTATTGGCATCAAAATTATGGTTAGTGCTCTAAAAGACTAAAATAAGGACATATTTTCTGAGTTTTCAAATAGCGACAAAGCACTTTTAAATTATTTGTTATCTTTATGTTTTTTTATCCAGTTGACCACTTGATTAAATGTTGCACTTAGGGGAGAGGATGTGGTGTTACTTCCAGAACTGCAGACTTTGCAACTGGGGAACCAGGTTGGAGTTTCTGCTTCAGCTCGACATTCTGTGATTCTGATCAAATCACTTAGTCTCCCCATGTCTACAACCAAAATGAATTTGTTCGTGTGTGATGTAACCAATGCTCATGTAAAGCACTCCAATACCTGACAAGTCTGCACTATATAACACTGCAAAAACACAAAATAATAAGTGTTTTGCACACTTCTGTCATTGGGCTATATTTGGGCTACATCTGGGTGAGTTTGGGCTACATTTGGGCTCTTTTGTCTCCGGTGGCCATCTTGGGAGATTTATTTGTTATGAAGTTTCCTAATTTCCTCATGTACTGCAGTCTCCTCTGTAGGAAATGCTTTCAGTTTTTTACTTTGATTCCATCATGAAAGTATTCAGATATGTCACACATTTGCCATAAATTCTGAATGTTAGCACTCTAGTTGCTCATTAGATCACTGTAGTAAAACTACTGTTCACCATGGAAGTCTGCTCCTGGTATTAAAAGTGCATGTTTCAGTCTGCATGTCAGAATTTTTTAATGAAATAGAAGAGGATTTGAGAAGTCACTCAAAATGTGCCCTCATTTTCTTTCTTCATCATTAATCATAATTTCTACGGCAAAATGAACCCCCTCATTGTGTTCCTTTTTAAATTAAATGTTTTAAGTGTTACCAGTTTATTCCAATCAAGATGGCTTCAGGTGTTTCATACTTTTGTCATCATGAAGACAGTAAGCGCTCTAGTTGTTTTTAAGAACACTCTGGGACATTCTGTCATTGGGCTATACTTGGGCTACTACATCTGGGTGATATTTGGGCTATATTTACTGCAGTCTCCTCAGTAGGAAATACTTTCAGTTTTTTACTTTGATTCCATCAAGAAGGCATTCAGATGTGTCACACATTTGCCATAAATTCAGAATGTTAGCACTCTTTTTGCTCATTAGATCACTGTACTAAAGCTACTGCTCACCAGGGAAAACTGCTGCTGGTATTGAAAGTGCATGTTTCAGTCTGCATGTCAGAATTTTTTAATGAAATAGAAGAGGATTTTAGAAGTCACTCAAAATGTGCCCTAATTTTTCTTTCTGCAGCACTAATCATACTTTTTATGGAAAAATGAACCCCCTCATTTTGTTCCTTTTTAAATTAAATGTTTTAAGAGTTACCACTTTAATCCAAGCAAGATGGCTTCAGGTGTGCCATATGTTTATCATAAGTAGGACTGTTAGCGCTCTAGTTGTTCTTTGGAACACTCTGGGAAGCTGCAGTAGAACACAAAGGAATCAACTGACAGTCTCTGCCCTTGTTGGATGTACATGTTTTACTGAGAATGTCAGACTTCATTCTCACTTGACTGAGAAAGATAATGTGAATTTACAGAAAATAAGCTCTCAGTTTAGCTTATAGATCACCTTCCAAATCTCTGTGGGAAAAGCATGAGAAAATATTTTTCTCTCAATCATGATATCCCAGCAGAAGGCTTTTTTCACATGGTGAAATCACCTTAGAACATACCACAATTCCTAAAATGAGTATGGTACCATCAACAAATGATTTATAATGTAACTAAAGTCTTAAAACCTTCTATTAACTGCAATGCTTTTTAATGAGGTGCTATCATGTATATTGGTCCCAAGATGGCTGCCAACACTTCTTGGATGAAGTGCTGACAGCCAATCAGATCTCAGGATGAGATGTGTGGTTAGGCTCCGCCCACATATATATATATGATTTTACTTTTGATTTTCTCAGGAACTACTGAACAGATTGACACCAGACCTACAAAAGGCACTTCCCTGACCTGAGGACTACCTCTCTGCCAAATTTCAAGTAATTCTGTTCAGCCGTTCGGGCTGTACCTTGGACTAAAGGTCCCTATGGAAAATTGCATGGGGAAAACGCGTTTTGGGACCCCCCTTTTTTCTCAGCCCCCGCTTGACGAATCCCCCTGAGACTTTCAGGGTAGGAGCGGAGCAGAGCGCCCCACCTATTTTGAAAATTTCGCGAGGATTCGTCAACCGGCGCCAAAGTTATTCCAAATAGAATGTTGCGGATTTCCTATGGAAACACAGTCCTAACTATAACTATCTACTGGCGACCGCCAGTAGATAATATATATATATTTATATATATATATATATATATATATATTAAATCCCAATCTTGGCGGTAGCAAAACAGTCAGGCACAGACTCTATGAAGTAATGGCAAAAAAGTTGAGTTTAATCCAAGCAAAAAGCAAGACGCATTTCGACGGCAAGCCGCCTTGTTCACTACGTCTAAAACACACTGTTGTGACACATAAGTACGTTTCTGTGCAGTTGTCAGGGCAATCTCAGCTATGTCATCATAGACATAGACAACCATAACATAGAATATCGGCATTACATGGCAAAAACATAAAACAGCTTGACAAATATGCTGGAATTAAATACAAACGTAAAAAAATAAGAGATACAAGCAAGGGATGTATATATTAATGTCATACAAATATCTGCAATAGAAAAAATAAAAAAATAGCGTGAAGGAGTAACAATTAACTGCTCGTATGTCTTAACGTCCAGACCACAGATGTAGACATAGAAGAAACATAGGGGTGCCTAAGGGAGCAAAGAGAGTCTAAAACTGTCTATGGGTCTAATAGTGGGGTCGGTGTAAATAATAAAGACTACCAAGAGACTTTGTGAATAACCCGAAAAAAGAGAGAAGGACTCTGAATGATAATTCCCCACCTAGGTATCTGGGTCACTGGTGTGTGGTTCAAGTGAACGTAGGGGTCAGAGACACGTTATGCGTAAAACAAGTGTAGACATAACTTTACAGAGAGAGTCTGTGAATGATACTATACTAATTAGCGGGTAGGTAGAATATAGAGAGAAGTACCGCCCAAGTGGGCTAAAGGGTAGAAGACCTATTGCGTAGACAGTCACAACCTAGATAACGGGTTGTGATAAATAGCGCTCCCAAGGCAAAGGTGAATGAAGTGAAAACAGGACGTAGATAAAGAGAGAAAGAAATATAAAGGAAACAAGAGGGCTGCATAGAAGTTCAGAAGCAAAGAGAAACGAAACAAGAATATATAGTACATAATGAGAGGGAAGTGTGGATAGAACGTGACAGAGTTACAGAGCGAGGGCGGGAGAGACAGCGAGATACAGAGTTAAAGGTGTACAGTCAGCGCTTCATCTGCATTCATTCCATTAGGGATTTTGGAATTATACAGAATGATGTAGCGGGATTCTAATCTCCTAAATGCTAGTTGTCTATTGCCTCCCCTCGGATTTTTGGGGATGCTATCTACCACATAAAAGGAGAGATCTTCTGCTTTGCCTTTGTGAAATGCATTAATGTGTCTAGCAACGGGATACGTAGGGTCATTGTGTGTAATCGCTCTAAGGTGTTGCAGAATATGCACATGCACCGGGTGGATGGTGCTAACCACATACTTTTTTCACATGTGCAAGTTAAAACGTATACAGCAAAGTCTGTTTTGCATGTGAAATGCCCTCTGATGACATAGGGGGATTGTCTAAATGGTAGGGCAACCTCTTTGGTGTTTATACCATGCTTACATGCCTTACATTTGGTGCATTTGAAGAAGCCTTTAGGCAGTCTAAGCCAAGAAATATCAGATTTAGTTCTACTTGGGGCGTTGTTGACTATTTCCTGTCTCAAAGATTTGGCTCTTCTGAAAGTGATTTGAGGTTTCTTGCTGATGGTGGCACCAAGAACAGGGTCATTCCTAACTGTGTTCCAATGCCTGTAAATGATTTTACGAACTTGGGCATGGTATGCATTAAATCCAGTAACTAGTCTCGGGGTGTTGATGGGGGAACACTCTTTAATTACAGCAGGGGTAGCTGTCCCTATGGCTAGAAGTTCTTTACGGGTTTTGGTAGCTACTTTGGATTTTGCTTTAGTGAGGGTTTCTTGGTTGTATCCTCTGTGGGCTAATCTATTGCACAGTTTGTCTGTCCTCGAAACCAGTGTTTGTACTACAATTACGTTTCATGCGGAGACACTCTGCATAAGGTATGCTGGCTTTGAGGGAGCTAGGGTGGAAACTCTGGGCATGGAGTATGGCGTTACCAGCAGTGGGTTTTCTGAAGGTTTTAGATTGAAGTTTGTCTCCTTCCACAAAAAGCTCAAGGTCTAGGAAATGAATGTTCTCTCTACTCATGCTACAGGTGAAACTTAGGTTTAAGACATTGTTGTTAATCTCTTCCGAGAAAGCAGAGGCGCTCTCTGCAGAACCCTTCCACAATATGAATATGTCGTCGATGTATCTGATGTACATCTTCACTTGTTCTGAGAACGCAACATGTTGTTCCACTTTGAGTACCTGCTCCTCCCACCAGCCCATATGCAAATTAGCATAGCTGGGGGGAAGCAGGTACCCATGGCTGTGCCCTGCAGCTGTTTGTACACCAGGCTATCAAAAATAAAGACATTGTTTTCCAAACACAATTCAGTCATTTGCACAATCATCATAGAGTGCTGGAACATAGACATAGGTCTTCTTCCTAGGAAGTGGTGGAGTGCTTTAAGTCCATCTGTATGTCTGATGCTAGTGTACAGTGAGTTGACATCAAGTGTCATCATCAGAAAATCACTTTCCCATTTAACATCATAGATCTTTCTGAGGAAATCTCCTGTGTCCTTAATATAAGCGGGAAGGCTGCACACAAAAGGTTGTTAGAAATGATCAATGTATCTGGAAGTATTTTCCAGAAGTCCTCCTATGGCGGCGATGATGGGTCTTCCTGGGGGTTCCGTTGGATTTTTATGGATCTTGGGGATCAGGTAAAGTTGGGGTAGTACAGGGTAGTCACACTTGAGATATTAAAATTCATGTTTAGAGAGAAGGCCTGTACTTTTCCAGTCATAAAGAGCTTTGTGGAATTTTTCTTTTATTCCCACAATGATATTTGGGCTCACACGATTGTAGCAATCCTTATCGTTCAGTTGTTTAAGTGCTTCTTTGTTGTATTGTTCAAGGGGCCACAAGACAACATTGCCACCTTTGTCTGACCACCGAACCACTACATCATGTCTTTGTTTGATCTTATTAATCAATTCATCATATTTTGTCATTTTGTTGCGGTTGCTACTTGCAAATGTTTTGCTGCTTGTTAATGCCAAATTTTTCAGATCTTTGGTGACATTTTCTGCAAAAATGTCAAGGCCATCTTTCGGCATCATGGGTATAAAAGTCGATTTAGGTTTGAAAGGTGTCTTGGTGGTATTCGATACCTGTAGTCCTGAGGTGGTAGCGAAGTCAATGAGTGATTCAGGATTCTGGGTGTTCTCCATATGTACTAGGTCTTGGAGCAGAGCCATGTCTTTGACTGTCAATGTATTAGGATCAAAAGGAATTTCATTGGCGTTGTTAGACTGATTAGATACCTGGAAGAAGTATTTCTGGAGTTTAAGGTTTCTAACAAATTGAAACAGATCAACTCTGGTTTGAGCATAGTCAAAGTTATTTCTGGTACAGAAAGTGAGTCCAAGAGAAAGGATCTTTTCTTCGTCTGGTGTAAGTTCCATTTTGGTGAGATTGATTACTGTATTTTGTGTATTGGTATTGGCATTCATCTCCGTTTGTTGTATCTGTGTGTGCGTGTGTTTTTGTTCTGAATGTCTCTTGCCCCACCGTCTGTTTTTTCGTCTCCTCCTTTTTGATTTGTCACTGTTTTGCCGCTGGTGTTCCTTTGCGGTCTTGGTTTTAAACTTGTAAGTCTCTCCAGACGTAAAAAAACAAATTCTTGTACTACTGTTGGTGCTTTCAGATTTTCTCTGCTGGCAGATTCCACGTCTGATTCGATTTCGGAACTTAATTCAGATTCACTGGGAATGTGTGTAGTTAATGGTGTTTCATACGCTTGAGAGAGTTGCTGTCGGCGGATGTTTTCGAATTTCCTAGAAAACGTGTAAATCTTGCCGCTCATGTAGTCATTTCTATTACTCTGAAACTTCAGAGCTTTTCTCTCTTTGATAGTTTGTTCGTATTTGGAGAGTCTTGATTTCATATCGCTAAGTATTTTTTCAAGTTCTTCTTGCCGTGGGGATTTCTGCAACTCTGCAAACAGGGCCTCGATTTTTAGAAGTAATGCTTCTCTGTCACTTGTCGCATACTTAATTAGGATCTGCAGCATTCTGCTCGATGAATTGGCGCTGTTCTCTGCCCACTCTTTGAGCATCTCAGGGTTGGGGTTTTCATATGTTGGCGCCACTAAGATTCTGAGGCCTCTTGGGACTCGCCCCACGTCTAGGTATCTTTGTAGCGATTTGCACTACCACCATTTTGATATCTCTATTTTCCGTAATTTTTCCAGTTCGTGTGTTAGTGTTAACAAATCATTTTTAGTGTGTTGTGTAGTGTCTCCCGTTGTATTTTTCGTTGTTTTGGCGCTGCTGTCATCACAAAAAATGTCTCTCGCTGCCTCCTCCCGCTCTCTCTCCCATTCTGCTGCCATTGCTGGATGAGTATTCCTTTTTGCCACTCACTGCTCACTATGGAATAAGTGAGACTATCTCTCCCATAAGCCACTCTGTTACGCGTTGCAACTCCTCACTTCGCCAAAACCCCAATGGCTTACCTGAATCTCTTGATTGTCCTCCGACTCTCGCAAGGGTCAGGATGCCATAGATAGGGAAAGGCAAGTATCGGTGCCATAACAGACCATGAAGAGCAACTGGGATTGCTAGAGGAAAATCTGGAGGGTATCTGTATAACAAATGCATCATAACTGATAATGATCCTAGGAGATTTTAATCATAAATTCAATCCTTCCCTATGCGATAAATTGTTTAAAGATCTACCAACTTTGGCAAAGGTACCCCCAGCAAATTTCGCTGGAGTAGGTAGTTCTGCATGAGACAAATATCTAGCAAAGTTCCTCGGTTCTATAGGGTTATTCTGTGCCAATGGACAGTCGAACACCGACCACCCCGCAAGACCTTTCGCATAGGGAATCAGAATTGCCCAATTGATTATGCTTTTTTAAATGCTTGGTACTTTAAGCAAGTAGAAGGATTTGAGGTATTGCAGAGTGAAGGTGCGGACCACTGGCCCCTAATATAGAACAGGAGTCGGAAAGAGAAAGAGTGGTCCCTTTACAGATAGAGCACCTCAGACGTATAACCACCCGTATAACAGAGGACAGTCTAAAACTGGTCAAGAACCTGATAATTGAAGATATGTCTATTGGTAATTTGAAGCAAAGAGATAAAACATTAACATGGTATGACCAGGTTATTGAGCAGTAGGTAAACTGTTTAAGGATACAGGTAAAATCAGGGCCCGGGCCCAAGAAGAAAGAGAGAACAAATGTTTGGTTTAATAATCAGTGTAGGAATTTAAAGCTGTTGGTACAAAAATGGGAAAGACAGTTAAGAAAAAGACAGGATAAGGTTACAATGGAGAGCCTTTGAGTGGCAAAACTTGTGTATAAAAATAAGGTGAGAGAAAGGAAAATAGAATATATGTCCAAAAATTGGCAAACAATGTTAGAAGTGATAAACACAAATATTATAAGATTATTCTGGCGATTGATAAAAGAGGGAAATGTACAATGGGAAATGCGGTGCTTAGTGTGAGAAGACGATTGGGTTAATTACCTGAGTAACTTATATAAAGGGAAAAGGATGAAGAAGACTCCGGTAATAAGGTCCAAGGAGGTAGAACAATTATTGCCGTACTTCTCTTTTCAAAATATAAAAGAAACCATCCGATCTTTAAAACTAATTAAAGCCGCAGGGCCAGATAACCTACCAGCAATTATATAAAAAAATAATACTGACTGGTGGGCAAGCTTTCTAAATGTGACCTTCCAAAATATTTTAACATCTGGGATTTTCCCAGAAAGTTGGAAGGGGGCCATTGTCAGACCAATAGATAAAAAAAGAGGAAGCCACATTGCCCCAGATCAATCGCCTTATAAGCCTGTTGGATGTGGGGGAGAAAGTATTCTCTAAGATATTGTTAGGCGTATTGAAAACCTGGGCGGAACAGCACAATCTGATACCAATAGAGCAAGGTGGGTTCAAAGAGGGCCACTCAACTATAGACCATTGCCTTAGTTTATGGGCAATGGCAAAAAAGGCAATGGAAGTGCGAGGAAATCTGTTCTGCTGTTTTGTTGATTTCCGAGTCTCCTTCGACTCGGTAGACCGTAGTCTACTGTGGATTATGCTGGCAAAGCTTGGAATCAACATGACGGTACTTTCATTAATTCAGGAAATGCATTCTCTGAACACCCTTGGAACTTTATCTAAGAAAATTCTGATAAAGAATGGACTGCGTCAGGACTGCGTTTTGGCTCCACTGTTATTTTCTTTGTTCCTTTCTGACTTACCAAAAATACAGAGTAAGGCTGGCGGGTTAGGCCGTAAAATGGGGGGGACCCATATATATCATGTCTGCTCTACGCTGATGATCTGGTGATAACGGACATGACAGAGCGGAGATTATTGTTTAGAAAACCGCCTCACGGTTTATTTAGAAAACACTAAAATAATGGTTCTGGGTAAAAGAAAGTGCTCATTTTACTGGAAGCTGGGTGAGGTTAAAGTCGAAGAAGTGGACAAATATAAATATTTGGGTATGTGGTTCGATAGCAAGTAAAATTGGGGGGACCACATACAGTCATTAAAATCACTCTCTCTTCAGAATGGGGCCTCAAACAATTCAAGCAAAAGTATGGTGTCCCCTCCCTGTGGCCAATTTGATCAGCTTTTAATGTAATGGTTCACCCACAATTCCAATATGGTGTAGAGGTTCTATCCTTAGGTGGCAAATTGGATTGGAATTTAGAGGAGGGTAAATGTGTGAAACAGCTCCTTGCTCTTCCTCCGTCAACTATGATACAGGCTGTGAGAGTGGAATGTCATCTCACAGTCTGGAACTTTCGGGGAATGCAAGTATCATTGAATTTCTGGCTGAGATTGAATAGAGAAGGCCCCCCAAAATATCAAATCTTTGTAAAAAAAGGAAATAGAGGAAAGTAAACTTAACTGGGCGTCCCAAGTTAGACTTAAGTTAGATAAGCTATGTGTTAAACTTTCCTTAGAACCAGATCAATGGAAAGCAGGGAAGCAGACTCCTAAGCGGGAACTACGTGATATTATCAACATTAAGGCCCATGAAGAAGATTTACGTTACTTAGGGAGCAAATTGTCCACCCAATTCTTGGTAAACGGGTGGACTAATGATCAAATGTTCCCCTATATTGAGGCCATGCCAAACTCGAAGCTTAGAAATGCAGTATTGAAGTTTGGAGCTGGCCTGAATCCTTGTAATGCTGATTGGAAGATAAAATCGGCAATGACGAATGAACAGGGTCTGTGCACATGTGGATTACAAGTAAAATGTAGTGGCCTACATATTTTGCTGGATTGTCTGTGGTTCCTGAAAGAACGGAAAGAACTTTTAAAACCTCTTTTATTGCCTATAAAACTGATAGTAGGGATCAAGCACTTAGTTTATTGACAAATATGAGATTTTTAAATGTGACATGTGCAATAGGAAGATTTTTAATTGCAATACAGGAATCGCTGAATGAATTGGTAATATAATCTGAATTGGACTCGGGGTAGTAATATGATTTTACCGATGACCTGGGAAAATTTCTGATCGTTGGGAGCCCGTATGTGTGTAGGAATGTATATTTAACGTACAGGTGACCCTTTTCGCCATACGGCGATTAATTAAGAGTTTTATAGAGTGACACTGTTTCCTTTGCATATTTTATCAGGATTTTTTAATGCGTTTTATACAGCTTCTACGGGAGCACTGTTTGTACAATTCATATTTTAACTGTATGATGTTGTGTTATATATTTCTTTTTATGGCTATATGCCGAATAAAAAATATTGTTTAACTTTAATTAAATAGTACTATTGATAATGTTGTGATAGGCTTAAGGGAACTTACCTTATAGCTTCTAGAAAATAGGCCAATGGGCGTAGCACACACTTTCTTCCTATCACCAGAGTAAAGTCTTTCTGAAAGCGCTTGATCACCGGTCTCAATGTTCTTCAAATCATAGTCATCACTCCAATGCCCCACTCTGTTTGACTGCAAGAATAAAAACAAATGAGCATAGATATTTAAATCATTATTTTTAAAATCTCTAGTTGTTTTGCACTGAAGATTTCCTCCAAAATACTGCCTGTGGAACACATTCTTACTTGCAAAATAGTTCTTGGGAAACTTCTCAACAGTATTGTATTCTGTAGTCCATTTAGAACATCTGTAACGATTTAACCCAGCCCAGGGTGACCACATAGATGTGAACTACACCGAGGTGAGGGGATGTAGACAGACAAGTGAGAGAAATCTACATTAGATACATTAGAGGCTTATTTTCTCTGGGGAAATAGAGGGGTTAGTTCACAGCTGTTTAAGGATCATGGGGTAATTGCTTCAGACATAAGGTAAATGCAAATCTAAAAATACATTTTTTAGAGAAAGTAGGTGTTGAGGGAGTGTGAGCCAATCCATTGTACGAGAGACAACACCAAAGCAACCATTTAGAGCCTGTGGTAATTTAGACCCAACAATTTGTCAGAACAAGGAATTTTTGCAGGAAGGTACATAATGCTCTGATGCCAGAGGCTCTCTATCGGTTAATGTGCATGGAGTAAGATGGGTAGATGTGTTGCTGAGCTGTCTATTGTTGGTCTACCTGCTGCATATCCAGCAGCTGAAATGTTGCCTGGGAAGGACTGAATCTCCAAGGGACTGTGATGTGCCTCTAATGGTAATACTGCCACTGCATCCATTTTAACCAGGAAGCCTGAGGACTGTTCATTTCCCTGAGCAATCATGTGCCACTGTTCGTGCTGATCCACAAGATCAGCTTCCACCCAGTCCAGATCATTGAGACTGTTAGCGCTTTATGACTTACTTCTCTCTAGGGATGATCCGTATGCAAATTTTACCTTCTGCCCCACATGGGTGGGGAGAGGAGGGACTAGAGGCCATCTGCTCTCTGAGTGAATAACAGAAACTAAAGGCTGATGACCCGTTGTTTCACCCGGTGGATGCCCTATTTTCTGAAAGACTTTCTTTGTATTCGGGTTCCTGCCTGCTATAGGAATCTCTGACGCCGCTTCCTTTTGAACCAGCATGGGGTTTCCAAACTGCCTGTCCTTCATCAATGGTCCTGCAGCTGCCTGGCTGACATTTCAGGTCAGCTCATATTCCTCATAACCACCAATATTCACCTTATATCCTTTATCTTTCTGATTAAATCCTCCCTATAGACTCAGGATTGGGATAGGAGTTCCCATCACAGCAGTGCTGAACATACCACGCCCCTGTGACACAACGTATAGCTCATGTATATTTCTCTGCTCTCAGCGTTCTTTCCTTAAGTCCATAAAAAAAGAGGGATCTAAATATATTGCTTATTACATAGTGGTTCCATAGTGTGTTGTTTCTCAATGTCCGACCTCCCTTGCTGGTGACATGGCACAGCCCCTGTTCCACCTAAATACCCATGTCAGCCTAGAGGAGAGAGACACCCGCTCCAACCAAAGTCAACACCAGGTTTGGGAACTGTGTCTAGACCCAAGTGAAGGCACTTGTCAGCAGCCTTCCTTACAGTGCTCATATGCATCTATGCCAACGTCCAAATTCTCATATGTATGAGAGAACCATACCCTTATGCGAATCTTAAATCGAGGCTGGAAAGCGTGAGGGGATTCTCTTTCCTTTACGGGGTCATCATGCTGTTGACAATCACCGGTGGGAGAGGGTCTCTTTCTGTCATCAGGTTGTAGCTCCTCGTTTGTTAACCCGCTGTGGCTGGCACTCTTCCGAGAAGCATCGTCTCTTTTCTCATTTTCTTGGAAAAACTGCAGAATGGAAACAATTCAATGATTTGTTTGCAACACTGTGGAAATCTGGCATTGCTTCTTCCCACTATAAGAATGAGTGTTGCACGCGCTCTTATCTCATGACTGCACATACAGTCTATATGAGGTCCCACAACAAGAATGATTTCTTTCCCCCCATCTGAAGTCATTGTGGCTTAAAGACTCTTTAGGCTAATCAGACGTTGATTACAAATGACCATGGCAATAATGTGGACATAAATAGGCAAGGGTTCATACATAGAATGTGCTGACTTCATTTATGATAGACCCTACCTTGTTTATTGGCCAATAATCTGCCCAGTCAGTCCTATGTGGTTCCTTCCAGTCGTTGCCCATGAGTGACTCTTTCGATCCACAGGGCAACTCCTTGCCATTGATTTCATTCTGACTGCCTCTTGTACTTAAAGCACAGCGATGTTTTTCTGTCTCTTTTGATGACTGCAGAAGGGAAACAAGGTTAAAGTCTGTTGAGACATTATACTGTCCCAACTTGTATGATTTCTGGTCTTCGTTGTTCATTTGTATTCTGAGCATCATTTAGGTTAATCGTCAAACATTTGGCCCAACCAATCATTGGAAATAACTATAAGAGCGATCTAGAACCATATAAATATTTATTTGTTTAACAGTATCAAAAAGCGGCAAGCACCAAGAGGTGTGAAAGCGCTAACAAAAACCTATAAACAGCAAAACATGTGGGGCTGGGGAGGTGGATGGGGCAGCAGGAGTAGGGGCAGTGAAACAGTGGAAGGAAGATCAGTATAAGGAGTAGCAGGGAGACCGTGGAGGATGAGAGAACAGAGTTCAGAAAGAGAAATAACAGGCAGGTGGAGAGGGAAGATATTTCAAGCATTGGAGAGAAGTGGGTAAGGAAGAAGGAGGAGTGGATGAAGGAAAGAGAGGGTAAACATGAGGGATGAGACTGAAAATGGACAGGAAGATCTAAGAAGACAGAAGAGAGGACGGGGTACAATTGAGGATGAGGATGTGAAGGAAGAGGAAAGGTGGATCACTCGAAGAAGGAATAAGCACTAAAAAAGATGAGCCCCTCACAGACTGCCTGTACTAATTTATCACATAGATGACGTCATCAGTGATGTCATCAGTGATGTCACTGACCATGTCATGAGTGATGTAATATGTGACATCATCCGCAGTGCATTGCAGGGGCGCGAGTTATAGTTAGCTGAACTAACTATAACAGGGGAATTTCTAGGGTTTTGTACGAGGGAAATGTCCAGCTAACTATAACGCCCCTGAAACCTATGGCTTTTTCAGTGAATTTCTAAGGTTTTTTAAATGCCAATTCCTAACTATAACATGCATGAAACCTATGGTTTTTTCAGTGAATATATATATATATATATATATATATATATATATATATATATATATATATATATATATATATATATATATTACCTACTGGCGGTCGCCAGTAGGTAGTTATAGTTAGGACCACGTTTCCATAGGAAATCCGCAACATTCTATTTTGAATAACTTTTGCGCCGGTCGACGAATCCTCGCGAATTTTTCAAAATAGGTGGGGCGCTCCGCTCCGCTCCTACCCTGAAAGTCTCGGAGGGAATTCGTCAAGCGGGGGCTGAGATAAAAGGGGGGTCCCAAAACGCGTTTTTCCCATGCATTTTTCCATAGAACCTTTAGACAGGGCTACAGCCCGAACGGCTGAACAGAATTACTAGAAATTTGGCAGAGAGGTAGTCCTCAGGTCAAGGAAGTGCCTTTTGTAGGTTTGGTGTAAATCTGTTCAGTAGATTCTGAGAAAATAGCCTTTAAATCAATATATATATCTGAGCCAGCTTACGGTGCGCTTACGGTACGCTTACCGTACGCGTACGGTGGCGTGCGCGAGCGCGATTCTGATTGGCTCTTAGATCTTAGTAAACATTCGAATCGGCCGAAACCAGGAAGCGGCGGCCGCCATTTTCTCTCTCGCACTGAGAGTGATGTTTAAAATATAAAGCACAAAAACATGTAAAGGGGCTGTTTAGACAGCTCCCACACACATAGCAATGTTGAGGGAGTCCCCAAAGATCCCCCAAGGCCAAAAACGGAATTTTTATTTTTTTGCTAATTTCGCCGATTACGCTTACCGTACGCGTACGGTAAAAAATTATAAAAAAAAAAAAATTCTCCACACTCTCCCCACCCCGTGTGCAATTGGTGCCCGAAGGGCACCAATTGCGCATGGCTTATTAAAGCTGAGTTAAACTAAAATATAAAAAAAAATAATAATAAAAAAAAAAATTATCCATACTCTCTCCACCCCGTGTGCAAATGGTGCCCGAAGGGCACCATTTGTGCATGGCTTATAACATATACGAAAAATTAAAATATTACCTTTCAAAACGAAGTGCATCATATGTCCTCCATGTGCGCACGGTGCGCGAAGCGCATCGTGCGTACATGGCCCAATGAAATGTTTTTTTGTATACGAAGGTGGACAATGGGGATGAGGGTGGGTCCGTGAGGAATACTCAGAAAGATACTTTATCCACCAGAAAAAGCATTACCGAAGTTGAGTAACTTGTTCTTTTGATGGATACATCTACCTGTGGATTCCTCGCCTTTTTAATCAAATTCCACAGCAGTCCCGCTCCTAGAGGAGGGTGTCCACCTACTCATACCAAAAAGTCCTGAAGAACAGACCGTGCAAAATGACCATCCCTCCTCACCTAAGAATCCAAGCAATAATGCTTCGCAAAAGTGTGGAGGGAGGCCCATGTTGCAGCCTCACAAATGTCCACTACAGGGACACCTCTAGCCAAAACAGATGTGGATACTTTCAGGCGGCTCCTTCTTGCCCAGGGCGTACCATATCTTCATACACAAGATGATCCACCTGGATGGCATTCTCTTGTGGATGTCTTTGCCCTTTATCTTCCCCACATAGCCAATGAAGAGCTGATCGTACAACCTTGAGTCCCTAGTTCTGTCCAGATAGAAGCGGACCGCCCTCCGAGGGTCCAGGCGGTGAAGTCCCTCCTCCTCCTTGGAAGGATGAGGGGGAGGATAGAAGGTAGGCACTGTGATAGACAGTCCTAGGTGGAAAGGTGAAACCACCTTAGGCAGGAAAGCAGCCCTGGCCTTGAGAACCATCTTGTCTGCATGGATAGTAATAAAAGGAGTCTTAGAACTAAGAGCCTGCAGCTCACTTACCCTCCTGGCCGAGGTGATAGCCGCCAGAAAAATAGTTTTGAAAGAAAGCAATCTCAAAGGGCAACTATGAAGAGGCCCAAAAGGAGACCCCATCAGAAATGTAAGAACTAAATTCAAATCCCGGGGGGCGCTAGAGAGCGTCTGGCAAAATGGCCGCACTGCTGTGAGGCTCTGCCCGGCTGAGTTACAATCCGCCCAGTATCTGCGACATCCTGAATGCCTGACGACCACCACTTACCTGCGTGAGCCCCTGGTGTCCTGTGGCATACATAGGCGGCGATGTTGGTGTTGCTGGCTCCCTTCTGGCGATCTAACGACCCTGCGAAGCTTGCTGTTCTGCCGCTGCGGATGGCACCAGCCATGTTGTGGGAGGCCGAGCTGAGCCGCGGAGTCTGGTGCCTCGATTGAGAACCCGGAGTTTGCGGAGTGCCCGATCGCCTGCTCAGCAATATGCCAGGTTATTCTGCGCTGAGAGGCGAGGGGCTGCTGATCGGCTGCAGTTGCGGACGCCAGGAGTCGACTGCTGCATCGGAGGCTGCCCCGGAGCTGTGATCCTGCCCCTTGCTGACTCCTGCTAGTGGAGACTGCCCTGGTGTCCGGACGCCCGTCGGTGCTGGCTGCGGTGAGTGAGGGCTGGGGGACCGGTTGAGGCTCAGGCTGCGGAGGCGGGGTTGGGCCTGGCACGGGACCCTGGCCCGCTTACAGCGGCTGGCACGGGGCGCAACGTTTCTGCCTGAGCCACGAGGATCGTCTGCGGCCTACTGTGGGTAATACTGCACTTGCGCCCACTGACACCTGTCGGCGATCTGTGTGGCCCCCAGACTAGCGAGTGGTGTGCCCTGGCACTGACTCTCCGCCTGGCCTGCTGATTGACTTGGGGCCGCCGTTTAACACGTAGTGCTGGGGGACTGCATAGCTGCGCTTTATGGGCCCTGGCTGACGCGTGGATGCCACTGTGGAGTGGAATGATGCCGGTATTGTCGCGGGGGGTCTACTGCTGCCCGGAGTAGATGCCTTTCATGTACAGCTGTGTGTCAGGGCCCGTATGTGCGCTGTGGGGCCCTAGGAGGTCAGTGCGAGGAGCTGCTTCTGGATTGTTCTGAGCCTGAGTGGAACTGGCCGTTACTGGTCTCTGGGGTCCTTCGCCGCCACCAATTGCAGACTTACCTTGGGGGTGGGCGCCCTCCTGTTGGTGCGGATTATCCGGGGACTGGGGGCTGCGCTGATCCCCCCCTCCAGTTGACGGCCTTCTTCGATCACTGTGGTGTGGCGCACGTCCACCTGTGAGTTCTTTCTTGGCCCCGATGCATGACATAGGAGGCGCTGGGCCTGGGGTCATGGGGAGAACTGATAAGTCGCAGTCGTGCCTCACTTTTGAATCGCGCAAAGCTAGCAAGACTGTGCAGATGGCTGCGTCGGACTCAGAGGCATCCTCCTTGACGGTGGGCCCCCCCACGTTGGAGTCCACGCTACTGGCTATGCAGCGCTCCCTTCAATCCATTGAATGTACGATGGCTGCAGTGAATACTCACCTTGATCACATGTCTTCCCAACTAGAAATGCAGAATGCCCGAGTTGATGCGGTGGACCAGAGGGTTTCAGCGACGGAGGACGGCCTTAGTTCAGTGGCGGACAAAACCTCCGGCATGGAGAAAGTACTCGCTCTTATCCAGGCCAGGAACGAGGATTTAGAAGTGCGCTCCCGGCGCAACAATATTCGCATTACTGGGCTGCCGGAGTCCACCAATGTGGGCAAGATGGAGACGTATATTGAATCCCTCATTGCGGATATTTTCGGGACGGACCGTCTCTCCAACATGTTTATAGTGGAGTGCCCATCGCTCTCTGGCTGCTCGCCCGGTCCCGGGTGCGCCTCCTCGCACGATCATTGCCAGACTCTTAAATTACAGGGATCGGGACACTATCCTCAAAATGGCAAGAGAGAAAGGTCCTATCATCCATCAGGGCAACTCATTGTCCATCTTCCCGGACTTCACGGTGGCTGTTCAGGCAGCACGCCGCAAATTTGGTGCTGTGAAAAAGATCTTGCAAGCGGAGGGGGTTCCATATGCAATGCTTTACCCGGCCAGACTCCGTGTTGGGCCGGATGGCGACTGCAAGATCTTTTCGAATCCAAGGGCCGCGATGGATCACGCCAAGCAGCTGAAACGCAGGAGAAGTGACTCGCCTGCGGCTCACGCGTCGGAGGGGTAGGAGCTAAGAGTGCTGTTGAGCCCCTGCTATTGGCTGATAGGGTTGCAGTTGTCAAGATGGTGTTTCTGCCCAAGATGCGGTATTTGTTCGTCAATATTCCTATAAAATTGAGGATCACATTGTTCCGCACCCTTCAGTCTACATTGTTAACATTTGTCTGGGGAGGTAAGAAGCCCAGGTGTAAATGGGACACACTGGTACAGCCTTTTGATCGGGGAGGCTTCGAGGCTCCTGATCTTCGCCTCTATTATCTATGTGCCCAAGCGCAGTTTGCGCACTATTGGTAGTTCTCGCTGAGGTATCAGCCCCATGTGGCTATTGAAGCGGACGCGGTGCTTCCTGGTTCATTGCAGGAGGTGACCCTCTCGGGCGGGTCGGGCGGTCCACGGTCCGAGATCAACCCCACGCAGTGTACGGCATAAGCCTGGTGCATACATGCTGCGAGGGCGCGGCTTCCCTATATGTATGCGCCATCTCTACCTCTTGCATCGCACCCTGAGATCTCTGCGGCAAGGGAGTTGCCTGCCGTACGGGCATTGGCTGCTACGGGCGTTACTCGCTTGGGTGATTTATATTTTGGGGGACGCTTTAAAACACTATCAGAGGTGCAGAACGGTACAGAGCATGATTTTATGTTCACCTTCACATACGTCCGGGTCCGTCAAGCGGTTCGTGCGGCGTATCCGGATTACCCTGCTGAGCCTACTGCTCTGCGAGCATTGCAGGTGCTGCTGTCTGGGCAGAGCTGCAAAAAGCTAATTACACGGCTCTATAATGCCTCCTTGCGTGAACGTGATCTGGACGAGCATCCCTCTTATGTGCGTTGGCGGTTGGTGCTGGGCGCTCCTCTTACACCGGAGATCTGGAAAACGTGCTGTCAACTTACAGGCCGTCTCACTGCTAATTGTAATCTCCGTATTATCCACTTTAAGTTTCTTCATCAGGTATATTACTCCCCCCTTCAGTTATACAGATATGGTCTCCGAGATACTGCTAATTGTGTGCGGTGTGGACCGGCGGACGCAGACTTTATTCATGTTGCCTGGGTGTGTGTGAGGGTGTCTGCGTTCTGGACTGCGGTGGTGGCTATTCTTTCGGATGTGGTGCTGGAACCTGTGTGTTGCTCTCCTGAGGTCTGCTTGCTAGGCTATATTAAGCTCCTTAAGCCCTGCAATAGACGAATTGTTGGAGTATCCACTCTTCTCGCTAAAAGGGTGGTGGCGCAGTGCTGTGGTGCGACTGCTTCGCCTACTATTAAGAAGTGGCTCCGTGATTTGGTGTATTGTAGGAACCAACTACAGATTTATGAGGAGGAACTACCTGAGTCCTCGCGTCCTAAAGATTTTTGGGCCCCCTTGACAGAACATCTGGTGTCTCACACAGATCTGCTGTAAGTTTTTTTGTTGCACTGGGGTCGTTTTTTAGGCTCCAATGATTCTTCAGCACATGGGAGGTACGGAGGGGTTTGACTACTCAGCGGTCGCTTATGGGTTCTGGCTGGGCCTGGAATGGGACATCGTGCTTGCCTCTAGTGTCTAGTGGTCCGACATGTATTGTAATTTTGCTTTTTATTCTGCCTGGGGGGGAGGGCTTTGGGAAGGGGGGGAAGTTGCAGGTTTGAGGACAAAATCCTGAAATGTTTTTCATTTTTGTCTGTCCACATTGGTTTAAAATCAATAAAATAAATAAAAAAAAAAAAAAAAGAAAATTTCAAATCCCAGTGTCGCATTATGAAGGGAGTGGGAGGAAACCTATTGATGAGACCCTTAATGAGCCTCATACCAATGGGGGACTTAAATAAAGAGGCTGGTCCAGCAAACAAAGGAAGGCCGACAAGGCCGACAAGTACCCTTAACCGTCAACACAGCACAACCTTGCTGGGCCAGGGAAAGGGAAAAACTAAGTACATGTGATAAATGGGACTTCAAAGGATCAATGAACCTCTCTCCACACCACTTCACAAACCTGGCCCATCTAGAGGAATAGACAGATTTGGGGGAATTTCTCCTGGACAATAAAATAACATTCACCACATCTGGTAGGAGAGAGAAGGATCTCAGGTTGCCCCGGTCAATCTCCAAGCCTGAAGGTGCAGGCTCTGGAGGTGGGGGTGTAGAACCTGCCCCTGTGACGGCGAGAGGAGATCTGTCCTGATAGGGAGACGGAGCGGAGGATGCAATGAGAGGTGAAGAAGATCTGTGTACCACACCCTGCTTGGCCAAACCGAGGCGATCAATATAACTTGGGCAAATTTTCCCAGAACCCAAGGAATCAAGGGTATGGGAGGAAACACGTAAAGAAGCTATAAGCTCCAAGCCAGTTGGAACGCGTCCCCCAATGCTCCCTGCATCGGATACTTAAGACTGCATAACAATGGGCAGTGCACGTTCTTGTGATTGGCAAATAGGTCCACCCAAGGAGACCCGCATAACCTGAAGATATGGCAAATCACCTCCGGGTGATCGGCTGAGTACTGCTGACTGAGACTGTCCGCACGCACGTTCAACACTCCGGCCAGTTGATTTGCAATAACACAAATCTGGTGCGCCTGAACCCAGGACTAGAGCCGAGGACCTCTCTGCAAAGACAATACGACCTAACCCCTCCTTGTTTGTTGATATACCACATCGCGGTAGTGTTGTCCATCAGGACTTGAACTGACTGAGCGCGAAGGGAGGGAAGGAAGGGCTTGAGAGCCAAACGTATTGCCCGCAATGCCAGAAGGTTGATGTGGAGCAACCTTTCCTCTAGAGACCAAAGACCTTTGACCTCCTGCTCCCCCAGATGTGCTCCCCAGTGTGGGGGCATCCGTGATCACTCTGGCCACCGGTATAGGAGGCTGAAAAGGTTTCCCTTGAGATAGGTTGTCCAAAACACTCCACCAAGGCAACCCTGCTGCAGTGTCTCTGGAGATTCTGACCTTCTCCCCAAGGTCTCCATTGTGCTGGTACCACTGCCTGCAGAGAAACCACTGGAGTGCCCAGCATGCATGGTTGGCCAACAGTATGCAGGAAGCGAACAGACCGAGCAGGCGTAGGACCTTCAGGACTGGTACAACTCCTCCATCGTGAAACAAAGGAATCATTTCCTGAATGTCGAGAATTCTCTGCGGAGGTGGTAAAGCTCGACACACAGTAGCGTCCAGTACTGCCCCTATGAAGAGGTTGTGCTGTGTGGGCACCAGATGAGATTTGGGTACATTTATAGAGAAACCCAAGTCGAACAACAGCCGTGCTGTTACTTGCAGATGATTCAGCACCATCTCTGGTGACTTTGCCATGAGCAGCCAGTCGTCCAGATAGGAGAAAACCGGGATCCCCGACCTTCTGAGATGGGCTGCTGCCACCGTCATCACCTTCGTGAAGACCCGTAGTGCGGACTTAAGCCCGAACGGGAGGACCGAAAACTGAGATACTTCCGATGCAGCTTCAGGACAGGGAGATTAAAATACACATCCTGTAAATCGATCGACACCATCCGGTCTTCCTGTTGTAGCGCTAGAAGAACCTGAGCTAGGGACAACATCTTAAACTTTTTCTGCCTGAGATCTAGGATCAGCCTCAAACGACTGTCCTTCTTGGGGATCAGGAAATACTGGGAGTAGCAACCCTGACCTTGCTCCTTCTCTGGAACTACCTCTATTGAACCTTTCTGTAACACAGCCAGAACCTCCTGCTGCAGAAGTAGCAGATGGTCTTTTGAACCAGTCCTGAAGAGGAGGGTGAGGAGGTGGAAACTCCAGGAAAGAAATGGCATACCCATTTTCTACAAAATTCAAGACTCAAAGATCTGATGTAACAAATTTCCAAATTTGTAGAAAATGGGGGATCTAGATCTACTTTCCTGTATTACCATTGGTGGGGGCGGGAGAGGAGGAGGAGGAAGACTGTTGCTGGGAGGCTCCCCGCAGGCAGCCTCTACCCTTTCCCCTGTATGACTTGTACAACATGCTGGTGCTTCTTCTTATGTTTCTTTGACTTCGACATCTGCGAGGTCGATGACTTTGACTTGGATCTATTACAACCCCTAGTCTCCTTTTTTGCCAGTGCCATGAAGAGCTTTGCTTCACGCTACTTCAGCGTCTTCAGGTTCATCTTCCAACAAGATGAAAGACCCTCGAGGATGTGATCCGACGACAAGCACTAGAGACAATCGTCGTGTTGGTCTGAGATGGCCATGTGGCCCCCACACTCTCTGAAAGTCTTGAATCCCGACTTCTTTAATGTAGCCATCAAGGGAAAAAAGGAGAAATAAAGAGTGTTAGCCCTGTCAGCCCTAGGGTGGTCTTTCCCTGTATTTTTGCCCTTGCCTCATTTTTTCTACCCTCTTTTTTGTTGGCCTTAGGTCTCCAAGCGCCTTTTCATTGCTAATCTGTGTTAAGGTGCAGGTGCTCTCTTCCCCCAATATGGCTGCCACAGGCCCCTGCTACTGCGGAGTGGCCTTTTTAGTAGCACCCTAGTTGCCAGGAGCTGGCTGGGACCCTACAACATTGTTGCGACACCAGCCTGCCTTTTTGTCCTATAGCTAGAGTGGGGAAGCTCCTGGAACTTGCTGGAACCTTCTAGAAGAAGGGTGGGGTTTACTTTTGCCGCCTTAGAGGGTGGTCACCTGACCTAGGGCTACTTAAGGAAAGGAGGGAATATTTTTTAGTCAGTTGGGCCCCCCCCCCCCCCAGGAACAAAACTACTAAGGGCGCCAGAACCAACAAGCGCCAAGAGGACTACAGAAACTTACCACCGAAACTTACTACAGAAACTTACCACAGAAACTTACCACAGAACTGCTGGGGGATCGACCAGGTATCCGCGCTGTGCCACCCCTGCGCTCCCTGACTTAACCTGGCTCCCCCTTCCTAGCTGGTTCTGCCACGGGCGTGTGGCCTGCCACCTCCCAGCCTACCTGCCCCGAGCTAGGGTGTCATCGTGGGAGCAAGGGGGCGCTAGGCGCCGAACAAATCGCCACCCCCCGAGCTGTGGGCCAGCCCTTAATTTCTGCCACCCCCGTTGGGGATCCTGAAAAGGAATCGCTCACCGCTGCGGCACAGGGCCAGAAAGATTGTCCCTGTCATCCCCAGGGCCCGCGGAGAAGCCCGGGGCCCCGTCGCTGCCATCGCAGCCAAAGTAACGCGGCCCCCAAGGCGGAGAAGGCCGCCGGAGAGCAGGGAAGGCCTCGTTAGGCCGAGACGTCTTGCTGAGGCCGCATAGGCCTGAAGCCGACACCTGAGTCACCTGACGGGGGCGGACTGCCAAACGCCGCCCCTGCCACTGTGCTATTCGTTAACTGGGCCGCGCCCCCGCAGGCCGCACTGCCATTGGCGGCTGCGGGCGCGAGCCTCAGAAACCTGCGAGGGAATGCCCGAGTCCCCCGGCACCAGAGGAGGACCTGGGACCATTGCCCAATCCCTGGCCACGTCTGGACCGGCCGGGAGCCCCGCACCATCCCCCTCGACCCGGACATCGCCGGGAGTCCTACGCGGCTGGCGGGAGGGGCTTCGGGAAGAGTGAGCCCCCGCCCGGCCGCGGAGCTGCACAAGGGCCCGGTGAGGCCGAAGATTGAGGTAACCCATGGGGAGGAGGGCGGAAGGCTGGGGAGAAGCCTGAGACCCGCCCCTCCCCCGAGACAGTACTAATTTAGCCCGGTGGGCCCCCATCGCCCAAAAGGAGAGGATGACTCGAGACATAAGGAGAGCCCCGAGAAACGGTCTCCACGGCCCAGTTAGATCCCGTAAGGATGGGACCCGTCAAGGCCCTCCTGGAACACCCTGATCGAATGCCATGTGTAGCGCTAGGCTTAAGGGCCATGTTTTGAAGCGCTATTGATTGGCTATGTGCAGCGCTATGCCTACATGCTATGTTTTGAAGCGCTATTGATTGGCTATGTGCTGCGCTATGCCTACATACTATGTTTTGGAGCGCTATTGATTGGCTATGTGCAGCGCTATGCCTACATGCTATGTTTTGGAGTGCTATTGATTGGCTATGTGCAGCGCTATGCCTACATGCTATGTTTTGGAGCGCTATTGATTTGCTATGTGTAGCGCTATGCTTAAATGCCATGTTTTGGAGCGCTATTGATTTGCTATGTGTAGCGCTATGCTTAAATGCCATGTTTTGAAGCGCGAATGAATTGCTCTGTGCAGCGCTTTGCGTAAACGCTGTGTTTGACGCTCCCCAGGATCACCAGGTGTCGCGCTTTGATTCAAGGCCAGGTTTTGATGTTTTCATGAACTGCCAATCTATTCCTAATGAAATGCTTTTGATCCTAATGTTGATCTAGATAAAACTGACTGGTTTTATTCAACCTACTGTTGTGGTGTCAATTATTGCGTGCGTTTCCTGTCTCAGTGGATGTGTGTGCTGTATGGTCACTTTACACGTAAGCCTTTGGATGCCTACCTGCTCGCGCCACGCTACCCCCATAGGGCCTGGTGACCCCCGGTCCTACAAAGAGTAACAAAAATGGAGAGTCCCAGAAAAAAACATTACGGGTCGACGATGTGAAAAAAAGGGAACAGACTTCAGCACGCCGACGAGGTTGTCTTATAGCTCCGGTGACGTCATACGGAGTCGCGAGCGGAGCCATGCCAATGTGACGTCTTCATCGACGTGTGAGAGCTAGGAAAATATTTTTGTGGAATGCTGGCACAAGGGGTGATTCAAAAGGTGAGGAATACACAGGCAGATGTTTCCATCAGAACCCTCTTATGGCCTAAACTGATGAAGGGTAAAAATCCCTAACTTTTTAGATGGTATATTTCCCTACAGGGGATGGACTTTTCTGTGGAACATAGAGCTGGGAGTAACTATGCCAATGCAGATGGACTCTCCAGATATTTCCAAGTAGAAAATGAAGACTCAACTGGGTAAGTTTAGTCTCATCTCCTTTAGTTTGGGGGGAGGTCGTGTAGGAAGGTAGGATCTGCTTTCATGGTTACCCCCCCCTTTTTGCTGGTGTTATGCTGTTTTCTGACTCGTCTGTCTGGGATACTACTAATCAGAACCTGGGTCACTGTACTCTCTCCCTAAATGTTACTAAGCTCAGCACTTTGGTACCTTCCCAATGGGCTACTGGTGTACCCTTTTAAGTCCCTAGTATATGATACAAAGGTACCCAGGGCATAGGTACATCAGGGATCTCTCATGAGCTGCAGCATATATTATGTCACCCATGAGAGACCACTCAAACTGTGACTACAGGCCTGAGATTGCAGCCTTTGTGAGCTGGTGCTACCACCACTCACAACATATATAAGTTTGCTTATATCTCAGGTCACTGCACTTAAAACCAATAAGTCACCCCTAAGGCAGGTCTTTCATTCCCGAAGACAGGGGGCTAGGTTTGCTGGTGCTGGACACTTCATGCCCATTTCTCTTCTCTCAGCCCCGCTAACATTTTAGAGAAACTGGCCCATCAGCAGTTGGCTGCCTTTATGGAAACCAATGAGCTTCTGCATGACTCTCAGTCTGGCTTTCGCACTGTTCACAGCACTGAATCTGCACTTATTGAGATGGCTGATTCTATCCGCTTGGCCTATACCATCTTGCTTGATAGATGTAAGCAAATAGGCATCCGTGGGAAGGCGCTGGATTGGATCGGCTCCCACCTCCACGGCCAAGACCAACAAGTTTTTATCCATCCTTTTACCTCTGATGCAAAACCTGATGGGGGGTGCCTCAGGGCTCAGCTCTAAGCCCTCTACTCTTCAACATCGACCTGACACCATTGGCGGAGCTCATCGCGAAAATGGGGGTCAAGGTGATTTCCTACGCGGATGACACCCAACTGAGGTTCTCCTTCAGAGATTTGTCACCATCAGTCTTTGTCTCTTTCAGAGACTGTCTCAAAAGCATTGCCGTTTGGATGAGCAAACATTTCTTAAAGCTTAATGCCGATAAAACTGAGGTCTTATTTTTCAACCAAGCCGCGCCACCCGCGGCTGCCTTGTGATGACCTCCTGAACTTGGGTCTCCTCCTGTGCCTAAGGACTCTGTGAAGAATCTCGGGGTCGGGTGGGACAAAGACGTGTCCCTCTCAGTCCAGGTCCAGTGTTTGTCTGCGGCCTGCTTTGGTAAGATGAAAACTATCAGAAAATGTATTGACTTCCTGCCAGAGGAAACCCATAAAACTTGGTGCCTGCCTTAGTCACCTTGCACCTTGACTACCCCAATGGCTTTACCTAGGCCTATCCAGTGGCCTGATTCGAAGGCTGCAGATAGTACAGAACGCCGCTTGGGTGGTCTGTAAGGTCCCACTTTGCCAGCATATCTCTCCCCACCTAGCTATCTGAGGAAGAGGCTGTGCCCTTACCAGAAGGGCAGATTCCTGAGGTCCAACCATAAACTCTGCCTCACCATTCTCCGTTTTCTCAAAGCAAGGGTGGGGGGCAGAACGTTTGAAGTGGGAGCTTCCAAGTGTTGCAATGACTTGCCTCTTCCTCTACATGTACTGCACTCTGAACTGGACTTCAGAAAGGCCTTGAAGACCTGGCTGTTCAAGCACAGGGACTAGCACTTCATCTTCTCTGCTCTGTTATTTTCTGCTTAAGCCCCGGGACACCTCAGCTGAGGTAGCTGTGTGCTGTACAAATGTCTTATATATTATCATTATTAGGTTAGAAGTGTGAGGGTGCCCTGCATGAGCAGGAGATCCCCTACAAACCATGCAGTCGATTCTCCAGGCTGTGTGAGTGCGGTCAGCATTTAATACATATAGTGAACATAAAGTAATTACGAGATGTGTAACTATATATTGGCTGCACCAAACCAGTTAATGTTTGGTATCAAACATGTTGGAATCCTAGTCCAACACTGATTCCAGTGTGGGATGTAGGATCCCATGTACTGGGAGGCTCTCATATGGCCACCCCCTGTATTCCAGGTACCAGCCGTTCAGGGTCTAACAGCAAGCTAATGTTGCTGTCAACCACAGACACAATTCTGCACTCCTTCTGCTGAGCTGAGCTCGAGCAGGGGAAGGTAGAACAATAAGTTTCCTGTCACAGGGAGGTGTGACCACCTCCAAGACAGGACTTAGTGTATTGGGCTGGGGTGGGGATGCTTGCCAGCGCCATCAGACTGCTTTGAAGGGCACATTTGGTGCCCTACTTGCATACTCCTGTTGGAACCAGTTCAGGGAGCCGTTGGCTCAAACTCTGGTGTGAAAGTAGACAAAGGGTGTATCCTCCCCTCTGTCCAGCTTCCACTCTGGGAGGGATCCCTGATTTGTCCCAACCTTTTCCCTGGGATAGTTAAGGGCTTACCTGTGGGTAGCTCTTCAGATTCGTTGTGGGACAAAATTCCGATCCGAAACCACTTCAACTTCAACCGTCTGGGCACCTTGGACTTCGTTGGACTTCGTCTGGAACCGAGACTGCATCAAGGAAGATTCCTGCTGCTCCTGGTCTCATTGTCCTGCCAGTCTTTTGTGTTGTCTGTACCTGTGCTTCATCCAAGTTCTTCCCCAGGCCTGTGGGCATCAAAGACACCCAAAGTAATCTCGCTTGGAGTGAAAGAGTCACTCCCCTGCATCTGAAGGCACTGCAATGAAGCTGACCGGTTTGCTGCTCCTGAGGTCCCACGGACTCCGAAAGGCTCAGCAACAGAGGTGGTGGCGCTGCAACGCCCTCGAGGCCTGCACTGTCTTCTCAGCAAGCTTGAGGCCAGTATCCCTCGTCAGAACCGTCGACTCTGTCCTCCAGAGTTCTTCTGGCTACAAGAAGTTCCATCCTCTGCCATGGGCCTGCATCCTTAGTGAGCTGCTCAAGGTCCTCTTGCGACTCTTGTGCCTTAGGCCTGTGAGACATTTTGAGTTTCTTCTTTGGCTTTAGGGGCCTCCCCTGCTTCCTTGGGGCCTGCACTGGCTCTCCTGCACTTTGTGAGTCCCTTGGACCTTGCTGGTCTTGACACGCACCTTCTTCATTTTCCTTGTCCATTGTTGCTGCCAAGGCTTGTTGGTGCTCCCACCAGACAACGACCCCCTGGGTCTCGACTTCTGACGTGGGACAGCTTTTGAAGGGCTCCCCATCTTCCAAAGCATCGCCTGGTCTGCACAGCTGCAGTGACAAGGTCACCGTCAACTCTCCTGCATTGTCTGTCATTGGTGGTCATATGTTTCCGTGCCTCCTGGTCCCTTCCGAGTGGCATAGACTCTGTCTCCTCTGCTTGCAGGAACCCCTATTCAAGAATCCATCCTTGTATCCTACCGCACTCTTTCACCTTATTCGTCAGAAGCATCTTTACTGAAGTCCTCCATTGTGGTCTACAGCGGTTTCCGACATCACTTTGCCCCTGGTATAGGTGCCCTGGTTCTTGGGGTATCCACGGGTGGGGTGACTCTCCAAACTTCCATCTTCAATAGGGTTTCTTCAGGGTCCACTGTGAATAGTCTTTCTTCTTGAAAACTGAGACCAGGACTTTCCCATTGACTTGCATTGAGTACGTCGCTGTGTTTCCACTCTGCACACATGCTCCGTGGGTACCCAGCTCTTCTGAGTTTTCTGGTCTAAGTCTCGACTTCGGTCGCAGTTCGCATTCCACTTTCTTAGTATATGGTTTGGTCTCCCCCTGCGAGGGTGCTCTGCATGAGCAAGACAACCCTATACAAACCCAAGAGTTGATTCTCCAGGCTTTGTAAGTGTGGTCAGCCATTTTATACATATAGTGGACATCAAGTCAATTACCAGATGTCTAACTATATATTGGCTACACCGAAACCAGTCATATTTGGTATCAAACATGTTTGAATCCTACCCCAACACTGATTCCAGTGTTAGATGTAGGATACCTTGTACTGAGGGGGTCCCCTAGGGAGCCCCCCTGTATTCCCAGTAACAGCCTTTCAGGGTCTAACAGCAAGCTAGTGCTGCTGTTCACCACAGACACGAGTCTGCCCTCCTGCAACTGAGCCAGGTTCAAGCAGGGAAAGGCATATCACAGTCCTTTTACAGGGTGGTGCAATCACCTCCCAGACAGGACTTAGTGTATTGGGCTGGGGTGGAGGCACTTGCCAGCGCCACCAGATGGCTCTGAAGGGCACATCTTGTGCCCCCCTTGCATGTTCCAGTTTCAGCCAGTTCAGGGAGCCCTTGGCTCCTGCTCTGGCGCCAAACTGGTCAAAGGACATGGGAGTATCCTACCCTCTTTCCAGCTCCTCCTCTGGGAGGCACCCCTGAATCATTCCAACCCTTTCCTTAGATTACTTAAGGCCTTACCTGTCGGTGCTTCCTTAGATTCGGCGTGGGACAAGACTCAAGACTGAAACTGCCTAGATACGTGAACTTTGCTGGACTTCGCCTAGAACTGAGACTGCACCACGGAAGACTCCTGCTGCTCCTGGTCACACTGTTCTGCAAGTCTTCTTCATCATCTGTGGCTGTGCTTTTTCCAGGTTCTTCGAAAGGCCTGTGGGCATCAAGGACACCTGAAGTAATCTCCCTTGGATTGAAGTAGTCACTCCCCTGCATCTGCTTGCACTGCAACAAAGCTGACTGGTCTGCTGTTCCTGTTTTCCCATGGAATTCTCAAGATTCAGGAACACAGGTGGTGGTTCTGCAACTCCCTTGAGGCGTGACCTGTCTTCTCTGCAATTCTGAGGCCAGTATCCCTTGTTGGAACAGCTGGGACTGAACGCACTGTGTCGATTTGTCATTGCCATGGCTCTGCACTCCAGAGATCTTCAGGCTACAAGAGGCTCCAGTCTCCCGTATCTCTTCCCTCCAAGCTCAGCGTTCTCAATGGATCCTCTACACCAAGGGTCTTCATTCTTGGTGAGCTGCTCGAGGTCCTTTTGTAACTCCTGTGCCTTTAGCCTGTGGTTCCTCCTCTTCTACTACTTCAGTGGACTCCCGTTCTTGCTTGGGCCTGCTATGACTCTCATTCTGTTGGTGAGTCTCTGGACCTTGCTGGTAATAAGTGTGCACCATATACTGAGCCATCCTCCTACATTTTGGTGCAGCAGTTGGGATTTAGGTCTACACTGTTTTACGATTTAATCTAGGTGTTGGTTATGTGAAAAACCATCACTAGCCTAGGCACATATAACGCTTTTGTGATTTAGTAAGTTTGACGCAGCTTTTTGGATTGGTAGTTAATGGTATAGCACAACCCTTTCTGCAATCTTTGAAAGTTTTGTTTCATTAGGGTAGGTAGTTGCAACACCACACTACGCCATGTAAGCATGACTCTAGTTGGGGAACCCAGTAAGTCTCAACCCTCTAGGTACAGGGGTCTCAAGTACCAGGAACTCAGGACCCTGGCTACATATAGAAAACTAAAGATAAGTAGCAGCCCTAAAACAGAGCAGCTCTTAGAGATGCTCCTGCATTATGACCTACAGAATACTGATAGGCCAGAAGACCAGGATTACTCTGGGTTGGGTGGGGCTCAGGAGGAAGAGTCAGGGGTGGCTCACCCCAATGACCTTACTCCTGAGCCTAGCCAGGAGGAGTCTGAAGACCCCTCACTGGTAAACTCTAACCCCCCAGGGAATAATACAGAGGGTACAGAGGAATTCCCTAGAGGTGTGTCCCCCTTTGTTCCTCCTGGGAGGGTGCAAAGAGTCCAGGGGAGGTCTAGGTCCTCCTCTGTCAATTCAACCTCCTCTAACCACTCCATAGGGACCTCCATCTCTAGTCAGAGGGGGCACTCCTTAGAAAAGAAATACCACATGCTCAAGCTTGAGAGAGTCAAGCTCAGAATCAAGAAGGATCAGTTAGCCCTTTATATGGAGGCCCTGGAAGTTCAAAGGACTAGAAATAATTTGGGACTAGGGGCCCATGGTGGCAGTACTAGCAAACCTAGGGTTAGGGAACAGTCCTCTGATACTAGGAACCTGAGCAGGATAGTCTCTCCTTGCCAGGAGGGGATGACATCCATAAATGAATCACTGCTTTGGAGGGGGCCTGTAAAGTTCAGAAGGTCCCTCAATGGCAGAGGGCAGCTATCCAGTGGCTCTCTGTTGCTAACAAATGTAGAGACAAACTTCTCACTGTTAGGGAGAAAGATGCAGATAATTACTCTGTCTTGAAGAGTGCCCTCATAGATGGGTTTGGTTTAACCACTGAACAGTACAGGGTTACGTTTAGGGACATGCAGAAGGCACACATCGAAGGCTGGGTTGATTTTGCAGACCGTGATATTAAGGCTCTGAAAGGTTGACTTCATTTAAGTAATGTGCATGACTATGAGGGACTGTACAATGTATTGATGAGGGAGCACATCCTTAATAACTGTCAGAATCAGCAACAGTACCAATACCTGGTGAACTCAGATCTGACCTCTCTCAAAGAATTGGGAAACAAGGCAGACAAGTGGGTCCACACCAGGGTAAAGCAGAAATCTCATGGTGGTGGTGACCAGAAGAAGATTCTTCTAAGGCCCAAGAGAAGGGTGGGGAGAAAGGTAAAGATGTGAAAGAGTCTTCACAAGGTCCCCAAAAGTCTTCCTCTTGGGGTGGGTCCCAAACCTCTACCTCCTCCAACAAGAAACCTTGGTGTTACCTGTGTAAGTAAAAAGGCCATAGATCAAAAGAGGTCAATTGCTCTACATTTGGCACAAAGGATCCTACTAATTCTGCTCCTAAAGCAATTAGTGCCCCTAGCACGAGAACACGTAGTAGTAGTGCCCCCAAGGTAGTAGCAGGTTTAAACCTGGGTTTTGAAGTGGCTTCGGCCTAGTCAGAACACCGACTCAGGCTGTTCTTGTCTGTGACAGTGGTATGGAACTTGCTACTTTACTCGTAAGTCCCACTAACTTGGACAGTTAGAGAGTACATTCACTCATTGATTGTCAAGAAGCTGTGGCATACATGGATACAGGGGCCAGTGTCACTATGGTGACAGAGAAACATGTGTCTCCTGAACAGATCATAATTGGCCAGATTTACCAAGTGACCAATTCTAGCAATGTCAGGACAGATCATTCATTGCCAGTTGTGAATCTCAGCTGGGGAGGGGTAACTGGCCCTAAAATAATTGTGGTTTCCCCAGACCTACCTGTGGACTGTCTGTTCGAAAATGATTTAGCAACTTCAGACTGGTCTGAAGTGGAGTTCAGGACACATGCAGAGATTATGGGAATTTCATCCAGTGGCTTTGCAGTCACTTGGGACCAGGCAGCTCCCAAGAGAAGGGGCAGGAAGGGTAAGGATTTATCTTCTTCTCATACTCCCAGTGAGGATCAGTCTCCTGAGGGAGATGACCTCAGTCCCTGTGAAGTAACTGTCCCAGAGGAACTTGGGCCTGACACTGCAGAGTTCCTGTGGGCAGGGGGCCCTTTCAGTGCATACTTGAGCCTAGAGCAGAAATCCTGTCCCTCTCTTGAACAGTTCAGACAGAAAGCTGCTGCTGAGGAGGCAGGGAATGTCAGTGGGTCCCATAGAATCTATTGGGAAGATGGGCTCCAAATTTCTGAGAGTAGACACATCAAGCCTGGTGCCACCAGGACGTTGGTCATACCTCAGAAATTCAGGGGTTTTCTATTGACACTGGCTCATGACATTCCCCTTGCAGGACATCTTGGGTAAAGCAAGACTTGGGACAGACTTGTCCCTCACTTTCACTGGTCACACATGTCTGAAGATACCAAGGAATTTCGGCACTCATGTGTCACCTGCCAAGCCAGTGGTAAGTCAGGTGGAACTACAAAGCCCTCTAAATCCCACTTCCAGTGGTTGGGGTTCCCTTTGAGAGGATAGTCATATACACTGTATTTCACTTACACCATCCAACAGCATCTGGACATAGTTACATACTGGTGGTGGTGGACAGCTCCTGTGGGGGCTAAGGCCCTCCTGGGATGCTTTTCCAGAGTTGGGTTTCCTAAGGAGGTCTTGTCAGACAGAGGTACTAACTTCATGTCTAGCTACATCACTGCTCTGTAGAAGGAGTGTTTTGTAAACTACAAGTTTACCTCATCCTATCATGCACAGTGCAATGGGCTGGTTGAAAGGTTCAACAAGACCCTAAAGGGCGATCATGGGACTCCTGAGGCAAAAATGGGATGTCTTACTACCCTGCCTTCTCTTTGCATTCAGAGAGGCTCCTCAGAAACGGAGGGGCTACAGCCCATTTGAACCTTTGTTTGGACATCCAGTTAGGCACCCATTTTGTCCGGTTAAGGAAGGATGGGAGCAGACTGTCAAAACCCTTAAACATGACATAGTGGACTATGTATTTGACCTGCGTTCTCAAATTGCTTAGTATATGAAGAAGGCAAGCAAAAACCTTGGGACCAGCCAGGAGCATCGGAAAGCGTGACATGACAAAAAGGCTGTACTGACAGTTTACAAGCCACAACAGAAAGTGTGGGTGTTGGAGCGTGTGGTCCCAGCAGCTCTCCAGGACAAGTAGAGTGGCCCCCATACCATACTTGAGAAAAAAGGTGAGGTCACCTACTTAGTTGACCTAGGCACTCCATGATGTCCCCACAGGGTAATTCATGTAAACCGCCTAAAACATTTTATTGACAGGGCTGACATGAGCTTGCTCATGTCCACTGATAAGGGACAGGAGGAAGAGAGTGACCTTCTCCCTGATCTGCTCTCTCAGGAACCTGTTGATGGATCATTGGAAGGAGTAGTTTTATAAGACAACATCACTGGTCAACAGCAAGCTTGTAGACAGGTTCTCAGTCAGTTTTCTGGTCTCTTTTCCCTGACCCCTAGTCAGACCACCTGGAAAATATTTTCAAGAAGAAGGACCCTTCCCAGTGGACTCTGAAGAAACCGCATAGAAGATGGAAGGTTGGAGAGTAACTCCACCCGTGGATAGCCCAGGAACCAGGATGCCTACACCAGGGAAGCTGGGTGCATAGGTGCAAATTGATGTTGGAAAACTGCATACACCACAATGGAGGACTTTAGCAAAGATTCCTCAGGCGAAGAAGGTGAACGAGTCCGGTGGAATACAAGAATGGATTCTTGAAGAGGAGTACCTTCAATCAGAGAAGACAGAGTATATGTCACTAGGGAGTGACCAGGAGGCACAGAAGACCAATGACCACTGATGCCGGAAGATGCAGGAGAGTTGACAGTGGCCTTGTCCCTGCAGCTGTGAGGACAAGGCAATTCTGTGGAAGACCAGGAGCTGTTCATGAGCTGTACCACATTGGAAGTCGAGAACCAGGGGGTGGGTGTCCAGCAGGAGAACCAACAAGCCTTGACAGCAGCACCAGACATGGAAAACAACGAAGGTGCAGTAGAGTCAGAGCAGGCCCGAGCAAGTAGGGGAGCCCATTGAAGCCAAAGAAGGAGGTGAAGTAGCCTTACGGCTAAAGCAGTCGACCTCAATGCTGGGAAACTGGGTTCGAGTCTCGGCAACGACGATCAACATCCTGTGATTGTAGTCAAATCCCTTAATCTTCCCGTGCCTAACTAAAAATGAATGTGTGCATCTGTAACATAACTGGTGCTCATGTAAAGCACTCTGATACCCAATGTCTTGGGTCTAGTTTGAGCTATATAAAACTCTCTCAAAAAAAATAAAAGACCCTCAAGGAGACCCACAGGTTGAAGGCACAAGATTCGCAAGAGGACCTCAAGCAGCTCACCAAAGATGTAGGCCTACAGTGCAGAGGATGTGGTGAGGACAAAGACCTTGATAGGAAGAGGTGCTGGAGGCTCAACCTTCTTGTAGCTTGAAGATCTCTGGAAGACAGAGTCAACAAGCCTTGGCAACGGCAAGTCAACGCGGTGCACAGGGGTTCTGTTCCAGCAGTTTCGACTAGGGATACTGGCCTCAAAGTTGCTGAGAAGATAGTGCAGGCCTTGAGTGAGTTACAGAACCACCACCTGTGCTGCTTAGCCTTTTAAAACCTGGGGGACTTTAGGAGCAGCAGACTGGTCAGCTTAGTTGCAGTGCCTGCAGATGAAGGGAAATTACTTTGGGTGTCTTTGATGCCTACAGGTCCGAAGGAGAACCTGGATGAAGCACAGGCACAGACAACACAGAGGACTGGTAGGACGCTAAGACTAGGAGCAGCCGGAGTCTTCCTTAACGCAGTCTTGGTTCCATGCGAAGTCCAAAGTAGTCCAAGATGCCCAGATGTTTGAAATTGAACTGGTTTCAGACCTGAATCTTGTCCCATGACAAATCTGAAGAGCCACCCACAGGTGTGCCCATAAGTATCCCAGGGAAAGGATTGGGATGATTCAGGGATCCCTCCCAAAGGAGGGGCTGGACAGAGGGGAGGAGACTCACATGTCCTCTGTCCAGATTCATGCCAGAGCTGGAGCTAATGGCTCCCTGAACTGGTTCCAGCTGGAGTATGCAAGGAGGGCACCAAATATGCCTTTAAAAGCAGTATGGTGGTGCTGACAAGCACCCCCAACCCAGCCCAATACACTAAATCTTGTCTGGGAGGAGGTCACACCTCCCTGTGACAGGAAACCTATTATTCTACCTTCCCCTGCTTGAGCTCAGCTCAGTAGCAGGGGCTGTCAGAATTGTGTCTGTGGTCAGCTGCTGCACTAGCTTGCTGTTAGACCCTGAAAGGCTGGTACCAGGATGACATGGGTACTCAACTTCTGCCTCCAAGAACTCATGTACGGAAAAGGACCCTTCTGCCCACAGGATTCCATTGGGGTGTTCACCCTCAGCGCAGTCGCTTGAGATATTATACCAAGTCCTTTAGGGTATCCCTGCTTGAGCATGATTGGAAGGATATGGGAGGTTCAGCATAAAATCAGGAATGTTCTGCTGTTTTTCTTAGTAGCTGAATTGGTATGTGTCTTAAAGGCAAGAGTATACTTGTATGTGATTAGTAACCATTTGACACATTGGAATGAACAAAACCCGTAGTCAGGCATTGGAATAAAGCAGCACTGTTCATTGCCACATATTCTGCCACAGTAACTTGGCACTTCTGACTGCATACTTCATCTCCCATCAGGATATGAGTCACTGTTCATGAGTCACTGTTTAGGCCTTGGCACTTCTGATTACACACTTCATCTCCCATCAGGCTATGAGTCACTATTTATGAGTCGCTGTTACGTTCTTGGTGTTGGCCTTTGGAGGGTATATAACCACTTCCACCGATCACGCCCTCTGCTAGGCAATCCGCCTATCAGCATGAAACTGCCTCCACTTCTTCCGTTCAAATCCAGTTCCTGCCATAAGACTTCAGCGACCGGACTCCTGTCATCGAGGGACGCCCATCGGACCTCCGCTTCTGTCATCGAGGGACGCCCATCGGACCTCCGCTTCTGCCGACGAGTGACGCCCATCGAATCTCCGCTTCCTGCATCTGATCTGCTTCAAGCTTCAGAAACGGACCTGAACAACAGGGAGGATTCCCCAGCCAGCTAAGTCAGCGCAGCCGAGACCTCATGCATGCGTGACTGATTGCATTGTTTAACTAACTCCTAAACCAAGTGTGCTGGGCATTACGGGCTACTGTAATATTGGAATAGTTATGAAAGGGCTATTAACCGTTATTCACTTTTGTGCCAGCATATGTTAAAAGAACTACGAACGCATTTATACTCGCATGTTACGCAACTTGTTTACGAACTAATAACCCTTGGCAAACCTTGAGAAGGCGTTTTGAACAATAAAACACCTTTTATAAACCTGAATGTGATGCAGCGCTAGGAAAGCAGGAAAGAACTTTCAATAGAGAGGCTTTAATCTCTATGGTCTTAAGTTTCACAGTGTTTCCCATTCGTCCACGTTTGAATAACAACATATCCAGCGTGTAGCTTTTATGTAAGTGACTTATCCACATCAGCTAGACGTAACGCAAGTATGAGTGTATTCTAATCCACATCTAATACCCTGTATGTTTGTTAATTGCGCGGTTGAGGAGGCTAAGCATGCTGATACTTCTTGTTCTTCTCTCACACAGTCTTGAGACGCTCCCTGGGTCTTCCAGTCCCTGCATTCACCAGCTCCAGGAAGAATAACCGGTGAGGGTGGTCCACTACCGCACAAGCTATCTTTAATTATTATGTCCCAACCGCCATTTCCCATGGGGAGCAATTTACTGTTCTCAAAGGAGAACGGCATTGGGAGTGGTCAGACTGTCATCTTCATCGCTCCTGCGGGGCCTAGATACATCAGGTTAGTGCACATGTGTGTTTGGCATCTGACACAGGAATACTGGGGAGTTCCCTAGGGGAGCCCCCAGTACATGGGATCCTACATCTAACACTTGATTCAGTTTTGGGGTAGAATTCCAAAATGGCTGATACCAAACATGACCAGTTTCAGTGCAACCAATATATAGTTAGACATCTCGTTATTGACTTGATGTCCACTATCTGTATAAAATGGATAACCGTCCTTACAAATCCTGGGAAATCGACTCTGGGGTTTCTAGGGGGTATCCTGCTCCTGGAGGGCACCCTCACACTTATAGCTATCACCCTGCCTTCAGGATTGAAAGGCCTGCCTTAGGGGTGACTTATTAGTGTTAAGTGCAGCGACTTCAGACATAAGGAAACTTTTGTGAGTGGTGATAGCACAAACTCACACATGCTGCAATGGCAGGCCTGTAGTCCCAGTTTGAGTGGTCTCTCATGGGGTGAACAGACAGAATATTGAGTTGTTTTTTTAAAGTACCATAATACTGAGTTTTAAATATCGAGGTACAAGAATATCGACTGCAAGAATATCGTGGACCAGAATATCGACAGTAAGATAAGAAATATATATTTTGTTAATATCGAAGACAGTAATATCGTTTGTAAAAATATTGTTGTTAATAATATCGATGTTTATATTAGTGTTATATATTTTAGCATGTATTTTAAATGTAAAATTTCTATATTTATGTTTAAGTATTGTATTCATTTTTGAATATATGTATTAAATTTTTAGAAGTTATTAATTTTTTTAAAGTAAATTTTGCGTTTTAGTTCCGTAGCGGGCTGTGGGGTTATAGGGTAAAAGTATGGGATGTAATTTAGTTATAATAAATTTAATAATACTTTTTAGAAGTTATTAATTATTTTTAATCACATTTTGCGTTTTTATTCCGTAGCGGGTTGTAGGTTTATAGGGGAATAGGTTAGAAAGTAATTGAATTATAATTAATTAATTAATTAATATTTTTTATTACATAATATTTATATATTTAATATCTTATATTGTTAATTGTGGTAATTCATTTATTATCAATTAGTTATTAATTGGTTGTTAATTATTAATAATTATTTGGTAAATAGATTAATTGTGTTCGTTTTTTTAGGAGCGGGTTATGGTTTTATAGGGGAATAGAGTGGGAAGTAATTTATTTATAATTAATTAATTAATCATTTTTATTTATTAATGATTAAGTATTTATGATTTTATATTGTTAATTGTGGTAAATAATTTATTATTAATTGTTTGTTAATTATTAAGGGTGGGCAGAATTAGCGAAAGTGCCTTTCGCAAAATATCGCGAAACGGCAAAAAATCTCCGCGATCACATGAAAGTTCGCATGATCGCGGAGATTTTGGTGTGCTGATTAATGCGTTACTGAATTTGACCTTCAACTCGGGCACCTGCTTTATTTATAATTATATCTGTAAGACTTACAGATATAAATAAAGCAGGTGCCCGAGTTGAAGGTCAAATAAAAGTGCTTCCTGTTGGGGTTTAATTTTTGTGACAGGAGCATCGTGCCGGAATGAATCCTGCCCTGCATATTTACCCAAGAAGATGCCACCGTTTTGTGCAATACCTCTACTCAACTGGAGTACTTTCTACTGGCTAATCAGTAAGTGCTACCTCGTTGGGTAAATGTACGTGTTTTTCCTACATTACAGCTGCGTACAGGGCCAGAAGAGTTGTCTACAGCGACCATGTGTGTCTGTAATGTTGCCACCACGCCAACTGGCGCCAAAGAAGATGCCACCATTTTGTGCAATACCTCTACTCAACTGGAGTACTTTCTACTGGCTAATCAGTAAGTGCTACCTCATTGGGTAAATGTATGTGCTTTTCCTACACTACAGCTGCGTAAAGGGCCAGAAGAGTTGTCTACAGCGACCATGTGGAAGACGTTGCACACCATTGGTGTGTGGGGCGGGGCCAAACGGGCAGGGCTTCCATACAGTTCACATGCCTCTTGTTTATAAAGGGCCAGAGATGGATCAGAGCAGTAGTTGAGGAGACAGAACCTCCTGGTGTCAGGAACTACACGGGGATTGCGCTCGAGAAACTCCTGGATGCACAGAGCTCCATCAAGGATGATAGCATATTGTTGACGGTAGATATGGGGAGACAGCAGCACACCTGCCTAGGCGACAATTTCCGTTCCCTCGCGGATCGCGGAAGTTTCGACATTTTTGCGTAACGCGAAAATGTCGAAGTTTTGCAATTTCCGCGAGCGGAACGGAAATTGTCGCCCACCCTAATTAATTGGTAAATATGTAAATTGTGGGTATTTCTTTAGGAGCGGGTCTTGGGTTTATAGGGGAGTAGGGTGGGAAGTAATTTAATAATAATTAATTATGGCATGTGCCTGGAAGGCGGACATGGCCAGGCATGGAGAGGCCAACCACCACATGCATCATACTATGGATGTCGGTGTCTTGCAGACACCGCCATCGTATTGTGTCCCTTTTCCGCCTGGTCAATGAGTCAACTGGTGGAAAAGCGGCGGACGGTCTTCCCGTCCGCCGCGGTGCCCCCCACCGTACTAATATGGGACTAACCAGGGACATTTGGTGGGCGGATCGTAGCCGAGCCGGCCCGGCGGTGGCAATCCACCCACCATGGTAATAGGCCCCTAAGTGTGTGGGTGCCCCTGCATGAGCAGGACACACCTACAACCATCAGATTCCATTCTCCAGGGTTGTAAGTGCATCAGCCCTTAAGATACATAGAGTGGCCACGCGTCATTACGCAATGGCTATCTCTAAACTGGCTGTAACAAACCTTGTTGGTATCAAACATGTTGGAATAATACTCCCACACCGTAAACAGTGTGGGAGGTATGATTCCATGCACTGTAAAGCTCCTCAGGAGGCCCTCAATGCCCCCGGTACCAGTCTTCTAGACCTAGACAGCAAACTATGGCTGCTGCCGACCACGGACACGAATCTGGTGGGGGCTCTTGCCAGCGCCACTCAGACTGCTTTAAGGGCAGATTTGGAGCCCTCCTTGCATACTCCAGTCCAAACGAGTTCAGGGAGCCGTTGGGTCAAGCTCTGGCGCGGAACTGAATAAAAGACAAAGAAGTATCCTTCCCACTGTCAAGCACCTTCTTCTGGGAGGGGCCCCTGAATCGTTCCAACCCTTTCCTTAAGGGTACGTGAGGTCTTACCTGTTGGTGGGTCCCTAAATTCATTGTGGAACAAGATTCGGAACCAACACCACTTCAACTTCGACCATCTGGGCACTCTGGATATCACTGGACTTCGCTTTTGGGAACCGAGACTGCAACTGGGAAGACTCCTGATCTCGTCATCCTGCAAGTCAACTGCAACATCTGTGCATCTGCTCCATACAGGTTCTTCAGAAGGCCTGTGGACATCCAAGACACCCAAGGGAATCTACCTAGGAGTGAAGGAGTCACTTCCCTGCATCTGCAGGCCCCACAACACAGCTGACTGGTCTGCTGATGATGGGCTCCCACGGACTCCAGAAGGCTCAGCCACACAGGTGATGGTTCTGCAACTGTGCACAGCGTCGACATGCCGTTGCCAAGGCTTGTTTACTGTCTCCTCCAGAGATCTTCCTGCTCCAAGAATTTCCAGCCTCAAGCATCTCCTGCACCCAAGATATTCACCTGCACTGCATCCTTTGCACCATGGGCCTACATCCTTCGGCGAGCTGCTCAAGGTCTTCTTGTGATTCCTGTGCCTTCAGCCCGTGTGTCTTCTTGAGGGTCTTTTTCAACTTCAATGTGCTCCCCTGCTTGCTTGGGGCCTGCTCTGACTTGCCTGCTCATGGTGAATCACTTGGACCTTGCTGGTCCCGACACTGCAACTTTTTCTTTAACTACGTTGGTTGCCGTTGCCAAGGCTTGTTTGTGCCCCTGCCAGACACTGACCTCTTGGTTCTTGACATCCATTGTGGAACAGCTCGTGAATGGCTCCTGGTCTTCCACAGTGTTGCCTGGTCCACACAGCTGCAACTTCAAGGGCACCGTCAACTTTCCGGCATCTCTGACATCGGTGGACATTCATCTTCAGTGCCTCCTAGTCACTCCGGAGTGGCATAGACTCTGTCCGCTCTGTTTGCAGGTACCCCTCATCTTTGGGTTCCACCAGACACTTTCGCCTTCTTTGCAGCGTCATCTTCACTGTAGTTCTCCATTGTGGTCTACGACGGTTTCCGACATCAATTCGAACCTATGCACCCGGCTTCACTGGTGTAGGTATCCTGGTTCATAGAGTATTCACGGGTGGGGTGACTCTCCAACCTTCCATCTTCCACAGGGTTTCTTCAAAATAAAACACCTTTTATAAACCTGAATGTGATGCAGCGCTAGGAAAGCAGGAAAGAACTTTCAATAGAGAGGCTTTAATCTCTATGGTCTTAAGTTTCACAGTGCTTCCCATTCGTCCACGTTTGAATAACAACATATCCAGCGTGTAGCTTTTATGTAAGTGACTTATCCACATCAGCTAGACGTAACGCAAGTATGAGTGTATTCTAATCCACATCTAATACCCTGTATGCTTGTTGATTGCGCGGTTGAGGAGGCTAAGCATGCTGATACTTCTTGTTCTTCTCTCACACAGTCTTGAGACGCTCCCTGGGTCTTCCAGTCCCTGCATTCACCAGCTCCAGGAAGAATAACCGGTGAGGGTGGTCCACTACCGCACAAGCTATCTTTAATTATTATGTCCCAACCGCCATTTCCCTTGGGGAGCAATTTACTGTTCTCAAAGGAGAACGGCATTGGGAGTGGTCGGACTGTCATCTTCATCGCTCCTGCGGGGCCTAGATACATCAGGTTAGTGCACATGTGTGTTTGGCATCTGACACAGGAATACAGGGGAGTTCCCTAGGGGAGCCCCCAGTACATGGGATCCTACATCTAACACTTGATTCAGTTTTGGGGTAGAATTCCAAAATGGCTGATACCAAACATGACCATTTTCAGTGCAACCAATATATAGTTAGACATCTCGTTATTGACTTGATGTCCACTATCTGTATAAAATGGATAACCGTCCTTACACCGTAAACATTGTGGGAGGTATGATTCCATGCACTGTAAAGCTCCTCAGGAGGCCCTCAATGCCCCCGGTACCAGTCTTCTAGACCTAGACAGCAAACTATGGCTGCTGCCGACCACGGACACGAATCTGCCCTCCTGCTGCTGAGCCAACCTCGAGCAGAGGAAGGCAGGTCAATATGTATCCTGTCACATGGAGGTGTGACCACATCCCAGATAGGACTTAGTATATTGGGACAGGGTGGGGGCTCTTGCCAGCGCCACTCAGACTGCTTTAAGGGCAGATTTGGAGCCCTCCTTGCATACTCCAGTCCAAACCACTTCAGGGAGCCGTTGGCTCAAGCTCTGGCGCGAAACTGAATAAAAGACAAAGAAGTATCCTTCCCACTGTCCAGCACCTTCTTCTGGGAGGGGCCCCTGAATTGTTCCAACCCTTTCCTTAGGGTACGTGAGATCTTACCTGTTGGTGGGTCCCTAAATTCATTGTGGAACAAGATTCGGAACCAACACCACTTCAACTTCGACCATCTGGGCACTCTGGATATCACTGGACTTCGCTTTTGGGAACCGAGACTGCAACTGGGAAGACTCCTGATCTCGTCATCCTGCAAGTCAACTGCAACATCTGTGCATCTGCTCCATACAGGTTCTTCAGAAGGCCTGTGGACATCCAAGACACCCAAGGGAATCTACCTAGGAGTGAAGGAGTCACTTCCCTGCATCTGCAGGCACCACAACACAGCTGACTGGTCTGCTGATGATGGGCTCCCACGGACTCCAGAAGGCTCAGCAACACAGGTGATGGTTCTGCAACTGTGCACAGCGTCGACATGCCGTTGCCAAGGCTTGTTTACTGTCTCATCCAGAGATCTTCCAGCTCCAAGAATTTCCAGCCTCAAGCATCTCCTGCACCCAAGATATTCACCTGCACTGCATCCTTTGCACCATGGGCCTACATCCTTCGGCGAGCTGCTCAAGGTCTTCTTGTGATTCCTGTGCCTTCAGCCCGTGTGTCTTCTTGAGGGTCTTTTTCAACTTCAATGTGCTCCCCTGCTTGCTTGGGGCCTGCTCTGACTTGCCTGCTCATGGTGAATCACTTGGACCTTGCTGGTCCCGACACTGCAACTTTTTCTTTAACTACGTTGGTTGCCGTTGCCAAGGCTTGTTTGTGCCCCTGCCAGACACTGACCCCTTGGTTCTTGACATCCATTGTGGAACAGCTCGTGAATGGCTCCTGGTCTTCCACAGTGTTGCCTGGTCCACACAGCTGCAACTTCAAGGGCACCGTCAACTTTCCGGCATCTCTGACATCGGTGGACATTCATCTTCAGTGCCTCCTAGTCACTCCTGAGTGGCATAGACTCTGTCCGCTCTGTTTGCAGGTACCCCTCATCTTTGGGTTCCACCGGACACTTTCGCCTTCTTTGCAGCGTCATCTTCACTGTAGTTCTCCATTGTGGTCTACGACGGTTTCCGACATCTATTCGAACCTATGCACCCGGCTTCACTGGTGTAGGTATCCTGGTTCATAGAGTATTCACGGGTGGGGTGACTCTCCAACCTTCCATCTTCCACAGGGTTTCCTCAAAATCTGCTAGGAAGGGTCCATTTTCTTTAAAACTGCAAGAGCGATTTACCTATTGACTAACATTGAGCAAGCGGTCGTGTTCCCACTCTGCACACAACCTCCATGTGGTTCCTAGATACTTACCTAGGATGGTTCCATGGGTCCCCGACTCTTCCACGTCTTCTGGGTCCATTCTCCACTTAGGTTGTGGTAAGCATTCCACTATTCTAGTATCTGGTTTGGTCTCCCCCTGGGGACCACTGTGTATTTGTGCTACTTACATGTTTTATTTCCAAAGTATTTGTGTGTATTATGTTTTTTCTCAAGGTAGGAGATATTGCAATGTGTTTGTGAGCGTTTATAATAAATACATATTTTTATAATCCCACTGTGTGGTTCTTTTTCACTTAACCTATACCATAAGATTAAGTACTGGTAAAATAAGCTGCTTTACACTCCTTCTGGACTAAGCCTGAAGGCTGCTCTACAAAGTTATCACTTAGAGAGGGTTGTCTAAGACCACTAAAATCACCATAAGGATTGTCTGGATTAGTGCAGGGTGCTACACTTATTTAAGTAAGCACCGTATACAAAGCCAGCTTTCTACACTTCCTGTCTGTCCCTAAACCTACGCAAAGCAGTGTCTGCAGGGGCACCAAATAAATGAACGCCATCAACCAGCATGTCAATTAAAACAGACCGGGCTGCCTCTGAAAATCAAGTAGTACGAAACCATTCTCACCGGCGTAAAGCTACAGAAGACACTATGGCTCGACCATTCGAATCAGTGGTATCGATTCCACACCTAATCATTATCCTTGCCCCTGCTACCCATCCAAAATCAATCAGATGCACCAGTATAGGGCTTAGCGCATGCCTCCAATAAAATATAATTTAGTGCCTCACAAAAGGGTAGCACTGGTTTAATCGCTAACTGAACCGGATGAAGAACCTCAAGGAGAGGGGCTGTAGATTTCTCCACCATGAGCAGAGTCAAATGTAAAACACCCTCCACCCTTCTTAGCACATCTGCCAAGGAAGACCTGGCCCCCGAGGCAAGGCCAGGAGGAGATATAAGGATAGACGCAGTGGAAGACTCTAAACTGCTTTCTTCTTCTACCTCCAAAATCCAGCTATCCATCATAGGAGGTGGATTCACAGGTTTCACCAAAGAACCATCTTCCTCATTTCCTTCCATCAACGTCAAGGATCCATGATTTACCGGCTCCGTAAAAGACACCGATCTACACTGACACAATGCCGTGGCGATGTCAGGATCAGAAAATGAGAGGGTGTCAGTCAACGCTGAAGGTGTCGTGGACAGAATTAGTCAAGGAGATGTTGATCCCTCAAGGCTCTCTGTAAGGTCATTCACCAACTCCAGTTAGGAGCCTTCCAGTACCACCAAAACGCTTTTCTGAGCAAGAACCGACGTCACTCCAGAGTCAATCGATGCCACAGGTGTGAGCCCTGGTGGGCTGTGCACTTGCGTCCCTAAGGGCCTGACCGCATCCGAGGATGAATCCATTGGCGAAGAATAAGTCACTGTACGCATCACCTCCTTGGCCCAAGTCGCCCCAGCTCCAGGGAATGAAGAGAGGCGTGGGAGCGACTCTTGCGCAGAGTCCTCAGCACAAGGGTGTGAGGAGCTGTCTAAAACCACATCGTAAGACGAAGAAGCCCCAGAAAGCCACGACTTCGATCGCTTATGACAATGCTTACCATGAGACATGGACGGAGTCTTGGACCACTGATGTTGTTTACAGGATGTAAGGCGACGCTCATGGAAATGGCCTCTAGAACGGCTCTGTATCCGAACCGCAGACTGGGAAGCCAACTGCTTAGAAGTAGTGGAAGTCCTTGAAGCTTTATTCATCGCTCCTGCACCACCTATGGTTTTAGCCATTGACAGGCATGTCACTCTTTGGTGTCGTGTTGCTCACCCAAGCGCGACATGCAGCTTGGATGAGGATCTGTACCCGACATCTGCAGAGCACAAGACCCACAGGATTTAAATCCAGAAGGCATAGAGAGCTCTGATACTATTTCAGACAAAAAAATCCTCGCAGCAAGGCTGAAAACCGGCCAGAGATATGCTTTTTCGGATCCGTGTTATAGCGCTGAAAAGAAGAAACTGACACCTGCATGCTGGAGGGGACTTACATGGCTCTATTGACGTCACAACTGTAGTCGAGCTCATCATGGCGCCGTACAATGCTGTCCCCTGACGTGCTGAGGTAAAGCTGAAAAATTTCTGGATCCAGTCTGATACCAGGGGAGAATTCAAAAGTTAAGGAATCTGTAGCTGGATGCTTCTAGTAACTAGCAGTGGAAGACTTGCACAGTTTGCGGCATTCTTGTCTGCTCATCTTGGATGCATTGCTTCTCCATGTTTTCTCACCACAAAGTTAAATGATTTATAAAATATTACATAGAAATTATTACACCAGACAAATGTGCTGCCGCTTCAACAGGCGTTTGTACAGTCTGATAAGTGTTCATGTCTGTTTATCATTTTTTAACTTAGTGAACTTTATGGTGAGTGAACATCAGGACTGGCTTTACAGCACCTGGCATTGAGCTCTGGTGCTGTGCTTATAAATAACGGTGGTGATTAAAGGTCCTGCTGGAGGGATATCGAGATTTTGTCTGGTGCCAGTTTTGACTGATCATCAAGCAGCTCACAGGGTTCATGTGCCTGATGCAAAGAACTTGTACCATGAAGATGAGAGAGCTGTATTTTATGTAGTTTCCTTAGTGAGTTACTGCTTTTGTCACAGAGATCTTTCTCTCACTTGCATTTCATAGGTTATAATACTAATTTAACACAGTGACCTATAAACTGTCATCAAAGAGCTGCATACAAACTGCAAGGTATAGGTTAGAAAGTTTTGTTTTTTTCCTGTCTTTCAATATTCTAATGTTGCAAAAAAAGGGGTTAGTTTGGGTTTGAAATAGATTCTTATTAGTAAAGTCAACCCCAACCACTGTGGTAGATTTTAAATCCTTAATTTGTGCTACTCCATATCAATCACTCTTCAGACATACTGTCTAGTAGTATGTATGCCATATGTGACTCCAACACCTTGTAGTTCTCTTTATCTTATGTAACATTTCCCAGGGACTGCTTTGCAGCGGTATAGTTATTTGGGGGCATATTTACAAGAGCCTTGTGGCACCAGAACGTCACGGTTTTCAAAGTTCCGGTGGCGAAATGCCCTGCTCCATATTAACAAAGCGGTGTTAAGCCACTTTGCGTGGCTTAACGCTGCTTTATAAATTCCGTCCCCTTAAATACAAGTATCTGTGTAAAAGGGGCATGCAATAGGTGTTCCTGTGGGCGTTTCACCACAACACCAATTGCTTTTTGATACAGTCCTAGATTTACAAGGATCTTCTAACTTTGAGGCAGCGCCAAAAACTAATGCAGCTAAATAGCAGGCGTTAGATTGGCGCAATGAGGAGAAATATTTGTATTTCTTCTCTTTTTTACTCCTTTTATGTGTGCTGCATTCTGAAAGGGCAAATCACCTTTAAAGATTGTTTATAAGCAGGAAGGTGAAGCACCAATCATCCCTGCAACACAGACCACCCTTGCACCATGGTGCAAGGGTGCCTGCGTTGCAGGAAATCATGCCTGCAATGCAGGCACCCTTGCACTATGGCCAAGGGTGTCTGTGTTGGCGCTAGGCAGCTTTTTTTAGTGTCTGCACAAGGGAAAACATAGGGGAGCACCGCATTCTTGTAAATACGGTGCATCCCTGTATTTTTTAAATGATGCAGTGTGGCGCTGCTAAATTGATTGCAGCGTGATGTTATCCTGAAGTGAGGATTGGGGAGGAGAGAGGAACAATGTGCATAAGAAAAGACGTGCTGCAGTCCCAGCATGAGCAGGACCTTAAGTCTGTATGGTGCTGCATGTGGTACACTCTCGAAATACATCTGCAAGCAGCCATAAGGACATGACCAAATGCAGAACTCTCAAGTTTAAACCCACCCATATGCAAATCAGTCTTGACCTTGACTATTGTGTTTGCTATGTTTTCCCTAAGCAGCCAGGTTATGCCCAGACATGGGACGCTTGCCCACTTTGCCACTAGATTCAAGTTAGCCTGGCTGATAATGGGTGATACCCCAAATGCAGTCCCAGGATGCTTGCTTCCGGTCCTGGGAGGACCTGCCATGAGAAGAAGGGTTTGGACTGATTTGCATATGGCTGGGTCTGACCTGGGGTGGTGAAGTGAGCTAAAGAACGATAATGGATTCAACCCAGATCTGTGACTGGGGGTGAGTGTGAAAGTTTCCGCTCTCTGTCCATCATCTTATCACGTTTGCTTATTCCTGTGATCACTTTTTCAGAACGTCGTTTTATAATTTGTAAAAATCATAATTCCTTTTGAAAAAGAATATTTATTATCAGTTGCTGTATGTTGACAGATTAATGTGCATCTATGGTAAAACCCTACCTCAGTACACTGCCACAGAGGGTCACTTGTAGTGGGAGACAGTTTCCTCCCGTACCCAGACGACAGCTGCTTGCACGGCGGGTCCCAGTCCCCCTCAGTTGAAGTGCCGTAGGGCTGGACAATGTACGCTGGCTTTGGAATGGCAAGAAGTAAAACATTATTAGAATATATTCCTCTTTTCAGAATACTTCAAAATAGCATCTCATTCTTTTATTTTATTTTATAGGTGTTATCGATTTAAAACATCTGAGGGGCAGATTTACAAGCCCCTTGCGAGACATTTATGCCGCCGTTGCGTCACTTCTGTGACGCAGCGGCGGCGTAAACCATGCGCCATGTTGCGCCTTATTTACAACGTGATGCATCTAGGAAGATGCGTCACGTTGTAAAGCCCCGCGCTACATTAAACCTGCGTCAGGTTTAATGTATGCAGGGTGTGCATTCCGTCGGAAAAAGCCTCGCAAAAGTGACGCAGTGAAATCTACAAGATTTCACTGAGTCACTTTTCCAACGCTGCTGCGTCAAAACCCTGCGCCTGCTTGAAGCAGGCGTAAGGCATGACGCAGCATGTTAGGTAAGGGCAGCCCCTGAGCATTGCTGGAGTTGCGTCGTGCTTGCGACACGACTCCAGCAATGCGCCGCCCTTATGCCATCAGATGCGTCACGCATATGTTTATCCTTGCGCCACGATGCGTTGCATTGTAAATGCGGCGCATCTGTGGTGGCGCAAGGGTAAACTTGCGTGACGCATCTTTCCTGGCGCATCCCTGCTGGTTTGCAGGGATGCGCCAGGAAACATAAATCTGCCCCTTAATAGTTAGACAGCTTTACTGTCATGGCTATGAGCATCGATGGCCAATGGTTGGCGTCCAAATAGACCGAGATACAATGACAGGGAGATAATCAGGCAGTAAAATAGAACAATCCGAACTCGTCCATGATGAAGGGGAGTAAGAAAGTAGCAGACAACATACTCGATGCATAGGAAGAGTGACTGAAGACCTGTGGTGGGGCGAGGGGTGAAGTCCAGCATATACCATAGATTTTGAAGGTGTCTAGTGGTGGAGGAAGGACACTACAGGTGGGCCTGGAAAGAGACCAGGGGAAGTAGGGAAGGGGTGAAAGGGATAAATGATAGGTTACAGGAGCTGGCAGTGATGAGCAAAGGTCATGAGGCGTTGGGCAATGTGCAGTGGACATTAGACACTAGGGGATGGCAGCCTCCATCCTCAGAAATGGAGCCCACATGGCCATGACGAGTTCTATGTATCATGGAGGCGATATATAACCTGTATTTCCGACGCCACTTTATACACCTCGGCCATCCACTTGTCGCAAGTGGGCAAGCGTGGTGACTGTGACTGTCAGTATGAGAGTAGAGTGTGAAATCCCCATGCCTGCATCTGACCTTCGAGGCCATAAATAGTGCATTTTACCTTAGATTAAGCCAGAGCATTGTGTTACCTTTCAGTACAACACATATAAGACTGTCTTTCTTGTTTTGCAATCACGCTTGTGACTTAATTACAGATGCAGAGCAGTTGTTTGGGCACAAGTAACACATCTGTCACAGCACATCTCCATATCACTTCTCTGCAATAATAAGAGATAATGATTGTCCGCTATCAGTTACAAGTATGCAAATAATGTACATTTTAGTAAAAGAATGGCTTTAGTACTGAATCAAGAAGCTTCTCTTGAGTGACAGCTGTCCACTTATTTCTTTTATAGGTTTTAACGTTGTTGTTGTTGTTACAGAAATAGATACATTAGCCAAATAGAAAGGAATGCTTTGATACACTTTTATTATTAGAGCAATCTACCACCTGAGCTAAATGCAGTTTTAATATGGAGGATTTGACAAACAAAGCGTTTGCGTGAGCTTGAGAAGTTTATCGCTAAAATAAATGACCGTGCATGTTTGCTCGCTGACATAGTGGCATGATTCTCTGGGTCTTAGTGGGTCTGAGTGGTGTTCCTTGTTTTTTCATTTCTGCCATCAATCTTTAGACCACATCTTCTGCACTAATTGGATCAGCCCTTCTTATTTCAGGATGTGTCTTAGAATTCGGTCCCATAGAGACTTGATTGCATGTTTGGATACATTGGAGAGACAGAATTACCAATCCTGGATAGAATCTCCTCATGGAATTCATGCATTAAGAGTTATATCCCACGAAATGGGAATAACTGTGTGCAGCCTGTTTTTCAGATTTGTATTCTGCATGGTATATCAATTCCATGTAGGTTTATGCAGACATGTACCACCTACCCAAGGCATTTGACTCCTTTCTGAGCAGGCTGTAAATCTCTGCAGGGGCTTCGGTGGGAGAGGTGCAGTGCAGAGAGGTGAAGACTGTCCACTCGCAGGGATGAGCCTTACCTGCTCCCTTGTACCTTGGCTGAGGGTCGGATGGGAGCAGGGAAATGTGACCTGACTCCAATGGAGCCCTTTCCCAAATTGCTTTTAACGGCTGCATTTGTAGGGCAATAAAATCGAGAAGGATGCCCTGGCCAGGGGCAGGAACTCCGGCCACTTATAATTAGGTGGAGTGGAATTCCACACAGCAATTCCACTCCATACATCTTGTAATCAGGGGCTCTACTATCAGTGCAAAATGAAATGTTTTTAAGTCTGTTTATCTATCCCCCAGCACTGAGCAGAACACGAGAGACAATTGGAAACCCCGAGGGCTGGGGATTTTGGGCAAAACTACTCAAATATTTAGGACCTCATTTAGAGATTGGTGGAGCAGAAGCACAACTTAAATCGGTGGAGCTCCGGCTCCCTCACACTCACAAGCTTATACATGGGCATAGCCTCCCAGGGCTCCACATGGGTAAATGTATAAAGTGGAGGTAGGCAGGTCCCAGCGCTGGGCATCCTGATGTTGCTGGTTGTCTTTGTCTGTGCCCATCATGTGTCCACCTAGTGAGGCATGGCATCAAGGGAAGAGTAAATGACTGGCCCTAATACTTAAGGAAAACTCTCCCTGCGGGGCAGGCCATTTATTTTTTGTACTGAGAAAATAAACTCCAACCTTGAGACTTTATTTTCTCAATGTAAAAATGTTTGTTCAGGGGGTGCTTTAAACATACCGGCCACTCAGTGAGCGTTCAGTGCAGGGAAGGAAGTTGCCGAAGCAGCAGCTCCCTTCAGGGCACAGAGATCCTTCCCAAGTATATGGGGATCTCTCAATAAGGCAGAGGTAGTGAGGGCCATGGTCTCCGCCATCAGGCGGGCCAACTGTTCATTCACAGGGGTCTAAATAACCCCTTGGTTGTCTGGGACAGAATAAGGCCAAAAAGGACCCACTGCCTATACAGTAGGGGAGTCTTGCTTGCCTCGAGATTAGGAATAGATAGCTAAAGCATGCGCTCCTCCAATCTGAGGACAGTCTGCCACACTTAAACTTGTTTTTACCCTCTTGAGCAAAACGTTATTTTTTTATTTTAAGTTATAATCCACAGCAAGATCTACAGGTGGATCCCGACAGATACAAGAAGAACAGTCACCTAGGTCCCTGTCAGCAGCAGACTTGACTACAGAAACACCCTCTACGCAGGAGCCCTGACCAATTACATCAAACGACTGCAACGCATCTAAAACGCCTCTGCACGACTGATCTTCGACGTACCACGCCACGGCCACATCACCCCCACCTGAGAAACCTGCACTGGCTGCCCGTCAACAAGAGGATCACCTTCAAGCTCCTCACCCACGCACACAAGGCACTCCACAAGATCAGCCCAGCCTACCTCAACAAATGACTTTCCTTCTACACCACCAACCACCAGCTCCGCTCCGCCGACCTCGCACTCGCCACCGTCCCGCGCATCTGCAGAACAACCACTGGCGGGAGGTCCTTCTCCCACCTCGCCACTAAGACCTGGAACACCCTCCCACTGAACCTACGACAGACCCAAGACCTGCTGACCTTCAGGAGGCTACTCAAGACCTGGCTGTTCGATCAGTAGCGCCCCCCCCCCCCCCACCAGCGCCTTGAGACCCTCACGGGTATGTAGTGCGCTCTACAAATGTTGTTTGATTGATTGATTGACAGCAGAATCATTGTTCCCAGTTAATGGAAAAGTTCTGCCTATCTTCCCAAAAAACCTAAACCCTGGCTGAATCAGAGGTATCAGATGATAGGCATCAAGACAATTTTATAGCTTTTAACTTGCTAATGTTTGTATTATTGTGGCTAGAACTGGCAGTCTAGTAATGGCCCAGTAACTGGATGCTTCCGATGGAGGGAGCTGAGTGTTTTTACGACAGTATGCCTTCCTTCCATTGCCTTGCAGAGCAGGTGAAGAATGAAAGGAGAGGGACTGGGAGTATGTTGTTTTAAGAGCCAGACAGAAAGGGGTTCTACAGAAATATGTGGGCTTACGTTTTTCCACCTAGGACAGTTTTCCATCTCAAGTCACAGGTCAGGTCTAAGGGAGAAGCCTGTTGTAATGTGGATATCCCTCAGAGAGCTTTTTTTAGGCAGCCCTGAAGGATCCTTGGCTCCACCTTGCAGGGTGCGTTCTGTTAAAGGTGATTTGCAAGTGTTGACAATTATTTCAATGAAGAGCGAATGTACAGTTCTATACAACTCTTGACAGGATAGTTAGGTGACATCTAAAGTCGAGCTGTACAAACTAACAAAGGGTGGCAGAACTGTTGAAACAGGCGAAGATGTTTTATACCAATAGGATTTTAGCTAGTCAAAATATTTAACCAACACATTTCAAAACATTTTTATTCTGGCTTGATAATGCACCTTGAGGATGGGAAAATATTCCTTATCCATTTAGGTTCGACTTTACAGTTGGCTTGCTTCAGTTTTTTTTTAGTCTAAGGCATCCGGGGGCGTAGAGATTGTTCTCCCGATGAGTTCGGGGGTAAAGGCTGGGCCAGAGCATTTTCCGGGGTTGAAGCAAACAGCTGATGAGAGGTGTCACAGCTTAGCTCTTTCTAGATCATTGATTGAATTACGAAAGTCAAAAGATTGAACAATGATTTTTTTTAATGAAAGGCTGAGATGTCTTTTAATGGATACATTAACATCCTTAACTTGAATTACACTGGGATTGTGTCTAACGGAAAACAAGATGAGAGAATGATCGTGCTAAATTATCGGTGACGCACCATGAAACGCTGTGGGTTTTTAGTGAACATCCTGTCTGATGTGTGGGTTTGTCATGTGCAGGGCCATGAACCACAGTGCAGTTCTGTTAGAGGGTCTTTGTATATCCGTTCAGTTATTGAGGTCTCTCACTACAATGATAGAGGTGTATTGCAATGAAATAGAAGCTAAATGTTCTAAAAACATCTGGGCGGTAGCAGAGAATGCAAAGTAGGGCCAGGTGAAATGTTGTATTTTGCCAGCTGCGTAATTACAATACCGTCGACAGAAAAAATATAGCGCGGCTGTTGTTCGTAGCAATTGTGTAGTTTGTGCTTTTTTTAGTGTGAACTTCAGCCTGTCGTCAAAAATGGATGAAGGGACACGTTTTATGCTACAATAGAGCGCTACATGATGGATTTGAATTTCAAATAATTATTTCTAATTTCATGAAATTTTACAGAAATGTCACTTAGTTTATGCACCAGCAATTTAGACAAATGTGTTCACCTTTAGTGCAGACTACACTTTTCTCGGGAAAGACAGAAGAAATCAGACCACTGAAAATCCACAGTTCCCCCCTTTTTACCGATACCTGATACCCTCAGAGATGAACGTAGCCCTGTTGAAGACCTAGACTGAGGCATGGCATGGCTTGCTATGCCTTTGCATTCGAGTAATCTTTGCACACAACGGGTAATTGGAGACAAATGCACCCAATTCTTCAGTCTAGGATTGTGAGGGGCAGATTTGCTTGATACATTTTTAAAGGTGAATAGAAGATACACCTTTTTTCACTGCACCTAGCCTGTCCAATGGATTCGCAAAGTACCTTTCTTCTCTATGCCACTTCCTTTTTCAGGGCACGCAGACAGATCTTAAAATGGATGGCAGACCAAAGGGATCCTTTAAACCCACACCAGAAGCCCCCCTGGATAACGGTCAGCGAACACTCGGGGGCAGATTCACAAGCCCCCTGCGCCACCGGGCGTAACTTTTTGTGACGTACTGGACGCGCATTTCACTTCTCCATATTTACAGGGAGAGGAAAAGCCGCCCCGCGTGACTTTTCCACTCCTTGTAAATACGGCCCCTTCACCCGCAGCACTTTGCGTGGAAGGGGCGTTCCATGGGTGTTGCTGTGGGTGTTCCCACGCAACACCCATGGAACCAGACACATTTCCAGATTTACTAGGAATTATAAATCTGGAAATGCGTCTGAATGCTACGCCACCCTAGGGGTGGCGTAGAGAGGTGCAAGGAGGACAAATGTTTTCATTTCTCCTAGTTTTTTTCCTCTTTCAGTGTGTGCTGCGTTCTACAGCACGCATTGAAAGAGGAGAATGCCTGTAGTGCCCCTTCCTGCACAAAAACAATCTCCCCTTGACACAGGAGTCCTTGCACCATGGTGCAAGGGTGCCTGCGTAAGGCATGGCTGCAGTTTGTGCGCCAGCGCAGGGGAGAGCATAGGAATGCGACATATTATTGTAAATATGTTGCCTTCCTGTGCTTTAGAAGTGCTGCAGCATGGCGCAGGCAGAGGGCTTGCGTTGCAGCGCTGCGGCACTTCCTTGTAAATCTACCCCTCTGTCTGGTGGGAATTTCCATGGCTTTAGTACATCGACCATTGTGGCGGAAGAACTGAAGGCAGATTCTTTTTGGCAGCGCTTTGCAATCTTTTTGTTTTACTGAATCTAACTCCCAAATAGGGAGTTATGGGGCATATCAACAACAACCGGCGATAATTATCGTTCAGCGCTCTTAGCGTGAGGATAATTATCGCCGGCTAGCGTGAATTTTTATCGCTGAGATAGCGTGCTATTAGCAACGCTTATCTCAATAGCGATAAAAATCTACACGCTAACAGGCGAACGTGAGATTATCGCTGGAAACCCAGCGATAATCACACGTTACCTTGTTGATAGGGACAGGCAAACGTAGCCATGATATCCTCCTTCCATAGGATATCATGGCTAAGTCTGAAAAATACCAGACGTAAAAAAGCAGCGTTAACCGCGGTTAGCGCTGCTTTTTTTGTCTCTAACAGGGTTAGCGACATTCTTGATAATAGGAGAAATGTCGCTTAGCGACCTTTCTCCTATTATTTTACTCTGGAACGCCCCCTTTGCATCTCATTAGAGATGCAAGGGGAAGCGTAGAGTAAAAGGGTGCTAACATGCAAATTTGCGTGTTAGCACCCTGTTGTTGATAGGGCGCTAGTTTTATCTCTGCTTTTTTGGCTTTTAAAGCCAAAAAAGCAGAGGTAAAGCCCTTGTTGATATGCCCCTTGGTTCCATAAAACAAATAAGCAATGGCCCCCTCGTGCAGGAAGTTTACTCAGGGCACTTGGATTTAAGGGCTCAATTGATGGCCCTGGGAAGGGAAATTCGGTTTCTCTGTTTAGGTCAGGGCAGCGGCCACTGTGACCTATCACGGGGAGGGGTGGAGGGGGTCAGTCTGAGGGTTTCTGACAGGGTAAGGCCCCACCATGCAAAGCCTGCACTTTCCATCCTTCTTAATGGAGCTGAGGAACACAAGTGTGTCCCTGTGTGATCACCACCAATGTTATCCTGGTGCTTCTGTCCCCCAAATTCTATATGTAGAATCCTGACGGGAGTTTAAAGGTTAAGCTCGCAGAAGAGCATGCTCTCATATTTTATAAATGTTGTCAGACTGTATATAACTAGGAAAGATCTCTACCTTAACATAAGTTATGATTCTGTCCGGTTGAGAAGTGGGCTGCACCTGCGGATGCACCAACTGCAGCCGTCCCGGAGACAGCTCCTCGTGGCTCCTGAGTCTTTTCGTCCTCTTGGCGCTCTTCCCTTGGTGCCTGGATGAGTGCTAGATTGAAAGAAATCAGATCCCATGTGTGCCGCACATGCTTTCAAGTAGTGCCCATCTTAGATATATATATATATATTTTTTAAATGTTACATTGTCATTTCTTAAAGTTCAATAACCATTAAAACACAGCAGTCCTAGGAGTACAGATGCAAAATTGAAAGCTTCACTTAGTTGAGCCATGCCAATTTCTACTTTAAGCAGCAGAAAGTTAAAAGACTCAACATGGAACATTAAAAGTCACTCAACTGTACCCCCCCCCCCCCACCTCACCCCAGGCTCCATCTTCCAATGCAGTCGGAGTTACCCAGCATTTACCTTCTTTTTCCTCTCTCTCCTAAGGGCAGATATTATCGGCCAGTCCTCCAGGTACAGCCGTCATTGGACCAGCAGAGATATGAGCCTCCTATAGCTTATTTGCTAGGAGCAACCTTTTATTTTCCCTCAGGCCCCTCATGGGGGCCCGGCACCGGGAGGGCCAGTCAGGGATTGTATCATGGCTCCCAAAGATGTCAGATCTTCAGCCAATGTCTCATCTTGTCTCACCTTTCTCATATGCACCTCCTCTGCTTCCACCCATTCCTTTAAATCACGTTGCCAGTCCAATAGGCCAGAGGGCATCGGACTCAGCCATTTGATAGCAATATGTCTCTTAGCTAGGGTCAGACCAAGCATTAAGAATTTTCTGATTAATTTCTTCTTTTGTTTTCGGGGTAAGACCCAGTAGGCATTGCATGGTTGTGAGTGAAATAGCCCAGCCCATGTAGCTGGTGAGCTGTTCCAATGCCTCTACCCAGAATGTTGTAATGATGGGACAGCCCCATACCACATGAAAAAAGTCAGCCTTGACATACTTACATCGCATACACCCCAGGTCCCTTGCTGGGTATATATTATGTAGACGTTTAGGGGAAAGGTAGGAAATGTGTATTATATGATACTGTATAAGCTTAAAGAACAAGTTATTTACCATTGGTAATGCCTTATCTGGTAGAGACTCAAACTAGCCACAGATTCCTTACCTTAGAATTTCCCCAGGTGTCAGACTGGATCCAGAAGATTTTCCTGAACAGTACCCCTACGTGCCAGTAGGTAGCATCGTTTGGCTCCACTTGTGTCATCTTTTGTGCCAGAAGTGACGTCCACTCCACCTATGTAGACGCCACCCAGGCACGCTGACATCAGTTCTTTTCTTTCCGCACCAACCTGCACTGATCTGAAGAAGAGCTACTCCTCAGCCGCTCTTTGCCTGGACTTTTTTCGACGTTTTGTCGACTTCTTTTGAGGTGTTTTCAGCTTGGTGTAGCAGGGATGTCCTCTAAGAAGGCCAGCTTCAAGACCTTCAGCGCCTCTTATTAACCGATGTCAGTGAAGGAACACATCTTGAAGGCCTCTGGTGCCATGAGCGCAAACACGACCCAAAATCATGCTCCAACTGTCACGCCATGAATACCAAGGCCTTGCGGGAGCAATCCCTCAAACTCATGGCAGCTCGGCGTATTACACAGCAACTTTCGAGCTCCCGGTCAGGGGGAAGGACCCGGGAGTGGTCGCGGAGCTGGAGATCCTCATCGCACTCCAAGTGGCAGATTTACAAGCCCCTTGCACCACTTTTGCGTCACTTTTCCCATGTTAAAAATGACGCAAAAGTGGCGCAAGGGGCTTGTAAATCTGCCCCCAAGTCTTTAGGAAGCTCAGGTAAGTCTCATCACAAGGAAAAGAAGTTGATGAGGTCTTAGATTTCTCCTCCGTCAGGAAACGAGAAGAGGGAGCTTTGACATTCAAGGCCTGGATCTGTGGTAGAACTTGGGCCGACTCCTTGCATCCCCAGTTTTCCGGGAGCCGAAGTGACCCCTACCCAACAGAAGGAGTGTTATGAGGTCATACGCCTTATATTTTGGGGGCCTGACCTTTCCGGCATGCCTTCAGGCCCCATTTAGTTCTGTGCCGGCAGCTCTGGCTTTGGGTCCAGTGGGGCCCCATGGATCCAGTCCTAGATCCGGTCTGGCGCTGGTCATATCAGCTCGACCTTCCCAGACCTCAGTCATAGGTATCTGCCTTTTTGGCATATGTCACTTTACCATTCACTTCTAATTGGCAGCTACTTTGTACAATAGATCTGAGCTCTACCACATGTCAGGTAGGCTCCAAAACACAAAAAACCTGTCTTTCATACCCCCTTAGATATTTTCTAGTAATGTAATATCTTAACCTTCATTTGGTCCAATAAAAAACTTTAGTTAAGGAAACTAATAGCAAATCTTGTGTAGAAGAAAACAGTAAAGCTATAAGCAATTCCTTAAAAACAAGTCACTTACCTTCGGTAATGCATTATCTGGTACCCCCTCTTCATCTGTCAAGCGCAGTTCGGCTCCTTGGTTCTCTAAGTCACTTGCTCTGGCACGGCGTAACTGTAAGTTAGCCGAAAGACTCTGGCGGAAGCAATATGACCAAGAAGCTAAGTCTGCCTATAAACTATCTATTAAATGTTACCACTCTGACATTCTTGAGGCCAAAAAGAACTATTTTGCAAATAGAATTGAGTCTGCGTCAAATTCCAGTAAAGAAATTTTTACCATTGTCAAAGAGTTTATCTCTCCCAAATCTAGCATAGTCCAGCATAAGTTCTCCGAACCTTGGGTAAAGGAGCTGGCCGTCTTCTTTAATACGAAAATCAAATTGATTCAAGAATCTTTTCCACCAGCTGCCCCAAATGCATCATTGCATGACTCCAATCTGACGACTTTACCTCCTGATTCCTGCCCCATTCTATCGGAGTTTCCTCCTTTATTGGAATCTAATTCTCTGGATCTTTTACTCAGGATTAAATCTGGCTCTCCGCTTGACCCGTGCCCGGCGAGCTTTTTAGCCAGGACTGCCAAGATTCTGAATTCCTTAATTTCTCCTGTTTTGAACCTATCTTTGTCCTGCGGCATTGTTCCGCCAGCCTGGAAGAAGGCAATGGTCGTTCCCCTTCTAAAAAAACCAGGCCTTGACCCAGAGATACATGCTAACTATAGGCCCATTTCTCTCCTGCCCAGTTTGGCTAAGATCGTCGAGAAGCACGTCCACTCTGTGCTTTCTTCCTTCCTTGAAGACCATGGGTTACTCCACTCCACCCAATCTGGCTTCCGCTCCAACTTGAGCACTGAGACCGCTCTTTTGGAAGTTAATGAAGCCATTAAGGAAGTTCTCGACACAGGTGGAAGAGCAATGCTGGTGATGTTGGATCTGTCGGCGGCCTTCGACACCGTCCCGCATGAGGCCCTCTTGAGAAGACTTCACGAGATCGGTCTCAGAGGGACGGTGTTGAGCTGGCTGAGATCTTACCTAGCGGGTCGTCGACAAGTGGTCTGGGCCCCCCCGTACTCCGCCGAGGTGCCGCCTATGGATGTCGGAGTCCCACAAGGGTCGGTGCTGAGCCCGACCCTTTTTAACATCTTCATGACTCCATTGGCGGTACTGGCGGAGTCGATGGGTGCCCAGATCATATCATACGCTGACGACACCCAGCTCCTCTTCACCTGCAAGAAGGGCATGGAGTTCGACGGGGAGAGCATCCGTGGTTGCCTTGGGGCTGTCTTCAACTGGTTTCAGCGGAGCAGCCTCAAGTGCAACCCTGATAAATCCGAGGTGCTCTTCTTCGGCTGTCAGGCAGAACCGCCCTGGCAGGAATGGTGGCCGGTTTGCATGTCCCCCCCTTCCTCTTCCTCTTCCTCTTTGGTCGCTAAAAACCTTGGGGTCAAAATCGATAACACCCTGGCTTTGAAAACACAGATCACAGGTCTCACGGGTACCTGTTTTGGTCTGCTAAAAATGATGCGTAAATTCCTTCCTTTGCTCCCTTTAGCCCACAGGAAGCTGACAGTACAAGCTCTGATTTGTTCCAGGCTTGATTATTCAAATGTCCTCTACCTGGGTTTGCCGGATTATCTCTTGCACAAACTCCAGGTTGTACATAATTCTGCGGCAAGAGCCATCTTCGGCCTACCCCGGCAAGCCAGATCATCTGAGTTGCTTTCCTCCCTTCACTGGCTTCCGATCAAGAAGCGAATCACATTCAAAGCTCTTACACTGGCCCATAAGGCACTCCATTTGGTGGGGGCCTCCTACATTCAGAAACGGCTTTCTTTCTACAAACCCACCAGATCTCTCCGGTCGGAAAGTCTTGGCCTGGCAATGGTGCCTCCCATTAGGAAAGTCAGAATAGGTGGACGTTCCTTTAAATATCTCGCCCCCAAACTATGGAACTCCCTTCCTGCTGATCTCCGCCGCATTCCCAACCTGTTTGCCTTTAGAAAGGCCTTGAAAACCTGGCTTTTAAATCAGTAATTCTGTTATGTTTCTGTTGTCTTTTCTCCTTTTCTCAGTAATGGGTCAGAAAGCGCCGGGACACTCCTTGGAGTAGCCGTGCGCTATATAAGTCACCCATTAACATAACATAACAGAGACTCTATCTAGCTGTAGATTTCTTACCTTTGAATTTCCCAGGTGTTAAGTTGGATCCGGAAACTTTTACTGAGCAATACCCCTAATGCGCGATGTCGGTGGCTCCATTTGGCTCCGCGTGACGTCGTCTGCGTCGTGAGAGTAGGTTTTGACACTGCTGTGTATATATAGGCGGCACCCAGGTGCACAGATGTCAGTACTTTTCATTTTTTCCATTCGAGACCAGATAATGAGTTACCGAAGGTAAGTAACTTGTTCATCTGATAGAGACTTCTAGCTGCAGATTCCTTACCCTTGAATCGGATACCCGAACTATACCATCCTGGGAGTATGTTGCGGATTCACATCCTAAACTAAGAAGTCCTGAGGACTGAACAGGCAAAATGTCGGCCTCTGCTCACCTGATCATCAATGCAGTAATGCTTTGCAAACATGTGCAAAGAAGCCCACGTCACTGCCTGACAGATGATTTGGACTGGGGCACCCCGAGCCAAGGCCATAGTCGCAGCATTTTCCCTGGTAGAATGTCCCTGTAATCCCTCAGGAGACTGCTTCTTTGCCAAGGCATATGGGAACACAACTGCGTGATCAATGCAAGTCAATGGGTAAGTCGCGGTTGCAATTGTAAACAAAAATGACCGTGAGGAAACCCTGTGGAAGACAGAAGGTTGGGGAGCCACCGCACCTGTGGATTCCTTAGGAACCAGGATACCTACACCAGGGAAGTCGGATGCATAGGTGTGAAGTGGCGTTAGAAACCGTTGTCCAACCCAATAGAGGATTTCAGGAAAATGCCACACAGGGGAAGGTGTAAGTGTCCGGTGGAACCCGAAGGTGGATTAAAGTTGAGATGTATCTGCAAGGTGAGGGGACAGAGTCTATGCCACTTAGGAGTGACCAGGAGGCACGGAAGACGAATACCAACCGATGTTGAGTGCTGCAGGGAAGATGACAGTGACTATGGAGCTGCAGCTGTGAGGGCCAGGCGATGCTGTGGAAGACCAGGAGCTCTTCACGAGCTGTCCCACATTGGATGTTGAAAGTTGAGGGGTCATTGTCCGTCGGGAGCAACAACAAGCCTTGGCAACTGCAAACAATGTGGAAAGTGAAGAACGTGCAGTGTCGGGAACAGCAAGGTCCAGGTGACTCACCACAAGCAGGGAAGTCAGGGCAGGCTCCAAGCAATCGGGTGAGCCCAAACAATTCAAAGATGACCCTCAAGAGGACCCACAGACCAGAGTCACTTGAATCGCAAGAGGACCTCGAGCAGCTCACAAAAAATGCAGGCCCACGGTGCAAGTGAGGTGGTGAGGACAAAGTTCTTGGTTACTGGAGATGTTTGAGGTTATGGCTACTTGAAGCCCGAAGATCTCGGCGGAAGGAAGCCAGCAAGCCTTTTCAACTGCAAGTCAACACTGTGCACACAGGGTTGGTTCCTTTGGCTCTGACGAGGGATACTGGCCCCAAACTTGGTGAGAGGACAGGGCAGGCCTCAAGGGATGAGATGAACTACCACCTGTGTTGCTGAGCCTTTTGGAGTCCATGGGAGTCCAGGATCAGTAGACCTGTCAGCTTAGGTGCAATGCCTGCAGATGCAGGGAAGTGACTCCTTCACTTCTAGGGAGATTCCTTTAGGGATCTTGGATGCCCACTGGCCATGGAAGGTTCCTGTATGGTGCACAGGCAGGGACGTTGCAGCAGACGAGCAGGGCAACAAGATCAGGAGCGGCAAGAGTCTTCCCAGTTGCAACCTTGATGCCCAGAGCGAAGTCCAGAGTGCCCAGACAGTTGAAAAAGAATTGCTGTCTGAAATCTAGGGACCCACCCTCAGGTAAGTCCTTAACTTAAGTACCCTAAAGAAAGGGTTGAGACGATTCAGGGTTCCCTCCCAGGGGAAGGGTCAGACAGTGGCGATAATACTCACATGCCTTTTGTCCAGTTTTGCACCAGAACGGGAGCCAACGGCTCCCTGAGCTGGATTGAACTGGACTATGCACGGAGGGCACCAAGTGTGATCTTCAATCAGACTAAGTGGCACTGGAAAGCGCTCCTACCCAGCCCCAATACACTAAACCCAGTCTGGGAGGTGGTCAAACCTCCCAGTGACAGGATACCTATTGTTCTGCCTTTCCCTACTTGAGCTTGGCTCAACAGCAGGAGGGCAGAATCGTTTCTCTAGTCGGCAGCAGCCATGTTGTGTTGTTCGGGTCTAGAAGACTGGTACGGGGAGCACTGAGGGCCTCCAAGAGGAGCTTTACAGTGCATGGAATTGTATTCCCACACTGTTTATGGTGTGAGGTATGATTCCAACATGTTTGATACCAAACATGATAGTGTTCATTACAAGAATGGACTCTTACATTTTGAAAGTTTTCACCCCAGAGCCCCGCGGGAAAACCTACCGGTGGGTCAGTTCCTGCGACTCCGCAGGAACTGTTCTGAACCGGATGAATTTAAGGCAGAGGCAGCACGCTTAGCAGAGAAATTGGATGTAAGAGGTTATCCCAAGCAAATTATCAGGCGAGCCCGTAAGCGTGCATGGAATTGCCCTAGAGAGGCATTGCTAACTAAAGTGGAAAAACCAACAAGTGATAAAATAGTGTGTGTGACTACCTTTAACACTTCTTCTACGGCCATCAAACATATCATCTTGAAACATTGGCGCATTTTAAACTCCAGTGGCCTTCGACTTGAGAAACCCCTCTTTGCATTTAGGAGGGGGCAAAATATTAAGGATCAATTGGTTCACTCTCGCCTACTGAACAGCACCCGGGGGGCTCCCCGGGCTGATGGATTTCTAACACCAGTCACTGGGCACACACAATGTGGGTCATGTGATGTCTGTTCCCTGACCAGGAATACAAAAGAGGTTGACGTGGGTTTAAAATACCCTTGGCAGCAGCGAGTACATACCAACTGTAACTCGTCAAACGTAATCTACATGATCAAGTGTCCTTGTAATCTTATTTACATAGGAATGACCTGTAGAAAGGTCAAGGTGAGGATCATGGAGCATAGAAGTAACATCAGGTGCTCCAAAACTAACACACGCCTCACGCTGCATTTTGCGGAGTAAGGGCACACAATACAGGACATATATTGGACTGTTCTGGATAAACCCACTATTAAATCATCAATGAGGGACCCCTCACAGTTCCTTTTTTTTGCGTGAACAGAAATGGGTATATCGTACGAAGAGTCATGAATCAGGACTCAACGACGATATACCCTGGTCTGCCCTAGGCAGAAGATGACCCAGCACAGGGGATTACATCCTAGAGATTAGGGGATCTGTGTGGTCAGGTAATTCAGAGTTAATAACACTCTAATGATTATGGCCAGGAGATTAAAACCTTTGTTCCTCTTCTAAATACTGGCAGCGTTAGTATTTATGAATTATCCATACGTGATTTTTAAAGGGGAGTGAGTACTCCCAGGGTGTACACGCTATACCTGGCATAAAATATATTATGATTAGTGTAATTTCCCGTTGCAATGCGTGCTTTGTTTGATGCAGGCATTATGCGATATAAAAATAAAAACTGGATATTTCCTCACATGGATGATAGACGCTAAACCATGGTAAATGAGGGAGGTTAGCGGTCTAGTCTTATGGGTGCCCTTCGACCTGGATGACGCGATGCGAGCAACGACACACGCACGCACGCACGCATCACGTGACATGATAGCGGAAGAAAAGGCGAAGGGAATGGAAACGAGAGGAAACTACACGGCACCAGGAGAGACGGAATGCGTTGGCGGCGCACCACTCTTGACGAAGTAAGGGGGACGATACCAGGGATTAATGGAAGCAATATTTTGGATTACATTCATTCGAGTATGTAATTCTAACACTCGAGAGTGTAACCTTAGACAAGAAGGCACTTGGCAGAAGGGGAAGCCCTTCTCGGCTACCATGGTGGGTGAGATACACGCCTTTCTCATCTATTAAGGGGGCAGATATATGCGCCTGGCCTAACCTGTAACTAGAGTCCCCAGAGCCCCACGTACACATAGGGGTTGTTAAGCGTTTTTAAATACGAGCATGACATTACGTATTAGTATGGTCTTGATGCTAACTTCTTGCCAGTACGCTAAGGGAAACCATCACCTTAGGAATGTAGGCACGTCCCAGAGTGAAATATAAATGGAAGGATGGTGTACATTTTTGTGTTTTCCTCCTACAGTGTGTGACTACAGAGGGTCGCTCTCTACTCCAGTGCCTGTTCCAGCAGTTTGCTTGATAAACTCTGGTAAGAAGTGGGATAGGTGGTACATCACTTGCCCCTATATGATTTATATGATCAAGAGAGGGGCAGTAGCACCCTGATCTCTTTTAACAGCACATTGGCATTTTGGAATGTTTTCTCTCACTTGTGACAGCACGTTTCTTCTTGTATGTGGAGTATAGGTATGAATGGATATTAAACACAAAATATGTGCTTAAGGATATACCATTAGGAGGGCCAGTGTCTGCCCGTTGATTTATGATGGTGGAGTTCGCACCACATATGTTAAAAATGTTTGGTCACACCGATTGGGTGGTTGGCATTTGCTACTGTTGGTTTGCGAGCACACATTTTATAACATTGTCTCTGTATTTGCTGTGACAACAAGAGTCACTGTTGTATCTTTTACCTTTCAGTTCCTATTGTGAAAGAGTAGGTGACAACAAAGACTCCAAACTTACAGGTGGAGTATAAACCCACGATTGTGGGCAGCAAGAGGGGTTCGAAAAAAGGCATAGGGATCTGACTTGTCCTGAGGAATGCAGGAAATTTGATCTTGAACCGGCAGAAACATGTTGACTGCTATGCAGAATGGAGGGGTGGTGAGCACCTAAAATTAACTCATTCCACCACTATCCATTGGGTGTATATATGTCTTTTTATATATACCTTTTTAATCTGACTAGGGAATCCAGGAATAAAACTATTATAGAGATCTCCCTGGGCCAGTTTTAACATTTATTATTTCTGCACCAAAGGATCCTGCCTTTTTGTTTGTTTGTATCACTGTTGTATTGTTTACCCCTCCCTATTGCTCCGCCTCTAGCGTTGGTCTGCGCAGAGGCGTCAGTAGCAGCCCAATGATGAAGCATGCCACAACTTGTTGTGGGTGAGGGCAGTTTTCACAGAGTATGTGTGCTCCCATCGATCAACTTAGCAATTGCTAGATAAAAAGTTGGCCGTTTCTCTACCTCCTAGTTTGTGGGTTACTGATTTCTTGAGGAGGATGAGGTAGGGATTTTACCTTCTCCCCCTTCTTCTTATTGTGAGTAATAGTGTTCATTACAACCAGTTTTGAGATGATCATGGCGTAATGACGCAGTGCCCCTCTATATGTAATATTATATGGCTGTCTCACTTACAACCCAGGAGAATGGACTCCATATGCTGTAGAGGTGTCCTGCTCATGCAGGGGCAGCCTCACACTTAGAACCAAGCACCCTGCCTTTCAGGATTGAAAGGCCTGCTTTAGGGGTGATTTATAGGTTATAAGTGCAGTGACCTTAGATATAGAGAAACCTATATCTTTCGTAAGTGGTGCGAGCACCAGCTAACACAGGTTCTAATGGCAGGCCTGTTCTTACAAATTGAGTGGTCTCCCATTGGTGGCATAATGCATGCTTCAGCCCATGGGGGACCCCTGGTGTACCTATGCCCAGGGTACCTTAGTCCCATATACTATGGACTGATAAGGTTACACCAGTGTCCAATCTGGGATGTACCTAAGTACTTACCATACCAATTTAGCGAAGAAGGCACAGAGACTGGGGTCCTGATTAGCAGGATCACAGTCAGACTAGTCAGAAACAGCATTACATCAAGTAAAAAGTGGGGAATCCATAAAAGCAGATTTTAGTTTCCTACACAGCCCTTTTAAAAATCTATTTACAATAGGAGACTTGAAGCGAGAGGGCTGATCTGGCAGCCACAAAAAAGCAGACAGAGCAGAATGTAAACCCTTGAGAGTTCTCAAGGCAGAGCCCTGCTGGGCAAGAGTTAAAATGAATAAAAGGACAGTAGAAAGAGAAGCAGAAAGAGGGTCAATTGACCTTTCCGTACAGGATAATGCACATTTCTGCCAACTGCAGGAGTATACCATCTTAGTGGAGGGCCGCCTGGCCGCCAGAATAATGTTACAGACTTCGGGAGTAAGGTCAAAAGCTATCAACTGTCGCCGCTCAATCTCCACGCATGGAGGCGCAGAGTTAACAGGTTCGGGTGAAGAACCCTCCCCTGCTGTTGTGACAGAAGATCCTCCTGAAGGGGCAGCTTGATCGGAGGATCGACACTCATTCTCAGATGCTCTGGATACCAGACTCTCCTTGCCCAGTCCGGAGCCACAAGAATGACTTGGACCTGGTCAGTACTGATCTTATTCAGAACCCTGGGCAGGATTGGTAAGGGCGGAAAGGCGTACAACAGGCCTGAGCTCAACTAGCAACGAAAAGTGTCGCGAACGATAGCCGCCTTGGAAACAACAGCGCACAGTACAGCTGACACTGCGGGTTCTCTTGTGAGGCGAACAAATCCCCACTGCTGAAAGAGACCTTGTGCCACTTTTGACTGGAGATGCCACTTGTGATCGCTAGGCATCGACGGCTGAGTTTGTACATCCTGGCTTTCAGAGAACCTGCCAGGAGCTACCACCAGGCTTATGCCCTGCTGTGCCAGCAATGTCCAGAGACAAAGTGCCTCTCGACTGAGGGTCCACCACCCTACCGTGCCCTGCTTGTTGCAGTACCACATGGAAGAGTTGTTATCTGTGAACACCTGCACTAACTTCCCCTTCACAGAGGGAAGAAATGCTTTCAATGCCAACTGAATCGCTCAGACCTCCAATAAATTTATGTGGAGACCTGTCTCCGCCGGAGACCAGTGTCCCCTAATCTCCACCTCTCCCGGGTGGCAGCCCCATCCCAGAAGTGACACATCTGTCATGACTGTGAGACCTGGCTGGGGGAGGGAGAGAGGGCTGCTGTTGACTCAATCGCGGTTCGTTAACCACCACTGCAGATCTTTCACAGTTCCTTCTGAGATCTGAACCACGTTGGTGAGATTTCCCCGATGCTGTGCCCATTGGAACTTCAAGTCGCACTGCAGAGCCCCCATATGCCATCCGGCGTGTCTTACCAACAGGATGTAGGAGGCCATGTGGCCAAACAACCTCAGAGTCAGTCTCTCCAAAATCCAGGATAGAGGCTGAAATATCGGAGTCATAGCCTGAATTTCCTGGACTCGCTGCTCAGGAGGATAAGCATGAAACTGCACTGTGTCCAGAACAGCTCCAATGAAAGGGAGAGTCTGAGAAGATGTCAGGAGTGACTTTTGCATGTTTATAGAGAACCCCAGCTAATGCAGAAGATACGTCATAGGCTGAAGTTGGAAGACGACATCCTGGGGCGAGGATGCCTTCAACAGTCAGTTGTCGATGAAGCGGAAGACTGACACTCCTAACCTGTGCACATGATCTGCGACCACCTCCATAACCTTGGTGAACCCCCAAGGGGCACTGGTAAGGCAGAAGGGTAGCACGGTAAACTGAAAGTGCTTGTGGCCTACCTTGAACAGCAGGTAATGTCTGTGGCCCGGCAGGAGGGGAATGTAAAAATACGCATCCTGCAGGTCCAACGCTACCATCCAGTCTTCTTGGTCTAGCGCAGACAAAACCTGAGCCAGAGTGAGCATTTCGAATTTCTCATTTTTGAGGAAGAGATTGATGGTCCGATGATCTAAAATGGGCCAAAGCCCCTTGTGCTTCTTCGTAATCAGAAAGTAGCAGGAATAACAACCACTGCCTACTTCTGAAGCTGGGACCCTTTCTATAGCTCCCTTGGCCAAAAGAGCTGTAACTTCCTCTTGGAGCAACTTTAAATGATCCTCCATCAGCCATTCCTGATTTGGCAGAATAGGAGGAGGAAAAGAAAGAAAAGGTAGAGAATGGCCCTCCTGAACTATCTACAAGAACCACTTGTCTGATGTTATGGACCTCAAGTGGGGGAGATGATGACCAATTCTCCCACCAACTGGAGTGGTGTGGTCTGGCAGAATCAGCCTAGGAGTGCTTGGAGGCTGCGCCTGCTGGGGGCAGTGTGGCTGATGACTTCTGGCCTCCATTCCGAGATCAGAATATGCCGCGTCCACATCCTCGCATGGCTTGGGCAGTCTGTCCCAGACAGTGGCTGGGATAGGGCTAACGCTGCTTGAAACCCCTTCAGTTGCCATGAAAGGGGAAAAAGGAAGACTGCCCACAGAGGTGAAAGTGATGCCCAAGGATCTGGCTGTAGCTAGAGAGTCTTTGAACCTGACCTGGGTCATGTCTGCCTTTTCCCCAAAAAGGCAGGTTCCATCAAAGGGCATGTCCATCAAATTGGCTTGGACATCACCCGAGTAGCCAGTTGTTCGAAGCTAGCCATGGCGCCACTAGGCCACCATTGTTGAAATCAATTTGACCAGTGAATCGGTCGTATCTAGGAAACACTGAATGGTTAATTTTGCTGCATCTCTCCCATCCTTGACAGCTTGGGAGAGCCCAGGCCGGGCCTCATCCGGGACTTGTGACAGCACTTATGCAACCATCTTCCAAAGGGAATGGGAGAAATGGCCCAATAAGCATGCATTATTCACCGACCGGAATGCCAGGCTGGAGGAAGAAAACAACTTCTTCCCGAATGAATCCAGCTTCTTGGATTCCCTATCTGGAGAGGCGGAAGGGAATGCGCCTGGGACATAGAGGCCTGCGCCACCAACTTCTCTGGGGTGGGGTGTTGGCTGAGGAAATTTGGATCACCCAGAGCTGGGTGATGGCGGTGTGCAACCGTCCAATTCACAAGAACCCCAATGCTAGGTTTTGACCATGTTCCTAGATGGACGTCTGTAAGTGCCTCATTAAAGGGCAACAGAGGTTCAGGAGTAGAAGCCCCAGGTTGAAGCATCTCAGTCAGGGGATTAGTCCTGACCTGCACTGAGGGCAGCTCCAGTCCAAGGACCTCTGCTGCTCTCTTAATCACTATGGCATAGGATGCCCCCTCCTCTGTAGCCACTGTTGGCGGAGAGAGCATGCCAGTATCTGGGAGAGTATCCAGTCCACTGGCCTCCCCAAGTTTCCCATACCAGCCCAAATTCTCCTCAGAGACTTCCTGGGTTTCAAGAGAGTCCCCAGACCCCTCCCAATTCTGTCCTGAGTCTAGCACATCCTCAAAGTGCTTAGGCCTCATTATAGAACCTCTAGGTTCTGTTGTTGTCAGAATCACCGTATATTGTCGTCGTTCTGGCTCTTTGTCATTGGGGATGAGAATGGGCATCGGTGACGGCGCAGGCGCCAACTTCGAATCCAATGCCTGGGAAGGTTGCAATGGCGCGACCGGCTTAGAACCAGATCTGGTATCGGATCCCTGAGGCCCCACCTGCGCAATGGCTGGAGCCGATGGCTTCGAACCTAATGGGGCCCCTTCCGACCCTGCGGGGCCCGAGGGCCCACCGGTGGGGTTGTTCCACCCAAATACGTGGCGTTTGGCCTCATTAAACTCTTTTATTTGAGCAGAAGTCGCAGCGACTCCCGGAAAGGGGGGGAAACGTGAAGCCTAGAGCCTCGGTGCTCCTTACTTCTCTCAATGATGGACACCAGTTGAGGTGAAGATGAAGTCAGCTTGTACTTCTTCTTCTTATGGATCTTCCCTGAGTGTCCTGAGGACCGCGAATGGGAGGAAGAGGACTTTGGGCTCCAGGAGCGCTCCCGCTACCTCCTCCTCTTCGATCGGACTGTGACCTCCTTGTAGTCTCACTGGACGGTGTCGACTGCCAGGCCGCAAGAAACTTCATTGCCCGCTGCCTCAAGGTCTTCGGAGCCATTGCCCGACAGTCCGAACATGCCTTTGGATCGTGGTCGACTTGAGACAGCAAAGACATACGCGGTGGGGATCGGTGACCGACATTATGCAGGAACAAGTCCTGCATGGCTTGAAACCTGTCTTCCTCAAAGATATCCCTCACACACGAAGTTGGACAAAATCCCAAATTTCTCAAAAGTCGAGAAAAAGCCTGCCAAAAAGCGGCAGAGGGGTAGCCCTTCCCGGATCGGCACTTAACTGGCACGGAAAGAAAAGTACTGACGTCAGCGCGCATTGGTGGCAGCTTTATAGGCACCGCAGCGTCATAACTAATACTAATTATGATGTCACACAGAGCTGAATGGAGCTATCCAATGTTGCACGCAAGGGGTATTGCTCACCAAAGTTTTCGGATCCAGCCTGACGCCTGGGTAATTAAAAGGTAAGGAATCTGCAGCTAGAAGTCTATATCAGATATATGTATTTATTAAAAACACTCACTAACACATTGCAATATCTCCTACCTGGAGATATAATCACAATACACACAATATTTAGTAATAGAACACGTAAGTAGCACAAATACACAGTGGTCTCAAGGGGGAGACCAAACCATATACTAATAAAGTGGAATGCGAATCACGACTTAAGTCGAGACTGGAACCAGAAGACGTAGAAGAGCCGGGAACCCAAGGAACCATCCAAGGTGAGCACCAAGGAACCCCACAGAGGCTATGTGCAGAGTGGGAACACGACCGTGTGCTCAATACAAGTCAATGGGTAAGTCGCAGTTTCAGTTTTTAAGAAGAAGACCCCTTCACAGAGGATCCTGAAGAAGCCCGGTAGAAGATGGAAGGTTGGAGAGTCACCCCGTCATGGATACCCCTGGAACCAGGATATCTACACCCGGGAAGCAGGGTGCATAGGTGCAAATTGACGTGGGAAAATGCCTTAGACCCCAATGGAGGACTTCAGTGAAGAAGCTGCTGGCGAAGAAGGTGAAAGAGCCTGGCAGAACCAAAAGGTGGATTCAAGTGGGGAGGGACCTGGCCAGGAGGCACAGAAGACGGATGCCCACTGATGTCGGAGATGCAGGAGAGTTGACGGTGCCCATGAAGCTGCAGCTGTGCGGACTAGGCAATGCTGTGAAAGACCAGGAGCTGTTAACGAGCTGTTCCACATTGGTTGTCAAGAGCCAGGGGGTTGGTGTCCATCGGGAGCACCAACAAGCCTTGGCAATGGCAACCAATGTAGTAGACAAAAAGATGCAGTGTTGGGACCAGCAAGGTCCAAGTGTCTCACCAAAAGCAGGTAAGTCAGTGCAGGCCTGGATCAAGCAGGGGTGCCCAATGGAGCCAAAGAAGACCCTCAAGAGGACCCACGGGCCGAAGGCACAGGAGTCGCAAGAGGACTTCGAGCAGCTCAACAAAGGATGGAGGCCCACAGTGCAGAGGATGCCGTGAGGACAAAGACCTTGGTAGAAAGATATGCTGGAGGATGTAGCTTCTTGTAGCCTGGAGATCTCTGGAGGACAGAGTCAACAAGCCTTGACAACCGCAAGTCGATGCTGCACACAGGGGTACTGCTCTAGCTGTTCTGACGAGGGATACTGGGTTAAAACTTTCTGTGAAGATAGTGCAGGCTTCGAGGGAGTTGTAGAGACACCACCTGTGTTGCTGAACCTTTCAGGGTCCGTGGGAGCTCCGGAACAACAGACCGGTCAGCTTTGTTGCGGTGCGTGTAGATGCAATGAAGTGTCACCTTCACTTCAAGCAATATTCCTTCGGGTGTCTTGGATGTCCACAGGGCTGTAGAAGATCCTGTATGGAGCACAGGCACAGACGACACAGAAGACTGGCAGGGCGACCAGACCAGGAGCAGCAGGAGTCTTCCCAGTTGCAGTCTCGGTTCCCAAAGCAAAGTCCAAAGTGCCCAGATGGTTGAAGATGAAGTGGTTTCAGATCTGAATCTTGTCCCACGACGAATCTAAGAACCCACCCATAGGTAAGCCCTTAAGTACCCTAAGAAAAGGGTTGGGGCGATTATGGTTTTGCCCACAGGAGGGGCTGGACAGTAAGGAGGAGACTCCCATGTCCATTGTTTAGTTTTGTGCAAGAGCAGGAGCCAATGGCTCCCTGAACTATTTTGAACTGGAGTATGCAAGGAGGGCACCAAATGTGCCCTTCAAAACAGTCTAGTGGCACTGGCAAGCACCCTCACACTGTCCCCATACACTAAGTCCTGTCTGGGAGGTGGTCACACCTCCCTGTGACAGGAAACCTATTGTCCTGCCTTCCCCTGCTCGAACTTGGCTCAGCAGCAGAAGGGCAGAATCATGTCTCATTTATGTTGTTGAGGCATGATTCCAACCTGTTTGATACCAAACATAACAGGGTTTGTTACAGCCAGTTTAAAGTTAGCCATCACATAATGATGCATGGCCATTCTCTGTATCGTAATGGCCGATGCACTTACGACCCGGGAGAATGTACTCTGTGGATTTTAGGGGTGTCCTGCTCATGAAGGGGCACACTCACACTTATAACCAAGCATGCTGCCTTCAGGACTGAAAGGCCTGCCTTAGGGGTGACTTATAGGTTTTAAGTGCAGTGACTTCAGATATAAGGAAAATTGTATCTGTCATAAGAGGTGCTAGCACCAGCTTACAAAGGCTGCAATGGCATGCCTTTAGTCACAATTTGAGTGGTCTCCCATGGGTGGCATAATACATGCTTCAGCCCATGGGAGACCCCTGGCGTACCTATTCCCTGGGTACCGTAGTACCATATACAAGGAACTTACAAGGGTACACCAGTAGCCAAACTGGGATGTACCTAAGTACTCACCATGTCCAATTTAGGGAAGAAGCACAGAGACTGGGGTCCTGATTAGCAGGATCCCAGTCAGACTATTCAGAAAAACATAATGACACCAGCAAAAAGTGGGGGGTGACCATGAAAGTAGATCCTACTTTCCTACACAACCCCCACAATCGTAAGCAGACGAGACTAACCTTGCCCAGTTGAGTCTTCATTTTCGAAGTGGAAATATCTGGAGAATCCATCTACGTTGACATGGTTACTCACAGGTATATGTTCCACTGAAAAGTGCATTCCCTCTAGGACAATGGACTACCTCAAAAGTTTGGAATGTTCCCCCTTGATTTGTCTAAGTCATAAGAGGTGCTTATGGTCTGTCTGAACAAAGAAGTTTGTACCAAACAGGTATGGTCTCAACTTCTTCAAGGCCCAGACCACAGCAAAGGCCTCCCTCTCTATAGCTGACCAATGTTTCTCCCTGAGGGGTCAACCTTCTGCTTCTAAAAGTTAGTGTTTTTTCCTGGCCCTCTGCATTAAGTTGTGACAAAACAGCTCCTACCCCTATCTCAGATGCATCTGTCTGAACAATGAAGGTTTTGGAGTAATCAGGACTTTGCAGAGTGGGAGCAGTGCACACGGCCTGCTTCAGGTCATCAAATGCCTTTTGAAAGCTAACTGTCCACTTAACTTTCTTAGGCACTCACTTGGAGGTGAGATCATTAAGGGGAGTCACAACGGACCCATATCCCTTAACAAACCTCCTGTAGTACCCAGTCAGGCCCAAGAAATCTCTGACCTGAGTCTGGGTAGTGGGAGCAACCCCATCCATGATGGTCTGGTTTTTGCTCTCCAATGGCTAAACTTGGCCTCCACCTACCAGATGACCCAAGTATACAACCTTGCTCTACCCTATCTCGCACTTGGTGGCCTTGATAGTGAGGCCTGTCTTTTGCAGGGCCTCTAGAACATTTCTGATGTGGACCAGGTGATGGAGAAATATCATCTAGATGTGCTGCACTATAGGCTTCCAGACCTGTTAAGTCTTTGTTCATCAGCCTCTGAAATGTGGCAGGTGCATTTTTCAGACCAAAGGCCATCACAATAAATTTATAATTCCCACTAGGGGTTGAAAAGGCGGTTTTTGTCTTGGCCTCCTCAGTTAGTCTAATTTGCCAGTAGCCAGCAGTCAGCTCAGATGTACTCAGATATTTGGCGGAGGCCAAAGTATCTATGTGCTCATCTACCCTAGTGATAGGATGGGTATCAGTCCTAGTGACTGTATTGATGCCTCTGTAGTCCACACAAAAACACATCTCTCTTTTGCCACCCTTGATGTGACGGCTTTGGTACTGGGACTACTGGACTAGCCCAAGGGCTATCTGAGGGTTCAATGACCCCCAATTCCAGCATCTTTTGGACCTCTGTCCTGATGCAGTCTCTGACATGGTCGGCTGTCTGTACATTTTCTTCTTTACAAGCAGACTGTCACCTATGTCCACTTCATGGGTACACCAGGTGGTTTGACTGGGTGTCAGAGAGACCATATGTTGGTACTGATTGAGGACCTTTCTACAATCAGCTTGCTGCTGGTCAGTGAGGCTGCCTGACAAGGCTACTCCTTCAACTGACCCATCAACTTGGTTCTGAGAGAGGAGATCAGGGAGAGGGTCACTCTCTTCCTCCTGTCCCTCATCAGTGGCCATGAGCAAGTTCATGTCAACCCTGTCTACAAAAGGTTTCAGGCGATTCACATGAAGTACCCTGTGGGGACTTTTGGGAGTACCTAGATTCACCAAGTAGGTGACCTCACCTTTCATTTCAAGTATTGTGTTGGGTCCACACCATTTTTCTTGGAGAGCTGCTGTGGCCACAGGCTCCAACACCCACACTTTCTGTCTTGGCTGATAAACAGTCAGTACGACCTTTTGGTCATGCCTAGCTTTCTGAAGCTCCTCGCCGGCCTCAAGGATTTTACTTGCCTTCTTCATATATTCAGACATACGTGCCGCTGCAGGCCAAGGACATAGGCCACAATATCCTGTTTAGGAGGTTTGAGAGGCTGCTCCCAGCCCTCCTTAACTAGACACAGTGGACCCCTAACTGGATGTCCAAACAGAAGGTCAAATGGGCTGTAGCCAACCCACTTTTGTTGAACCTCTCTGTCAGCAAATGTAATGTAATGTAATGTAATGTTGTAATGCTGCGCTTTATAAGTAAGTAATTTTTACATTACACTTTTGTTGAACCTCTCTGTCAGCAAAGAGCAAGCAGGGTAGTAAGACATCCACTTTTTGCCTGATCATTTCTGGGAGTCCGATGATCATACCCTTTAGAGTCTTGTTGGACCTTTCAACAAGCCCATTGCACTGTGGATGGTAGGGTGTATACATATAGTTTACTCCACACTCTTTCCACATTGCAGTGATGTAACTACACATAAAGTTGGTCCCTCTGTCTGTTAAGACCTCCTTAGGGAAGCCCACTCTGGTTAAGATTCCCAGGACGGCACTGGCCATTATGAAAGCTGTAGTGGTTCTAAGGGGAATAGCCTCTGGATACCTAGTGGCATAGTCCACCACCACTAGGATGTAACCGTGTCCAGATGCAGTTGGAGGAATCAAGGGAACAACAATGTCAATCCCTACCCTCTCAAAGGGAACCCCAACCAATGGGAGTGGAATTAGAGGGGCCGTTGCCATGCCGCCTGACTTACAACTGGCTTGGCAAGTGACACAGGCAAGACAAAACTCCTTAGTGTCTTCAGACATATGGGGCCAGTAAAAGTGATGGACAATCCGGTCCCAAGTCTTGGTTTGCCAAAGATGTCCTGCAAGGAGAATGTCATGTGCCAGGAAGAGAGAAAACCTCTGAACTTTAGGGGTATTACCAACCTCTTGTTAGCACCAGGCTTTGAGTCTCTACATTCAGAGAACAGAAGCCTATCTTCCCAATAGATCCTATAGGGCCCACTGACATGTGATGCATGCTCAGCAGCAGCTTGCTGTCTGAGCTGTTCAAGAGAGGGACAGGATTGCTGCTCCAAACTAAAGTCTGCCCTGTAAGGGCTCCCTGCCCACAAGAAATCTGCCTGGTCAGGCCCAAGTTATTCTGGAACAGTTCCTTCACAGGAACTGAGATCATCTCCCTCAGGAGACTGATCTTCACTGGGAGTTTGGGAGGAGGATAATTCCTTACCTTGCCTGCTCCTTCTCTTAGGAGCAATCTGGTCCATTCTTTCAGGATCCAGTGCTCCCTCAGTGCTGAACTGTTTGACCTGACCCCTGGTGACTGCAAATGCACTGGCAGAGGTGCCCATCATCTCTGCACGAGTCTTGTACCCTACTTCAGACCAGGCTAAAGTTTCTAGATCATTGCCCAATAGACAATCGGTTGGTCTGGAGATACCACAACTCTTTTAGGGCCAGTTACCCCTTTCCAGCTGAGATTCACAAGTGCCAAGGAATGATCAGTCATGACATTGCTAGCGTTGCTTACTTGGTACATCTGTCCAACTACGATCTGCTCAGGACACACAAGTGTCTCTGTCACCATTGTGATACTGGCCCATGTGTCCCTGTAAGACATAACTTCCTTTCCATTTATTAAAGTTAGTGGGAATTACCAGTAAGGTCTCAAGATATATGCCAGCATCACAGACAGGAACAGCCTGAGCTGGAGTTCTGACTAGGACATAACACACCTCAGACCCCAAGGTTAGCCCTAGTAATCCCTTGGCTGCTGTAATACCACTTGTACAGGTGCTCGGGGGACTAATTTCCTTAGGGGCAGTGGTAGTAGGTTTCTTAGTCTTTGGACAATCAGCATCTCGTGTCCCATGGTTCTTTACCTTACATAAATGACGCCTTCTTTTACCCTTCTTGGAGTTTTGGGACTCACCCCAGATGTAGGTTTTTGGGGACCTTAAGAAGACTCCTTTTTGTCTTTTCCATTCTCCCCACCCTTCTCTTTGAGTTTAGAAGACTCATGCTTCATCTTGTCACCTCCACCACCATGGTTTTTCTGCTTAACCCTGGTGCGGACCGATTAGTCTGCCTTCTTTCCCAATGCTTGGGGAGATATCCGATCAGAGTCCACCAGGTACTGGTGTAGTAGTGGGTTCTAACAGTTATTAAGGATGTGCTCACTCATCAACAAATTGTACAATCCCTTATAGTCCTGTAACTTGCATCCATGAAGCCAGCCTTCCACAGCATTAATAGAACTGTCAATGGCAACTTCCCAGTCTTGGGTGCGTGCCTTTTGGGTGTCTCGGAACTTAATCCTGTATTGCTTAGTGGTTAAGCTAAACCCATCTATGCTTCCACTCTTCAAGACTGATTAATTATCAGCATCCTCTTCTCTAACAGTGAGGAGCTTGTCTCTACCTTTGTTAGCAAAGGACAGCCACAGGAGAGCTGCCCACTGCCCTCGAGGGACTTTCTGAACTTTACAGGCCCTAACCAAGGCAGCGATCCATTTATGGATATAATTCCCCTCCTGGTAAGGAGGGACCATCTGGCTCAGATTCCTAGTGTCAAAGGATGTTTCCCTTATTCAAGGTACACTATTGCTGCCACCATGGGACTCTGGTCCAATATTCTTCCTAGCCCTCTGGACTTCCGGGGTCTCTTTATCAAGGGCCAACTGTTCGTGCCTGAGCTTGAGGTCAACTCTCTCAAGTTTGATCAGGTGGTATTCCCTCTCTAAAGAGTCCTCCCTCTTGCTAGCGATGGAGGTCCCTGTGGAATGATCTAAAGCATTGGACTCGGCAGAAGGGGACCTAGACTTCCTCTGCCTACTCTGAACCCTCCCAGGAGGAATAAAGGGGGACCTACTTCTAGGGACACCCTCTGTGCCATCTGCACTATTCCCTGGGGATCAGAGTTCACCAAGGTGGAGTCATCAGACTTCTCTTGGTCATGCTCAGAATTAGGGCCCTAAGGCGTAACCCCTCCTGACCCATCTTCCGGGGCATTCCTACCCACTTTGTCCTGATACTCTAAACTGTCAGGATTCTGGAGATCATCTATGATAAGCAGCTCTAAGAGATGCTTAGAGGTTGGGTTGCCACCTGTCTAACTTCCTAGAAGTACACAGGGTCCTTCGTTCCTGGAACTTAAGATCACAGTATCTAGAAGACTAGGCCCCATTGAGGTCCATTACTAAACACATGGTGTCTACATGTAGTGTGGTGTTGCACCTACCTACGTAGTGAAAACTAAACTTCCTAAGATTGGAGAAAGGGTTGTGCTAGACCTTTAACAACTAATCTAAAAGTTCAGTAGAACTTACTTTGTCTATAAAATATCATTTGTGCCTAATGCTAGTGGTGTTTTTTCAATTAATCCACACCTAGATTAGCTGGTAAAACAATGCAGGCTTGAGTCTCAACCAATGCACACCAATGTAGGAGGATGGCTTAGTATACAATGATCACTTATGTATGTAAGTGTAGCACCCTGCACTAATCCAGACACACCCTTATGGGTATTTTAGTGGTCTTAGAGAACCTTAGAAAGCTCTCTAAGGGCCTTATGTAGGTGGGCTTGCATTTACCACTTCATAAATACCGAATCATACCGATTCGGTATTTATGAAGTGGTAAATGCAATGTAGGTAATGAGTCGGTAAATATTACCGATTCGGAAAAATTCGGTAATTACCGAATCGGTATTTACCGATTCGGTAATGAGGCATACCTTCCCATTGATGGTATGCCTCATTACCGAATCGGTAAATACCGATTCGGTAATGGGGGAGCACATGCAAGGGTGGCAGGGTGTCACATTGACACCCTGTTGCACCCCTGATTCGGCCGTGTGTGCACATGTGGTGCACATACATGCCCTAAGGGCATGTATGTCTGCCACATTGCACACTTAAACGTGCACAAAAATGCTTTTTGTCACCTATTCGTCATTTACCACCAACCTTTAGTAGGTGGTAAATAACGAATCCCCACACCCACCACACACTCCCCCTACATCTCATTTCATGATTCGGTATTTACCGAATCGGTAAATTTACCGAATCGGTAATATTACTGATTCGGTAATTTTACCGATTCGGTAAATACCGAATCATGAAATTCTCCCCCTACATCTCAAAAGCCAAAATACCGGTCGGTAACGGTATAATTACCGAAAATCGGCCGTTACCGACCGGTATTTGGCTTCCTACATGAGGCCCTAAGTGTTAGCTGTGGAGTGCAGCCTTCAGGCTTAGTCCAGAACAAGTGTAAAGCAGCTTGTTTTACCAGTACTAATCATATAGTGTAGATTAAGTCAAACGGACCACAAAGTGTAGTTATAAAAATATGTATTTATTATAAACACTCTCTAAGATATTGAAATTTCTCCTACCCGGAGACATAATCGCAATAAACACAGTACTTTAGTAATAGAACACGTAAGTAGCACAAATACAGAATGGTCTCCAGGGGGAGACCAGACCATATACTAATAAAGTGGAATCCGAACCACAACCTAAGTCGAGACTGATCCAGAAGACCTAAAAGAGCCGGTGACCCAATGAACCACCCAAGGTAAGTACCCAGGAACCCCACAGTGTGCAGAGTGGGAACATGACTGTTTGCTCAATACAAGTCAATGGGTAAGTCGCTGTCGACCACAATGGAGGACTTCAGTGAAGATGCAGCTGGCGAAGAAGATAAAAGAGTCCGGTGGATCCCAAAGGTGGATTCAAGATGAGGGGATAGAGTCTATGCCACTCAGGGGTGGCCAGGAGGCTTCAAAGGCAATACCCACCGATGTCGGAGCTGCAGGATAGTTGAAGGTGTCCTTGAAGCTGCAGCTGTACGGAGCAGGCAATGTTGGGAAAAACCAGGAGCCATTCACGAGCTGTCCCACGTCGTATGTCAACAGCCAGGGAGTTGATGTCTGTCGGGAGCTCCAACAAGCCTTGGCAACAGCACCCAACATAGTAGATGAAAAAAGTGCAGTGTTAGGACCAGCAAAGTCCAAGTGACTCACCATAAGCAGGTAAGTCAGAGTAGGCCAAGAGCAAGCAGGGGAGCCCACTGGAGACAAATAAGACCCTCAAGAGGACTCATGGGCTGAAGGGATAGGAGTCGCAAGAGGACCTTGAGCAGCTCACAAAAGGATGAAGGCCCAGGGTGCAGAGGGTGCGGTGTGATGAACATTTTGGTTGCAAGAGATGCTTGTGGATGGAGCTTCTTGGAGCCCGAAGATCTCTGGTGAAGAGAATCAACAAGCCTTGGCAAATGCAAGTTGACACAGTGCACAGGGGTACTGCTCAAGCGGTTCCGATGAGGGATACTGGCTTCAAACTTGCTGTGAAGACAGTGCAGGCCACAAGAAAGTTGCAGAACCACCACCTGTGTTGCTGAACCTTTTGGAGTCCGTAGGAGCTCAGGAAAAGCAGACCGGTCAGCTTCATTGAGGTGCCTACAGATACAATGAAGTGACTCCTTCACTTCAAGGGAGATTCCTTTGGGTTTATTGGATGTACACAGGCCTGTAGAAGAACCTGTGTGGAGTACAGGCACAGATGACTCAGAAGACTAGGAAGACTGGCAGGACAAAGAGACCAGGAGCAGCAGGAGACTTCCCAATTGCAGTTTCGGTTCCTAAAGCGAAGTCTAGCAAAGTCCAAAGTGCCTAGACGGTTGAAAGGAAGTGGTATCGGATCTGAATCTTTTCCCACAACAAATCTAAGGAACCACCCACAGGTAAGTCCTTAAGTACCCTAAAGAAAGGCTTGGGAGGATTCTGGGGTCCCTCCCACAGGAGGGGCTGGACAATAGGGAGGAGGCTCCCATGTCCTTTGTTTAGTTTTGCACCAGAGCGGGAGCCAAAGACTCTCTAAACTGGTTCCAACTCAAATATGCAAGAAGGGCACCACATGTGCCCTTCAAAGCAGTCTACTGGCGCTGGCAAGCGCCCCCACCCTGTCCCAATACACTAAGTCCTGTCTAGGAGGTGGTCACACCTCCCTGTGACAGGAAACCTATTCTCCTGCCTTCCCCTGCTCGAGCTTGGCTCATTAGCAGGAGGGCAGAATTGTGTCTTTGGTCGGCAGCAGCTATAGTTTGCTGTCCGGGTCTAGAAGACTGGTACCGGGAGCACTGAGGGCCTCCCAGAGGAGCTTTACAGTGCATGGAATCATACCTCCAACACCATTTATGGTGCTGGGGTATGGTTCCAACATGTTTGATATGAAACACGACAGGGTTCATTACAGCCAGTTTAGAGTTGGCCACTCTGTGTATCGTAATGGCTGATGCACTTAAAACCCGGGAGAATGGACTCTGTGGATTGTAGGGGTGTCTTGCTCATGCAGGGGCAGCCTCACTTTTATAACCGAGCACTCTGCCTTCAGGATTGAAAGGCCTGCCTTAGGGGTGACTGATTGGTTTTAAGTGCAGTGACCTCAGATATAAGGAATCTTATATCTGTTGTAACTGGTGCTAGCACCAGCTAACACAGGCTGCAATTACAAGCCTGTAGTCACAATCTGAGTGGTTTTCCAACGGTGGCAAAATGCATGCTTCAGCACATGGGGGACCCCTGGTGAACCGATGCCCTGGGTACCTTAGGTCCATATATTAGTGACTTACAAGGGTACAGCAGTAGCCTGGGGGTGACCATGAAAGCAGATCCTACTTTCCTACAGTCCCCTAGACATATGAGTCAAACTCTTATCTGACCGTAAGGTAGACAAGGACCCACATATGCACATTTAGTTCTCTAAGCTAAGAACAATGAAGCACCAGATCTTAACCTCACACTATGATCCCTTAAAAGGCTGTAAGGTACAGAAAATAACAAATGCTTAATAAAGAAAGGGAAATATCCCCAGGGAGACAGAGAACATCCAACCTCTAGACAGTAAAATTAATGGCTATCAATGGTACCAACGGCAAAAGATATGGGAAAATCCAAGAGGTCTTCAAAGCGAAGAAGGATCAAAAACGAACCTTCTCTTTTGAAAAGAACAGAAATCTTTCCAACTATGTACGACATGGCCGTAAACAACCTTAACGTAGCTATTCAGACACAGCATCTCAGATAGTTTCAGAAGTAGAGCTGATCGGACAACCATGTTCCAAAATTGAACATAAGAATAAACATCACCTCCAAAAATGGAGGAAACAAAGACTATAAGTATTCAGAACAAAACACATCAGACACTCTGAGCTTGCCAGATGTAACGCCTCCAGCTAAGTGGAGAACACTTTCATGAAACAAATTTCCAAGTGCAGGTAAGTATCTCAATGCATATTAAAGCCGACATGACCCCCTCACCAGGAATCATAATATAAAAATTATCCAATGTAACAGTTATCCTGAAATCAATGAAAAGAGCACTCTGCTAAACTTGCGAAAAGGACTGCATTGGGCAAACCAGAGACCAAAATTACCCTGAAGTAGAAATTCAGAGTATTCGCAAAAAACAAGTAAATAATGCAAGTCAACAGTAATGCATACCTGCATACCAAACTACTTTGAAAGAAGCATGTGAAATGGTAAACTTCCTAACTGTATGACACATCACTTGCAAATGACCTCTTGAGCATGAAGCCCAAAATGAGAGGAAAAAAGAAAGAATGTACCTCAGGTATCCCTATACTACATAAACGGTTAAAGACAGTATTGAAACAATAACATCTGCACCCTGCAGAAACACCAACCAGGTGTAATCAAAAGAAGGTCATGTCAATGTCCAAACAAAGGTAGATCCTTTGAGAACATAAACACCCAGTATCACCTATACAACCCAAGTATAGGGTCAAAATTAAAGAACGTATTACAGAGAAAGAGTAATTAAGAATTTGTTTCACTTCTCTCTTCTCAGAAGCGTCTCAATGCATCTCAATGCCTGAACCCCAAAAAGGTGGGTGCCATCAAATGGCATATCGACCAAAGTCGCCTGTACAGCCGCTGAGAAACCTGAAGTTCGTAACCATACACAACGCCGGAGTGCCACCGAAGATGCCATGGCCCGGCCTACTGAATCTGTAGTATCCATGCCACATCTGATTATTATCTTAGCCGCCTGTTGGCCATCTCTAATCAAGTTTTCAACATCAGAACTGAGGTTATCCGGAAGCGATGGCAACATTGTCTGCAAGGTATGGGAAAAGCGTTCAAGAACACAAGACGTGGGGCCTCATGTAGGAAGTCAAATACCGGTCAGTAACGGACGAAATTCGGTAAATATCCCGTTACCGACCGGTATTTAGGCATTTGCAATGTAGGTGGCAGATTTTCTGGATTCGGTATTTACCGATTCGGAAATTAAGAAATCGGTAAAATACCGAATCCAGAAATGCTATGTATGGGGCACTCAAGTGAGTGCATCATTGGTGTCTGGATTCGTTATTTACCACCAACTACTAGTTGATGGTAAATGACGAATACCTTTCAAAAAGCATTTTTGTGCTATTTAAAAAGTGCAATGTGGCAGACATACATGCCCTTAGGGCATGTATGTGTGCCACATGTGTACACATGCACGAATCAGGGGTGCTACAGGGTGTCAATGTGACACCCTGCCACCCATGATAATGCCTCCCCTATTACCGATTTGGTATTTACCGAATCGGTAACGGTAACTGGCTTCCCATTCTTTCCTATGGGCCTCCAGGCCCATAGGAATGAATGGGAAGGGATGCATTATTACCGATTCGGTAAATACCGATTCTTAAATACCGATATTTACCGAATCGGTAATAATTACCAATTGGTTACCTACATTACATTTACCGATTCATAAATACCGAATCGGTAAAATTCGGTATTTATGAATCGGTAAATGTGATGCTACCTATCTATGGCCCGTGATGTGGACCTTAACACGGAAGAAGCAGATGTGTTTTCATCATGCATCTTGACTCCTAGAGTCCTTGTTTAGGTTAAGAAACCATACCCTGTGAGGCGGCTGTTGCAGCCTGAACTTCCAGGTTATGAGTGGTAGGATGCCTGAGGAGACAAACTGGGTCTCCTGGAACAGGCAGATGTCTGCAAGATATAGTGCGGTCCACTGAGACCCCTGAATCAGGCTTGGCCCAAATTCCTAACAATATGTTGAACAGGGCTTCACTGTATGGAAAAACAGGCCCTTCACCCTGGTAAAGGACATCAATCAGAGGGTTGGTGGGCTTCTCCACCATAGGTAGTGACAATTCCAACACTACAGCCACTCTCCTCAACATATTCACAAAGGAGGAACTTGCCTAAGTAGCGAGACTAGGAGGGGAAAGTAGCCCCAAGGCTGGGAAAGACTCCAGCCCACTAGCCTCACCAAAAGCAGATATCCAACTCTTCTCCACCTGAGATGGAAGAATCTCAGAGATGGGCTGAAAAAGCGCAGACTCCCTTGCATCACCCGCCACATGGAGACTTTCTGAAGTCTCCAGAAGGAAGAGAAAATGCCACATTCCCCCAATTTGCAGTTCAGACTCCACAACTGAGGCCGAATTATGCCGAAAGGCGACGCTTCAATGTTGATAGAAGGAGGATGAGAGACTCAATCAGCGTCACCGACATCAATGCCACAGTCTACTAATTCTAAACCATAAATGGACACCGAAGGTGGAGTCTTCGAAGAGCTGTGCACCAGCACCGTTACGTAGTCGGCCGAAGCCGACCGGCATCGACCCAAATACTCAGATGGCCCAACCGACTCCGAGGACAGACCCACCGGAGTGGCTCCACTCACCTCCTTGGGGCACGTGGGCACTCGAGTGGAAAGTGGGGGCCCAAAAATGAGCTGCAGAGTTATAATACACCCTCATCTGGACCATCGATGCCCTGCCTCCTAGAAAGACAGGGAGATGCGGGGTGGAGTAGCATATGGCTTCCTAAACCCATGAGCGGAATCAGCCATGTTAGACTTAGTCTCCACATGGCAAAGTGGGGGATTGTCATGACTTCAAATGCCTGCTCTTACCCTTGGGCGTTCCTGGAGTACGACGTCCTGGAGAATGGCTCTGGCTCTTTACACGGCCCGCAAATGGGACTCCACATGAGAAGAAGACCGAGGCCGTGAAGTCTCCGCCAGCAACTTCATACAGTGTTCCTTGAGCAACTTCAACTTCAGGAGCCACAATCCTTGGAGTTGTGGTGTTCTCCTAAACACCACATACAAACGGAATGCAGGTCTGTAACCGACATTTGTTGAGTACTGGACCCACTAGGCTTAAAGCCGAATGACATTAGAGAAAGGCCCACTGTTGCCACCAACAAACTGTTGAAGTAACCCAGAAAAACAGCCTGAAGAACCTCTTCACCAGATCTGTGTTGCAGAGTGGAAAAGAAGAAACTGACGTACGTGCACCGGTGAGGACTTATATGACTCCACTGATGTCTCAACCGTAGTCGACCTCATCACCGAGTCGTACGGTACCGAGGTCCTGCTGAAATGTCCGGCCCCAGTCTGACACCTGGGGAAAATTCAAAAGTTAAGGAATCTACAGCTAGATGTCTCTATCAGATAATATATTGTTGACTAAGAAGGAAATAATATCGTTTGAACCTGCTTAATTGTCAGAAAGATATTATTATTTCCATTAACAATGAAATCCTTCCTCTCTCACAAGCAAGCTTGGCTGGAAGGAGTAGTCGTAGCAATTATAGTTAATGCCCACATACCAAATGCATTGACCATGCACAAATAAACCATATATGAATTAGCCCATACAGTATAGAGGCCTACACCCCCTGTCCCAATACTTGAAATAGGATGAAGGGGTTTTTAATTTCTTATGGGAAGACACAAAATGGTAGGTACCGGTTTTAAAGGCACTGTAGTGTAAACTTTCCGAAGAAAAATTCCAAAATGGGCTAGAAAATTATTCAACCATTGTGCAAAAAAATATGGCAATCGAAACATTACCTTCAATACCAGTTGAGAAAAAGTTGGACTAGAGCTAACATAAAGCTAAAACTATTGGAAGGAGAGCCATCAAACAAAATTGCACTAGACTGAATTGCTCCCGCCCTTGTGGGTAAAGACAATGTTTCTGTCTCTCATTTTTCTCCAACTGTGTTTCTCTCTCCCTCTCGCTGTTTGTCTCTCTCTCTTCCACCATCACCATGTCACCCGCTCCTTATTCTCTTCCTTGTCTGAGCAATGCTGGTGCATTTCTCAGTCTCAGTCTGGGGGCCGTCCTAGGAGATTTCCCCGTTCTAGTACAGAAGGTGAAAAATTTAGGTTTCATCTTAGATGAAAAACTAAATTTTAAAAACCAGATCAACACACTCACCTCCTCTATTTTTATCATTTTAAAAATGATTCGAAAGGTCTGTCCTTTTATCCCGCACGTTTCTTTGAAAACACTGGTAACAGCTATAGCACTGTCCAGACTGAATTATGGTAATGCCTTGTATATGGGTATCCAAACACAGTTACTCCAAAATGCAGCAGCCTAACTACTGCTGGACATCCCCAAGTCCCAGCCAGTCTCCTACTGTCATAGAACTCTGCACTGGCTCGCAGTAGAAAAAAGGATCAAGTTCAAATCCCAATGCCTAGCTTGTAAGACCCTGCCTGGCGTTGGGCCTCAATTTCTGAAGAAGCATCTGATCTGGTACGTGCTTTCCAGAAACCTAAGATCGACTCACAATAAACTCTTACAAACCGCACGGATTAAGAAAGCAAGATGGGGTGGAGGAAGCTTTCTGTTGGGGACGATTAAAACATGGAACTCACTTCCATCCAGCATAAGGAATAGCCCTACACTGTCAGTGTTTAGAAAATCATTAAAAACCTGGCTCTTTGCCAATTAACTAGCTCAGTACAGCTCCTGCGGCACCTTACTGAACTAGCTGGCATAAGCGCCTAGACGCCCTAGGGCATTCGTGCGCTATATAAAAGCTAAAATAAAATAAAATCTGTCTCTCAAGTTGAGAGCAGATGGTGTATGAACACTGTAGGAAAGTGGGTTTTTGTTGCAGTAACCCCCAACATTTTGCCTGAAACTTGATGCACTTTGACTTGACGTGCCCTGGGTCCCTGACAATCAGGTTCCCAGGGCCTGTGTTCATTGCCTAAACTATACCTTTGTACCCACAATTAGCACATCTCTGGCCACAGGTAATCCCCTTGTAAAAGGTAACATAGGTACCAAGGGCACTGTGACCAGGGAAGTCCTCTAACGGCTGCAGCACCTATTGTGCCACCTTTAGAGACCCTGCACCTTAACACCCGCACACTGCAATTGCGGGCTGCGTGTTTTGGTGCAGATAAAAGTGAAGAGACGACATGGCACACATCCCTGTGTGCCATGGCAGCAGCCCACTGCCTGGGGCCTAGGTAAGTCACCCCTCTAGCAGGGTGTAGTAGCCCCCAGGCGAGGGTGCAGTTGTATGAGCACTGTACCCCTACAATGTCTGAGTCCATTCTTAGACATTGTAAGTGCAATAAAGCCATAAAGAGTACATGGTCTGGGAGTTGGTCATTACAAACTCCACAGCTCCATAATAGCTTTACTGAAACCTGCGAAGTTGGGTAGCAAACTTCTCAGCACTTCAAACCTGCACAGATGCCAGTGTGGGATTTAATGCAAACTGCACTCAGGGGCATCTTAGAGATGCCCCTAGAAAAACGACCAGCCCTGGTGTGGTTCCTGAATGGCTGCCTGGCATGTGCCACCACCAGACAAGTTTATGGACCCCTGGGTAGAGGGCCTACGCTCTCTGGGTCCGGAAACAAAGTCCATCCTGGGCAAAGGGGTCACGCCTCCTCCCCCAGGATGGGTTGGGTCCACGCCTTTGTAAGCTGTTCCTGCCTTTTGGTGCCCCCAGCAACTGGCTCCCACTGATTCTTACCCCCACTTTCAGCTGGAGAATCAACAGGAAAACCATGTTAATAGGAGAGGTGTGCCCACCATTGCCAACCCCTTCCCTCTGGTGAGAGAGGCAAGGTGAAGCACACATCTCAGTCCCCTCCATCTTAAGGTCCTACAGTTTCCAGAGATCCTGCACGAAAAGTCAACTTCTCCTTTAGCCAGCAACCTTCAGAACCCCTGGGAAGTCTGACTGCCTTCAACAAAGACCGGACCTCCTGTGAACAGCGGCTCTCTTCCAAAGAAACCCCAAAGAAAGACTCTATGCCTGCTGAGGGCGAGGAAACTTGTCGCTTGGAACCACTACTGCACCCGTCATGTACGGCCCGAGTCCAAGTGGCCCACTGGTCCCAGCGAGATCCCCCAGTTCTCCAGAATCAGAGTCTACTGTTGGTTGACCCCTCCAGGACTCCCCAATAACGCCTGCAGGCTCTGCCCAGAGACCCCTGTCCCAACCGCGAGTGGCCAGGTAAGGAGAAATCCGACCTCAAAAGGCACCCCTGCATCTGGCCACCCTGCAGAAGAGGGCCTGTGGTGCACCTACATCCCTGAGCCCTCTATTTGCCCGGCCAGCTGTTTGTTCCTCTGGGAAGACTTCCTGAACCGAGACTGCAGCCAAAATCCAAAACCAGCATTCTCCATAGGATTGCATTGGGCTTCCGACACCTGCTAAGCACCCTGCGCCCAGCTACCCCTGCGCTGATGGTGGTGTGGACTTAGTGCCAACCTGGAATCCCCCTTGCCCTGACCTTAACCCTAGGAGATTGGTACGAGTGGCCAGCTTGTAAGCAGCCCCCAACCAATGGTCCCCTAACCCCATTCATTAACCCCTTGCATGCTTCTGACGGAACCACTCCGTCATGAGCCACGGGCGCCGTGTGCTCATGAGGTTCCGTCATGCTGCGGCCGTTGGCGGCCGCTCCTCCCACGCGGCGCTAATTCCCCACCTGTGCGGGCGATTAGCGCAAGTGGGTGGAGTCATGACGGAACCACGCCGTCATGAGCACAGCTCGCCCGTGACTCATGACGGCGTGGTTCCGTCATGAGCATGGTGGCGCCGCAAACCCCCCAAACCCCCTCAGCGCTGCGGCGGAATTCGCGCCGCAGCGAAGGGGTTAACATTGGGCCGCTGCACTCCGAACCCGGCCGCCCTAGTGCCGCTGTTCCTAATTGGACCTTGGGCAACCTTGGTACCAAACCCCAAAAGCCATACTTGCAAGTCGTTTACTTACCTGTAAACCATTAACAATCTTTTCCTCCATGGGAACCAATGTTATGATTTTTTGTCCAAAAATCATGTTGTGTTGAACTGACTTTTTGTATGAGAAACCAAAGTAACTTTCTTTAACCTAAAAGCTGTTGTACTTACCTGTGTTTTGTAAGACCCATGGTGTGATATCTAGGCATATCACCCGAGAAGTCAATGTAACTAAAAAGTAATCTAAAAGTACTCTAAAGCAATGGCTATGTATTTGTAACTGTTTTGAAAGCCAACACAAACCTGTAACAATTATAATTTCAACAACAACTGCATTTCCTTGTTAAGTTTTGTGCTTGAAAGTATATTTCACTTACATGTGCCAAGCACTGCTTTGTTCTAGAAACAAAAGATAAGTATAACTTTTTCTATACTTACCTAATTGGTCTGGAGTCTGTCTCTGAGTGTGTGCCATCAGTCTAGATTGAGTGAATGTAATAAATGCTTAACCCACCCTCCTGATAAGCCTAACTGATCAACCTCAGTACCACAGGGAGAGCTGTTAGTGATTATCTAATTTAGCCTCTGCTATACCTCTGTGGTTCCCCTGGACCCTGTCCACACTACACCTTACTTTGCTATAGTCTATACAGAGCCAGCCTCCGACAAACACCAACTTTAAAAAGGTCATGCTGTCCCTGTTAGCTGGTTAAGGAGGGATGGGGAGGCAGTACCCTCTTTGTAAACCTGCGCCGGATTGCTCCGTTCAGTGCCAAGGTCGCTGGTCATGTGCTGCAGCGCAGCACGCATGTAGGCAGAGGCTTCTGTCTGATTGTTCTCCCTCCTTTATTTTACTCCTCCATGCTAAGCACTGTAGCAAGAATATAGGTTCAACTTATATATAGCTTAGCATCATAAAAATGAGGTAGCATCTCCATGAAACCTAGATACATAGAGTCTTGAATTGTAGCATATCCTAATGTCCTAATGAATGTTCTGATTCTCAAAACATGACACGGTCTCCAAGAAACAGAAAGAGTAAGGCCCTTATTTACAGCCACTGGTACATTTTTATCTATGTATGTATCTAGGGATGCAAATATGGGTCAGACACTCTGATGAGTAGATTTCATATAACATTTCAATTTATTGGTGATTAATATTCCAATGACTGTGAATAGTTCACTTGTTGAAACTGGGTTCTGACAATCAAGCATCTTTACTAAAGTTGAGAGACAAAACCTAAAAGAAAAGAGTTAGTACATGGGTGTTAGATACCTTATATCCTTTTATGCTGGCTATGCTTCTGGCTTTCGTTTCAAACATAATGATAATTGTTTGGAAGTGATATAATAGATATATTGCAATACAGTTATGTTATTTCAACAATATGGTATTGACAAATCTCTTTAGCTATGATAAACATTTACCATATTTTTAGAGTTGGCTATTCCATGAGGAGCGGGTGTTGTTTGTCCATCACTGGATGTCTCTGTGTCATGTGTTAGGTCTTCTTTGCTCTTCGATTTCCTTAGTTTTTTCACACGCTTTTTCACTACTTGTAATGGCTGCAGAATGAAATTAAGCAAATAGGTGCTGACTGCAGGAACATCCAACAGTAACCAATGGTTTCTTAATATGATGCTATCTGAAGGTGCATTACCTGAGTACGTTTCTTATTAATGCTGTCTGTGTTGTTCACACAAAAGGCAAACAAAGATAAGCAACATCGAAAACAAAGCATATCAAACAAAAATATACACTTCCAATTCAATGCTATAAGGGTTTATTAACTAATGAACTTCGTGCAAACCTTATCAGACTCTCACCCTGGTAAGTAAGTAATACTTTATTTGTTGATTAATTAAAATCATTACAATCGAGAATAAAACACAATTGGTTAAGAGCATTGTTTTTTGCCGATAGAGCACCTATACAACTTTATACTGAAAAGTTAGCAGCAATGATTAAAAGTGCCTGTGCCAATCAATTAGTTAAGGTACAATTGTGCGAAGATTTGTATTTAGCAGCGATAATTAAAGTGCAGTTGTGCAGAATCTAACAGAAACATTTTAAAAGCTGTTGTTAAGAATAAATAGTTTTTTCCTCAGCAGAACGGACCCACACAATACAGATACTTGTACATGTGTTGAGATATAACTAATTGAGGTGAACAAATACATTTTTTTTTTGTTCTCTGGTTTGTTTTTCCAATTGCTATGAACAATTAAAACCTTTTAGAACTTCAGATTCAGGGTCATACACAAGACTTTAGAAACATTTTTCGTTTTTAGCATTGATGGGTTTAGCGACATGCTCCTGCAATAACAATCAGTATCATTCTAGGTAGGCGATTGATGTTGGGACTTGCACTTGATTAGTAACTTCTTATCTACAATAAAAATGAACTTTACAAATTGTGAAGTTAGGCGGGGCATATTCCCAGTGAGACACTGTTAGACCTGTCAGCCCTTTGGGTGGTCCCTCCTCATCATTATTTATTTTGTCCCACTTTTGCCTCAAACCCTGTTAGTATTTTTTCCTTTTTGGGAACCACCAGACTTTTTAGGTCTCGCCTGACCAGCGCTTTAGCGCTGGCTCTGGCGAGACTTATAGTAAGCGCGTTTTGGAAGTGCAAACAGTGGCTTTGCAGGCCTCCAACTACAGTGCATGTGACCCGTCCGGGCGCGCGCACCATTTGGAGTCCTGCAACCACTTGTTTGCTTTCACTTTAGCCGTGATTCATCGCACCATTTGGCAGCCTGCGTGCCCGCCCCCACTCCCCCTCCCACTCCGTCAGCTTCAGTGCGCGCTTGTTAGACCACACAAGTGCGGAGTTGTCACTTTGGTCACAGCTTGTCAACCTCGTATTGTGAATTACATTTCCGTGTGTTTTGAAAATAACAATAGCTTTTACTTCGCAGGGTTAATCGGCGAACGTATCACCCATGGGAATGTCTGTATTTTTCTTAAATTGCTGCCTTTTCTCTGACTATTTGTTTTAATTACTTTGTTTAAAAGCCAGCTTTAAGGCAATTGACTCCCCAGAGTGCAAGGGGACTAGACCGAAGCCGTCATCTGCATTTAAAAACACGGACAGGGGAGGCTTGGCTCGCACGTGATCAGGATGGATGGCACGGGATGTTTTGGTACTTCAGTATTCTGCATACCCAGCAGGCAGGCGGGGGCTGAAAAGTCAGTTCAAGACAGTACCACACGTTTCTCCTAGCAGTGCCACCAGTCTCCTCTGCCACCCACGGACATGCTGGGGAACTCTTATAATAAGGGTATAAACTCAACAATCTTCAACATAAATGGAATAAACGGCCAAACATCTCGGACAACAAAGCAAGCGACAAAGAGATGCTACAGAACCGTCCTCAACAGTGAAACCGCATATATGGATGTTTTAAAACAGAAGCGACACAGGAGGTAGTCTTGAAACAATACCGACTGATGTAAGGCATGAAAAAGTAGAAAAGCTTCACACACTTCAGCTTTATTTCACTGCCATGAAAGAAAATAAACAAACACGCGTGAGGGCAAATACATCATGTTAAATTTATGTTAACATAGTTTCATTGTTGTATTTTTCAACGTGTGCCACCGGTACAAATAAAACAAACACGCGCGCAAAGAAGTGAAAAAGCTTAAGGCACTTTGGCTTTATTTCACCGCCATGAAAGAAAAGAAAACACGCGTACGCGGGCAAAAACATTTATTAAAGCTATTCATGTAAAAATTGCGTAGTGGTAGTCTTCATTATGGTCAGTTTAAACAAATGGACAGAACGAAAAACTGCAATAGTTGGAAAAGGAAACCCTAGTAAAAAAAAAAAAACCACTTCAAACATGCATGCTGCGCGCGATTCGCGCTAAAGAAGGAGGCAGCAGGGGGAGGGGAGACAGGAGGGGGCCTGCGCATGTTTCCCTTGTGGGAACGAGCAGGGGCACCATATGTTTGCAAGTTAATTACAAACATATGGTGTCCTTGCTCGCTCCCGCCAGGGGATAGCCACACGTGCACAGATTTCGCGAATCCTATGATGAAAAAGCTTTTTTTTTAATTTTCCATTTTAATGCAGGGAGGTCCTTTTGAAATCTCCCTCACACAGGCCTGGGGATTAGGATAGGCATATCCTACCCACTTATGCTCTTTTTGTTTTAACTGCTCCCAACACGGTGTTCAGTGGGTAATGCATGTGCAGCAGAAATATTTCTGTGCTGGACAGCCAATCAGAGTGTAGCAACTCACAAATCGGCACCTGGATTTGAAAATTTCCAATGGAAGGACAGGAGAAAAAGCTACCTTGTTCATTGCTGTGCTTTTATTTAATGAACTAGATTTGCACACATCCGTGGATTCGCAAATCTGCAGAGGATCCGTGGATTAAAGGTCCAGATAACCCTAAATTTGAACCTCTTCATGCCCTGAATGAAACACTTTCTAAACAATCATTCTCAAAAGCTCTGAATGGATTTATACCAGAATCATGTAAAGGCACTTCCAGTGAGGTTTTTATCCCCCTTCCCCTGCCAAAAATTCAAAGAATATCTAACAAAACAAGCGCGCACTGAAGTTGACGAGGAGGGAGTGGGAGGGGGGAGTGGGGGCGGGCACAGTGCAAATGGTGTGGTTGAAAGCCCACAGCATGTGTTGTGCACATGAAAGTGACAATCCGGAAACAAAGCAGGCTGGCCGGCTCTGTGGTCTGCAGAGATCTTATCGGCGCTATAATGTCTCCACCATCAATGGGCCCTAAACACCGTCGATCACCCAAAGTGGCCATATGTTAAAGTGATGCTTCACTTTAATGGGTATTTTCCAGTTTGAATTCTCCCAGCTCTGCCCGGAAGAGAAACATTTTCGTTTCAAACTGCTGTGCCCAGGGCTGTTCTATTCACTTTATTTCTGAATGTGAAATCGTGCTTGCATTCAATTTGTGCACACAAACGAAATGGATGTGTTCCTAAAAGTAGGGCATAAATAAATTGAATAAATGCAACTTTGAGTCTTTCATTAAGGATGAAAGGTTGTAAGAGCGCCTGTGTCAACCAGGGAGGCCTTGAGGACACACAGCTGTGCTTTCAGAAACATGGTCCGAAACACGACTTGCTAATGATATGAATGTATTATTTTTTATGAGTGACTAAGTTTATATTTTGTGACTTGGAAATAGCACACACACACATCTAGTCAGGCGCAAAGGCAGCTTCCAAGAGTTAGCACATGAAAGTCCGATGGTTTGCCCTCAGCGATGCACGTTATGAGAGTCACTGGCCACGGGACAGTTTGTGGTTCATGAATGCAGCAAACAGCTGTGGTAAGAGATATAGTATTTGCATTAAGAGATATATTATGTGCAACGACTGATTACAGAATATGGGCCCTCCATATGTGCGGTCTGTGCGGAGACACAAATGTATAGCATATCTAGCTTTAAAAGCCACCTTATTTTTCGTATTTTACAGTGGCAGTGAGCTGCACTTTAAGCAGGACTTGCGTGCCACTGACACGACCCCAGCCCTTCCAGTGTATCCAACGTGGTAACATGGATTTTTTTACTTTAACTAACAGGCGCCATTGTTTTCACCTTTTACAGTGGCAGTGAGTTGCACGTGAAAGCAGAGTTTGCCATTTCACTAATACTGCCCCAGCCCTTCCAGTCTTTCCAATGCACAATCCCACTACAAATAATTCCAGTACACTCAAAACCACATAATTACTATCCACATAATTCCACTGCACACAATGGCACGTAATTCCAGTACACACATCTGCGCTACACCACACATTTACGCATCACACAATTCCACAATTAGCAATTTCAATCTAACGCACATAATTCCACTCCACATTCATGCACTCCGCTCCATAACACATGGGTAAAGCACATTGTCATTTACAGCGCCAATAGCTCTAACTCTCGCAAAAGTGAGACCTATGGCCATTGCACACAATAAATTCAACTTTGTAGCATGCCACATAATTCCAGACAATATAATGCTACTCCACACCATGCCACATAATCCCACACAACACCACACTATTTAATGCCACACAATTCTACATCACACAACATAATTACACTCCACACAATGCCACTCAGCGCTGCATAATTACACTCCACATAATAACACTCTACTCAATACAACACACCCCACATAAATGTACTTTATCCCACATACCAGCAATCCACATAAATGCTCTCCACACCATGACACATAATTCCAATAAGCATAATTTCACTCAACGCCACACAGTTCCAAGCCACACAATTCAACTCCACACATTTCCAATACATACCGCACAATTCCATACGAAACAACATATATCGAATACACAACACAATTCCACAACACACTACATATCCCCAATCCACACCGCATATTTCCACATCGTGCCACAAAATTTAACAGCTCACCACTCATGTGTGCCGGGCGCGCGCACCATTTGGCAGCCTGAAAGCACTCGTTGTCTTTCACTTTCACCTGTCACACAGCCGCGCTTTGAAGTGTGATCGCGATTGCGATCACTTACATTTCGCGGGCGCTTTGATGTTTTCAGTGAGCCGCGCGGCCACTGAGGACATCAAAGCGCCCGTGAACACCATTTGCCACCCCCACCTCTTCAGCCAACTTACTCGCCATGTCTGCTCTGGATTCTTGTGCCTCTTTTTGACACTCAGGAGCAGTAACATTGTCGTGGTGTCACTAGTTTTTGTTTGTAAAACATAAATAAAACGCATTGTCAATTACAATGCCAATAGCTCAAACTCCCGTAAATGCGAGACCTATTGCATTGCAAATGCTTGTTAGTATTGATGCAGATTCAGGGAGCCATTTTATCTACCCCTGGAACTTCTGTCTGAGGGCCTGAAACACAAAATGGTGGCCACCCATTGTCACCTGTGACATCACTGGAATCTACCAGCACCTTCCAGAACATTCCAGAACCCTGTGACAGTGTGAGGCAGGTTTAGAATGTTGGGAAGGCATCTCCAGGTTGGCAGTTGGAGTTGGCAGTTGGCACCTGACTGGTGAAGAGAGAGGAGCACAGAACTGAAGGAGGAAGGAGTGAGGCAACAGGGGTGGAAACTTGTGCCTGGAGTGGGGTCCAGAAACCCACCCTTGATACTAGTCCCTGCTGACTGAGCCCAGCCTGGAGCCCTGTGTGGGAGAAAGCAAGAAAAACCATCTTAAGGACCTGGACAGCCGGAACAGGCCTTAAAAGTAAAGAACAGCAAGTTCCTGACCTGGTTACTGGTAACTTCCTGAAGTCCGACGTCGAGAAGCCTGGAGACCTGGAGCCCGAGGTGGAGAAGCGGCGCTGACTGGAAAGCAGACGTCGTACCCGGAGCCGCCAGAGGTCGAGAGAGGGCGCCGACGGAGGTCGTGGAGACACCAGAGGTCGAGGAGGAAGTCACCTGAGGTCGAGTGTGCGGCGTCGACGGGGGAGTGAAGTCCGCCCTCCGGAGTCGCCGGAGACCGAGGTGAAGCGTGCCAGAGGTCGGGAGTGGAGATCGCACTCCGGAGTCGCCGGAACCTGAAGAGAATCGTGCCGGAGGTCGGGAGTGGAGGTCGCACTCCGGAGTCGCCGGAACCTGAGGAAAGGAGCACCGGAGGTCGGGAGTGGGGATCGCACTCCGGAGCCGCCGGAAGTCGACATCGAGCCAAGGCCGCCCGACGTCATCGAACCGGAGCCGCCCGAAGTCGACATCGAGCCAAGACCGCCCGACGTCATCGAACCGAGGCCGCCGACATCGAACTGGAACCGCCTCCCGGCGTCGACAAGAACTGTCATTGAGCCGAGGCCGCCGACATCGAACCGGAACTGCCTCACGGCGTCGACACGACTCCAGCGGCGTCGGAACTTCATAAAAAGGGCAGTAAGTGGAATAGAGGGCGCCTAAGGCCCTGTGAAGCCCTAAGAGACCATCCTAGAGGCTAGAGAGGTGCTGGAACCAGCTTGATAGTGCCAGGGGTGAGCTGAGACTAATACAGAGGGGTTGTGTAGTGTGGGAGAGCCAGATCTCTAGATTCCCCCTTGATCTACCTCAGTTTAGGCCTCAGCCTTGTCCAAGCCAGGTAGTACACCCCTCAGGTCATCCAAAACTCTACAAGCTGGGATTGGTCCAAATCATCCCATAGTACCTCAGGAATGTGAACTGATTTTCAAGTGTCACTGTTGGCTTTTATTATTTATTGAGAGCACTGTATTTATTGTATTCATCCCGATTTATTGCCTCACAGTATTTATTGTTTCACAGTATTTATTGTCGCACAGTATTTATTGTCTCGCAGTATTTATTGCCTCATAATATTTAATTGCCTTTTATGTAATGCACTTACCTTTATATGGTCATACACAGTTTTTGTCCATATAACATATATAAAGGAGTTTTATTTTTACCTTTGCTCTTTAGATCCAGAAAATAGCGATGACCTAAAAGCTATTAAAGAATACATCCCCCCACATATGGGATATATAGGATAATCACCAATTCCAACACGGATTTAATAATACCACCGAACAGGTCTCAAGGTATGGAACTAGTTTAATGATATTGGTATGTGTTATAAAAGATATTACGGCTGACGCAATATGATCACTTTTTTAAGGACTGGAAATATGAGATTTGGAAGTTATGTTGATCTTGGTGCATGCATATCAATACTTATGCATTGATATATAATTGAATGTCTATAATATGACTGCAGACACCATTTAATTACTGTAATATATATATTTCTCTAGAAAGAAAAGCGAGGTAGAACCAACGTACTGAAAATCATTTAAACACTGATAAGGAAATCAACTGCTGAGGTATTGAAATTATATTTGAATCTGTATATAAATATTAAATGAAGAAAAAGACCTAATGATGAATGAGGCTATCTCGTAGCTAGGGACAAAGGGAATGCAATATAGGATTTTCTTATCTTTACATAAGCACGCTGCATGAGCATTTATTTCTATTGAAAAATAGGATGAAATCAAGTATGTGATGTGCTAACATGGTTCTTTTAATTATTTTTTGACAGTACTCTATGAGTTTCCCATACTGTCTAAATTTCTGTACTGACACATTGACCATTTCTGTTAATATTGTTCTGTAGGACTATGTGCCTGGGGAATTAGATTGATGAAACTTTGGAAATGTAAAAATTGGCATTGAATCAATACATTTGCATTTGTCAATCTGTCTGTCTTTTATAAAAAATACTTTAAAAAAAAGTTTATAAAAAAAAGAGAGAGAAAAATAAGCTTTTATTATAACAAGTTTTTTAACAACAGTTATTATTTATGTTGTAGCCCTGAAGAAGTCCTTTAACAGGACGAAACGCGTTGGCTACTAGAAGAAAGAATAAAGAACAATCTTAAAACAAACAAATTGGATGGACTTGTATTTTGCGTATGAGTGCGGATCAAAATCTTTTATAATGCACTTATATTTATGCCTTGATTATTTATGATCTACCTTATTTATTGAATCGTTGAAGTATTATTTATTTGACTTACCCTTCCACAGGAAAAGCCTTGTGTACTGTGATTGTATTATTATTTATTTAATCAGCAACTAAGAGAAAAGAAGATAAAGAGATATATTTTCAGTATAATTTTTAAGGTGTAGTATCGTTTTTGGAACGGATGCACGCATGGTTATTGTGTGGGTATGACGTATGCTTAGCACGGTGCCTGATCCCCGACCGCTCGAGCCAAGCTACCACAGTGTATGTCTGGGAGA